>NC_073387.1:28642753-29982935 GCF_028641065.1 Leucoraja erinaceus | reverse complement strand
GGACTATTATAGATATGGCACAGCCTAAAATAGACACAAAATGCTCGAGTAACTCAGCGGGACAGGCAGCATCTCTGGATAGAAGGAATGGGTGACGTTTTGGGTCAAGACCCTTCTTCAGACTGAGCCTGTTGCTTCCTACCAGATGTGTTGATCACCTCCAGGAATTGTATTGCACCTGTCGCAGGAATGCCACCAAGTTATCGTTCTGGAGGGGAAGCATTTAATGCAGCTTCACATTGCAACCACAGTAGATTTAAGCACACATAACCGGTCTACATAAACCCAAGTTTGTCTTTGTCTTCACAATATAGTCAGTGTAAATTATAAAGTATCAATGTGCAAATAATTTCATCTTTCAGCTCTGAACAGGACGCCGATATCGCTCTTTAATATCAGCAAGAATTATTAATTCTATCTTCCTCACCCTTCATCTCCGAGTAGTTTTCTGGCTTGCATTTACAGTGCCCTCCATAATGTTTGGGACAAAGACCCTTCATTTATTTATTTGCCTCTGCACTCCACAATTTAAGATTTGTAATAGAAAAAAAATCACATGTGATTAAAGTGCATATTGTCAGATTTTAATAAAGGTAATTTTTATACATTTTGGTTTCATCATGTAGAAATTACAGCAGTGTTTATATATAGTTCCCCCATTTCAGGGCACCATTATGTTTGGGACACAGCAATGTCATGTAAATGAAAGTAGTCATGTTTAGTATTTTATTGCATATCCTTTGCATGCAATGACTGCTTGAAGTCTACGATTCATGGACATCACCCGTTTGCTGGTTGTCTTCTCTGGTGATGCTCTGCCAGGCCTGTATTGCAGCCATCTTTAGCTTATATTTCTTTTGGGGATAGTTCCTTCAGTTTTCTCTTCAGCATATAAAAGGGCTCAGCATGCTTAATTGGGTTCAGATTGGGCGATTGACTTGGCCACTCAAGAATTGACCATTTTTTAGCTTTGAAGAACTCCTTTGTTGCCTTAGCAGTGTGTTTGGGATCATGTCTTGCTGTAGAATGAACTGCCAGACAATGTGCTTTGAGGCATTTGTTTGAACTTGAGTAGATAGGATGTTGTCTATACACTTCAGAATTCATTATGCTACTACCATCAGCGGTTTGTAACATCAATGAAGATGAGCCAGTATCTTCAGCAGCCATACATGACCAGGCTATAACAACCCCACCACCGTGTTTCACAGATGAGGTGATATGCTTTGGATCTTGGGCAGTTCCTTCTCTCCTCCATACTTTGCTCTTGCCATCACTCTGATATATGTTAATCTTCATCTCATCTGTCCACAAGACCTTTTTCCAGAACTGTGGTTGCTCTTTTAAGTACTTCTTGGCAAACTGTAATCTGGCCATCCTAATTTTGCAGCTAACCAGTGGTATGCATCTTGCCGTGTAGCCTCTGTATTTCTGTTCATGAAGTCTTCTGTGGACAGTGATCATTGACAAATCCACACCTGAACAGTTTCTGATCTGTCGAACGGGTGTTTGGGGATGTTTCTTTGTTAAAGAGAGAATTCTTCTGTCATCAGCTGCGGAGGTCTTCCTTGGCCTGCCAGACCCTCTGCGATTAGTATGCTCACCAGTGCTCTCTTTCTTCTAACTTATGTTTCAAACAGTTGATTTCGGTAAGCCTGTTTGGCTGATGTCTCTAACAGTTTTATCCTTGTTTCTCAGTCTCATAATGGCTTCTTTGACTTTCATTGGCACAACTTTTGTCCTCATGTTGATAAACAGTAATAAATGTATCCAAAGGTGATGGAAAGACTTGAGGAAAGTCTAGGTGCTTATACCTGCATTAAGGAGACAATTAAACACACGTCAGCAATTACAAACACCTCTGAAGCCATGTGTCCCAAACATTATGGTGCCCTGAAATGGAGGAACTATGTGTAAACACAGCTGTAATTTCTACATGTTGAAACCAAAATGTATAAAAATGGTCATTAATAAAATCTGACAATGTGCCCTTTAACCACATGTGATTTTTTAAATACAAATCTCAAATTGTGGAGTACAGAGGCAAATAAATAAATGATGGATCTTTGTTCCAAACATTCTGGAGGGCACTGGTAGCTCGTGCCTGCATCAGCATGCCCGCTATCACAACTGCAGTGCAGTTAGGAGAGGTCCAGTCTACATCCTACTTCCACTTTCTGCACTATCCGTAACAATCACTATTCAATGTAAGATGGTGCCTGATGAAGCTGGGCTTAAAAATATTTAAGGATTTAATCGTGAAATTAATTTTATCAGGAGGTAACGGGACCTTCCTTTAATACCAGTCCTACACTATATTTCATAGACACTTTACCATTAACTTCTACCCTGGCCTCAAACTCACTTGAACCATCTCTGGCATTTTTGTCCCCTTTCTTTATCTCTCAGTCTCCTTCACAGGGGTCAGACTATTGACTGATGTCTATTACAAACCTACCGATCCACACAGATATCTGGACTACACTCCCTCCCACTCTGCCTCCTGCCTACTCCCCGCTCTCAATTTCTCCATCTCCGCCGCATCGGCTCCCAAGATGAGGTGTCCCATTCTAGGACATGCAAGATGTCCTTATTCTTTAGTAAATGTGGTTTCCCCCTTCTGTCATAGAGGTATCCCTCACTCGTTCCTCCTCTGTTTATTGTAGTTCTGGTCACGCTCCCCTCCCCTCCCAGGCACAAAAAGGATAGAATTCCCCTGGTCCTGATCTTTCATCCCACCAGTCTCTGCATCAAGCACATCATCCTCTGACATTTCCCAAACCTCCAGCATGATCCCACCACCAGTCACATCTTCCCATTATTCACCCATTTCTGCCTTTGGCAGAAACCATTCGCTCCACAACTCTCCCAAGTACTTTCCTCCATCTCCCAGGTACTTTCCCCTACAACCACGTAAGATGTAACACTTGTCCCTCTATCTCCTCCCTCGCCTCCATCCAGGTACTCCAGGCAGAGGATCATGTGTACCTCCTATAACCTCATCTACTGCATCCTGTGGCCTCCTGTACATCAGCGAGACCGAGTGTATACTTGGTAACCGTTTCACCAAACATTCACTCTTGGTCAACCAAGGCCTGCAGGATCTTCCAGTTGCTATAAATGTTTAAGTCCTCTTCCCAATCTCATACTGGTCTTTCTGTCCTGGGCCTCCTCCATTGCCAGAGTGAGGCCACATGGAACTGGAGGAATAACACCTCACATTCCACTTGGGTAGCTTTCAAACCAATGGTATGAACACTGAGTTCTCAAATTGTATATAACTACATAACCCTCCCCCTTCTACCCACATACAACCTCCCCCCCCCCCTTTTGCCCCCTCCCCTGTGTCTCGTTGGATTTCCCACCAGTTTCTCCCCTCCCCCCCCCAACTACTTCCTTTCCTCTAGTTTCACAATTCATCACTCTTCAATCTTTTGTCACACACCGTCTGTCTTTTCCTCTCTAGCCTTTGTCCAACCATTTGCCTATCAAACAATCCTTCTCACCACTGATGGCCTATATTTCCTGTCAGGCTTTGTCCTGCACCTCCCATCTTCCACTCCACCCCCCCCCCCCCCCCCCCCCCCCCCCCCACCCCCCCCATCCCCACCACCCACCACCACCACCATGATCAGTCTGAGAAGGGTTCTTATCAGAAACATTGCCTATCCATGTTCTCCTGAAATTCTGCCCGACCCACCGAGTTACACCAGCACTATTGTGCTGCTACTTCATCGGTCTACAATGGTTACAAAATCTCCTGGTGGTTTCTGATACTGGAAGTTCCTTAACGTGCTGAAGACTTCTCTGTTTAACTATTTGTCAGGATATTTGCCAAGAACATCCGCCTTGTTGCGAGAAGCAAATGTATTGTGTATTATGTTATGTAATGAATGATTTACTGGCTTTGCTGTGCTCCAAATGCCCTTCAACATTCCAGTTCTGAAAGATACACCAGCACTGGTGGAATTTGAACAGTCACTGATGTAGCCCAGCCTGAAAATGTCACAGCATGAACTGTAAATGCTGGCCTGAATTGAATTAATTGAATTGAATTGAATTTATTTGTCATTCAAAAAAATTTGAACAAAATGTCATCACCATACAGTCATAACAATAAAAAGCAAACAAAACACACACTTACATAAATTTAACATAAACATCCATCACAGTGACTCTCCTCCAGGCACCTCCTCACTGTGATGGAAGGTAAAAATCTCTTCCTTGTTTTTCTCCTGCAGTCACAAATGACACAAAAAAAGTTTCATGCCCAGATGGTGCCTTCATCCTGCTCACCAGGATCTACAGCTGGAAGTTACACCATCGGGTTCTTATAACATTCCCGGATGTAGCTGGTGTGATTTAAATAACTCCAGACTGAATGTGTGCCTAACAGTCATATTGATTTTTTAAAAACCTGCTCTTCAAGTCCGCTATCAGAGTTCAGGTCAATTCCTTCATTCTCTTGCCATCCTCCAGGTGGAGCAGGGCACCAGGGTGAACAACCTTCCCTCCCACCCACCCACCCCAGCCGTTCCATTGCCCTGCCACTTGATTTACCATAGCTGCGAGTAACTGTACGGGAGTTCATAATATGTTCCCCTGCCTTTGCCCCAGAAATGATCTTGAGGTTAGTTGCCACAAAAGGGAAGTCAGATAAAATGTAAAGAAAACAGCAGCGATTGGCCTCTGGGCATGAAGATGTCCATGCCAGCCGACCCTATCAAAACAGACTCATGATTCATTTCAAATCATGTAATTATTTAGCGCATGATCAAATATTGCAAAATTATTTTACTACCGAAAGGAAAGTTAAATACTAATATAATTTGCTGATGGCTGCAATATGTGATGAAGTGGATTATTGGAATGAGTGACAGAGGCCAAATTGAAACACAGGTCAATAACTGAGTGCTTTAATCAACTGCAACTTGCTGATTGCAGAACAGAACCTCGCCAGGTCACATAATCCTGACAGTAACTGACACTCTCACAGAATGGCATTTCAATTCAGCAACTGGTAGACAGTTTGTTCTTTTAGTTCCTCAACATTTAGCTGATCTGAACATTTGAAAGACTTCCTTTGTTTGGTTTCTGCTTTTTAGGACCTTGGTCTATGTACAGGAATGTAACGTAATTTACTGGCCATTTTGGTAGGGACTCTAAAGGATTTTCTGCTTCAAGTTAATGACTGTTAGGCAAAGCAATAACTTTTTACCGAGACACAATCAAAAAGACTTTCCATTCAGGAATGTAAGTAAAAATCTGCAATAAGTTCAAGAAAATCAATTTTGGCAATTCTCAGGTCAGGCAGCAAAGGAATTCAAAATTGGTACTAATTAACTAACTGCTTATTAACCAAGGCACACTACTTATGGAATGAGAATCTGAGGCCCCCATCTAATGGAAATGGGGCAGTGTGTTTCTAAAATGAAGGCTGTGATTTAACACATTGTTCCCACTGCTGTTGAAAGCTTCTTCTCCATGCTGATGCTGCACAGTTACAGTACCAGCCTGGTCAGATAATCAGCATATGTACACTCATCCCCTTCTGCCATTTCAGATCAAAGGGAGCATGCACTCCCATTCTATATCCACAGTAAGGTTTGTGGTGCTATTGCAGGGGAAAGGAGGAGTAAGTATATTCCCTCAAGTTCTGCAAAAGTATGCCTGGTCATAACCAACTCGAGATTGAAGCCACTAATGGGCCTAATGTACTCTGATACAAAGCACAGGAGTCTCACATCAGTGAGTTAGTGCAGAGACATTTTACTCTATTTGGGTTGATTACCACCCTCAACCTTATCCATTAAAGTACTTGGTAGGAAATGGCCTAAAGTTTAAAGAGGCTTTGGTGACCAATTATATTGGTTATTGGAGAGGCTGCGTGACTCTGCTCATTAAGCAATGTGATTGATGCTCCCTCCCAATAGCAAACAGAAGAATAACAAATAACAGTGGCATTAGACAAGGTTTGTCCAAGGTTTGTAAGTATTACAAAGCTGTGTTCAACTTTCCCTTTTCCCTTAGAGTCATATAGTGTGAAACCAGGTCCTTTGGCCCAACTACAATGTTGTCATCTGCAACACACAGCAATGGGCCCAGCACTGAACACAGAGGCACACCACGAGTCACAGACCTCCAGTCCGAAAAACATCGTTCCACCATCACCCTCTGCTTCCTTCCATGAAGCCAATTTTCTATTCATTCAACTATCTCTCCTTGAATCCCATGCGATCTAACCTTCCAGAGCAGTCTACCATGCAAACCTTTTGACTGGAGAGGAAATCTCATGCAAATTGGGAGCTGGGGTATTGTGTCACCAATGGGTGATTGGAGGGTCCAGGAGGAGTGGCAGAGAGTCCCAAGTGAATGTCCCCCACCCAGAGTGCAGTCACCGCTATCTTACGGAGATCTGCTTCTGGGAAATGTTTTCCCCTCCCATGAACATCAAATCAAAGCCCACCAATGCCACCACCACTTCATTATTATCACCGCTCTGTTTAGAGCAAAATCTTTCAACCAGGACATTAAAAGCAATAAACAATGCTCACTAAAGTTAAACAAGTGGTGTCAGCCTTGAATGGCTCTAATGGCTGTCCTAATACACTGACGCATGTGTGAATTACAATTCTAACAGCACCAGAACATGTGGCTGCAGCTGGTAACATTCTGAGGTGATATATTTTCCACTCTTCTCTTCCCAAACATGAGAGCATAAACATACAGTAGAAACATAGAAACATAGAAAATAGGTGCAGGAGGAGGCCCTTAGGCCCTTAGAGCCAGCACCGCCATTCAATATGATCATGGCTGATCATCCAGAATCAGTAGCCTGTTCTTGTCTTCTCCCCCTATTTCTTGATTCCGTTAGCCCTAAGAGCTCAATCTAACTCTCTCTTGAATAGATAAGTCCCACATCGTTCTGCTGTAAACTCGGCTTTGGCAGTCAGGGCCCCAGCTGGTCGTTGGACAATAACACGCATAAGGAGAAAGAATATGGGATCTGGAGACATGCCAGTAGATTCCTGTTCCATGTTTCATTCCCACACCTCTACGTCAGGGAGGCCCACCCAGCCAGCCCACTTCACCAGCCCACTTCACCCAGCCCACTGATCAATGAGTGACCACACACTGTCACCCTTGAACCTCTTTCCATACAACGAGCTCAGAACCTTCTGGCAACTACCTGCATTTTCATGAGAGAAGACAACAGCACTGCAGAAGGTTTTAGGGATTAAGTTGAAGTGCATTGTGACACTGTACACCATTTTCTATTGCACAGAAGATGCTAAACTCCAGTCATTAGAGACTGTGAACTCCACAACTCACTCGCCAGTGTTCTAGAAAGTATAGGCACCAAATTCTGCATCAGCCACAAGCTAACCCGAAACCAGCATCCGACCTCCTCCCACCACAGCCCCTCCCCCTCCCAGAATCAATAGCAGCTTCTTCTTCGATGTTATCAGACTCTTGCAGACTTCTCTTACTAAGTGTGTAAGAAGGAACTGCAGATGCACGTTTAAACCGAAGATAAACACAAAAAGCTGGAGAAGGGTCTCGACCCGAAACGTCACCCATTCCTTCTCTCCAGAGATGCTGCCTGTCCCGCCAAGTTACTCCAGTTTTTTGTGTCTATTTACTCTTATACTAAGGATATATTCCCAATCTCCCAATCTACCTCGTAGCTGATCAGACATTTTTTTTAAATCTGCACCGTCCCTGTAGATGTCACACTATATTCTTCAATCTTGAGCAAAATTCAAAATACTGGGTAACTCAGCAGGTCAGGTAGTATCTGTGCAGGGAATGGATAGGCGATAGGTTTTTCAATGTATCTCCGTACATGTATTTGTTAACTAATATCAACACAATGGCATGGAGAAGGTTCCTGTATGTCCTCCCCTAGTGCATTTCAAAACACCTTTGAGACCTTTCCCTCAATCCCTAAAAACATGGAGACAAGCTCCAGTGTATGAATCACTGGACTCCACACTCTTACTGGAAGTGTATGCAGGAAATTTGCTTTTCAGCAGCACTTAAATGATAAATGAGCATGCCTCCCATTTAGCACTTCCGGACTCATTTAAATCATGATTATCAACAATTAGTCATTAAATCCTTGGTTAAAGTACGCATTAAAACAGGCATGTCTTATTAGCACAGCACACACCTTTGTGCCTTTTTGCACCCTGTCCTCGACATAACCCTAGGAGGCTTTAAAACGCAATTTGCAAAAATCCACAATGCAGCACAGAGGATATGAGAAATTCTGGATGACAGTGGTACTAGTGAAATACTCTAAATATCCGTCACATTATTACTGTCAATGTGTTTCCCTTGTTGGGTTATCCTTTGCCTGAATAGCTGCTGGTGTGCTTTTGTCTGTGTTGCTAGGCATTTCTTCCCTACACTGCAAAATGGAAAATCTAAGAGTTAAAAAAAAATAAAAGATACTTGCAAACAAGAAAGCTACTTAAAAATCACAAAATTGGTTTAAGGTGCATTTTTTTGTACCAGAATGATTATAATAAAATAGTCGCAGGTTCAATCTAAGATATTTTTCAACCATTTATATTCTATTGTGCATCATTATGTAGCAAACCTGATATGTGTATGATCAGTCACAGGGCATATGTTTGGAACATGTTTCACCATCAGTACATTGCATATTGCAATAGACTCAACTAAAATGTAATCACCGTATCTTCCTAATGTTGTGGAGGAATATTTCTCCTTAGGTAATACTGTATGTGATCTTCTTCCAGTAAATCTGTGAGGTGGATGATTTTGTGAATATCTTTCAACAATTATTTAGAAGCATAATTTTCATACATGCCAATATTAATACACTTCAATTGTACTCAATTTAACTTGATCCTTCATTGACATAATGGCCAATTATTGTCCAGCCTAGGTTCAATTTTCTTAGACAGTTCAGATGCCTACATTATCAGTTAGTTGTATTACAGTTGACAGCAATCTTCTGAGACAGTTAATGAGAGCACATCTTTATAGAAGGGGACATTTTCTTCGGGATCAATTGATTTGCAGCACGTTTAAATAGAAATAGTTGATGAGTCTTTAAGATATTTTAGATCAGGTTTGTCAGCTGGACCATTTGAATAGGTTTGCAGGTTTTACTCTAATAGATATTGGCATCATTGTGCTTGTTGTTAATGGTTTTGAATGATAAGCAAAGACATGTCCAAATTTCTTCACCAACGGCTGAGAAATGCTAACTCTAGGTTGTGAATATAAAGCTACCAAACTGATAAAATATTCCATGATGTAAGAGACAACAGTGTTGGGTCACTGGGCCCTCTGCACAGGTGCTACTAGAATGATTTTTATTTGTATAATGGTCATCAAGCCTGTATTCTGCAGGTAAACATTAGACCAAGCTCTCATTTGCCAAGAAGTTGAACACAACAACGATAGTGTACAAGAGTAATAATGAGCATGTACCCTGCACAGACAGTCATTCCCCAAGGAGTCTAGTAAATTTAATTTCCACCCAGCATCTCCAAAGAAAAAGAAACAAAAATAACTGTAACTTCAGGCAGATTTTTGAAGACCATTTGGTATATCTGCATAGTTTAGTATACGGTAAAGTGAGTGACTAATAAACAGCATAGGGAATTAATTTGAACAAATCTTTCAGACATAATGCAAAGATCACCATCAATTCCAAAGATTTTTGCTGGACCTGCTTTTCAGCTAAAACACATTGCATCAAATCTTAATTTGAAAAGAAAAGCCAAAACCCTACTCACCACCACAAAGTTTCTGCATGTATTTATTATGCTTGTAATTATACATAACACAGTAAAAAAATATTTATGGCAATAAATATCACAGCATAATAAATCTCAGTCAGAATTACTTATCAGCCAAAAGGAGACCGATCAAGGAATGCATGGTAAAAATACTTTGCAAATTAGAATACTCCCAGATTAGGTTTATGGTGGGAACAGCCTTCACTGCTGTGCCAACTTTTATCTAACTCGATACAGTGTGCCTGGATTGTCGGTAAAGTATGAGTTTCTGAATACAAATATCACAAAACACAATCCACTGATGTTTAATTGAATCACTAAAATTGTAGCAATCCAATATTCTCACTAAAGCCAAGAATAAAGCAGTGCTTGCTGCCAGTAGTTTATAAACATTCAGCTGCATCATCAAGCTTCCCTTGCATCTGTTACTCCTGTTCATAATCGCAATTGCTGTGTTGCCAGGCAGCTGAGCACTGGCTTCAATGCCCAACAGACACCAATTATGCAAATATCACCAGGGACAAGATTATTCATATTCAGCTGTTGATGCTTCAGTCACATCTGCTCATCGATTTTGCAAATTTATGCTGATTCAGTTATAGCCTTTTGAGTCATTAGTACGCCTGAAATCCTATCTAACTGGCATGCTCTCCATTTTCACTCCTGTCACGTACGCTTATGAAATAAGGGAAGCTTTGACAAGTAGAACAATAATTGCATTCTGTGAAGGTATGACTGGATCAAAATCCTTCTGAAGCATTTTCCTTGACCTTCTCCTCAGTTGATTCACCTATTATAACATAGGGTGATTCAGCAATGCAGGGATAGAGTGGGTGGATGCAAGGCTGAGACAAACTCTCCTTACACCAGCAGCAATTGCCCTGATTTCCTACCCTGGGTCTAATCTGCACAGGCCTTGTGAGAGACTCCAGTTTGGTATTAAAACATCATTGAATCCCTACACTCAGGTACACCACTGCAAAGACACAAAAAGCTGGAGTAACTCAGCGGGTCAGACAGCATCTCTGGAGAAAAGGAATAGACCCTTCTTCAGACCCGACCCAAATTCCTTTTCTCCAGAGATGCTGTCTGACCCACTGAGTTATTGCAGCTTTTTGTGTCTATCTTCAGTTTAAACCAGCATCTGCAGTTCTATCCCACACACTCTACTGCAAATGTCGGATTGAGCTAATGGGCATGAGAAAGGAGAAATTGCTATTTTCTTGCCGTATCTTAGAGGAACCTACCCGATCCAACCTGAGTCTTACAATTGACTTACATTTTTCAGCCTCAATTGGACTTGTCCTGCCCATCCTTGAAAAAGACATGGCAGGAAAGATTATGTATGTCCTCCATTAAGAAAACTGAATTAGCTATAATAAAGATATACTGTCATATGTTGGAAACACTCATCAAATCAAGATTGGATTAAAAGGCCCTTGTTCTTGTTTATGCCCTAAACAGCTTAGAAGGATGGAAAAACAAGATGGAACAATATAGAGACTTGAAACATTTTTTTAAATCTGGGTTATTATTTAACATAATTTTTTGAGGTACCAGCAGTCAAACATGCCTCGAGCATGACGGGTTTAAAATCTAGGTATGTTATGTGGTGGATGTCTGTGACTCTCCACATCTTACTAAAGGACAAAGTATTGTTATAAAACATAGAACATGAATCCAGGTTAAACTGATTTTATTTACCTGTACATGATCCATACCCCTCTATTCACTGAATTTTCAGTTGCCTATATAAGTCTCTTAAATGTCACTATCATATCTGTCTTCACCACTGGCAATGCATTTCAGGCCCCCACTATTCTGTGTAAAAAACATGACCCGCACATCTCCATTAAACTTTCTCTCTCTCACCTTGTAGCTATGCCCTCTAATCTTTGACATTTCCACCCTGGGAAAAAGGTTCTGACCAGCTACCGTATCTATGCCGTTTATCATTTTATATACTTCTATCAAGTCTCCCCTTAACCTCCAACGTTCCAGAGAAAAAATACTGTAATTCAGTATCCCAGCCTGATTTTGATCCCTCTCATTTTGCATATTAGTGGCATAAAGGATGCTTGAGGTTTCTATTGTGTGGCTGGTGCAATCAACTTCTTTCATTTTTCAAATAAGGCATTCCTGATTATGGAATCTTGAAGAACAGCTGCCAAACAATGTTTTCTCTTCCAACCCAATCTCCAATCCACATTGCTGATGATTGTCATTTTCTATCTCAATGAGTTCTAGTCCGTCCTAAATTTTCACCCATGCCCATACTCCTACGTTGCTGTGTCTACCTCCCCATTGACCAGTGCAAGTGTCTCCTGGTCTGATTTCTTCAATCTCTCCACCCGCCCCCAACCCAAGGCTAACTTTAATAATCATCCACTTTTCTCCTGCAGGTTGTTGTGCCGTTTGATTAAGGAGTTCTGGTCTTCCCTTCTTCCCCAGTACCCTGCCAGTTAATTCCCTTCTTCCCCAGTACCCTGCCCAGTACCCTCCATAAACCAAAAGACTGGAGGAACTCAACGGGCCAGGCGACATCTGTGGAAGGAACGGGCAGACAACATTTCAGGTCGGGACAATCTGACTGTTGCTTTCTGCAGCTCAAATGTTTTTTTTAAATATATTTTAATTATTAGAAGCAAATGTACAAGAGTAGAACAAATAGCATATACAATTATACAGTTAATGTACAGCCTGACTTTTTGCTTTTTAGCTTTGAAATAAAGGAAAAGAAAAGAGAAAGAACAAGAGAGAGAAAAAGTGAGAGGTGCAAAGATAGGATTGCAACTCAAATGTTCAAAGGAAATGAGACACAAGGTATAATGAAGAATTTGCTTAAAGTAGCCCATTTTATATTCTGCAGTGAATACTCCTGAGACGAAGGATGATGCGTACAAATTAGCCAGAAAAGGCAGCATACCGGAGGACTGGGAGAAATTCAAAGACCAGCAGAGGAGGACAAAGGGCTTAATTAGGAAAGGAAAAATAGATTATGAAAGAAAACTGGCAGAGAACATAAAAACTGACTGCAAAAGTTTATAGATATGTGAAAAGAAAGAGATTAGTTAAAACAAATGTAGGTCCCTTGCAGTGAGAAACAGGTGAGTTGATCATGGGGAACAAGGATATGGCGGACCAATTGAATAACTACTTTGGTTCCATCTTCACTAAGGAAGACATAAATAATTTGCCGGAAATAGCAGGGGACCGTGGGTCAAAGGAGTTGGAGGAATTGAGTGAAATCCATGGATTTACGAAAGGTAAATCATGTCTGACGAATCTTATAGAATTTTTCGAGGATGTAACTAGTAGCGTGGATAGGGGAGAACCAGTGGATGTGGTGTATCTGGACTTCCAGAAGGCTTTCGACAAGGTCCCACTTAAGAGATTAGTATACCAACTTAAAGCACAAGGCATTGGGGGTTCAGTATTGATGTGGATGGAGAACTGGCTGGCAAACAGGAAGCAAAGAGTAGGAGTAAACGGGTCCTTTTCACAATGGCAGGCAGTGACTAGTGGGGTACCCCAAGGCTCAGTACTGGGACCCCAGCTATTTACAATATATATTAATGATCTGGATGAGGGAATTGAAGGCAATATCTCCAAGTTTGCGGATGACACTAAGCTGGGGGGGCAGTGTTAGCTGTGAGGAGGATGCTAGGAGACTGCAAGGTGACTTGGATAGGCTGGGTGAGTGGGCAAATGTTTGGCAGATGCAGTATAATGTGGATAAATGTGAGGTTATCCATTTTGGTGGCAAAAACGGGATAATTATCTAAGACTATTATCTAAAATGTGGCCGAATGGGAAAGGGGGAGATGCAGCGAGACCTGGGTGTCATGGTACACCAGTCATTGAAGGTAGGCATGCATGTGCAGCAGACAGTAAAGAAAGCGAATGGTATCTTAGCTATCATTGCAAAAAGATTTGCGTATAGGAGCAGGGACATTCTACTGCAGTTGTACAGGGTCTTGGTGAGACCACACCTGGAGTATTGAGTACAGTTTTGGTCTCCAAATCTGAGGAAGGACATTATTGCCATAGAGGGAGTGCAGAGACGGTTCACCAGACTGATTCCTGGGATGTCAGGACTGTCTTATGAAGAAAGACTGGATAGACTTGGTTTATACTCTCTAGAATTTAGAAGATTGAGAGGGGATCTTATAGAAACTTACAAAATTCTTAAGGGGTTGGACAGGCTAGATGCAGGAAGATTGTTCCCGATGTTGGGGAAGTCCAGGACAAGGGGTCACAGCTTAAGGATAAGGGGGAAATCCTTTAAAACCGAGATGAGAAGAACTTTTTTCACACAGAGAGTGGTGAATCTCTGGAACTCTCTGCTACAGAGGGTAGTTGAGGCCAGTTCATTGGCTATATTTAAGAGGGAGTTAGATGTGGCCCTTGTGGCTAAGGGGATCAGGGGGTATGGAGAGAAGGCAGGTACGGGATACTGAGTTGGATGATCAGCCATGATCATATTGAATGGCGGTGCAAGCTCAAAGGGCCGAATGGCCTACTCCTGCACCTAATTTCTATGTTTCTATGTTTCTATGAGACCTTCACGCATTGAAATTAGGCATGCCGCAATTTTTAGCCTCATAGGTTGTACCATGGACATGCTCCTACATGCATTCATATTTATTTGACAATTTTCTGTAGTATTTTTCTGTTTTTTCAAGTAAGACACAACCAGAAACAGACATAGATAAGTAACTGGACTAAAATAATGTACGAAGTTGCCAACTGTCAGTGTCTGTTATCTGAAAGATTTATCTGTTCTTGGGAAAGCCCAATGCCACACCCTTTAACCACAGCACCACAGAGGCTGCCATGTGGGGATAACACACGTCAACAAACCAGTGGGTGGACTTCAATGAGCAGTTGAAAAGGAAAGAATTAAACTGCAGCAGCAGTGAACTGTGTTGGGTAACAGCCATGGGAAATCAAGCTTGATATGTTTTTGAAATATACTGAATATTACAAATAAGATGGAAACATGAAAAAATACATTGCAGGGAAGAAACATATCGCCAGCAGAGTCCTAAATCAATGCCCTGATTTTGGAAAAAAATTCTGATCTTTGAATGTAAAAATTAAACCTTGAGCTTTTCTTGTCTCTGTAGTTCAGCTGAATAAGCTGTCTGAGTAATGCTGAGTGAAACCATTCATTGAGAAATACAGTGACAGGCATTCACTTCCACCTCCAGTCCCTGTCACTACTTTCAGCTGAAGTAACAGAGCTCTCCACTGCAACCTTGCAAACATACTGTAATATTTAAAGCAATATTTTGCCTATTTATTCTGTTGCTTTCATGCTATTTTCCACGATCATGATGTGAGCTGTATTTTTGTGGAATAGAGTGGAACCTAGAGCCATTTATTATTGAGAATGATTCATAAAAGAAGTGGAGGCATAAGAGACCAAATGTACATGGCGCTAAAGAAAAAGCAGATAAAACATTGGGAATTCTGGAAAAAAAAAGCGTGGAAGATGCTGGTGGTGGAATCTCAATAAAAGTGGTGGAAAATACATAAGAATAAATGTGCTAGTGTGGTGGTGGGGTGGAAGGTGAGGACATGGGTAACTTCATCCCTATGCTGGTCCAAAGCAGTTGGGGGGGGGGGGGCGGGGGGGCAGAAGTGTAGGAAATAGAAGCTTGTCAATAATGATAGAGGGGAAGGTCAAGTAATAGAAAAACAACTTAAAATTACTAGTGTAGACAGTCTAGTCATCAGAACAGTTACCACAGAGATGCATAAATGTGGAGAATAGAATCCTTATAAAACAGGATGTGAGAAAATGTGGTCAAGAAAGGTCATGTTACGTTTAAATCTGTTTTACTCAAAGTTAAATTAATCCCATAGATTGTCACTGAATCCCTTGCACACTCTGTCCTCACTATCTCCTCTCCTCACTGCACTTTCCCACAATACTTGAAGAAATGCATCATCTGCTCGGGATTGTTCCCGATGTTAGGGAAGTCCAGGACAAGGGGTCACAGCTTAAGGATAAGGGGGAAATCCTTTAAAACCGAGATGAGAAGGACTTTTTTCACACAGAGAGTGGTGAATCTCTGGAACTCTCTGCCACAGAGGGTAGTTGAGGCCAGTTCATTGGCTATATTTAAGAGGGAGTTAGATGTGGCCCTTGTGGCTAAGGGGATCAGAGGGTATGGAGAGAAGGCAGGTACGGGATACTGAGTTGGATGATCAGCCATGATCATATTGAATGGCGGTGCAGGCTCGAAAGGCCGAAGGGCCTACTCCTGCACCTAATTTCTATGTTTCTATGTTTCTATGTTTCTATGTTTCTATGTATCTCCTCCCCTCCCACCATCCAGGAATCTAAACAGCCCTTCCAAGAAATATAATTGCACTTCTTCCAATGTGTAGGAAGGAACTGCAAATGCTGGTTTAAACCGAAGATAGACACAAAAAGCTGGAGTTACTCAGCGGGACATTCAGCATCTCTGGAGAGAAGGAATGGGTGAATTTTTGGGTTGAAACTTTTCTTCACACATTCTTCCAATCTAGTGTATTGTATACTGTGCTCATAATTTGATCTACTCTGTGTTGGGGTAAAAGAGAAACATCTGGCGGTTTGAACTGTCTTCATGGCAATGCTGGAGGCTTTACAGGTGTAGATTGGTTTATGCATGCAACCAAGGCAGATGAACTCAGGACATGGATTGGCTCAGGGGACTGGGATACTATAGCCATAACAGAAAGATGGCTGAGAGAAGGGCAAAGCTGGCAGCTCAATATTACAGGGAGTAGAAAAGATTGGAGGGGAGTTGCCTTTCCTTAAGAGAGGACATAACTATTGTGCTCATAGAGTATACTCTTGGGGGATTGTCCAGTGAGGCTGGAGTGGGGGGCTTTCAAAAGTGAGGTAACAAGAGTACAGAGGCAGTATATTCCTGCTAGGGTGAAGGGCAGACTGGCAAGTTTAGGGAACCCTGGTGACGAGGGATGGTGAGGCTTTGATCAGGAAAAATGAGGCGTACATCACATTTAGGCAGTCGGGATCAAGTGAATCCCTCCAAGTATAATAAGTGGAGGAGTGCACTTAACAAGATAATTAGCAAGGCTAAAGGAGGACATGAAATGGAGTTGGCAGGAATGGTAAAGAAAGATCCCAAGATATTCTGCAGATACAGGGTATATTAACAATAAAACAGTGGCCAGAGAATGACTAGGTCCCCACAAAGATCATCTTGGCCATCTTTGTTTAGAAGCACGAGATGGAGGAGATATTAAAAGCATATTTCTCGTCCATTTTCACCAAGGTAAAGATCATAGAAACTAAGGAATTGAGGCATAGTTGTGATGTTTTAAATTATCAATTGGTGTTTTAAAGTGAATTATCGTGAATAAACCCTCAGAATCCGATCAAGTACATCCTTCGAGCTTGAAGGCAGCTAGAGAGGAAATTGAAGAGGCTTTTACATTTGCATCTTCTTTAGCCACAGGTGAAGTTCTCGAAGGTTAATGTTGTGTCATTATTTAAGACGTGTAGCAAGTCAAGCCAGGGAACTGCAGACTACTGACCCCGAAAAATTCTATCAGATTTGTAAAATAGGACACCAGTGTTGAAGGGGATTATTAGGCGCAGAATCTACAAGCATTTGGATACGCATGGACTGATTAGAGATATTCAGCACGGCAATGGGAATCCTGACTCACAATTCTAATCGTTTTTTTGAAGAGGTCATTTAAAGGATTGATGAGGGCAGGGCAGTGAATGTTGTCCAAATGGACATAAGCAAGGCTGACAAGATCATGCATAGTAGGTTAGTCTGAAAGGTTAGAATGCATGGAATCCAAGGTGAGCTAGCCAAATGGATTAAAAATTGACTTGGAAGAAGTAGTGAAAGAGTAGTTGTGGAGGATTCTTTTTCTGATTGGAGTCTTGTGGCCAGTGGTGTTCTGCAGGGGTCAGTGACAGTGCAGAAGATCATCTCAGGTTACAACAGATCTAGATCAGTTGGGAAGATGGACCAAAAAATGGCTAATGGAATTAAATTCTGACAATTGTGAAGTGGTGGTCTTTGGTATGTGAAACCTGGACAGGGCTTACACTGTAAATGCTAGAGCTCTGGAGAGTGTTGCAGAACTGTGAGATCTGGGTGTACAGGTGCATAGTTTGCTAAAAAAAAAGGCAAGTCAGGCGATGGTGAAGACCATGGTGAAGAAGTAATTTGAGTGCTTGCCTTCATGGGGAAAGAAAGAAATGTTGGGACAGCATGATGCAGTTGTCGGTGAGGTCACACTTGGGGTACTATGCATGCACTGTCGTCCCAACTAAAGAAGGATGTTATTAAGGTGGAAAGGGTACCAAAGAGATTCACCAGATGCTGGATGCTGGAGTAGCAAAATGCTGGAGTAGCTCAGAGGGACAGGCAGCATCTCTGGAGAGAAGAAATGGGTGACGTTTCAGGTCGAGACCTTTCTTCATCAGGATGTTACTTGGGCTTGTGAGCTTGAGATATAGGGAGAGGTTGGACTTTTTCATTTGGAACATAGGAGGCTGTATTGATTGAGTGACTTTATTAAGGTGTGCAAGATCATGAGGGGCATGGATAAAGCAAAAGCTCACAATCTTTTTTCCAAGGATAGAGGATTCTAAAATTTGAGGGGAGAGATTAGGAGGGACCTAAGGGTCAAATCTTTCATGCAGAATGTAGCCTTATTTGGAAAGAGCTGCAGGAGGAAGCTATGGAAGCAGATTCAGTTGTTTGCATTGGATAAGTTTGCATTTGTTTCATCTTTCTAATATTTTCTTTTATTTCACATTCTTTTGGGTTTTATTTATTACATTTGGCTGGACACATTAAATAATTAAGCCAGGAACTGAAATAATGCTAGGGAAGTTGTCATAAGGGCATAAGGAATAGGAGTAGAATTAGGCCATTCGGCCCATCGTCTACTCCGTCTACATGGCTGATCTACCTCTCACTCCTAATCCAACTCTTGTCAGCACACTTTTAAAGGCATCCCTTTTTCAGGACACCTCTGTCGGAAAGAAAGGGGAGCACCTGGCAGTAACTCTCGCAAACATACTCCACACAGACAGCAACGGAGGTCATAATTAGTCCTGCGTCACTGGACCTGTGATGAAGCAGTCACTGTGCTACCCTATGCAACACAAACAACTGGATACTTTTGCCTAGAAATTAGATGCATCTGCATGTTTTTACAAAACTCGCCACATTGAATGGTTTGCACCCATCCCCAGTGAAAGTTCCATTCACTAGGGGAAATTGGACAGTGCAATTTTCCACTCAGAGCCCTAACATTTTCCTTCCTCCATTATTTCACACACATGGTGAGTGGGTCATTTTAATTATTATTTAAAGAAAGACATCGGATCAGAAAGTCACGGCTTTGTGTCCTTTGTAACAAATTCACAAAGTAACATGCAAATCATCCTGAAATCATCATGATTTATAGTTTCCTCCAGATATCGACCCTATGTTCAATGGAATTCTAGCATGATAATTTTATTAAGAAAAAAAAATCAGTTGTAGGCCTGTGCAAAAGTCCAGGCCTGTGAGGGCTGACTTGCCTGGTCCACCTGAACCATACAAGCAGGTCTCAAAGCCCTTGATTTATGGCCATGTTTGCCATCGAGGAGATATATGAGTTCTGAAGCCACCGGCCGCCCTTCATGTACAGCGGGCAGTAGAGAGATGTTCTCCCCTGAAAAATGTTTGAGCATTTAAAAAGATCTAAAGGCAAATTTTTAGACATCTGTTTTGCCCCTGTTGCAGTCCTGGTCACCTTTTCTGTCAGAAATTCAACCACTTGATTTATTTGGACAGCGTTCAATTCTTTCAAAGGCTGCACCCTTCCTATTTCCTCTGCACCTTGGCATATCTATCTCAGCAGATAGGTTACCAAGCTTTCAGATTGCTCAGTAAATTGAACACTAGCTTACATCTTGCTGTTAATGTAAAATAACAGATATTGCCGCACAAACTAGCTGTTAAAATATAAATCACCAAACAACAGCCTGCTATTATATGGCTCCTTAAACTAAAGAAATATCCCACAGCACTGTGCAGAGACAAATGTAAACAGATACTGGATTGAGGGGAAGGGAGTAATATCGTGGCTGGTGATTTAAGATGTGATTATAGATATAGGCTTTTAGACTTTAGGAATGGTGAAAAAATCAAAGATGGAGGGGTAGAGGGACACTAATAACACATCTATGCTGAAATAGGAGACAAAGAAAGGAGGTGCATGATGTAGGAACAGCATGGGTAATATAGACAAAATTATTTGTGCATAAAATTTACAAATATGAATCATGATCATCAGTCATTACTAGACTTCAGAATCTATGAGGATACATGAGGAAAGACTGCTTTGAATAACTACCTTTAGTTAGAATGGCTTTTGATTGCTGTCAACATTTTTACCATGAGGAAAGAACGGCAGATGCTGGTTTAAATCAAAGGTAGACACACAATGCTGGAGTAACTCAGGCTGCATCTCTGGAGAATAGGAATGGGTGACGTTTCGGCTCGAGACCCTTCTTCAGACTGATGTCAGGGGAATGGGCGGCACAGAAATAGAATGACAATCTCCATCTATATCTCTGTCCCGCCCACTCCCCTGACATCCGTCTGAAGAAAGGTCTTGACCCGAAACGTTGCCCATTCCTTCTCTCCAGAGATGCTGTCTGTCCTGCTGAGTTACTCCAGCATTTTGTGTCTACCAACATTTTCACCATGTTCTCAGACTCTCAACGTTATTTATTTTCAAACAGTCCATGATATTCCCTGAAATCATGAGTCACGTGAAGAGCGTTGAAAGTTTTGGTGCTTTTCACGCTCTCTACTTTTAAGTTGCCAAAGCCAATACTTTTGATTTTATTTGGGGACAAATTCAGTAAAATGTTATATATTTAACTGTTGGCAATAGAAAATGGTAAATGTTTAGGCTGTTCTATGAAAATCTAATTATCTTTCTTCTCAGAATCCAACATGTAAATGGAAAATAACACAATGTACTCAACCTGATCTTTCAGATGAAAGAAATTATATCGCAAATTACTTCAGGAGAACAAAACATATTTTATGTTTTGATCTAACACATTTTGATCTGTCCAATACAATGAAATGAACACTTCAAACTCTCCAACTATCCCCATGACTTCAATTTAAAATCTATGTCTGATACACATAAGTAGGATTTACTCGAGTAAAGTGTCTTTTGTTGGCCACTTCTCTTCTATTAGGGCTACAGTGGCCTTTGCAACTTCACAGCATGAACCAATAAGCACAGTACTCCATAACAGGAAACACATTATTCAACACAGTTATAAAGCATTATGTTCATTGGCCCATTTAGCACCATTTATAACAAATTTATTTATTTTCCCTTCGCTGAACTAACCTTATTTGTTTGTAAAACAATTGTGATGTTTTCTTGTACATTTCAGTCTTAAGTCTCAGGTCTTATCTGGCCTGAAAAAGGGTCCCGACCCGAAACGCCACCTATCCATGTACTCCAGAGATGCTGCCGGACCACTGAATTACTCCAGCAGTTTATGTCTTTTTTTGTAAACCAGCACCTGCAGTTCCTTGTTTCTTCTGTCTTAAGCCCCCTTTCAAGGGGTTTGATTTTTTTCCTCCATAAAGCACCAAAGATATCAGTAAAGCCTTGTTACTAAAAAGAAGCAGATTGAACATTTGAAAAGGGATTGAGATTTCATCGTGTCTGTTTGCAATTTTCATTACAATATTAAAAAAAACATGGAAGGAATATTAGAAAAATAATACTTTGCCCTTAATCGAGCTTTGAGCATAAAACTTACCACTTTTAATATATTCCATTTTAATTTAACTTAGATGTAAAAATTGGTGTGTGATTATTCCAGTCATTGCAGTCATGTATTTTTGACAGATTTCATGACCACATGAGGTAATTCCCAGTCCCATCTTGAGAAAGATATAACGGTCCTGATGGGGGAGTGTGTGTGCATGCAGCTTAGCTGCTGCACGATTAGCTTGTGGGCATCTACTGGCACAACATCTGTCTCCCCTTCTGTTTAACAAATCTGCATTCTGTCACTCACAGCTCTGACTCATTCTGCTTGTGCGTTCGGAGATAATAAAGAAAACTGTGTGAGACTGTTATTTAGCGCTCTTACAAAAAGTTTAATTGACGTATGCTTTTAAGTTAGTTTGAACTGCTTTGGAAGGGTAAGGGCTGCAAAGGTTTTTTTTTAGTAGCTCGAATGAAAGGGAAGGATTGCATTTTTTTCTGGTCATTTTAAGATGATAGTAAGATTAAACGAGAACTTACCAGTTTGAAGTTTGATCTTGATTTTATGAGGAATTACAATGAGCGATTACGTGAAGAAGGGCCGTCCGTCTGCGTGCGCGTCAATCTTCAAAGCAGCGGTGTTAAATCACATATAAAAAGAAGACCTGAGAATAGTAAGATTGAAGAAACTAGAACTTCCATGTGACCTTGATAGTATGAGGGTGAGAGCGGTGGGCAGGTAATCCCTCATCGTAACTCCTCATAAAATCAAGATCAAACTTCAAACTGGTAAGTTCTCGTTTAATCTTACTATTTTACTTCGGAGTCACGTGAGTGACTACGTGAAGATTTCAAAGCTCTGTGATTTTACGCCGGTTACGAATCCACGCGTCACACACTGAATGGATTTACCATGGATGCGTGTAATCATTAAAGCATTCAGACATTACGTAGTTAAGTAAAGACACTGATGCTTT
Source organism: Leucoraja erinaceus (assembly GCF_028641065.1). Lineage (NCBI taxonomy): Eukaryota > Metazoa > Chordata > Chondrichthyes > Rajiformes > Rajidae > Leucoraja > Leucoraja erinaceus. The sequence goes on along the minus strand of NC_073387.1, from coordinate 29,960,395 downwards.
AAATGAAAGAAAAGTTTTTAAAATCTAGTTACCCCTCCCAACCTTGGGGGTAAATTAAGGGACAGAACTTAAAATGGTATGTGCAAACACCCCCAGTCCGGTTATAGGCTAGTTATAAAACCGGTGGACCGTTATTTCATTCGTCCATCCTGCAGCCACTAGGATGTCGTCAAGAGGCACGTCCATTGCTCTTGCTGCCGATGTAGATGCAGCCCTGGTGGAGTGAGATTTAACCATATAAATGTTCATTCTGTTACCGCCATTACCCCCTTTGACCATCTGGAGATGGTTTGAGTTGACACCTTTTGGTGTGTTTTTTTTTTTTTTTTTTTTTTTTTTTTTTTTTTTTTTTTTTAATATTTTTATTATTATTGGAGATAAGTACATAGTCTATTACATCATTACTGTCTTACATTTTTAAAATGATAACATTGACAGTTATTATTACATTGTCTCCAATATTTTTTACATTTTTCTTCGTTTTTTTTTTTTATAACTAGATAGAACTAAAAGGATAGGTGAAATAGAGGGAAAGAATAGGGAAAGAGAGGGGGGAAATAAAAAAATAAAAAAAATTTTAAAAAAAAAAAAAAAAAAAAAAAAAAAAAAAAAAAAAAAAAAAAAGAGAGAGGGGTGAAAAAGGTAATTAAGGAAGAATGGAAAAGTTTGTTTAAGTTTAAAGACATCATTCGAGATATGTTCGTATATTTCAAAGTGTAGTATTTCATCCAATCTTTAGTCCGGGTGCTAGTCAGGTTCCTGTGCTGAACTATTCTGACCCTTTAAGTACTCAATAAAAGGAGACCATGTTCCAACGAATAATTCCTGTTTGTCCAACAGGGCAAGTCTAATTCTTTCCACGTTTAAGGTCTCCGTCATTTCTATAATCCACATTCTGATTGTGGGGGCCGTAGGGCCTTTCCAAAATTTTAGGATTAATTTTTTTCCTGTTATTAAACTGTAATCGATAAAGTTTCTTTGTGTTATTCTAAGTGTTTGATTTAATTCTAATATTCCGAGTATTATTAATTTTGAGTTTGGTTCCAGTTGTGTTTTGGTTACTTTGGATATTATACTAAAAATATTTACCCAAAAATTTTTAATTTTTGTACAGCTTGTAAACATGTGCGATAACGTAGCTTCTGAATGTTGACATTTATCACATATAGGTGAGATATGTTGAAAAATTTTATGTAATTTTGTTTTGGCGTAATGTAACCTATGTATTACTTTAAATTGTATTAGAGAGTGTCTGGCGTTTAGTGAACACTGATGTATGTATTGTAAACTTTCTTCCCAAGTGTCTTTCGTTATTACCTGATTTAATTCTTTTTCCCATGCTTGTCTGTGTAAGTCCGTCATAGGGATGTCACTGTCTAATAAGATATTATATATAAAAGATATTAATTTTTCTGTATTAGGATGCTTATTCCAACATTCGTCAAGAATCTCTGGGTTTCTATTTCGAAAGTTTTTAGAATTTGATTTAACATAATTTCTAAGTTGAAGATATCTGAAATAATCATTCCCTCGAAGTCCATAAACCTGTTGCAACTCCTGAAATGTCAAAAAAGAGCCTTCCTTGTAAAGGTGTCCCATATTTTTAATTCCCATTATTCTTCCATTGTGTAAAACCCCCGTCTAAACATGAAGGCTTAAACAATGAATTATTCACGATTGGAAGAGAAAGAGATAAGTTATCTAATTTTAATGTATTTTTTAATTGTTTCCAAATTTTTATAGCACTAAATATTATAGGGTTTTCCCTGTAAATTTTCTTGTTTAATTTGGACGTAGCAAATAATATCGAACCAATGTCATAAGGCATACAATCTTCCTTTTCCATTTTTAACCAGTCTGGTTGCTGGTCTATTTCTCCCAACCAGAAGTTCATATTTTTAATATTAACTGCCCAGAAATAAAACAAAAAGTTAGGTAAAACCAAGCCTCCATTATTTTTTGATTTACACAAGTGTCTTTTGCTTATCCTATGATTCTTATAATCCCAGATAAAATCATTAACAATAGAGTCCAATTTTTTAAAGAAGTTTTTTTTTTTTTTATGGCTGATGAGGACCGATTGTTCTGAGCCTCTGAGGTTCCCCGTAACTCTCAGATAGTGGTGTTAGTATGTTACCACACACACAACCGTAGGTCCTCTGGATATGCCAAGAACTGGACCTCCATCCCTGGCATTCCTGGCCTGCTATGTTTTATCAGGTTCCTGATTACGAATGTTATGTTGTTCACATTGGTGGTCATGTGGTCCAACCGTAGCTTTTGCAGTGTCTGGACTCTTTGTCAGCATACCATCTTCAGGTTAGTTATAGGCGGTCCCCACTGTCAAAGTAGGGTTTGTACCACGCTCACATCCCATGTGTCCGTGTACCTTGGTCTTAGAGGTATTCAATTGTAAATTCCCTTCATGAATTTTGTTGTAAAGGGGTGCGTTCCTATCGACCCGTGCCCTGCTTCCAGCATCAGATAGGACGCGAGTGCGCCTCTGGCACTATAGATTGCACTATAACTTTGTTTATAGTTATAGTACAGAGTTGATAGGAAACCAAGACATCTGTTATCCGAACTGTGTTGTATTTGTTCGGACAGTCCTATGCCTTGAAATGGCCTCCTCGGAATCTGCAGACTAACAAGTTAATACGTTAATATGATTATTCCCTGTAACTGGGTTCACTAGGAGGTCCCTGCTCTTGGGTACAGCCATAACTGGCTGGACTATAGTTCACAAACATTTTGGGAACCAGGCTTGAGTAGGCCAATCTGGCACTACCAATATGCCTGTGGCTTAGTCTTGCTTGATTTTGGTCAAGCATCGGTTTGTGAGACAAATTTGCAGAAAGCATACATAAACAATCCTCCCCAATTGAGGGAGAAAGCATCCACTGCCTTTGCTCCTGGATCCTGCTTGCAGGCCACATATCTGGGTAACTGATGGTTTAGTCTAGATGCAAACAGATCAATATCTGGTATGCCAAATTGTGTAGTTATTTCGTTAAATACTGCCTGATTCAACATCCATTTTGTGTTGTTATTAAACATTCATGATCCAGCATCTGTCACCGTGTTATATCTACCTCGTAGATTTCCCAAATATTCCTCTTGATACACCAGTGCCAAATGAGGTTCGACAATCTGTCGTAAGATACAGATTTTACACCACCCTTGTTAATGGATATGTGCCACCGCAGTGGTGTTATCAATCTGAATTTGAACAAGCACCGGTTGCATATTGCTACAGAAACCCTTGAGTCCAAATTGTGCCCCCAACAATTCTGGGTAATTGATTCCATGTGTTGGGGAATTACAGACTCCTGCTCATTCCATCGGGCCCCACAGCTCTAGACTGTGTTAGTGGCTCCCCATCCTTAGCCGCTTGCATAGGTCTGAAGAACCCTCGATGGCTTTCAAGCAAAATTTACCTTGAGCTTTCTCACGTTCGTTATCCACCATAGTTATTCAACAATGGCCTCTGCTGGCAATCCATAGTTTTGCCAATTTGGCCTGCATGTAATCTGAGTGTTCGTTCCTTTGCTCGCTGTAAATTCTGGTAATGCAAAGGCCCATACGTACTGCTGGAAATGCAGCTACTATTTGCCAATTACACTCGCTGTTTGCCTGATAGATGGCTGGTATTTGACTATCAGGTCATAGCAGGCTTGATTTATATAGTCGCTTGCCCCTAGGCAAAGTCACCAACATATTTACTGTTTTTGATAGTAAATTCTAGGTAATCAATTACCCTTGTAGGTGTCAATTTTGATTTAACTGGATGGATGAGGTAACCAATTCTATCAAACACGGTTTTGGTTTGCTTTGACTGATGCTTCTGCCAATTCTTGGTGACTACAAAATGAAATTGTCCAAATATGCCATTACTATGTGGATCTGAGACCTTTGTAGACCCAGAATTGGTTTCTGTAGTTTTGTCAATAGTCTAGAAGCTGATGTCAACCCATTTGGCAGATCCATGCCATCCAGTTAAACTTCAAATAGCTCCTGTTCTTAGTGAACAGACACCGAATAGTATGCATCTTTGAGGTCGATGCATGCCATGTGACCATTTTATAGGAAGCTCCTATAAAACAGTAGTTAGACCGTAACAAAAATTTACTGTTTCTAAAAGTCTGTACTGCACAAATGAGTTAAACCTGGATGAAGTGACATCTTCCATCTGTCACATGTCCTGAATGGCAATCCTGCCCAAAAATACTGGGCCTGCCTTGAAGACAACTCCAGTCCAAGTTCCAAGTCTGCTTGGAACCTATGTATGTTGTGCAGTAAAAATAATCACATGTTATTATCTGTTTTTTAAAACCAGTTCTGAAAATTCATGTTATTGTCATTTTGAACAAGAACACAAGAGTAAAATTACCAACATGTCACTGGTCCACAATCCCTTGTTTCAGTAAACCCAGACCCACCTACCTCCATGGCACCGGTGGTCTTGTGGTAAGCCCAAAGGCCCCTGATGCGGATTCCTTTGAGTTTGGGAGTAGGACTGGTAGGGAGTGTGGATTCCCTGTTTCTCCTGACCTCTGCTTGGGTCTGGTCTGAAAACCTCATCATACTGAGCCTGCCTTGTAGGACAATTCTGGCCATTATTTTGAGTCTGCCTTGAAAGACGACTGATCATATGTCCATGCCCAGCTTTCAAGCTACCACCGGCTTCAGTGAACTGCTTACCCCCTATGGAGGTGTGGGGTGTGTTGTCGCCTACTGACGATTTGCTTGTCGTTGGTACCTTGATTGGTCCGACAGTTTTTGCTTCCTTCTTCTGTTCTTAACTGAAGAGAGGATTCGGCGGCTGATAGCGCTCCCTTGCCGGCATTGTAGCGTGCGGATATTCTGCCAACTGCTGGCTCTTGTGGCCATATGCATGTGCTTCAGTATGTTCATACTTTAAATACAAGATCAGTTACCTACTGATCACTCACACTCCCCTCCACTGAGAGTGAGATTCGTAGGCAGCCCTGAAAACAGGTGCTGCCGCAGGCCCCTGAGGATACCTGTGCTGACATGGCCCTTCCAATGGACCTAAATGAGGTTCTAGTTTTGGGTCAGACTGAAACGGACCATGAATGCTCCTCTCCTCAGAGCAGGAGACATTTGTGCAGCCCTGAAAACAGGTGCTGCTGCCTGCGGGTTCTCCATAAACCCGGGCTGTCAATAGCTAGATTCCATCCAGGGAAGCACCCAGTGGAACCTGGATGATTGCAGAAGTATTTATTTTCTGTTGTTTGTATGGAAGCTTATTATTCCTTTTATGTAAAGCATTTTGGTGTTGACTTAAACAGTGCAACATAAGTAAAACTTACTTACTTACTTCCTTTCTTCTGCTTGTCCCTGGGAAGGTTTCCCCCCCTCCTCTTTTGTACTCTGATTCAGAGTGGTTTCTTCCATATGTAGTTCCCCCTCCAATGGGGAAGACATTGAGCTGCCCCATGTGCGAGGCTCTCGGCACCGGCACTGCTGTAGGCCGAGCTGATACTGCTCCCGCCTTCGGGGCAGATCATTGTTGGAGCAACTTCTCCATAAGTTGCTCCATGTGGGAGAAGTCGTCCTCAGACGCTCTCCGTTGAGGGAGGGTTTGTTAGACTTGCGGGTGGTATTACGTCCCGCAGGACCAACATGGAGCTCCTCCACCCGCACAAAGTCTCCTGCCGATTCTGCTGTCGGCGCTAATGTCGGGAACAAGACCGTCGCCCGCTACTTGGAATGCTGCGGTCTTCGGCAGCCGACAGCCCCGTGGGCCGTCTCCTCGACATCTGGGCTCTGAAACTACAAAAAAGCTTCAAGCCCGAAAGAACGCAGGTAAGTATTTCAACTTTCCTTACCTGCCCAACCCGACGGCTGGGAGGACACAGTGCCTGCCAGCCCGTCGTGCGCGTTGCGTTCAGACGTAATGACGCGCACGCAGACGGACGGCCCTTCTTCACGTAGTCACCCACGTGACTCCGAAGTAAAATAGTATTTTCTCTGTTAATCTAAGTCATGCATATATAAGTTCATATTCATACCGTCCCAAATAGACACTGGACCTGGTTATGCTGCTGGATATAACTTTCCCACAGTGAGGGGAAATAGAATTAATGGGCCTCAGTCCCACTCTTTATGTGGTTTGCTTACATGCAGCTCCAGTAGATGCCCGAAAAAAGGCTGTCTGTCTGCTGTTAAAGAGTTCAGTTTTCAAGAGTTTTCAAGATTTCGCTCTTAGGGCTAACAGAATCATGGGATATGAGGGAAAAGCAGGAACGGGGTACTGATTTTAGATTACCAGCCATGATCATATTGAATGGCGGTGCTGGCTCGAAATGCCAAATGGCCTACTCCTGCACCTATTTTCTATGTTCCTACTTTTCTATGTTTAAGGAGGGAGTGGGGTGAAGAGCGGAGGAAATGGATACCCAAAGGTGAGGATAAAGATGCAAGGCTGAAGAACATAAAAAATCCTTTAATTATTGTCAAAAACTCTTGAATTGGGGCAGCAGAGCAGAAAATATGCAACACTATTCCAGCTACTATTATATGCACACATTTGATCTCAACATATTAATGTGAGAATTAATTCATGAATAGTAATTTATTTGCCTTCAGTAATGCAGACACTTACTGAAACCAAGCAGTCCTGTGGTTTGCATTCTGCAGGCAGAATATTTATTTCCATAGTATGAAAATAGAGGAGATCTGTGGTAACACTTCAGTATAGATTGTGAGGCAGACAGGCTTGTGGCTGGCCTACACTGAATATGTAACAGATTAATCACAGCTTCAGGTGCTGTAGCCGACATCTTCGCTGAGTGAGATATGACCTTCCACTGCATCAAATATCTGCTTTGATTGATGAACATGAACTGGGCCTTGTCAGTGCCAGCAGAATAGTTTTACGATCGTCACTTTGTCCCTTGGCTTTTGATTAAATATTTCAGTTATAGGGATGCATATTAACAGTTCAATTGTCTGAATAAAATCAAGATGCATTCCAGGGAAAGGTGTAAGCAGACTAATGTTCAATACCAGGATAAATTATATGAGACTGTCTTCCCCCTTTCTGCTGCTTAGATGCAATTTTGTGCAATGGCCGTGGGCAAGTGTAATCCGAAGTAAGTACTGTGTACAGTAAGTGTATTATGCACTAACTGACACCAATGAAAATGTGTGAGGGCCCTTGTGATTTATAGCTCGGTTTGCAGCTTTACTCACATCCAGGTGAAACAAACATAATAAAAATGGAACAAAAGAAAAAGTGATGGAGTCATTCAGCGGGTCAGGCTGCATCTGTGGAGGGGAATGATAGGTGACGTCTTGTTTTGGGACATTTCTACTGATCGACTGTAGTATAGGGGAAAATTTAGAAAAGGGTGGAGGGAGCAGGACAAAGGTGGTAATCCTTACTGTAGGTGAGGTTGGTTTGAATGGCAGATTAAGTGACAAAGGCTAGATACAATACAATACAATAATACTTTATTAACCAAGTATGTTTTGCAACATCCGAGGAATTTCATTTGCCAAGTCAGTCATACAAATAAAAAGCAACGGAACACACAAAATGAAAAAGAAACAAATGGTTTCAGTTAAGGAGAGAAGAGAGTGAAATGTAAAGCTTGAGGGGCGATATAGGTGAAAGGGGACAGGGGCAGGGACAGATAAGAGGGGTGGGATAGTGGGAGAAATGAGTGTACATTGGTGGGGGGAGGGTGTTCAAGTAAGAAGGAGGGGATGGAGAGAGGTATATTTTGATATAGGAAAATTCAATTATCATAACTACTGTTCCTCCAGTTTGCCTGGCCTCACTCTGGCAATGGAGAAGGGCCAGGGTGGAAAGGTCAGTGTAGGAATGGGAAGGGCAATTAGGATTGCCAGCAAACAGGAGAACCAGCAAGCTTTGTCAGACAGAAAGCAAGTGTTCAGCAAATTGGTTACGTAGTCTACACTTTGTCTCGCCAAAGTAAAAGAGGCCACATCGGGAGCACCAAATGCAGTAGACGAGGTTTAAACAGGTGCAAGTGAACCTCTGTCTCACCTCAAAGGATAGCTGGGGTCCCTGGATGGAAGTGAGGAAGGAACAAAAAATATGTATAATAAAATAATTACCTAAATATGAGTGCATAGAAGTCTGAAGTCTTTAGTGAAACCAAAGACAGTCCATAGTTCATCGTTTAGTTAGTGTTTTATAGCATTCAAGAGTGTGATAGGGTCTAGAACACTGTAAAACATTATCTAAACTAGCTTTTGAACACCATAAAACAGTAAGTGGGAAAAAGATATACCTTCCACCCAATGGTAGAATTGAATTGAGAGCATGACCAGGGTGATGTGTGTCTTTGATGCTGGCTGCCTTTCTGAGATCCCTGTGATGGTGGGGAAGTCTGTCTCTGTGATGGATTAGGTAACAACCACTTTTTGTTGTTTATCCATTTCCCTGCACAGATCCACCTGACCCGCTGAGTTACTCCAGCACTTTGTGTTTTGCTCCACTGCGGTTCTGCCATTTCAGCATGAACCTCCATCTCATTGCGATGGTGCTCGGAGCTTCAAACTGGGCTTTGTGAAAGGTATAAGCTCTGATGCTGCAATTAAACCTGTCAGTGATGTTGTTACTTGGCAAACTGACTCAATCTTGTAAAGCTTCAGTAGCAGTTTGTGGACCTAGATTGACAATTCCACCATCATCACCAAATTGCTGTGTCTCAGATTGGTGCTTCAGATCAGGAGATCTTCCTCCTGGCCATTCCACTTAATTGTTCTCTGGTAACTTCCCTTTATCCAACTCTGTTATAAAGGTAATATTGGTTGAGAACTAGGATTGTTTTATTAAAGCTGTCATGTGGCTCATTGCTTGCCCTCTGGGTTGCAAAAATATTTTTTTAAATTGTTGTTACAACCCAGGCATAGTATACAAAGAGCCAGGCACACTTTGTTTAAGAAGGAACTGCAGATGCTGGAAAATCGAAGGTACACAAAAATGCTGGAGAAACTCAGCGGGTGCAGCCGCATCTATGGAGCGAAGGAAGTAGGCAATGTTTCGAGCCTAAACCCTTCTTCAGACTGATGGTCTTGCACTTTGATGTCCAATTGTGTTCACTCTGCAGTGAATTGCTTTAGAGGTTAAAAATCCAAAGAACATTCCCTGGTGACAATGATAGCAAATAACCTCAGCCATTAAACGTTGTTGAAGATATAGAGTGACTACATGTGTTCAAGAAGGAACTGCAGATGCTGGAAGATCGAAGGTACACAAAAATGCTGGAGAAACTCAGCGGGTGCAGCAGCATCTATGGAGCGAAGGAAATGGGTGATGTTTCGGGCCGAAACCCTTCTTCAGACTGACTACATGCCCATGTTTGTAGGGTGGGTCTGTGGAAACTCATGGTCGACTGTTACAAGTTTAAGGCATGGACTTGACCACAAGGAACAAAAACATTTAACTTCTGCAAAATTGAATAAGGATAAATGGTCAAGCCCAGAACTGTTACAGTGGCAGGCATTACAAAATAGCAGACCACTCACAGTCTGGTTATTCCATAGGAATGTTTTTAATAGAACAAACAACATTATTAAAACAAAGGCAAGGGCTTGATACTTAAGAGATGTTGGCAAATCTAGTTTCATTAGTCCCATTTAACACACTGACAGAAAAGTTTCAGCATCATTTCAACCCAATGTGATCAGAGATTGTAAAAAGTTGAAATTTGGCCACATGACCAGAGGTCAGGAGGGCCGTCAGGAATACTTATGGGCCGGTCCCACTTAGGTGATTTTTCAGGCAATTGCCTGCGACTGTCAGAGTGGAACACACACAAACACACACACACACATCGCTTCCTTCACCAACCCGTTTTGCAGGCGGGAGACAGGGCAAGCGGGGGGAGCACTGTCTGAGTGAAATTCACATGGTGCAAAGCCACTGTGATACAGACACACATTGCGATGAACAGGAAGGTTGGCGCTGTAATTAAGACGGTAAGCACAGTGTGCGATAAGTCCTTTAAAAGAGGGGGAAGAGGGAGGGGGAGAAGGGGGGAGAAGGAGTGGTGACAACTTTTAAGAAGCCAGACAACTTTTAAGAAGCCAGAGATACACGGCAGTGAAGCTCAGCAGACATTTAACATTACCGGCCTCGGTTCTGAAAACTACTGCTTAGGTTTTTTTCCAAATGTGCCAATGAAATTCACTGGTCAGTAACAACCTACAAGAACCTACGAGAACCTTCGACCTCCTGGCAACCTACTAGGGCACGAGAATGCTTGCTACTCTCCATGTCTTAATTCATGTTGAAAAATTTGTGGCGACAATAATGAGGCCACGACTAGTTCCCAGAATGCGACCATGAAGGCGACTCCCCAGCAACCACCCCTGATCATGTGGCGACCATGTGGGGACTGCATAGTCCCCTGCAGTCACCTAAAAAGTTGCCTAAATGGGACAGGCGCATTAGTTACTCAAAAAGATCTTTTCAAGCAACTCTCCAACAACAGGGATAATTTACAGTATTCCAGCATGTCTTTGAGATGTGGGAGTAAATTTGGAGAAACTGGGGGAAAGCCATACGATCACAGAAAGAATGTGCAGGCAGACAGCATCGGAGAGATCAGGATTGAATTCAGATCAGTGAAGCTGTGAGGCAACGACACTACCTGCTGCGCCAGAGACACACTGGTAATACGCTTTTGTGGCTGTGCATATTTAGTTCAAGCTGTTTAATACTCAGAATGCAATGTTCAAATGGACATGTAAGATAGCTATTTCTATGGAAGTGGCGTTTACAAATGCACAGGAATTTCAACCTCTATTGACCATTAAATAATAGGATTAATGACCAGTAACATTTAGCTTATTATGGGCTTTCATGCGCTGTTGGCTGGGGCTCTAAAGCTAGCAGTGGGAAACAAACCAGTGGAGTTAGTGCTCATCTGCAATGAGCAGCTGATGACACCAATGTCAGCTTTGCTAATGGAAGGATGTTTTTAAATTCAGCTCAATTGGAGTATCTTTCTGAATCCCATTTGCTTCTGTGCTTTGCCTCATCAATCCCCTGGAATAAGAATAATTCTCATTTGCACGGATGTGCCAAGCGCTGACCTTCTTGGAAGGTGGCGCATTTCATGTGACGTGCACGGGGAGACCTCTTGCCGTCTCTTCAGACCATACATGGTTTCCGATAAGAATCAACTGCAAAATAACATATCCGTCTCCCTTCCCTTTTAAATTCAACGGGATCAGCAGCGGAGCCAGTGAAACAGTATCTTACATTGTGTGTCTTCAGACAGCTTACATCTTAACATTTGGCACTCATGCACTGTTAATGGCTGAAACAACGGAACAAAACCTGCTCTGTTGTGTCCAATTGTAAAACAACGTTAAAATGCAAAGACTAATTTTATAGCTGAATGTTCCGGTCTCAGCGTAGAACAGTGTTGTGCAATCATCACCCAGCCTGCTCTAAGGCACTTCATGAGTGTCTCAGAGCAATATGGTTATCCACCATGGATCGCTGTATTCGTTTCAACAAAATTGATATAATTGATATAATTTAATTGCCACACAACCAAGGTCGGTGGAATTTGGGTTGCCAGCAGCGGTACAGTAATAAAGAACACACAACCGCAATAAAAAATTTACACAAACATCCACCACAGAATTCATCACTATGGTGGAAGGCACAGAACTTGGCCAGTCCTCCAAGTAATGCATGTTCTCCATTTATAGATACAATTCCCCGAAAAACATTGATTTACATTATATGAATATTCTCAAGCCAAAGAATTAAAGGCTTGGAAATTCAACTTGGCAGAAAAACAATTGTACATTGGTTAGAAGTGCATGTGTGCGTGGCTTTGTCCAACATTTGAAGTTTGTGCCAGCTCACCTTTACCGTAATTTGAGGGCAGCTGAGGTTGCCATCACTATGCACATTCGCTGCTTGGGAAATTTAACTTAAAGCCAAACAGTGAATCTAAAATAGGTGTCCTGGTTTCACACCTTACATTCCCTTATCTATGTATCTCCGTCTCCCCTGACATCAGTCAGAAGAAGGGTCTCCACCCAAAACATCACCCATTCCTTCTCTTCAGAGATGCTGCCTGTCCCGCTGAGTTACTCCAGCTCGTTGTGTCCATCTTCGGTTTAAACCAGCATCTGCAGTTCCTTCCTACACTATCTAAAACGGGAGGCGTGCATGGCCCATTTCACGTGTGAAAACACAATTGCATGAACTTGAGAAATGGTCTGGGTGCGGTCAGGTGGAGGGAGATCTTGTTCCTTGAAGGGGCAGAAGGTCCTCCCAATCTGTAGGCACTGCTTGTAAGATCTTTAGAATAGGTAGATAAATGCAGAGCCTGGCATTTGGTGATCTGTAATTAGCTTTAATACTAGATATAAGCGGAAAGGAATTGTTGAATTTGTTTTTATTCTGTTTTTGATATTCATTCTTGCAATGCGTTGTAGGTACGACTTCTAAAGCTGCACTGAAGCATAATCATTGGAGGTGCAATGACTGGTTGCCATTTTATGTACTTTACCGTACAGGGATCAAGTACACCTGACCAATGCTTGTGGATCCTTTACTGCATGTTTTTTCACCTGGGGCGCCACACGATTGACAGCCCCGCCAACAGTCTGTCTGTTTTTTCGTCTTTTAAAAAAATTTAGTGTGTGTTTAAAGTTTGTGTAAATGTTCTCTGGTTTGTTTTATGTAGGGGGAGGGGTGGGGGAAACCTTTTTTCGGTTTCTTACCTGCCTGAGATGCGATTACTTTCCGGATCGTGACTACGGTCACTCGGCAGCCTACCATCGATGGAGCTGGAGGCCTCCTTGGACTGACCTTGGGCCCCACCGCACGGCATGGACTTAACATCGGAATCGGAATCCCTTGCCTGGGATTACTCCAACCGTGGCCTGCGGACTCTACATCGGGAGCTCACAGTCTCGGGAGAGGCCGTGGGTATCGGGAGCTCCAACGAACGCAGAGGCTCGACCAGCCCCGAAGCGGGGTTCAATCGGCCAGCATGGGGAGCTGACATCCCCCGATGTGAGAGCTGATCGCCCCAACGCGGAGGGCCAAAACGCCGCCGACTACGGGAGTCAAGATTGTCCCGTCAACGGAGGCTCGAGGCCTCCAACCGCAGAAGAGCAAAGGGAAGAGATTGAACTTTTTTTCACCTTCCATGTGGAGGAGTCACTGTGATTGATGTTTATGTTAAAATGCGTTTTGTGTGTTCTATTGCTTTTTATTTGTATGACTGACTTGGCAAATGAAATTCCTCGTATGTTGCAAAACATACTTGGCTAACAAAGTTTTATTGTGATTGTGATTTTGATATATTCCATGTAGGGAATTGCACTTTGCGTGAGTCAGTTGCAATTAACATACTTGGCTAACAAGTTTTGTATTGTGATTGTGATTTTGATATTCCATGTAAAAGATGTAAGATAATGAACATTATGTTAACTGCAGGCCGAGTTTTGCAGATTTAATTTTATTGTGAGATTACAGGGATGAGTACTTACCAGTACGAAGCTTGATCTGTATTTTATGAGGAGTTACGATGAGGGATTACGTGAAGAACCCACCCAGCGCGCAGGCGCGGCATACTTCCAAGCAGCGGTGTGGAATCACAGATAGACACAAATTGAAGTAAAGATAGTAAAGATTAATGAGACATCAGTCCGAGTTTGATCTATACAATGAGGGTGGGAGCGGAGGGCACGTAATCCCTCATCGTAACTCCTCATAAAATACAGATCAAACTTCGTACTGGTAAGTACTCGTTTAATCTCACTATTTTACTTCGGAGTCACGTGAGTGACTACGTGAAGACTTCAAAGGTCTGTGATTTCAAACCGTGTAACAGTTTTATCACTCACTGCCGAAAGATCATCGAGGGAGGAAGTGGTAGCTAAAGACCAACGAGTTTGTTAGTTTTAAAAAACAAATGTTTATTAAGAACAACAAAAAATAGCTCCCCTGGGCTTTAAATTATAAATTTGCGGTTTCTAAAATTCTCTCCGCAAAGACGTCCTTCTGCATCAGCGGTTTGCGGTAGAATTTTTGGAATGTCGATTCCCTTGACCATCCCGCTGCACTGAGGATGTGGTCTAGGGGAACCTGCATCCGATCCGCCGCTGACGTGGACGCTGCCCTGGTTGAATGGGATTTAAAAACATCTGTGTTAATCCCTGCCATATTAAGGACCTGTTTCAACCATCTGGATATTGTCTGGCTGGTAACCCGTCCAAAAGGCTTTTTATGGCTGACCCATAAGGCTTTTTCTCCCCCTCTAAGAGTTCGGGTTGTGTCTATGTAATTATAAAGGTGGGTCACCACACACAGCCTAGGTTCTGGAGGGTATGCCCGGAAGATCAACGGGGAGTTGGATGTACCTGGTCTGCTCTGTTTGACCAACCCCGGCATGGTAAAAGTAATGGTATCTGGGGTGGTCACCATGTGGTCCAGATTTAACTGATGCAGCGACTGAACCCTCTGAGCTGAGACAAGCGCCATGAGCATGAGGGTCTTATAAGTGGACTGTTCCAGGCTCAGGGATCCCACCGGAGGCCAACCTCGAAGGTGTGACAATACTACACTAACATCCCACATATGGGTGTATCTAGGTGTAGGGGGTTTGGTGTTATAAATCCCTTTAAGGAGTTTGATAACCAGAGGGTGGGATCCAACACTATGCTGTCCTATGGGCATAAGGTATGCGGACAGGGCGCTCCGAGCTGCATTGATGGCACTGTAGCTCATCTTTAGGTCATGGTGCAGGTGGGCCAGGAACTCCAGCACATCCGAGATCGAAGCCGTCTTGTAAGATGTCCCTGCTTCCAGACAGTACTGTTCCCATTTCCTGATGTAGGTCAGGTACTGTTTCTTGGTGGAAACTCGCAGGGATGCCGACATGGTGGTGATTGTTCTCTCTGATAACCCCAATCCCCGGTAAGGTCTGTTCAGAATCTGGAAACCAGGAGGTTCAATTTTTGGTGGCATGGATGACTAATGCCAGTTACCGGGTGAGTCAATAAGTGGGGGTGGTTGTGAAGGACCATAGGTGTCTCTACCACCATGTCGTGGAACATTGGGAACCATGGTTGGGTAGGCCAGTCGGGCACGATCAGAATGCCGGAGGCTGAGTCTGCCCGACTTTTCTGGAGTACCCGACTGATGAGGCAGAAGGGAGGGAAAGCATAGAAAAAGAAATTTCCCCAATCCAGCGTGAAGGCATCTACCGCTGCTGCCTCTGGGTCTGGTTCCCAAGCCACATACATGGGTAGTTGGTGATTTAGTCTAGACGCAAACAAATCTATATCTGGCGTACCATATTGCTTGACAATTCTAGCAAATAGTTTTGGGTCCAACATCCATTCGATGTTGTCATTGAATTTTCGTGACCTGGTGTCCGCCACTAAATTTAGCTTGCCTGGTAAATAGGCAGCTGATAGCCAAATATGTCTCTCGACACACCATTGCCAGATTATAGTAGTTAATTTGTCGCATGATACTGATTTTATGCCACCCATGTGCTGGATATAAGATACCGCCGTTGTGTTGTCAATCATAATCCTAACATGCACATGCCGCATATCAGATGTATATGCTTTTAGCCCATAAAAGGCGGCGAGCATTTCCAAGAAGTTAATGCCCAGTGATTGTAGTAGCGATGCCTCTGAGTTAGTCCATCTGCCACCTGTGCTGTCTATGGAGTTAGTAGCTCCCCAGCCTAAAGCACTGGCATCCGTTGTAATGGTTATGTTAGGATTGGTGACGGCGATAGGACTGTGACTGTGCCAAATATTATCGACCCACCACTGAAGTTCTGATCTGGCTTCAGTAGGTAACTCCGTTTTGCGGTCATAATGCCCCCTATTAAGACGTAATGCATGAGTCCTTGCTCTTTGCAAATTTTGATAATGCAAGGGCCCATGTTGGGCAGCCGGGAATGCTGCTACTATAGAGCCAATAACTCTGGCTACGTGCCGTATCCTTGGTTGCGGTATAGCAATTAAATGGTTACAAGCTTCGATGAGTGAAACTTTTTTGTCTCTGGGCAGAGTGACAGTCATATGGATAGTGTCAATAGTGAAGCCTAGGTAATCCATGTTAGTAGTAGGCTCCAATATTGATTTATCTGGGTGTAGGATGAATCCCAAAGTTTCAAGGAGTTGTTTAGTGGCTAAAACTCCTGCGACAGCTAGTTCCCTTGTTCTCCCTAATATGAGAACATCGTCCAGATAGGCCACGACTAAATGTTTTTGTTCTCTCAATTTTTTCATGGCCACTTTGAGAATTTTTGTAAATAATCTGGGAGCTGTCGTTAAACCATTGGGCAAGGCTCTGTACTGCCATAGCTGGCCCATCCAGATAAATTTCAGATATTTGTAATAATCCCTATGAATGGGTACTAAATAGTAAGCATCCTTGATATCTATGCTTGCCATGTAGTATCCCTTGGAGATCAGTTGTCTGGCAGTGACAAATGTCTCCATTTTGAAATGTTGATACTCAACAGACTGATTAAGTGACGTCAGATCAATAATAATGCGACATCCACCATCTTTTTTGGATTTGAGAAAAATATTTGATACAAATTCTTGCGGCTCGTGTGTGGTCATTTCTATGATGCCTTTAGCCACGAGCCGATCTAGTTCAGCTTGTCCTTCTACCTTCTCAACTGCTGAGGGAAGGAATACCCTTTGGGGCATGTGCTGAACTGGCGGTTCTATGCCTGGTTTGAATTCAATTTTGTATCCACTGATACTGTTGAGTATAAACTTATTGTTAGTAAGGGAGCACCAAACATGCTTGAAGAACCTCAAACGTCCTCCTGTTAATACAACACCCTTTGTCTGTGCATGTTGGCAGGAACCAGACCCACCTACCTCCATGTTTATTTGTGGGGGCGTTTCCGATAGGTTTGGCCCAAGGTTGTCCGTGTTGGTGCTGCGGTGGGGCGGCGCATCTTCCCACGGCTCCGCCCTGGGCCCCGCTCTAAAAAAGAGCTCTGGGGGTAGTGGGAGGCGGTCACCAGGCTTTCACCAGCTCGGTACCTGCTGGTGGATGCTGAGGCGTGCTGCCAACTGGGTGTCTTCACCCTGCTTGGTCCTGGCGCTGCCCTCATGAGGCCTACAGGTTTGGCCGCCTCTTCCAACTCTTTTAGTTTTTTGGCCAGGTCTGCACCAAATAGCAGCGCCTCCCGTTCCGGCGCTGGAGCTTTGCAGAGGCCTGCGTATTTCGGATTGAGGGCAGGCCTGATGTTATCCCGCCGTAGGCTGTTGAGCTCGTACGTGGTGTTGCACATCAATGCCAGTGCATCCTGCTGGGGTATGGAAAGCTCTTCGTTCCCGACGGACCGAGCAAAGGCGGTGATGGCTGCAGAGTGGAGCTTCAGGACCCGCTGCATTTTTACCTCGTGAGTCCTGATCTGCTGCCCCAGCTGGTTCCATATTTGCCCGTTGACTGTTTTCACCCGCAGCGCCTCGCAATTCTCTGGCGCTGTATAGGTATCAAGGGCCTGCTGGACGACCTTTTCCAGCAGCGGCTTGTTGGAAAGCCTATTGATGCTGGCCGCCAGTCTAGGTGGTAGTACCATCCCGGTCGTTGGGGGCGCTGCGTACCGACCCACTACACCCAGTAGCTCTTCTTCCAGCACGCCCGGCATACTGATGTTGTCGTCCGCCTGCCCTTGGGATAGGCCAGCCCAGTCCTGGCCTCCCTTACTGCCCTCGAACATAGAGGGTACAGAAGGGTGTGGTGATGGTAAGGAGGAGGCCAAAGCCCGTCCTCCTGGGAGATGCCTAGCCTGCATCTCCTCATCAATCATTTGTTCCAACAGCTGCCTCATGCAGCTGATGCGGGCGTCTCCCCGTTTCGGCGGTGGAGAGCGTTCCCGTTCCTCCGATGAATCGGAGGACACCGGCCGGTCCGTTTTATGGGTAGCCTTCCTCCCTGTGCGGGGCGTCGATATCGGCAGCACAGGGGGCGGCTCGGCGTCGGGTGAGCGGGAGCGTTGAAATGGCTCCTCCGCTACGAGTGGCTGCCGCCCAGCTATGGACCCCTCCTCGGGTGGAGTAGGGCAGGCAGTCCTTCTGGCTGGTCGCTTTCGGGTGGCCATAATTCTCCACCGTTGAGCGACTCTGTAACACAAAAAAGGCACTTACCTGAGGTCTTGACTTTATGCTGCCGCTGGAGAGCCTGGCTCCAGCTGCTGCCGCTGTTGCACTGCTGACGTAATGCCGCGCCTGCGCGCTGGGTGGGTTCTTCATGTAGTCACTCACGTGACTCCGAAGTAAAATTACCCATCCCTAGTTGCCCTTGAGAAGGTGCAATGAGCTAACTTGACATGCTGCAGTCCTTGAGATGTGCACATTGACTTGATCACATGTCAATCTAACCACACATTTACCTCTTTGGACTTAACAAAAACCTGGAGTCATTTCATATTGGACCACCTTACTTGCGAGGTAGATTAGATCCAGAAGATGCCCAAGATAATTAAGTTAAAAACATTTTTCACATGCTCCAGAAATGAAGAATGGAAGAATGATTCTAAGACTCACTTGATCTGAGCGAGTAGCTTCCTGTTGTCATGGCTACCATGCCACGTCTTACAGCACAGCAAGCAAAATGGAAAACTTCCCAATAAACCCAGTGGGTTTCAGACTCACATCATTGCACATTCACTCAACGGTGGCTCACAGTTGATATCAGAGTCATAGTTTTAATCCACAAAATCACTGATGGCAGATGTAGTAGGGTAACTAGGCCAATAATAATTCCGCTTTTAAAGGTATACATATCTGTCTTACAGTAGTGTTATAATTTGCTTTCTAATTAGTGCTTGTCAACCACTGGCACATTCAGTTATGCGATTTGTAGAGACCTAATGACAAGGGGATCCATATTCTATAACATTCACAGGAAGCAGGTATTTCACTTCAACATTAAAAATGTGCCTGCCCGACCCAATGCAAAGGTTAAAGATAAGCAGGCTTCTAATCAAGATTGTCCATGTGTGAACAAAGGAGTGATGCACTGAAAAGTGACAATGCTGTAAATTGTCTGCAGGTCAGGCAGCATCTGTGGAGAGAGACAGAGTTAATCTTCCTTCATCAGAACTGGAAAAGAGAGAAAGTGAGCATAGCTAATTTGCAGAGGGGGATGAACTACAGACACCAAAACAAATGGCTGTGAAAGGATGGCAAACAACAGCTAACACAATTGCTTTTGATGCCGTCTAATCAACGGGAGTGAATGTTTGTAAATCACAACTGATTTGTCTGGAGAGTGGTGGAAAGAGAGAGTTACATGAGAGCAATTATAGTGAAAGAAAATAACAATGCTGGAATTGTACGCTGTAGAACTCAAGGGTTTTCAGAAATCTGAAATAAGGGAGAATGCTACAAGAATTCCACAGATCTGGTAGCATCCGTAGACAGAAAAGGTTGGAATTATTTTACAAGTGGATGACCTCCAAGTCCAGTGTGTTTGGTTGTCATATATATTGACAATGGGACAATTAAATTCATCCCAGCAGCTGCACAACAGGCCTGTAAACACAATTCCCATATGTAATATATAATAAACAATTTAGTCACTCAGGAGACTGCAGATGCTGGAACCTTGAGCACAAACAGAAGTGCTGAAGGTCAAGCAACATACAGGCAACAGAATATTTTCAAGCAAAGGGTGGTAGGTATATGGAACGAGCTGCCAGAGGAGGTAGTTGAGGCAGGGACTATTGCAACTTTTAAGAAACATTTAGATAGGACAGGTTTAGAGGGATATGGGCCAAATGCAGGCAGGTGGGACTAGTGTAGATGGGACATGTTGGCCAGTTTGGGCAAGTTGGGCCAAAGGAGCTGTTTCCACGCTGTAAGACTCTATGACTCTATATGTGGAGGGAAATAGACAGAAGGCATTTTAGGTTGAGACCCAACTTCAGACTGGGAATTGGCCATCGGATGGTTGAAGACTGATACATTAGAATTGGTTATTTCTGACACAAAATGATGATCTAAAATATTTGAACTGTGTGTTAAATCTCAGGGCTGTGACTTGCCTAATTTGAAAGGGGGCCTACTCTTTGAGCTGATATTACACTTCACTGGAACAGTATAGGAGGCCAGAGGCAGAGAGGACCGAGTGGGATGGATAATTAAAGTGTCAGGTGACTGGACGTTCAGGGTCATCTGCATTGCCTCAATTTCTCTACCTGAAAAGGTGGAGGATGGGGAAACCCTCACCCCATCGGGAAAAAAAAGTATCAGTTCAAGAAACATAATTTGCAAGGCTATGTGCAGAGAGCAGGAAAATGGGATTAACCTTGTACCAGTATGAACAAAATAATCCTTCACACAAATGATGCTAGGTCCAGACTTCTGGCTACGCAAAGGGCTGCGATTGTTGCAATACTGATGGAGAATGTGGGAGTACCTGCCTCCTCCACCACTCAGACTGCACATCCCAAACCAACCGTCCTTTGGGTAAAATAATTCCTCCTTAGTTGCCCTTGCAAACCTCTTACTCCTTATCCTCAACTTACTTCCCAAAGTATTAGACACCTCTGATTTTGGGAATATTTCCCACAATCTACCCTAGGTACGCACCTCACAATGCTAACATCATGGATAACTGAGAGGGAGAACAGAAGAGATAAAAAGAGCTGAAAAGAACAGGGATGTAGGATATTACAAAGCCGATAGATCATGGAAGATTTTAAAGCAATGATTTTTTTTTTAAAGAGTCTTGGGCTAATATGCCATGGGTGTTGGGGCCTTAGTATGAGTTATGAATTGGGTGGCAGAAATGTTGATGCACTTGTGCTTAGTGAGGGTGATCTGTGATTGCTGGCTAGGACCACATTAGAATATCATCTATAGACATTACAGTGGCACACAAGCCATGCTTCGGGATATTAATTACTGTGAAAATAATTCATGGGTCACATTTGGAGAACCAGGTGCTCTGATGCAGAGAAAGGATAATATTCAAAACATAATAGAAATTTGTTTCTTACTGTTCAATTTTTAAAGCAGGATGTCAACATAGTTTTCCTTTTAACAATGTACATCTCAAGGAGATTTTCAACACAACTATTGAATTACATTATCCTTTGCATCTTGATACGGCTTACCTGATTTATTGCAAATGTAATACCACAAACACTCCCACATAGAATTATTTCAATACTGTTGTGATTATATTCATGAGTTTTAAACACATTCGGTTATAGACAGCATAAATAGCTTAAAGCACTTTCCTTTTCATTTGCAAAATGAATTTGCAGAGTCATCAGTTTGATAATTGACATTGAAATGTCAGTTCAATATGTGGGATTTGTTCAGCGTGAAACCAGGTAGTGATACAATGTAGGATGAGATTTTGCTTTTGAAACAGCAATTCCCCAGTGAGATTCCTTTAATATTTAATTTAGAGAACAGCTCCCATATGAAAGCATTGTATGCAGATTTCTTTTCCAACATCTTCAACGGAAATATATTTAATGCAGCTCATTAGAATTGCTTTATAAAATTATATGTAGTCAAACATTTCTGTATTTTCATCGAAAATTACCATTGTATGCCTGAACATAAAGTTGAAATATGTGCAATTTTGTAGGAAAACAGTGATATTCTGACTCTCATTAGAACCAACCCGCACACTTGCAATGCATGTTTGAATGCTAACAGTCATGAATATACATTTGTATGAATAAATACAAATGAGATCAGCAATGATATGGCTTCTGCTGCTAAAGTGGTAGTTCAACCTCATCTGGAGCATAACATTAAACGGCCTGTGGCTGGTGATATGGGAAGGGAATCGAATCTTAGCCAGGCACCTAACTGAATCTTAGCCAGGCACCTAACAACACACTTACCTCAGGGTGTTTATTATGTTGTATTGGATGCCACAACACCAACATCATGCAAATATGCTGTGTTTGCACAAATATGTCAGAATTCTATAAAAAAATGTTTCTTCACACCATGAAGTAAAACCATCACCGAGCAACAAAATACAGCCAAAACACTCTTTTAGTTCAGACAACTAAAACACACCAAAACAGCTAGACCACTTCGAAGCCCAGAGAGTGAAAAGTGCCTAAAGTCAGTACTCTGGTTCCTATTAAGTGACTGCTGAAAAAACAAGACAGGATTGTCTATGGTATATAATTCAGCCCCCACCGCCCACGTCCAAATAGTCCACTTACATTCACAATATATGTTCAGGCATGAACACACAGCTTGCTTGTGCAGGACTCTGGGTTCAATGAAGCTGTATCTAATTGGGAGTGCACTTTGAAAATGTGGGTTCGTTTTATAGACAAAAACATATTTTTTATATATGTTAAATTAAATTTGTGATTTGGACAGTCAGCACTAAAAAAGAAGTATACATTTGTGTACTGTTCTTCACTATGGGGAGTGGACGCTCTGGACAAAGCTTTTCTTAACAAAAAATGCATGGAAACAGGCTATCTGGTTCAATCATCCACACCAGTGTTTATGCTCCCACCTCCAGCCTTTCCCTATCTATCTTTATCATGTTGAGACTCTGTTCCTTTCTCCGCTATATATTTATTTCACCTTCCTTTATCTCCATCTCCCTTACTTGTCTCAGCCAGGTCCACTGACAGCTAGTTCCTCGCTTTCAGCAGACGTTCCTCCTCCATTCCCTCTTTGATTATATCTTACTTCAGGCTTGTTCTTCCCACCAAATAGAACAGTCTCTGGCTTGGAAATATCTTCATACAACTTCAAAGTACTAAAGATGAAATTAACATAGCCAGAGTCCTGTGCTCATTTCTAAGTCCTGTTGTGCCTGTCTGGAAACTCATCATGAGTTTTCAGTGGGATTTCCATTTCCTCCACTAGATTACATACATGATCATATAATGCATCACTAGTATGATTTTCCATCTCCCTGCCCTGTTCACTAACAGATATTCCAACAATTATTAATTCAGTTTCTCCTGAATAGTTTCCATTTATAGGGCCAATGCTCACATTTGTCCTCTGATATCTGTGACCTTAGAAAGAGCCTCACAAGTGCTTGGATCAACAACAAAAAACAATTGCTGGAGGAATTCATTAGGTAAGGCAGCATCTGTGATAGTCAACATTTCAGGGTTGAGATGTCTCAGGACTGAGTGTAAAGAGGAAATAACTAGTATAGAGGAGAGCAGGGTGGTGAGCTAAGGCTGGCAAGTTGGTGGATCCAGGTGAGGAGATGTTGATGGGCATACAGCCATTTGGGGAGGTGAGGGTGCAAATGACAACAGAGGCTGGGAAATGTGAAATGGAGACAACAAAGGTCTGAAGATCATTGAATATGATGGGAAAGGAAGGTGATGAGTGAAGGGTGGGATGAGGGATGGATGGTGGCAGATGGGAACAGAAACGTGAGATTATTGGGGTTCCAGTAGGTGAGGAATCAGGAGGAGAAGGAGCAAGAAATTTGGTGACAGGAGGGCACGGGTATGGAAAGCAGTGGGTGCGCTAGAGAACCTAGGTGTTTCAGAAGGAGTGAGAAAGGACAGAGAGTGTTGGTTACCTGTATTGGAAAATTCTCTGTTTATGCATTGAATTAGAGGTGCAGAATAAGAGGTGCTGATCCTCTGATTTGCCTTTGACCTCACCGTGGCAGTAAAGGAGACCATTTCGAGCAACCCATTTTAACTCCCCAGCTCATTCAAAACAATACCGTGTTAAACATAGAAAAATAGGTGCAGGAGTAGACCATTCAGCCATTAGAGCCAGCACTGACATTCAATATGATCATGGCTGATCATCTAAAATCAGTATCCCGTTCCTGCTTTTTCCCTATATCCCTTAATTTCTTTAGCCCTAAGAGAAAAATCTAACGCCTTCTTGAAAACATCCAGTGGATTGGCCCTCACTGCCTTCTGTGGCAGAGAATTCCATAGATTCACAACTCTCTGGGTGAAGAAGATTTTCCTCATCTCAGTCCTAAATGATCTACCCCTTATTCTCAAACTGTGACGTCCGGTTCTGGACTCCCCTAACATCGTGAACATTTTTCCTGCATCTAGCCTGTCCAATCCTTTAAGAATTTTATATGTTTATATTCTATAAGATATCCTTTCATCCTTCTAAATTCCAGTTGACCCATTCTTTCATCATATGTCAGTCCTGCCATCCCGGGACTTAACCTGGTGAACCTACGATGCGCTCCCTCAATAGCAATAATGTCCTTCCTCAAATTAGGAGACCAAAATTGCACACAGTACTCCAAGTGCAGTCTCACCAGGCCCTGTACAACTGCAGTAGAATCTCCTTGCTCCTAAACTAAAATCCTCTCGCAATGAAGGCCAACATGCAATTAGCTTTCTTCACTGCCTGCTGTACCTGTATGCTTACTTTCAGTGACTGATGTACAAGCACACCCAGGTCTCGTTGCACCTCCCCTTTTCCTAATCTGACACCATTCAGATAATAATCTGCCATCCTGTTCTCGCCACCAAAGTGGATAACCTCACATTTATCCACATTATACCGCATCTGCCATGCATGTGCCCACTCACCCAACCTATCCAAGTCACCCTGCATCCTCATAGCATCCTCATCGCAGCTTACACTACCACCCAGTTTTGTGTCATCCGCAAACTTGGAGATGTCATATTTAATTCCCTGGTCTAAATCGTTAATATATATTGTAAATAACTGGGGTCCCAGCACCGAACCTTGCAGCATCCCACCAGTCACTGCCTGCCATTCTGAAAAGGACCCATTAATTCCTACTCTTTGCTTCCTGTCTGCCAACCAGTTCTTTATCCATGTCGATACCCTACCCCCAATTACATGTGCTCTAGTTTTGCACACTAAACTCTTGTGTGGGACCTTGTCAAAGGCTTTTTGAAAGTCAAGATACACCACACTAACTGGCTCTCCCTTATCCATTTTACTTGTTACATCCTCAAAAACGTCCAGAAGATTAGTCAAGCATGATTTTCCCTTCATAAATCCATGCTGACTTTGACCGATCCTGTCACTGCTTTCCAAATGCGCTGCTATAACATCATTAACAATCGACTCAAGCATCTTCCGCGCTACTGATGTAAGGCTAACTGGTCTATAATTCCACATTCCTCTCTCCCTCTTTTCTTAAAAAGTGAGGTTACAGTGGCTCCCCTCCAGTCCATAGGAACTGATCCAGTCGAGAGAATACTGGAAAATTATCTCCATTGCATTCACGATTTCTAAGGCCACCTCCTTACCATGTGCAGAAATCCTGGGGGGGGACAGGGGGACACGCCCCCCCCTCCCCCCCATGCTTTGAGAGGTGGAGGACAATCTCCCCCATATTTTGTAATATTTATCAGATGCTTTCTAAGGGCTGAATTGACCCATTCGCGGGGCCTTTAAGCTCCCGGCGTGGCTTAAAATCAAACTGCTGCATCGAGGCGATCGAGGCTCCCGATGTTGAAGCCCCTGCCGGCCGATGAAAGACCCCATGAATGGGCCGATTCAAGCCCCACGATTCGGGGCAAGTGAAGCTGCTGTTGCTGGAGTTTGGAGTCGGTCGCCAACCAGGTCAGCTCCCGATGTTACGGTCCACAGGGCCCACGGCCGAAGCCTTGCATGTGTGTGCGCATGCGCATGCGCGCAGACGCACGCAAGGAAATGGTGTCCCCTCCATGTTTTAATAGCGATTTCCGTGACTGTCCTTGAGTACTCTGGAATGCAGACCAGCAGGCCCTGGGGGTTTATCTGCCTTCAGTCCTAACAGTTACTGGCGTGTCATATAGTATTTTTCCTTATGGAGATCTCCTTAGCAACATCCTGCTAAGAGCATCTGCTTGGCTACATCTCTGCTTACCTAGCCATAAAATATTTGTCTTACAATACTTATATGAACCTTGCCAATGAAGACTGCTATAGGACTTTGTAACAAACACTGTCAAGGTGATACACAACACTGTTTTAAAACCATTAAAAGGAGTAAAGGCCTCTGTATGCCTACTCTACTAAAACCAATAATTTTTAAGACATCTATTATGTCATCCTTCTGACTAATAGATGCATTTAAATTTATGGAAGGCTTTAATAAACATAACTCTAATGTGACTTCACCTACCTGACAGGGTTACCTCCTTGTAGATCTTGTTTTGTGCCATTTCCAAAGTACCTGCATTCTTTTTATAACTGGTGACCAGAATGATAGCCAAGTGTAGTCTATTTAGTATAATCTTTCTACTTTAAAAAAATTATACCAACTACCTTTTTTTTTAAATCAGGATATTTAAACATGCTAATAGGAGTGGCTCTTTCTGTGTCTTCACCGCTGTGCCATCGCAATATTACTCAGCTGTCCAAGATCAGCAACACTATCTGATGTCGAATCCAGCAATAAATTGCAGTTAGACAGTCAAAAGGTGCAGCCTGGGACAAGTGACGGCAAATCAATGTTTCTGTTTGTGTACACACCTGACAGCAATCCGTGCTGAGAAATAGCTAATACCATTTAAATCTGAACTACCAGTTTCAGTTCTAGATGTGGAACAACTGCCGTGACATGGTACTTCATGGGGGAATTTCCATCTTCAACTAACGCTGACAAAGGACTTAAACAACATCAGCCAATGACACCTCCATGTAGAATAGAATAGAATAGTCTCTTTATTGTCATTGTAACATGAACCATGTACAACGAAATTTAAAAATGTCAGCCAGTCAGTGCACCATTCAAACATTTCTAAAAGCTAACGATACATACAAGGTAAAATATTAAAAGATAAACAACTAAAATAAATATCACGAAAATAGCACGCATAAACACCCAACCCTCCATCCTTCTGTCGATTTCACAGTGTACCACAGTCCCTTAGTATGTCTCGCCCCTGCATTCCTTGGCGGCTACATTTAGTGCTTTTATAGCAGTGGGGTAAAAACTGTTTTTTAGTCTGTTCGTCCTTGTCCTTGTAGATCTGTACCGTCTGCCTGACGGCAACAGTTCAAACAGGGAGTGTCCGGGGTGGGAAATGTCCTTTATGATACTCTGGGATTTTTTGGTGCAGCGGGAACTGTGTAAGTCCTCCAAGGTAAGGAGAGGGCAGCCGACAATCCTCTGGGCGTTGTCAATGGCCCTCTGGAGCGCATTCCTCTGTCATGACATGCTGTTAAATGTGTCATTTATCCAATACTCTTGAATCAAGATGAGATGCAAATAATAAACAAAATTCTCTTTTCTCATCTTTCTCCACTTTACTTCTCTCTTGGGATATTACAATTTACTTCAGTATAGTTCAATAACCAAAATGCGAGAATGTCGTAGGAATAAAGGCATAGACTATTTTCTAAATGGGGATAGGATAAAAAAATCGGAGATGCAAAGGGACTTGGGAGTGCTGGTGCAGGATTCCCAAAAGGTTAATTTACGTTGAATCGGTAGAAAGGAAGGCAAATACAATGTTTGCATTTATTTCAAGAGGACTAGAATATAAAAACTGGGATGTAAGACTGAGGATTTATAAGGCACTAGTCAGACTGCATTTGAATTATTGT
The DNA here is from genome assembly GCF_028641065.1 of Leucoraja erinaceus. NCBI lineage: Eukaryota > Metazoa > Chordata > Chondrichthyes > Rajiformes > Rajidae > Leucoraja > Leucoraja erinaceus. The sequence continues at coordinate 29,932,855 of NC_073387.1, read as the reverse complement.
GAGCAGTTTTGAGCCCCATAGCTGAGGAGGGATGTGCTGGCATTGGAGAGGATACAGAAGAGGTTTACGTGAATGATAATGGGGATGATTGGGTTAACATATAATGAGCATTTGACACGCTGGACCTGTGCTTGCTGGAGTTTAGTAGGATGAGGGGGGATCTAATTGAAACCTATTGAATTGTGAAAGGCCCAGATAGATTGGATGTGGAGAGGATGTTCCCACAAGTGGGACAGTTTGGGACCTGAGGGCAGCCTCAGAATGAAAAGACGTACCTTTAGATAGGAGATGAGGAGAACTTTCTTTAGTCAGAGGGAGGTGAATCTGTGGAATTCATTGCCATAGATGGCTGTTGTAGGCCAAGTCATTGGGTATTTTTAAAGCGAAGGTTGACATATTCTTGATTAGTAAGGGTGTCAAAGGTTATGGGGAGAAGGCCAGAGAATGGGGTTCAGAGACAAGGATATTCGGCATGATATCAGTAGACTTGACTGGCCGAATAGCCTTATTCTGCTCCCATGACATGAATTTATGAACATGAGCTAAAAGATACAGCTATCAAACGCGACAGCTATTCATTTGTTGCCTATTTTAGAGAGTAATAACCAACCAAGACAGCTGGCTATTATTAAAGAGCAGAACTTGTATTTATATAGAGCCTTTAGTATAATGTAATTGGCAGAAACACAGTAGGGGCTGGCATTTTGGTTAAAAATTTCCCAGCCGCAGAGACAGATTCAGCCTGTGGAAACAGGACCTTGCCATGCTGCCATTCCCACTGAGCATATGCAATGACCACAAACCCTCAGGGCTACTTTGTACATGACATTTTGGAAGCCAATTGGCCTCTGTCCAAACTCATGCTGTTTTAGGCAAAGCAAGCAGCTGGCAGCTGGCGAGTGCCAGACATGGGATCAGAAATCAAGTGGGAAAGAATATGGGAAGGGGCTGTGAGTGAAAAAGGTGAGTAAAGGGAAACGGAACTGAAATTCAGGGGAAAGAGAACAGTGGTCGGGAAAAAAGAACAGAATGGAATGGGGCCAAGACAAATGTTGTGGGCCACTTCTCAGAACTTGAATGGATTCAGGCCATCAAGAAAGAAGAAAGAAGAAGAAAGAAAGAAAAAGAAAGAAAAAGAAAGAAAAAAAAGAAAGAAAAAGAAAAAAAAAAAAAAAGGAGGAGGAGGAGGGAGGAGGAGGAGGAGGAGGAGGAGGAGGAGAAGGAGGAGGAGGGAGGAGAAGGAGAAGGAGAAGAAGGAGAAGGAGAAGGAGAAGGAGAAGGAGGAGAAGAAAGAGGAGGAGGAGGAGGAGGAGAAGGAGGAGAAGGAGGAGGAGAAGAAGAAGAAGAAGAAGAAGAAGAAGAAGAAGAAGAAGAAGAAGAAGAAGAAGCTGCTGCTGCTGCTTAGACACTTAGAACTAAAGGACATATGGTTTCTGGGCAGAGAGTGGAGCGTGGAGGTGGAGGAGTGGGAGAGGGGGGGAGGTGGAGAGGTGGGGGATATTGAGACAGCAGCTTAGCCATGAGTGAATTGAGTGTTTAAGGCTTGATGGACTGAAAAGGTATCTGCTCCTACCTTTCTGTGTTCCTATGTCAAAGGATTTCACAGGAATAATCATCAAACTTACTTTACTGATCTATGAGAATGGGAAGCCAAATATGTGGTGAATTAATTGGGTTTGAAGAAACTTCTAATGGTAGTGAAAGGCAGAGAGCTGAGAGGTTTAGGAAGGGAACTTCAGAGCTCATGACCTAGACAACTGAAAACATGACCAAAAAGGAAAATAATACTGAAAATGTGCAAGATGGCAGTATTGTTGTGCATTATAAATATCAAAGTTGTAGCTTTGGAGGAGAGCACAAAGATGGGGAGAGTAAAAGCATAGAAAGCTCTGTAAACAACAATAGACATTCTTACAAATTGTTCTGAGTAGCCATGACTTTTATGTATATAAAAATAATCTAATAATCAATGTAAATTCAAAGGCCAAGATCACTATTTTAAAAAATGTTAGGACATTGGTGGACTGTGGAAATTATATGATATCCAAAAGCATTTGAGAAACAGATATAAAACCTCGTTAGTTAAGATCAGTACAGTGAGAGTTCAAGATATACATTGAAAAAATGAAATAAACTTACTGAAGTGTGCACATGTGCGGGGCCTTTCCAGAGTGTGCGCATGTGCGGGGTCTCGGGTCAGCGAGGCCTGCGGAATCAGCGATATTTTCCAGACGCTTTGAAATTATGTATTACGAAAATGAGTTGCTTAAAGCTTAAATAAAGTTTAAGTAAATTACGAGTAGCGTAAAAGATTCATTTGCCTCACAACAATTTAAGCAACTCAATCTCAGAATCTAAGCAGTGTGACATCAAGATGGAGAAACTATTGAAACCACAACGCTTGGATCTGGATCCCAACTTACCTACTGCTGCAAAGGAATGGAAGCACTGGCTCCGTACACTAAATAACTTCTTTGATGAGCGTGGCAACAATTTACCAGACTAATCAGGACATTAATAAGCTCTGTCGCTTATGATATATATGATTACATAGAGGAATGTACAACTTATGATACTGCTATTGATGTACTAAGCAGACTCTTCGTTAAGACACCTAACGTAATATTTGCTCTACACCTCCTTGCTACTCGGAAACAAAAACCTGATGAATTACTTGATGAATTTTTACAAGAACTTCAAAGACTTAGTAAAGACTGTGCCTTCAAAGCAGTAACGGCTGATCAATATCGACAGGAATTTATTCGAGACTCTTTTATCAATGGTTTGGCATCACCTTTAATACGACAGAGACTATTAGAAAACAAAACCTTGGATTTACAGTCAACTTACCACCAAGCTTACTCACTAGACTCGGCTCAGAAAAATTCAGATGCTTATGGCTCATCTAATGTGTATTCTGCTGCAACTACTACAAAAGAATCTCACCCAAGTACTAATATGGAGCAAGCTGAAATAATTTTTACTAATAAATGTGCCCTTGCTGCAGCAAATACTTATTCGAAAAGGAAGTGTTACTTTTGCGGGGGTAATATTCATAATAGAGAGATATGTCCTGCTCGAGAGGCAACTTGTAATAGTTGTGGCAAGAAGGAACATTATTCTAGAGTATGCAAGTCCAAAGCAACTACTAAAAGTATGACTGTTGCCATGTGTATACCCTCTTTATGTGCAATTACACCTGCATTACCTCAGAGCTTGTCTCATGCAGCTACAACGGTATCCATCAATGGCCATACACTTAATGTGCTACTTGATTCTGGCAGTTCAGAACGTTTTATAAGTGAACAAGTTGTGTCCCGATTAAATCTAACTATAATTCCTTCAAATAGAGAAATCTCGATGGCTCTGACAACTCACAATACTCAAATTATTGAATCTTGTATTGTAAACTTTGTTCAGAACAAAACTAGTTATAAATCTGTATGTCTTGGTATTCTGAATGATTTGTGTAGCGATATAATTCTAGGTCAGGATTTTCAGAAACAGCACAGATCACTTCAAATAAAGTATGAAGGAACTATGCCTGATCTTGTATTGTCAAAGCCACCAGTATTGTGTGTTTTTCAGCTGCATCTGTTGAACGTCCTTCATTATTCACTAATTTATCCCCTAAGTGCAAGCCAATTGCTACAAAATCAAGACATTTTAGTAACGATGACAGAAACTTTATCAACACAGAAGTAGCTAATCTTTTACGAGAGGGTATCATAGAACCCAGCTCTTCCCCTTAGAGGGCACAAGTTGTCGTGGTTAAGGACCCCTTGGAGAGACATAGAAAGAAACTCTGCATTGATTACTCTCAAACTATAAACCAGTTCACGGTGCTTGATGCAAATCCATTACCTCGTATAGAAGAGATTATCAATACATTAGCTAAGTATAAGATATTCTCTAATTTGACCTAAAAAGTGCTTACTACCAAATTCCTTTGAAAGGATCAGAGAAGAAATACACAGCGTTTGAAGTCAATGGGAAATTATACCACTACTGCAGAGTTCCTTTTGGTGTAACTAATGGCGTGGCTGTTTTTCAGAGAGAGATAGACAAACTTATTAAACAAGAAAACCTTAAAGATACTTTCTCTTATCTTGATAATATAACTATTGCAGGAAAAGACCAAGCTGAACATGACGAAAATGTACAACGGTTTTTAGAAATTGTACATTCTAAAAATCTAACATTAAATGAGGCAAAGTCAATAACATCAGTGTCATCAATTAATATTCTTGGTTATTGGGTTGGAAATTATATAATCAAGCCTGATCCAGAAAGACTCCGCCCACTCCTAGAGATAGCTGTTCCAGCTACATTAAGGGCCTGTCCCACTTGCATGAGATTGCGTGCATTTGGCGCGACCAAACGGAAGCGTAGTACACGCAAAGTTCACGCTAAGTACGCGCTAAGTTCGCTCGTGATGTCATTTGCGTCATACTTACCAATCAGCTGGGCAGGAGGCGGGCCAACTGAATTTGGACGATGCACAGCGTCGGGTGGTGACGTCATCGCTCAACGCCACACACTAGGCGTACGCCATCAAGACACTGCGTACTCCGTCAAGATGCTGCGTACGACCGCAATGCGCCTGCGTGCCGACATGCCGTTGGCGTGTGAAGATTTCGGACAATATCAAATATTCGAAACCCTGCGCGATCTTGGGACCAACCCCGCAAAACTCCGCACTTCTACGTGGGATCGGCCCCGCGCGGCCATACGGTGCCCGTACGCCTCAAGTGACCACGTTTGGTCGTGCCAAACGCATGCAATCGCCTGCAAGTGGGACAGGCCCTTAAAACTCTCTACGAAGGGTTCTTGGTATGTTTGCATATTAGGCTAAATGGACACCAAATTTTTCTGACAAAATTCAAACTTTGATTAGAGCAAAATCTTTCCCCCCCTTGGCTACAGCAATTGGTGCCACTTCTTTAAAGAAACAATTAGAATCTGCGAAACACGCCATCGATGAGGATCTCCCCTTTGTTGTTGAATGTGATGCCTCTGATTTAGCAATACAGCAACATTAATTAAGGAGGACGACCAGTGGCTTTCATGTCTCGTATCGGTAGTGAATTGCACTAACCCCCCATCGAAAAGGAAGCTACAGCCATACGGTGATAACAGATCAGCGTTCAGTAGCTTTTATACTGGATAATCGGACACGTACGAAGATTACAAACAGTAAAATTCATGAATGGAGGTGAATTATCAGCATATAATTATTCAATTGTTTGCCCAGGTAAGGATAATGTGCCCGGAACATTAACTCGCATTTTGTGCCTCTGTTCAATTCTTCGCCCCACTGCACTCACAGGCTGTGGGACAGGCCCTTAAAAACTCTTTCTCTACAGAAGATGTGAACGAAGGGAATTAAAACCAAGGTTCTTGGTATGTTTACTCAACCTATGGAACGTAGGCTTCAAAGGGCCTTTATCCTCCCAATGTTTATTACTTCCATGGTTGACAAAAGGTTTCCATTTGCCTTTCCTTGTCCAAATATGTCAGCTGCTATGGTTATCAAATGTTTAGATCAATGTTTTCATTCTGTGGATTTCCAAGTTACGTACATTCTGATAGGGGCACCTCATTCATGTCAAAAGATTTAAAAGACTACCTTTATAATAGAAATAGCTGGGGTCCCATAGAACATGAGAAACATTAGCGGAGTACCCGGCCCTTCGAGCCTGCACCGCCATTCAATATGATCATGGCTGAAAATGATCCTGTACCTGCCTTCACCATACCCCCTGCTCCCTTTGCCACAAGGGCCACATCTAACACCCTTTAAATATAGCCAATGAACCCTCAACTACCTCTGTGGCAGATCCAGAGATTCATTTCTGTGTGAAAAATGTTTTTCTCATCTCGTGTCTAAAGGATTTTCCCCTTTATCCTTAAACTGTGACCCCTTCTCCTGGACTTCCCCAACATCGGGAACAATCAATCTTCCTTCTAAGTTTGTATAAGCCTTTCCAATACCAACCCCGTGTGTATAATTTTGGTAAATCTCTTTTGTGGGGCCTTGTCGAAAGCCTTCTAAAGTCCTTCTAAATTCTAGCACATCCACTGGTTTCTCCATATTATCCCCAGGAATCTACTGGTGAACCTTCCTGTACTCCCTCTATGGCAAAATTCTATAAGATTTGGAGTCAAACTGTACGCAATGATTTAGATTTGGTCTCACCAATCTACAACTGCAGTAGACTCCCTGCTCCATACTCAAATCATTTTGCCATTCATTTCTTCACTGCCTGCTGCACAGCACGGAACCATGGCCACCCAGGTCTTGTTGCATCTCCCCTTTTCCTAATCGACAATTTAGATAATAGTCTACTTTTTTCCCCAAAGTGGGTAACCTCAGTCCCATTATACTGCCTGCCTGCACTTGCCCACTCACCCACCATCCAAGTCACCTCCAGCCTCCTAGCATCCTCCTCTATCCCCAGCTTCGTGTCATCTGCCTTGGAGATCAATCAATTATTTTTAATATATATTGAAATACCAACTGAACCTGCCTCCCCACCACTTTCTTAAAAGGACACTCCTACTGGAGCCAGTTCTCTATCCACATCAATACTGAAACCCCAATACCATGTGCTTTAAGTTTGACTTTTATGTGGGACCTTGTCGAAATGATTCCAGATATAACACATCCACTTTCCATCCACTCTACTAGTTCCATCCTTGAAAAATTCTATAAGATTCGTCAGACATGATTTACCTTTTGTAAATCCATGCTGACTTTGTCCAATGATTTCACCACTTTCGAAATGTGCTGCTATCCCATCTTTGCTCTAGCAATTTCCCCACTACCGATGTTAGACTAACTGGTCTGTAATTCCCCATTTTTTCTCTCCCTCCCGTTTTAAAAAATGGGGTTACATTTGCTACCCTTCAATGCTCAGGAACTACTCCAGAATCTAAAGAGTTTTGAAAAATTATCACTAATGCATCCACTATTTCTGGGGCTACTTCCTTAAGTACTCTGGGATGCAGCCTATCCGGCCCTGGGGATTTATCGGCCTTTAATCCATTCAATTTACCTAACACCACTTCCCGGCTAACCTGGATTTCACTCAGTTCCTCCATCTCATTTGACTCGCGGTCCCCTGCTATTTCCGGCAGATTATTTATGCCTTGCTTAGTGAAGACGGAATCAAAGTAGTTATTCAATTGGTCTGCCATGTCCTTGTTCCCCATGATCAATTCACCTCTGACTGCAAGGGACCTACATTTGTTTTAACTAACCAACAACACCATATCATCCTATTGGAAATGGTCAGGTTGAGAGGCATAATAGAATCATTTGGAAAGCAGTGAAACTGGTTTTAAAGTCAAATTACATACCAGATCAGCAGTGGGAGTGTGTTCTGCCAGATGCATTACACTCCATCAGATCTCTACTGTCAACTGCCACCAATACTATTCCGCATGAGCGGTTCTTTAACTTCAAATGGCGTTCTTCTAGTGGTACTTCTCTGCCATCATGCCATCATGACTAGCCATGTTGCTTCATCTGTATGTCCGATCAATAAGAATGAGCCCTTTTGTTGATGAAGTTGAATTGACTGATGTTAACCCTTCTTATGCAACTGTCAAGTATCAGGATGGACGTTAATCAACTGTCTCACTTCGTGACCTTGCACCATGTCCGTCTTCTCCATCAGCTTCATCACTCCTTAATAATATTAATCAAGAACTTCCTACAACAATCCCATCAACCCCTATGGAAACTGCTATAAGTAATTTTAAAATTGAAAATGTAAATAACAATATGAGTGAAGTTGATGACCAAGCAATATATGTACCACCAGCTATTGAAACACCACTATCTCCTGATGCTCCAGTGCTGCAATGGTCATCAAGACGTACTAAACCTCCTGACCATCTCAACTTATAAATAGGAAGGGGAGAATGAAGTGTGCGCATGTGCGGGGCCTTTCCAGAGTGTGCGCATGTGCGGGGACTTGGGTCGGTGAGGCCTGTGGAATCAGCAATATTTTCCAGACGCTTTGAAGTTATGTATTACGGAAATTAGTTGCTTAAAGCTTAAATAAAGTTTAAGTAGATTACGAGTAGCGTACAAGATTCATTTGCCTCACAATAATTACCAAACATTGTTAAACGATGGGTCCTTTGTCTTAGCAGGAGAGGAAAATATTGAGTGACCCATTCAATTGATCAATTGATCCATGCACAAAATTGTTGCCAATGTGAGGCTTAAAATAAGTTAAATGGTATGGGGAGAGAGCAGGAAAGTTGCATTGACCAACATCTTAGTGAATGCTGGAATAGGTTTGATGTACCAACTGGCCTTCTCTGTCTCCTGTTTCTTTTGTTCTTGTATATGGGTGCAAAATACATCACAGGAAATGGCACAAACCTCTTGGTTTCGAAGATAAACAATATCTAGAATTTTAATTTCCTCAATGACTACAATCCCTGTAAAATAATAGTCCATGAAGCAAATCACATGCCAAATTTTATCATAAAATGCACGCCAGAAAAAGTCATTGTGCTTTGTCCGACACTTTCAGTATCTCGATCATTTTGGCAAGGAAACATGTTTCCAGATAATCCTCATCATGTGATTCCTGGTGAAAAATATTCATGTGGATATTGGACAAAGATATTTTGACTTAATAAAGCAATTACTTAGAAATTTATATGATTCACGGAAAGATCCTGAAAATTACGGTCTTCTAAATTCCAAGATTTGGGGAAATGGATACCAGTAAAAGATAAATTCTGCAATGATTTTGTAAAATGTCTTCACACAAGAGGTGATCAGGGCAGCACAGCGACACAGTGGTAGAGTTGCTGTCTTACATCGCCAGGGACCTGAGTTCAATCCTGTCTCATGGTGCTGCCGGTACGGAGTTTGTACGTTCTCGCTGTGACCGCTTGGGTTTCCTTCCACACTCCAAAGACATACAAGTTTGTAAGTTAAGTGGTTCTGGAATAAAATTTGTAAATTGTCCATAGTGTGTAAGATAGTGTTAATGTATGGGGTGATCACTTTTCGTTGAGGACTCGGTGGGCCGAAGGTCCTGTTTCCACGCTGTATCTTTAAAGTCTAAAAGTAAAGTTTAAGCTTATCGGGATAGGGAAATTCAGATGAGGCACTGTAATTACTGAAGAAAAAACTAGATGTTGCCAAATTTCTCAGTCCTGTTCTGTTAGTAGAACTAAGATGACCTTGTTCAAAGAATTACTTAGAGCACATGAAAATTAACACAACACTTATCTGCATTTAAACATGAATAATTTTATATAAAATATCTCAGCCATAGAAAATGTTCTGTCAGAGAGCATTAGAGAGACAAAGTTGTGAGTGGCTTATTGTTAATGCCACGATTGTGACATATTTAAACCCTACAGATCGCAGAAATCAATTACCTTTAAGAAATAATGTTTTGGCAGATCAATGTTTAATTAGCTGGACTCACTCACTCATGTAGCACCTGTCATGGTCTCAGGCAGTCCTGAAGCCAATTTTAAAATTGGAGATGTACTTTTCAGTCACAATTTTGGATTTGGTATAGAGAGAAAGAAAAGGAGATAAGATATTTGGTTAAGTGAGTGGGGAAAGGATTGAAGAGGGGAGAAATATTATCTGCCTGGAATGCTGCTGCTGAAGCTCAAAACGCTGTCAAATGATTCCTTCAGAAAGCAAGTGCATAAACAGAGAACTATCCTTTGGCGTAGCCTTGGTGCCTCCTGTAGTTGAATAACCCTGATGCGTCCTCAAACAGGGAATGACCACTTAGACAACTTACCAGTACATAGAGTCATGGAGTTATACTGCATGGAAATTGGCCCTACAGCCTAACTTGTCCAAGCTGCCAAGATGCCCCATCTACTCTGGTCCCACCTAAACCTTTCCTATACATGTACCTGTCCAAATGCTATATGAATGTTGCTATAGTATCTGTCTCAACTAGCTCTTCTGGTAGCTTGTTCCATATACCCACCATTCCCTGTGTGAAAAAGATGCCCCTCAGGTTTCTATTAAATCTTTCCTCTCTCACCTCAAATCTTTATCCCCAAGTTATTGATTAACCTACACTGGGCAAAAGACTCAATGCATCCACCCTATCTATTCCCCTCATGATCTTATATGCCTCTATAAAATCACCCATCATCCTTCAAGGAATAGAGGCACAGCCTGTCCAACCTCTCCCTAGAGCTCAGGCCCTCAAGTATTGGCAACATCCTCGTAAATCCTCTCTGCACTCTTTCCAATTAAAAATAGTTAATAAAATTAGTTAGGCAACCCATTTAATTGACATTATCGAGGTTGGTTTAGCTTAATATTCCTGGTGTTGTGTGCTGTGAATTAAAAATAGCCTGACAGGCCCTGAAAACTGGAGCAGGGTTTGCAATGTGTGATTAACTCACTTCCAATCAACTGATACTGACTGCTAATTATTAAGATTGTGTCGGATGTGCGCTTAGGGGAGGCAGAGCCTCACCTGTCATACTCCAATGAAAATAGTTGTTACGAAACGTAAAGAAAAAAATAAAATAAAATAAAATAAATATAAAGATTTTTCCACTGATCTGTGTTATAAATGTCATTTCTGTATGATTCCTATCATTTTTTATAGTCAAAATCGCCAAATTTGCAGAGCTCTGCTGCAAATACAGGGAGAGACAAGAGTTGAGGCAGCGACGAGCTGAGCCTCTCTGATTGCGCAACCCCAGAAACTGTATGGAGTGTGGGCAATAAGCGTGTGCCTGTTACTATCCCTCTGTATCTCTCCCTCCACGTTAGCTAGCTCTAGCAAAACATTTCAGTGGCTGCAAAAATGGAAAACGTTATATCTGAAGGGGCTGTCCTACTTGGGCGATCTAATTGGCGAGGTTAGAAGAGTTCAAAAAAATGACATGTTGAAGACCTCCTTCAACTATGTAGAAGACCTCCTTCGACCTCCTTCGACTATGTTGAAGACAAGCTTCGACTAGCTATGACTAGCTACGACTAACTTTGGGAAAATTGAACACCGAATAGTGGAGAGTGAAGACGACCTCCTTCAATTTCCTTCGACCTCACTTTGACTATGATGAAGACTACCTATGACTACCTTCGACTACCTTCGACTACCCTCGATTACCTACGATTAACATGCCGACCTACTACGACTAAACCTACGAGTAAAAAAAGTATCGATTTTTTCCATAACGACCCTTTTTTACTCGCGGACATTTTTTAACATATTGAAAAAACGGCCGCGACCTAGCTGAGGCCTTGAGTACATGGAGACCACTCTCGAGCATGAAAGAGAGTTACAAAGACCTCCTACGACCTCATGTCAACCATGCTGCGTGTATGAGTCGAGGGCAAACTCGCCGGAACTCGCGGATCAGGTCGCCCAAGTGTGACAGGCACTTAACCTTAAAAAATTCTCAAAATTGGACTTTCAATCAAAACAGGGAGTGATAAAATGTTTGAGCTTAAGGACCTACTTCAAACAAAGGAACAGAAAATAACACGGTCATTTCAAATGGAGCAGTACCAACAAATAGACTGGCTGTGTGGCTGTGCTATGAAGAATCGCCTTTACTGCTTTCCCAGCCTTCTGTGACTTTAAAAATCTACCAAGGAGCCTTAACAAACATAAAAAATCGACAACTCACATTCAAAGCCAAATTGCTTTAAAAACTTTTGGAACTTCAAGGATAGATCTGGCTTTGAATGAACAGCGGAGATTAAATATCAGCATCCACAATGCTAAGGTAAAGGAAAACAGTGAGATTTTAAAATACCTGATTAATGCGACCTGATTCCAAGCCAAACAGGAATTAGCATTTACAAATAAAGGTGAGCATGCAATATTTTTTTTCATTTGTGTTGAATGAGTATGAATAGTGGAACTCATTTGCCTATAAAACGTGAATCGAATGCGTAACTTATCTGTATGCATGTGTTGTAAAGAATGCTGATATAAAATATGAAACATATGGTCGCCTAACCAATAGTCACTGTGCAACCTGCCAATTGAATGGTGAATTGAAGCTACCTCTATCAGGTTCATATGTGTGTAAATCTGTCTCTGATACTAGCCAGTGCCTCCCCAGCCATTAACCTCACCGCACGTCACTGGATTGTGTCACCCAGTCGTCATGCTATTAATATCTGGATAGGGCTAAGAATGGATGCCTAACAACGTGAGACGATAAGACCATAAGTCACAAGTGCAGAATTATGCCATTCAGTCCATTAAGTCTACTCTGCCATTCAAGCTTGGCGGATCTATTTTTCCCTCTCATCCCCATTCTCCTGCCTTCTCCCCATAACCTTTGGCACCCTTACTAATTAAGTTACTAATCTCCATTTTAAAAATACCTATTGACTTGGCCTTCGCATCCATCTCTGACATTTAATTCCACAGATTCAGCACACTTTGCTAAATAAATTCCTTCTTATCTTAATTATAAAGGTGTGTCCTTTTATTGTGTGGCTGTGCCCTCTGGTCCTTGATTCTTCCCCTACTGAAAAAATCTTCTGCATATCCACTCTATCTAGGCCATTCATTATTCGGAAGGTTTCAATTAGATTCTCCCTCATCGTGAGATTCCCCCATCCCCCCGGAAAAAACGATGGGATGCAGCTCATTCCATATACCCCACACTCTGTGTTTGAAAAAGATGCCCTTCAGGTCTTTAAGTCTCTCCCCTCGCACCTTGTATCAGTTAAAACCAGCATGTATCCTTTAAAAGGAGTGTACACTGTGACTGGAGTATATGCTAATAAGCATTGCAGGACTGAATCTGACTCAGAAAATGTGAAGAGTGGCACAATGTTCTTCTGTCTCCGGATGCTGCCTGCTGCCCTCTAGGTCTTTGCAGTGAGGATGAGATGATCGCCCACCTCCTCTTGGACTCGGATTTGGAGGGGAATGAAGTGGCCCTTGTCAAGGTTCACTACGATTAGCTGCGTCACACCGGATGTCGTGCTCCACAGGCTGTTCCCAGAGGCACACACTGAATCAGACATCAACTCCTGCAGGATGTCTGCAGTGAAAGATGCATTGGTCTGCCCTAAACATGTTGATCTGGCAGTGCAAAGAAATGTCTGTAATGCCAACTGGTTTGTTCCAAGGTGCAGAAGTGCGTGCTGAGGGACATACAGAAACTGAGTGCAGCCATTGCAAAGGCTCTGTGGTGAAGGAGTATATTGAACACATAGTACAGCGACCATAGATAAAATTACGTCCTGATAGTATTCACTGTGCATGTTATGCATAAAGTATATTGGGGGAGAAAACAACATTCTTATATTACTGGCAGAAGGCGGTTGCTGAGATTTAGCATATTACATTGAAGGCTATGATTGAGCAGCTGAAATCCTGTCTGCAAAATCTCAGCGACCCCCTGAACAACACGCTGAAAAGGCTATGGAAGGGGATATTTTCCTGATGCTTGGATTTAACGAGGGTCGAATCTCAGTCTCCTCACACAATTAGCCAAGGCGGGGGACCACAATGCCAAATGCCAGCCCTTACCGACCGCATCCAGCAGCTTTAGGGACAGCTTCTTCCACCCACCTCTATCACAATCGGTATCGAATTCCTCACACATTCAGCATTGATGCACGCCTCACGCTACAGTCTCCTGAGCAGGCACAGCTATACAAACAGCTTCTCCAAACACAGTCAGCACGCACAAACACACTTTACACTCTGTGCTGGACAAGTGATACACAGTCAGATGCTTCACTGACTAATTGGATAGAGCATGTTTGCCTGGAAATCCTGACTCCATGGAGAAGATGGGACGAGGCGTTATTTGGACAACCACTGCTGAGGCCATGACTGGGGACAAGGGTGAAAATATAAAGGATGTTGTGCTTCTCCTCCGTCCCATCACCATAACAACAGGCCTGGGTACCAGGGTAGCTTTATAATTCACTCCTGACATCACGCACCCATTGACATTGATGTGGTGACTCCAGTGTATGGTTATGTTGCCCTGTGTCACCAACAGTGCAATGCAAATGCTGTCAAATGGCATTGGAGCCATATGAGAACCCCCCACCCCAGTGCAGCCCTTTCCATCTCCTCATCTCTAGCAAAAGAGAATGAAGTGTTGTCCCCTCTCTATGAATCGAGAGCCTCAGTAACCTCTCTCACACATTAGAAGGAACAAAGCCCATTGCAGTTCATCGCTATATTAACCTTGATGGCTAATGGTGATAGAGGCTCAGCACTTTGTGAATATAAAGAGGTACAACATCAGGTTTCAGTAAAGGTAGTGGAACAAAGGTGGTCTTACACACTGAGGCGAATTGCACAGAATCTGTCTCGTCACCTGCACTTGCTGCCCCGCTAACCCTATGAACCTCCATGATCTTGGTCCACAAGTACATTGGGTGTGAATGGTGACTGGGGCTCTGTACAATTCATCCTGAAGCCCTGCCCCAACACCACCCTGCCAGTGATCGGCTGCTTGTGCTGAAGGTCGAACTTTCCCCTTGCATTTTAAATCTGTGCCCTCCAGTTTTAGACTCACCTACCTTGAGAAAAAGACTGTGGCTATTCACCTTATCTATGCCTCTCACGATGTTATATACCTTCTGTAAGGTCACCCCGCAGCCTCCTATACTCCAGAGAAAAATGACCCAGCATATCCAGCCTCTCTATATAACTCAAACACTCCAGGCTAAATAACATCCTCATACAGTAGATATTTTTTCGCATTTTAAATCTGTGCCCTCCAGTTTTAGACTCACCTAACTTGAGAAAAAGACTGTGGCTATTCACCTTATCTATGCCTCTCATGATTTTATATACCTTCTGTAAGGTCACCCCGCAGCCTCCTATGCATCCTTTCCAGTTAAATTACATCTTTCCTATAGCAGGGTGGCCAAAACTGTACACAGTTCATCAGCAGTCACTCAGGATTGATGACTTGCTTCCATACCAGATTCACCAAGATGACCAATATAGGAGCTGCAGGCTCCTCTGCAGATGGGCCAGAGGATGGGTGGGTACTGAGGTGGTGCAATACCTTTGCTGCTCAGGCAGGGCTTCTGTGTGCTCCCACTGCATGGCCTGAGGTTCTCAGTGCCATCCTCAATGCCTCATCGCCACTTTGAGCATGGACCAGGAATTTCCAGTAGACGGTAGGGATGTTGCACGTCAAGGATGTTGGAAGTAAATCTTTGAATCATTCTCTCTGCCTGCATGGTAATCTCTTCCCATGGCAGAGCTCCTCCACCACTCTTGCCCAATCTTTCATGTCTCTCCTTACTTTCCCTGTTACGATATATTTCACAGAGATTGCCGATGAATGTACCAAAGGTGGATGCTACTGGTTTGAACTGAGCGGAAAGTGCTTCCTGCTCCCCGCAGCACGCCCTGTAGCAGTCTGCAACTTTAAAAATGTTATAGATAAAGCTAAACATGTGTAGATTCATAGCTGCAAGCAAAAAATAGTGACAAAAATCAGTATCAGTATCAATTTAATACTGCTGCCTGTTTTTCCTCCTGCTGCTCAGCTCTGTTCGGCCATGTATGTTTAAGACAGGCTGATGTTGGTGCCTTGAGCATTAAAATAAGTAAACTCAGAATTGCATGCTTATCAATGGCATAATTCGCCTACTCTGTATCATTCCAGTGGGTGTTTCGAGCATGCTCTTTGCCTTGGCAACAGTTCATAAGACATGACTTGCAAAAAAAGTGTGCTTGTATTCAGCAGATGTATTATAGTATAAGGGCAGCACCTGAAGTGATCTGAGAATTGTGCTGAGTATCTTTATACTGTTAACATCCAACCTCAACAACTATTATTTTACAGAAGATGAGTGGCAGTAAATTGTATTCAAGATTAGACACTTACTCGAAATGAATAATCACACATTTTATCGCCAGAAATCTCACATGTACTTTTGTAAACAATTCAATATAATTCACAGTTAATAAGATTGACAGGATAAGTCATTGGAAATAATTGGATTGAATGCAAAGGCCTCTCATAATAGTTAAATAACTATGCCATGTATTTAATTATTTTTCATTCACAATGATTTATAGCTGCTAGCAGTTATAATGTAGATCTAAAATAGACCTAAAATCCTAATAAATTGCATAGTTCTTATATAAGAATCAATCAATTATTTGACTGATGTATCAAGATTTAATAAAGAGAAGCATTTTGTATAAGTGGCCATCAGGTTCTGTTTGGGTGTAATCGCCATGGAGAATTTAGCGTCAGGTTAATTTCTACTTACAAAAATAAGCCATCGAGTTGCAAAGTAGTTCAGGTTCCATTCTCTGTTTAACAAAGGAGCCTGCAAACTGCCATCACAAGTTATTGTCGTGAAAGTAAGTTGTATTTCTAACAGCATTTTTGCCTAATTAATATCTGTGCAAGAAAGATTTCCCTAATGATTATATATGGATCACTTTCGTACATGGCGAGCAACAGCTTCAATTATGAGAAAGTGCTTGTTACATTAGCTTTATTACATTCTTGGTGGTCTTCAGCAATAGGGTACGACTTAGTGCAGAGATGCAGTGTTATACATTTTAGTATCTCGGTTGATTTCCCACAAGGGTTATCAGCAATCTCAGCACATCACCAGAGGGACGGCCAGGATAGAAGGTCAGGGCCTTCCTTGCAGAGATAGAGGGGAGATGTAACAGAGACTTACCATTTGCCTGCTTCTAAGTAAATTGTGACAGTCATTTTTTTGGAAAGCTATGTGACAAGTTTCACTCAAACGTTGCACATGAGTCTTTGCAGGTGGCAGATAGGGACAAGTTTTAAATGGTGGTCAGATAAACACACATCAGATCTTTATCACAAATTGACCAATATATACCTCTTGTGCCCATCTCTTTGATTGTTGAGGTGGGGGTAACAAACAGTACTGCAGTGGACTCCTCCTTGGGGCATTAAATGTGTTGAACCCACACTTGCTGGTGTTCTTCATGCATTTTGAGCTAATAACATCCTTGGACCCAGCAGAGGGAAAATTGGGTGAATGCTCACTCTGTTCCCTCTTCCAAAATCACATCCATTGACACCGAGTAATCAATTTTGAAGAGACGAGTAAATCAGGCAAGGCATCAATTGATCCCATGGAGCTACTAAATTGAAAAGAGATCCTGCTTGCATAAATCTTGCTCAACTCTCCTTGAATTAAAGCACCCATTGAACACACGAGTGGTATCTTTCTTTAGTCATGGAGTCATACAACACAGGAAATAGACCCGTCAGTACTAATCCCATTTTATAGACTACAACCTGCAGCGTTCTATGCCATACTATTTAAAGTGCTCATTTTAACACTGCTTAAATATTGTGCAGGTAGCTCTCTGCACCAGCCTCAGGCAGAGTGTTCCAGGTTTCAACCAGCGGTGGGTGAAACTCCACCCAACCCTCCTACCCTTCCATCCTCCACATATAGACATCTCAGTTAATGGGGAAAAGAACGACCAAGAAGTTTGGAGTTCTGGCCATTGACACTGCCAGTCTTTAGAAGATTAATTCAACTGTGCAAAACTGGCACAGCACACTTAGCACTCATCCCATAATACCAAGGAAACTAGCAAAAAGTTACATTGTGATAGTATTCTTTCACTTACTTGGCCTTCCCAAAGCCATTTCATGAAAATAAAAGGAGCATTCAGATTTCCAAAAGGTACTTGCCTCAAACCAATTGTGACAGCTTGGGACAGAAGACAGATTCCTCCTCTCTTCCCTATCTGTGGTGGAATGCTAATGTCTATAGTGCTGGAGCCTACTATCAGAGTTCTTATCTTTGCTCCAATGTCAAATAGACAGCCTGCAATGAAAGGCTGGATGACATTCAACATTGCCATTTGGATGGGATGGGATTCTTTCCATGTCAGTCTAATGCCTGGCACCATAAGTGTTGCAATATTCTATTTATTCTCACTGTATCTGAAACATATCGTATGTAATATAGAACAGACTGACGAGACATTCCTACACTGCTCAACCTGTGTACCAACTTCAATCTTAATCATCCCCTTCCAAAGTAGTCTAAAGTATGTCATCCACGAGGAAGTTTAGCAGATTTGTAAGGGGACAGTCAACACTTCATGTGTTAGCTTCAAAGCTTTTTTACACTATGGTTGATCCTGACCAAGTTCTCAAATCTACCTATTTGCCCCCAGACGACGAACCTAGAGGTCCAATTTATGTGTAGCATGCATAACTATTATAGCTAATCTTTTAAGACTAAAGTAGTGTGGTATTTACCTTACTGATATTGCTGTCTTTTGGTTTGAAGCAAATCCCAATGTTCTGAAGATGAGGATAGGGAAAGATTGTTTCTTTCCTCTGTGAGAGCAGAGCTGCACTGAGACTGCACATGGGAACATTGAAAGGAGCATAGAACAGTAAAGCACTGGAACAGGCCATTCAGCCCACAATGTCTGTGGCAAACATGATGCCAAGCTAAACTAATCCCCTACACCTACTTGTGAAACTAATCTCCTACGCCTACTTGTGAACCATTGCCTGCACATCCATGTACCTAACCATAAACGTCTTAAGTGCCATTATGGTGCCTGCCTCCACCACCACTCCTGGCAGTGCATTCCAGGCACTGATCACCCTTTGTGTAAAAAGGTTATCCTGCAGCTCTTCTCTAAATTTTGCTGCTCTCCCCTTAAAGCTATGTTTTCCAATCCTTGATGTTTCCACCCTGGAACAAAGGTTCTGACTGCCTACCCTATTTATGCCTCATCATAGTAAGATTAAATGAGAACTTACCAGTTTGAATTTTGATCGTTATTTTATGAGGAGTAACGTTGAGGGAATACGTGAAGAACCCCGCCAGGACGCATGCGTGTCATTCTTCAAAGCAGCGGTGTGAAATCACAGATAACTATAATGACTAAACATAGTAAGATTAAAGAAGACGATACCAGTTGAGTATATGATCAAGGGTGGGAGCGGAGGGCACGTATTCCCTCAACGTTACTCCTCATAAAATAACGATCAAACTTCAAACTGGTAAGTTCTCGTTTAATTTTACTATTTTACTTCGGAGTCACGTGAGTGACTACGTGAAGATTTTAGAGCTCTGTGATTCCATGCCGTGGAAACGAGTCCATGCATCACATCTGCCTTGATTATGGGGAGAATAGTGTTAACATCATTAGACATCAATACGATATTGAAAACCCAACGATAAATTTATTAACACCAAATTATAGCCTCTATTTATGGGGTAAAATTATATTACAGAACTTAAAATTGTTTCTGAAAATGTTCCAGGTTCAATTATTGGTTTGTTATAAAATCGTTGGAAAGTTTTCTCCGTTGACCATCCTGCTGTCTTGAGGATTTGATCCATAGGAACATCCAACTTCATAGCTGCCGATGTAGCTGCAGCTCTGGTGGAGTGAGATTTTAAAAATGTTAGTGTCTACTCCAGCCTTTATTAGGACCTGTTTTAGCCATCTCGAGATGGTCTGGACTGTCACTTTTTTGTGTGGCTGTTTGTAGCTGATTAAAAGTGCCATTTCTTTGCCTCTGATGATCTTAGTATACTCCATATATAATAGCAAGTGTGTTACAATACAGAGACGATCATCTGTCGGGTAGGCCCTGAATTCTATTTTTAGGCCTGCTGACCCCTGTCTGTTCTGTTTGACTAATTCATTGATGTGAAAAGTTAAATTTCCAAATTAAGTAGTCATGTTGTCCAGCCTTAGTTTCTGTAGCGACTGGACCCTTTGTGCCGTGACCAAGGCCATCAGCATGACTGTTTTCATAGTCAGTATCTGTAGGGACAGAGCTGTAGCTGGAGACCAGTTTCTTAACATGGCCAGTACAATGCTCACATCCCATATTTGGGAGTACCTGGTTCTTGGGGGATTAACATTAAAAA
Organism: Leucoraja erinaceus; assembly: GCF_028641065.1. NCBI lineage: Eukaryota > Metazoa > Chordata > Chondrichthyes > Rajiformes > Rajidae > Leucoraja > Leucoraja erinaceus. The sequence continues at coordinate 29,912,967 of NC_073387.1, read as the reverse complement.
TGCCCCTCATGAGTTTAGTTACCAGGGGGTGTGTCCCAACAGAATGCTGCTCTGTTCCTTGCCACAGGTATGTTGATAGAGCACTTCTGGCGCAGTTGATGGCACTATAACTGAGCCCCTCATCGTAATGGAGGCTTGCCAGGAATTCCAAAACAGACGGGATGTTCATAGATCTGTGGGTGACGTTATTGTTGTGACAGTACATTTCCCATTTCTTGATGACACCAAGTACTGTTTTTTGGTGGACTGTCTGTGGGCCGCTGAAATAATATCCACTGTTCGGTCCGTCAGTCCCAGGTTTAGTAGAGGTGCTTTCAAACTCTACAAATTAATAGGTTTATATAATTATGACATGGGTGACTTTCCCTTGTTATGGGATGAACCAGTAAATTAGGTCTATGACGGATGGTGATGCATGGTTCTAATACCATGTCGAGTATCACCGGGAACCATGGTTGAGTAGGCCAATCGGGTACTATCAAAATACCAGCTGCCGAGTCTTGCTGTATTTTCCTTAATTCAGATTCAGATTCAGATTCAGATTCAATTTTAATTGTCATTGTCAGTGTACAGTACAGAGACAACGAAATGCATTTAGCATCTCCCTTGAAGAGCGACATAGCATAGCACGAACGATTGAATTTAAAAAAAAAAAAAAAGTGTCCGGGGGGGGGGGGGGGGGGGGGGGGGGGGTGGTGATTGACAGTCGAGTATCACCGGGAACCATGGTTGAGTAGGCCAATCGGGTACGATCAAAATACCAGACGCAGAGTCTTGCTGTATTTTCCTTAATACCCGACTGATGAGGCAGAAAGGAGGGAATACATAAATAAACAATTTCCCCCAATGCAGCGAAAATGCATCTGTTGCCGCTGCCCCAGGGTATGCTGATAATGATTGGATTGGAACAATGCCTAATGTTATCTTTCCACCATTTTAGTTCCATTATGGCCTCTGTTGGTGGCTTCATTGGTCTGTCAAAATGACCACCATTAATTTTGAGTGCTCGTATTTTAGCCCTCTGTAAATTTCGATAATGTAATGGTCCGAATTGTGTGGCTGGAAACGCAGCCACTATTTTGCCAATTATTCTTGCTACCAGTCTGATGGATGTTTTACTGATGTCAATGATTTTTCTGCAAGCCTCTATTAAGGCTGTAACCTTTTCTTTCGGCAAAGTCACTGACATGTGAACTGAGTTAATGGTGAACCCCATTGTGGTTGAAGACTTTAATTTAGATTTAACTGGATGGATGATAAACCCCAGTTTTTTCCCAAATAATTGTTTTGTGGCTGTTACCGTTTGTTTAGCCAATTCCAAAGTTTTTCCCACAATAAGTATGTCATCTAGATATGCCATTAACATGTGTTTTTGTTTCCGCAGAAACGCTAGGGCTGGTTTCAAAATTTTAGTGAACAGCCTGGGGCTGATGTTAGATCATTAGGTAGTGCCCTGTACTGGCAGTACTGACCCATCCAGTTGAATTTTAAATAACATCTGTGGTCACCTCTGATGGGTACTGTATAGTAAGCATCTTTTAAATCGATGCTTGCCATGTAGTAACCTTAGGAAATCAATTGCTTAGTAGTAACAAAGGTTTCCATCTTGAAATGAATATATTGTACGAAAGTATTCAAATTAGTCAAATCTATGATGATGCGGCACCCACCATCTTTCTTGTTTTTGATAAAGATATTGGACACGAATTCCTGTGATTCGTGTTCGGTTTTCTCAATTACTCCTTTTTTATAAAGCCACTGTAGTTCACCGTGTGCTTTTGATTTTTCTTTGCCTGTGAGCACGAACATTCGGTTCAGTACATGCTGAACTGGAGGGTTATGTTTTTGTATAAATTCTATGGTATAACCCTGGATACTGCTTAAAATATAAGTGTCGGTAGTTAACTTATTCCATGCATCCAGATAGAAGTGTAATCTCCCACCAACCTCCATGCTCCCTTCAATTCGTAAGGAACCAGACCCACCTACCTCCATGGTTACCAGTGGTAGGTTTATTACTTTTTCGGTATCCTCCGTGGACATTGAGGCGCCGGTGTCTGGGTCTGTGGTTGGGTCGGTGTTGAGGGTTTGCGCATTTTCCAGGAAGGCCGGTCTGGGCCATGGCCTAAAAAAGACCGATGTTGAGTGTACCTGGACTTCGAGCTTTCACCAGTTTGTCTTGTCCGACTGGTGGGTGCGTAGGGGTGCTGTTTCTGGCCGGAGTAGTTTTTAGATGTTGCTTTAATGAGCCCCAGGGTTTTAGCCTCTTTGTTAAGTTATTTTACCTGTTTGGATAAGTTTTGGCCAGTTTGGTCGGGTTGAATGAACTGGGACACCATATCCAATAGGTTTTCTTGCACCCCATGCGCACTAGGGGTATGTTCTGCACACCCCTCTTCAGAGTCAGCCCAGAATTGACCCCCCGTACTCCCCTCTGATGAGGGAGAAACACTGTGCAGCCCTACAAGAGGTACTGCTGTAGGACTTACTAGCTGCCCACTGTGACTAGTCTCCATCTCCCGGAGCCTGCCACTTTGGAGTATTTGCTCCAACAGCCGCTCCAACTGGCTCCAATGCTCTTGGGCATTGGCCACTCGCGGCTGCTCCTGTTCCTCAAGCCGCTCCAACCGGCTCCAATGCTCTCGGGCAGTGGCCGCTAGCGGCTGCTCCTGAAGCCACTCCAACCGGCCCCAATGCTCACGGGCACTGGCCGCTCGCGGCTGTTCAAAGTCGGACTCATCGGAGTCAATGACTCTGTCAGTTTTTTGCTTCGCTTTACCGCCCGGCTGTGGTGTTGATTTGGCCGGTGCGGGAGCGAAGTCGGGCACAGCTGTTCCTATTACGGGAGATTGGTGTGCCGTTGGCTGCTGCTGGCTGCTATGTGATGTTTGGTGTAGGATGTGCTGCATGGGAGAGAATTGTTAGGAGTACCGGGGTGAGAGGAAGGATTATTGCCGGTTGTCATTGGTGAATTAAAGAACAACAGACCCTCCATCTTCTATATCTCACTAAATCACCATCTATACCTCTTGTTTCCCTTTCTCCTGACTCTCAGTTTGAAGAAGGGTCTCGACCCAAAAAGTCACCCTTTTCTCCAGAGATGCTGTCTGAACCACTGAGTTACTCCAGCTTTTTATGTCCATCTTGTGTTATTATGCTTGAAGTCCTTTACATTATTCCATTATAGTCGACCTTCCTGCCAAGCCTCAAGAGATTCCGAACGTTGGTTTCCTCCCACACTCCAAAGACGTACAGGTTTGTAGCTTAATTGATTTGGAATAAATGTATAAATATAAAATTATCCCTAGTGTGTGTAGGGTAGTATTAATGTACGGGGATCGCTGGTCGGTGCGGACTCGGGGTGCTGAAGGGCTTGTTTCTGCACTGTATCTCTAAACTAAACTAAACTAAATAGCCCTGCAAGACTGGGGAAAATCGTAATACCTTACTCCAGCTTGATCAGATAACTCAGGCCAGACCCATTAAAGCAACTGGTAGCTTCTGACACATTTACATGCAAACCATACGCACATATCCTTGGATTTGGAACTAAATCTCAAGGAGCACTTCCACTATGATGGAGATTTCTAAATTAGCTTTTCTAAAGTGGAATATCTGCTCCAATGCACTTACAATTCCTGTTACATACTATCATCCTTGATTTATGTACTTTAACTTTAATTATTGACTTCTTAGTTTTAACTTCACACTCACCACACGTATGTTTCCTTTAGTAGCTTAACAATATAAAAGATTAATCCTGTGCTACCATGCATCCATTTAAATAAAAGCTTAAATCTGATATGGTCTCAAACCCACAAATTATAGTTTTAAAAGACGAAAATGAAATATAAATCACACTTTGAAATGATGGCCCAACCTACATAGTTAGATAGTAGGTGGAATAAGGGAAATAATAGATGTAAAAGTAAAAACACATACGTCAGGCTGTTGTTAATAGACTACAGCTTGGCGTTCAACACCTCATCTCCTTCAAACCTGTTACCAAGCTCATGGATCTGGGTCTCTGTATATCCCTTTGCAACTGGATCCATGACTTTCTCATCAACAGAGCACAATTGACATGAATTGGCAACAATATTTCCTCCTTGATAACCATCAACACAGCTCAAGGCTGTGAGCTCTATGCTTCTGGTTCCTTAGATTAAGGAAATTTGGTAGGTTGACGCATTCTCTTTTGAACTTCTACAGGTGTACCTCACAGTGGTTGCATCACAGGCTGTTTTGGAAAGTCGAATGCCCAGTAACGATGAAGATCGCAAAAAGTGGTGGACACTACCCCACCATCATGAGTCCTGACCTCCCCACTATGAAAGGGATCTATAGGTAGCCAGCATCATCACAGAACCTGGCAACACATCAAACTGACCACACTCTCACTTCATTCCACCCATCTTGAAGAAGTTATACTGGAAATTGTGATGTTTTCTCCCCAACAACCATCAGGCTATTGAACACTATGAAGTCCAACTAAACTTCAAACTATGAACTATGTTGGTTGTACTGAGGCCTTTGGCCTTTGTTTTTGTTTTGCACTATTTTTTTAAAATTGAGCTTTTTTATTGTTTGTTTTTTTTGTTATTTATTGAGTGCTGAGTTTACATGGTAATTTCCATACAAAAAAAATCCTTCCTAAAGTGCACATCAGAGAGAAAAAATTGAGAGGATAAAGTCAAAACAATTTTCAGGAAATCAATGGGTTAAGCATTGGATGCCGTGAAGAAGGAAAATTCTGCTGCTGACTCTTTGAATAACTGAGAGGACAAACAAAGTCCACTGGGTGTGTATTCATTCTGGCTCCAGTAATGATGTAATCTGGGTTGTTATGCTCATACTATTCATCACTGTGGACACAGTGTGGTGGCAAATTGGGGTCAATCTTTGGTCTAAGAAGGTGTTCAAAAGTCAGAGACAATCTTTGGTTTGACTGATTTACTTTGTCAGCTATTTCACTTGATAATAGCACTGTTACAAAAACAGCTTAACATGATTTCATTGAGCACAATTAACTATTTCATACCCCTGTGTGGAAAGGAGGACCATTGTGACGGTCTTTGCATCAATGATATAACTTCACTTCAAACAGAAAACAAAGTTTGTTGATTTAAGTTTTCTGCAATGTCATGTAATATAACAGCCAATACAATTCACATTGATGGCAAACTCCTTATAACAGGGCGGCATCATCATATCAAGGTTTTTTTTTTTATTAGACATTGATTAGATGTTGCCTTTGGAACAATCTTTCCATTGAGTTGAGCTATTGTAGTACATTTTTGAGAATGTAATCATCTTTGGTGCAATTTTAATCACCAGTGGCTTTATTTTAGTTTAAGATAGTACTGCAAATGCTGGTTTACACCAAAGATAGACACAAAATGCTGGCGTAACTCAGCGGGACAAACAGCATCTCTGGATAGAAGGAATAGGTGACATTTCGGATCGAGACACTTCTTCATAATGAGGCCGCAGACCGGAACCCGTCTGGTGGGCCTGACTTGCCCGCCATGGATCGAAGACCCACGCCATGGACTGGGAACCCATCTGGAAGGCCCGGCTTGCCCGACTAGAGTGGAAGGAGTCAGACAGAGGGCTGGTAAGCAGACCGGCTGTGGGAGGCAGTGCACCGCCTCGATGGTGGAATGGGCCGCTGGAGGCCCTGTGACAGCCTGGGGCTCGGCTGGTCCGGGCGCCACTCCAAGAGGACGAGTACGTGACCTGCACGCGGCGTACAGTGGTGGAGCAGAGGCAGAGGACATCGCAGCTGCGCTTGGCCAGGCCGACCCTACAACCTGCAAGACAACGGGCCTGCATGGTCAGGTCAAGAACCCTGCCCTTACAACAACTGGAACTTGAAAATGGCACCAAACTGGCGACACTGTATACTGTCTTAGTGTATTACTGCTATACACTTGTACTGTATCTGAGATGCTTATCTAAGATGTATCTAAGTGCCTATGTATTGTGATACTTGTACTGAACTATATATAAAAATGAATTTCATTGTACCTCCGTGCACGTGACATATTAAGTACCATACCATGACAGGGTGGGATCATATATCAAGGTTTTTTGTAGACATTGACTAAGTTTAGCCTTTGGAACAATCTTTCCATTAAGCTGAGCTTGTGTACTACATTTGTGTAAATGTGAACACCTTTGATACAATTTTAACCTCCAATGGTTTTATTTATTTCTTAAGAATTTCTCCTCTATGACGGAATTAGGACAGAAATTCAATTTCTGCTTTCAATAAATGGTGTCTCATTCAATTTGCCCTTAACCAGTGGAACTGAATTAAGGAACTAGAGTTGTGTAAAATATAGGTTTAAGCACAAGCTATTGTGAGGGTTCTTCATACCTCCTTGACACAATTTCACAGGCCATATTTTGCAGACTAACGCCTGGTTCTAGACACCTTAGCTTGGAGAAACATCAACTCTGCATTCTATAAAGCCTCATAAAAATTTGGACATTTCAATGAGATCACAACATTCATCTACAACTAGGAGAGGGCAGGCCGAATATACTTAATACCCCCTTCCACAACACACCCTTCATTCCAGGAATCAACCTTGTGACAATCTCATAACATCACGATGGGTTTCATAATTGTAAAATAGTACAAAAACATTGTGAGAAATTAAGAAGACGGACTAAGTATTAATATTTAAATTTGTTGCAATCATCAATTTAAATTAATTATAAAATCAGCTTGGCTGCTTCTCCCTTACTCTACAAATTTTATGTGATATGCTATCAAATGCCTTTTGAAAATCCAGAGATAAATGGTTCCCATTTATCTTCCCTGCCAGCTGCGTTCGCAAAAAAACACTATTAGATTTGTCAAACATAATTTTCCTTTCTTAAAATCATGTTGACTCTGCCTCATTTTATTATGACTTTTTAAGTCTGCTGTAATATCTTCCTTAATAATGGATTCCAGGAATTTACCAACAGCTGATGCAAGGCAAAATGACGTGTATGCCTTATTTTTCTTCCTTCAATTTTACAAACATTATGTTAAACCATTAATTATCCTCCAGTCCATTGCGAACAACCTGAAATCTAAAGGATTCTGGTAGATTATCAACAATGGATCTTTCTATTTCTGTAACCACCTCTTTCAAAACACTAGTATACAAAGGACTGTTTGAAGTATGACACAAAAAGCTGGAGTAACTCAGCAGGTCAGACAGCATCTCTGGAGAAAAGGAATTGGTGACGTTTCGGGTCGAGACCCTTCCTCAGACTGAGAGTCAGTATCATCTTTGCAGATGTAGTGTAGCAAATGAGCAAAAAACACATTTGATCATGACAGGCAATTAGATTGTTTTTGTGATAGGAACATTTGATACTACATCCGTGATATTTTACAAAGAGATAGTGGCATGGCATCATTTATGTCTACCTGTAAGTTTGGAAAGCAGCACCTCTGACAGTCCAATGCTCTACCAGCATTGTATTAGGGAAGATTACAGTACATGATAAAGCCTCTGGAGAGTGACGAACTATGCTAGCCAACTGAATACCCATTTGACTTGGTCTCACCCACAACGAAAGTATCAAAATAACCAGTCATGCCCAAATTCCTTGGTCTCGCACAATCACACACATTCCCTTTGTCCAGTCCATCCCTCTTGCCATCCTTTTTGCAAATTAAAATGACTAAGGTCTGGTGCGCTTACTTGCTGAGGCCTGAGCCTCTGGTGAGGCCTGACCTGCTAAGGATATTGAGCATTTTTTGTTCTTTATGTTAAAATCAAAGCTTTTTGAATCAGAGTCAAGAATAGCAAACCAGAGCTGACTCCTATGACTATTCATCAAAATTATTACTCTAAATCCACTAAATGAATAACTACACTGATTAGCTAGAGAAGAAGCAGTGAAGCTGGTTTTACAATTATCTTAAATTTACTGAATGTATTAATATGAATATGAATACTTAGTCTTTTAATCCCTCAACATATTCTGTTCTGTAACTGTCACCAATTGTGATGTTATGTTAAAAGCATGTACAATTAAAAGCTGATATTGTTATTATTGTTACAAGAACACAGTAAGAAAACTTTCCCTCCAAAATACTAGATAAAATTGAATCACAAACTCTAAAAATGACAGGAGTCATAATTTACAGGATTATTAATTCTCACGGAGATCAATGTAAAAATGTATCCCCTGATAAGGAAGATCTAAAACAGTAAAAGGTCTTTCATGTAGGGCTGTGATAAGGAAAGATTGCTTCACCTGGAGTTTGGTAACCCTTTCGAGTTCTTTACACCACTGGACTATGAAGGCTCACTCAGTGAATTCACTCAAAATGAAATTTGCCAGGGTTCTGGACTTTCAGGGAGTCAGGAGATATACCAACAGCTGGAAACTGGTACTAAGGTAGGTGATCAGCATGATCACGATGAAGGATAAGACAACTAGGAGAGACACTGTCTCACAGCGCCAAACTCCTGGTTCAATTCTGACCTTGAGTCCTGTCTGCGTGGAGTTTGCATGTTCTCCCTGTGACTACATGGTTTTGTCCCACACTCCAGAGATGTGAGGATAGGCACTTTAACTGACCATATAAATTCACCGTAGTTTGTAGGTGAGTAATGGAATCCAAGGGGGGGATGTGGGGGAGAGTAAAAAAATATATTATAATGTAGAATTAATATCAACGGGTGGTTGCTTGATGGTGTAGACTTGGTGGGATGAAGGATCATTCCTGTACTGTAAATTCTAATACTCCATGCTCCTGTTTCTCATGATCATTGGTACAAAGCATAATTCCTTAGATTAGGTCTTGCAAGTGTGAGATCTGAGACCAAAACTATAGCATTAAGACACATTTAAAATTTTGTAGGATGGAGGACTTGTCATTCATCACATATTTAATTGCAGTCTGGTTATTAGGTCCACAAATACAAAATAACAAGGAATGAATTAAAATGAAACAAACAAAAAAAAAAATTGGGAACTTAGCACTGGCCCAGAAGTGAGGCACTATCAACTTTCCCAAGCTGCTTTTTCATTAAGTTGTCAGCTCTGTTACACTCCATCTTATTCCATAGTGAGTGTAATTGAGAACCAATTTCCATTAAATTTTTAAACTTGGAGAAGAAGATCTCCAAATCTAAAAACCACTGGGGTTGGATGAGTGTGGTGTCTTATAAAGGTTAGTATGAAAAATAAAATAAAAATGTTCATTGCCTATTTTCAAATGTGTCAGTGGATACCACGATAATAGTGTAATCAACTGCCTTCCTGCCTTTTATATTACAATGAAAAGTTGCAGTGCATTTGTTTCCCTCGAATTGTCAGAAGAGTAAAAATCATTTTGACGTAAGGACTCATTGGTACCATCAACATCCCAAAGGAAGATGCCTCAAAGGCATTTGATCATCACAACGTTAAATCTGCTGCACTTAATGGATTTTGGTCCCTCGAGATAAATATTTTTAGCAATTTTATTGTTTTCGCACCACACGCAATAAAGACAGAGGCTTCATTAGCATTTAGTGATTAACCAAATACAATATGTCCAGTAAATTATTAGAATTGCTTAAGAAATTTGTATTGTACCCAGTCTGCCAATATTTTGAGTTTTTTCTAATTCATTAGATATCAGGTTTGATTCACACAACAAGGAGTGTAATCAACAGATCTATCATAAATGAAAGAAATCTGGTAAAGATTGGTTTGTACTTACATAATTATCACATACATTAAAACCAGAGGTCGGAACCATTCAAGGATACATGAGTGGATTTAATGCTTAGAATCAGAGGATGTAGGTGGGGAAGTAAACAAGTATCTTTGCTTTAGTATTTATCAAGGAGAAAGACATGGAAGATAGTGGGACCAGTGAGGGGTATACTAATATGCTAAGGCAGTATAAGTAAGAGGTATTATTGGTTCTCTTGAAGAGCATTAAGGCAGATAAGTCACCAGGATCTGAAGGGGTCTATCCCAGATTATTAAAAGAAGTAAGATATTAAATTTAGAGGCCCTGACAAATATATTTGCACCCTCTCGAACAAGAAGTGAGTTCCAGGAGAATTGTAGAGTGGCCAATATTGTTTGTTCCATTAATCAAGCATGGAAATAGAGATAATTAAGGAAATTATAGGCCAGTGAGTCTCACATTAGTGAGAGGGAAGCTGTTGGAGAGTATTCTTGGGGATAAGAGTCACTTACATTTGGAAGGGAATGGTTTACAACAGTTGTCATGGCATTATGCAGAGCGGGCCATGTGTTACAATCTCGATTGAGTTTTTTGAGGCGATGACGAAGGTGATTGATGCGAGGTGGGTGGTGGATGTTATCTGCATTAACTTACATGAGGCATTTGACAAGATCCCTTATGGAAGGCTGATCCAGAAAGATTACATTTCATGGGATCCATGGTAACTTGGTAGTTTGGATTCAGAACTGGCTTTCCCATAGAAGGTAGTGGTGGATAGATGTTATTCGGACTGGTGGTCTGCGACTTGTGGTATATTGGTATTGGTTTATTAATGTCACAAGTATCGAGATACATTGAAAATCTTTGTGTGCTATCCAGCAAATGATACTATATTCAAGCCATATACAAGTACAACAGGTAGTGCAAAGAAAAAAGTACTAGAGTGCAGAATATTGTGTTACCACATTATAATGTTACAGTTACAGAAAAAGTGCAAAACACAAATGCAAGGTCCGCAATGAACTAGGTTGAGAGATCAGGACTAGGTTGAGAGATCTAGCTTAAGAGAGGACTGTTCAGTACTGATCTGGTGGTATCTAATTAAAACATTTGTATCTTTTGCCTGAGGGGGGGGGGGAGTAGAAAGTGGGAATAAACGGGATGAACAAGGTCCGTGGTTATATTGCCTGCTTTCTCAAGGAAGCGTTAAGTGTAGCTGGACAACTCTATGCAATCTCTTGTGGTCTTGGGCAGAGCTGTTGCCGACCCAACCTCTGATGCATCCTGATAGGATGCTTTCTACGGTTTCATCTATAGAAGTCGGTAAGTGTCGTTGGAAAGATGCTGAACTTCCTTAGTCTTCTGAGGATCTAGATGCATTGGTGTGGAGTTCCACCCCATTTCATGAAGTCAATAACAAGCTCCTTCATCTTGCTGACATTGAGGGAGAGGTTTTTGTCTTGACACCATGTTAGGCAGAAGATAGACACAAAAAGCTGGAGTAACCCAGCTGGACAGGCAGCATCTCTGGAGAGAAGGAATGGGTGACGTTTCGGGTCGAGACCCTTCATCTGACTGGACTATGTTAGGCAGCTCTCTATCTCCTTCTAGTACTCCATCTCATTATTATTTGAGATCTGACCCACAATAGTGGCGTCATCTTCAAACTTACAATGGAACTAGACATTGGCCACATGGAATATAGTATGGGGCTGAGAACACATCTTTGTAGGGCACCAGTGTTGAGAATTTCTATGGAGAATGCCTTGTCACCCACCCTCATTGATTGTGGGCTATGGATTGGGAGTCGAGGATCCAGTTGCAGACGGGGCTGCTGAGTTCTAAATCCACGAGTTTGGAGATGGGTTTGGTTGGGATTATGGTGTTGAAGGCTCAGCCATCAGTGCTGGGACCTCTATTATTTGTGATATAAGTAAAAGACTTGGATGAAAATGTAGATGGTTTATTTAGAAAGTGTACAGATGATGCAAAAATTGGTGGAGTTGTGGACAGTCAAGAAGGACACAGCACAATTTAGTTACATATATGAGCAGAGAATGGGGTTTAATCTGGGCTAGTGTTAGATGTTGTATTTTGGGAGGGTGTACTGTTTTATATTCTACCTTCGATGCTCTAAGAATAGAAAACATTATTTCATCACTATTCTACAATGGCTGAGTTACATTACAACGATGTTTTCTGTGCCTTGTGACTGGTTAAATACATCAGAATCACAAAATATTATTGTTTTATAATTTCACTATGTAAATACCTGCAAAATGCATATTTCAAGAAGGGAAATAAACCAAAAAAGAAAAATCACCTCCATTCTTGAAGTGAGGGGCAATCAATATGCAATCAAATATGGATAGCAATGGGTGCCTCTATAGATAGGATGCACATGAATTGGGTCTGTCAGTTAGAGAGAATCTCTGAAGTGTTATCACACAGCCTGAAAGTGTAATTCCGTGAACCTAACCCCAATGACCTCTTGGTGTATTGGGATCATTCAATTTGGTCACAATTTAACTAGAGCCATTATTTTGTGATAGATGATGCAATAAATAAGACACAGGACAGAGGCAGTGATTAAACTGGGGTTGTTTACAGAAGTGCTTCGGCATAGTCGTCAACAAGAGGGTTTCAAATAACGATTATTACCGTAAATAGCATGGAAATCCTTTCTGAGAATGGGATGAAACACCAAGTATCTATTTGTCCTATCTGTCAAAACCATACACTATGCACATACTATCATGATTGTTTGCCTATCTCACAAAGCAGATGTATTTATCCCCACTGAAATACAAATGGAGCGATTCCTGAGAAACGGACCGTTGCTTTTGCACGGAGCCTCTTGAATAGATTGTTTACGACATGCCAAACCCAGCAATAAAATACAAAACCAATCACATTTTTCTGCAATGGACCACTGTGAATGTGTACAAATATTTAAGGAGATACTGTTTCCATAAATTAAGTATTTGTGCAGAGAGAAGTCCAAGTAAAAAGATATCCTATTTAGTGGCGTGAAAGCAGCTTGAAGGTTCTTTTCAATATAGTTTGTATGGTAAATTAAAATATATATTTTTTAAAATGCTGAATACCTCATGCACAAACAACATATTTATATTGCACCTTTTACACCCTGAGGTTGTCCCAAGTAAATCTAAAAATTACTTTTGAAATGTTGCCACTTGTTTTATTGATAAATATGGCAGGTAACATGTATACTGGATCCCACAAATTGATCAGACAATCCATTTTGGTGGTTTTGCTTAAACATTGATTCTGCTCTTTGTAGCATTTCCATCAACTGATTTTTGATTGGGCCTCTAGTTTTAACAACTTAAACTTATACAAAAGATTAAATATCAAAATTAAATTTCTGTAAGGGACCTGAACCAGTTTTGTACAACCAACTCACTGTCTCACTCTCTGCAATTAAATTCACTCACGCACTAGGCTCAAAATGTCTTATTCAATTGGGGCAGCAGGGTGGCGCAGCGGTACAGATCTACCCAGTTACAGGGTCACCTCAAGTCCAAGAGCCTCCACGCTGTCGGCTCCAACACCATGCAGTCTGACCCTCCTGCTGACTATCCTGGGTCCTACTCCTCCCGCCTTCCAACCTCAATAATGGTGGACGATCTGGAGAAGGACTCCAAGACCAACGTCGTTCCTATTGATAGTAGAGATACCAGTAGAGCGGCCCTTGTAGCCAGGATCCAGAGGGCAAGGAGCACCGCCACTCCACCTAGGATCCATAGGGGGAGGAGTGGCTCTGCTGTCAATGACCAAAGGATTTAGGGAGTGGGCAGGGCCGAAGATGTCCTGTTTGGGTTGCTCCTAGGCCTGGCCAAGCTGGCCATCCGCCAGTCACGGCGCCAGGTGGAAGAGGGCTTTGTCCGAGCCAGGTGCTTGCCCATTTACCGGGGTTACGTCTGCACCCAGGTGGTGTTCGAGAGGGTGGTGTTATTCGTAACATAGTTATTTGTAATTTAATGTCTGAATTGTTTGGTGACTTCTTAATATGGTGGTGGGTGTGTCACCACGGTTTTGGTTTATTTTGGTTTTTGTATCGTGTTTGTAATCAAATAAATTATTTTTGATACAAAAAACCCTCAATAATGGTACCACTGTGTCCTGCTACCCTTCCCTGTCTCTAAGCCACATTACCCCTACCACCTTTCACCCATACATCACTCCTCACAACCCCCTCCTTTCTGTACCCCCATCATTCCCCCACAGTACCTCACCCAAGCCTCCTTCCACCCCTCTGACCCGAGCCCTCATCCCTGTCGTGTTTTCACCATCCCACCCAAACCTCCCCCTTTCTGAGGCAGAATGGTCTGTCCTCAGCAGTAGCCTCATCTTTGTACCTCTCCGCCCCCACCTCTGCATTCACCATGACGGAGAACTCTTCTCCCATTGCCTCTGCCTCCGTGCCTTCTTCTATCTTCTTCTCTGGGAAGCAGTCCTCACCAGCCAGTGATGACCTCTTCTCCTGTCTCCAACATTCCTCCTCATCCTGGACTCCACCAGGCAGCAATCTACTCTCTCTGGACCTTTTTATCTCCAACTGCTGGTGAGACATCAACCAATCAGCAGTCTGAAACATAGAAACATAGAAAATAGATGCAGGAGTAGGCCATTCGGCCCTTCGAGCCTGCACCGCCATTCAATATGATCATGGCTGATCATGGCAACTCAGTATCCTGTACCTGCTTTCTCTCCATACCCCCTGATCCCTTTAGCCACAAGGGCCGCATCTAACTCCCTCTTAAGTATAGCCAATGAACTGGCCTCAACTACCTTCTGTGGCAGAGAATTCCAGAAATTCACCCCTCTCTGTGTAAAAAAATGTTTTTCTCATCTCAGTCCTAAAAGATTTCCCCTTTATCCTTAAACTGTGACCCCTTGTTCTGGACTTCCCCAACATCGAGAACAATCTTCCTGCATCTAGCCTGTCCAACCCCTTAAGAATTTTGTACATTTCTATAAGACCCCCCCTCAATCTTCTAAATTCTAGCGAGTACATGCCGAGTCTAACCAGTCTTTCTTCATATGAAAGTCCTGACATCCCACGAATCAGTCTGGTGAACCTTCTCTGTACTCCCTCGATGGGAAGAATGTCCTCCCTCAGATTAGGAGACCAAAACTGTATGCAATACTCCAGGTGTGGTCTCACCAAGACCCTGTACAGCTGCAGTAGAACCTCCCTGCTCCTATACTCAAAGCCTTTTGGTATGAATGCTAACATACCATTCGCTTTCTTCACTGCCTGCTGCACATGCATGTGTACTTTCAATGACTGGTGTACCATGACACCCAGGTCTCGTTGCATCTCCCCTTTTCCTAATCGGCCACCATTCAGGTAATAGTCTAATTTCCTGTTTTTGCCACCAAAGTGGATAACCTCACATTTATCCACATTATACTGCATCCGCCATTGCATGCATTTGCCCGGAAAGCGGTCTCCCTCCAGGGAGCCGCGGGCTCCCGGTGCGCCATCCGCAGACCCGCAGTAGCAGCCTCCGATCCAAGTCACCTTGCAGCCTTCTAACATCCTCCTCACAGCTAACGCTGCCCCCCAGCTTCATGTCCTCCGCAAACTTGGAGATGTTCCAGCATTTCAAAAGTTCCCCCCCCCCCCCAAATCATTAATATATATACATGTAAAAATAATAGCTGGGGTCCCGCTGCACAGAGCCTTGCGGGTACCCCACTAAATCACACCCTGCCATTCTGTAAAGGCCCCATTCAGTAACTCCTACTCTTTTTTTGCCACCAAAGTGTCCTCCAGCCAGTTCTCTATCCACATCCCAATACTGAGCCTACCCCCAATACCGTGTGCTTTCACAGTTGTGTATATCTAATCTGTTTCATGTGGCACTGAGCCTTCGGTCGAAAGCCTTCATTCTGAAAGTCCAGTTATATAACTCTTTGCTCCACTGGCCAGTTCTCTCCTTACTCCACTCTATGTGCTAGTTACATCCTCGAAAAGCCTTCTATAAAATTCATCAGATGATTTACCTTTCATAAATCCATGCTGACTTTGTCCAATGATTTCACCACTTTCCACGTGTGCTGCTATCCCATCTTTAATAACTGACTCTAGCAGTTTCCCCACTACCGATGTTAAACTAACTGGTCTGTAATTCCCCGTTTTCTCTCTCCCTCCCTTTTTAAAAAGTGGGGTTACATTAGCTACCCTCTAATCCTCAGGAACTACTCCAAAACCTAAAGAGTTTTGAAAAATTACCACTATTTCTGGGGCTACTTCCTTGAACAAGGGTCCTGATCCAAAACGTTACCCATCCTTTTTATCCAGAGATGCTGCCTGACCCTCTGAGTTAGTCCAACACTTTGTATCTATGTCATTATCCTTCATATGTATTTTCTTTTGTGAACATTTGACAGTATATTTTATGGAACTAATAACATGGTATAAAATGGATATCTGGTACTTTCTTATGGTTAGAATTTTTTTGCATATTTAAGGTGCTTTCTGGAAATACATTAACCCACAAGAGAATACTTAAACTGTGTCCTTCTTGGAATAAACCATGCTTTGCCGATAAGGAATAGCCAGGCTCCAGGCAATCCACGGGTAATGTTAAAGGAAAACCTATCCAGTCTGCCCTATAATTTAGAGTGACACATCAATCTGCTGGAGGAACGCAGCAGGTCGAGCAGCATCTGTAGGGAAAAAGGGATTGTTGGTATTTCAAGACATGTTTCTGCATCAGGACTAAGAATGGAGGGGGGGATATATTCAGTAAAGAGGAGAGGAGGAGGCATGCGACCAGGGACAGCAGTTAATAAGTGAAGGATGACGGGAGATGTAGCCGGGTGGAGGAGGGGGAGAGGCAGTTGGGCGACACATGGTAACAGACAAAGAAATAAAGTGTAGATGGAGATATGTTGGGGGAGGGGAAGATGGAGACAGCTGCGAAAGGGTGATAAGTGGGAACAGAAAAGTGACCAGTGCTGGAACCTGATAAATAAGGAAGGAGATAATGGGAACCATTAGGGGAGAGATGAAGGCCAGATGGAACCAGTATGGGTTGGGGAGGGGGGGGATAATGTGTGAAATATGTGGGTAGTAGGTGGATGGAGCCAGGAGGGGGAGGAGGAGGGGAATGGTGAAAACTGGTGATAAGGAATTGGGGATTGGGAAGGGGAATTATACTGGGAGGATCAGAGGAAAATCAGAAAGAGAGTGAGAGAGGAAAGCAGCCCCACTGTAAGGACCTTATTGCTCCTTGGTGCTGCATGTTAGTCAGGATATAAACATTGTGATATTAAACAAGTTGTTTTATGTTACTCCGAGCCTTAGTTTGAAATGTCTCTGTTGTTTTGTAGGAAACATGGCAGCCTGTGTGTGTGCAGCCAGGTCCCCAAACAGCAATGACTGCATTACATTTTTTTAGAGTTTTGTTGAGCAGTTAATGTTGGCATGAGACTGAATGGTGAGATTAATGGGAGTGAATAGTGGCCAGGACACCAGGGAGATGCTCTGCACTTCTTTCAATTGTAATAGGAAATCTGGTGAAGTGATTGGGCCTCAGTTCGTTCATTGGTTTACTGGATGATTTATTGGTTTATAATAGTACATGCACTGAGATACGGTGATGGGTGCTACCCAGAAAAACATGCCTACATGTGTACAATCAAACCCTGCGTGCGTAGAATACATAATGCAAAAAGAGAAAGGAAAACAGTGTTACAGCCACAGAGAAAAAGCAGATTAAAAAAGTGCAGGTGCAGCAACGAGATAGATTGGAGGATCGGGAATACACTCTTGCCTTAATTCGATTAAAAGTCTAAGAACCACAGAGAAGAAGCTGTTCTTGATTCGTGGTCTGTGTTTTCAGGCTTTCATATATTTTACCCGATGGGAGAGGGGAAAAGAGGGAAAGACGAAAGTGTGAGTTATCCTTCATTATGTTGGCTGCTTTCCTAAAGATGAAGCCAATGGTGGGGTGGGGTGGAGGAGGGGAGGGAGTGGTTGGGGAGGTGGAGATGCTAGTTTGTGGGATGGACTGAGCTGCATCCGCAACTCTCTGCATTTTCCTGCATTCTTCTTCGATTGGATTGGGATGCTTTAAAAACTGACAGAAGGCAACTAAAAGGGGAAAAAAGAGTGAAAAAGATGAAATATGAGATAAGCTAGCTAATATTATAAAAGAGGATAACAAAGGTTTCTTCTGAGTTTCTCTTTGAAAGATTCTTTCAAAGAGTAAATGAGAGGCAAGATTAGACATTAGACTGCTGGAAAATGATGTTGGAAAAGTAGTATTGGGGAATAAATAAATGGCGGACAAATACTTTAGTCTTCGTAGCGGAAGACACCAGCCTGAATGGGGATAAGTCACCAGATGTGATGGACTATGTTCCAGGGTTCTGAAAGAGGTAGCTTTAGAGATTTTGGAGGCATTAGTAGAGACCTTTCAAGAAGCACTAGAGTCGAGTGTATCCAGCGGACTGGAAAATTGCAACTATTACCTCACTGTCCAAGAAGGGAGCAAGGCAAAAGGGGCCAAACTGTAGTCTGGTTTGCCTGTCATAAGTGGTTGGTAAGATTTTAGAGTCCATTATTAAGGATGAGGATCCCAAGTACTTAGAAACATGTCATAAAAAAAGTCCAAAGTCAGCAAGGTTTGTGAAGCAGAGATCTTATCTGACAAATCTGTTGGAATTTGTTGCTGAAGTAAATAGCAGGATAGACAAAGACAAGTCAGTGGATGATGTTTACTTGGATTTACTAACGGCCTTTGAGAGTGGTGAATCTGTGGATTCTTTGCCACAGAAGGTTGTGGAGGCCTTCAATGGATATTTTTAAGGCAGAGATAGATAGATTCATGATTAGTGGGTATGTCAAGGGTTATGGGGAGAATGCAGGAGAATGGGGTTAGGGGGGAGAGATAGATCAGCCATGATTGGATGGTGGAGTAGACATGATGGGCCGATTGGCCTAATTCTGCTCCTATCACTTAACTTGAACTTGAACTTGACCTTATGATAAAGTGAGGCTGCTGAAGATGAGAGCCAATGGTATTAGAGGGAGGATAGAAGATTGACTGAATGGCAGAAGGCAAAGAGTGGGAATAAATGGGACCTTTTCCGGTTGGCTGCCGGTGACTAGTGGAGTTCCGCAAGGGACAGTGTTCGCTACTTTTCACATTGTGTATTGATTTGGATGATGGCATTGAGGGCTATGTGGCAAGTCTGTGGATGATATGAAGATACTTTAGGTGGAGGGGCATGTAGAGTCTGCAGAAGGACTTTAGTTTATTTTGGTTTAGAGATACAGTGTGGAAGCAGGCCATTTAGCCCAATGATTCCACACTGACCAACGATCACCTGTACACCAGTTCTATGCTACACATGGGAGACAATTTACAGACGCCTACAAACATGCACGTCTTTGGAAAGTGTGAGGAAATTGGAGTACCCAGAGAAAAGCCACGCAATCACAGGAAGGACGTACAAAGTTCAGACAGGCAACACCCATAATCAGGATCATACCCCAGGCTCTGGTGGTGTAAGGTGTGCACTTTGGTCGTAGAAATAAAGACATATAATATTTTCTAAATGGGGAGTGGATTCATAAATCGGAGGCACAAAGGGACTTGGGAGTACTGGTGCTGGATTCCCAAAAGGTTAATTTGCGAGTTGAATCAGTAGTAAGGAAGGCAAATGTCAGCATTTATTTCTAGATGACTAGAATATAAAAACAGACATTTAAACAGGGTTGTAATGCTGAGGCTTTATAAGGAACTGGTCAGACCACATTTTGAGTATTGTGAGCAGTTTTGGGACCCATGTCAGAGGAGGGATGTGCTAGCATTGGAGAGGGTCCCAACGAGGTTTACGAGAAAGGTAGACCAAAATGCTGGAGAAAGTCAGCGGGTGAGACAGCATCTATGGAGCGAAGGAATTGGTGATGTTTCGGGTCAAGACCCTTCTTCCGTCTGAAGAAGGGTCTCGACCCGAAACATCACCAATTCCTTTGCTCCATAGATGCTGCCTCACCCGCTGAGTTTCTCCAGCATTTTTGTCTACCTTTGATTTTTCCAGCATCTGCAGTTTCTTCTTGGTTTCTTGGTCCTCCAAAATATTCCAAATGGAATTTAAACTGGAGGTGGTGAAGGGAGGGCTTAAGCCAGAAAGGGTTATTGGGAAGAAAGAGCTACTTTAAATTTAGTTGCATCTGGTTGGGTAACTATAGTTGGGTGGAGATTATTCCATGCTTTAATTGTGCGGGGGAAGAACGAATTGCTGTACACATCTGTCTTTGTAGCTGGGATCACAAATTGGATCGAATGCCCTCTTCTGCTCCTAATTGGTTTGGGTTTGGTGTAGGTCTTGTAGTCTATGTCGAGCTGACCATTTTGTAAAAACAGGTCAAACGGTGAGCTTCACGTCTGTCTTGGAGAGGGTTCCACCCCAGAGAATTCAGAAGTTTGGTGACACTCGCTTCTCTCTCATAGGTGTTAGTAACAAATCGAGCTGCCTGTCTTTGGACACGTTCGATGGAAGAAATGTTTTTATTTGTGTATGGGTCCCATGCTGCAACTGCGTAGTCCAAATGAGGTCTAACGAGGGTGAAGTATAGCTTCTCCTTGACAGAAGTTGAACAATGATGAAAGTTGCACCTCAGAAAGTTTAGGACACCTGTTGCTTTCACCGTTGCATGATGAGTCTGACCATTCCAACGCAGATCATTCTGCATTTGGTTTGTTTGGATTCTTCAAGGGTGGTACCAAGTATATTGTAAGATGTTTCGCCTGGATTCCTCTTTCTGGTGACACGCATAGTTTCACATTTGGGAGTTCGTTCTTAAATGTTTACTAGAAAGATCCCGGGGATGATAGGGCTAATCATATGATGAGCTTTTGACAGCTCTGGGCCTGTACTCACTGGAGATTAAAAGGATGAGGGGGGTTCTCATTGAAACTTACCAAATAATGAAAGGCCTGCATAGAGTGGATGTGAAGAGGATGGTTTTACTGATGGGAGAGCCTAGGACCAGAGGCCACCGCCTCAGAATAAAAGGTACTACCTTCAGTCTGAAGAAGGGTCTCGACCTGAAATTTCGTCTATTTCCTTTGCTCCATAGATGCTGCCTCACCCGCTGAGTTTTTGTCTCATCCAGCATTTTTGTCTACCTTCGATTTTCCAGCATCTGCAGTTCCTTCTTAAACCTTTAGAAAAGAGGTGAGGAGGAATTTCTTTAGCCAGAGGGTGGTGAATCTGTGGAATTCATTGCCACAGACAGGTGTGGAGGCCGTCTGTGGGTGTTTTTAAAGTGTAAATTGACAGGTTCTTGATGAGTAAAGGTGTCAGAGGTTATGGGGAGAATGGGGTTGAGTGGGAAAGATAGATCAACCATGATTGAATGGCGCAGTAGACGATGGGCCGAATGGCCTAATTCTGCTGCTATGACTTATGAATTTATGAATGATGCCTATCCATGTACTCCAGGGCTTCTGGATAACGAGCTGAGTTACTCCAGCAATTTGTGTCTATCTTTGGTAAAAAAACATCATCTGCAGTTCCTTGTCATTGCATAAGAAAATGATCCGATTTGCTTCCTAAATCACTTTCTTTGTTTGCCCCTGCTACCTTCATGGAGATGAACTCTGATATCCCTCTGGTTTTCTGGGCCTCGGATTCCTAACATTTACCATGTATTCCCCTGCATCGTTTGCATTCTCTACATGCATAACTGCCCACTTCTTGTTCTGCTGACTCATAATATGGTAAACTTCCATGAATACTAGCCAACCTCATTTTCTTTCACAAAGGTCTATTGTTTATTTGGGAGTTTAAGTTGGCTGGATATTCATTAGTTACAGACAAAGTCAATGATGCCTATCCATGTTTACCCCAAGTCCCGATGCACGAGTGACTGCAAAAGTCATTGAATAGTGATCCATGCAAATGTCACCCTCTCTCGCACAGGCCTATAACAGCAGTACAGCTGCCTCTGATGAGATCATGCAAATTCCGCATATCAAACCTGGGACCTTCTGTTCTGTATGCATTACATTTACTAAAAAGGAGAGCCATAAAACTGTTTTCCAATGAACCCAGGGTGACAGCCTTAAAAGAACAGATGGGCACGAGTTGTCCAGCGAGATAATCCAGTAGCCTGACTACACTCATTAAATCTATACCTTAAATTTGTCTGAAAATATCAGCACAAAGTTTGTGATTAGGCCCTTGATTGTTAATACCATTAACAATTCCAAGGCTTAATATTAATTAGGAACTGAGTGGGCTGAAGGGCCTGTTTCCGTGCTGTGTGATTCTATGAATGTAAGAATCTTAAGATTATGTGATAGCAAAATTATCTTCTGAGTTGAGTTTAATTTATTGTCACGTGTACCGAGGTACAGTGAAAAGCTTTTGTTGCGTGCAAACCAGTCATCGGAAAGACAATACATGATTACAATTGGGCATTGACAGTGTACACATACGTGATGAAGGGAATAACGTGAATAAGGTTTAGTGCTAGTTAAGAGCCAGTAAAGTCTGATCAAAGATAGCCCAAAGGTCCCCAATGAGGTAGATAGTAATTCAGGACTACTTTCTAGTTGTGGTAGATAGACACAAAATGCTGGAGTAACTCAGCGGGACAGACAGCATCTCTGGATAGAAGGGATAGGTGATGTTTCGGGTCAAAAATAGTTGAGACTATTCTATCCAGGGATGCTGCCTGTCCTGCCGAGTTACTCCAGCATTTTGTGTCTATCTTCAGTGTAAAACAGCAGCTGCAGTTCCTTCCTACACTCTAGTTGTGGTAGGCTGGGTCACTTGCCTGATAACAACTGGGAAGAAACTGTCCCTGAATCTGGAGGTGTGCCTTTTCACATTTCTATACCTTTTGTCTGAAGGGAGAGGGGAGAAGAGGAATTGGCCAGGGTGCGACTTCATGATTATGCTGCTGGCTTTGCCGAGGCAGCGTGAGGTATAAATTGAGTCAATGGAAGGGAGTTTGGTTCGCGTGATGGGCTGGACTGCGTCCACAATTCTCTGGAATTTCTTGCGGTCTTGGATGGAGCTGTTCCCAAACCATCCTGATAAAATGCCTGCTATGCGCATCTGTAGAAGTTGGTGAGTGTTGTTGGGAACACGCCGAAATTCCTAATCCTTCTAAGGAAGTAGAGGCATTGGTGTGCTTTCCTGGCCATTGCTTCAATATGGGTGGTCCAGGAGTAGTTATTGGTGATATTTACTCCTAGGAATTTGAAGCTTTCTACCACCTCTAATTCAGCACCGTCAATACTATTCAGAGTATGTGCACTGCTATGCTTCATGAAGTTGATCACTAACTCCTTTGTCCTGCTGACATTAACGGAAAGATTGTTGTCTCGACATTAGGTCACGAGGTTCTCAATCTCCTTCCTGTACTCCGTCTCATCATTATTTGATTTGCGACCCGCAATAGTGGTGTCATCTGCAAATTTGTAACTTGAATTCGATTTGTACAGTCGTGGGTGTACAAGGAGTAAAGAATGGGGCTGAGAATGCATCCTTGCGGAGCACCCGTGTCGAGGATTATAGTAGAGGATAATGTGCCCCCTATTCTCACTGGTTGGGGGTCTGTTGGTCAGGAAGTCGAGGATCCAGTTGCTGAGATGACTGCTGACTCCAAGTCCTGCTTGTTTGGTGATCAGTTTGGATGGTATAATGCTGTTAAAGGCAGACGTAGTCTATGAATAAGAGTCTGATGTCGACGTCTCTTTTATCCAGGTGTTCCATGAATGAGTGTATACTGGGACTCAAGTTTGTCCTCACCAATACATTATGAATTTTCATTTAATTTATGAATAATCAGAAAATAAATGCACAGATACATATGAAATAAACACGAAGAAATTCAACCTACAGATATTTAAAGCATTTTGCAGATTGAGAGCAATTTTTTATTTTTGGATAAATTGAATTATTGCAATTTATAGAAATTCAAATTTGGAAATCTAATCTAGATCAGAGGCTTTAATGAACTGTCCCAAAGAGCAGTAAGAATATGATGAAATATATCCTCGTTGTAAATAATGGCTCATTTCAAAGTTAATCCTGTATTATTCTTAATGGAAAATAAATATTTGATGGCAGCACAAAATCTAAGTAACATTTCCCAGTGCTGGGTAGTTTAAAATTAAGTCATAGCCATAGAGCTTCACTGCACAAAAGCATGCGCTACATCCCAACTTGGTCAGGCCAGCCAAGTTGCTCAGTCGAGCTAGTCCCACTTGCCTGCACCTGGTCCATATGTCTCCAAACCTTTCCTATCACTGTTTCATGAAGGCACCCTCTCTAAAAGGTTGCCCCTCAGATCCTTTATGAATCTTTCCCCTCACCTTAAACATAGGCCCTCTGGTTTTTGACTGGGGTAAAGACTTATCACCTATCTGTGCTCCTCATGATTTTATATATCGATTTAAGGTTCACCCATCAGCCTCCTACGCTTCAGGGAAATAAGACTCACGCTATCCATCCTCTCTTCAAACCCCCCAGACCCAGTAACCGTAGCCTAATGTACAAGGATAATCTACATTTTGTTTTCATGCTCCAGATGAATAAATATGAACAACTAAAGCCAAATAATCTGCACTGCCCACATCTTACTGAGCTCTGCTTCTGGGTAGTAGCAACTTTCATGACATCAATTCCAAATTAGTTCCATCGTGTTCAAAAGACAACTGAGGAACAGTCGTTAAACCTAGTAAAAAATGGTGGCGATTTTTAAATGTTTTGCATTTCACTAAATTTAGACTGAGTCCTCATTTAAATGTCCTCATCCCGGTTGGCATTTTCTGCGCTGGATATTTGAACTATTCTGATGGGATCATAAATAAATGCAAACTGCCTGGAAGTTCAACGTTGAAACCTGTGGTACAAACCTCTCAGCTGTGAAGTTTTAAGTTAGCCACCCTAAGTTAGTTGTTGGGGTCACAAATGCTCCTAATCTGACAGAATCAGATGGTTGCCAGTTGTACAAGAATTACACTTTTTGCCCCGACCATCATCCATTCAACACGTTGTACGTTAATCAGAGGGCCTACAGATATGTGCTGCCCCTGGGCATGCAACCACTCACACGACATGACAACAAAATTAGATCTTACGTATGCTGGATCTCATCAGATATGTTAAAATAGACTAGCTCTCTCCCATGTTTGAGCAGTGGGATCAAAAATAAATCTAAAATAGTATATGCCTATGTAATGGCACAAGATTAGAATCGCGCTGATACACCAACCCATGCCACCAAAGATATAATAGAAACATAAAAATCTGCTGCCTGTGTTGTGCTGTTTAAAAAGCTGTTGATTAATGTGACAAAGACAGAAAAGCACATGATGTGAATTGCTTTACAATATACCAACAATAGAGCAATTTGAGAAAAATGTTAAGAAAATGTGTATGGAGTGCACTTGGTCGCATACCGTTCTTCAGCTCATGTTTGATGCTGTGCTATTTTAGGCTCAGAAAGTGCCAGTACTAGGGGGAGGGGAGTCTGCAATTTGATGCCTTCAGTCTCTTGATTTTGTCCTTGTCCACATGGTTACCGTGCATCACTGACAGTGTGTGGATGCCACAAGACCCGTCTCTGGTTTAACCACTTTAATAGTTTGTGCCCAATGCTATTTATGGTGGTTTGCTTGCTCTTGGTAAATTAAAACATAATGGGAAATGCCAGCAAAGAATACTTGCGATTTTAACCCGAGAACATTTATTTCTGGGTTAACACTCACCGCATGATATATGGTTTGTATTTTCAAATGAAAAAAACACAAACTTTAAAAGATTCGAATTTGCAGAATAATTCCACTTTAAAATAATATTCAAAAATTTTAGACTAAAAAAAAACATAATTGTTTTTTTTCCATAGAGTGATTACAACATATTGTGTAGAGATGATTCTGAGATAGCTAACAGTAGCACAGTGAATGCTGTCTGTTAAATCCTGAGAACAGATTTGTATTCAAGCTTATACTGTGAACAACATGCTCTCCAATTTCCCACTGGTGCCCTACATGGCTAGAATTTTAAAGGGCATATGTTATCAGGAATTCCTGGCTCAGATGGTATCCAAATCCTGTTTACCAACAGCAGTTGTTTTTCTCCCGTTTTTGCATTTCTCTCTCTCCCCCCCCCCCCCTCTCTTCTCCCCCCCCCCCCCCAGCAGCAAGTCATCTTGCAGAACCCCCCCCCCAGGTGCCCCTCATACTCTGATCCCAGAGCTTCTTGCTATTGGGAAACAGCACTGTGATCTTGCAGAATCAGTTTCACAGTGCTTCAAGTCAGACTCTGATGCCCAGAATCTTAACAAACAGCCTTGGGGGAAACAAATAACTTGCTGTTACTGTGATTTAAAAATTCTACTCAGTTTACAATGTTAATCTTGCTGGGACAAGTTGAGAATGCTGCATTTCTTATTGTAATCTTAACAACAGACTAGTTGATTGGAGATTTTAATAAATAACTTGCTGTTACCACTATCATTTTAAAGCACTATTCTACTTATTCAGTTCTATCCAACTGAGGAGACTAAATCTTGCTGGGACACAGCTTCACAGATGATCCCAGTCATTCTTTCAGGTGACCTAGACAGCGAATAATATTAAATCACAAGGTCAAGTTTGGACATTGCAAGCCGATCCCACACCCATTCTCATCTGACATTAGCCCTGGCAATAAGCCAAAGGGAGTCTGATTAGGAGGTCTAGCCTGGAAATTCAATCACCGAGAGCATGCTATTTATACACTGTTTCATTGAACAGAACTGCAAAATTGATCGCAAAATGTGACCTAAATTTACTGTTTGATGTTACGGCTGCATTGCAAGTAGGAAAAGGAGCACCATAATAAGATGTAACACCTGTCCCTGTACCTCCTCTCTCAACTCTGTCCAGGCACCCCAACAGTCCTTTCAGGTTAGGCAGAGATTCACTTGCACCTCCTCAAACTCATCCTTTGTTGGAGGATGTGGACTCTGGTATATAGGCGAGACCAAGATCGTTTCGCTGAACACCTTTGCATAATCCGCCTGAACCTACCTGATCTCCCGGTTGCTAAATACTTTAATTCTCTTCCCCACAAGGTGGCGCCAGCAATGGCTGCCTCGCCAACAGTCTGTCTGTCTGTCCCTTCCTTCTTTGTTGTGCTAAATGTAAGTTTTAGAGATCTATGTGAGGGCCTGTGGGGGTGGGGTGTCTACTTCACCAAAAATTTATTTTCACCAACTCGAACTAAACGGAGAGCTGTCGATTTTTTTTTGACCCGTATCGTATCTCACGTCCCCAATAAAAGCAGCCTAAAACATCGAGAAGTTGACGGCCAAACATCTTGTCAACGTGAGATCCAGTTTTATTAGGTGAGTTCCACAACCTGAACTAGCGGAACAGAGCCTGTGGAGCTCACCACATCGCAGAGCTGGCGATCCCTTTGCCAAGGGATTAACTTCGGAGCTCCAACCGTGGCAGCCTGCGGACATTAACATCGTGGAGCTCGCGGTCCCCGGTTAGAGGCCGACTTCAGGAGCTCCAACCGCAGGAGCTTCGATCGCCCCATACACATACCTCTTTCACATCCCCTGCACTCCTTCGATTAGATCTACCTATATGGGTATTCTGTCATTGCACTTTAGTTTGTTGTTTTGCAGTAGTTCAGATTGTATTACAATCTTTGCATCATTCTACTGTTCCACATTTGTATTTTTTATCATTGTATCTATCATCATGTATACTCAGTACTCAATGAGCGTCATACAATGAAGACATTTCACTGCACCCTGGTGTATATGACAACATCCTAAATGCCTAAACTAAACTGGCATCTCTACCAGAAACAGCAGTGATGAAAGCTACATGGAGATCCAAGTGATAATTTACCATAAACACAAAGCATTCTTGGATTGGAAATTTCACCAAGGATTAAAGGGAATCAAAACAGTTCTACAAGCACATGAAGATTGAGATCTAGCAAAACAAAAACTCATGACCTAAAGCACAGATTTTGGGAGTAAAGAGCACAGGAGATTCAGCAAAGTGATGATAATCATGAGAGGAACAGATTGGGTAGATGCACAGAGTCTCTTACCCAGAGTATGTGAATTGAGGCTCAGAGGACATAGGTTTAAGGTGAAGGGGGAAAAAAATTAACAGGAATCTGGGGGGTGACTTTCTCAGACAAAGGGTGGTGGGTGTATGGAACAAGCTGCCAGAAGAGGTAGTTGAGGCAGGGGCTATTCCAATGTTTAAGATACAGGTACATGAATAGGACAGGTTTGGAGGGATTAGGAACAAACGCAGGTGGGTGGGACTAGTTTAGCTGGGACATGTTGACAAGTTCGCTTAGCACATCTCATTCTATTAATTATCCCTTTGATGAGATTCTTTGGCATGAAGCCAATCAATGGGCAGAATATTTTTTTAATGGCTCCTGTTACAGAAGATGAACCTCTGAAATGTTTAGAAATATCCCTGAAATGCAGAGAAATAGTCTCAGTAACACTGAATAGAGATCTGGGTTTGATCCTGACCGGAGTCTGTCATTATGGATTGCATTTTCTTCCTGTGATCACATGAGTTTCTTATTAATGTGATTTTCTCTCACACTCCAAAGACGTTTGGGTAAATTAGCCACTGTAAATTGCATGAACTGTCCTCCGTAGCCCAAAACGTAGCCTCGATCTACCCAACTCAATGGTTCCACCTTGGACTTTTTCTCTGTAACCGTAAGACAATAATACTGTGACATAATATTCTATATTCTGGCATTTTTCTCTTTGGACTACCTTTATACTTGTGTATAGCTTGATTGTACTCATGCATAGCATGGTTTGATTTGAATGGATAGCATGTAAACAAATGCTTTAGAATAAACCAATACCAATACCAGATTAAAGTGACAGGATAAGTGAAACAAGGTTTTATAATTGGTGGGTGGACCAAAGAGACTATTTCAGTATTCTATTTCAATATGAACATTTCAGAACATTATACGAGGGAAGCAACTCTGTTCAGCAATAATTCCAAAGCCTCTAGCTGTTACAAAAGACACAATGCTAAAATGACCATGTATTTGCCTGAAATACAGAAAAAATGTTCTCAATAGCACAGAGTAGAAACAGTTATCTTTTTTATTAGCTCTCAGGAGAAAGATTTTCAAATGCTTAGTGCATCCAGTTTTATCATTTGTGACTGAGATGAGATTTTTTGGGATGAAACCAATACTGAGGAAATATTTTTATGGGGAAGAAGTGCATCGTAATCATTAGATTCCATTCAAAAGGCACTAATATACTCATCTTTGCTGTTGGTTTCCACTGCAATGTTCATAGCCTAGTGCTGTGGTATTGTAGACTTAGACTTTACTTTAGATTTTAGAGATATAGCGTGGAAACAGGCCCTTCGGCCCACCGAGTCCGCGTCGAATAGCGATCACCCTGTGCACTCACACTACCCTGCACACTAAACTTTCATTTGGGTACTTGATGAATCCTAGGATCAAGGAAAGATTGTATTGGTAGATTAGAACATGAGTCTTGGAGGATTGTGGGCCTGAGGAGACTGGGGATCAGATGCTGAGTGGGAGAGAGGGATCAAAATGGAGGAAGTTGGTGTGGTGAGAAGGTAGGAAATCAAAAAGCTGAAATATAATTTTCAGACTTGCCTATTAAGGAGATGCTGTATTGGGAAGATGAGATGATACTGGACTGGTCAATGCTTGTTGTCAGGACAGTTCCTCACAATGCTCCAAAATGTGTGTAGCACCAGGGATAGAATTGCAGAAAGAAGGTGCAGAGGCAACTTACACCAAGAAATACCTGGTCCAGAGGACTCAAAACAACACAGAAACAATTGGAGACAAAAGAGACTGCAGACACTGGAATCTTGAGTGCTGGAGGAATTCAGCAGGTCAGGCAGAATCTGGGGAGGGAATGGACTGGCAAGATTTCACATTGGGTCTTCTTCAGATACAAAACAAACAATTGCCTTGTATCACTTCAGAGAAAAACCATTGAATTGCACATTCAACAAAGCACCATTTGGGAATTGTGTCATCACATTATCTTGGATTTACACCGGTTCAAATCTTTCATTATAATAAAAAACGTTTACACAAGCAAGGGATTCAACTGAAGTTGACATCTGCTTACAGAACCGTGAAATGGGTACCCAATATTTCTGGGAATTTCTGTCAGAAAATACAGTCATTTTCCTCTAACTCGCCCCGTTTTTCCAGGAACTGCTGACTCCTGGCTTTGAGCCCAGGAGAGAAAGATGGGCACTCTTCCAGTGCTTACAATTTAAAGGTGCCTGCAGGAAAATTTGATATTACTACATAACAGAATAATCACAATTAATTCCTGGGTATGCAAGAAATTTTTTACAGCTTTTTACAGGCAAGATATTGGATCACAGTAAGCTACATTTTTGTGCACTATTTTATTCAATTTCAATTATTTTTAAATTTCATAATTCATAATCCTCATTCCAGGTATTCCATGATTTTCTATCCGGGTCTTCCATGTTGCAAGATACTAACGGACAACAAGCTTAGTGATGAGCAACACATTTCTAGACATGTTGCCCATAATTTTGTTTCATTAACGCATGGTTCACAGATGGGCTGGCCACTCTTGCATAAGTAGCTCTTCAGAATGGTTGGGGGCCTGCGTTGACCTAACAAAGGAGAGCAGCCTGAACAAGTCCCTGGTGTGAAGCCAGGCATTTGGAACCACCTCAAATAGGTATTTCTAATCCGCTCTCATTCAAATGCCCACAAAAGGCTAATCTCCAAGTTTTAAACACCCCTTTCCCCTGAGGCAGGTACAATAGTAATATTTAAACAACATTTAGATACACGGGTAGGAAAGGTTGAGAAGGATATGGGCCAAATGCGAGGGAATGTGACTAGTTTAGATGGGGCATCTTGGTCAGTGTGGATGAATTGTTTCCATGCAAACTCTTTGACTATGATATTGAAAATTAAGTATCAACTTGTGAGATTTATTCAACATTTGATCCATTTATAATTAGAATAATTTATTTATAGCCATCAGTAGCAATCAACTGCGATGCAATGAAATGCTTTTTTGTTTCTCCTCACTGATACAAAAACCTGGCAACACATTTTTCTTTCGTTAACCAGCAGGGTGTTTTGCTGCCTTTTTACCTGCAAAGTATAGCATAGCAGAAGCTGGAAATATGAAATACACATAGAAAATGCTGGAAATGATGAGCGGATTAGGCAGCAACTGAGGAGATCAATAAATGATGCACATTTCTGGTTGGTGTCCTTTGATGGCAGCGCTAATGGAGTATTTCTGCAGCTAGCAGCAGAGGATATGGACACATCCCCAGGCCAACCCTGCAACACCAACCCAGGGCTGCTGTCAGGACTATGGGCATTTATAGCCAAGTTAAGACTTTAATATTTTTTAACCACTCTGAACTTGAAGGGTATGATGGCACCGGTAACATGACAACTCTTGTATACTGCCTCATTGTAATCTACCCTCTTACATTCTTGTACCTAGGTATGATTGTGTCTTATATATAGCAAGATCATTACAGAACTGTATGCAAAAAGACAATTACACTGTACCTAGGTACATGTGACAACAAAGTACCATTGAACAATTAATACGGTATTGGCCCACTCCCATCCATTTCCATTATCATCAATTGAATAGAATGTTGCCTGGCTGAGGTGTGCCATGTGTAGACAAAGTGCTAACTCCCATTTGGACGGCAAATAGAGATAACTTTATACCTCATAGACTTTGTTTGAAATCTGTAAGCTTTGTTTTTCATTGTTTTAATTTAGTTTTGAGTTATTGCAACAGGTCCTTCAACTCACTGAGTCCATGCCAACTATTGATCATCTGAACACACTGGTTCTATGTTATCCCACTTTCTCATCCACTTCCTGCAAACTAGGGGCAATTATTTTTTTAGAGATGCCACATGGAAGCAAGCCCTTTGGCCTACCGAGTATTGATATATGACTTGCCTATTTGACTTTTGTGTATTTGGTCACAGAGAGGCTCCTGTTGCATGTACATGCACAAATCTGTGTTGGTAATATAGTCTAATCACTTTCCGCCAGGAATAATACTGTAACAGTTGGTAGCAAAGCTTTTAAGCTGTGATCCAGTACTTATATTGGTGCCCACGTCTCATAGCCAATGCACAAAATAAACATCAGTTGTGCTCTAGGAATTCCGATTTACTTTGAAGGAATGAGAGGAGGAACGAGATTTTCTACATTTTTTTCCAGTAATTGGAAACAGCCTAGTGGATTATTGCCTCTTTAACCTGGGGTGCAAGTGTTTCATCAAACATATGTGAAGCTTAAAGCAGAATATTTCTGAGAAACCCCACGGTTCTTTTCGTTAAAAAAATATCTTTATTGAAAGTATGGTAAAATTCAGAATTTACTAATACAGGATATCAAGTCACAAGTAGCATTAACCATTCATAATACTTAGTGCACAGTGAAAGAGAAAGAATGGCTCATAGCGAACAGCCATGTTTCCAAAATTCCTTGCATATGCCTTGGTATTACAATCAGTTTCAATCACGATGGGCAATCAAAACAGGATTTAAAACAGCAGTTGATTAACACTTCAAATACAAATACTGCTGGAGGGATCTGATTGAGAACAGGACTGTAATACACATGGAAACAATCGTATGTTATGTGGAATGTGATGGCTCCCTAAAATTGCTAAAACAATAGAAACAACTGTTGTAACAGTTTGTCAGCAGCTTACTGGATCTTTCACAGAAATATTGATTTGTGGACAGAGGCAATTTAGCCCATTGAGTCTGCTCACAGTCTCCATTTGACAATTAAACTAATCCCACTCCCTTGCTCTTTTACCCCAAACTCTGCAAGTACAAATACTCCTCTCTGAAATGCATGCAACCCCATTTTGAACACAATGTAGAATATGTCTCCACTATCATTCCTTGCAATGCATACCAGATCCCAGTTACTCATTGTGTGAAAGGCTTTTCCTCAAGCTACCTTTGGGTTATTTTACTAATCCTCTTCATTCCATGACCACTCCTCCAAAGGGAATAGCTCCTCAGCCTAGACCCTAATTTTAATGCCTTGATCAGATCCCCTCTCAACCGCCACTGTTCCAAGAACATCCCCAGCCGCCCTAGAATCATTTTAATAAATCTCTGCAGCACCTACTCGAAATCCTAAAGTGTGCATCCACCCAGACTGGGCACAATTCTGCAATTGTTACTGAGCAATTACCTTTTATGCTATAAAAGTTCACCTTGTCTTCCTTGCCTCCATCTGTAAAACAAAAGATTCAAATGCTATGTTATCCATTTCTTCAATCTGCCTGCAAAAGCCATGCAAAAGTTCATGTTCATAAGTTATAAGAGCAGAATTAGGCCATTCCGCCCATTGAGTCAACTCGGCCATTCAATCAAGGTTGATCTATCTTTCCCTCTCAACCCCATTCTCCTGCCTTCTACCCAGAACCGCTGACACCCTTACTAATCAAGAGTCTGTCAATCTGCACCTTAGAAATATCTATTGACGGCCTCCACAACTGTCTGTGGCAATGAATTCCACAGATTCACTACCCTCTGAATGAAGAAATTAATCTTCTTTCTAAAGCTACCTTCTTTTTTCCCCCCGAGGCCAAGACCATTTAGTCCTAGACTCTCCCACTAGTGGAAACATCCTCTTCACATCCATACTATCCAGGCCTTTCACTATTCAGTAAGTTTCAATGAGAACCCTCTTCATCCTTCTAAACACCAGCGAGTACAGGCCCAGTGGCATCAAATGCTCATCATATGATAACCCAGTCCTTCCCGGGATTATTTTTGTAAACCTCCTGAGGACCCTCTCCAATGCCAGCATATCCTCCCTCAGATATGGGGCCCACAGCCCCAGATCTTTATATTCCTGTACTCCTTTTCGAAAATATGCCATGTATTTTCATTCCCTCCTCCGTTCTTCACATTTCTCAGTATTGAATTTTAGCTGATAACTATCTGTCTATTCCACCAGCCTATCAATATCAATCTTTATTAACCAAGGTAACCATTTTATTTCATATCACTAATTTTGCCTGAACTGTCTTCCTTGCTTCAGGCATTTCAAAGGGTAGTTAAGATACAGTGATGTTGTTGGGGGTCTGACATAAACTGGATCTGGTAGACATAGTGGATTTCAAACCCTGAATGCCATTAGGTGCTTCTTTGTTACAACCTTTATCAACAATTTGATAGTATCATTTAAGGTGATAATAAAACTATCACTTTATTTCAAATGTATTCAATTGCTTGAATTTAAATTTCCTAGTTGTCATGGTGAGATTCAGGACACCTTCACTGTCTCAGGTACAAAATCCAAGCCTATGGTTAAGAGTTTAGTAACGTTAGCAGCACCAGTTTAGTACTACTCTCTCTATTCTTCCTGGGATATGCTGGTTGTCCTGTCCAGAATTGCTGGGATTTCCATGCATAACTATTAATTGTAGGCAGTGCAGTAGGCATTTGATCCTGGCCTTGGGTACTATTTGTAAGGAGTTTGCATGTTCTTACTGTGATCATGTGGATTTCCTCTGGATGCTCCTGTTTCCTCCCACACTGCAAGGACATGCTTGCAACTTCATTGGCAACTGTAAATTAACCCTTAGTGTGGGTTAATGGGAAAAAGAATCAAAGGTTATTTTTCTTTTTTTTAATATTTCGGTTTTCTATTTATATATATATATATATTCCTTCAAAAATCAAAATTTGATTTCTATATGAAAGAGAATAAATTACTGAGGTTCGGGGAAATAAGGCGAAAGAATGGGATTGGTCTCTTGGGGCCAATGAGCCAAATGGCCCTTTCTGTGTTGCTGGGTATTGCTAAAGCAGAATTATACAAATAATTAAAACAAATTTAACTGTTTGCTTGTTCATTTAAAGTTTCAAATGTTTCTGAATGTCAGAAAGGTTCAGATACATTTAATGTTCTTGAAGGTTTTAGCAACCAGTTAAACCAGAGGCATGTTTTAGGTGGCTGTCGATGCTTTGTCAACAGTTTTACATGTGCATCTTGGTCCAAGACACCCCACATGATGCCTCTTTTTTGTAGCTGGGCCCTTAGTTGCTCAGGATCTGGAGCCTTCGTTCAGCCAGTTACTGCTGCCAAATGAGAATTGGTGCATTCTCAGCACATTAATTAGTGACAAGTGTAGGAGGCTGACTGCTGACTCGGATATCTAGAATATTGCATAAAATCATCTAAGCGTATGTCCTCGTGGGTAATACCGTTATAAATACAAGTAAAAAGATCGGCTTGAAAAGTCGAGGACATGCCAATTATTATAAATTTGACAAGGGTTTCTTCAGTTCTTTCTCCCTCCTCCCAATTATTTTTAATTCTCTCTTATATAATTCTCAAATTCAAATTGCCAATTAATTTGATGGCATTTGCTAAATTTAGTTGCAGCAGTATTAAAGGTATATATATTTTTTTGAATAAGTAAAACACTATTAAAAATATTCAGTGGCTAGTTTTCAGCCATTCGCTTTGAGCAGCTTTTATTTCAGTCTGAAAAATATACTTGCCATTTGGATTCAATTGATGGTAAATCATTAGAGTCCACGTTTCACTGTCAAGGCTCTCCTCAGCAAGCAGTGATATAAGTCAGCTCCACTTATATTTGCTTCATTGTCATTCCGAAAGAAGCTGTAATTAATATATGGAGAATAGATTAATTCCATGGACCACAAATTTTCACTGTTCAGAGGGAGAAGCTGCACCTATTTAATCTTGCATTTATTTCCAGGCAGGCCTTTGTTGCAAGTGGTGCATTGAACCATCATAATCCCACCGTCAATTCTAAATGACATAGTAAATCTTAAATATATAATGGAGGTATATAATTCAACCTATCATTGATTATAAAATAGGTTATACTTTATATTCAACCTACTATTTTTCAAGTAGAAACCCAAACAGATGAATCACATTCTGCTAAGGTTTCAATAAAATCAGTGGGTTTGTGTTCTTAGCAAAGATAATGGCATTTTGTTCAAATCAGCCGTATTCCAAAAGTCTACATAATGTATTGCAGTTAAGATGAGTCTGGAGCTGGACTACAGATACTAAACTAGTAGAGATCAGAGATGCTACCTTCCCCACTTCAGCAATTTGTGTCTATATTCAGTAGAGATCAGAATTTGTTTTTTCTTCTTTGAGAGATTTCACAGGCCAAACCAAAGATCCGATATCAAGCAAGACAATCCACGCGTCGAAAAAGACGTAGTACGGTCATGGGCAGATTCATGGGTAAATTTCGGCCCCATTTCCGTAACCGGCTTCCGTCTCCACCATCTTTGTCCACCATAGCGGAGCAAAGATACTAGTGCGGAGACAGAAGCCGGTTACGGAAACATCCTCGTAAAAATCAAACATCTTTGGTAAAAATCTTCTCCTCATTTTCTTTCTGCCTCACAATAAAAAGCTAAAAGATGCCTATGTTCCTTCCACAGCATGTGGGAAGTCTGGCCCGGATCAGCATGGCTGGGACACCAGGGTAAAGTTGCTGGGAGGTTTGCAATGTATTTTTATGTAACGTTGTCCTTGTCTGGGCCCTGTGTCCGAAATAAAGTTATCATGTTATATAAAAATCTGGAGAAATATATATATATGTGTGTTATAAGATTATATACATCTATATCACATTCATATATGTGTGTGTATGTGTGTTCTTTCCTACACGATCAATCAGTTGTATGGTCGCTGAATAAAACCATCCTTAAGTTATGCATCGTTTTTTAATCTAGCTCAAAGCAAATTTTATTTTGTTAAATACTTCATTTCGATAACCCCACCATTACAGACAGATCTCATTCCACTCTCTGGCTATTGGGAATACAAGACCCATTTCATTGTTGAAAAACAATTCCATAGACACAAAAAAACATTAAGGAACATTGAGGAACATTCCAAGATTCCAAGAGTAGAGCAACTGGAATCTTCATATTGATATTATTTTCCAAATACCGCAGTTGTGAACAGTGTGATTAGATGGATTACAGAGTGCAGTGTAATTCAAAAAACAACTCAAACTCAAACGCAGCACATGATCCATTTAAAAAGAACAGCTTTAAAAAAAAACATTAAAAAAGACAATTAACAGAATCATAATTTGTTAACATATTAATCTTTAACAAAATTTAACAGAATTACGATTGAACAGAATTATGAATCTAACCCTATATCACACACGCAAACTGTTCCCCCTACATGGTAAATGGTAGGGAATTGAAGAATACAGTTGAACAGAGGGATCTGGGAATAACCGTGCATAGTTCCTTGAAGGTGGAATCTCATATAGATAGGGTGGTAAAGAAAGCTTTTGGTATGCTAGCCTTTATAAATCAGAGCATTGAATATAGAAGCTGGGATGTAATGTTAAAATTGTACAAGGCATTGGGAGACCAAATCTGGAGTATGGTGTACAATTTTGGTCGCCCAATTATAGGAAGGATGTCAACAAAATAGAGAGAGTACAGAGGAGATTTACTAGAATGTTGCCTGGGTTTCAACAACTAAGTTACAGAGATAGGTTGAATAAGTTAGGTCTTTATTCTCTGGAGCGCAGAAGGTTAAGGGGGGACTTGATAGAGGTCCTTAAAATGATGAGAGGGATAGACAGAGTTGATGTGGACAAGCTTTTCCCTTTGAGAATAGGAAAGATTCAAACAAGAGGACATGACTTCAGAATTAAGGGACAGAAGTTTAGGAGTAACATGAGGGGGAACTTCTTTACTCAGAGAGTGGTAGCGGTGTGGAATGAGCTTCCAGTAAAAGTGGTGTCGGCTGGTTAATTGGTATCATTTAAAAATAAATTGGATAGGCATATGGATGAGAAGGGAATGGAGGGTTATGGTATGAGTGCAGGCAGGTGGGACTAAGGGAAAAAAGTTGTTCGGCACGGACTTGTAGGGCCGAGATGGCCTCTTTCCGTGCTGTAATTGTTATATGGTTATATGGTTATATGCAACGCTGATTACACTGCGAGAGGGATATACAAAGTCAGGTCGGGTTACTGAAATGGCCGAAGAAATGGCCCACGTTCCGCTCCGTTGCGTACTACACGTCAGCCCATTGCATTTAGCAGGAGTGGACTATCTTGCTCGCTATAGAATCTTTGGGCCAAACCATGATCTGTGTGATAGACACACAATGCTGGAGTAACTCAGTGGGACAGGCAGCATCTCTGGAGAGAAGCAATGGGTGACATTTCGAGTCAAGACTTTTCTTCAGACTAAAGAATGGGTGACGTTTTGGGTCGAGACCCTTCTTCAATCTTCACCCATTCCTTCTCTCCAGAGATGCTGCCTGTCCCGCTGAGATACTCCAGCATTTTGTCTATCTAAACCACATCTGCTGTTCCTTCCTACACATGATCTGTGTGGCTGTTGTATATGGGTGTTGCTGATGGCAGCATTTATTGCATATTCCACTGCTTGCCTTTGAGAAGGTAGTGGTGTTAATTGATCGGCTTCCTGACCCATTTGGGAGTACAATTAAGTTTTCATCAATTGCTATGTGTCCGGAGTCGCATGGATGTTAGACCAGATAAGAGCAGCAGACACTATTCCTAAAAGTACATTAATGAGTTTTGGATATTTTACTGGAAAAATTGTGGTCAGGCGGAGCCAGATATTTTCCTGTTCATGAACTGCAGTGAATCATTTTTGAAATACAATTATGAAAACCAAATCAGAGTGTAGACAGGATTTAAGCAATTTGGAAACGACAAACATTTGTTTCTTTGCAGAATCACAAACTTATTTTTTTGGAAGGCATTCATTTTACTTTATAAAGACTGTCATTCTATTCATTTGCATGGTAATTTACATGAAAAACTGGGCAACTTCACTCCGTGCAATTATATTCAAACTGACTACAGCATTCAGGTCTTTGAACTATTAAATACCATGATTTCAGCGAGGTACTCATTAATTATCACCACATAATAAAGGATGTGAGAAACATATAGTTTAAGGATGCACATTAAGCAAAAATGCATCCAATTCCAGCACAGTTCAGTAAAATATGTACAACTGTAAACAGCTTGTTTGCAACAAATCAAGATGCTTCAAAGTCAACAGGACCTGACATATTCATTGCTTTCCAATACCTCAATGTAAATATTTTAATATGTTATTAAAGCCTCCTGAGATGTCCCACTGCCAGCGCTTTGCCCAGTTTAAACATCACATTCAAAATTAATATGTTTTAACTGTGACCCAATGTATTTTAGTGTGTTGCAGACAAAATGAAAAACACTTGTGTTAAAATGGGAATTGAAATCAATCGCTTTCATTTCCTTCAGACTTAAAACTACCATATAAAACGAACATGCTAACAATGACAAACATGGAAAAATTTAGCCCGTCCCATACAATTTCAATGAATTGTTCATCTCAATATTTAGCGACTACAATCCAACCAAAACAATATGGTTTCTTGTGAGTTTAGAAAAGTTAAAAACAAACGCAGGTCAATTTCAAACAAAGAAATGCTATATTCCTCTCCAACTGCCTTGGGCAATTCAGTCTGGCTGAAATAACACCACTTTGTACTGGGTTATTTTATCAATAGCCAGAAATAGTTCCAATTCCTGCTTTATGGAGCCAAGCATAAACTGACTGCCTGAATTTGTACTCCCCTACCTCCAAGCTCAAAAAAAGAACTGCCTTTCAATATCCAACCAACATTTATCCTTAAATGTTTTAATCATTACCTGTTTAATGGCCGAGTATATGGAGCTAATGGATGAGGTAGGTGAGGCAGTTATTATAACACAATTTAACAGACATTTGAACAGGTATATGGATAGGAAATGTTTAGAGAGATGTGGGCCAAATACAGGCAAATGGGACTAGTTTAGATGGGGCATCTTGGTCAGCATGGATGATTTTTGCTAAAGGGCCTGTTTCCATGCTGTATGACTAAAACAATGAAAACACAAGGGGACTTGGATACTGGAGGTGCTGAAAGAACAGGAAAATCTCCATTTGCAAAGCCACTGAGACATGTCAAACAACTTTGATATAATTTGACTTTTCCATAGCTTCGCAAGAGAATGTCACCGTCAAAATAAATTGTTTTTAAATTTGAAATTACATCCTTTTCTTGTGTTCTAATTTTTAAAGTTAAATTGTATAACTTTAACATTTTGATTTGTCCCTTGTGATCGAACTAACATTTTAATTTTGCTTGATTATGAAGGTGATTAAAATTGCAGTTTCAATATTGGGTAGCCAATGCACAACATTAATTCATTGTCTAGGTATTTCTCAATCCCTACTTCAAATCAAACCACATCGTGGATGAATCATTGGACAAAGTCAGCATGGATTTATGAAAGGTAAATCATGTCTGACGAATCTTATAGAATTTTTCGAGAATGTAACTAGTAGAATGAATAAGGGAGAACCAGTGGATGTGTTATATTTGGACTTTCAGAAGGCTTTCGACGAGGCCCCACATAAGAGATTAGTATACAAACTTAAAGCATACGGTATTGGGGGTTCAGTATTGATGTGGATAGAGATAAGGCTGGCAGACAGGAAGCAACGAGTAGGAGTAAACGGGTCCTTTTCAGAATGGCAGGCAGTGACTAGTGGAGTACCGCAAGGCTCAGTGCTGAGACCCAAGCTATTTACAATATATATTAATGATTTGGATGAGTGAATTGAATGCAACATCTCCAAGTTTGCGGATGACACGAAGCTGGTGGGAAGTGTTAGCTGTGAGGAGGATGTTAGAAGGCTGCAAGATGACTTGGTTAGGCTGGGTGAGTGGGCAAATGCATGGCAGATGCAGTATAATGTGGATAAATGTGAGGTTATCCACTTTGGTGGCAAAAACAGGAAAGTAGACTATTATCTGAATGGTGGCCGATTAGGAAAATCGGAGATGCAACGAGACTTGGGTGTCATGGTACACCAGTCATTGAAAGTAGGCATGCAGGTGCAGCAGGCAGTGAAGAAAACGAATGGTATGTTAGCATTCATAGCAAAAGGATTCGAGTAGAGCAGGGAGGTTCTACTGCAGTTGTACAGGGTCTTGGTGAGACCACACCTGGAGTATTGTGTACTGTTTTGGTCTCCTAATCTGAGGAAAGACATTCTTACCATAGAGGGAATACAGAGAAGGTTCACC
Organism: Leucoraja erinaceus; assembly: GCF_028641065.1. NCBI lineage: Eukaryota > Metazoa > Chordata > Chondrichthyes > Rajiformes > Rajidae > Leucoraja > Leucoraja erinaceus. Next base: position 29,872,022 of record NC_073387.1, on the reverse strand, counting down.
AGACTGATTCGTGTGATGTCAGGACTTTCATATGAAGAAAGACTGGATAGACTCGGCTTGTACTTGCTAGAATTTAGAAGATTGAGGGGGGATCTTATAGAAACGTACAACATTTTTAAGGGGTTGGACAGGCTAGATGCAGGAAGATTGTTCCCGATGTTGGGGTAGTCCAGAAAAATGTTTTTCTCATCTCGGTCCTAAAAAATTTCCCCCTTAAGGATAAGGGGGAAATCTTTTAGGACCGTGATGAGAAAAACATTTTTCACACAGAGAGTGGTGAATCTCTGGAATTCTCTGCCACAGAAGGTAGTTGAGGCCAGTTTATTGGCTATATTTAAGAGGGAGTTAGATGTGGCCCTTGTGGCTAAAGGGATCAGGGGGGTATGGAGAGAAGGCAGGTACAGGATACTGAGTTGGATGATCAGCCATGATCATATTGAATGGCGGTGCAGGCTCGAAGGGCCGAATGGCCTACTCCTGCACCTATTTTCTATGTTTCTAATAGAATAAGCAGTCAAGGCTGTGAATACATTCAGCAATTTTCTCAATGTAACTCTATGGCACGCGACCAGAAATGTGTGAAGGACTATATCTGACAAATGTCAAATTCAGTTGTAAAAAGGGGCATAACTCATATTGATATTTGCAAGCATGAATGATTAATCTTAAAAGAATAGTCGTTAATTATATTACATATCAACATATTGCTAATCATTATTAGAATGCAACTTCAGAAATTAATTGTATTGCATATTGGGATACTCAAAGTGTTTTAGAACAGAAATTATGCGAACAAATAAAATTAAAAAGCTAAATTGTATAATACTAATTACAATAATATTTATTGAAGTTTGACACAAATATCTGAAACCTTACGCTGTGTTAGCCATCACTTTCAAAGGCTGAAGTTTCTGAACATCTAATACATTATTTAAAATAGACTGATAATTCTTTTTTCCAGAAAAAAATATCAATGCTTGATTTACAAAAAAAAAGCCCCAGTTAAGAAAATTGAGGCGATTAGAGTGGTGATGCCACTCTCTTTATTGTTGTTCTTGGAACTAAGTTCGCCTCTGAAATCAATGTCCTGCTTACCAAACCTTTTTGCATTATGCCACTAGTTTTTGCTAATCAAGTTAACTTCTTTTTTTTAAGTGCACTGTAATGTATAATGGTCCAGAAATTCAATTGTATAATGCTGATGAATTTTCAGCACTACATGACTAGACATTTACCGTTCCTCCACTTTGCATGTATTGACTACAAACTGGAAGAACAGCATCTTGTATTCTGTTTGGGTAGCCTATAATATAGTGGGATGAAAACTGAATTCTCCAATTTCAAGTAAACCCCCACCAAACATCGTAGGTGCTTGGAACTCACTGCTTATAGGGGGGGTTGGGGGGGGGGGGGGGGGGGGGGGGGGGGGGGGGGGGGGGGGGGGGGGGGGGGGGGCGATGGCGATAACATAGTAAAATTTAAAAGGTTTTTAGAATTTCTGGAAAATTTAAAGATCACAGCACATGAAAGATAAGTAAATCAATCTGGAAATTATTTATTTATTTCTGGCACCCTATGACTCTTTGCTTACTTTGTGTATGGCATGCAAAACAAATAATTTCACTGTCACATGTCACATGTCATAATAAAGTATCATTCATGCATGCATTCATTATGAAAACTGGTCAAACATAAGGTGTCAGAGAGGAATATTTTGACAGTGGACTCCTACATTAGGTCTAGGAAGGAACTGCAGATGCTGGTTTAAACCGAAGATAGGCACAAAATGCTGGAGTAACAGCAGAGCAGGCAGAGAAAGGATGGGCGACATTTTGACCTAAGACTCTTCTTCAAACATTAGGTGGATGGCTAGGAATTAATCTAAAGAACGAGACAAGGATGTTGCGGTGATATTCTTTACTCAAACTCTGCCAAAAATAAGGTGGGATTGAGAAAAGCCATCATACACCAGTTTTGGCACTAATTTTGTTCGAGTGGAAGCATGTTATGCCTTTCTCACTGAAGCCAACCATTCCATTTGTGGGTTTGTCATTATTTTGTGTATTATTCAGAAGCAGCTATCAGCTGTGGGTAATTACTAAATTTAAAAACCATAGTGTACATAGTCACTTTGTTATTGTTGAACTCTATTAAAACATTTTGCACGTTCAGTGCTGATCTGCACATGTAGAATAAGTTTCTAATTTTGCACCTCAAATATCATTCATCCATTTGTTTTAATTACAGGCCATCTGCTCTGTCACTCATCGTGATGAGATGCCAGCTGTCATTCTTTAAAAAAAAGCAAATATATAATGTACGCTTTCAACATTTTCAGTATAGTTTGAGCTAGAATTTGTCAGGGTTTATGATCCATTCTCTTCATTGCTCCTTACTATATTTGTCTCATTACAAGCCTCAACTACAAATAATGGAGTAAATCATACTGAAGGAATTGACCTTCACAGACTTTGAAAACGGGAAGAATTAGGAAATTGTTAACCGTCAGTGAAGAAATAAATGCCACAGACTCATAGAGCACAGAATCAGTCTCCTCAGTCCACTGAGTCTACACTGACCACTATCTATTTACACTAATCCCATTTCATTTTTCCCATATTTTTATCAACCTCCCCTGATTTTACCAGTCACCTACATAGTATGAGCAATATTTACAATGGCCAATTTGCTGGCCAAATGGGAAACTGTTCAAACTTCGTTCTATATCCAAGGTCATCAGAAATTCACTTATAGGGCTGCAGTAAGGTATAGCATGACAACACAAGTGTACAGCATGTTCAGAGACCTAACAAGTTATCATTGATTCATTTACTGGTGCATACAATGGAGGTCCATGCACATAACATCCACAAAACAGTGGGCCCTCTACCCACCTGCCCCTGATGCCCAACACTACCCACTACTCGCACAATTATAACGGCCCAGAAGGTCCAGGCAAGCATGAACCATTCGCTACATGTTAGAAGCCACCTCTCAATGATTAGCAGATGGTGTTGTTGAAATTCACCATCATCTTAAAATGCACCGGTACAGGCTTTCATCACCCGAGGGAAAGTATGGGTGAACATCAAGGCAACAAACCCACCACAGGTGGCAATAATCCACCTATATGCTTTTGCACCATTGAGCACACCATAGGCCCACTCGCCTGTCCCATCATGTGCTCTCTACCCCACCTGTGGCAGGACTGGCCAAAGATCTTATAGCACCGGGTCCCGCACTCCCTCTCCCCGCTGCCCCGGACCCCGCACTCCTTCCCCCCCGCTGCCCCGCACTCTCTCTCTCCCCGCTGCCCCGGGCCCCGCACTCCTTCTCCCCGCTGCCCCGGGCCCCGCACTCCTTCTCCTCGCTGCGGCTCCAATCTTTGGCCAGAAGCAAGAAGGCGGGAGCAAGAAAGCGGAGCAAGATGGCAGAACAAGATGGCGGAGTCAGCTTGCTAAAATGTGTCCTATAATCACCCATGAATCCGCCCATGAGCGTACCTCACGTTTGCGTGAGAGTAATCCATCTTGCTTCGCTATAAGATCTTTGGGACTGGCGGCTTCCACATTGACATTATCAGCCACATAGAAACCACAGAACAGGAAGCATGTCCTCATCAACCGTCTGAGACTGGCTAAGAAAAAGAAGCTTGTAATAGATTTTGATGTGTGAATTAAACCTTCTGTTCCCTACCTGATACAATTTAAAGGGCCTTGGGATCATTTATGTTTATGCACTGTATAAATGTAACTTTTCTTTAGATGCTCGCTCCTTTAAGTTATGCTTGTGCCAAATATGTTGAAGACACAAAGGCTGGCAGCGAGATGAAGACTGAAAGTGCAATTGAGAGTGTTATGGATGATTTGTTAATTACCACTTCAGAAATAACTATGTTTTAAATAAATGTGTAGAGGGTGCTGTCAACATTTTTGGCACCAGCAACAAGCTGTCCTCCCAGTTACATATTGAAGTTGGAACTTTAATGATGCTTGGCTAAATGTGGGCTGCTTGGTGTGGCTTAACATTGTTTGTGTCTCGCAAACCTGATAACAACCTTCCAAAAACAGGTTTTCTTTACACCAATTTATTTCTGCAATTGCAATAGTCCCACAACTCTCCACTTGCTTCATTTCTACTCCCACACCCAATATTTCCACAAAGGAAAACCAGACAAAAATTATTTGTAGACCCTCGACTGCTCATGCAGTGGCAGATGTGTTGGCCCATTTAACAGCAAATGCTCAGGCTATTTTTATAATGTGAAAGTACCAATCCTTCTTTCCTCTTCTTTCCCAGATTTGCAGTGAATGTTCATCAACAGTGATCGAAGGAGAGTGGTGACCCATCAATCACTGGCACCTACCCATGTGAAGATAACATTTTCTTATGCACTCTAACACTATAATGTAGGGGTATGTAAACTGTAACTGTGTGGATCAACTCATCAGGGGCGGCCCAGAGGCACAGCGTTAGAGTTGCTGTCTTGCAGCTCCAGAGACCTGGGTTCGATCCTAACTATGGGTGTTGTCTGTACAGTTTGTACGTTCTTCAAGTTACAGCATGGGTTTTCTCCAGGTGCTCCTGTTCACTCCCACACTCCAAAGACGTCCAGCTTTATAGGTTACTTAGCATTGGTAAAATTGTAAATTGTCCCTCGCGTGTAGGATAATGCTAGTGTACAGGGTGATCGCTTGTCGGTGTGGACTCAGTGGGCCGAAGGGCCTGTGTCCAAATTGTATCTCTAAAGTTTAAAGTTAACTCGATGAAGTGGGACCCGTTGGGACCTGTTCCCCCAAACCATTATTCCACCACTCCCCCAACAGAACCTGTTCCCCCAACATATGACACATAATTACTATTCCAAATAGTCTGCATTCTAAGTATAACTCTCCGTGTGATACTCTTATTTAATCACTGGTACTCACCATATATTGTCATTTCGTCCCACTATGGATACAAAAATACAGGGAAATTTGTTTCTAAGGCAGAATATACTCCAGATATGGCTTGGTTTTTAAACAACAAAGCTACGTTACTAAGAGACAAATCCTTATATTATCCAAAAAAATTATAATTCAGAAAACTGCAGCCAAGCAGTGGTTGCATTAAACATGTGTAAGGGGTTATTGAGCCCTCTGTAGAAGGAGTCGTGAAGCAGTTCAGTGTTTGGGAGCAGAAGGTGGGGAGGGGTGTAACCCATGGCAACAAATAGAATCGGAGGAAGCCATTAAACCAGTGATTAAGCTAAGCATGAAGTGCTGCAAGAACGCAGCTGGTCAGGCGGCATCTGTGGAGCAAATGGACAGTTAACATTTCAGTTTAGGATCCTTCTTCAGACTGATGAAATGGGAGGGGGAGACAGCTGGAAAAGAGGTGGGGGCAGGACAACATCTGATCAGTATAGGTGTATAATGATGAGGGGGCAGATGTTGATTTGGTAGATGGGTGGAGTAAGTAGCACATGCCAGAGGTGAAAAGGAGACAAATTGATGTCAGATAAGAGAGGAGTAAAATGTAAAGCCAGAGGGAGGGATAAGGGTGGAAGGTGATGGGGGGAGGAATTAAAGAAAAATGGTGACCGCTAGGATATGTGTACATAGGAGGGGAAACTAGCAGGGTGATTGGGGGGTGCTGGGATATGGTGGGAGAAATGTGTGCACATCAGCACGAGAAAGAGGGAGGGGGAAGGGCGCGGTTAGAGGGGTATTATTTGAAATTGACAGATTCAATGTTCATACCTCTTGGGTTGTAAGATACCCAAGGTGCTGTTTGTTCCTCCATGTAATTTCAAGTGGAGTTATCTGCAGAGGAGAATTTTACACCAGGTATGGATTCAACAATATCCCCTTCACCACCTTCCACTCCCCCATCCCGATGCACATATATTTCTCCCACTACCTCCCAACAAAGTCACCCTGCTCCTTTTCCCTCCTTTGTACACTGGTCTCTCATCACCAAAGGTTCTTTATTAGTCACATACACCAATTGTTGTAGTGAAATGCTTATTGCCAATGCAGCACATTAAAAAAATACAGACAAAACAATAATAAAGAAATTTAAACATAAAAAACATCCTCCCACAATGGTTCCCATTATGAGGGAAGGCACAATGTCCAGTCCCCAACCCCATGTCCACCCATAGTCGGGCCTATTCCCCAAGTCCCCCATTTCCTTTTTATCCCCCTCTTTTCCCCTCCCCAGTCCCATTCCACCCATATCTCTCGCTCTAGCATTACATTTCACTCATCTTCTCTCTTTTTCGGACCCCTTGTCTCCTTTTTAATTCCAGCCTTTGTCCCTTACTCCACCCGTCTGCCAACAAACCCCCCCTCATCAGAATCCATCTATCTCTTGCCTGGCAATGTTCAGCCCCCAGCTCCCTTTTCCAGAGTTCTTCTGGAGGATTCCGAACCAAAACGTCATCTGTCCATTCCCTCCGCGCGTGCTGCCTAACCAATCGAGTCCCTCCAGCACTTTGTGGTTTGTTTAAGGTTTCCTGTGTTTCCATACCAGTGATTGATCTTTGCCTTTAAGTTTCGAACTCGCAAAAAATCTTCCCTCTCTGAAGGTTTATAGATTGTAATCTATCAAGCTTCAAAAGTAATTTGTTTCAATGCAATCTGTCTACATAACAGATAAGTAAGTGTACGTTTCTTCGGCATTATATTTCAGGTTAATGTAATCCTGATTCTCAGTATTGGAATTATCAGAATAATTTCCTGCAACTTTGTATCTTTGGTATGGAAAGCACGCCATTATCACAGCTTGGCAAAAAAATGTCTTTTCTTCTTTGATAATATCAGGAAGTTCTTTCTGTCAAATATCTTTACAAAGTGAGTAGATGGGTAACTTTATGCAAAAACCAGCTGAAAGAAATGAGTTAGAGATGATGCAAGGATAATGGAGGATTCCTGATGACAATAGAAGAGAATGCAGTTAACATCCAGGATCCTCTGAAGTCAGAAAAACATAGACAAAATTTAAAAAAGCATACGGCACCTGTACATTAATTCAAATCGTGTAAGTGAATTTCTACCCATTAAGACACCCGTTGCCAGGTTAAAGATAGCTGATTATGAAATAACATTTCCCAGAGACTGAAATACCTATAACACACGCCCCTGATGCTTAATGAAGTATCCAATGCTGAATCCCTCCATGAATTAGAAAGTCAACTGGACCAGCCACTTAATGTTGGCTTTGACTTGTATGTTGGCTTTGCAGCAACTATTTTAATTGAATCTGGAGGAAGGAACTGCAGATGCTGGTTTAAACCAAAAATAGGCTCCAGAAGTGCTAGAGTAACTCTGTGGGACAGGCAGCATCTCTGGAGAGAAGGAATGGGTGATGTTTCAGGTCAAGACCATTCTTCAGACTGAGAGTCGGGGGAAAGGGAAATGAGAGATATAGACGGTCATGTAGAGATATATAGATATAAATGATTCAAAGATATGCAAAAAAGTAACGATGATAAAGGAAACAGGCCATCATTAGCTGTTTGCTAGGTTAGAACGAGAAGCTGGTGCGACATGGGTGGGGGAGAGATGGAGAGAGGAAATGCAAGGGTTACTTGAAGATAGCGAATGGTATGTTAGCTTTCATAGCAAAAGGATTTGAGTATAGGAGCAGGGAGGTTCTACTGCAGTTGTACAGGGTCTTGGTGAGACCACACCTGGAGTATTGCGTACAGTTTTGGTCTCCAAATCTGAGGAAGGACATTATTGCCATAGAGGGAGTGCAGAGAAGGTTCACCAGACTGATTCCTGGGATGTCAGGACTGTCTTATGAAGAAAGACTGGATAGACTTGGTTTATACTCTCTAGAATTTAGGAGATTGAGAGGGGATCTTATAGAAACTTACAAAATTCTTAAGGGGTTGGACAGGCTAGATGCAGGAAGATTGTTCCCGATGTTGGGGAAGTCCAGGACAAGGGGTCACAGCTTAAGGATAAGGGGGAAATCCTTTAAAACCAAGATGAGAAGAACTTTTTTCACACAGAGAGTGGTGAATCTCTGGAACTCTCTGCCACAGAGGGTAGTCGAGGCCAGTTCATTGGCTATATTTAAGAGGGAGTTAGATGTGGCCCTTGTGGCTAAGGGGATCAGAGGGTATGGAGAGAAGGCAGGTACGGGATACTGAGTTGGATGATCAGCCATGATCATATTGAATGGCGGTGCAAGCTCGAAGGGCCGAATGGCCTACTCCTGCACCTAATTTCTATGTTTCTATAGCCACTTAAATAGTCTGAAGAAGGGTCTCGACCCGAAACGTCACCTACTCCTTCGCTCCATTGGTGCTGCCTCACCTGCTGAGTTTCTCCAGCATTTTCGTCTAACAAATAGACACAATCAGCCTCTTAAATAGTTGTGTTTATTGTCACGTGTACCGAGGTACAGTGAAAAGCTTTTGTCGTGTGTGAACTGCGGGAAGACAATACGTGATTACAATCGAGCTATCCACGATGTACAGATACATGATAAAGGGAATAACGTGAATGACGTTTAGTGCAAAATTAATGCAACTCGAAGTGCGATTCAGTGGATGGGGAGAAAAGAAAAGCTTTTCACTGTACCTCGGTATATGTGACAATAAACTAAACAAAACTAAAGAACCTGGCTATCAAGTGTGAGGCTCCATTGGGGTTGTTGTATGCAAAGATCATAGAGCGGAGCAAGATGCTCCACTCCGACATAATCCAACGTACTGAAGCGTAGTACGTAACGGAACGTCACGGCCGCCATTTGTTAATGCAAAAAGCGACTTCCAGTATGCTTCCCGCTGTGCACTCTGCTCTATCATCTTTGGTGTAATCAGTGTTGTAGGGAACAATGTTTGATATAGCTCCTATCACCTCACATATTTTAGTTAATTTTATTGTAAACTAGACTAAGTGGGACCCGTTGGGTCCCAGCATCACAGGAGGACTGGTCATCCAACGCAATATTCCACCTCTCCACCAATTCTAATATTGGTGGCCAGTTGGGGGGGGGGGGCTTTCTGGAGCGCTAGTATGGGTGTTGTGGGCTGAAGCGACTGGTTTCCAGAGGGCTAGTATGCAAATTGTGCGCCAAATGGATTCTTGGGCTGGCGTCTCAGTCAATTAAGCCCGTTGTGCTGGCAACTCACTCACGGCTGGAGGGCTGGCAGTTGACTCACGGCTAATCCTTGAAATTCTATTTCAAGCAGGGTATAAGGCCACCAAATTCAAGTGCAGTTTCATTCCATTTAAAGTAGGGTGCAAAGCCACTAAAGACAGCGAGTCGTGACCTCACCCTCCTCCATCTTGCAGAGACTGAGCCACACCCACATTTCCGGGTTTTATAACCCCACCCCCCCCCCACACATATATATATATATATATATATTATACATATACATACATATACACACATACATACATATGCACACATACATACATATATACACATACATACATATATACACACACATACATACATATATACACATACATACATATATACACATACACATACATACGCATACATACACACACACGCATACATACGCACGCGCATACATACGCACTCGCATACATACGCACGCGCATGCACACGCACATACATACACATACCTATACACACATACATATACACACACACACACATACATATATACACACATACACACATACATATACACACACACACACATATATATATGTGTGTGTGTGTGTGTGTGTATATATGTATGTATATGTATTTGTATGTATGTATATATGTATATATGTATGTGTGTATATATGTATGTATGTATATATATATATATATATATATACACACACACACATATATATATATATATATATACATACATATATACATACCTATTTTGTGCACGACATACACAGGGGGTTGCAGTGTTTTGAAAGTGATGTAAAATTCACCATATTTCAAACAATGATAGCCCCACCCCTTGCTTACCCCAAAGAACACAATTTCCAACATATACAATAATAAATAAATCGTCATTTGCACAATTTTGTGTGGGTAACGGGAGGTTCTCATTCTTCCTCTTGTGTAACCTGCGTTGGGAAAACAGACGTTTCGGCGTGTTCTGGATGTCAAATAGCATTGGAACTACATTGCAATTTAGCCTGTTATTGGTCTGCCTGTTGGAAAACTGATCAAGTTCAGTGTTCAGAACAAAGAGGGCAGGTGGTTGACAAGTACACCGGAATTCGGTGTAGATGATTTTGTCGACGAGTATTCTGGACCCGCTGTTGACATCTGAAATTACAGAAAATCTCAGAAAGGATTAATTAAGAAGAAAAAAAATGATTATAACTACATATCTGCAGCTATTTTAGACTGGGTATTGAGTAATGAGGAAGGGTTAGTTAGTAGTCTTGTTGTGCGTGGCCCCTTGGGCAAGAGTGACCATAATATGGTTGAGTTCTTCATTAGGATGGAGAGTGACATTGTTAATTCAGAAACAATGGTTTTGAACTTAAAGAAAGGTAACTTTGAGGGTATGAGACGGGAATTGGCCAAGATTGACTGGCAAGTAATTCTAAAAGGGTTGACGGTGGATATGCAATGGAAGACATTTAAAGACTGCATGGATGAACTACAAAAATTGTTCATCCCTGTTTGGCAAAAGAATAAATCAGGGAAGGTAGTACATCCATGGATAACAAGGGAAATCAGAGATAGTATCAAAGCAAAGGATGATGCGTACAAACTAGCCAGAAAAAGCAGCATACCGGAGAACTGGGAGAAATTCAGAGACCAGCAGAGGAGGACGAAGGGCTTAATTAGGAAAGGAAAAATGGATTATGAAAGAAAACTAGCAGGGAACATAAAAACTGACTGCAAAAGTTTTTATAGATATGTGAAAAGAAAGAGATTAGTTAAAACAAATGTAGGTCCCTTGCAGTCAGAAACAGGCGAGTTGATCATGGGGAACCAGGATATGGCGGACCAATTGAATAACTACTTTGGTTCCGTCTTCACTAAGGAAGACATAAATGATCTGCCGGAAATAACAGGGGCCCGCGGGTCAAAGGAGGTGGAGGAATTGAGTGAAATCCAGGTTAGTCGGGAAGTGGTGTTGGGTAAATTGAATGGATTAAAGGCCGATAAATCCCCAGGGCCAGATAGGCTGCATCCCAGAGTACTTAAGGAAGTAGCTCCAGAAATAGTGGATGCATTAGTAATAATCTTTCAAAACTCTTTAGATTCTGGAGTAGTTCCAGAGGATTGGCGGGTAGCAAACGTAACCCCACTTTTTAAGAAGGGAGGGAGAGAGAAAACGGGGAATTACAGACCAGTTAGTCTAACATCGGTAGTGGGGAAACTGCTAGAGTCAGTTATTAAAGATGGGATAGCAGCACATTTGGAAAGTGGTGAAATCATTGGACAAAGTCAGCATGGATTTACGAAAGGTAAATCATGTCTGACGAATCTTATAGAATTTTTCGAGGATGTAACTAGTAGCGTGGATAGGGGAGAACCAGTGGATGTGGTGTATCTGGACTTCCAGAAGGCTTTCGACAAGGTCCCACATAAGAGATTAGTATACAAACTTAAAGCACATGGCATTGGGGGTTCAGTATTAATGTGGATAGAGAACTGGCTGGCAAACAGGAAGCAAAGAGTAGGAGTAAACGGGTCATTTTCACAATGGCAGGCAGTGACTAGTGGGGTACCGCAAGGCTCAGTACTGGGACCCCAGCTATTTACAATATATATTAATGATCTGGATGAGGGAATTGAAGGCAATATCTCCAAGTTTGCGGATGACACTAAGCTGGGGGGCAGTGTTAGGTGTGAGGAGGATGCTAGGAGACTGCAAGGTGACTTGGATAGGCTGGGTGAGTGGGCAAATGTTTGGCAGATGCAGTATAATGTGGATAAATGTGAGGTTATCCATTTTGGTGGCAAAAAAACGGGAAAGCAGATTATTATCTAAATGGTGGTCGATTGGGAAAGGGAGAGATACAGCGAGACCTGGGTGTCATGGTACACCAGTCATTGAAGGTAGGCATGCAGGTGCAGCAGGCAGTAAAGAAAGCAAATGGTATGTTGGCTTTCATAGCAAGAGGATTTGAGTATAGGAGCAGGGAGGTTCTACTGCAGTTGTACAGGGTCTTGGTGAGACCACACCTGGAGTATTGCGTGCAGTTTTGGTCTCCAAATCTGAGGAAGGACATTATTGCCATAGAGGGAGTGCAGAGAAGGTTCACTAGACTGATTCCTGGGATGTCAGGACTGAAGAAAGACTGGATAGACTTGGTTTATACTCTCTAGAATTTAGGAGATTGAGAGGGGATCTTATAGAAACTTACAAAATTCTTAAGGGGTTGGACAGGCTAGATGCAGGAAGATTGTTCCCGATGTTGGGGAAGTCCAGGACAAGGGGTCACAGCTTAAGGATAAGGGGGAAATCCTTTAGAACCGAGATGAGGAGAACTTTTTTTCACACAGAGAGTGGTGAATCTCTGGAACTCTCTCTGCCACAGAGGGTAGTTGAGGCCAGTTCATTGGCTATATTTAAGAGGGAGTTAGATGTGGCCCTTGTGGCCAAGGGGATCAGAGGGTATGGAGAGAAGGCAGGTACGGGATACTGAGTTGGATGATCAGCCATGATCATATTGAATGGCGGTGCAGGCTCGAAGGGCCGAATGGCCTACTCCTGCACCTAATTTCTATGTTTCTATGTTTTACCTGTGCCCTGTTGTGAAGGACGTCTGGCCATATAACCATGGAACATTCATTTCTGTATTGTGACTGTGCTGTACCATTCATCCCTTGTAGAAATGCTTCTACATAAAGTCACCTGCAACTATAAATTAGTCATGCATTGATCTGCTTAGGATGTTTCTAAGGCCATGTGAGAAAAGGTGATGTCGGATTCTGCAGAGTGGTTTAGTTTAGTTTAGTTTAGAGGTACAGAGCAGAAACAGGCCCTTTGGCTCACCGAGTCCGCACCGACCAGCGATTCCTGCATCCTACACATTAACACTACCCTACACACACTAGGGACAATTTTACATTTATACCAAGCAAATTATGCTACAAACCTGTACGTCTTTGGAGTGTGGGTGGAAATCAAAGATTTCTGCGAAAACCCACGCAGGTCACGGGGAGAACGTACAAACTCCGTGCAGACAAGCACCTGTAGTCGGGATTGAACTTGGGTCTCTGGCGCTTTAAGGCAGTAGCTCTCCCGCTATGCCACTGTGCCGCCATCAACTTAAACACACTGTCCAGGTCATGTGACATATGCCTCATTGGCAGAACTTTCAAGCAACTACCACAACCTTAAATGAGAATTAACCTGCTGATTTCCTCCGGTAGAATGTTTCTCACCAAGACCGGAAGTGGCGGCACTGCCCAGGCAGCTGCGGCTCGCCTGCAGTCCGTCTTGTCTTTTTTTTTTGTTGTTTTCTTTTGTCTTGTTGGACATATGTATTAGTTTATTTTTAGTTGTGTATGTGTGGGAGGCGGGGGAAATGTGTTTTAGTCTCTTCCTTCGGGAAGATGCGACCTTTTCTGTCATATCTCCGTCTCCGTCTCCTAATCGTGGAGCTGGCGGCCTCCAACTGGGGCCGACCTCGAGGCTCCAGAGGCAAAGCCAGGACTTACCATCGCGGAGCTGGCCGACTTCGGGGCTGTGGTGGCGCTGCGGCGGCGGCCCGACTTCGGAGCCTCGGAGGCTTCGACTGCGGGCCCCAGTGGACGCCAACATCGGGAGCTTGCAGGTCCCAGGTTGGTGACCGATTCTCCGGAGCTCCCGCAACAACAGCTTTGTCCGCTGGACTGGAGGGTGGCAGCTTCGTCCGCCCCGGGCCGTGGAGTTTGAACCAGCCCGTTCCCGGAGCTCGGATTCGGCCGCAGGACTTACCATCACCCGGCAGGGGGGCCCCCAACATCGAAAGCCTGGATCGCCTCAACACAGAGGGAGAACAAGGAAGGAAGAGACAAGGACTTTAAGACTTTTGCCTTCCGTCAAAGTGAGGAGGTGCCTGGTAGACTCACTGTGGTGGATGTTAAACTGTGTTCATTGTGTGTTCTGTTATTTTATTCTCTGTCATGACAGCAAGGTACGTAATTTTGTTCAAACTAAAAGTTTGAATGACAATAAAGGATACTTTATACTTTGCTTTATACCTGAACTTGACTGGTGAGGAAATACCTTCCACTCTCCTGATAAACTGGAACATGACTGACATGACTGCTGCAGTGTAGGATGACAGGTTTGGGGCACACCTGCTCTGCATACAATCCCCAGAGTTGTTACACCTACTCTGTATACAACAATCCCCAGAGTTGTTACACCTACTCGGAAAAATTTCAAAATGTTGAAAATCCAGCGGCGACATGTCGCTGGGTGACGCCTGTTTGGTCGTGAGTAGCCGCCCAAAGAGTCCTACCTTTTTCAACAATTTTTCAACGTTCAACATTTTGAAAATTTTCGGCGAATTGCTGCGACTATGACGGATGCCGGCAAGTCGCCAAAAAAATTGAGTAAGTGGGACAGGCCCTTAACTCAGGATTGTGTTCTGCATGGGCGTTTCCCAGGGATACATGCTGACAAACACCAGGAGTATTTGGTAGTTTAGCAGTTTGGTTCAGTGAATAATTGCCCTGGATCTGCCCGAAACCTGCTGGCTTTCCAGAACAAGGAGTTGCCCAACACTGAATGTGGGAGATTGGCACATTCCAAGCTGTAGGGGGTATCAGGAACCAGAGGACATAGATTAAGGAGAGAGAGGAAAGATTTAATGGGAACCTGATATGCAACATTTTCACATGTATGATGGTTGGTATATGGAACGAGCTGCCAGAGGATGTAGTGAGGCAGGTACTATAACAGCATTCAAGGCACTTAGATAGGTAAATGGATAGAAAAGGTTTAGAGGGACGTGGGCCAAATGCGGGCAAATGGGACTAGCTGAGGGGCATCTTAGTGATCATGGATGTTGGATCGAAGGGCCTGCTTTCATGCTGTATGACTCTGATTCTTTTGTATGTAAAGGGAAATTAATGTTTTGATGAAGTAATGTAGATTGGTTGATATGGCTTGCACTGAGAATGGCAACGTAAGAATGAATTATGCCACAGATTTTTTTCTTGAATAAAATCATATCATTGAAATATTTAAAAAAATATTCAACAAATGTCTCACCTCTCAGCTCAAAGGTCTTTCCACCACTGCAATGTGTGCACTGGTTGATTGCAGCTCCATTCTTGCACGCAGATTTCAACATGACACAGGGCCCAGCGACCTGCTTGATTGGCATTGCATGCTATAACGCCAAAGTGTATTCCCTCCTCCATCCGTGCACCCTGACTTTAGTGTGGCCCATCTACAAAATGCATTGAACAATTTGCCAAGGAATCCTTGAAGGTGCCTCCCAAATCCAGCATTTCTTCGGTTTTGGCCATCTCGCCCCTTCTAGTCCGTGCCGAACACTTATTCTCCCCTAGTCCCATCTACCTGCACTCAGACCATAACCCTCCATTCCTTTCCCGTCCATATAATTATCCAATTTATTTTTAAATGATAAAATCAAACCTGCCTCCACCACCTCCACTGGAAGCTCATTCCACACAGCTACTACTCTCTGAGTAAAGAAGTTCCCCCTCATGTTACCCCTAAACTTCTGTCCCTTAATTCTCAAGTCATGTCCTCTTGT
The DNA here is from genome assembly GCF_028641065.1 of Leucoraja erinaceus. NCBI lineage: Eukaryota > Metazoa > Chordata > Chondrichthyes > Rajiformes > Rajidae > Leucoraja > Leucoraja erinaceus. The sequence goes on along the minus strand of NC_073387.1, from coordinate 29,856,357 downwards.
TTGAATCTTCCCTACTCTCAGTGGGAAAAGCTTATCCACATCAACTCTGTCTATCCCTCTCATCATTTTAAAGACCTCTATCAAGTCCCCCCTCAACCTTCTGCGCTCCAAAGAATAAAGACCTAACTTGTTCAACCTTTCTCTGTAACTTAGTTGCTGAAACCCAGGCAATATTCTAGTAAATCTCCTCTACTCTCTCTATTTTGTTGACATCCTTCCTATAATTAGGCAACTAAAATTGTACACCATACTCCAGAATTGGCCTCACCAATGCCGTGTACAATTTTAACATTACATCCCAACTTCTATACTCAATGCTCTGATTTATAAAGGCCAGCACACCAAAAGCTTTCTTTACCACCCTATCTACATGAGATTCCACCTTCAGGGAACTGTGCAGAGATCCCTCTGTTCAACTGCATTCCTCAATTCACTACCATTTACCATGTACGTCCTGTTTTGGTTTGTCCTGCCAAGATGTAGCACCTCACACTTATCAGCATTAAACTTTCCTTCGCTCCATAGATGCTGCCGCACCCGCTGAGTTTCTCCAGCACTTTTGTCTACCCTCATTTCTTCTACCCAAGCAGACGTTAATCAAGGCCCATTGATCAAGTTTCCCTATTGATATGAAAATAAATGTGGGTCAAAGTCCTGCAATTTGAACAGTTAAACAGCAGCAGTTCACGAAAGTGGATCACCATCTCTACATCACGGGCTTTTAAGGATAGACATTAAGGATACTGTACTTGTCATAACAACTGTCTCTCACACCACCCCCCCCCCCCCCCCCCCCCCCCCCCCCCCCCCCCCCCCCCCCCCCTCAAGAATATGTAATAAACAAAACAGTATGGGCTGAATATTGAAATGATTATCAAAAGGTCATAAGTGATAGGAGCAGAATTAGGCCATTCGGCCCATCAAGTCTACTCTGCCATTCAATCATGGCTAATCTATATCTCCCTCCTAGCCCCATTCCCCTGCCTTCTCCCCAGAACCCCTGACACCCCTACTGATCAAGAATCTACATACCTCTGCCTTAATAATATCTATTGAGTCTCCAGAGTCTTTTGTGGCAAAGAATTCCACATATTCACCACCGTCAGACTAAAGAAATTCCCCCTCGTCCTTCCTGAGGACTTCCGGAAGGTCCTTTAATTCTGAGGCCATGACCTCTAGTTCTAGACTCTCCCACTAGTGAAAACATCCTCGTCACATCCACTCTATCCAAGCCATTCACTATTCGATACGTTTCAATGACATCCCCCCAGGCCAAGTGCCATCAAACACTTATCATATATTAACCCACTCATTCCTGGGATCAGGATTCCTCTTTATACATGGGTTTCACACTTCGGTGTATTCCACTACATTGCGGAGGGTTGTGAATTTCAGTGTGTTCATTGATGACCTTAACTGATTTTAAATTCTAATTTTAGATCGATAATTTTTCTGATAGTCAGAAATGGAAACAAGACAGGAAGAATGCAACAACAAAGAGGGCTGGTGTTTATAAGGAAATATGACAGTAAATATTGAGTGCTCATAATCGCTCTCTCCTGCTTGTGTGATATTGTTTCTTCACAATATTTGAACTCCGAAGTTATTTCATCTAATGAGGAGTTAATTTACACTCAGTTTAGCTTAGAGATACAGCGTGGAAACAGGCCCTTTGGCCCACCGAGTCCTCGCTGACCATTGATCACTTGTATATTAGTTCTATGTTATCCCACCTTAGCATCCTACACACTAGGGGAAATTTACAGAAGCCATTTAACCTACAAACCCGCATTTCTTTGAGGAAACCGGAGGAAACCTACATGGTTAGAGGGAGCGCATGCAAACTCCACAGACGGCAACCGTAGTCAGAATTGAACTAAGGTCTCTGGTGCTGTGAGGTAACAACTCTACTGCTGCACCACCTTCTGTTGTTTGTGCTACATTTTTGAGCTCTGATCCATCATATCAATATTGCAAGTAACTATCATCAGAAGCAGCTGGAGCAATAGGATCCACATCAGTAGAAGCTTACCACTCACACACATGCATCTCCAAAGGAGGCATCTGGTCAGCAGGAAGTCCAGCAGAGAGGGTTTACTGACAGGGATTACAAGTCATTTTCATGGTGAAATGCTGGGATCTCAGAAACCTAATATTGTATCCTCCCAGAGTTATCAATGGTTTGAGATGCACCCAGGTACCTGCATCAGCAGGGAGCTCCATATTGGATATAGCATTCTTTACTGTAGATAACACTACACAGCTTGAATCTGCAGGACGAAGACACCATTGATCCAAAGCCTGATTCCATAAAAGAAAATGAGAAATAAGGGTAAGAGGAAAGAAGGGGCATAAGTGCTTTGGGAAATGGATCGGCACCAGTGAAAAAATGTCAGGCATCTGCTCCCTACTCCCGGCTTCACTCACATTCCACGTGAACTCAAGCAATGGTAGTATCTGGTATTCCACGCATGATACCTCTCTTTTTATAGATCAGGATATCATTTAAAAGGTCTGTAACAACATGCCACACATACTTGAAATGGATCACTCTACAAGCATGCTCAGAATGGGTGGAATGCCTGCCACAAGTTGCACAATTTTGGCTACCACTCCAGAACTATCCTGTTGCTCAAAGGTCCCTAACATATGGCATCTGTGTCCCGCTGAGCAGAACCTGAGAAGGCATGTGCTCTCCAGCACAGATGCCCATGTCCCAATTCATATCCGGTCATGACAATTAACCAGCACATGACAGTGCACAAAAATGAAAGAAATGTTGTCCGGGCTGTGAGGAACAGAACAGCTCCAGAGAGTATGGTTTACTATGTGGAGTTGCTGTGAGTGGTAGTATACCGTAGTATATTAGAAAAAGCAGTGCAAAGGATTTTAGGATGGTGGTCACATCAGATGTCGATAGCTCTTGCATTGCCCTTGTCATTGAATTATTGCCCACATTGTATCCAGGAGCATGCCATTGCATTCATGCTACCTCCACCAAGTCCTAAGAATCTGCAAGTTTATTTTCCTCCTATTGGTTTGAAAGAATACATCCTTCTAGGTCCTCACAAAATCTAGCTTCCCAATAGAAGCACATCATTGGATCAAGAAGGAGAGGAGAATGAAGAAAGCAAAACACGGTGAAAGAGAGGAAGAAAGAGGGTGGGATAAAGTGGACAACAAAGTGCTAGATAAATAGCCTGTCTGTACTTTATATACCCTATGAAACCCCAGGTTTTTGCTGCCGATACAAAAGAGAGAAACAAAGCTGTGAAGTGGACATACTGTAAAAAGGCCACAAGGGGATATCGATCCCTGAAGTGATTGGACACAAAAATGATAGATTAAGTCTAATGTACAGTGTGAAAATGTCCAATTTGGTCTTAAAGCAAATATTTGTTTTACATATGCACCTATATGTGTTGCTATTTTGAAAGATTGCAGAGTTTTTGCACAGCAAGCCACCATCAGAAGCAAATAGGAAAATAAATTAGATTGGCCTTTATTGCAACATGATATACAGGGGGCTTGGCTGAGAGAATTGAGATACTGTGGGGGGTTTTTTGAGGCTAGAAATTTGCCACGTGTTAAATGTATACAGTATGTACAGCAGAGGCTCTATGTAGTGTTTCATTTGAAAAAAATCTGAATTCTTGGAGGCAGAGTACAATGCAAAGACACTGTTTTATGTGCATAATTAATATGTGACATAATTAATTTATACATTTTTCCCCCAAATGTAGGAAAGATCTATCTGTCTAAGTAGGCTCAAGTTCCTTTGGGTTCATCTAGGTTCATTTTTTTTTCCTCAAGATATTATGGAAATAGTACTCTGCATGAACAATTTCAACTTAATCCACTGATGAAGAAAATAGTGAGGTCAGGTAGTAATTTTTCCTGATCTTACTTTCTGTTCAAGTCCTTGAATCTGAGCTGGCCATTAACTCAATATTTCCAATGGGTTTCGAACCAGTGACATAGATTCAAATTATTCCCTAAGGTCCCTGATGAAACTCTACCTTCCTAAAGCTTAAAAATATTCCATCTATCTCACTGCTTAAATTAACATCAGGGCGAATTTCTTGCATAGATTAGTGGGCCAGATTAATTCCAATTAAAATTCACCCTTTCGTTTGATGTAATGCAGTATCAATGATTTACTGGTTATTTCATATGAATCCAAAAATTCACATGCGCTGGCATCAGCCCCACACAGCAGAGCTTGGACCTGCCTGCAGGCATTCCCAGCACAGCATGGTCCTACAATGTTGCTCAGGGAAAGCCGCAAAGGAAACAAAACATTTTGGCTAAATCCTTGATTTCCCCAACACTGCACTAACATCCGTCAACAACGTCTATCTTCTGCCCATCCCTGACCTCAATTAACAATCAGTTAGACACAAAATGCTGGAGTAACTCAGCAGGACAGGCAGCATCTCTGGAGAGAAGGAATGGGTGACGTTTTGGGTCGAGACCTTTCTTTAGACTCACATCAACATTTCAGGGCTGAGTGGAGAATGATGACATCACATGGCCCCAATGTGGAAATCATTTCAGGGCTACAGGCACGAGTTACGTCAAGATTCTGTGCCGGGCGGCACAGTGGTAGAGTTGCGTCCTTACAGTGCTAGAGACCCAGGTTCAAACCTGACTATGGGTGCTGTCGGTACGGAGTTTATCCATTCTCCATGTGACCATGTGGGTTTCCTCTGGTGCTTTTGTTTCCTCTCACATTCCAAAGACGTGCAGGTTTGTAGGTTAATTAGCTTCTGCAAATTGTCCCAAGTCTGTAGGATAGAACTAATGTATGGTGATTGCTAGTCAGTGTTGACTCAATGGGCCAAAGGGTCTGTTTCCACACTATCTTTACACTAAACTAAACTTATTGATATGAAATGACCTGACTCTACATAAGCCCTGCCCTGTCCCCCAAGCTGCTATTTTTACCAACCTAATTTCCTGAGTATCGTGTCAACTTCGTCTCTCCTTGAATGGAAAAGAAGATTGATCAGGTGTTCATTGGGTTGTAACTGAACACATGATATACTGCTCAAATAACACCCATGGTGGCTTATCTAGAGCATTTAAAAATAAATCAGTGGAACACCACGCCCCTTGAGGATTTTGTTGAGGATTTTGGCTACTTGCAGAGGAATTAATTTATCAAAAATATTAAGCTGCCTGAGAACTGCTGAGGCTTTTATGGTACAGTCTGATAGTTCAGCCACACTCTACATGCAGCATTCTAAAATATGCAGCGTACACTGCCCCCTGACAATGAATGACCATCAGCTGTTTCCACATATGCTGGTAGGTATTAGTGGTGTACAGATCCTGGGAATGTTATGGTCTAGATTGAGACCACAATCACAGGGCACACTGTTAAATGTAGCCTTGTTTTCCCATTAAAAGGAAAGCACATGTGCTTTTCTGGTCAATTCCACATTACATCTTGTCATTCTTGAAATTAATCAAGTTTAATCTTACATAATTGACCCGAAATGGAAACAGGATTTTGCATCTTAATGCTCTGCTCTGAGTTTGTGCAGGAAGGAGGGGGGAGGGGGGTTGACAATAGGGGGAATGAGTCACAGGACCTGTGCATGTGGAAGGGACATTCATAAAATTGGGTTAATCCCTACAGGAAAGGATCTCCTTTTATAATCATCAGTGCAGTGATCTGCATGACAGGAAACAAGAATCAGAATCTAATGAAAACAAAGATATCTCCACAACTGCATTCAGATCAGGGCCACTGGGCATGAAAATGCACATGTCATGGTAATTTTTCCCCATTCACTTCACCAGAAAAATGATGAGGGATAAATGGATAGAACTGTTTATTCAGACATTGCTAATTAAGCAAAGTATTCTGATTAGTATTTTTTCTGTTTGGCAAATTGCAATTACTAAAATACTAAAAGGTTGGGAAAGTTATGTTACATAACGTTATGTTACAACTGTACAAATCATTAGTGAGGCTGCATTTGGAGTATTGCGCTCCGAGGAATAAAATCCTACTTAGTCCAATCTATCCCTGTAGCTCAGGCCCTCAAATTCAGGCAACATCTTTGTAAATATCTGCACTCTTTCCAGCTTAATGACATCCTTCCTAGGGCAGGGTGACCAAAACTAAACACGACACTCCAAATGGATCCTCACCCAACTGTCCAACCGTAACCTAACGTCCCAAAGTCTACACTCCATACCTTGACTGATGAAGGCAAATGTACCAAAAGCCTTCTTAACCATCAATTCTACCTGCAACGTCACTTTCAGTGAACTGTGTTCCTGTACTCCTAGATCCCTCTGCTCTATAGCACTCACTGCAAAGGTCCTGCTCTAGTTTGATTTCCCAAAATGCAAATCTTCACATATATTTGCTTTAAGCTCCATTAACCATTCCTCTGCCCACTTGCCCAGCTAAATGTACTCAAAAGGATAATCAGGCACCTGTTGATTGCTATCATTCCACTTGTTCTTGATACTTTCTTTAGTTGTTTCATTTTAATAATCTATTTTGGCGGTCGCAAGAACAACTACGTTTTGTAACTTATTTTATTCACAAAATAGTTTCTTAGCTCACAGGTTCTCACAACACGTTTGGCCACAAAGGTGGTCAGCACTCAACTGCCGCGCGAAAGCAAATCCGCGCGAAAACTAGCAGCCCCTCCCGAGTCACGTGAACGCGGCTTCCGAATGCCGGGTTCAATACCTGCGTGCGCCAGCTTGTGCCGCTACTCTATAATGTAATGGATTATTAATTTACCTTGTATTATCTGTACAAGCTTGCTGACACCACTGCCACTTGGGTCAATCAGTCTTACTGATCACTACCCTAACACACGTTCCATGTTGTTCATGCCTATTCCTAACCTTTTCTTAACCTCTAGTGCTGTCAGTGGTGAATGTGCACATTCTTCCTGTAATCCCATGAGTTTTGTCTGAGTCTTCCAGTTTCCTTCCACATTCCAAAACTGTGCTGGTTGGTAGGTCAATTAGCACTGATTCATTGCCCTGTGTGTTAATAAGTGGTAAAATGAGGAGGAAGTTGTGGGACGAATAAAATGGGATAGGCGTAGGATTAGTATTGATGGGCGATTGATGGCCGGCATGTACTTGGTTGGCCAAACAGCCAGTTTCCCTACCATATAACTCAATGAAGTCCATGAAGAAAACACTGCTTAGAAATTACTGTACTCCAGAGCATAGAAATGAGCAGAACTCTTGCATGTTAGGACCAGCTTTGAGATGGGGCAGCGGGAAGATGACCGGCAAGGCTCCCAGGATGTTACTATGGTTGCCCAAGTTGTAATTTTTCTGGTTGAATAACAGCAAGAATGTCTGCAATTCACACAAAGGGCGGTATTTGCTGTGTTCTGTCAATGGCTGCAGAGAAGAGCAGGAATGAAACTAAATTCTCAATGTCTGCGATAAAGACACTCACCATAAACATTTATATCTCTTGCACCTCCAGGTTAAAGCTGGAGATATTAGCAACAGCTCACAGTTTGCCATCTATTTTTGAGTTAAGGACAATATGCAGTTTGGCAGGAATTGTTGTGAAAGGCCTCAACATCCAATGAAGTTCATTTTTAAAGAGATCCAATTATACTGCTTTCTCTTTTGCATTGTGACATGCCTTTCCTATAGTGGGCGGACTGCATACATGTTTCTCCAGTGCATACCTGAAGCTGAGGTTCAATTGAACTGAGGTTCAATTCCCTCTTCAGGTACATGCCAGATGACTGGGGGATTTAGGATTTTGAATCCCTTTATGGTGCTCTTAGTCAGCGTGAGGTGTACAAAACATGCTGGGGAGTGGATGTTGCTTTTCATTACTTTCTCAAAGCGATAAATGAAAAAGAAAACTGCATATTTTTGTCAACGAGCGGCAGACAGTGTAGCAATGCTCCTTTAGGTTAATGTTGAAGCACCATTCTAGATTAAGTGCTCAGATCTCAATGTGGAGCTCAGAATCACCTAATTCAGAAGTGAAAGCATTCCAACATTGCTGATATTTCTTAGAATGGTGGCACTCTTTCTATTTAGGTGACCATGACAACCAATTTGTACACAGCAAAGCCACACAAACAGCATGTCAAATAGGAGAAATAATTGTCAGGACACCAAGAAAACACTCTGGTCTTCGCTTTGCCTGATAAATCTTTTGGTTACATTTCTGACAATATGCCATTTCTTCAGTGTCCCTGAATGTCAAAAGCTAGATTGACCCAATAAACGTGCGCTTCAGAAGCGAGAGTGCTTCCTGTTGAGATAAGATGGCACATTTAAATGCATTAAGCAAACAACAACAAAAAAATCAATATCTCCGAAACATAATGAGAGCACCACACATAAATGTTGATGGAGCGGAAATTCTGTGGTGAGTAACTTGCATTCAGAAGTAATTTCTCATTATAAAAGGAAAAACATCAAGTACTCAATGAGCATGAATTGTATAGAAAGCTCAAATCACTTTTCCTGCTTCTGGGTTTATATATAAAATGGAGGATTACTGTGAATCAAAAGGTTCATCTTCCACTTCAAATTGATTTCAGAGAATAGGCAAGTATCTGGACATGATAATTATTAACATCCACAAATAAATATTGAGAGACTGTAAAATGTGAAAACAAGTCTTTTACTCTAGATTAATTTTCAACATGAAATAAATTCAGTTAAATTCAGATGGATAAGAAACAGAACATTTTTAGCTATTTATTTGTTAAGGTCATAAGTAGAGCCAGGATTTTGCCATAAATGCCTTGTGCCTTTTCATGCCTTTTTTGATGATTTCACCAAGATAATGCCCTTTTCATGATCGAGTGCCTAAATCAGCCTTTTTTTGCCGTTTTGTTAAAAGGTCGTGCTATTTTCACTAATTGTACCGTGATTACAATGACGTTTTCTATGTTAACATGTTATTATTAATGTTATTATTAACGTGTTAACATAGTATTTTACAAGAAAATTTCCAACACCTGGGCAAAACTGGAGGCGCCACTGTCAGTCGTTCTTGCTGCTGGCCGCTGGTTCAGCCTTCTCCAGATCTATTTAAGAAAGAACTGCGGTTGCTGGAAAAATTGAAGGTAGACAAAAAATGCTGGAGAAACTCAGCGGGTGAGGCAGCATCTATGGAGAGAAGGAATAGTTTAGGGTCAAGACCCTTCTTTAGGCTGAATATTGGGGGGGGGGGGGACGGGAAAAAGAAAGGAAGAGGCGGAGACAATAGGACTAGAAAGAGAGCTGGGAAGGGTGAGGGGGAGGAGGGAGAACACAAGGGTTATCTAAAATTTGAGAAGTCAATGTGGATACCACTGGGGTGTAGACTACCCAAGCTAAATACCCAAGCTTGTCTCCTCACTACATTTACTGCTGGCTCCAGACACAAACCTAAGTTTGAGTGATCTGTGCAAGGCATTCGTTGATGCTGGAATTCCACTGTGGAAATTAGAAAACAAATCTCTCAGTAGTTTTTTAGAGAAATACACAGAGGAACATATACGAAGTGAGTCATCATTACGGAAAAATTATGTTGACAGCAACTTCAACATTGTCGTGCAGAAAATTAGAGATGGAGTTGCATGCAACAAAATATGGATCTCAGTAGACGAGACAACCGATGCTGTGGGGAGATAAGTTGCTAATGTGGTCATCGTCACACTGGAGGCAGGTCAACCATCAAAGGAGTATTTGTTGACTTCGGAAGTATTGGAGAAGTCAAACAGCTCAACTATTGCTCAGTTGTTTACATGTTCACTTGCTGTACTTTGGCCAGAAGGTATAAAACACGAGAATGTTCTTCTGTTTGTGACTGATGCAGCTCCATACATGAAAAAAGCTGCTCGTGCTCTTTTTTTTTATTCCCCAAAATGTTGCATTTGACATGCTTAGCTCAAGGACTTCATAGAAGTGCCAAGCACATAAGTAGCTTGTTTCCAAATATCAATCGCCTAGTTTCCAATGTCAAGAAAATCTTCCTCAAAGCACCGTTACGTGTGCAGTTGTTCAAGGAAATGGCACCTGAAATTCCGCTACCTCCTCAGCCCTTTTTGACTAGGTGGTGTACGTGGCTCCCTGCTGTACTCTGCTATGCAGCAACAACCTTTTATCCGGTGTTCCAGAAACCGAAAAGCTTTGCAAGATGTCGTCTGCGCACCAAAGCTCGCGTTTGGCGCCAAACTTGACCCAAAACGACCCACGGTCAACCCAGGTCTGTACTACTGTAGCGGCTGCCTCCTCCCTGGAGACCGGGAGACGCTTAAAGTAAATAAAATAACTCGTCAACTGTTTTGAAGAAGAATCTGCTGCAGTCAGGATCTTCAGTAAAATCCTGCAGAAAATGTCCCTCCACCGGGATCTTGTGTTTATTGCTTCCAATTTTGCAAACTTCCCACAAGCTATCACTTCCCTTGAGAAACGTGGCGTAGTGAATAACTTGCAGGTTTTCAACAAAGTAACTGATGATATCCATAAAATTCCTGGCGATGTAGGTAAAGACATACCAGGAAAATGTGAGAGTGGATTTAGCTAACAAAGATCTTGAAGAAATACAAAACATAGCTAAAGTTCTCAAAGGTAGTTGTGATGCACAAGATATCAACATGAATATAGAGTTGGTAGCTTGTTTCTGGTATGCACCAATGACCTCAGCTGAGGTAGAAAGAAGTTTCTCACAACTGAAGCATATTCTGTCTGACAGACAGCATAGTTTAACACCAGATAATTTGATAAAAATGCTAGTAATTATGTGCAACCAGGCAACTTTGGTCATATAATGTAGAATACCATTATATTATCATTTTTAACCATATTTTGGTGGTGGAAATACATGTCTTTTTATGCCTTTTTTTGTCAATAAATGCCTTTTTCGTGCCTTTTTTGTAATTTTATTGTGCCTTTTTGCCTGCCTATTTCAGTTTTTTAGCGCCTAAACATCCTGGCTCTAGTCATAAGGGATAGGAGTAGAATTAGGCCATTCAGCCCATCAAGTCTACTCTGCCATTCAATCATGGCTGATCCTTCTCTCCCCCTAACCCTATTCTCTTGCCTTCTCCCCAAGTCCACAATATCTGTGAGGACTGTCATTCTTGCATCATATGCCTGCCATTTACAAAAGTTGTCCATATAAATACTGCTAGCTAACAAGAAAGTTTGGTCCTGACATTCATCTCTGCGTCAGATAGATAAAAATGTTGGAGAAACTCAGCGGGTGAGGCAGCATCTATGGAGCGAAGGAATAGGTGACGTTTCGGGTCGAGACACTTATTCAGCGTCAGTATCTCCGAGTCAGTAGTTTGTCAGAGACTATTGGGTAGCTTACAGCCCAGCTGTATGAACACTCTAACTTCAAATAGCCCTTGCTTTCCCTCTCTCTCCATCCCCTCCCCCTTCTCCCATCAGTCTTACTATCTCTGTCCTGCCCACTCCCCTGACATCAGTCTGAAGAAGGGTCTCGACCCGAAACGTCACCCATTCCTTCTCTCCAGAGATGCTGCTGCCTGTCCCGCTGAGTTACTGCAGCATTTTGTGTCTACCAGCTGTAATGTTTACCAGTTTGCTGAAGATACAAAACAGGGTGGCACTGTGGGGATTGGAGGAGAATGCAGTCTTCAAGGGGACATAAAATGTTATGTTATCTTCGTTATCTTCCATTGTGGAATGTTATCCCCAGTTACCTCTTTGCTCAAGGAAGGACATGCTTGCCAGAGAGAGTACAATGAAGAATCACTTGTTTGATTCCTCGGCTACGTATGAGGATGCTTATCCTCAGGAGAAAACATCAATCAAACTGGACCTATATTCTCTAGAATTAAAAGAATGAGCTGATCCTACATACTCGGACAAGGCTGAACAGGATATATCCACGAAGTTTGGGCATCCAGAGCCAGGAGTAAAATAAATTACAAAATAATAAACATTTTAACTCGGTGTACTGAAAAATATAACTAAGACCAGGAGAAATGTTGCTTTCATTCAGCTGAATGTACTGAGTCTTGGCATTCCTTACCAGTCACAAACAAATTTTATCTGGTTTCATTCACCACTCTTTGCCGAAGTTCACCACTTGCTGTGACTAATTTTGTACCAAGTGAGTTGAAAAAAAGGTCAGATCATGCTGACAAGCAAACTAATAATTTCCTATAATTACCTAACTTTTAACAATTCAATTTTCAAGACATATTTGCTGATCATACTTACATATTTCTTTCCAGTGTAACCACACTCAGTAAATTTGTCCTGGACCATTTTCCCCTTCGGTTCCAAAGGTGCAAAGGAATCCCAATGAGAATATTTCTTTTTTAATGAAATAATTTCATTTTTTAAATAATCTGGCTCTAGTTAACCATAAGATACATTACATTAAAGGTCAATATTGCAATCCTGCTAAAAAAAGTACTACACGAGCCATTCTGCAACCCAATCAGAACAGTGCTGACCCACTTCATAAACATCATCAAAATAAACTCCCTATATTATTTATTAGTGTCTGGTTGCTGGTTAAATATAAAATATTGAATTGACCATTAAAAAGAGTATTTTTGATTTCCAGACAAAAATATTCCAAAATATTGTGATTTGAACTTCATATATACATAAAGTCTGGCATGTGAAGAATTTTTAACCCACCCTAGTCCTTTATGCAAATTCAATTATTTTGATCAAATACTCAAACCCCCCTGGGTTTACATTGTGAAGCCAAATGGCATTCAAGGCTCAATTTGGCATGGGTGAACTTCTACCTTATATTTGAGATCTTTAATTAAAACGGCCGCTTCTGACTTGTGAATGAACCAGTCCAGACCTGGGAGTCCAAAGCATTTATCATCTCTCCGACATCCTTCCCAAACCATTTCCCTGATCATTCCTCTCCTGATTATTCATCTCTTCCAATCATTCCATCAGTTTTCAACATATGTCCACTGCTTAGTTGCAGCTCTCTGCAGCCATCAGCAATTAAGTGAAAAACAAGAGACGAATAAAAGCAAAGTCAAGTCAAGTCAAGTTTATTGTCATATGCACATGTACAGTGAGAAACAATGAATATTGGGTATTATGAAAACCTTGCTTACAGCAGCATCATTGACACATAGACAGACAACACACAGAACATCATTATGCATAAATTACATGTAAAGTATCAATTGGAAAAGAAAAAGTGTGCAAAAACCAAACTTTCATGCTAGAACACAATCAAAACAAATCCGTGGTAGTGCAAGAGCTGATCTGCAGTGTTCCGTTGTTGAGGTATAGGATTAGGGTTATGCAGGTCAGTTTCAAAACCCTTCCCACACCACCAGGTAAGAGCTACTTTCCTACTACCCTTGAAAGTAGCTATTCCTGAACCTGGCTGTGTGGGATATCAGGCTTGCTGCCTAACAGTAGCAGAGAGGAGAGAGCTTGGCTTGAATGGTAGATGCCGACATTCCTGTGTGTCTGAATTGCCATACCAGGCAATGATGTAACCAGTCAGAATACTTTCTACAGTGCATACGTTTTTCATGAGTTTGTTTGAGTATCGATGACATGTCAAATCTCCATAAACTTCTAAGAAAGTTTCACATAATTATGTCTACATGCTGGGTCCAGGACAGGTCATACAAGATGTTAACATCCAGGAATTGGAAGATGCTAACACTCTCCAACAGAGACTCGCCAATGGAAACTGACGTGTGTCTAATAACTTCCCCCTTCTGAAGTCACCAATTAGTTTGGTGGTCTTGATGACGTAGGGCAAGAGTTTGTTGTTGTGACTCCACTCTACTAATTGTTCTCTCACACTCAGGGGCAATCTACTGTGAAACTAATTAAACTTAAGGTTCAGGGCCCCTAATCCTGGAGGGGCCCTAGAAGCGACTTTAAATATTCTTCCGATTTAAATCAGAATTCCGATCTTTTTTTGTTTTCCTAGAAATTAATCTGATTTTCACCTCGACTAAACCCCTCGCCTCGACTAAACTTCACCTCACACTTAAACCTCAACTCACTAAACCTTGCCTCGACTAAAGCTCCCATCTCACACATAATCGCCGCCTTGACTAATCGCCGCCTCTCTCCCGCTCCTGTGGGGAGGGGCTGCTGCCGCCACAGGCGGGGGGCGGGGGGAGGGCTCAACGTCAATGGTTCCCCTCCCACCGGCTCTCTCAGACAATGCGCCTGCACCGTTCTCCGCACTCAGCCCCGCCTTCTGGTTGGAGCCGTTCTGCTCACGTGAGGCGCTGCCAATGGCCGGGGGGGGGGGCGCTATAGCGGGAGAGTGGCGGCGATTAGTCGAGGCGCGGATTAGGTGTGTGGTGGAGTTTAGTCGTGAGGTGGGAGGTTTAGTTAAATTGAGGTGAGGGTTAAGGGGTGAGGTGAGGTGAGGTGTGAGGTATATTTGAGGGGCGAGGTTTGGATGTGAAAAGTTTGGTATTGAGGTTTCGGCGAGGCGAGGGGTTTAGTCGGGGTGTAGGTGAGAAGTGAGCGCAGATGAGGTGAGGAGAAGTGGGTGTCCGAGCTCAGGAAGGGAGATCGAGGTGCTGCTGAAGGAGACGAGACCACTGCCTTGTGTGGCAGAGAATTCCACAAATACACAACTGGGTGAAAAGGTTTTTTCTCATCTCTGTGCTAGGCAAAGAGACATTTCAGGTAACATATTTTTTGTAAAGATTTTTTTAGCTGCTTGAGGCCATTTATTGAAACATATAAGTTTATTAAGGATTTTGACACGCTAGAGGCAGGAAACACGTTTCCAATGCTGAGAGTCCAGAACCAGGTGTCACAGTTTAAGAATAGGGGGTAGGCCATTTAGAACAGAGATGAGAGTTGTGAATCTGTGGAAACTCTCTGCCACAGAAGGCAGTGGAGGCCAATTATCAGGAGACTTTCAAGAGAGAGAGAGATAGAGCTCTTAAAGATAGCAGAGTCAAGTGATATGGGGAGAGGGCAGGAATGTGGATGATTGTGGATGATCGGTCATGATCACAGTGAAAGGCGGTGTTGGCTGGAAGGGCTGAATGGCATATTCCTGCACCTATTGTCTATTTCATGAAATATATATATGTTTTGGGGGTTATTTTACTGCTTATGTGTTAGAAAAATTCTAAGGTTCTGTTATGTAAACTACCAGCAGAAAGCTTGAGAATCACTTTCAATTTATTGTGATGTTGCCCTTGAACCCCGAGCAGGGCGCTGCCCCTGCACCCTGCCGGGGGCCTAGCCAGCCTCCTGGACCCCGGCCAATAATCCTTACTTTTTTTTCTGGAGGTGAATATCATGCTTAGTCCACATTGCTTAAACATTTTGGGTCTACTGTGTCAGAAAGGTTTTAAAAAAATAAATAATATTAATACTATAGTGTAATTCAATACAAAATAATAGTTAACATAAAAATTAAAAGGCTATTAAAGTATCATGTAGGCTAGCTGTAAATGAAAAAAACGTTCAATTTAAGGACGTTTAATTTTAAATATTTAATATAAAATAATTATAAATAATTTAAAACACTATTTACATTTATGACAGAAATTAAAATTTGTGGTGATCTGTCGTGGAACAACCTCATTGAAGAAGAAAACAGTGGTTACCCAGACCTTTTTGCTGGTTGTGAAAGGACCCCCATACAGTTTAAGCATCAGGGCCCCAAAAATGTAGGTCCACCACTGCTCACACTCCATGAGAGCCAACAAAAGTGGTGTCATTAGTACAGGTATTGGAGCTGTACACAGCCTCATAATCATAGGTGTAAAGAGAATAGAGCAGGGGGCTAAGCACACAGCCTTGAGGTTCACCTGTGTTGATCGGCAGTGAGGAGATCCGCACCGACTGAGATCTGCCAATGAGGAAATTAGGGATTAAGCTGCCAAGGGAGGAACAGAGCCCCAGGTCTTGGAGCTTGTTGATAGGTTTGGACAGGATGATGGTGGGGTTGAAGGCTGACTTGTCCTGATCGTGCAGAGCAGAGTGGAGAGCCAGTGAGAGAGCATTTGCTGTTGAGTCATTGCAGTGTTATACAAATTGAAGTAGACCCAGGTTATTTCTGAAGCAGTTGATTCACACAGTAACCGACCTCTTGAAGTACTTCGTTATGGTGAATGTATGCTATTGCATTGTAGTCATTAAGGTCAACTTGGTCTTCTTGGATACAGGTACGATAAACACACTTTCAAAGCAGGTGGGAACCTCAGCCTGTAGAAGTGAGAGATTAATGATATTCATGAATACTCCAGCCAATTGGTTTGCACAGGTCTTTGGCATTCAGACAAGGAACTCTGTCTGGGCCAAACATTCTGCGTTGATTTCCCCTCTTGAGGGTAGTTCTCATGCCGCCTCACAGGCCCAAATCACAAGGCCATTCAGAGCAGTGGGGACTCATATAGCTGTGTCATTGGTTTCACTTTGAAAGTGTGTATAAATGGCACTGAGCTCACCTGAAAGTGATGTATGTTGCCACTTATGCAACCAGGTTTCACCTTGCTGGAAATTATAGAATGGAAGCCTTGCTACAGCTGTTGAGTTTCCATCTGTGGCTCCAGTTTAGTCCCAAATTGTCTCTTTGAACAGGAAAAACATTGATTTATTATTTTTAATAACCAACTATAATGTACTACATCCAGCAAAGATGGGCAGTTTAAATAATTATTGTTCTAGGCCAGCATTTTGATTGATTGATTGACATTGCATTAATAATCACCACTATATTGTTAACCTGTAAAATTTCAACCCTAATTCCTATGTCAAAGTTACAAAGATAATTCTTGTGGCAATTATTGCATAAATTTTGCATTTTTTTTAGTAAAAAGAGAGTGTCATTTTTTCTGAAACAAATGGCAGAGACATGTAAATCAAGCAGCCAGTTGAGCTCGTGGTATATCTCCTTATCCTTGCACTTTCTGGATATTAATAAGTGTAAGTGACTTTAACATATTATTTTTCCAATTCATTACTCACCTGAATTTCTCAGAGTCAGCATTAAAATTTGCAACAGTAATTGCAACTAAGCATCACTTGCATAAAATAGGCGATAAAAAATCCCAAATGAGAGCCAAAATCTGTACATAGGGTAAAAGTAATGGCCTAGAATTTAAAAAACCCAATATAGAAACACAAAATAGAATCCAAATGTAATAATCAGTTCAGATTTGGACGCACACCCTTCTTTAAAATCTGAAGTAGACATAATATTTGACACGTCCACAGCTGTCCTATCTACTACATGCAGTATTTCCTCTTTGCAGGATGACTGCATTTTATATCTGTAGGAGGTTGTATCCAGGTTCAGCATTGTACCTACCTCCTACAATGCATGAAAACTGACAAGATGCAGCTTTTCTCTCCAGGGATGCTGCCCGTCCCACTGAGTTACTCCAGCATCTTTGATTTAAACCAGCATCGGCAGTTCCTTCCTACACAAGAAGCAGCTTTTATTTATAAAGATGTGAGAGAGCACTGCACACATTAAGGAACATGGCAAATTTAGGGTACCCTACAGTGTCAAGTACAACAGAGATGGGCCAATATTACATGCCAAAATATGCCATCTACCAAGCTATTCTTATTTACTGGTCATATAATCTTACAGCCCTATCACTGCATCTCATGCTTACTCAGATCTCAGCAGGGAACACCATTAAAATGCAAAGCTTGCCACAGTCAAGCTTTCAAATTGTTGTCAGTTAAACTGGTGACTTAATCAGAGTTGGCCTGTAGGTTGGGCATATATTTGTTACATTGCATTTCCTGCAAATTGTAGCATCACAAGCCTTGTTTTCTGCCTACCTGACAATTCCCAAGGGCATGGGTCAGAACAGCATAAATCTAAAGCTTCAGTTGCCTTGGAAAAGGTCAGCATGAACATCTTGGCTGAGCAATAGCCTGCAGGAAATGGGGAAAGGTGAAGCAGCGGGAATCCGCCAAGCTCAGATGAAGTGCCATCTAGTTCATTTGTTGCCTCTTCATTTACTCCCATGCACATCCCACACACAGGCATTCAATCATCCTTGCAGCTCCCAGACAAAGTGGCCTCTTTGTGTCAAAAAACTAGCATTCTAATATTTGTTCTCATTTCTTCATTATGTGTCAGCACTACCACAGCTCAGAGCGCTGGAGCGCTTTGCACCAGGTCTCCCTTTCACCAAAGTTTGCAAGCAGCATGACAGTCATCAATGCTGCACAGAAAACAATTACAGAGCAGAGGACAGTGTGAAACAAAATGAGCGATAGGACACCACTCACAGATGGCCACAAAGGGGTATTCTAAAACTTGCTAAGCACCTGAGGAATCTTGACCCAAAATAATTCTCCAAGCCTCTGCTTTCCACAATATGTTTTGACACCCAGTACACCTTCTCTCATTGCATCAGCAGATACCTGGCTCAGGTGATAAACATGGGCTACTGGAGGCCTGGAAAAAATGGCTGTGTGAAGGAAGACCCGTTACCGTTATAAGTTTATTGGCCAAGTATGTTCACATACATGGAATTTGCCTTGGTGCTCCACTCGCAAGTGACAACATGAATTAGTGATAATTAGGAATTACACATAAAACATTAAAAATAAAACATTATCGATTAAACATGTGAATTAAATAAAATACCAGAACAAAAGAAGGCTACAGATTTTTGGTGATTGAGTAGAGCTACTACTCATGGAAAAAAAAAACTGTTTTTATGTCTGACTGTGGCAGCTTTGACAGTTCGGAGTCACCTTCCAGAGGGAAGTGATTCAAAGAGTTTGTGGCCAGGGTGAGAGGGGTCAGAGATGATCTTACTCTCTCGCTTTCTGGCCCTTGCAGTGTATAGTTCGTTAATGGAGGGAAGGTTGCAGCCAACAACCTTCTCAGCTGATCGGTCGATTCGCTGCAGCCTCCGGGTGGGTGTTGGCCTAAAGAGGATCGCACAGCTCTGCAATGGCCACCCTTGGCAAGATGGGGCCTTTACAGAACCACCTGTTCTCTCCTTGATCACCAAACTGAGTATTTCCTGGTTCTCCCCACCCCACCCCCACATCTATCCTTCAGCCCTCTTCTTACTGGCCAGGATTGGTTGATTAAAAGTTCCCCCTCCCCTCCCTATGCCTCCTGACACGTGTTGAGAATCACATGACTTTACCACATCCCCCCATCCATCCTAATAATCTCAGCTCCATCTTTACCATAGCCATGCCACTTGAAGCTTTCTATTCTGTTCTTGGTCAGCAGTCTCTTCTGGATATTCTCTGTCTGATAATGAACCAAACCTCCTTTAATCAACTAAACCAGCATGGAACCTATTGAAAAGTTAAGTGCACGCTGCAGAGTCACAATCACATGAAACTACACCTCCTCCATCTTTTCCCCCACATTCAAACTGCACCACTTCATACAAATATGTCAGATAAAAGTGTGTAAAAATATGGTTTGTTTTTCAAAGATCAGTAAATATTAGGCTCACTGTGTCTGAATAACAAGGTGGCAGTAATTTATAAATGACTCATAAATATTTGACGTTCTGTGCTGTGGACTTATGCCCTGCAGGAAGTAAACAGCCCTGCACCCCACAGGGTCTGGCAGATCAGCAGGGGCCTAGCTTCCCTATGGAAGATCATTCCCAGGATGGTGCTCCAGCTAAGAGCAGGATTTATGTATTACATTATTTATTTAATGGCCCAGACAATTCTTTACGCCCAATTATATTTTCTCCTACCGCAGTCTCCAACGGATCTACATTTAGTTGCACTCCATTTTACATAGATAAAATAGATAAAATTCTTACACATTTTAATATTTACTCTTTATTTGCCATCTGTCCCTTCAATAACTTTGTTGATCATCCAATGTAGGAACCTAAAGCATTTACATATTTCAGGCATAATGCTCTTTTTGGCAACCTTGTAACCTGCTAATTTCGATCGATGCTATCCTTTTTTATTGAAGAGCTTTTATTTCTCAATTATAGAAAATTAAGAACTATTTTGTTTAAGATTGTTTAACCACTAGTAGACCTTTTAATATAATTTCCCAATCCATCTTGTTCATTGTAATTAGCTTTATTTAAATACTAACTATGAATTTTGACTAATTTATACCTTCCACAAAATAAGTGCAAAATTCTATTATGCTGTGAGGAATCTTTTAGTATGAGATTATTAATTTTCTCTGCCTCTGTACACAGGATGATATCGAAAATAACTTGTCCCTTAATTGGTTTTATGACAGTTAATTCTGTGAACTCTTCCTGTAAACATTTACCATCTGGTTACCCAGTCTTTATGAAGATTAAAGTCCCTATAATTAGAATGTTTTCTATAATTCCCATTTCAACATTGTTTATCTGCTAGGAGGCCAGTAAGCCATTTTCACCAATGTTTTGTGGAGCCTAGTTGTCTCCATTCATTGTGATATCAGATCTATAAGGAACAAAACTGGCAAGTTTTGGAAAAAGTACCTTAGTATCATTCACCATCAAATAAAACATGAGTAGATAGACACAAAATGCTGAAGTAGCTCAGTGGGACAGGCAACATCTCTGGAGAGAAGAAATGGGTGACCATTTGGGTCGAGACCCTTCTTAATAGGTATGAGTAGGAAGGAACTGCAAAGGCTGGTTTACACCGAATATAGGCACAGAATGCTAGAGTAAATCAGCGGGACAGGCAGCATCTCTGGAGAGAAGGAATGGGTGACCGTTTGGGTCGAGACCCTTCTTCAAATTCAGGTCTCCAGCATTCTGGGTCTATCTTAAAAGTAGATATGAGTTACATTTGTTGAGTCAGAGATCAATGGAAAATAAATACATCCAGTTTGTGTTTTTTGCTAATTTATTCATTGTATTTATTGTTCCTCTTTCACCAAAAGGGAAAGGCTACACTAAGTGAAAACAAACGCTGTCAAATTGTCACATATTTTCATAAATTCTAGCAATTTTTTCCAGATTTATCATCAAAGATGAGCAGTTACATCAAAAGAGGATAATTATGACATGTCTGAAACTTCAACTTACCTGACAGTGAAAAGAAAACAGAGGGTATTGCATTAGTTATTGATAATTCATAAACGTGGTAATTTATTTGAATACAAGGCAAAATTGATTAATTATTAATAATTAGATCAGCATTATATTCTTTCAATATTAACTTACATTTATATAGTGTATTTATGTAGCAAAACATCTCAAAGCACTTCATATGAGGATTATCAAATTTGAAATTAATTCACATAATTATACCGGACGGTGGATGACAACAATTAGATAATATGTCTATTACAAGAAACATCTTAGGAAGAAAAGAGTGGTAAAGATGTGGTAAGATGAGGTGTGTAAAGTTGGAGTTTAGAGAGGAAGGATTCCAGGGAGTGTCTTGAAAGCAAGTAGAAGTATTTTAAAACTGAAGCTTTGTTTAACTGGTGACATTGTATGTCAGTGTACACCGAGTAATGAGTAAATGGGACATTTCAAGTAGACCACAGAACAAAGAATAATATGGCAGAGGAACAGGTCTTTTATCCCACGTGGTCTCACGTTATTCTCCTCTGCCTGCAGGTGATTATATCCCTCCATACCCTGCATATCTATGTGCCTAACTAAAAGCCTCTTAAATGTGACTATTGGGTCTGCTTTCATCACCACACTGGTAGTGTGTTCTAGGTACCCACCAATCTCCAAGTAAAAAACATGTCCCTCATATTCCCTTTAAACGATACAATATGACAATATGATAGAACTTTATTTATCCCAGGAGGGAAATAGATCTGCCAACAGTCATAAAATACAAGATACATGAAACTAAAGTGACGAGTAAAAAAGGATTGGGGATGTGCAAAGATTGTGGGGGGGGGGGGGGGAGGGTGTCAGTCTAACCCACGACAAAAGGGGATGAGTTGTAGTTTGATACACATGGGAGAAGGATCTCCTGTAGTGTTCTGTACTGCATCTCGGTGGGACCAGCCTGTTGCTGAAGGTTGATCAGTGTATCACAGAGGGAATGAGCTGTTCCGTCCAGGATTCTCCGCAGTTTGAGGAACATCCTCTTCTCCAAGACCACCTACCATGAATCCAACTCTACCCCCAGGACACAGCCAGCCTTCCTGATGAATTTGTTAATCCTGTCGGTGTCTGCAGCCTTCTCCCTGCTGCCCCAGCACGACAGTGAAGAAGATGGCACTGGCTACCACTGATTGGTAGAACATCTGCAGCATCTTATTGCAGATGTTGAAGGAGCGGAGCCTTCCCAAAATGTACAGCGGGCTCAGTCTTAGCGACATAACTTAGCGACCCGTAACGCTAACGGCAGGTACTCGGGGAAACTTGTTAACTCGTAAAAATCTTTCAACATGATGAAAGATTTCCACGAGACAAATTTACTCTTGAAGTAAAAATTGAAGAGGGTGGGGGGGGGGTTGTTGGGGTGACTTAGTACAGGAGACAAGTGTAGGAGAGGTGTACTGACTGTGTGGGCAGACACTTTGGTAGTGATAGCCCATGGGGTTCACTGTCGAGGACTTCATAATGCAGAGAGCATCAAGGGCACGCAGTCTCCGGAGAGGCTAGTCGGGAGCTCCAACGGCGCAGAGGCTCGACCAGCCCCGACGCGAGGTCCGATCGGCCGGCACGGGGGAGCTGACATCCCCCCCGATACAGGAGCTGATCGCCCCAATGCAGAGGGCCAGACCGCCGGCTATGGGAGTCAAGATCATCCCGTCAACAGAAGCCTCGAGGCCCCCGACCACGGGAGCATAGAATTGAAGAAATTTAAACTTTTTTTTTCGTCTTCCATCATAGTGAGGAATGTGGAGGAGACACTGTGGTGGATGTTTATGTTAAAATGTATTTTGTGTGTCTGTTGCTTTTTATTTGTATGAATGACTTGGCAAATGAAATTCCTCGTATGTTGCAAAACATATTTGGCTAATAAAGTATTATTGTGATTGTGATGTGCACATTTTTCACACTAAACACACCATTGGACTTTAGACATTGTGTTGATTCAGAGTACAATTCTGCTTAACCCTCTATTCTTGATACCAAAAAGAGATCTTTGAACTTTAGGAATGACAGCATATATATATATATATATATATATATATATATTATTTGGCTTTAAAATATGGCTTGGGTCCTATCTTAATTAACTGACAATCATTGCAATCAAAGTCTCATAAACATGTTAAAGTTATTTTAAAGTTACATTATTCCATGCTCCAGCTTACACACGAGTCAGTGCAAACACTTGCATAACTTTTGTTAATACGTTGTTTGGTGCATCTGATCTTTTGGATGATCCAACTAGAAAGACACACAGCACAAAAGACCAAAAAAACAAGTATTAGCTAATCTCAGACCACAAGATCAGCAAAAAGATCTACCCTGGATGTATTAATGTATGACCAATGTAGGTTAAAGGTATAATAGCTGATCTATTTACAAAGGCAACACAATCATCACATATCCAAAAGCTTCAGTTTACAAAACAAAGAATACTCACCAAATGAAAAGCATGTATTGAATGATCTTAGGTAATGCAATTCATTTTTAAAGCTATCTCAAACGTATGGTAAATTTATTAATTACTAGAAACATAAGACATTTCACCTTGTACGTCTCTGTAATCTACCCATCCAGCTTCCAACTGGTATCAAGGATCTGCTTCCAGTACTCCATCAAGAAATTGTTGTGCCATATTGTTTCTGACATTGGATCACTCCTACTCTCTTTTAGAATTAAGGATTTTCTGGTCTCTGCGATATATCCCAAATATTTATGTTTCTATGAATGAAGAAACCTCTCCTCATTCTTAAATAACTGATGTACTATCGTGAGACAATGGCCCCAAATTTTATTCTCTCTTGTCGGGAAAACACTCGTTTGAAGATACGGTGATGAAGTAACCAAAAATTGCAACCACATTAATCTGTCACGTTGTTTTGAAGTAACGCTTGGTGCCTAATTACATGAAGATGTAATACACAAAAATTGTGACAACAAGCTTCATAAAATGTCCAATTTAGATAGTAAAGAACACATCGAAATATATGTGGACCACTGGCGGGTGATATTAAAAGAAAAAGCAAAATTTGATAGCTTCCAATTATTGCTTAAACCAGCTTGCAATTCAATACAGTTTCAGTTATTTCTAGATCTGTTACTTATTTTTAGAACAGCAATTTTGATGATCATGCCTAACAGTGCACAGCTTCTCTTTGACGTTTGATAACACTCACTTCACAAACTAACTTTTGACCCAATTGTAACTTAAATAGAAGAGCATGAGGGAACTTGAACCAGATGCTTCAGCAGAGGGTTTATCATGCCAACAAATGCACCTGACATTTGTCACTCGGCCTGCAACTTGGCAACAAGCAGTAAAATCTCACTGAACTCTGGCCACATTATATTATTTTGCTGTTTATTATAGGAGAACAATAAACTCAGAGTCAGCCATCAAGCACAGAAATAGGCACTTTGACTCATCATATCATTGCTGGCCATTGTACTGTAGTACTATACTAGACTAAGTGGGACCCGTTGGGTCCCAACATCACACGGGAGGGCTGGTTCCCTCAATGCAATATTCCACCTCTTCATCAATTCCAATATTGGTGGCCTGGGGGGGGGGGCTTTCTGGAGCGCTAGTATGTGTGTTATGGGCTGAAGGGACTGGTTTCCAGAGGGCTAGTATGGACATTATGAGCCAAATAGATTCTTGGGCTGGCGGCTCAGTCGCTGAAGCCTGTTTTGTTGGCAGCTCACTCATTCACGGCTGGTGGGCTGGCAGTTGACTCACGGCTATTCCTTGAAATTCCATTTCAAGCAGGTTGCAAAGCCACCAAATTCAAGTGCAGTTTCTTACCACTTCAAGCAGGGTGCAAGGCCACCAAATTCAAGTGCAGTTTCATGCCATTACAAGCAGGGTGCAAGGCCACTAAAGACAGCGAGTCGTGACCTCTCCCTCCTCCGTCTTGCAGACACTGAGCCACGCCCACACTTCTGGGTTTTATAGACCCTCCCCTCTCCCACCAGAAGGGGTGTGGCTTTCATGGCGTGATTGACAGGAGAGAGAATCTCAACATTTTAAAAACATTAATAACTCTTATTTTTCATCGATGGGAAAAATCCTCGGCACCTGATGAGCGGAGGGGGACTCTGAGTAAGATGGCCAAAAATCACAGCCGTACGTGATAGCGTTTTTTCTAAAATCAATATAAAGCGCAAACAGGAAGTGGTCAAGATTAGACTTTTAATTATATAGAAGGCAAGGCAATTTTAATTAGGCAAGGCAACATTAATTAGGCAAGTCATAATATAAATTAGGCAAGGCAACTTTAATTAGGCAACACAGCTTTAGCATTTCCAAACCAAAGGCAACACAGCTTTAGCATTTCCAAACTATATTTTCAAACCACATTAAGGGCACAGACAGGTCAGTAAAACCATTCAGTTTAGTAGACATGTGTTCAGCGTTATTCACAGTTCAGACTGAGAGACGTGACCCCCTCTCTCCCCTCTCTCCCCCCCCTCCCCCCCATCTTGCAGAGACTGACTGAGGCACTCAACACTTCCGGGTTTTATAGTCTCTCCGGAAAGGGCGTGGCCTTCAGGAGAGAATCTCAACATTTTTTTAAACACTAATATCTTTTTTATTTTTCATCGATGGGAAAACACCTCTGGTCCTGTGCAGCGGAGGGGGACACTGAATAAGAAATAAGATGGCCAAAAATCACAAGTGTAAGTGTCAGCGTTTTTTCTAAAATTAACATACAGAACAACAGGACATGGTCAAGATCAGACTTTTAGTAATATATAGAATACTATAGTAATCCCTTTTTCAAGCACGGTCCAAAACCTACTATGCCTCGATAATCCAAGTACTCATCCATATGGTCCTTAAATGTCATAAGAATACCTGGCTCCGCCACGCTCTCAGGCACGGCTTTCAACCATTCTCACATTCCCACTAAACCATTTACTCTATACCTTAAATGGCCCGCCATTTCAGGTTATAACAAGTCGCAGTTACCACTAACATAGGGAATCACTTTTTTTATAACTACCCTAACTAAGCCTATCATAATTATGTATACCTATACACACAATTCTATGTAATTATAGACCAAGTGGGACCCTTTGGGCCCCGTTCCCCAACACAATAATCCACTACTCACCCATTCCCCCAACACAACCTGTTTCCAAAACTCACCTGTTCCCCCAACGTAACCAGTTCCCCCAAGGTAATATTCCACCATGCACCCATAGCCCCGACAGGAGGCCTTGTTCCCCAACGCAACCCGTTCCCCAACATACGATTCCACCACTCCCCTGCCTCCCCCAGCACTGGACTTAAAAAAAAAAAATCAATTGCACTTCCCCTGCCTCCCCCAGCACTTCCAATTCCACTTCCCCTGGCCTTCCCCCTCCTGGTCAATTACTTGCTACCAGGACCACAACTAAGTGTTCTATGATGGCAACATTGTTGCAAATGTCAGGTGGAGGACTGTGAGGTCCCATTGTGACGTCATAGCTGCAAATGCCAGCACTGAAGTGTGGAAGTGATTATCAAAGTGGATTTAGAAAGCTTAAAAATCTGATAATTTGTGAAATATTACATCAATCTAAACAAAACTTGATACAAACAACCACAGGTCAATGGTGAGTAAGGTGGTGCAAAAATGTTTGCGCTATTGTGCACCATTTTGCCGTAGTTCCTTGAGATCGCACGCACGCAGACAGACGGCCAAACAAGACGAGACTTTTTATTAATATATAGATGTTTCATTTTTTTGTCAGGGAAAAGTAATAGAGCATAAAATTGAAATTAGTTGCATAACTGTAAATAAGATTATTAATACAGTATATTCCTATAAACATAATAATGTCCAGGAACACAATGCTATAACAATATTGTTGAACAGAATCTTGAGTCTGATTTTTGAAGTTTATTTTATTATTATGTGTACCGAGGTAGTGAAAACTTTTATTTGCATGCTATCCAGTCAAAGAAAATATTACAATCAAGCTGTCCACAGTGCACAGATAAAGGATATGACATTTAGTGCAAGATTAAGTACAATTAAAGATAGTTCAAGGGTCTCTAAGAGGTACATGGGAGGTCAGGATTGCACTCTAGCTGATGAGAGAACCGTTCAGTTGCCTGATCACAGCTGGGAAGGAACTATCCCTGAATTTGGAGGTATACGTTTGTGAACTTCTGTACATCTTGTCTGATGGACAAGGGGAAAAGAGGGGAAGAAAAATAGTAATTATATCTAAACTACAATTGATTGCCATCACTATGCTGCAGCTAAAAGTAATTTAGAAACTTTCATGCTAAAGTGGTTTAAAATTTAAATCTTTGAGTCACTTTCAGTCATTCGGAATATCTGAAGCTGAGCTGTTGAAGCTTTTACCAGTTATCAAGGATGATTACTTGACTTTAGTTCCCTACCACTTCACTGACATTGACAAAGTCAGGCCATAGTACAAGAGTTACTGAGACGTCCATTTGGCCCACTATACCTGTGCTAAGAGAATTCTTCTCTTTGAGAAAAATGTCTATTCGATTTAGAAGCATAAAGCAATGTCTTCTAATGTATTTAGCAAATTTCCATTGAAAACATAATTTACAAATCTACATAATAACCACAACAACAATTGCATTTAACAAGAGATTTTTAATTGAACACCCTAAAGGGAACAACAACTTTCTCATTATTTGATCTCAACAATAAATTGAGAGCTGCTCTATTTCCATGCAAGTATCCAATCTTAACCACTTGTCACACTAAAATGCATCTTGCAACATTAGTTTCTTAAATAATCTGTTTACATGTTTGTCGCGTTTACAATTTTTTATAGTTGAATCACTCTCCATGGGAGTACAGATTTATATTACTGCTTGAAATGACATTTATGCTGCCTATTGTGCCAACAATAACAAATGAAAAGATTTGAAGCACCTTACAAATTATTTCTAACATACACACAGAAAGTAAAATAAATAATGTAAAGATGCCCTATTTTTTCTTCCATTTTGAAACAACATTTAATTTTGTAGCATCAGTACTCAGTGCAATCAACTACATCGTCTCCTGGCAGATATCAGCAATGTACTGCGGTCAGGGAACAGAAGTCTGTGACTTCAATAATTATCATTTGTCTTACTGAATTTAATCTCTCTGGAATCTTGCTTCTTTATGATGGATTGGAGAAGAGGCAAATTTAACATTTGTATTCTTCAATTCCTATCTGGACCTCAGCTTGAAATATTGTAGCCTACTGACGCGACGATTAATCGTGTCTCAATTGACTTACAACTTTACTGAATAATGTTAGCTATCTTTTTCTTTGGCATCCCCTCGGAATTGAGATTGACGCTTGTTTGGTCTTGACCACTCAGGTTTTGTGGGTTGTGAGATGCTGATAAAGCCAATGTGGGAAAAGTAGGCTTTTTTGCCAATGGGCAGAAGGTGATGCATGGTTGGGAGTGCAGGTCTGAGATGAGCTGTGCGCCACCCATGGCCAGAGCTTTTGTGCTCATTCCTTCTAGAGGCATAGCTTAGCTTCGACATACAGTGCAGAAACAGGCCCTTTGGTCCATCGAGTCTGTGCCATCTAGCAATCACCCCGTCCACAAATGCTCTTAACACACTAGGGGCAATTTACAAGTATACCAAGCCAATTAATATACGATGCCTCGCGGGTCGACGGTCGATGAGAGTGTGGAGGTCCGCCGTGAGGGGGAGGGAAAAGAACAATGGTGGACCCAATGTGGGGGGACTGCCATGAGGGAGGGGGCGGAGGGGAGAACAATGGGGAGGGAGTGAAAAGACAATGGGGACGCAGCGTGGGGGAACCGTTGTGGAGGTGGGCGGAGGAGAGAACAAAAGGTGGAGCCAGTGTACTTTGGAAATGTGTGTGCACCGTCGGTGGCAGTTATTTGTATGCATTAGGTATGCAAGCAAAGAATTTCACCATGACAATAAAGTATTTAATTCCATTCCAAATCTGTATGTCTTTGGAGTGTGGGAGTGAACCGGAGATCCCGGAGAAAATCCACACAGTCACAGGGAGAATGCACAAACTCCGTACAGACAGCACCCATAGTTAGGATCAAACCTAGGTCTCGGCTGCTGTAAGGCAGCAACTCCACCGCTGCACCACCTTGGCACCCATTGAGCAATTTATCCCAATTCTTAGTTTTTAATGGGGGTGATAGACTTTAATCAATTGATGTAAAGAGGATTTGAAGATCAAACTTGTGACCTGGCATAAATCTCACCCGATAGTAATGATTGCTGCCCTGCTGTGCAATGTTGAGTCCTGTTCTATCTGCAGCGGGCACCTCAAGGCACTGTAAAGAAATGATGTCTCTACAAAATCCGCTGCATTCACTGGAAGGCAAGTGAATTAATGTCAGTGCCCTCAACTAAGCCAGTATCCCCAGGCCACATTGTTCATATGCCTGCTACCAGACTCCCTAAACAAACACGCTTTTGGGGCCTGTTATGGGAAGAGATTACGAGGCAGACAAGGTCAATGATTAGGGATGGGGACTGGCTGCGAAATAGATGTATGTCTTAATAGGAAAGCTATTTGTCTTTCCAAGATTTAATGGATAATCATCGTATTTTGAATCAGATGGAATATTTCTCGGATATGTGTATCATTTGTAATAATCAAAACTGGCAAAGTACTCTAATAAATACAAAATAGTTATGGGTTACCACTTTAATGTGATCAACATTTTTATATCAAATGAAAAGATAAACAAAGGCATTAATGAAAGTGTGCATAATTGGACCAGCCTTCTTCCATTATCTTTGTTTTGTGATCCAATATGTGAAACATAACATGTGATGAGAATTTGGTAAAGTAATACAGGTATGTCAGACTATCCAAAAATATAAAGGGAAATAAGTAATGAGTAAAACATTGACTTAGGGATATGAGGAAGAGAATGTTGTCCTAGATGTCCCCTGGCTGGGACCCTTGACACTAATACCCCTAAGGTCCCATTGCCCTTCCTCTATTACTAACCATGCTTTGTCAACTCTTCTCTCTTCCCACCACAGATCATGTCTGACTGCAGCCCCAACACTGTCATGTCTTCACAATCTCCCCCCTGACCTCACTCTCTCCAATGTTGAATGGTCTGTCCTCAGCAGAAGCCTTACCTTTGTACCACATATACCGAACAAGTTCCGAGCCCATCATGATGTTAAGCTCTTCTTCTGTGCCCTCCGTGCTTATTACTCTGGCAAGCCCCCAGCCCCCATTGACAACCCAATCTCCCGTCCCAAACTCTCCGACTCCTCCTCCTGGACTCAACTTGCCGACTTTCTTCCCTCTCTCAACCTTTTCAACTCTAAACGTTGCCACAACATCACATCTCGAGGTCTCCACCCCGCTTACTTATTCCAATATCACCCCCTCAAAACACACGGCACTCTGCTCACTCAGTACCAACCCCAATATTGTCGTCAACATCGCCCGGCAGTGTCGTAGTAATCTGGCAGTCTGACTTCTACTGTATTGAATCTTGACATCAGCTCCCGGACACCGCCCCAGGAGAGTTATGAGAGTCAGGAGTGGTTAATTATCATAATGTGCCAACAACTTATTGCTGCAGCTTTACAGGCCCATTAATGCAATAACACGACTAATATATAGTAATAAATTAATAATCAGTCGTACCAGGTAACCAGGCCATAATAGTGGAAATACTGGTATGTAGTGTAACCAAAACCATAGTAGGTCATGGTTGCTGAGGTTGTGGCCAGTATTATGCAGTGATCAAGAGCCTAATGGCTCTTGAACTTTGCCGCTTTCCATAGAGACCTTTCTCATTGGTTTGCTCATCACTTCCCACTCGATCTGCCTCCTCCCCAGGCAACTACAGGAGGTGTGATACCTGTCCTCTCTCACTTCCATCCTGGGACCCGTGAAGCCCATCATTTGCATCTCTTCCAACTTTGTCTATCGCATTCTATGCCACTGATGTGGCCTCGTCTACATTAGAGAGACCAAATGTAGACTAGTTGACCATTTTGCAAAATGCCTGCTGGATCTCCCGGTTACTAACCATTTAACTCCCTTTCCCAATCCCATACTGATCTTTCTGTCAATGGCCTACTCCATTGCCAGATTGAAATCGCATGCATAAATGGAAGAACAGCTCCTCATATTCTACTTGGATCCTACAACTCAATAGTATGACCAGTTAATATTCACCTACCTTTGTAAATTAAATTGGATTTGTACTTGGCTGAACAGTCGTGGGTGTATTTGGAGTGGAGAAGGGGGCTAAGAATGCATACTTGCAGAGCATCAGTGTTGAGGACCAATTTATCTCTGGCTTTACATTTCACTCCTCTTCATTCCTGATCAGACATCCTGTTTCTTCCCTTTTCACCTCAAACTTTTGTCACTATATCCATCCTTCTGCTGATCAGCTCCCTTCACCTTATACACCTATCACTTGCCAGCTTTGCCCAGCCTCATCTCTCACTTTTCCAGCTATCTTCCCACTACTCCATCAGTCTGAAGAAGGGTTCGGATCCAAAACATCACCAAGCCATTGCATCTACAGATGGCTGGCTGGCTGGCATGATGAATTCATTCAGCACTTTGTTTTTTGCTCATGGTTCCAGCATCTACATTTTATTGTGTCTCCAAAGAATGGTGTAGACTGGATAATTTGTTTTGACTATTGGAAGGTATAAAGTAAGGTCACCTCTATTAGAAATTTTACTTTTATTGCTGTATGAATGACCGTGAGTGGGAAGCAAAAGACTGAAGTTCATGAATGATTCATGACCTAGCAAGATAATGAGCCTTAACTGGACAATAATGGACTTCTGCAGGACCACATAGACTGGTGAAATGAGCTGATAAAATGGCAATTGAATGAAGAGAATGTGGAATAAATGCAGCTGAGATGAAACAATACAGGGAGGCAAAATAATATAAATAGTACTGGCATGAGCATGGAGGCTTGGAACATATTCCCAAATCTTTGGTTGGGGAGGGAGTTATACATAATTAAGAAAAACTGATGGAGTAAGTAAATTCAATTCTGGCTGTTGGGACACCCCTATATATATGCGATATATCGACGAGACCAAGTGCAGACTGAGCGATCACTATCAGAGTGAGGTCACATGCAAATTGGAGGAATGGCACTTTGTATTTCACAATTGGGGGACAGTACTTGGGGAATCCAGCAGTATGAATTTTTTTCTTTGAATTACAAGTAACAAAGATTGCATTCCCCCCCCCATCCAAGTGGCAAAAATCAGAAGATTATGTGCTACTCCTGTTGGGACACCCCCCCATCCTCGATATATCGGCCTATTAGCGATCACTGAGTTTGCATCCATATATCACTTTCGTTTCACTCTTCCAGCAGTATGCCAACAACAGACCATTGTGGGCTCCAACTTTCCTTGGTCATTGGTGCCGGCTCCGATTTGTTCAGAATCTTTTCATACCTCTAGTTTCCCTCTCCCCGGTATCTCAGTCTGAAGAAAGGTCTCGACTAGAACCGTCACCTATTATTTTTCTCCAGGTAGACACAAAATGCTGGAGTAATTCAGCGGGTCAGGCTGCCTGACCCGCTGAGTTACTCCAGCAATTTGTGTCTACCTGGAGTATTGTGTCACCTTTGATCTTCATATTTAAAGAAGGATATACTTGCATTGGAGACGAAAAAGGTTCTGGAAGTCTTTCAAAAGACAGCAAGTATACTTGAAGGGAACTAACTTTTAGGGTTTTGTGCAATATCTAAGCAGCCCTTTCAAAGACCTGTCGCAGGTATAACATTGAAGAGTGTATTGATTCGTAACATGAAACAAATGTTCCAATCCATATCAAGCAAAGATACATTGATTGTTGAATGATGAACATAGTACAAAATGTAAAGTACATAAATATTTCAAAAGATTTCACAGAATATTTTTCAAAATAACACGTAAAAACATGGCTAATGTTAAATATCGATCGGCCAATGTGCTTCTCTATTTGTTTCTCTCTGAGTATTTACAGAAGGATTTTAAATCATATAATCATTAGGCATAGGAGGAGGCCAGTTGGTTCTTGGATAGGTAGAAGTCTGTGTAGGCTCTTTGTTAAATCTAGTTTGTTTCATTCCCACACTTTGTTCTGCAGGTGCATGACCAATTAACACTTTAGTGCGCTGCTTGATTCTTTCCATTGCCCCTACACTCAGTCAGTTCCACATCTTACTCACTCTCTGCTTTCATGCTTCATCCCTGCATTGTTCCAGGTTTAGCAGTGATGGCAAAGTGTTCCTCTTTATTTTCAAATCTTTCCTTGGTCTCGCCAATTTGGTAACCAACCAGGGGTACACAGATGACACCATCGTCCAAATCTGGACTCATGTGCATTCCAAACATAATTATTTCACCATTGGCAACCATTCCTTCCAATTGCAAAGTAAATTAAAATCAAAACAATTACAGATGCAATAATCTTAGTGTCTGTAATAAGGTAAAATATCTTGGACATTTTATTACAGAACAAATGACAGGTGATGAGGATATTAATAGGCAACGTCGTATGCTATATGTACAAGCGAATATTCTCTTACGCAAGTTTGGTGCGTGTACAGATGTGGTGATGTCTCCGTTCAGAGCATATTGTACACCACTCTATACTGCACACCTGTAGTCAAACTACAGAAAAACAAGTTTACAGACTTAAAGTAGCATATAATGATGCCATGGGAATACTACTAAAGAAACCTAGATGGTGCAGTGCAAGTGAAATGTTTGTGGCTGCAGGAGTCAGTACTTTACAAGCTATCCTAAGAAATCATATGTATAAATTTATTTGCAGGATTAATGACTCTGAAAATTAAATTATCTTGGTCTTATCAAACATAAGGTTTAGCACTACACACTACCAATCCCAGCTGTGGAGACGTTGGTAGAGTTGTCTCGTTGTAGGACACTGATCTTTCTTTTTATTCTGGATTTTAAAAAAACATTGAGTTTTGGTATATAATTTATGATGCTCCTATAAGTAATTTACTAAGCTTTTATATGTATTTTATGGTGTTTTTATATGCAATGTATTCTATGTAATGTTGTCTTTTATCTGGACGTTGAGTCTGAAATAAAAGTTTAATAATAATAATAATAAAGTGTAGGAAGGAATTACAGATGCCGGTTTGCACCGAGGAATTATACAAAATGCTGGAGTAACTCAGCGAGACAGGCAGCATCTCTGGATAGAAGGAATGGGTGATGTTTTGGGTCAAGTCCCTTCTTCAGACTGTTTGTTAAGTGTAAGGCTAGCAGGTTTCAATTAGTTAAATGGTAGAACAAATGGAAAACAAAACTATAAAGGGGCTGGAGGTGAATAGGACTAAATGAAAGAAGCAGGGGAGAGGAATATAGAAAGATCAATATGCTAACTTTCGCTTACATGCACATGAAAACCACATCACCCACAGTAAGGTTACACAATGGTCATGAAATAAAAGGCCAACTGAACTAGTTTAATGGTGTTGGCTGAGGTGTTAGTCTTCGCCATGACACAGGTCTTCCTCAAAGTGTTCAATGATTAGTTGGTTTAATATTTAATCTAAAAGGTGGCACCTCTGCTGGTGGAGTGCACTACTAATATGGTCAGATTAGAGTTTCAGCCAATGTTACATGCTGAAGTCACTACACAGAAACCTTCTGATTAACAGGTGTGAAAACTGGCACGGAGATGAGCTTCACATCTGAGGGATCCAAACACTGATTTTTTTCAGACAATTAATTTCACACTTGTCACATTTTGGTATTTTTACACACCAAATAATGTATTGACTTAGAATGTTCAATGTCAACAAAACAGTGCAAAGCACCTCAGAAGGACTCGGACTGTGCATTTCACTTGTCTTCCTGCAATGTTCTTAGATTTTGGAAGCTTAAATGTGTTTAGTTTATTTTAATGCAGTGGAGTTGGGAGATAGTCCTAAGTCATTGAAGTTGGGAAGATTGTGTGATATCACAGTGGGATGAACAACAGATGATTACTTTTGGGCAGAGGCAGGCCGGAAGTAAATTAATTAGGAAGTGGAGTAAGCAAGTTTAGGAGCAATGGAGATAAAGATAAACAAGATTGTAATTAGTAAATTACAAGAATAAATAAAACCCTTCTTCTTCTTGTTCTTCTTGCGAATGAAACATAAACCAAAAGAATAGTTATATCTCAAGCCAGGTGTTGAGCAGCCAGGTTGTTGTCTCTGCGTCAATGTATGCCAGGCCCTGAGCTCCATTTGGTGGGTGGTAGAGCGGGCACCCAGAGATGACATGGTTGACTGTCTGTTGTTCTGCTCCACATTCACAGGCTGGGCTCTGGCGGAATCCCCATCTCCACATGCTGGCATTGAAACGCCCAACTCCAGTACAAAGTCTGTTGAGCTTCACCCATGCTCCTCTGGGGTGGTCAGACTCTGGACAGCTTTTATCTGGTGTAGAGATGTAGCTGTGTAATGTAGATGAGGTTTTCTTCCACTCCTCTGACCACTTGGTAGCTATCCAGTGTGCTTTTGTTTCAGTTGGCTGGATGGATGCTAGGAGTTGTTTTCCATGTAGAGCAAAGGGGTGATGGGACCTCAGTCGGGGTGGTCTCTGCTCTCTGCTGATAGCCTGATGGAGGAGGTGATATGGGTCCATGGCACGACGAGATAGTGCCAGAGTTGCTGCTTGTCTTTGGATCTCTGCAAGTGTAGGGATGTGCTCGACTGGAGTAGGTTGAAGGCACCCAGTGATGGTTCGCAAGGTGCTGTTCAGGCTCGTGTCTACCAGGCTAGTATGTCTACTTCTATTCCATACAGGTGTGCAGTACTCAGCTGGAGCATACACAAGAGCTAAGGCAGAGGTCCAAAGAGTTGATGGACTGGCTCCCCAACTTGTTCCTGCCAGGCGTAGGATGAGGCCGCTACATGCCATGACCTTGTCGCGGAGACCAGCCAGGTGTTGACAGAATGTAAGCGACCTGTCCAGCTTTACGCCGAGGTAAGTGGGTGTTTGTTGGAAGTCCAAGCGCCTGTTGTTAACGAAGACAGCTAACTCTCGCTTAGCTTCCTTGTTGTTTAGATGAAATGCTGTTGACACTGTTTTGTTATAAAAAAATGTTATATGTACTCATCACCTGAGAACCCACAAGCTAAATAGAAACTGGATACTATAATTTAGTTGATCTAAATGCTAGCTGATGTCCTTGTTTCAGACTTTAAATTGAAAATGAGTTAAATAATTAAATTTCCCATCATTCTTACCTCCAAATTTCACCAACCCGTTGCTCTAACTACCTTTAAAATAAAATTGTCTATTTTGAAAGATTGCATCAACACTGACTACATTTGCTTTAACCTGTCTATTTTTGCATTTTAAGTTTTAACTGAATGGAGATTCTCTATGGCATAATTGTACAGGCAAGAGTTATAATTTGAAACACTTCTGAAATTTTACTCGATTTAGTACCTGTAATAATATTTTGATATTTTGGAGACACCGATATATACATAGTGAGAGTGAGAGAGAGACTGATTGGGAGAGTGAGTGGGGACGAGGGTGAGAGAGAGAGTGTGGGAAAGAGAGGGTGTGAGGGTGAGAGAGACAGAGAGGGTCGGTGATGTAAAGTGAACGGGAGAAAGGATGGGCGAGATAGTAGCAAGCACAGTGGGAGACAGAACATCATACAATATGGGTACACATCCTTCAGTCCATTGATTTGCAAACAGACCACCAAGCATCAATATACACAATTGGTAATTCAATTTAATTTCCTCTAATTCCTATCCGCCCAAATTCTACAATGTTAATGTAGGTTATAAAAATCTCCAACCCACCCTCCTTCACTTTCCAATTAACCTACCAATTTGTGCAGCTTTGGGATGTGAAAGAAACTGGAGAATTCAGAAAATCCAGGAAGAACATGCATATTCCCCACGGACAAGCGTTGTGAGACAGCAGCTCTATTAACTATGTCATGTGTTGCCGTGCACTTCATAATCAATGCATTTTCTTTCTTTGCATTCTTAATGTTTTTAATTAATTTATTTTCTTCTACTACCTTTCAGACCACAGGAATAAGTGGAAAAGCATTTTATTATGACCTATATAAACATTGTCTTGTGAGATTCCGGTTGCAATACGGAAGAAAGGAAAAAGCATGAATGGCAACTGAGACTGGGATTATATCGCAATCTCCTGATACGTGTGTTTTTACACCAGCGTTTGTTTAGGTTGAATTCTGGCAGATTGATAAAATGACTGCATGCATTCACATTGCAAAAGAGGATTCTTTTATTTTGACAGGGAAATCAAAAACGTGTCACTTTACAGTTGGGATAATGGAGTCAGATTTAATATGATTAACAGAATAGAATTGCTTTATGGACACTTTTTTCCCCCCCATAATCTGATGTAAAAGAAAACCAGGCTAAAATGAAGCACGGCACAGCATAAAAATATTGTTTGGTGAGACCATTGTGAAACCATTTTTTAATCATTTGCAAGCTACATAGAATTATCAGGTAACAGAGCTCATGTAATCCTGCAATCTTTAGCATCTAACAAAAAAATATTCTTAAACTTCTGCAGTCTACAATATATTTAATGTTGCTAAACAATGCAGCCAAAAGAAACCCTATACACATTTACAAAGTGAAATGATTCTCCTCAAAATACTGCAAGCTAAAGTAGAAAATACAAATACTGTAGTCAACTCCATAGGGCAGTAAAGAGCTCCTAACTGGCCTATTTTACGGATCTTCAAGGACTTTAAACAGTGTCACATGGATAAATGCAGCAAGTCAATGCCTGCCACAGATATTCCAGGGACAAAGTGGGGTCGCAATTAGATTATTCTGTAATCGAGTAAAGGGCCTGATTCTTGGATATCATGAAAATAAATAGTATCGTTCACTATTGTTGAATTAATAATCATGGAATTGTAACAGTAAATGATACAAAACCTCACAGCTGTCACAATAGTGGGAATGATTTGCTCCCGATTAAAAAAAAAAATTACCTCTATAATTATTCAAAGTATTGGATTTATTTTTTCATTTGTTCATCAGATATTCCATATTTCCATGAAGTGCAAATAGATTTCTCCAAACTAATAAAGTCCGCAGAATAAATAAATAACAGTAAAAGTTTCTTCTGAAAGGAGAAGTGTTTTGTATATTATTGCACATATAAGCAGCTGTTCAAAGTTAAGTGTTGTCTGACAACTTAGTAGCTGGATTTTTAATAGAATATCTGTGTAGATTTATTCTTGATAATTATATATTTTGATTCTTGATAATGTATTGCTGTATTGTAAATATATTATATTATTTCTACTTTAGAGTTAAATTTACTATTTTTTCAAACGCTTTTTGTACTAAATCGACATGATTAATTTAAAAAATATAATTTATATTAAAATAATGGCCTTGAAGTTGTGGTGCATCAGTATTGGAATGTTATATGGTTCTGTCAGTGTATCAAGGCTGCAGGCCCTACTGAATCTATAGCATACTTTTTCCCTCATGAACTGTTCTGGTGGAGACCCTGCAAGATCAGTTGGAAGAATTGATAGGGTCTAGGGAGGAAAGGTTTTATTGGGTTAGTCATTAGATGATTAGGAATACGTGTGGGCAAATAGTTGGCAAACAAAGCATCCAGTGGCTGGCCTACTATCTTCCTCCTTTGAGGGCATATCAGTAGAATATTGCATGGGAAACTATGACACTTAATGTGTATTTGGCATTAAAAGTGCTTCTGATATGGACCCCAACTTATGTTAGAACTTGCTGAATATCTGGAGTGACACAAGGCGACCCAGGAATGTCCAATACTGCATTCAATAGCATGTAAGGTTTATTTTTAATCATATACAACTAATTAGCAATATTCAATCAGAATTCTGGACCAATAAATGCAAGGAATTTATAATCATTACATAGATATTGTTATTAAATAATATGACAGGTGAATACAAAGTATAGAGCCATATTCAGTGAGAGTCCTTACAAACTCTGACGGCTGATAATCTACTCTATTTTCCTCCTGAAGTTGTTTTAGGTTGAGCCGGATTGTTAGGAATTATTGTATTGAATTTGATTCAGAATTTTGAGTTTCTGTGAGTGCCTACTGCTATTTCTGCGAGATAACTTGCCTGTCTCACCTGCAATGTAGATATTACATTCTGCACACTCAAAAAGGTCAGATTTTCTGAAACTCTGCCGCCTACAACTTATACCAATATTGTCCCTTGTTATATCAATATTAAAAATGTTCACCCTTGTAATTAAATGTGCCACCAGAAAAGAATGTTTAGGGAGGCACAGCAGTAGAGTTTCTGCCTTACAGCACCAGGGTTCAATCCTGACTACGGGTGTTCTCTGTATGGAGTTTGTACATTCTTCCTGTGACCAGTTTTTGGTTTTTATCTGGGTGCTCTGGTTTCCTCCCACACTCCAAAGACGTACATGTTTGTAGGTTGGCTTCCGTAACATTGTAAATTGTCTCTAGTGTGCATGATAGTGCTAATGCATGGGGTGATCGCTGGTTGCTCGATGGGCCAAAGGGCCTACTTCCACGCTGTATCACTAAAGTCCAAAGTAAAGTCTAAATCTATTCATAGTTCTTTGGCATGTGTATAACTTCTAACACCTCCAACCCCAATTTTTTTTATTTCTTCAAGTAGTCTCTTAAACTTACTCCCTTCTCTTAGCCCCACCCTTCGTCGCACATTTATATGTTCTCCTATTCAAGATATACAAGAGTAAACTATTGCTGTTGATGATTAATATGTTTTCTTTGTCCTTTTTGATTCTTTGAGACAATTGACAAATAATTGATGGTTCCTGAATCTGTCCTCAAGTAAACAGTGAAAGACTTTTCCTCTCTTTGCATCACTTTTCTTAACAAGAGCTTGTCTTATTGCATGTAGAGCCGTAGCAGATAATCCATATCTGCTAACTTGGAAACAAATACATCAAATGCAAATATTGCAATTCTTTTTGGTTTGGCTAAATGATTCTATTTAATTCCTCATAGATTTGAATATATTTCCATTTATAAATTAACCTTCCACATTTTGATTCAAATAGACTGAGCTTCCTCTGGGATAGCATTTCAGTAGTGTGCAGGAAACAAAATGAAAGGATGTGTCTCTCTTGAGTACTGTATAGCTTTGGAATAACTTCTAAATAATAGATGACATTACAATTGGCACATGATAGCTAAATCCCCTTTGAGTCAGCATTGTTTCATGGACAATGCAAAACTGTAGAGTGTTATAGGTATTTTATAATCAGAACCTTTATACAGATTATAAATCTGATTTTATGTACTTAAAAATTAAAATAAATTATTATTGGTGCCCCTCGGGTAAATTTAAAGCTAATTTGCATCTATTTTAATGCAAGGAATCTTTCAAGTATAGTAAATGCTTTATTTTACAAAGCTGTGTGGGGGGGGGGGGGGGAATACAATACCGTTGCCATCACAGTCTCGGTTGCAGGAAGTGCAGGACTGGAACTCAATATCCCAGGG
Organism: Leucoraja erinaceus; assembly: GCF_028641065.1. NCBI lineage: Eukaryota > Metazoa > Chordata > Chondrichthyes > Rajiformes > Rajidae > Leucoraja > Leucoraja erinaceus. The sequence continues at coordinate 29,815,838 of NC_073387.1, read as the reverse complement.
TATAAAATATTCAGGCAAGACAGAGGTGAAAGTAAGAGAGGAGGTGGCATTGCACTGTTAGTCTGTGACTACTTAATTCAGTTGAGAGATGACTGCCTACATAACTAGAAGACTCCTCAAATAAGGTCCTATGGGTAGAGATTAGAAACAGAAACAGAAAAAGGATGTTGTCACTTTGCTGGGGATGTATTACAGCCCTCCTGACAATGAACAAGAGGTGGAGAAACAGATATGTAGACAGACGTCAGAGAGATTAAATAAAAAGTAACGGTTATAATAATAATAATAATAATGTTTTGTTTATAGGGACAGTGCATATTAATTAACATTTGCATGTAAATGTGCGAGATTGTAGCTAATCAGTAGCTAATTTCCGTCTCTAGTCCCTTATAGTGCTGAAGGATTTTGATTTCCTGGATATTAACTGGGATTGTCTTAACTTTAAAGGCTCTGGAGGTGGAAGGCGTTAGAATTTTTTAGATGAGTTTAAGAAAGCTTTTTGACATAGCAGATAGACCAATGAGAGAAGGAACATTAATGGACCCTATTTTGGTCAATAAAGCTCATCAAATAGAGGGAGTGACAGTGATCCATATCCCCATAACCATTGCATACTTTACCAAAGTAAATTCCATTTGCCATTCCTCGGCCCACTTGCCCATCTGATGAAGATCCCGCTGTAATTCTTGATAACCATCTTCACTGTCTATGATAACACCTATTTTAGTGCCAACTGCAAATTTACTAATCATGCCGTACATTCTCATCCAATTCATTGATACAGATGACAAACAGCAATGGGCCCAGCATTGACCCCTGAGGCACAACTCTTTCCACATAATGGTATATTTCCAGCAACAGAAAAAGCTATAATATTCAAGTGATATAATAACATAAAGGGAGGCCATTCTTCCCATCAGATCTGTGATGGCCGCAAGGGAAGTACTGTACACCTCTTCTTATTTCGATATATCCTTGCAATTTGTTGTGTTGCACAAATACGCACCCAACTCCCTTTTTATTCTGATTGCCATTCACGTGCACAAGAGGGGAAATTTATATTAGCCCATCAAATCACCACCACAACTTTAGAATGCAAGAGGACATCAGAGCTTCCTAGCATAAGCATGTGGCTATAGAGCTATACACTAAATGGCAGAGCTATAAAGGGAGCACATATAATCATGCATACATTTTTGAAAGGGTTAGACATATTGACTGATTGGTTGGTAAAGCCTGTGGGATCTTAGACTTCATTAACAGAGATAGAAAACAAAAGGGCATTATATTGAACCGATTGAAAACAGTAGTTGGGCCACAACTGAAGAATTATATTCAATTCTGGTAACCACAATTTAGGAATGATGTGAATGTCGTAATCAGAGTGTAAAATAGGCTAATTGAAATTGTTCCAGGGAAGGAGTGCGATAATTAAAAAAAAAAAAAGAGGAGATGGGATCCTGCATTTATTAAGGGGAAAAAAATAAGAATGAAAGGAGACACAAGGAACAGCTGACGCATAGAACACAAAGTGCTGGTGTAACTCAGCAGGTCAGGCAGCATCTCTGAAAGACATGGATAGACTATGTTTCAGATTGGGACCCTTCCTCATACTGAAGAACGAGTGGAGATTTGATTGAGATGTACTAGCTGATGGCTGGTTCAGGAGGGATAAATAGGGGAAGCTGCACCATTAACTGATAGTTTAAGCAGCCAAGGGCCATAGATTGAAAAACTCGAGCAAAATATTTAAGAGGATCTAGAACTTATTACTATTAAGGGAGAGAGAAAACAGAATCGACTGGGGCTCTGAAGGCATGTAGGATAAAATGATTTGTTGGCAATGTGGAAATGGTGCGGGAACGAGATTGGCTCGATTGGTCTACTAGACCTGGAATAGACTCAATGGGTTAAATAGCCCCCTTCTGTGCCAAAACAATGCTAGGAGATGTAATTGTGGCAAAGTCAACTTTAAGAGAAGTAAATTATAGTGTTTCATAAATCCTGAAAGCATGGGAACTGTGGAGGAGCAGAGATTTAGGACTGGAAGCATAAACATCACTAGAGTTTTGGCAACAGTATAAATTGATTAAAAAGGCCAATCAATATTGAACTGTATTTTACAGGACTGCAAGATTATGTTACAATAGTGTAATGCTCAGACCCATTTAGTGTACTGTTCAGCTCTGGATCTGTACTCCTGAAAGGACATATTAACCTTGGAAAGAGCCCAGTACAAATTAACTAGAATGTGCTGTGGTTAAAAAGTGTTAAAATGAGAACAGATTGAAAACAGACGATTTGTATTCCCTAAAGTAAAGTGATCAAACTGGGGTTTGTAAAATGAATAAAGATGAATGATAGATAAGATAGGCAATAACTGAATCCTCCATCATATCTGATTGTGATGACTACATATTAAATCTAAGTTATCTTTCTCTGCCCATAAGATGCGAAATACTTTCGCAAAATTGGCAACTAACAATGGTAGCAGTTAATTTAGAAAAGTAAACTGGTAAATTAACAGCAGCTAATCTCAGGGCAGAGAAAATATAATTTGTATACATTATAAAAAGGAAGGAGTTTAAAACTGCAATTTAAAATTGAGGACATTAAAAACGCCTGTAGATTTAAGAGTTTACGACACTTTTTAAATTTCAAGCAGTTTGCCAGCTGGTAGCAACAGCCAACTATTATTTTCTGTCAGACATTTGAGGTTACAGATTATGTGGTTAACAACTGCTGACTATTTCAACAACATTTTTCGAGTTTCCATCAGTATAGTAACTATCCAAACTAAATGGGCCCTGAACATCAGATTCAATTCTCCACAGATTACAAATTAGCTGATCTCACACAGGAGGAAAGTAGACATCACAGTCAGCTTCAATCACAGGGTGAGGAACAAAAAATAAATCCTCTTGTCAAAATTTCCACCTTGTTATTATTCAGCTACCCTCACTGGAGACATGCATCTGTGTCAATGTTGGCAGAGTTAAATTCACAATCAAGCCCAGCAGTGATGTCTTCAATTGTTGAGCAGCATGTTGAACACAAAGCAAGGTATCGGAGAATACCTGGTGCCCGTGGGAATAGAGTTTCTGTGGGGAAACAATTACTTAAAGGAAAAGAGAAATAAATATTGGTGAAATAGAGAAAACAATTACAAAAAATAAAACAGGAAAAAGTGTTGTTATCCTTCATGGTTTGAATCCATCCACTTAATCTCTTACATACCACACATCACAAGCCTTTCCTATTGTTCTGTCCCTCCCTCCCTCTTTGTAGTTTAAAACATGTTGTATTTCTGGCATTAACCACAGAAATTTAACACTATTTTGCCTTCCACATGTACTTCCAACCAACCATGTATTTCTAGTAATTTTGTTTCTTATCTTCCTTTAAGTTTGTATCCTTTTCTTTACATTTTCACATTACTCAGTTCTCTTCTCCAAGTTGTTCTGGAGGGACACAATAAACTGGAGTAATCTAATGGGTGGTGAAAAGGAATACATGACTGGGTCGGAGGTAGGATCTCGAACTGAAACATCATCTATTCCTTTTCTCCAGAGATGCTGCCTGACCAGCTGAATTACTCTAGCTTTGTGTCTAACCGGTGTAAACCAGCTTCTGCAGTTCCTTCCTACACATTTTGTTCTGGGGGGAATGTACATTATAGTTGCTAATTATTTTTACCATGACTCTGCATGCTTGATATATTTATTTTAAGATACTTTTCTTTCCCTATTCTACTCTCCTTGATGCATCGGCAAGTGTCCGAACTTGCATTGATTGCCCCTTCCCCCACTTCTCTCTCTCCTGTTAATCCTCCTTTCTTTCCTTTAAAGTATCTGTGATCTATTATTTCTGGCCTCGTGATCATTCAAAAATGTAATCTGCTTACAATTGTTGGAAATGCACTGATCCAAACTCTAGAGTTCTCTAAACCTCCTCAGATTGTTACTTCCCTTTCCTTCCTCGTGATGCTTTTTGAAATCTCGGACCATTTGTGGTAATTTGCCAAATCTCACTAAATAGGTCCAGTGTCTGATCGTGTTGGGTGACACCACTTTAATCCAAGGGACAAATTACTAATTTAAATGCTAGTGAATTTCCATTCTACTTACTGTAAACTTACTGACCTAAATTTTCTGGAAGAGCACAATTTTTATTTCACTTTACTGAGTTGGAGTGAACTCATTTTTTGATGGGGGTTTGTGAGAGATAAGGATATCAGGATTTCAGTGTTATTTGGTTAAGAATACACTATATATCTATAATGAAACAGAATGTTCCATACAGATCACTAAGATACAACAGAGGCAAGGAATGCACAGAGTTTAATATGGCATTCCGAGTATCGCTTTGGCAACTTTTTTTTCCTCCCAAGATGACTTGGTGCAGCACAGTCTCAAAGGGGAATAACTCTAGGAGGATGACTTTGGGAATAACGCCAAAATGTGAATGAGGAGGTGAAGAGAGGGCCAACATGAAAATAATGGGGTGAAGGGAAAATGAAAACAATTATGCCATATATAAAATATAGTTAGTGCCACTCTTTTATAATGATCCTATAATCTAACTGCAAAGAGCCATATGTGACTAAAACTAGAACATGTGATTAATTTTAGAATATCTACCCCAGGACAGACATGGTTAATACAGTTGTGTGTTACTACAAAGATTGGTTGAAAGCTTCGATGAATACATCATAAGGTTCATTTTATTTGCTTGCAGTGTTTTTGTAACAGGTCAATTTACAATAAATTGCCCTTGCCCAAAGAAACACACAAATAAGTACAATGACCATGTATTACAAAGTATTCAAGCTATTTCATAAATATGCTAAGCACAATTCCTTTATTGAAAATTACTTCAGAGGCCTAGCTCTCAAAAAAACATATTTTCTTTGTTTAAAGGATCTTACTCTCCACTCCATTAACATTTATTCCATGCTAATAAAAGTGGGAGCAAAATATAAATCTATAGCTATATAGCATAATTAAGATTATTTAAAGTATTTAGACAATAGACAATAGGTGCAGGAATAGGCCATTCGGCCCTTTGAGCCAGCACCGCCATTCACTGTGATCATGGCTGATCATCCACAATCAGTACCCCGCTCTTGCCTTCTCCCCATATCCTTGACTCCGCTATCTTTAAGAGCTCTATCTAACTCGCTCTTGAAAGCATCCAGAGAATTGACCTCCACTGCCTTCAGAGGCAGATGATTCCAGATTCACAGCTCTCTGCGTGAAAAAGTTTTTCTCATCTCTGTTCTAAATGGCCTACCCCTTATTCTTAAACTGTGGCCCCTGGTTTTGGACTCCCGCAACATCGGGAACATGTTTCCTGCCTCTAGCGTGTCCAATCCCTTAATAATCTTATGTTTCAATAAGATCCCCTCTCATACTTCTAAATTTCAGTGTAGACAAGCCCAGTCACTCCATTCCATCAACATATGAGAGTCCCGCCATCCCAGGAATTAACCTCGTGAATCTACTCTGCACTCCCTCAATAACAAGAATGTCCTTCCTCAAATTTGGAGACCAAAACTCCCCACGATACTCCAGGTGTGGTCTCACTAGGGCCCTGTTCAACTGCAGAATGATCTCTTTGCTCTTATACTCAACTCCTCTTGTTATGAAGGCCAAGCTTTCTTCACTGCCTGCTGTACTTGCGTGCTTACTTTCAGTAACTGATGAACAAGGCCCCCCAGATCTCGTTGTACTTCCCCTTTTCCCAACTTCACACCATTCAGAAAATAATCTGCCTTCCTGTTTTTGCCACCAAAATAGATAATTCACATTTATCCACATTAAACTGCATCGGCCCACTCACCCAACCTGTCCAAGTTACCCTACATTCTCATAACATCCTCCTCACAGTTCACACTGCCACCCAGCTTTGTGTCATCAGCAAATTTAATAATCTTATCCTCCCACCCCAAAGAACAACATGCAATCGTTGCATTACCAGTCTATGGAAAAATAGTACCTTATAGAAATCTCTCTACCCTAGCACAGACATAGTAAATACATGTTTTTTTCCAGACAAAGGTTTATTGGTTTCAACAAATACATCATAAGGTTCATTATATTCGTACAGCAATTGAAAAGCCTTGATAGACATAAAAAGCTGGAGTATCTCAGCCGGACAGGCAGCATCTCTGGAAAGAAGCTGGCAACGACATTTCATTCAGACCGAAAGGTCTGAATGACAAATAAAGGATTCAATTCAATTCAATTCAAGAAGGAATGGGTAACGTTTTGGGTCGAGACCCTTCTTCAGATACTTGACAATTGAAAAGACTTGGCGTGAAGTTTTTTTTTCATGAAATATAGTCATTGATGATACATTACATCGCCAGTTTAACACAGCCAGAGCACAACTTAGAACTCACTGGAATTGTCCTACAGTCCATAGTAATTTATGAAAATCATTGATACAGCAAACTTTAGGTCACTGCAAATCTCAAAGCCCTGCACCATTTTCCTTCCCTTTCCCATCTACTGGCATTGAAATGAGTATAAAGTATGTTGTCTAAGTAGTACCAGAGTCTGCTAACTGCAGATGTTTTCAGATTTCTAAACTGCAAGAACATAATCGTGTTCCTTGGACTTCTAGATGGATTTGAATCAACATGCTTTTCAATCGGGGTAGATCATTGATCAATGATCAGCAATGCATTGAATAGCAACCTAAATAACTTGCTCAAGTCTATGTACATGAACTCTTGAGGTTTGAAGAATGGACACAATTCATTTTCCATCAAAAATACACTCAAACTTCACGTATTTGCCCATCTATATTTCTGGGTCTGACAAATCTTCTGGAGCTTCCATTTAAAGACATCATCGATTTTCAGAATAGCAACATTTTGGACAATAATTTTACCTACTGCTGAATCGAAGAAAACATTCTTAATCGTGATACAATCTTGCATTGTTACAGTGGGAGGTGTGAGACAGGCTACAATATTAGAACCATTATCTTAACAGCATCGGAAGAAAACTAACAAGTTCAAAAAATTACATAAATATCGATATGTGAGAGAATAAGGAACTAATTGGGGTAATGGGTTTGGTGAAATTTGTCCATGAGCTGGCATAGATTCAACGTGACAAAATACCTCCCTATCTCATAATGTTAAATATAATATGAAATATGTACTTCCTTATTTATGAGTTCAGACTAGACTTAGAAATGTAATTTTTTTTTAATCATCTCTTTTTTTTATCATCTTCATCAGTACTGTAAAGCTAAGATCTTAACAACAGCATAGCACCACAACAAAATGGTGGATAATCTCAAAATTAATGAACGCGGCAATTTGGTACATATTAATTTCTGGGAATATTGAATTTGCATTAAAATTGGTCAATCATGTAGTACGTTTTGAGGATCCTCTCCATTGTGAAATGCCACTATGTTCAAATAAAGCACAAGATAGTTTTTTACAAAATCAGTTATTGTGGGCAATGGCCTCAGACATTCTTGCTTTTGAGGGAGTTCAGCGTAGGTTTACAAGGTTAATTCCCGAGTTGGCGGGACTGTCATATGCTGAGAGAATTGAGCGGCTGGGTTTATATACTCTGGAATTTAGGATGAAAGGGGATCTTATTGAAACATAAAAGATTATTAAGGGTTTGGACACGCTAGAGGCAGGAAACATGTTCCCGCCGTTGGGGGAGACCAGAACCAAGGGCCACAGTTTAAGAATAAGGAGTAAGCCATTGAGAATGGAGATGAGGAAACACTTTTTCACACAGAGAGTTGTGGGTCTGTGGAATTCTCTGCCTCAGAGGGCGGTGGAGGCCGTTTCTCTGGATACTTTCAAGAGAGACCTAGATAGGGCTCTTAAAGATAGTGGAGTCAGGGGATATGGGGAGAAGGCAGGAACAAGGTACTGATTGGGGATAATCAGCCATGATCACATTGAATGGCGGTGCTGGCTCGAAGGGCCGAATAGCCTACTCCTGCACCTATTGTCTATTGACACATATTACAGCTGACCAAGGCCAACTTTAGTCCCTTTGCTTAAATTAGGCAAATGTCAGGCCAGAAAATGTCAGGGTTTTTTTTAGTGTACATGTAGCCGCCACCAAAAAAGCTGAAGAAATTATTTTTAAAATGCTACTATGATGAAAGGAAGAGGTGTGCCTAGAGTAATGATTGACCCCATCCTCAGACTTGGGTTAACATCAGTGTGGTACCAATGTAGCACCAAATACAATCCTTTGAGGGACAAGCTGCATGTCAGATATTGGCGACTTACATAGGTGAAAGATCAGGCTGTACTAAATAATCTGTCTTCAGTTCACATAGAATGCTAAATTCAGGTGAATTTCTTCCAGATCCAACCATCATTTAGAAGGAGGAACCATATTTGAACTGTTTAGTTTCAAATTAGAAATACCAATTGTATGTCGTATGTCTTTAACACAGTAGTGTGAATCTGGACATGCAAAGCCCCTTATCAGTTTCCTTTCACTCTTATTGCTTTCCAAACCTCTGTAAATTTTAACACATTTAAGGCAGCTTGAAGAAGGCACTGTGCATTTGTCTATATATCAAATGCTTTAATAATCCAATGTTTAAATTAACTAGCACAATCTCCATGGGATACAATTAAAAGGGTTAGGCATTAATCCCTCAAATTATAGCTGGCAATCGGCGGTCAGCGTGTTATCTTCAAAAACAGACCAAAGTTAATCATCATACTTTGTGGGGGGTTTTCTGATGCTGTTATGGGGATAAAATATTTTCTGCCTAAATTCTACCAGCATGTGAACATCGCAACCAGGGGAAAGAACACACTAGACCTGGTGTACACAAACATTAAAGATGCATATAAAGCAGCCCCCCTCCCCCATATCGGCAACTCTGACCACCTGGCGGTTATGCTCACACCTGCATACAGACCCAGGGTGAAACGGGACAGGTCCATGGCCAAAGAAGTCAGAATATGGCCACAGGGAGCTACCGCAGCACTGCAAGACTGTTTTGAAACCACACAGCGGGCCATTTTCAGAGAGGCAGCAACAGGTGACAGTGGCATTGACCTCTAAGAATATACAGAATCCGTCATCGGATACATCAATAAATGCATTGATGATGTGATGGTGGTTAAAACCGTCAAGAGGCGTGCCAATCAGAAACCTTGGCTAACTGGGGAAGTTTGTTCTCTACTGAGAGTCAGGAATGCTGCATTTAAATCTGGGGACAACGCAGCAAACAAACTGGCACGGAGTAACCTATCCCGGGAGATCAGGGAAGCGAAGAGGCGGTATGTACAAAAACTTAATAGCCACTTCACAAATGACAAAGACACACGTCGCTTGTGGCAGGGATTTCATACCATCACTGACTACAAGACCCCCCCCCCCGCTGCGGATATGCCAAAACGACCCCTCTCTACCAGATGAACTGAACAAGTTTTACGCACGGAGGTTAAAAATACCACCCAGATACAAGTACTTCTGCCATCACCCAGCAACCACTCACTCAGGCTTTCCACAGCCGGAGTTAAAAAGGCCTTTGCCAGCATCAATCCACGCAAAGCTGCAGGGCCAGATAACATCCTTGGATGCGTTTTAAGGGACTGTGCTGAGCAACTAAAAGATGTCTTTACAGACATTTTTAACATCTCATTCAGCCAGGCAGTAGTGCCCAACTGTCTTAAAAGTGCCACCATCGTTCCTGTCCCGAAGAAACCCAACCCAGCCTGTCTCAATGACTTTCGTCCAGTGGCTCTCACACCCATATTAATGAAGTGTTTTGAGCGGCTGGTTATGCAGCATATTAAAAATTGTCTCCCTGCCGACCTAGACCCACTGCAGTTTGCTTATAGAGCCAACCGGTCCACAGAGGATGCAGTCTCCACAACACTCAACCTCGCACTGTCACATCTCGACCGGAAAAATACCTATGCCAGGATCCTCTTTATAGACTTCAGCTCCGCTTTTAATATAATCATCCCACAGCAGCTGGTGGGGAAGCTGAAGCTGTTAAAGGTGGATACTGGCACTTGCAACTGGGTCCTTAACTTTTTATCACAACGGCAGCAATCAGTCAGGGTGGGCAGTCGGACATCAAGAACCATCGCCGTGAGCACTGGCTCACCCCAAGGCTGTGTCCTAAGCCCCCTGATGTTTAGTCTACTTACACATGACTGTACTGCTAGACTCAGTAACAACTATATTAACAAGTTCGCTGATGACACAACCGTGGTGGGTCTCATCAGCGACAATAATGAGTCGGCGTACAGGATGGAGGTGGAGCTGCTCACAGAATGATGCAGATCCCACAACCTCATTCTTAATGTGGAAAAAACTAAAGAGATGGTGATCGACTTCAGGAGGGTGGGAAAACAACATCACACTCCGCTGTATATTGATGGAGCTGCTGTGGAGAGGGTCAGCAGTGTGAAGTTATAACCATATAACAATTACAGCACGGAAACAGGCGATCTCGGCCCTACAAGTCCGTGCCGAACAATTATTTTCACCTAGTCCCATCTACCTACACTCAGACCATAACCCTCCATTCCTTTCCCATCCATATACCTATCCAATTTATTTTTAAATGATAAAATCGAACCTGCCTCCACCACTTCCACTGGAAGCTCATTCCACACAGCTACCACTCTGAGTAAAGAAGTCCCCCCTCATGTTTCCCTTAAACTTCTGTCCCTTAATTCTGAAGTCATGTCCTCTTGTGTGAATCTTCCCTACTCTCAATGGGAAAAGCCTGTCCACGTCAACTCTGTCTATCGCTCTCATCATTTTAAAGACTATCAAGTCCCCCCTTAACCTTCTGCGCTCCAGAGAATAAAGACTTAACTTATTCAACCTTTCTCTGTAACTTAGTTGCTGAAACCCAGGCAACATTATTGTAAATCTCCTCTGTACTCTCTCTATTTTGTTGACATCCTTCCTATAATTGGGCAACCAAAATTGTACACCATACTCCAGAATTGGTCTCACCAATGCCTTGTACAATTTTAACATTACATCCCAACTTCTATACTCAACGCTTTCACATCCCTACTCTCAACGCCAAAAGCTTTCTTTACCACCCTATCTACATGAGATTCCACCCTCAGGGAACTATGCACAGTTATTCCTAGATCCCTCTGTTCAACTGCATTCCTCAATTTGCTACCATTTACCATGTACGTCCTATTTTGATTTGTCCTGCCAAGATGTAGCACCTCACACTTATCAGCATTAAACTCCATCTGCCATCTTTCAGCCCATTCTTCCAAATGGCTTAAATCTCTCTAGACTTTGGAAATCTACTTCATTATCCACACCACCACCTATTTTAGTATCATCTGCATACTTACTAATCCAATTTACCACACCTTCATCCAGATCATTGATGTACATGACAAACAACAGTGGACCCAACACGGATCCCTGAGGCACCCCACTAGTCACCTGCCTCCAACCTGACAAACAGCCATCCACCATTATTCTCTGGCGTCTCCCATTCAGCCACTGTTGAATCCATCTTGCTACTCCTGCATTTATACCCAACAATTGAACCTTCTTAACCGACCTTCCATGAGGAACCTTGTCAAAGGCCTTACTAAAGTCCATATAGACAACATCCACTGCTTTACCCTCATCAATTTTCCTAGTAACCTCTTCAAAAAAGTTCAAGAAGATTAGTCAAACATGACCTTCCAGGCACAAATCCATGTTGACTGTTCCTAATCAGACCCTGTTTATCCAGATGCTTATATATATTATCTCTAAGTATCTTTTCCATTAATTTGCCCACCACTGAAGTTAAACTAACAGGTCTATAATTGCTAGGTTTACTCTTAGAACCCTTTTTAAACAATGGAACAACATGCGCAGTACGCCAATCCTCGGGCACTATTCCCGTTTATAATGACATTTGAAATAATACTGTCATAGCCCCTGCTATTTCTACACTAACTTCCCTCAATGTCCTAGGGAATATCCTGTCAGGACCTGGAGACTTATCCACTTTTATATTTTTCAAAAAGTGTCAGTACTTCTTTTTCTTTGAATCTCATAGTATCCATAGCTAATCTACTTGTTTCCCTTATCTCACATAATTCAATATCCTTCTCCATGGTGAATACCGAAGAAAAGAAATTGTTCAATATCTCCCCCATCTCTTTTGGCTCTGCAGATAGCTGTCCACTCTGTCTCTCTAATGGACCAATTTTATCCCTCGTTATCCTTTTGCTATTAATATAGCTGTAGAAACCCTTTGGATTTACTTTAATCTTACTTGCCAAAGCAACCTCATATCTTCTTTTAGCTTTTCTAATTTCTTTCTTAAGATTTTTTTTACATTCTTTATAAGTTCCTAGGACTCCACCTGGTGGATGACCTGACCTCTACGACCAACACCACAGCAGTGGTCAAAAGAGCCCAGCAGCGGCTCCACTCTCTCCGGAGACTAAGGAAAGCAGGTTGCCCTACTGCTCATCTAAGAACCTTCTACAGGGGCACAATCGAAAGCATAATGACCTACAGCATCACTTCCTGGTTCGGGAGCTGCAAGTGAAGACCGCCAGCAGGATCATTGGTGCCTCACTCCCTATCCTGTTGGAGATATACAAGAAGCGGAGCATCAGTAGAGCCATCTCCATCATCCAAGACCCCTACCACCCATCACACCACATCTTCTCTATTCTGCCATCTGGGAAGAGGTACAGGAGCATCAGCTGCAAAACCAGCAGGATGCTCCACAGCTTCTTTCCACAGGCAATAAGACTGATAAACGGACTTTGTCCCCTCCCCAAATATCGATCTCCAACCCATTCAACCTCGTCCATACTTTGACAGTTAGGCACCTGTCAAAGTAAAGCCACTGTAAAGCCACTGTCGGTCGGAATGTGTTTTTATTCTATTGTAAATTTTAGACCTACTTTCTGTTTTTAGGCATGGTAATTTTAATTTGTTTTTAAAGCTCTATGTATTTATCCTTTTTATTAACTACACTGAATGGAAACTGATCGAGCAATGGTTTTTCGTGTCCTCTGAGTATGCGAGTACTCAGTGAAAATGATATTAAAGAAATACTGACTGAATACTATTTTTGTGTTCACCGTTGTTAATGCACTGTGTAACATTATATGCCAGTGATATTGTGAAATACAATTACTCATGAATTAATAGACTTTGGTATAGATTTTCTGCATTGGACATAATCAGCAGTTAAAATTGTGCAACTCTTCAAAATGAATCTATGCAAGATTTCACAAACTCATTTAAATATTACTGAACTTAAAATCTTCCAGAAATCTCACAACCTATGTTTTATAGCACCAATTTATTTTCCCATTTAAAATAAGTTCTTAATATTCTTAAGAGACCAAATGTAATATTACTCATTTGGATTAATCACAAAAATATCCGTCTTTCTTAATCAAGACTCATTGACCCGGATTGCCTAAACTACTCATTATGATTACAAGATCTATGTTCCATCTGCAATCTGAGTAAACTTTCTTCAGATCTTCTTTTTGGGTTCATAGTGAATAAAATAAATGTATGCTTTGTTATACTTCAGACCTTTGTTAAGGGACCCTTTGTCTTCGTTTAAAATGAGAATATCTTTACCAAAACAAATTCTGACAACAAATGCTTCTTGTTGGGAATTTTCATGGTAATAATTCAAAATTTCTATAGGATAAATGTTTAAATTGTCTAGGTATTATTCAAACAAATTAATGAGCCACCCTCTGGGGGTCCAAGCCAAAGAGGAAGATATTTGTTCTTCTGTTCAACATTCCTACCTCAGCCATTACCATATATTCAGATTAGTTGGGGTTCAGCCAATCTGTAGTTTTTATAGTGGCAGTTGCAATTGTTACAGGGTCATACAGTGTGGAAACAGACCCTTCAAGTTGCCCACATTGACCAACATGCCCCATCTACACTAATCTCACCTGCCTGCATCTGATCCATATCCTTCTAAACCTATTCTATCCATGAACTTGTCCAAATGTATTTTTATAAATGCTGCGATAGTACCTATCTCAATTACCTCCTCCGGCAGTACATTCCATAAATCCACGACCATGTATGTGAAAAGGTTGCCCCTCAGGTTCCTATTAAATCTTTCCCCTCTCACCTTAAACATATGTCCTTTGGTTCTTGATTGCCCCTCCTCTGGGTTAGAGACTCTGTTAATTTAGGCTACATATTCCCCTCATGATCTTATACACCTCTATAATATCATCCCTCAACCTCCTGCACTTCAAGAAATAAAGCTCTAGCCTGCTCACCCTTTCCCCATAGCTCAGGCCCTCGAATTTTGGCAACATCCTCATAAATCTTCTCTGCCCCTTTCCACCTTAACAACATCTTTCCTGTAACAGGGTGATGTAAACTGAACACAATACACCAAATGTGGCCTCAACAATGTCTTGTGCAACTATAACAACCTCAAATGTTCTATACTCAATAGTCTGATTGATGTAGGCCAATGTGTCGAAAGCCTTCTTGACCACCGTATCTACCTGTGACACCATTTTCAAGGCACAATGTACCTGCACTCCAAGATCCGTCTGCTCTACAACATTCCCCAGAGCCCTGCTATTCAGTGTAGATCCTACCCTGGTTAGACTTTCCAGAATGCTACACCTCTCATTTATCTATATTAAATATTTCTCAGCCCCCCTGCCCAACCGATCAAGATTCTGCTGCAATTTCTGATAAGTCTTCGCCATTGCCCCTCGAAGAGTGGTGTTGTGCGGGGATCGCTGGTCGGTGTGGACTCAGTGGGCAGATGGGCCCTGTTTTCCACACTGTATCTCTAAATTAAACTAAATACCACCCACTTTAGCATCCAAATAACAGAACATTCAATTCAGCATAATTTAATACGTGTGAAGCTTATCGAGACATTACTGAAAATAAGGCAATATGTAAATGTAATTTTTTTAAGCGCACAACATATGACACTGATATCCTGCGGCAAATTCACAATCTTAAAAGTATCTCCGTCTTTCTGTCCTGTCACCTGTCTTCCACTCTTAATTGCAGAAGAAGTCTTCTTCTCCCTGCTTTATATTTCATGCACTACTTATTCTGCTTTTCTTATATCCTTTAGAACTATATCCAAATTCACCAAAAAGGTGCAAGATAATAATTAAATGGTTTTCTATTTGAGATCTATTACTGCTATCCAGGTAATGAGAACTACCAATGCAGTTGCCATTTTGGTGCGACTGTTCAATGCCTGAGCTTTGGTTTAAATGATCAGTCTGCAATCATGCAAATACTGCATCATCTGCACCTAGAGACAACTTAGTAATATTCTTCTGGCAGAACTGTAAAATAGTTCTTCCTCGCATAAAACAGTCAATATCTTTATTAAGTGCTCTCTTTTTGGCATAAACATTTCAATAATTTAAAAGATAAATGTTAGTGCAGCTTGTTATGAACAACTAGGCTGCATTTTCTTGCATGAATAAAAGGGTCTTCACTATAATATTGCTTGTTAGTAGGCATTTTATTACAATAGCTCAAATAGAAACAAATGCCATGCATTACACCTAATATATTTAAATTAAAAAATACATATCATATTTGCAAGTCTCTCTATAATGTTTCGCAGCAATAATACAAGTTAGAAAGCATTGTATTGGTAATGACCTAGTGAAAATTATCAAGCTCTAAAGCTCTATTACCAGACAAAAATAGAACCAGCTTACTTTAATGAGATTTCTGGCTGAAGCCCCAGCTGTTCAGCACAAGCTGCTCTTCTTGCTCTATGACCCACCAATTTGCGGCCTCACTGGTAATGAAATTGTTTCCATTTTCTAAAGTGTAAAAGAAAGACAAACAAGATGCTCATTCCAAAATTGCAACTACATCCATCACTGCAGTAGAACATAACAAAAATGTGCACCAAGGCACAAATATAATTGAAAAGTAAAGCAGCAAATGCTCAGCCAACATTAAAACTGCAGTAGACACTAAACACATTTAAAATGTATGTGAAAGAACATATACTGGTACATTTAAATTGACAGAACAGATTTATATTTAGCTGAGTGACAACATATGACCAAGCAAACATTTTGCTAATTGAAAAGTAAAAAAAAAAACCCTTGGATAGTAATGAATTTCATTTGAATTTTATAATTCAACAATGAAATTAGAGACATTTATCTACACTTGATCATCCCGAATCAACCCATTTTGCTAAATAAGATTGAGCAAAAAAGGCTAACCCAAGTCATACTTAAATTTTAATCCATTTCTAGAGCCATGTCAGTAAGTGTTTGATGACTCACATTTGCTTCCTGTTTCTGGATAACGATCGACATAAAATGACACATTGCTATTCTCCAAGCTATGGCATACATCTACTTTAAAAAAAGAGAACTATTATATTGCTTATAGACATCTGACTTTTATATTAAATCAATTATAAATATCATGTATATGAAATTTCACGGTAAAACAAATGAGTAACATATTTGTCAGATTTTGAATATAACTAAATGGACAGAATCTGCTTTCCATCTACTAACCACCCCATTCCCCCCTCCAAGCCTACAGCAGAGGCCGGCGCGACCGACGTCGCAGCGGCCTCTGCAGTCCGTCTGTCTTTTTTTATTTTATTGTCCTGTTGAGTGTATAGTTTGTGGTGGGTTTTTGACTGTGTATGTGTGGGGGGTGGGGTGGGTGGGGGAAACTTTTAGATCTCTTCCCTGTACGGGGACCCGACCGTTCCCTGTCGGATCTCCGTTGCCGTTGGGGCCTAGCACCGTGGAGCGGCCTCCAACCGGAACGACAGCTCAAGTCACGGAGCCTGCGGAGTTGCGGACCTACCATCGCAGAGCTGGCCAGCTTTGGAGCGTGGAGAGCTGTGGTGGCGCGCTGCTGCGACCCGGCTCCGGTGGATGGTGACATCGGGAGCTCGCGGGTCCCCGGTGGGAGACCGCTTTGCGGGGCACCGGCAACTGCGACTTCTCCCGCTCAAATCGCGGGGTTGAAAGTGATCTGGAGCGGGGCCTTACATCGCCCGGCGCGGCTTTAAATGGCCGCGGACTTGCTAGCGCCCGCCGGGGGCTCCAACATCGGGACCCGGAGCAACGCCTTACATGCCCGGCGTGGCTTTAAGTCGCCGTGGGACTTGCTTGCCCGCCGGGGGCTTTGACTTTGACTTCGGGAGAGGAATGGAGAGCAGGGGAGAGACAAGACTTTGCCTTCCATCACAGTGAGGAGATTCACTGTGACGGATGTTTGTGTAAATTGTGTTGGTGTGTGTCTTGGTTCTTTTCTTGTATGACTGCAGAAACCAAATTTCGTTTGAACTTCATGTGAGGTTCAAATGACAAATAAACGGTATTGTATTGTTTTGTTTTATAATGATCAACACCATCATCCCTTCCAAATTTGTTGCAAAGCTCAATGAACTAGGTCTTTGTAACAAATTTGGAGGTCCCTTTGCAATCGAATCCTCGACTTCCTCATCAACAAATCACAACTGGTAATTAGCAACACCTCCTCCTCGACGACCATCAGCACAGGGGCACCAGAGGTGGGCGGCGCGGCTCTGGCCAGCAGCGGCCTCTGCAGTCTGTCCGCGTTTTATTATTTTCTGTCTGTGTTTTAATGTAGTTTTTGTTATTTTTTGTTGGGGTGTATGTGTGGGGGGATGGGGGTGGGGTGGGAAACTTTTTAAATCTCTCCCTGCACTGGAGACCCGACCTTTTTCTCGTCGGGTTTCCGTTGTCGTTGAGGCCGCAACGAGGAGCGGCCTCCAACAGGAGGAAGCCGGGGACTCAGGTGCTACTCACCGTCGCCGTCGCGGGGCTGGCCGAGTCCGGAGCGGTTGGAGCGGTGGAGGAGCGCTGCTGCTGCTGCTGCTGAGTCGGAGGCTGCTGCTGAGTCGGAGGCTGCTGCTGCGGGTCTGCGGACAGCGGCGCAGGGAGCCCACGGATCCCTGGAGAGAGACCGCTTTTCGGGGTTCCTGCAACGGCGAATTCTCCCGCCCGAGTTGCGGGGTCGAAGAGCTCCTGGAGCGGGGCCTAACACCATTGCCCCGCGCGGCTGGAATGGCCGCGGGACTTTACGAGCGCACACCGGGGGCTCCAACACCAAGACCCGTTGTGCGACCTCGCACCACCCGGCGTGGCTTCAATGGCCGCGGGACAATCGCCATCGCCAGCCGGGGGCTTTGACTTTGACTCTGACATTGGGGGGGGGGAGAGTGCAGTGGAGAGATAAGTTTTTTTTGGCCTTCCATCACAGCTATGTGATGGATGTTTATGTAAAATGTAATTATGTTGTGTCTGGGTCTATTTGTGTGTAATGTATGGCTGCAGAAACGGCATTTCGTTTGGACCTCTAGGGGTCCAAATGACAATTAAATTGACTCTTGACTCTTGTCAAGGCTGTATTCAGTCCCTACTCAGGCTCTACTCACTGTATACCCATGACTGTGTAGCAGTCATGTTCCAACAACATCTTAAAATTTGTTGACAACAGCAAATTATTGGTAATGATGAGTCAGAGCATAGGAGAGCGATCAATTGTCTGATTGAATGATGCCAGAATAACAACATTGCTTTTAACATCAGTAAGACCAAGGAGCTGATTGTTGAAGAAGGAACTGCAGGCACTGGTTTACACCAAAGATAGACACAAAAAGCTGGAGTAACTCAGCAGGTCAGGTAACATCTTTGGAGAAAAGGAAAAGATGACTTTACAGGTCAGGTCTGAAGAAGGGTCACGACCTGAAACGTCAGCTATTCCTTTGCTCCAGAGATGCTGCCTGACACGCTGAGTTACTCCAGCATTTTGTGTCTATCTTCGAACTGATTGTTGACTTTCGAAGAGGAAGGCTGAGGATCCACAAACCCATTTTCATTGACAGGTCAATGGTGGAGTCAACAACTTAAAGTTCCTGGGCAAGCATATCTCTGAGGATCTGTCCTGGGACCAGCACACTGATGCAATCATAAGAAAAGCCCATTAACACCTCTACTTCCTGAGAAGATTTGGTATGTTGACATAGTGCAGTTAGCGTAGTGACTGGTTGCATCACAGCCTGATTTGGCAACTGGAATGCCCAGGAACGAAGAAGAATACAAAAAGTGGTGGACACTATCATGTTGGATACCGACCTGCCCACCATCAAAGGGATCTATGTGAGACTCTGCCTCAAAAAGGTAGCCAGCGTCATCACGGACCTACACAACCCTGGCCACACCCTCATTCACTCCGACCATTGGGAAAAAGGTGTAGGAATCTGAAAACTGTGATGTCTAGGTTCAAGAACAGCTTCTTCCCACAATCTCAGGTTCTTGATGACTACAAACAGCAACTAAACTACAAGCTGTCTGGGCTGCAGTAGGGACTTCAGGCTTTTGTTTTGCACTAATGGTTTTTAAAAAAATTATTGAAGTTCCTTTTGTTTATTATGTTATCTACAAGTACTGTGTTTACAGACTTGTCATGCTGCTGCAAGAATTTCATTGTTCCGCCTTTAGTACACATGACAATGAAACACTCTCGACTGCTGCTTCTTCAATAGCACCATTTACAGGAATTTTAAATTACAGACTATGGCTTGAGCAGAAACATTACGGGAATAAAATTCATTTTGCATATTTGAAGGTCATAAGTGTTATTTTTCTGCTCCAGTAAATGCAGCACAGAGCAAAGAGTTGCAATGTATTCCCAGACTGCTAGGAACTTGTGCCAAAAATAAGGTAGGATGGAAACCAGCAGCAAGGCCTTCCTTCAAGTTTTAATCATCAGCCTATGCAGTTGCAATGCTATTGGAAAGGCTTCGCAAAATAAATATCACTAAGGAAGACACAAACAATCTCCCAGATGTACTAGAGGACAGAGGATCTATGGAGACAGAGGAACTGAAATAAATTTGCATTACGGGAGAAATAGAATTTGGGTAGATTGATGGGACTGAAGGCTGATAAATCCCCAGGGCCTCATGGCCTGCATCCCAGCCTTTGATAAGGTCCAACACAGGAGATTAGTGGGCAAGATTAGAGTACATGGTATTGGGGGTAGGGTTTTAACATGGATAGAGAATTGGTTGGCAGACAGGAAACAAAGAGTAGGAATAAATGGGTCCCTGTCAGAATGGAAGGCAGTGGCAAGTGGAGTGTTGCAAGGCTCGGTGCTGGGGCCACAACTATTTACAATATATATTAATGATTTAGATGATGGAATTAAAAGTAACACTAGCAAATTTGCAGATGACACAAAGCTGGATGGCAGTGTGAACTGCGATGAGGATGCTAGGAGGTTGCAGGGTGACTTGGACAGGTTGAGTGAGTGGGCAGATGCAGTATAATGGAGATAAATGTGAGTATATCAACTTTGGCAGCAAGAACAAGGAGGCAGATAATTATCTCAATGGCGTCAGATTAGGAAAAAGAGAAGTGCGACGAGACGTGGGTGTCCTTGTACACCAGTCACTGAAAGTAAACATGCAGGGTCAGCACGCAGTCAAGAAAGCTAATGGCATGTTGGCCTTGATACCGAGAGGATTTGAGTATAGGTGTAAAGAGGTCCTTCTGCAATACAATACAATACAATACGGTTTATTTGTCACATTGCACATAAGTGCAAGTGAAATGAATATGTCAGCAGCGGTACAATTTATAAAGAACACACACAAAAACTCAATAAAAATTTAACATAAACATCCACCACAACATTCATCTCTGTGGTGGAAGGCACACAATTTGGCCAGTCCTCCCCCATTTTCCCCCGTGGTCGGGACCTCAACCCTCCGCAGCCGTTGCTGCGGGCGTCCAGATGGTAAAAGGACAAGGTACAAGTCCAGGTAAGTCCAGAGTCGGCTCTTCCCCACCGGAGACCGCGGCTTTAAGTTGGTGTAGGCCGCAGGCCGGCGGTCGAAGATTTAAAGTTTAAAGTTCCCGCCGCGCCGCAGCCAGAAGCACCGCAGACCGCAGGGCCGGCGGTCGAAGCCCCCCCTCCAGGGGTGAAGGTAAGTCGCCACCGCGCCCGTGGTAAAAGTAGGCCGCGGGCCGGCAGTGATGGCCTCTTCTTCCCCCGGGTCCCCCACGAGGGATCCCGGGCTGCGGACGCCGCGCCAGCTGGAGCTCTGCAGACTGCCTAGGCTGCCGCGGGCCAGCGAAACGGAGCGCTCCCCTCCAGCGAGGGCTCGCCCGCTCCACGCCGAGAGTCCACGCTGCGCCCGCCGCTGAAGCCCCGGGCGCGTCTCCCGGAAAGGCCGCCCGATCCTTTTTGTTAGGCCAAGGGGGAGGCGACCTGGAAAAAGTCGCCTCTCCATGGAGGAGGCGGCCAAAACGGTTTCCCCCTCACCCCCCCCACACAAAACACACAAAGAACCATTAAAAACATACTTTAAAACATACTAAAAAAAATTTAAAAAGTTGAAAAAACTAACGCGTTGCTGACAGGGCGCCGCCATTGCAGTTGTACAGGGCCCTGGTGAGACCACATCTGGAGTATTGTGTGCAGCTTTGGTCTCTTAATTTGAGGAAGGACATCCTTGCTAATGAGGCAGTGCAGCGTAGGTTCACGAGGTTAATCCCCAGGATGGCAGGGCTATCATGTGAAGAAAGATTGGAAAGACTGGGCTTGTATTCACTGGAATTTAAAAGGATAAGAGGTGATCTCATAGAAACATATGAAATTATAAAAGGACTGGACAAGCTAGATGCAGGAAAATGTTCCCAATGTTGGGGGAGTCCAGAACCGGGGGCCACAGTCTAAGAATAAAGGGGAGACCATTTAAAACTGAGATGAAAAAATATATTTTTCTCCCAGAGAGTTGTGAATTTGTGGAATTATCTGCCACAGAAGGCAGTAGAGGCCAATTCACTGGATGAATTTAAAAGAGAGTTAGATAGAGCTCTAGAGGTCAATGAATATGGGGAGAAGACAGGCACAGGTTACTGATTGTGGATGATCAGCCATGATCACAATGAATGGCTCGAAGGCCAAATGTTTCTATGTCACCATTGTAGATACCTTTTTAAAAAAAATTCAAAACTGCAAAAAGTTAGGAACAGCCTTTACAAAATCTCCAATATCTCTATAGCATAGCCCTGATGTTATTTTGCATTCTATAAATTGTTAACTGTTAACCTATAGCTGCACAAGCATGCAATATTTTATATTCTCATCTCCAGGTATCCATTACTCATACCCAAATCTTGATAATGAAATTATCTTAGTACTTGACCACTGAGCCGAGCCCAAACTCAACTGAAGCCAAGACCAATGCTGAGTCCAAACTTCCCCTCTAACAATGTTTGAATGTAGACACTTTCAACAAAGGCTGCTGGATAGCTATGAGGCATGGGGTACAGCTCTAGTTTATTAATTGAGCCCTGCTGTCAACCCAATCAAGATCAACAAACTTAAAGTAGGCCAAGGATAAGTCTTCAATCCAGCTGAGCTGTGCGCATGAGATACTAATTCTTACTGAGTCATCTCAGGGAAAGCACCAGAATTTTAAATAAAAATATATTCATTTCAATTCTGATATTAAGATGGAATCTTATTACATAGGGTTATACGCCAGAAATTCAATCAAACTATGATATTTATAAGGGACAAAAAATACAGGATGATTTCCTGTCTTTTACTTCCTGTTGGCACAACAGCTTAAACTTGAATCCCAAGAATTGCTAAATAATTCCAATTGCAACCATACTGTTCAGAAAAAGTTAATAAATCCTCTGGGTCTGATAATCTGCATTGCAAAATACCAAAAGGAGAGACCATTGAAATAGTGCATTGATTGATAGAGTCCAAAAACCTGCAGATTATGGTCCTAGCAGTTCAGAGGATGCCAAATGTAACTGCATTATTATTATTATTTTTTTTAAAGAAGGGAAGAGAAATATGCACAGAACTACAGACAATAAACCCAACATCAGTTACATGCTGGAGTCTACCAGGGCACTTGGAAAAATTAACAGGAATAGACAAAGTTAATGTAGCTCAGGAAAGTGATGTTTGACAACCCTATAGGAACTGTTCTTAAGTCTGTACATCCAGGCTTTTAACCCCTATTTTCTCTCAGGAATGAGAAGGAAAAAAAGGGAATAGCCAGGGTTGCAGGCATCCTTGGCGATACTTCCGGGCTGCCTGATGGAACACATTGTGCCGATCGATTGGATGGAAGGAAGCCTGTGATGGAGTGGGCAGCGCTCACCACTCGATACCATGTTCATGTGGTTAAAAGCTGAACAGATGTCATACCAGGCTGAGATGCATTTTATCAGAATACTTTTGATAGAACATTTGTGGAATCTTGCATGAATCTTTGTGAATGGTTAAATCTTCCCAGATATCCAAGAAAGTAAATACACTGATGTGCTTCAGCTTTCTTGATGACCACATTGGTGTGAAAATACTAGATTTTGGGTTGGCAAATGACGATTGAAGGAATACCACAAAGATCAGTGCTTGCCAATAACACAAAATTGGGTGGGGTTGCGAAGTGGCTACAAACAATGCTTAAAGGAGATGTAGACAAGTTGTGTGAATGGGAAAATATGTGGCAAATGTTGCATAACATGGATAAATGTTAAGCTATTCACTCTTGGAGGAGAAATAGAAAGGCAGAGTGTTACAGGCCAGACCATTCAAAAATGGTTGATTTCCTTACCTGAGGGATATAATTAAGTCGGAGAGATACAGCACTGAAACATGCCCTTTAGTCCACAGCGTCAGCACTGACCATGAAGTACCTTGAATCAGAGGGGTGTTTACAACAGTGATAGATTCATGATCTCCATTACAAACACTAGCATTTTGTTCCAGATTTATTTAATTAATTACATTTATATTCCCCAGATGCCATGATGGAACTCAGACTCACGTCATCAGATCAATCATGCAGAACTCTGGATAACAGTCCTAAAAAATAACTATCCTGCTTCCAGATCCCCAAGACACACTGAACATGGTGTTACATTAGCTGAACATTAGTATATCCATGAGCACCAAAAAGGAAATAAACATTTAATGTCCACTACACCGTTCGTCTAGGTTTCTGTCATTCAAGAACGAGCAGAGAGGTTGAGAGTCAAAACTCAGTCGTGAACGTCCTCCGAACCAGTCAAAACTAGGTTTGTGACCAGAATATAAATGTGCATCCCCGTGTTTGAATATCGTCATCTTTTATGTAGAATGGTGGATCACTTTTCAAGGAACCAAAATAAACAGGAAACGCTTATTTCTTCATGTGCAAAACAAATCCATGCATTAATTAAGCCAAGTGCCCCTGTGTTGGCATTGGCACTGTACCAATTTTCTGTTTGTAAACATGGAAGAAGGCTCTGAGACTACACTGTTTCAACGATAATAGTCCCAAAAGACCGTAAGTTTCAAATGTGAAACTTTTGTAAAGTTAATTCTATTTTTAGACAACCTGAAAATGGAAGCCATGATCACTTTGACTTCTTTTGGTTAAATGTGAGCACTATCCAACTGGCAGTCATTAAGCAGGTTACAAATACCGATGCAGAGGCTTTTACAAGTTTAAGAATCCTGTCTTCTATATGTGTCTTTTTACAATACTGCACACAAAAATGTGACAAAGGGGGTCAGATTTCAAATTCCAAAAATGCTGACAAGCTCTTTATTGGGTTCATGACTATCATAGTATCAACAAAAAATATAAGAAAAGATGGCATATTGATGGCAAATTTCCCAAAATGGCATCAGAATAGCACAAATACATTTTGTGTAACAGTTGTCGCGTGGTCTCCACCAGTGACCTGGTTGGCACAGTAAGTGCACGTATTTCTTATTCCTTTCTATGTTTATGAATACCACATAGAATAAAATTGTAAACAGTTTCCACTTCATTCAGATTCAGATTCAACTTTAATTGTCAGTGTACAGTACAGAGACAACGAAATGCATTTAGCATCTCCCTGGAAGAGCGACATAGCATATGATTTGAATAAATATTTACATTAGCATATATACAGACATAGTGTTTTTCCTGTGGGAGGAGTGTCCAGGGGGGGGGGGGGGGGGGGGGGGGGGGTGATTGGCAGTCACCGAGCTACGTTGTTGAGTAGAGTGACAGCCGCCGTGAAGATTCTGTTCCTGGACCTGCTGGTCCGGCAACGGAAAGACCTGTAGCGCCTCCCGGATGGTAGGAGGGTAAACAGTCCATGGTTGGGGTGAGAGCAGTCCTTGGCGATACTGAGCGCCCTCCGCAGACAACGCTTGCTTTGGACAGACTCAATGGAGGGGAGCGAGGAACCGGTGATGCGTTGGGCAATTTTCACCACCCTCTGCAGTGCCTTCCGGTCGGAGACAGAGCAGTTGCCATACCATACTGTGATGCAGTTGGTAAGGATGCTCTCGATGGTGCAGCGGTAGAAGTTCACCAGGATCTGAGGAGATAGATGGACCTTCTTCAGTCTCCTCAGGAAGAAGAGACGCTGATGAGCCTTCTTGATCAGAGTAGAGGTATTGTGGGTCCAAGAGAGGTCATCGGAGATGTTGACTCCCAGGAACCTGAAGCTAGAAACACGTTCCACCTCCGTCCCGTTAATGTGGATGGGGGTGTGCGTGCCGCCTCTGGACTTCCTGAAGTCTACAATGAGCTCCTTGGTCTTCTTGGAGTTAAGGGCCAGGTTGTTGTCAGCGCACCATGCTGCTAAGTGCTGGACCTCCTCCCTGTAGGCCAGCTCATCGTTGTTGCTGATGAGGCCAATCACCGTTGTATCATCTGCATACTTGATGATGGTGTTAGTACCATGTACAGGTGTGCAGTCATAGGTGAAGAGGGAGTAGAGGAGGGGGCTCAGCACACAGCCCTGTGGAACGCCGGTGTTCAGGGTGAGGGTTGAAGAGGTGTGCTTGTCTAACCTAACAGACTGTGGTCTGTTGGTTAGAAAGTCCAGTATCCAGTTGCAGAGGGAGGGATCGATGCCCAGGTTACCGAGTTTGGTGATCAGTTTAGATGGTATAATGGTGTTGAATGCTGAGCTGTAATCGATGAACAGCATTCTTACGCAAGTATCTCTGTTGTCGATGATGTCACCTGATGATGTAGTAGAATATTGCATCAATCTCAGTGGACACCGCAACGTGCGTTACACATCATACACACAGACATACGTTGAGGTGACTCTCAAAGGTTTGGTGTCCCAGAAAACAAACGTTACATTATTAGCGAAAACCAAACATTTTCACCAATGTGATCTAAGCCACACATTACCTTATGGATTTGAGCTATATTGATGGCCGATGAATCGTCAGGTTTGATTTGGGATGATGTATTAGTTAGTAAAATGTCTCCGTAACGGTCGTTGTGGAGCTTCCGGAAGTTGACACGAAGGAATGAAGTTAGCGACTTGATCCGAACGAAAGGTAAACAAGAGACAGTGTGTTGCCAAATTGAAGATTGGCTCAGTTTCTTAGTTTTTACGACCAATTTATGTCCAAATTCTTTTTAAATATTATCTTTTTAAAAATTGATTTTAAAAGTCTGAAAATATATCGTAAACGGCCGTTACATTTTTGACACCACAATGTTTTTGATATATTAAATTGGAAAATAAGAAAAATTAATTAATGCCAAAAATCGCTACTATCATTAGCAATGCTACAAAATTTTGTGATTTTACAAATCAAGTCTGTAATTTATCCCACCAGATAAAGCATAAAAATAAGTTTAATTTGACACCTAATTCACTTTCATATCTTCAGTATTAAAAAGTTGTGGCCATTTTCATACTCGGAAATTAGCATCTTGTTCCCTATTGCTTTTCCATTGACTAAACACAAAAGCTGTGACCGAGGACAGTGAAAAGCCCATAACTTTCTTAAAAATTAAGAGAACTGAAAGAAATTTTCAGTTATTATAGATTGAAGCATTCTGAAACAAATATGAAACAATCTTATTTAGATTACTTGAAATTAAAGCATATAATTAGTTAGTTACCCAATTGTAGCTAATTACAAAATTCAATTACTAGATCTAAACATCTATCAATTTCTTAAGAATAGACTAACGTTTTTAAATAGCCTAAGTGTCCAAATAACATTAACACAAGAATTCACAATATAACATAATTTTTAAATGTCATTGCCATGGATTTATAGGCCAAATGGAAGGAATTTAATGTTTAATACCTGTAAATTATTGGCCATTTAAATCATCTTACAAGTGGGTTTTTCTGGAACGCGATCATTTGGAACGTTGCGGTTGCAGTGAATTTAAACCCCATATCGGCAGGAAAAATACTGCCGGTTCGTATGGGGAAAAAAATCACCGTTTCGCAACGTAAAATGTGAATTAAAGGCATCTTAAGGATAATTTTTACACATAAAATAAACGGCTTTCTTTTACCTGTCCCGTACCTGAAATCCATCCCCGTTGTCGGCGTTGACGGCTTTAGAAGCTGATTTTAAAATTACTCCAGCGCTGAACTTGTGGGGCGATTAAAAAAAAAAAAAAAACACAGAACGGCCGTTGGAACAATTCTTCAGCAAAAGATTGCACTCCAAAGAATCAAATACACAGGACAAGATGTTAAGAAGTCCATTGTGCCAATAGGTGGGGAGCATTTCACGACATTCGTTGATTGTTGAGAGTGGTAGACGCTCAACATCGGTGGGGTGCGGGGGGGGGGAACGTACATCTTGGCCTGGGTAACCTTCAGGACAGTTGGGCACAGGACACATCATCAGTAGTGTACCCTTGCATCACTGGGTGTTTCGGCCTTTTAACACTATACACCCTCCACAAGGGCGGCCCGCTGCAGGATGATCAGCCCTCAGCGCGTGTCCCGTGTCAAACCGTCCCAAAGATTCACCCTGACATACTTGGGGCCCAGCATGGGTCTTTCCGCTTGAGCCAAATCCACCGGCTGCTTCTTTCAGCCGCCTCTGAGAGTGATCTTATGGTCTTCCGCAGAGCCTGACCGTGGATTCCAAGCTCCTTCAGCAGTCTGATGGTAGATGACGCAACAAATCCTCTGCATCCCACTTCAGCTGGGTAGACTTTGGTGTTCCAGCCACGCTGCGTTGCTTCTGCTGCAAGCTCTGAGTAGCGCAGCTTCTTACGCTCAAAGGCCTCCTCAACAGAGTTCTCCCATGGAACTGTGAGCTCTATGATGTAAGCAGTCTTCTGTGAAGGGGACCAGAACACCAAATCTGGCCTGAGGTTGGTGGAAGCAATTTCAGGTGGAAAAATTAGTTGTCGGCCGATGTCCGCCAGCATCCTCCAGTCACGGGCCCTGGATAGGTTTCCTTCTTCTGATCTGGTGGAAGGATGTTTAGATGTTTTCTGTCCTTCTCAGACAAAGGTTGTGACCTTGGGGGGGGGGGGGGGGGGGGGGGGGGGGGGGGGGGGGGGGGGGTTTGCTTGCTCTCGGAGGCAAGGAGTTGGTAGCACACCGCCTGTTCTCAAGGGCTGATACCAGGCTTTTTAGTACCTGATTATGCCGCCACGTGCATCTCCCTTGAGACGCTGGTCTTGCAGCCTACCATGATGTGTTTGAGGGTAGCTGGAGTTGGGCAGAGGGCACAGGTTGGATCCTCGCCGTACCACTGATGGAGGTTCTTTGGTGATGGAAGCACATCATAAGTCGCTCTGATGATGAAGCTGATCTTGCTTGCTTCCATTTCCCATAGTTCTTTCCAGCTGATCTTCCTCCGCTCCACACCTTCCCACTGCACCTGTTTGGCAAGAGAGACCGCCTTTGCACTTCTTGCGGCCTCCTCCTGCCACCGCACCTCCTCGACCACCAATGTCCTCCGCTCTGATGTTGTGGCCTTTCGCCAACAATATATAATCCAGGACAAGGTAGGAAAAAAATGCATTTAAACACCCCCCCCCTCCAAAGGCGCCAAAATCGCGCACACGGCCAGTGGCAGAACTGCAGCGCCGCTGAAGGTAAGTATTGTAACATACCTACTATCATAGGTTACCTCGTTGGGTTTTGAAAAGCATTAGAGGTTTGGAGCCTCCGTGATTTAACTTACGGAGGTACCGACCCCGATAACAGTCGTTGTGACAATGGACACCAAGCATTACGACCGTTATGGGATCTATGCTAGGCGGAATACCAGACATGTTACTGCAATTTTCTCCTGGTATTGATGAAGATATTTCCCTAGATCATTATCAAAACGTAAATATATATATATATATGAGGGGCCATATGAAGTTTATTTATGAATTAAATATTCATGACTAAATGTGACTAAGAGTTTTTAATGTCACATTTTTGGAGTCCAAAATGGTAGTAAAATGATGAAAATTTGTCTGTTTGGAAAAAGGTTTTTGACTTTCGGTCTTGAAGTTATCTAATTTATATCAGTTATTTGTAAGGTTTCACATGATGGGTAGATTTTTGTTAAGAACAGTGTAATGGTGTAAAAACCTGAATAATAATCTTGTTCCTCAAAATCTCTCCAGTATTGTAAAAAGACTCATATCCTATGTGGTAGTTCACACTTCCTGTGAGCTGCTTTTTTTTGCTAAAGCTCCTTCTCCTTTGCAGCTGTCTGCTGTTCTTAAGGTTGATTCTCATTCTGCTCTCACAATAGTCCTACATCAGCACCCATTGAGATGTGGCCACAGAAAGCTGCAACGTAAAATAATCAAGTGGTCACCTCCAATGTTTGCAAATTGAAAAGATCCTAGCATCATTTTTCCAACGTTTCCTTACATATCCTCAGTGAAAGAAGTATTTCAAACGGTCAGTCAAGAAAGCAATTACGAGGTTGACTGCATGTTAGGCTTTTGATTGTTGTCCAATGCCACTATGCTCTAGTTCCAAGAAGTTCAGAATAACTGTGCATATACTCAAATAAAATTCTAAATAATTTTTCACCATTTTCAAGCTGATGTACTTAGGTTAAATGCAAAATCTGGCAGATTGTTGCATTTTCCAAGTGCTTTCAAATAGTTAATTTTGACCCTACATAATCAGGGGAGTTAAAACTCCCACCATGGGTTAGTTTATTAGAGAATGATGATGTATTTGGTTCAATCTCCAGTTTTCCTTCACTCCATTATGAATCTTAGTTTGTCAAACTTTCATCCAGTCTTGGAATATTCAACACCAGGAAATCCAAAACCATTGCGTTGTGTTTCAGTCACACACTTTACCACTACTTCTACTCCAAGCCTTATTGTGTTGGTCTGAACCAAACTGTTGCAATTATTTGAGCATGCTAACCTATAATAGTTTTCTTTCAACCCAACTTTATTAGTGAAACCTTCACCTAGCTTTGTCAACATCTGACTGAATACTCCACTGGTTTCTTGGCTGAACTTTCTTCCACTATCTATAAACAAGTTCAACCAAAGACCAGTATCAAGCCCAATCGTCTAACAAATTTCAACATTTTCTCGTGTGCAAATTTAATCATGGCTGCCAGCTTTATCTCTAACAACTCATGCAATCATACAAGCCTAATAAACTCTGTTCCACCAAACCAGGCCTATTGCGCATTCCCCATCTCCCTGTTATCATTGCTGGTAATTAAATTTATTAATGTTGATAAGATAGTGATTGGTTTTATTACATAATCCTTTCAGTGATGTCGGTTATTGGATTTAAGCAAACTATTGTACTGCTTTATGTCACAATATCGAAACAGTTTATTGGATCCCTGGTTGTTATGCTGGGTCTGCAAGATGAGGTGCTCTCTCAACCGTGCGACCAACAATGCTTTGTTTTGCTGATCCACAGAGCTTACTGTTCGAGTCAGCCATTCAGCTAATTTTCCAAACTTGACCTGATGAATGCTTTTTTCCCCCTTCATACAATGCTAGAATGGAATGTTGTCTGGCCTGAAGTTGCACTCTCATTTACAACATGTCATCTTCCATCTCTATTCTCACATGGCATGTGGAAAATGTTACTCCTTCACAACTCTAAAGCATTTCCTCCTTTAAATATACATTAAAACTGCAGTTGGAATAAGTAATCAGTATCTGTTCTGTTCACAGCATTCTAGAAAATCAGGTCATCACCTCCTGCTAAAGGAATACAATATATTACATAATGTGTGTAACCTTTTACACTGCCATGCTTGCTAAAATAAAAATTACACATAACTGCAGTGTGAGTCACACAGCAAAATTACTGCAGTATGATTCATGTACTGCAGTTGCAGAAACCCACCGGCACTTTGAATTTCCACTGCAGATTTCTTAAACATAGAAGCTACAAGATGTTAAACCAGAATGTTAATAAGGCAGGCTGTAAGCCAGGCAAGAGGCAAACCTCCAAGACACAACCAGAACCAGGCTTGTGTGTGTGTGTTTGTGTACGTGTGTTTACACATACCCAAATTACTTTTTAATAGGTTTAAACAGCTGCCCAATCATTCACAGTAAGTAAAAGACAGTCTGTTCAATTTCGCACAGCAATTTTGGGTGATCTACTAAAGGTCGATTGGAAGTAAAATGCAAGGCCATATTCCTTTCACATTGCTGTTTAAGGAATGAAACAGGAGAATGAATCTCAAGACCACTATACTCTCCTGGAGGCTTTCATGCAGGACTAGGTTCGGAATGAGGCAAATGTTTTCCATAATCCACAGGAAGACTATCCAATAGGCTTCACTCTCAGGGATATCCTTCCAAGGATCTCCATACCAAAAACAAGATTTTGCTTTCATTATTTTCCCATCCTGTTTCTTCTCCAGGTCCTGGCAGATTATTTGCCACACACTGCCAATACATCCTCAGAGGCATTGGCATCCGCTGGTATATTTATCTAGAAGCCCTGTAATGCAAATAAAGAGGTAGATTGTGAAAGGGGTAAATAAATGCTAAATTTTCACTGACAAGCATCGAAATACACTCATAAGTCACCAGGTTATGTAGAATTTGCTCAGGTGAATGAAGGATTACAAATAATAACTACAGTAGGTATCCAGCCTGCCACACCCTTTTAGAAACATAGAAGCATAGAAACATAGAAAATAGGTGCAGGAGTAGGCCATTCGGCCCTTCGAGCCTGCAACGCCATTCAATATGATCATGGCTAATCATCCAACTCAGTATCCTGTACCTGCCTTCTCTCCATACCCCCTGATTCCTTTAGCCACAAGGGCCACATCTAACTCCCTCTTAAATATAGCCAATGAACTGGCCTCAACTATCTTCTGTGGCAGAGAATTCCACATATTCATCACACACTGTGTGAAAAATGTTTTTCTCATCTCGGTCCTGAAAGACTTCCCCCTTATCCTTAAACTGTGACCCCTTGTTCTGGAATTCCCCAACATCGGGAACAATATTTCTGCATCTAGCCTGTCCAACCCCTTAAGAATTTTGTACGTTTCTATAAGATCCCCCCTCAATCTTCTAAATCCTAGTGAGTACAAGTCAAGTCTATCCAGTCTTTCTTCATATGAAAGTCCTGACATCCCAGGAATCAGTCTGGTGAACCTTCTCTGCACTCCCTCTATGGCAATAATGTATTTCCTCCAATTAGGAGGCCAAAACTGTACGCAATACTCCAGGTGTGGTCTCACCAAGACCCTGTACAACTGCAGTAGAATCTCCCAGCTCCTCCACTCAAACCCTTTTGCTATGAATGCTGACATACGATTTCCTTTCTTCACTGCCTGCTGCACCTGCATGCCTACTTTCAATGACTGGTGCACCATGACACCCAGGTCTCGTTGCATCTCCCCTTTTCCTAATCTGCCACCATTCAGATTATAGTCTACTTTCCTGTTTTTGCCACCAAAGTGGATAACCTCACATTTATCCATATTATACTGCATCTGCCATGCATTTGCCCACTCAACCAACCTATCCAAGTCACCTTGCAGCCTCCTAGCATCCTCCTCACAGCTAACACTGCCCCCCAGCTTCGTGTCATCTGCAAACACGGAGATGTTGCATTCAATTCCCTCATCCAGATCATTAATATATATTGTAAATAGCTGGGGTCCCAGCATTGAGCCTTGTGGTACCCCACTAGTCACTGCCTGCCATTCTGAAAAGGACCCGGAGTAAACTTTGTACTCTTTGCTTCCTGTCTGCCAGCCAGTTCTCTATCCACATCAATATTGAACCCCCAATACCGTGTGCTTTAAGTTTGCATACTAATCTCTTATGTGGGACCTTGTCGAAAGCCTTCTGAAAGTCCAGATATAACACATCCACTGGTTCTCCCTTATCCACTCTACTAGTTACATCCTCAAAAAATTCTATAAGATTTGTCAGACACGATTTACCTTTCATAAATCCATGCTGACTTTGTCCAATGATTTCACCACTTTCCAAATGTGCTGCTATCCCATCTTTAATAACATTTTCCCCACTACCGATGTTAGACTAACTGGTCTGCAATTCCCCGTTTTCTCTCTCCCTCCCTTTTTAAAAAATGGGGTTACATTAGCTACCCTCCAATCCTCAGGAACTACTCCAGAATCTAAAGAGTTTTGAAAAATTATTACTAATGCATCCACTATTTCTGGGGCTACTTCCTTAAGTACTCTGGGATGCAGCCTATCTGGCCCTGGGAATTTGTCGACCTTTAATCTATTCAATTTACCTAACACCACTTCCTGGCTAACCTGGATTTCACTCAGTTCCTCCATCTCATTTGACCCTCGGTCCCCTGTTATTACCGGCAGATTATTT
This sequence comes from Leucoraja erinaceus, assembly GCF_028641065.1. Taxonomy (NCBI): domain Eukaryota; kingdom Metazoa; phylum Chordata; class Chondrichthyes; order Rajiformes; family Rajidae; genus Leucoraja; species Leucoraja erinaceus. The sequence goes on along the minus strand of NC_073387.1, from coordinate 29,782,211 downwards.
ATGTCTTCCTTAGTGAAGACAGAACCAAAGTAGTTATTCAATTGGTCTACCATGTCCGTGTTCCCCATGATCAATTCACCTGTTTCTGACTGCAAGGGACCTACATTTGTTTTAACTAATCTTTTTCTCTTCACATATCTATAAAAGCTTTTGCAGTCAGTTTTTATGTTCCCTGCCAGTTTTCTTTCATAATTTATTTTCCCTTTCCTAATTAAGCCCTTTGTCCTCCTCTGATGGATTCTGAATTTCTCTCAGCCCTCTGGTAGGCTGCTTTTTCTGGCTAATTTGTATGCTTCATCTTTTGTTTTAGTTCTATCCCTGATTTCCCTTGTTATCCACGGATGCACTACCTTCCCTGATTTATTCTTTTGCAAACTGGGATGAACAATTGTTGTAGTTCATCCATGCGGTCTTTAAATACCTTCCATTGCGTATCCACCATCAACCCTTTAAGAATCAATCGCCAGTCTATCTTGGCCAATTCACGTCTCATACGCTCAAAGTTACCTTTCCTTAAGTTCAGAACCTTTGTTTCTAAATTAACTATGTCACTCTCCATCCTAATGAAGAACTCAACCATATTATGGTCACTCTTGCTCAAGGGGCCACGCACAACAAGACTGCTAGCTAACCCTTCCTCATTACTCAATACCCAGTCTAGAATAGCCTGCTCTCTCGTTGGTTCCTCTACATGTTGGTTTAGAAAACTATCCCACATACATTCCAAGAAATCCTCTTCCTCAGCACCCCTGCCAATTTGATTCACCCAATCTATATGTAAATTGAAGTCACCCATTATAACTGTTTTACCTGTCTCACCTGGCAGCATGTTTTTAAAATCACCTTCATTGCTTCCAGTAGTGGTTATTGAGTAACATGGTTGAAATCAATGTCAGAAAGAAGCACCGTGACTGCTGGACATTCGACTGGCAATCCATATCCCTGGATCCATATATTAGAAAACTTATATTTTGTGGTTTACAACCTCAAAACTATATATTTTTTTGTTCTGTCAAATTCAATCAATCAATCATATAAAGAGATCTGATGTCTTTATGAGCCTCAGCACAACTTCGACTGTGAAGTATTTAGTTAAACCTAGGAATTAGAAACCCAAATGTTCTCGTACCATACGAAGGACCATGTACATTTTCCTTTCTTTTCAGAAGCTAAACTGAAAACTAGACATGACTTCAAACCAAACATTAAGAACATGAATAAGCAGCCTATTATTTTCAGTGAAACCACTTATATTCCATTCTCCTCAGATATGGAAAATAAAACACACGTGACAAAGTTGTTTGAGGAGCAGAGGCTAGCTTCTCCAACTAATTCAATGTTTGTTAGTTTACAATTTTTGAAATGCCAGAAATTTCCTGTTACTGCCTAGAAGGAAACCCATGATATATGGATTTCTCTCTCTCTCTCTCTCTCTGATCAGTGGTATTGGGGAATGGGGAAAGGATTCGGCTCACAAAGAGGAAAAATACTCTCCTTCTAATACAAGTATAAATATATTAGGTGTCTGGCTTGGCCAAGCTTCCTGCCACTATCCCTGGCAAAGCACAAATTTTATTCTAAAACGGATTAAATTATTTTTTTTAATTTTTATCATCGATCTACACATAATACCCCATAATAAAAAAAAGCAAAAACAAGGAGTTTAGAAATTTTTGCAATTATTAAAAATAACTGAAATATCACATTTACATAAGTATTCAGACCCTTTATTCTGTACTTTGTTGAGGCACCACTGGCAGCGATTACAATCTCAATTCTTGGGTATGATGCTGCAAGCTTGGCACACCTGTAATTGGGTAATTCCTCCCATTCTTCTATGCATATCCTCTCAAGCTCTGTCAGGTTGGATGGGGAGCATCGATGCACAGCTATTTTCAGGTCCCTCCAGAGATATTCGATCAGGTTCAAGTCCGGGCTCTGGCTGGGTCACTCAAGGACATTCACAGACTTGTCACGAACCCACTCCTGCATTGTCTTGGCTGTGTGCTTAGGGTCATTGTTCTGTTGGAAGGTGAACCTCCACCCCACTCCGAGGTCCAGAATGCTCAGGAGCAGGTTTGCATCAAGGATCTCTCTGTAATTTGCTCCGTTTATCTTTTCCTCGATCCTGACTAGTCTCCCAGTTCCTGCCGCTCAAAAACATCCCCACAGCATGATGCTGCCACCACCATGCTTCACCATAGGTATGGTATTGGCCAGGTGATGGTTTCCTCCAGACGTGACGCTCGGCATTCAGGCCAAAGAGTTCAATCCTGGTTTCGTAGACCAGAAAATCTTGTTTCTCATGGTCTGAGAGTCCGTTTGCCTTTTGGCAAACTCCAAGTGGGCTGTCATCTGCCTTTGTCCTGAATGCCAAGCGTCACCTGGAGGAAAGCGGCCACTGCTCATCACCTGGCCAATACCATACCTACGGTGAAACATGGTGGTGGCAGCATCATGCTGTGGGGATGCTCCAGAACATTTAGGACTTCAGACTGGGGCGGATGTTCACCTTCCAACAGGACAACGACCCTAAGCACACAGCCAAGACAACGCAGGAGTGGCTTCGTGACAAGTCTGAGATTAGAGTACTTTGAAGTTCACGATAAAATAGGCCGAAGTCAGCATGTCTTTGGGAGGAGAGGTCTTGCCTGAGAAATTTACTGGAATTCTTTGAAGAAGTAAATAGCAGGACAGACAATGGAAAGTCAGTAGATGTTGTTTACCTAGATTTTCAGAAAGTCTTTGATAAGATGCCACACGGGAGACAGCTGAGGAAGATGAGAGCCTATGGTAGCAAAGGGCATATACTAGCATGGATATCAGGTTGGCTAGATGGCAGAAGGCAAAGAATGGCAATGTAGGACGCTTTTTCTGTTTGGCTGCCAGTGATAAGTGGAGTTCCGCAAGCTCGGTGCTAGGGGCCGCTGCTCTTCACGTTGTAATGATTTGGATGAGGGGATTGAAGGCTTTGTGGCCATGTTTGCAGATTATATGAAAATAGGTGGAGGGGCAGGTAGGGTAGAAAAAGCAGGGACTCTGCAGAAAGACTTGGATAGGTTGGGGGAGTGGGCAGAGAAGTGGCAGTAGGAATATAGTGTTGCAAAATATGGAGTCATGGATTTCAGTACAGGTGCACAACCTTTTATCCGGTGTTCCGGAAACCGAAAAACTCAGAAAACCGGCCATTTTTTTGTGCCAGGCAAATGTCGTCTGCACACCAAAGCTTTCGCGTTTGGCGCCAATAAGTTGACCCGAAAAGTTGACCCACAGAAAGTCAAACCCAGGTCTGTACTACTTATAAAATGCAGCTGCCCCCTCCCCATAATAAAAAAAGACCAAGGGAGACACTTAAACATCTGTAAATCATTGCTTAAATGTTAGTCAGTTAGTTTGGAGGGCTTTTATGTGAAGGGGGCTGAAGGGGTAAACTTTAATTCTTAGTCCTCTACCTGGTCGGCAGAGGCGGATAGCGGTTCAATGCCTTACCGGGTCATTCCGTGCAGTAAGCTCGGCAGCGCTGTGGCTTAGCCAACTCCCCCCAGCTGGGGTCCTGCGGGCGTCCAAGGATCGCGGGCGGCTCCGGTTGTAGCTCCGACCCCGGCAACTCTACCCCTGACAGCGAGGCGCTCCAAATCCACCGCCGCCCGCGGCCGGACGCCCGCAGCCCCAGATCTGCGAATGTTGGGAGTCGCCGACCAGGTAGGGGACTAAGAATTAAAGTTTCCCCCTTCACCCCCCACCACCACCACATAAAATCCCTCCAAACTAACTGACGAACATTTATGCAATGATTTATAATGATTCCCCGGTCTCCGGGGAGGAGGCAGCTGCTCCAGACTTTTCAAGCCGCCCGCGCTACCTACCTAATCTACGCTAAAAATCTTCCATTCGGAAATCCGAAAATGTCCGAAATCTGACAAGTGTCTGGTCCCAAGCTCGGTGCTAGGCTGCTTTCGGATGATTTGGAAAGGTTGTGCACCTGTAGGGGGGCAGGTAGGAATAAAAGGCGGATAGGTTGGGGGAGTGGGCAGAGAAGTGGCAGTAGGAATATAGTGTTGCAAAATATGGAGTCATGGATTTCAGATTTCAGAAACTCCTTGTCTAAAAACATCTGTAAATCATTGGTTAGTCAGTTAGTTTGGATGGCTTTTTATGTGAAGGGGGTTGAAGGGGTAAACCAGAGGCGGGGAGCGGTCAATCAGAGAGCGCTGCAAAAAACTCTACCCCTGACAAAAAATCCACCACCACCCGCGGGCCGGACGCCCGCAGCCCCAGATCTGGAATGTTGGGAGTCAGCGGCGTCGCAGCGCTGGGATACCAGCGGGGAGCGGGCAATCCGTTACCGCGTCGCCTTGCGGTAAGCTTCGGAGCGCTGTGGCCGCCGACTCCCAACATTCGCGGAGCTGGGGCTGCGGGCGTCCGGCCGTGGGCAGCGCTGAATTTGGAGCGCCTCGCAGCCAGGGGTAGAGTTGCCGGGGTCGGAGCTCCAACCGGCGCGGCCCGCGGCCGGACGGAGCCCCCAGCTCCGCGATGTTGGGAGTTGCCGACCAGGTAGGGGACTAAGAATTAAAGTTTCCCCCTTCACCCCCCACCACCACCACATAAAATCCCTCCAAACTAACTGACTAACATTTATGCAATGATTTACAATGATTCCCCGGTCTCCGGGGAGGAGGCAGCTGCTCCAGACTTTTCAAGCCGCCCGTGCTACCTACCTAATCTACGCTAAAAATCTTCCATTCGGAAATCCGAAAATGTCCGAAATCCGACAAGTGTCTGGTCCCAAGGCTTTCGGATAAAAGGTTGTGCACCTGCAGTAGGAATAAGGCGTAGATCCTTTTCTAAATGGGGAGAGTCCAGAAATCAGAGATGCAAAAAAACCCAAAAAACTTGGGAGTGCTGGTGCAGAATTCCCAAAAAGTGAATCTGCAAGTCAAATCTGTAATAAAGCAAGCAAACACAAAGCATTTATTTCAAAAGGGCTTGTATACAAAAACAGGGGTATAATGTTGAGGCTCTATAAGATGCTGGTCGGGCCGCATTTGGAATATTGTGAGCAATTTTGGCACCATATCCGAGACGGTCCAGAGAAGGTTTACAAGAATGATCCCAGGAATGAGTAGGTTAACATGTGATGAGCATTTGACAGCACTGGGCCTATACTCGCTGGAGTTTAGAAGAATGAAGGGGAACCTCATTGAAGCGTACAGAATAGTGAAAGGATTGGTTAGGGTGGATGTGGAGAGGATGTTTCCACTAGTGGGAGAGTTTAGGACTAGAGGTCATAGCCTCAGAATTAAAGGACGTTCTTTTAGGAAGGAGATGAGGAGGAATTTATTTAGTCAGAGGGTGGTGAATCTGTGGAATTATTTGCCACAGAAGGCTGAGGAGGCTAAGTCAGTGGATATATTTAAGGCAGAGATAGTTAGATTCTTGAATCGTGCAGGTATCTGAGATTATGGGGAGAAAGCAGGTGAATGAGAATGATAGAGAGATAGATCAGCCATTATTGGGCTTGATGGGCCAACTGGCCAACTCTGCTCCTATCACATGATCTTGTAGAATCAGTAAAAATTAAAGTCAATTTGATCAACTCATTCTAATTGTTTATATTACATCAAAATATTATACATATACATAAATAATATATAATTAACTTGAATCTTTAGCTAATCCTTCCCAAAAAAAATCATGCTCACAATTGTGTTCCATATTCACACAATCACATCTTTTAAAATAACTGCAATTCAATCGGCAAGTAATAGAACACAGTCTGTGCCCAACATGATGCAAAGATAAAGTCTTATCTGCATGCACATAATCCATATTCTTCCATATCCATGTGCCTGTCCAAGTCTCATAAATGTCACTGTGCTTCTTCTACCACCATCCCGTAATTAAATGCAATTGATGAGATATTTTCTATGTACATGGTATCTTTCCCCCAACAATAAAAATAGCCTTCTTGAGATCCAAATGAAATTTCAGTGGGCTTGTTACGGAGTGAAAATGATCACAGACTCATTTATTCTGGACCATACTGATAATTATAATTTATGTGCGGCTCAGAGATTCTGTTTGCGAAAATTGCTGTTTAAAAATAAGACATGATGCAGAGGATAATTGGAGATTATTCAATAAAACCAAAAATAGCACAAGGCCACTGAGTCTCGAAAAAAAAATGTTAGGAACATTTCACATTGACTTCATGGTAGTACGATAACATAAATATGTCAGGAATGTCGTAGATCAATATTGAGAGAGGCCGTATACTTCTTTATAGCGTAATTCATCTTCCACAGTGAGCAACCTCTATATAATTCACAGCGGAACGTGCAGAGTGAACTGAAGATTATCCTTGCAAAATACATTTTTACTATCATAATTAAAATACCTGGTATCTCATGAACAGCAAGGGAGTAACAACCTGCCAATTAAACAGTGGCAGTTCACTTTATAAAAAATGTAAAGATAGAAACAAAAACATCCATTTAATTTTAAAAAGTGGCCTTAAATATTTACTTTGATCCATTGAAACTTCCTTTCAATGCACAACATATTGCAATTTTACATCAAATACAGCAAGATGGAAAATCTTAAATAATATTCACTTATAGCAGTGCATTTTCCACATGTATGCAAGCAGTAAATATTCTAGAGAAATAAGAAACTGAGGATGCTGGTTCACAAAAAAGGACACAAAGTGCTGGAATAACTCAGCGGATTAGGCAGCATCTCTGGAGAATATAGATAGGTGACGTTTTGGGTCGGTCCAAACACGTCATCTTTCCATGTTCTCCAGTAAATAATCTAGATGGGCTTGGATATTTTAAAAGATGGAGCCTGTAATTGTCATACATTGAATCAAATTAGAAGTAGATAGACACAAAATGCTGGAGTAAAACAGTCTGCAGTCAGACAGCAACTCTGGAGAAAAGGAACAGGCGATGCTTCAGGTCGAGACCCTTCTTCAGTCTTCAGTTTGAAGAAGGATCTCGACCAGAAACGTCCGGAGATGCTGTATGACCCGCTGAGTTACTTTTTGTGTCTATCTTCGGTTTATACCAGCATCTGCAGTTCCTTCCTACACATTCAATTAATAGCTGCTGCAAAGCCAACATACAAGTCCTTACTAGAAACTGAGGCCTTAATTCTTCATACACATTAAATGGGAAGATTCACCTTTTTTATGCAGCTAATTGTAAAAAATAATTACAATTAATATTAATTTTTAATTTGGTCCTTTAGCCAATGTTCTTCATTTCTCTTGCCTTTAATGCAAAGGATATCCTTCGTTTCAGTTTATTCCTCCATGGACCAGGCATACTTCAGTACCTGACCTGTGAGCCAATTTTCCCATGTGAAAATCTAATTGTGCAAGTCATCTATTCATTCAGAGGGCACCAGTTAAGCAAAATCCAGTGCTCAACACTGCACATGCATTTTCACTGGATACTCAACTGCGAAAATTCCAACTTTCCATTATTTTAATAGTTGTAATATTCCTGTTGTAAACCAGTTGAATAGCAGCTTAAATACTCACTTCATAAATTAGCTAACAGATGAACCAATTTATTTATGTAGAGTATGATACCCAGCCAGAAAACTGTAAAACAAATTAGTGGCCATGCTTGCATTTCAAGATTGATTTTGCACACACAATTTTTGTATGAATATCCTTTGTTCACTGCAATTTTTGCCTTTATGTGGAGATTTTACTTTGTTTCTGCAGTTTGTCCTGTTCCATTAAAAATAAAATCTGGAGTTAGGTTTTGCTATTGATTCAAGAGTAGCTTTGGTTAAGATTTATTGTTTCCATGATAGATTGGTACCTTCAAGCTGTTGTTAGATTATTTTATTGTTTTCACTTCTGTTTCGGCAACAGAATGGCTTTGCCCAACAATGCATAAATATCTCGAAATACTTCTGCTAACAATTAATGTTTAATGAATGTAATGTAGGTGGATGAGATGTAAAGCAAAATGCTATTCCTACACTATTAAGCAAAGGTTACAAGGTTCTTTCGACATGCAATGGTCATAAATGCAATTTCAATTTAATTTTGTTATGACCTAGCACATTAGGGTATCCACTATTTACTTTTGGATAGGATTTGACCTTGAGTTTGACTTCCAACATGAAAGCCAGCTTTCATTCTGGTCAATTTCTGTTGATTCATACAAGCAGTCTAGTAGCAAGCTTTTCTTAATAATTATTAAGCATCTTGATTCGTCAGTATACAGCATAAATTCCAAATTTACAAATGATATAATACTTGAAGGCAATGTAAGGATACTACCGGGAGGTAGAGAGGCTGGTGAAATGGCGGCAGATGACATTAAATGCTGAGGAAGGTGAAGTGTTACATTTTTATAGGAATAATGAGAAAAAGCAATGTAACACAGAGGGCATAATTCTAAAATAGTTATAGCATGGAAGGCTTTAGAAGTCTCTACAGTTTCTAATGTCCTATGCCAGATGGCTTTCGAGATATATATGCATAGAGAATAATAAAACAAATGCGGTCATCTGCACTAAAAATCAAGGCACGGAGCATCAATACAAGGAAATGATAATGAACCTTTATCAATACTGATCTTGTCACAACTGGAGTTATGTGGGCAGTGCCAAGCTATAACACAGGAAAGAACTAAAGATTTATGGAGTGGGAGCAGAAAAGATTTATCTAAATTCCTGAATTTTTTTTTTTTTAATGAACCCATGGAGTAATTGGGGTCTTGAGTACACTGTCAGATCTAGAGTATTCCAACTCTAACACTCCAAAGTGAGTTGGATCAGTATCTAATGGAAATACTGCTGGACTGAGGGGTATAGGCAGTGATGTAGAACCAACTGGATGCTCTTGAATAACATTTATATGGATTTGATCAGCTGCTAGGCGACTTTTACTGCCGTAACTATTATATGATCGCTTGGGCGTACCCAATGACTTCATTCCTTTAAACTCCTATTTTTTCATCACAACTATATAATTAAAACATTGAAGCATGAAAATGCTAATCTAGGATACTTTCAATGCAGTTCAGCATCACAATACTGTTAAAATTATGTTTCTCCTAAATCTGTAATAATATCTTAACATCTTAAAATCTACACACAACCCCACCACTCCAAAACTAGGCCCTTAATTATTGAAAACCATCTTATTGATCTGTCCCATACCCTGCGTTTACTTGGCTCTATCAAAACTTTAATTCCTCCTCTTTTAGGAAAAGTCAAATTTTCTAAATATTTAATTTATTTTTTCATACCAGGCAGCAATTTACTGAAACAACAGTGTACCCTCCATTTCCACAACATGATCCATGCAGAATGGAATTCAAAAGTGCATACAGTATTCCAAATGCATTCCCATGAGCAATTTATGGATTCACTGCTATGCCTTATTCATCACTTTCAGCCTATAACACTACTTGCTGCACAATGCCAGTTTGTTATTAAGATTATTTTGCAAACCTGTCTGAGTCTATTGAAAGCATAGGGATTGAAAATCAATTAAAGCAATAAATGAATTGAAAAAAAATTATGAAAAAATGGCCTCATTATAAATGCTACCAGGCCATATTTTTGTAGCTAGGTTAGAGAATTCTGGGCTTATTGCATTGGATTTCTTGTTTTTTTCTCACAAATCTGGTGTTTGAAGGATCAATTGTCATGGTATCCATTTGCAAATGACACCATTGGTTTATAATCAATGAATAAATACAAATTGTATTATAATATAGAATTGGGGGGAATTTAAATAGTAATAAAATAATACATTTTATCTCCCCCCCCCCACATAAAGAACATCTTCACTCAGCATCCTTTTGAATGATATGCATACAGATTTTAATGTAAATTTTGCAAATGAGCTGTACATGTCCTCAGCTGGCAGATCACAGCCTTTCAAGTGCACATACAAATATTACTTACTGTAAATGTGATGAAGGCATTACTCCAACTCTTTTAGGCGGTGAGGTCCTGACTCCTATCATCTACTGAGTGGATTTTTAATCTTATTTCTCCTATTAAACTTACCAATGACTTCCAATTGATATGCATACATGCTTGCCATTACAAAACATTAGAGCAAAAGAGTTAAAATATAAAGTGTTGAAGGAAGATACAAAATGTCGCATAGGTGGATAATTTCCAAATATGTTTCCACCACAGAGACGTCAGTAGATAATTTCCAACCCTAAAACAATCAGCGAGATTGCTAGCAACTTGAATTTGCATTCGAGGAAGACCATACAGTATTGGCATGAGGAGGCGGGTTAACGTTAGGAAATCGGCCTCACGTTGTTTAGAAATGAGCTTTAGACCACAAAAGGACCTGTCATTTTACAAAGCAAATATAATGCAAATACTAACATTTGCCTACGCAAATGCAAAGCAATAGCCGGTCAAATATTTTGCAATCGACCGTATGATATTTTCAGACAAAAGAAAAACTGTGACAAACCTCATATGCAAACAAAAAGCGAGATGCCCTTTCCTATAATCTGTCCTTCCAGGGCGAGTTAACACAAACAGGTCAGTTGGAACTTTCATTTAAAATCCGCGCGTGCCTCCACGTGCGGATTTCCCGTTTGTGACGCGTAATAAATATGCAAACGAGTAGGCCGAGGGCACCTTGAAACTGCCGAACCGGAAGAGAAAGCCGGCATGGGGTTTTTTTTCCTCTCTTTCTCTGTCAGTCCCCTCCTCCCCAGTCTCCTTGTCTGCGTCTCTCACTCTTTCGCGTAATGCGAAGGGCGAATGGGGCGCCAGGAGGGGAGGAGCCTGAAAACCGTCGAACAGGAAGAAGCTCGTGACTCTGTCACTGCGCTCAGTCTGTCGGTCCAGGCGAGCGAGAGTAAGGAGTGTGAGACGGGGGAAGGGGAGGGGGGAAGGAGAAGGAGAAGACGAAGAAGAAGTTTCTATTCGAGGGGAAGGGGAAAGAAAACCCGATCGATCTATATAAAACATATACGTACATATAATGTAAGGACGGGACTCGGTATGCGAGAGAAGCCGATCGGAAAAAAATAGAAAAAAAGGCTGCTGGTTTGGAAACAGTTAATTGGATCTTCTGAGGCAAAAGTGGTGCCGAAAGGGCGGTGACGCGACATTTTTCCCCTTTTTATGATTTTTTAAATATATTTAAGGAGAAAACCAAAAGGGAAAGGGAAGGGGCAGTCGTGCGGCCGTCACGCTCGATGGGGGATTACGGGTTCGGTTTACTAGTTCAGACCAATAATACCAACAGTAAGGTAGCTTTTCCAGTCAGATATCACCAGCCTCACCACCAGCAGCAGGGCGCTGCCGGCTTTTGCAGCGCCGCCGCCTCCGCTTCGGCTTGGCTCTTCCCCGCTTCGGCCACCCAGACCATGCAAGATGACCTGCTGCTGTCAGAGAAACCCAAACCCCAACAACAACAACAACAACAGCAGCAGCTTTCTCCCAGACTGGATCAAGCTGCTCCCGAAGTAGTCATACTCTCTGAGTCGCCGAAATCCGAAGAGGAGGGGCCGGTCGGCGGCGGTACCGGCGGCACCACCGTGCCCAACGGCAAAGAGAAGCTGAGGATGGAGTCGCCGATCCTGCCGGGCTTTGATTACCACGAATCTCCTTCGTCGGGACTAGGAGGAGCAGGCAGCACCGGAACGCCGTCTCTCACTTCGTCAACATCCTCCTTGACCGGTTTCAGCAACTGGTCAGCAGCGATGACTCCTCCTACCATGAGCGAAGATAATTTCTTTCACCAGAGCGTCCCAGCTCCCTCCGCCAACGGTACTATGCTGTTCCAAAATTTCTCTCACCAATTCAGCCCCGGCTTCGGGGGCAGCTTCTCGCCTCAGATGGCTCTTTCTCAGCATCACCACCCGCCGCCGCCACCTCCACATCATCATCACCACCAGCAGCAGAGGAGGTCTCCTGCCAGCCCGCATCCAGCGCCGTTCCCGCACAGAAATGCTTTTAACCAGCTGCCTCATTTAGCCAATAACATCAATAAACCACCTTCCCCCTGGAACAGCTACCAAAGCCCGTCGCCCTCATCATCGTCCTCGTCGTCTTGGAGCTCCGGCGGCGGTGTTGGTGTTTGGGGTGGATCCCAAGGCAGGGATCACCGCCGAGGTATGGCTGGCGGAATGGCAGCCCTCAACTCTATCTCTCCAATGAAGAAGCCTTTCCCCGGCAACCACATACCGGCGCATAAATACTCGAGATCCAGCTCGGCTTTCCCACCGAAGTCTTGGATGGAAGACAGTATGCTAAGGAATGATAATCTTTTACCATTTCAGGTGAGAAACCGCGGAGGCCAAGATTTATTTGAGTTAATTTGCTATTTGCTTTAAAATTATGTTGAAATATAGTCTGCAGTTGGTTACCTTGGCAATGATTAATTTTAAATATAAATAATTGTTTTAAATGTCATAAAACGTTTTCGTATTCTAAACGTTTTGATTTTGAATTATATAAAGTAATATTTTCCCCTCTCCTCAAGCAAGTAATCATGAATTGAGATTCTATTCCTTCTACATTTTGAAAATATAATCGCTGATAAAATGTAAGATTTGGGATCAGAGAGATCACTCATTTTGTGTAGAAAAGAACTGCAGATGCTGGTTTAAATCGAAGGTAGACTCAAAATGCTGGAGTAACTCAGCGGGACAGGCTGCTTCTCTGGTGAAAAGGAATGGGCGACGTTTCAGGTCGTGACCTTTCTTCAGATCACTAATTTTGTTTGACTTTGTTACTTGGATACTGCAGTTCTTCTAAAATTACTTTTCTTAAATTTATGAAGTCCAATTCCAACTAGTTTCTTGAAATCTGATTATTTTTGTGCCAATTTTCTTTGCATTTCTAATATTTATCAGCAAAAGATCATACAAAGTGAGGGTATTATTTCCATTACTTGTTAGATTATTTAGAGAAATTTGTGCATCAATCTGCAAGAAGCTGATATGCTGTATTTCCTCATGACTGATTTCAAGACAACCAAAACATGCTTCTGCGTTTAATACATTTAAACAAAATGTGTTTCTGGTATTCTAATTTTTAGTATTTTTGATATTTGTATTTATGATGCAGCTTGTTTTAGTCCGTCAGAGGCCAATGAATTCAGCAATCTGCAAGAATACAAACAAATTTGATGGGATACTAATTATATTTTGGTTCAATAGACAATGGGTGCAGGAGTAGGCCATTTGGCCCTTCGAGCCAGCACTGCCATTCAATGTGATCATGGGCAATCATCCCCAATCAGTACCCCATTCCTGCCTTCTCCCCGTATCCCCTGACTCTGCTATCTTTAAGAGCCCTATCTAGCTCTCTCTTGAAGGCCTCCATCCCCTCCTGAGACAGAGAATTCCACAGACTCGCAACTCTCTGTGTGGGGAAAAAGTGTTTCCTCATCTCAGTTCTAAATGGCTTACCCCTTATTCTTAAACTGTGGCCCGTGGTTCTGGACTCCCCCAACATCAGGAACACGTTTCCTGCCTCTAGCGTGTCCAAACCCTTTATAATCTCATATGTTTCACTAAGATCCCCTCTCATCTTAAATTCCGAAGTATACAAGCCCAGCCGCTGCATTCTCTCAGCATATGACAGTTCCGCTATCCCGGGAATTAACCTTGTAAACCTACGCTGCACTCCCTTAATAACAAGAATGCCCTTCCTCAAATTAGGGGACCAAAACTGCACACAATACTCCAGGTGTGGTCTCACTAGGGCCCTGTACAACTGCAGAAGGACCTCTTTGCTCCTATACTCAACTCTTCTTGTTATGAAGGCCAACATGCCATTCGCTTTCTTTACTGCCTGTTGTACCTGCATGCTTACTTTCATTGACTGATGAACAAGGACCCCCTGACCATGTTGTACTTCCCCTTTCCCCAACTTTACACCATTTAGATAATAATCTGCCTTCCTGTTTTTGCTACCAAAGTGGATAACCTCACATTTATCCACATTAATCTGCCATGCATCTGCCCACTCACCCAACCTGTCCAAGTCACCCTGCTTTCGCATTTATAATTCAAACAGTATATCTTCAGATTCAGATTCAGATTCAATTTTAATTGTCATTGTCAGTGTACAGTACAGAGACAACAAAATGCATTTAGCATCTCCATTGAAGAGCGACATAGCAAACGATTTGAATAAATAATAATAAGTGTCCAGGGGGGGGGTGGTGATTGGCAGTCACCGAGGTACGTTGTTGAGTAGAGTGACAGCCGCCGGAAAGAAGCTGTTCCTCGACCTGCTGGTTCGGCAACGGAGAGACCTGTAGCGCCTCCCGGATGGTAGGAGGGTAAACAGTCCATGGTTGGGGTGAGAGCAGTCCTTGGCGATGCTGAGCGCCCTCCGCAGACAGCGCTTGCTTTGGACAGACTCAATGGAGGGGAGCGAGGAACCGGTGATGCGTTGGGCAATTTTCACCACCCTCTGCAATGCCTTCCGGTCGGAGACAGAGCAGTTGCCATACCATACTGTGATGCAGTTGGTAAGGATGCTCTCGATGGTGCAGCGGTAGAAGTTCACCAGGATCTGAGGAGACAGATGGACCTTCTTCAGTCTCCTCAGGAAGAAGAGACGCTGATGAGCCTTCTTGATCAGAGTAGAGGTATTGTGGGTCCAAGAGAGGTCATCGGAGATGTTGACTCCCAGGAACCTGAAGCTAGAAACACGTTCCACCTCCGTCCCGTTAATGTGGATGGGGGTGTGCGTGCCGCCTCTGGACTTCCTGAAGTCTACAATGAGCTCCTTGGTCTTCTTGGAGTTAAGGGCCAGGTTGTTGTCAGCGCACCATGCTGCTAAGTGCTGGACCTCCTCCCTGTAGGCCAGCTCATCGTTGTTGCTGATGAGGCCAATCACCGTTGTATCATCTGCACACTTGATGATGGTGTTAGTACCATGTACAGGTGTGCAGTCATAGGTGAAGAGGGAGGGGGCTCAGCACACAGCCCTGTGGAACGCCGGTGTTCAGGATGAGGGTTGAAGAGGTGTGCTTGTCTAACCTCACAGACTGGGGTCTGTTGGTTAGAAAGTCCAGTATCCAGTTGCAGAGGGAGGGGTCGATGCCCAGGTTACCGAGTTTGGTGATCAGTTTTGATGGTATAATGGTGTTGAATGCTGAGCTGTAATCGATGAACAGCATTCTTACGTAAGTATATGTATATATGTATAATGGAATTCATTATACCATTAAAATGGAAAATATTTTTGTCTGCTTTTGGTAATGTGTAAAGATGACAGGATATCTGTACATCACCTTCCTTTTGAATATTTGAGAATGTTTTCTCTGCTTTTTTTTGGTTTACTTGGTAAAACAATGAGCAAAACTTGAGGGGTGTTAGCTTTCAAGAAGAATCATACATTGCTCATCCAGCACAATTGGAGTTTTAAACTTCCAAGCAATTGCGAGCTTGCCTGATTTGGGATCTTAAATGCAGGTTAGCGATATTCTCTGTCATCCATTTGTCAGAGCAAATTTCAATTTCAATTAATTTTCCTGTTGTACTTTCAGTATTTTTTCTGTACCTTTTATAAACAGCTCAGATCTTTTGAGGTATTTTTCTTACTCATTATCAGAACTCTGTTATGGTGAGAATCAACAATTGTTGCATTCTTTTAATGAACAGTTTCCTGGATAATATTTTTTGTACTCTGGGTACCAACTAAATTTCTCTAATTCTTCAGTGTTAGTCATGTATATTTATCTAGCATTTAGTTTTCCTGGTTCTTTTTCCTGGCGTCCACATGGAATCTACTGATAGAAGCAATAAAGGGCTGAATCTCAATTTTACTCTAGGATGCAAAACTGTTCAAAAATGAAAAGTAAAAAATATATGAATTTGCTGTAAATTAAACGTACAAAAAAAGGCTATTTTGTTTCTCGACAAGATTTGATGTCATAGGTAGATGCCGTTCCATGGGCAAATATTTTGTCAAAATGACACTCTACAGGTCAAACTATTTAGTTGTCCAGGGTAGTGCGATTGGGGGGGGGGTGTCTGAAGAAGGGTCTCTACCTGAAACGTCACCCATTCCTTCTCTCCAGAGATGCTGCCTTTTTCTGTCTATCTTCAGAGAATTAAAAAAAACTAAAACCTTGCATCATTAATTTGATGGATTCTGTTTGCTTGCCAATCAATTTAGTTCCTTAGAACTTGCATGTACAGTGTCATGACGAGCATTTATTGTGTGGTGTAGGTTATGGCACGGATATCTGTACTTTAACAACTTGCTCACATTATGGATTCTGTAGTTGGTTTCCCTTAAATGTCAAACAAGACGATGCTGAATGCAGGAAAACAGAAGCATGTGAAAGGAGCAAGATATGGTTCAAGAAATAAACCAAATGGTTGTTCTAAGCCTTTTATTTTAATGCTAGAAAAGTCCAGTTAGAAATGAAGTTGTATATGACAGTTCTTGGTAGATCAAGAGTGCTTTCTTGTTTCCCAGTGCAGGAATGAAAGCAAACATAATTGCTTCAGATAATTTGTCTCGTGCCAATCAATAAGAATATTTCTTGCTTGAGAAAGATATACTGACATTTTCCTGAAGTTGGATTAATGAACAGTTAGAGTTGTAGTAGTCTTTCTCATCGGACTTCTAGTTACAAAAGTTTTTTTGTATAATTGAAGCTGAACACAATATTTTGGAAGGTATAAAGAACAATATTGGCGTTTGTTTGTTTGCTTTAACTGCTCCAGTTGGAATGCAATCCGCAATAGATCAGAAAAGAGCGTGTGCGTGCGTGTGCACATGACATTGACTAATGAATCTGCAGCTTTGAGATAAGTAAAATATGCCTGAAAGGAAACAATAGGAGACTAAGCATTCACTGCAAATAAGATGCATTATAGTCTACAAAGTAAGGAAGATGTTTGTTGGTAACTGAAGATATATGAGAGGTGGAAATGCTTTGAAGGTGTTCAAAAAAAACAGAGAGCCTAGCAATCAGGGCAGCTTGCTTATCAAGTGTCGAGGATGAAATGGGCCATCCATTCATAGATTTAAAAAAAAAATTTTTTTGTTTAGTGACTATGAAATGATGTCTTCCTGATCTGTGGTCACAATTTTTTTTTTTTTTTTTTGAGTAATTTTGTGGATATTGCTTGCTTGGAAGATGTAATGTAGATTCATGGAATGTTCATGTATTTTTTTTATTGGAACATGGTATTTTTTTTAGGCTCTACACGAGAATGTTATTTTCTGATTCCCTTGATACATTAACTATTCTTCATTAAACTGTTTCCACTTTATCATTAAACTGATAAGAACTTGATCTCAGAACATGGAGTACTTGCTGATGACACTAAACCTGTGACAAATGTTAAAGATTAAAAGCTTTCAGAATTATAGACCACTTAAATGGATTGGGAATAAATGGATGTAAATGTACATTTAAGTATGTATTGCAAAAAGAAATGCATACACAATGGAAAAAGACTAATATATTGGAAGCAAATGATGGACTAAATAGCTCATGTAATATAATATCTAATTCTGCTAACTGGGTAAAAATAAGTGAGGGCCTACATTTATTCAAGAGCAAGAAGCATGCACTGTTAAATTCTACTAAGATAGTAAAATGTGTTATTTATTGTTCCTTAATATTTGATTTATGGTATATTTAATTAATTTTGGCAATCCCATCCTACAGTAGGTTTTTTAATTTAAAAATGGGATTCTGTAAATGTAATTCTAACAATTGTAGTTCTGGGTATACCATAACCATGACATACAAAATCATAACAATAAACTACTTTCTCTTGTCATTTAAAAGATAACTGCATTCATGTTTTTAAAATTTTGTGCACTATTTGGATTGAACTTATTTTGGTTTCTAACGTAGTGCACCAAATCAAGTCATTTTAAAGCCATTTAGGATGATGAGAAGGGAAAATCTTAAAAGATAAGTGGGAAGGTGGTGACCGATGTGAAGAAGAGTCTTGCACACAAAGGCATTGGGCGAGGGGGAAAAAAACAAAGTTAAATGCAGAAAAAAGAGAATGATAAAGTAGCCATTAGAAATTTGGCTACAACCTGGACATGATTGAATCAAATGTTCTTGACTTTAGTAGGATCATCACAATAGAAAAATTGATTGTAGCAATATTTATTTATGTTTTAAAATATATATGTTAATTATAAAAAATAATTGTATTCGGCAGAATTCTTCTGGAATAATGTATCTTTCCTAGGGTTCATTCCATTTCAATTTTAATAAGTTGGGATGTTTTAGAATGTGAGTGTAGCAAAGCATTATGGAAATGATGTGTAATAATGAAATCTGATATTGGGTTTCAGGGGAGAAATTGCAAATCAGTATTGTTAAATGAAGCTTTTAAGGGATGAAGAATTAATTGACTGCATTTGAATACAATGAACTTTTCATGTGTAAATCTACAAGCAATGTGAATTTTTTGAAGACTGATTTGTTTCAGCACCATAGTAGTTAATATAAAGATTTCACTTCTGTCAAGAAAAATGGTCAATATGAGGAAAGAGAGGAGCAGCATCAAGCTAAAAGAAACGCAACGTATGTAACATGAATCATGCCTAAAAATCAAATAAGGATACAACAGAGGAACAATAAAGAAAATGTTTCTTCTAAATGTATTGAGAATTGTTAAAGCATAAATATAACTGAGGATGAATGCAGCAATATGTGCCAAAATTTGTTTGGTATCGTATGTCATAATGTTACAGAATGTTGAGCAGCATAAGGATCCAGCTAGTAGAATTGCAATCCTGCAGGTTCAGTCCTGACCTCGAGTGCTATCTGTGAGTAGTTTGTAGCTTCTGTCTGCAACCGCCCGTTTCCTCCCACATTCTAAAGATGTGCAGGTTGGTAGGCTAATTGCCCACCATAAGTTGCTTCAAATGTAATGGCCCTGTCTCACGGTGCGAGTCCACCCACGAGTGATCCCGAGTGAAAGGAAAAATCACACTCGTGGTTGTCTACGAGATTCCATGTTTATGTTCACGAGTTTAAACGAGTTCCCACGTGTATGTCTAAGTTAGTCGTTTACTTCTCATTTCTGTGATGTACCAAGTTCCTCTCCCAGTTGCCAACTTCCTCTCCCGAGTTACTCTTGAGCCAACCGTGAATGAAGGCCTGTTTTAAGTATCAAATAGAGGAGCTGGACAGAATCTCATACAGTAAGTATATTCTGATTCAGTATTAAAAGATATTCAATTTCAGAACTTAAAAAAACTAGGCAAGATCTCGGCCCCGCACTCGCTGCCATTGTGCAGCAAGGAGGCGGCGACGGCGAAGCAACAGTGTTATGCCCCTGTCCCACTTGGGAAACCCGAACAGAAATCTCTGGAGACTTTGCGCCCCACCCAAAGTTTCCGTGCGGTTCCCGGAGGTTTTTGTCAGTCTCCCAAATGGTCAAAAGTGGTTTCCGCTTCTTCTATGTTCTGGCAATAATTTCAAAAAATTAAAAACTGGCCGCGACTAAAAATAGGTTGCCGTTTTTAAAAATCGGTAATTTTTTAGTCTAAGCCGGTTGCGATGCTAGTTGAAGGTGGTTGCCGGAGGTTGCAGGTAGTGGAAGGTAAGACCTCCCTGGTGGAATAAAACTGGGTGGAAAAAAAGGTCTTACCTTCCACTTCCCGGCCATGTGTGTGACCCCTTCCCTCCCCTCTCCAGCTCCCCGCCCACTGCACCGAGCTTCGCACCGTCTTCATGTCGGCGACGCCCGCAGGTCAGTGCCAGTCGCCCCGGGGCAGGTGCTCGGGGGCACTCTCCCAGCGTGGCCCCGGACTGGGGGAACAGGGATGGGAGTCAGCGGGCATGCCGGCTCTGCCACACCATGGGCCGCCGCCAACCAAGCCACCGTCCACACGCTCTGTAGAACAGGAGCTGAGCTGGGAACTGTACCGCCCTTGCCCCCTTCCTCTGCAACTGCAAACAACCCCACTCTCCTGCTCACCTAACCCGCCTGTCCCTTCTCTCTGGGTATTGAAGGCACTTCTGGTCTGCAGTGTGCAATAGTCACCAAAATACACTGCATCTTTAGAAAGGAAAAATACAAAATATGTCAATCCCACTGGATAGGCCTTAGTCATGGTGCTGTACAACACGGAAACAGGTCCTTTGGCCCAGCTTGGCCGTGCCGTTCAAGTTGGCGTCTTGGGGTAGTCCTATTTGCCTGCATTTGGCCCATAGCACTCTAAACCCTTCCCATCCATTTATCTGTCATTACTAACCTCAAGAAAATCCCTGCATCAGTTTCCTGGGTCCAACTCAGAGAGAAGTCTCCCCCTTTCCAGGGTTAATCACTCCACTGTTTATAATGCTCTCTGCATTATGAAGTCCTCGACAGTGAACCCCATGGGCAATCACTACCAAAGTATCTGCCCACACAGTCAGTACACCTCTCCTACACTTGTCTCCTGTACTAAGGCACCCCCCCCCAACTACTACCTTCCTCCTTCCCCCCCCCCCCCCCCCCCCCCCCCCCTTTCACTCCCAACTCTAGTCCCGTACTGACCACCTGGGAAACTGAAGGGAGCAACAATCAACTGCCACGGATGCAAATAACGTCATATACAAGAAAGGGCATATGCTGGTTGACAAAAAGTGAACACACAGTGCTGGAGTAACACAAAGACATAGCAGAATTTTGGAAAGGTCATCCCGTCACCCATTCCTTCTCTCCAGAGATGCTGTCCCGCTGAATTAAAGAGTGCCCACGGTAGACTCACGAATCACTACGGTAAACTCACGGGCTACTACGTTCTTACAACGAGTTTAAATGTTTCAAATTTTAACTTCAAGAGTAAATTTGACTTGTGGAAATCTGGAATCATTTTGAAAGTTTTTCAAGAGTTAACATGTTTCTTGGGTACCTGGTGTTAGCGCCACGAGTCGCAAAGTTGCGTCCACGAGTTCCGACGTTCCAGCTACGTTAATTGTACGTGAATACCACGAGTTTAATTTGTTTTAAACTCGGGGTCACTCGTGGGTCGACTTGCACTGTGAGATAGGGGTTTATGTATGTAGTAAGCCAACAACGACTAGGGATGGGAGGTGGTGGTAGCAGGGGTTATAGATTGACAATGTGGAGAATGGGGCTAACAAGGTCAGACAAAGTCAATGTATGGGGCATGTATAGACATGTGGTATGATTTGGGAGCAAAAAGCTTGAAATAGAAAACATAAAAAATGGAAATGGAAGTTGAAATTATCAAGGATAAGAAGATACTTGTGTAAAGGCCGAGGGAAAAGCATTGTGGAAAAAAAACCTAAACGGTTTGTTGTTTTGGGGGCTGTTGAAAATGATCATTGAAAATCAAGATACCTATGAAATGAAGGAATTTTGAAGTCTAGGAAAAATGAAATGCGAGTCTAGGGTAGGACATAATTGAACTATGGAGACCATTAAAGCCTCTTCTCATAGACTTCATTGCAGTAGTCCCCAACACAGGGCTTTGGATTGGAAGCAATATGTCAAAGTGAGTGTAATTTGGTTTGTTTTCTGTAAATGTAATTATATTGACAACTGTTTCCAGCACTGTACATTGCAACAGTGAGATTCTCTATACCCATTTTTGACTAGGTTAGATAGATCCAAAATGAGCCCAAGGATTAATTATTTTTGTTGTTTGACCTTAGCACCACATTTAGGTGCCATTGGGCTCTGGTTAGTAAGGCCAGAGGTAATTAATTCCTGCTCATCACTGAATGGTTTTGTGGAATTTTCTGCATAGATCCTTACTGTGTTTAGGTTGACTTGACCTCTAAAATATTCAGAGACAAAAACACAAATGGGCCATTTTTTCACTACTATATCCATGTAATATACCTATCTACACTAATCTTCTTTTTCATCACATAGTCATTCATGCCATGGTATTTCAAATGCCCTTCTGAATAGTTCAGAAATGCCAATGAGAGTACCTGCCTTCACCCCTTTTTTTGAATTCAACCACCATTGGAGTGAAAAAACTTAAATCGGTTAAACTTACCATAAGTCTATAACCGGTATTATTCATTTCAGCTGAGGGAAAACATCTCCCAGAATCTAGGGTTTAGGTTTATTATTGTCACATGTATCAAGTTACAGTGGAAAAACTTCCTTTGTATGCTATCCAGTCAGGTCAGATAATACTATACATAAATGCAATCAAATCAAATGCAAGTACAATAGGTAGAGAAATGAGGAACATACAAAGGGCACAACATCGTCCTCAGCATTGTAGCGTATCAGTTCCATCGACAAGGTCTTATGTCCTCAATGGGGAGAAGTGAATTGAGTAGTATTCTATCTTATGGAAGGATTGTTTTTGAATCCAGTGGTGCGCACATTCAAGGTGGGAGCAGGAAAAAGAAGGAATGACTGGGGTAGAATCCGTCTTTGATTATGTTGGCTGCGTTCCTGAGGCAATGTGAAATGTAGATAGAGTCAATGGTAGGGAGTCTAGTCTGTGTGATGGACTAGGTCATATCTGCAATTTCTTGCAGTCTTGGGCAGAGCTGTTCCCAAACCAAGCTGTGATGCAGCCCGACAGTATGCTTTCTGTGGTGTAGAAGTTTGTAAGAGTCATCGGAAACAAGCTGAATTTCCTTTGTCCTCGGGAAGTATAGGTGTCGATCGGTGTGCCATATTGTAAGTCACTTCAATGTGGTTGGTCTGACAGATCTTTGGTAATATTAATGGCAGTAAACGTGAAACTCTCAACCATTTCCACCAGCACCATTGGGACATGAGGATGATGCGGTGTTGTCTTGACACCATGTCACTAAGTGTAGAGATACAGCATGGAAACTGCTCCTTTGGCCCACCGAATCCCCGCAGCCCAATGACTACCCGCACACTACGTCTATCCTACACGTGAGGGACAATATACAAACACCAATTAACCTACAAACCTGCATTCTTTGGAATGTGGTTGGGGGGGGGGGGGGGGGCCGGAGCACCCGGAGAAAACCCACATGGTCATGGGGAGAATGTACAAATTCAATAGAGACAGCACCTGTAGTCGGGATCGAACTACTGGTGCTGCAAGACAGCAACTTTACCACTGTAGTTCTCGATCTCCTTCCTCTACTCCATCTTGTCATTGCTCGTGATCCAACCCGCCACAATGGTGTCATCTGCATACTTGCAGATGATGTTAAAGCCAAATGTGGCTGCAAAATCATGAGTGTATAGCGAGTATAGTAGGGGACTGAGAAGGCATACTTGTGGGACACTGGTGTTAGGAATTATTGCAGAGGAGATGTCACTTATCCTCACTGATTGTGGTATGTGGCTCAGATAGTCAAGAATCCAGTGGCAGGGGGGGGTGCTGATTCCTTGGTGCAGGAGTTTGGGGACAAGTTTGAATGAGATTATGGTGTTGAGAGCAGAGCTATTGTCTATTAAATACCCATCTCCCAGAATCTTTTTTGTACCCATAAGTCAGTAATGGAATGATATCCTTGTATCTTGTTAAGTGAAGCCCAACAGCACTTGAAGCTCAACATGAAAATAAATCCATCCCTTTATTTGGTATGCCATTGACAACCTTGAGAACTTTTCTTTCCAGTGAAAAAAACAATGTGACTATCATTTGAAAATTACATGGAAAAAAATACTCCATGATCCATTACTGGAAGCTAATAAATCTTCATGGATTATAAGATTCAAGATTCAATAGTTTATTATGATGTGTCCCAGATAGGACAATGAAATTCTTGCTTTGCTTCAGCACAACAGAATATAGTAGGCATGAATACAGAACAGATCAGTGTGTCCATATACCATTGTATAAATATATACACACATGAATAAATAAACGGATAAAGTGCAAATATACAGATAATGGTCTATTAATGTTCAGAGTTTTGTTTCAGTTGAGTTTAATAGCCTGATGGCTGTGGGGAAGCAGCTATTCCTGAACCTGGATGTTGCAGTCCTCAGGCTCATGTACCTTCTACCTGAAGGTAACAGGGAGATGAGTGTGTGGCCAGGATGGTGTGGGTCATTGATGATGCTGCCAGCCTTTTTGAGGCAGCGACTACCATAGATCCCATCGATGGTAGGGAGGTCATAGCCGATGATGGACTGGGCAGTGTTTACTACTTTTTGTAGTCTTTTACACTCCTGGGCACTCAAGTTACCGAACCAAGCCACGATGCAACTGGTCAGCATGCTCTCTACTGTGCACCTGTCGAAGTTTGAGAGAGTCCTCCTTGACAAACCGACTCTTCGTAATCTTCTCAGGAAGTAGATGCGCTGATGCGCTTTTTTAATAATTGCATCAGTGTTCTCGGACCAGGAAAGATCTTCAAAGATGTGCACGCTCAGGAATTTGAAGCTCTTGACCCTTTCAACCATCGACCCGTTGATATAAACGGGACTGTGGGGTCCCCATCCTACTCCTTCCAATGTCTACAATCAATTCCCTGGTGTTGAGGGCCAGTTTATTGTGCTGGCACCATATGGCCAGTCGCTCGATCTCTCTTCTATACTCTGACTCATCCCCATCAGTGATACGTCCCACAACAGTGGAGTTCGCACTATGACCGGCTACACAGTCATGAGTATAGAGTGAGTACAGCAGGGTGCTGAGCATGCAGCCTTGAGGTGCTCCCGTGCTGATTGTAATTGAGGCTGACACATTTCCACCAATACGAACAAACTGGTATGTGAATGAGGAAGTAGAGGATCCAATTGCAGAGGGATGCGCAGAGACCCAGTTCTGCGAGTTTGGTAACCAGCTTGGAGAGGATGATTGTATTAAATGCCGTGTTGTAATCAATGAATAACAGCCTGACATATGAATTTTTGTTGTCCGTGGTCCAGAGCAGAGTGGAGAGCCAGCGAGATCGCATCGACCGTTGATCTGTTGTGGCGGTAAGCGAACTGCAGTGGGTCCAGGTTTCTGTCGAGGTAGGAGTTGATTTGCGCTATAATCAACCTCTCAAAGCACTTCATCACCACAGACGTTAGTGCCACTGGTCGCTAGTCATTGAGGCACGTCACCTTGCTCTTCTTGGGCACTGGTATAATTGATGCCATTTTAAAGCAGGTGGGAACCTCAGACCTCAGAAGTGAGAGGTTGAAAATGTCCATTAAAAACTCCAGCCAGCTGGTCCGCACAGTTTTTAGAACACGACCGGGTATACCATCAGGTCCAGGCGCTTTTCGAGGGTTCACCCCTCCGAAGGATTTCCTGACGTGGCGTATTCGTTCAAGTCCGTTGCTGAGTCCTTGAACATTGCCCAGTCTGCAGACTCCAAACCATATGGGTATGTCACAAATATTCCATTGAATCGCTACAGGTGCACTGTAAAGAGCATATTGACTGGTTGTCGACATGGGGAATAAAAGAGACTACCGAGTATAGTAGGCGCTGCCTGGTCCACCACAAGTACTGACCTTCCCACTATCAAAAAGATTTATAGGAGGTGCTACCTCAAAAGGGAAGCCAGTATGATCAAAGATCCACATCACCCTGGCCATGCTGTCATTTCACTAATACCATCAGAAAGGCCACAAAACTGACCACCAGGTTCAAGAATGGCTTCTTACCAACAACCATCTTCTAAGGTGTGTCTGGGTCACTTCAGACTTTGTTTTTTATGACAGTACAATGGCTAACCTAGTTTAATTTGTTGCTGATTATATATAATATCTGTGTTACTGCATTTACGGGCCTGTTCAACTGCAGCAATTAAGAATTTCATTGTTTTGTGACGGTACACATGACAATTGAAGTCTTGACTCAATGTTTTCAAAAAGGAAAGAACTACTGATGCAGGAAATCTGAAGTGAAAACAGAAAATGCTAAACTGTCAAGGAAATAAGTGTTTTCATTCTTAATTGGAAAGGTTTGGAATAAAACTTATTTCAAACTGCAAGGAAGAGTAGGAATGGGCATGGAATGGCTGTGTCTGAGCAGACTCCCTGAAATGATGAGCAGACTGAATCACTGAAGAACAGATTCAGATCAAAAATGATGGTGCTGGGTGATGAAGGCTTGTTAATTGCATTTGTCTACAGGGGATAATAAAAGAAAATATAGAAATAGCAGGGGTATTGGCCCTTTGGAGGCTGCATTAAATGCAATCATGGCTCCTCGTCTACTTCCATGACCTATCGTTACTTGAAGGTAGACAAAATGTTGAAGTAACTCAACGGGACAAGCAGCATCTCTGCAGAGAAGGAAAGGGTGACATTTCGGGTCGAGACCCTTGTCAAGTCATATTTATTTCTATAGCACATTTAAAAATGACTCGTTGAACAAAGTGCTTTACATTAGTGCAGGAACTAATGTGCTACAAAATATTGGTACATAGATCAACAATACATAGAAACATAGAAAATAGGTGCAGGAGTAGGCCATTCGGCCCTTCGAACCTGCACCGCCACTCGATATGATCATGGTTGATCATCCAACTCGGTATCCCATCCCTGCCTTCTCTCCATACCCCCTGATCCCTTTAGCCACAAGGGCCACAGCTAACTCCCTCTTAAATATAGCCAATGAACTGGCCTCAACTACCTTCTATGGCAGAGAATTCCACAGATTCACCACTCTCTGTGTAAAGAATGATTTTCTCATCTCGGTCCTAAAAGACTTCCCTCTTATCCTTAAACTGTGACCCCTAGTTCTGGACTTCCCCAACATCGGGAATAATCTTCCTGCATCTAGCCTGTCCAACCCCTTAAGAATTTTGTAAGTTAGATACATACATAAATACATACATACATACTGCACTCCCTCAGAGGACCTCAAGAAAGGCTTGAGAGTAGAAGTAAGTTTTAAGTCTAGACTTAAAAGAGTTGATGGAGGGGGTAGTTCTGATGGGAAGAGGGATGCTGTTCCATAGTCTAGGTGCTGCAACCGCAAAAGCGCGGTCGCCCCTGAGCTTATGCCTAGGATGGTCAGTAACCCCAAGTCGGCTGATCTGAGGGACCTGGAGGTGGTATGGTGGTAACCAGATTTTTGATGTAGGTGGGAGCAGGCCTGTTAAGGGCTTTGTAAACATAAAGAAGGAGCTTGAAATTGATTCGGAACCGCACAGGGAGCCAGTGGAGAGAGGCCAGAATCGGGGTGATGTGGTCCCTTTTTCGGCTGCCCGTCAGGAGTCTCGCTGTGGCGTTTTGGACCAATTGCAGGCGGGCAAGGATGATTGGCTGATGCCAGTGTAAAGGGCATTGCAGTAATCAAGGCGGGAGGAGATAAATGAGTGGATGGTCTTTTCGAGGTCGTCAAATTGGAGGAATTATTTTATTTTAGCTATCGTCCGAAGCTGGAAGAAGCTAGCTTTTACCATGGCATTGACTTGTTTGTCAAATTTCAACAAGGAGTCAAATATCACGCCAAGGTTTTTGACGTGAGGTTTGAGTAATGGGGTAAGGCTTCCAAGGCTGCCTGCTATCATTTTGATGGAGTCCGAGGGGCCGAGTAGGATGACCTCAGATTTACTCTCGTTTAGTTGGAGGAAGTTCTGGGCCATCCAACACTTTATATCCTCGAGGCAGTGGATAAGGCTGAGTAGATTTGATCGGTTGTTGGGTTTCAGGTGGAGATAGAGTTGTGTATCGTCTGCATAGCAGTGGAAGGAAATGCCGTGCCTTTGAATTACTTGGCCTAAGGGGAGCATATACAGGGAGAAGAGAATGGGGCCTAGGATGGAGCCTTGTGGAACCCCGCAGCAAAGGCTAGCTGGGAAAGAGAAAGAGTTGCCTATGTTTGTAGAGAAACTCCTATCTTTGAGGTAGGAAAGGAACCAGCTCAGGGCAGTGCCATCAATACCAACCCCGTACCGGAGACGGCCAATTAGGATGGTGTGGTCGACTCAAATGCTACGCTGAGGTCGAGAAGGAGCAGGATTGCACAGTCGCCGGAGTCACTGGTGAGAAGTAGGTCGTTATGTACCTTCAACAAGGCAGACTCTGTGCTGTGGTGGGCCCTGAAACCTGATTGGAAAGTTTCCAGATGGTATTTTGGTGTAGGTAAGGCATAAGTTGATTTAAAATTATCTTTTCAATTACTTTTGAAAGGAAAGGCAGTTTGGAAATAGGTTTGTAGCTGCTATGCAGGGTGGGGTAGTGGTTAGATTTTTTTCAAAAGGGGCTGGACCACCGCGACTTGAGGCAGGTAGGAACAGTGCCAGTGGCAGAGTTGATGATAGCGAGGATGCTGGGACCGGCTATTGCAATATCATTACTTGATCTCCATATCCCTTAATGCCTTTGTAAGTTTAGAAATCTACCTTTCCTTGTTAAATGTATTCAGAGTATTGTCCTTCACACCCTTCACTGGTAGAGTATCTAAGTCTCCGAGTAAAGACATTTTACCTTTCAGTCTTAAATGCATTGGACATATCATGAGACAGTGGCACTTAGTTCTAAGACTTCCTAGCCAGGGAAATAGTCTCCCAGCATTTAGCTTAGTTTAGAGTTTAGTTTAGAGATACAGCGCGTAAACAGGCCCTTTCGACCCACCAGGTCAGCGCCGACCAGCGATCCCCGCACATTAACATTATTCTATCCGCACTAGGGACAAATTTTACCTTTACCAAGCCAATTAACCTACATACCTGTACGTCTTTGGACTGTGGGTGGAAACCGAAGATCTTGGAGAAAACCCACGTAAGTCACGGGGAAAACGTGTACAGACAGTATCTGTAGTCTGGATCGAACCTAAGGCAGCAACTCTACCGTTGTGCCGTCGAGAGCTGGTGCTCTTAAACGTCTAAACTCTTGAGAATACATAGATTCTCATGAATTCGGGCATACTCAATCCAGTTTCTCATCATCTCAGGAATTAAATGGGCTTGAATCTTTTCTGTTAGCCAGGTAATCTTTCTGAAGATTAGATTAGCATCCATTTCTGGAGTATGGTGTTTGGCATGTAACCAACATAGCTTGCCCGAATAGCTACAATTAGGACCTCAAAGGTAGCTATCTGGTTGGTAATGTAAAGTTGTAAAATTAATGCTGGCTTCAAGGTTTTTATTGAAAAAGTGGAAGAAAAAGAGGATTATAACTGTATTTTAGGAAGGAAGTACAGGCTGTTGAGAAAATGCAAAGTGATTTTTGGGAGACCACAGGAACTAGAAACAGATAATTCAATGGAGATGCTCAATCACAAAAGATTTTGTTTATGTTCTCTGCAGCAGATGTGTTTAGTAATTAGAAGATCCAGCTTTGAGGTGATTGACAAAAGGATCGGAGGTAATAAAGTTAACCATGGTTGGATTTGTGATCTGAAATGTACTAGTTTGGAAAGTGGTGGTAGCTGCTTCAATCCGAATAGACAAGAACCAGTAATTGGAAAAAAAAATGTGTGTGTCAGTGTCACATTGCTGCATGGCTTTGCAACTCTCCATGCAAGAAAGCCATTTGACTAACCCATTTCATTCTAATAGTTGTAGACCATTTTAGTCACTCTAATAATAGATTCATTGAAATCTATATAACTGAAGGAGGCCTTTTGATTCATACTGGCTAAAATTGAGCTATTTGTGTTCGTCCTAATTCTCAGCTCAAATTGCTTATTCGTTACAAATGTTATTGATAACTTCTGTTTCCCTTTCTCTGAGTTCTTTAGGATCATTGTTTTATGCATGTAAATTAAAACTCCCTTCACTCTCCTCTGCAAAGAAAACCATCTTGGCCAACTAAGTCACTCCTTGCAATTGCCCAGATCTGGTAACATCCTTTTAATTTCTCTTGGCACACTCTAGTGCTGTTGACATTCTTCCAGCAGTACTGTCAACATTGCTTTATGCATGGAGGATGCTATTTCTTGAATTTGAGTATTTTGAAGTAACTGATGGTTGCAGAGCAATAGACATAGCCCAAAAGCTTCAAGATTTTGCATGGTGTGTTGCTCTGGAAGGTTAGATTGCATGGGACACAGGGAGAGGTAGCTAATTGGATATCTAATTGGCTTGATGGTAGGAAATAAATAAGCTTTTCCCACTGAGAGTAGGGAAGATTCAAACAAGGGGACATGACTTGAGAATTAAGGGACAGAAGTTTAGGGGTAACATGAGGGGGAACTTCTTTACTCGGAGAGTGGTGGCTGTGTGGAATGAGCTTCCAGTGAAGGTGGTGGAGGCAGGTTCGTTTTTATCATTTAAAAATAAATTGGATAGTTATATGGAGGGGAAAGGAATTGAGGGTTATGGTCTGAGCGCAGGTATACGGGACTAGGGGAGAATACGTGTTCGGCACGACTAGAAGGGTCGAGATGGCCTGTTTCCGTGCTGTAATTGTTATATGGTTATATGGTATAAAGGGTGATGGTGAAAGATTGTTTCTCGGGCTGAAGGCCTATGACTAGAGGTGTACCTCAATTTAGTACAATGCCCATTGGTGATTGAAATCAAATTCAACAATTTGGATAAGAATGTGCAAGGCATGGTTAGTAAGTTTGCAGATGACACTAAAGTTGATGGTATCATAGGAAGCTATCAAGAATTGCAGCAGGATCCTGTTCAGCTGGGTAAGTGGCATTTAATTTGGATAAGTGTGAGATGTTACATTTTAGGACCTCAAACCAGGGGTAAGAGTCACCAGTAAATGGTAGAGCCCTGGGGAATATGATCTAGGATATATACAGGACCATTATTCCCTGAATGTGGCGTTGCAGGTGGACACGATGGTGAAGAGGGCTTTTGGTACCATATGGGCATTGAGTATAAAAGCTGGGATGTTATATTGCAGTTGTACAAGACATTGGTGAGGCTAAACTTGGAGTGTGCAGTTTTGGCTACCCTGCTGTAAGAAAGATATTAAGCTGGAAGGAGATTAGAAATATACTGAGGATCTTGCCAGGATTTGAGGGACTGAGTTATAGGAAGTGGATGTGCAGTCTAGGATTTTATTCCTTGGAGTGTAGGAAAATTAAAGGCGGGTACCATGACATTTAAGGGACATTTGAACAGATACATGGTCAGGAAAAGTTTTGAGGGATATGATTCAAACACTGATAAATGGAACTAATGTAGCTGAGCATCTTGATTAGCATGGACGAGTTGCACGGTAAGGCCGGTTACCGTGTTCTCACTCTATGGTGAGTAGAACTGCACACCGGGTTGTCGCTCTTTTGTAAATTCTAGAATGTCACCCCTAAATTTTATTTTGTCTCTGCCAAGAAAGCACAGCTTCTCATCACCTCATTAATCACCTTGCCCATTTGATACTTTTGGAAACTCTGGATGTGCCCTGTAAGACCTTTCTGCCCCTCTATACGTAATGTCATGAAAATTATTCTGTACTTGTAACTAAATTTGCTTTCCCCGAAGTGCAGTACCTGGTACTTTTTATGGATAATATTCCAGTCGCAACTTTTGAATACTAATAACAAGTCCAATATCTCCCTTGGATCTAGAATTTTATTCCTCCCAATTGTTCACTACACACAGTTCTCCCAACTCCTTATTTTGCTGATCAATGAGATAGCTTCATTCTGTGGCTGTGTCGATCAAATTACTGTAGGTACAATCTGTCATTTATCCTCCAATAGCTGTTTAACAAACAAAGGCATTAATATTGATTTTAAATTTTAACAATTGGAGCTGTCATTAATTATGATTAGCAGAGAAAAGTTTTAAGGATTTTATTGTTCAGAAATACACTTCTGAAAGATCTGGTTTTAATTTTTGGAGAATGATGCCTACTAAATTTCTGGACCAACAATATCACAATTCAAAATCATGAGCTGTCATGAATTTTTGGGGCCTATGGTACTTAAGATGAAATTACTCAATTAATGGTCTCGTTAAAATGAAAAGGAAAAGTGGGAAGAAATTAATATGGACATTTTTTTGGAAGGTATTTAAACACCTAATAAAGGGAGATGAATATTGCTTTCTTTTTTGTCTTTAGTCTAATCAAAGTGGTGTGTGGATGACCCAAATACATACAAAGTCAACCAAATATTTAAATTGTTGCCATTCGGTGGGCATTCATTCTTGCCAGAATTAATTCGCTAAATGTGGGACTTTTTTAGATGACCAGCACTTAAAAACGCTCTTCTGCATGCCTTTAGTTCTGTACACTTTTAGGCGTAACCCTGACTAGCAGTAATTAGTGTAGATCATTTGGAATAGCTAAAGAAGTAGGAAAGTAGTATCAAAGCCTTAAATGTCTAGAATACACACAACCAGGATATTGCCATGTTATTGCAGTACACATTTAAAGCTATGTGTGCAGCCTAGTTGCAGTATGTATGATACACATCACCTGAGGATGAAAATACCCGATGGCTGTTATTTCTGTTAATGGTGGCATAGAAGTGTGTACTTTGAATAATATTTATCAGAAAATTGTTGAGACCTATAATAGAATAGTTTCTTTATTGTCATTGTAACATGGACCATGTACAACGAAATTTAAAATGTCAGCCAGTCAGTGCAGCATTCAAACATTTCTAAAAGCATTTCTTAATGCATTTAATAGATATTGTATGCCCATAGATGGCAGAATCTCAGGGTGAAAATATGAAGTATTAGCCAATGTTTTGTGTTTGGGTTTTGAACTGAGATTCCAAATTTGAATATCATAAGAATCCAAAATTTAATATCCTGAAAATGTACTCAGCTGGGTAGCACTGTGGTGCAAGTGGTAGAGCCGCTGCTTTAAGGGCCTGTCCCACTTAGGCGACTTTTTAGGCGAGTGCAGGAGACTCTGCGCTCGCCACATGTTGGCTGGTGGTCTCTGGTGAGTCTCTTTCATGGTCACGAGGAGTTCCCACATTCTGGGCCTCAGTATGGTCGCCGCAAATTTTTCAACATGTTGAAAATTTTTCTGCGACCAAAAATTGGTCACCATGGAGAAAATCAATAATCCTGTAGTCGTAGGTGCAGTTGTAGTGGGGTCGCCATGTAGTTATGGGTGGTCGAGGTAGTTGTAAGTAGTTTTAGTTAATCGCCTTTGCTGACCGGGCATTTTCATTGGCTCATTGGGGAAAAAAACGTAAGCACGAGTTTGCAGAACCAAGGATAACCGACCGGTAATGTTAAATGCATGCCAAACTTCACAACTGTGTATCTCTGGCTTATTAAAAGTTGTCTGGCTTCTTAAAGTGTGTCTCCACTCCTTCTCCTCTTCCCCCCCCCCCCCCCCCCCCCCCCCCCCCCCCCCCCCCCCCCCCTCCCCCTTTTTTTAAGGACTTACCGTACACCGTGCTAGCCATCTTAACCTTCCTGTTCATTGCGGTGTGCGTCTGTTTCACCTTTGCTTTGCACCGTGTGAATTTCAGACCGCGCTTTCCCTGGCCCCCGCCTTTGCGATGTGTGTGTGTGTTCCACTCTGATAGTTCCCGGTTTTCCAGGCGACTGCCAGGAACTTCACAGTCGCCAGCAGTCTGCTGAAAAATCGCCCTTTACTGCTCGGGTAAATTGGGTTTGATCATGTCTGCTGCTGTTTCTCCCAGTAACTGCATGGGTTTCCCCTGATACTCTAGTTTTCTCCATGGCAATAAGACAAGAGTTGATAGTCTATGTGATAGCTATAAATTTCCCTAATTTGCAACTGAATAGTATTGGGGAGATGATGGGAATGTGGGAAAATTAAAATTGAAACTTTAATGAGTGCTTAATGGTCAGCATTTGGTGTCCGTGTTGTGCAGCCTGTTTTTGATGCTGTATGACTAATTTTAACTAAAGTATGGACCTTTTAGGCTGTATTTGCTTCCTAGTTAGTGCAGGGAACACAAACGGAATAAACTAAATTAACAAAGCAATGACTGGAAAAGTCTTGTGTAAAGAAAAACCCTTCAGTGGCTGCTTTGATTTAAAAGCTGCTATTTTTGGAGTCCACGGGTAGTTTTCTTGATTCCAGAGAAACCAGCTGATGTGATGCTACTATAAAATAGCTTTAATCCTATGAGGTGCATCAAGACGTTAGTTTGACCTGCCAGCATATTGTATTGTAAACGCATGGACCTGAACTGCTGCGAACGCATTACAGAATTTAAAATCAATCCTTGCATATTTTCAGGGCTCGAAATTAGCGGTTGCCAATGGCAACCTACAGTCCCGCCAGGCAACCTAAAAGCCATGCCATTTTACCCAGTTTGGCAATCACCCGGGACACCTATCGTTTAATTCTGAGCGGGCCCCCTCTCTATCTTTCTGTCACTATCCGTGTCCATGTGTTGGGTCTCCACCCGCTGTCCATGTCTCTGGTCTCCGCCCGCTGTCCATGCCTCGGGTCTCTGCCCGCTCCTCGTCCGCAGGCACGGCCGGCCGCCTTACACATGCGCACAACCACGGTCAGCACCAAAGATCCTATAGGGAGGATCTTTAGCCAGCACATCATCGGCCGTGGTTGTGCGCATGTGCCGCCCTGCACGTGCGCACTGCTACTGCAACTAGTCGGCGTTGGCCACTTTCTCCCTCCCTTTGCATGGTGGGAGACCTGGCTGCCATTGCTGTCGACTCGCCATGACCGCAGAAAACCAACGCAGAATCACTCGCTGGAGCTGGAGTAATTCTTGCTTCTTGGTTTCCTGGTCCTCCAAAAATATTTGAAATGGAATTTAAACAGAATTTAAACACCACCACCAAACTCTGAAATATAACGGCCTATTTCATTTTATCTGTTTATTTATTTTGTGTGTGTGTGTGTGTGTGTGTACTCTCTTAACTCTTGACTTAGACTTGGGTTCTTGGGGAAAATAAGGGCTACCTTAAATTTAATTGCTTCTGGTTCAGTACCTGTTTATAGTAGGGTGAAGACTATTCCATGCTTTAATTGTGTGGCGGAACTCCATGGAGCAGCCAGCATCTCTGGATAGAAGAAATTGGGTGACGTTTCTTTAGAAATCTTTACATCATATCTGGTTTTATTGTTTTAATTTAATTTAAACATACTGCGTGGAAACAGGCCCTTCGGCCCACTGAAGACCCTTGTTCAGACTGATGTCGGGGGAGTTCGGGGAAAAAGAAAGGAAGAGGCGGAGACAGTAGGCTATGGGAGAGCTGGGAATGGGAGGGGAAGGAGTGAGAAAGCAAGGACTACCTGAAATTGGAGAAGCCAATGTTCATACCGCTGGGGTGTAAACTATCCAAGCAAAATATGAGGCCCAGGACAGAAAGGTTGGATTCGGAATGGGAGGGGGAGTTGAAGTGCTGAGCCACCGGGAGATCAGGTTGGTTATTGCGAACTGAATGTTGGTGTTGTGTGAAGCGACCGCCAAGCCTGCACTTGGTCTCACTGAGGTTGATCATATGCTGAATAATCTAACCAGAATTTTGTTTGGAAGTGGTAAGAAATAATAGAAATTGCATTCATTGCAACGTGTAAAAAGAGTTGAGATACTATATTATAATTTTGCTGCATGTCATTGTGGTATATATGTTCAAGAAAAGTCTGCAGATGCTGGAGAATCGAAGGTAGATAAAATTGCTGGAGAAACTCAGCGGGTGCGGCAGCATGTATGGAGCGAAGGAAATAGGCAACGTTTCGGACCGAAACCCGAAGTCTGACGAAGGGTTTCGGGTCGAAACCCGAAGTCTGAAGAAGGGTTTCGGACCGAATCGTTGCCTATTTCCTTCGCTCCGTAGATGCTGCCGCATCCGCTGAGTTTCTCCAGCAATCTTGTCTACCATTGTGGTATATATCATGTCGACTTTATTTGAAGCAGAAATAATACATGAATGCTTCATTGACCATAATTCTGACTGGTAACTACGCACTTCGTCCGAGCACATTATCATGTCATGCAAGCCATCTTATATGACCACCTAAACTGTCATTTGGCAACCTAGGTTGCCCGGCTGGCAACAGGGAAAAAAAGTTAAGCGAGAGCCCTGATTTTAATGTTTAAATAATTAATTGTGGCTGTTCTCAATTGGTTTGTGTTAGTTTAGAGATAGGGCATGGAAACGGGCCCTTTGAGCCCGTGCCAATCATTGATCATCCACTCACACCAGTTCTGTGTCATCCCACTTTCTCATCCACACCCTACGCACAAGGGACAAGTTACAGCAGCCTATTAACCTACAAAATTGCATGTCGTTGGGATGTGGAAGGGAAACCAGAGCACCCGGAAAGAACCCACATGCTCACATGTAAAGTCCGTACAGATCATGACTAATTAAAGAAATGGCAGATGAACTGAATTTTTTTAACGTCAGTCTTCACATTGGAAGAGACCATCAGTGTGCCAGAAATTCAAGGGAGTCAGGGGGCGGGAATGGGTAAGTTCAATATTACTGAGGAGAAGGTGCTTGGGAAGCTGAAAGGTCTGAAGGTGGATAGGTCACCTGGATCAGATGGATTACACCCCAGGGATCTGAAAGACACAGCTGTTGAGATTGTGGAGGCATTGGTAGTGATCCTTCAAGAATCACTATAGAATCAGGAATGGTTCCAGAGAATTGGAAAATTACAAACATAACTCTACTGTTTAAGAACGAAGTAAAGCAAAAAAAGAGGAAATTATTGGCCAGTTGGCCTGGCTTCTGTGGTTGGTAAAATTCTAGAGTTGTTTATGAAGGATGAAGTTTCAGAATACTTGGAAGCATGATAAAATAGGCCAAAGTCACTGTCATTTTTTTAAGGGGTGATCTTGCCTGTCAAATTTTAAGGAGGTAAGAAGCAGGATGGATAAAGGTGAGTCAGTGGATATTGTTTATTTGGATTTTCAGAAGGCCTTTGATAAAGTGCCCCATGTGAGGCTGCTGAACAAGATAGGAGCCCATGGTATTAGAAGATTGGCTGACTGGTAGAAGGCAGAGTGGGAATAAATGGGGCCTTTTCTGGTTGGCTGTTGGGGACTAGTGTCTGTGGTGGGTCCGCTACATTTCACGTTATATGTTAACGATCTGAAGGATGGAATTGATGGCTTTGTGGCTGTGTTTGCGGACGATGTGAAGATAAGTGGTGGGACAGGTATTGTTGATGAAGTAGTGAGTCTGCAGAACGACTTGGACAGGTTGAGAAAGTGGGCAAAGAAGTGGCAAATGGAATACAGCATGGATAATCACATTGGTAGAAGGAATAAAGGCGTAGACTATTTTCTAAAGTGGGAGAGGATTCAAAAATTGGAAATGCAAAGGGGTGCAGGATTCCCAAAAGGCGAATCCCTCCTGGGCTGGTATCTCTCCCACTTGAGAATGTCTGCACCTTGATCCAAGATGGGACTGACCAAGGTACCAGGGATAATATACCATTCTAGAACTAACTCTTAGCCACAGATCGTCTTGTCTGTCTGCCACTGCGACTCCCCTAGATTTTCTATCCCCTGCAGTACATTGATGCAAACTGTGGTACCAGAAACTTGGCTGTTGCCGGTTTCTTCAGAGCCCTTTCCTCCTCCCACCCCACCCACCCCCCAACAAAACGAGTATTAGACATAGTTGTTTGAGAGGGGAATGACCATTGGATAGATATTCCTATAGCTGCCTATATTTGCTTCTCTTCCTGCTAATCACTCGACTTTCTTTCTGAAAATGTGGTGTGCCGAGCTTTCTAAGCTTGCTATCCACAATATTATTTGCCTCCAAAATGCTCCAGCGAGTGTCCAGCTGCAATTCTATTATGTGGTCTGAAAGGAGACCCCACATATTGCAGGAAGAGCATACGACTGCTCTAACTTGCATATCTTTTTATTTCTATCCTTATACTCAGAAAGAGAAGAAAAATAGAAACTAATCTGATTATTATGTGCAGTCTTCGCTGAAGTCTGACACACCAAAACGTGTACTTGGACATTAACAACAGATAATGGAGAATCAGCAGATGTGATGCACTTGTGTCTTCACAAGATCATTTGGACAAGTTGAGCAAAATAAATAGCAGATGCTGTATAACATGAATGGCTAAAATATTGGGCATAGATAAAACAAAAATGTTTGTGCATAAAAGGATCTATGTGGCTTTATCAGTCACTGAAAGCAAATAAGCAGGTGAAGTAAGTGGTTAAGAAGTCAAATGGTGTGTTAGCCTTTATTGAGGTTTGTGTATGCTCCAGTGCCCTCCATAATGTTTGGGACAAAGACCCATTGTTTATTTATTTGCCTCTGTACTCCACAATTTGAGATGTGTAATAGGAAAATTTCCCATGTGGTTAAAGTGCACATTGTTGGATTTTAATAAAGTCCATTTTTATACATTTTGGTTTCACCATGTAGAAATTTCAGCAGTGTCTATACCCCCCTCCCCCTTTTCAGGGCTCCATAATGTTTGGGACACAGCAATGTCATGTAGATGAAAGTAGTCATGTTTTGTATTTTGTTGCACATCCTTTGCATGCAATGAATACTTGAAGTCTACGATTCATGGACATCACCAGTTGCTGGGTGTCTTCTCTGATGAGGCCTGATTTGCAGCCATCTTTAACTTATGCTTGTTTTGGGGGGCTAGTCCCGTTCACTTTTCTCTTCAGCATATAAAAGGCATGCTCAATTGGGTTCAGATCGGGTGATTGACTTGGCCACTCAAGAATAGACCATTTTTTAACTTTGGAAAACTCCTTTGTCGCTTTAGAAGTATGTTTGGGATCATTGTCTTGCTGTAGAATGAACCGCCAGCCAATGAGTTTTGAGGCATTTGTTTGAACTTGAGCAGATAGGATGTGTCTGTACACTTCAGAATTCATTATGCTACTACCAGCAGCAGTTGTATCATCAATGACAATAAGTGAGCCAATACCTTCAGCAGCCATACGTGCCCAGGCCATAACACCCCCACCACCGTGTTTCACAGATGAGGTGGTATGCTTTGGATCTTGGGCAGTTCCTTCCTTCCTCCATGCTTTACTCTTGACATCATTCTGATATAAGTTAATCTTCGTCTTATCTGTCCACAAGACCTTTTCACAGAACTGTGGATGCTCTTTTAAGTACTTCTTGGCAAACTGTAACCTGGCCACCCTATTTTTGCAGCTAACCAGTGGTTTGCATCTTGCAGTGTAGCCTCTGAATTTCTGTTCATGAAGTCTTCTGCGGACAGTGGTCATTGAGAAATCCACACCTGACTCCTGAAGAGCGTTTCTAACCTGTCGAACAGGTGTTTTGGCTTTTTCTTTATTATAGAGAGAATTCTTCTGTCGTCAGCTGTGGAGTTCTTCCTTGGCCTGCCAGTCCCTTTGCGATTAGTAAGCTCACCAGTGCTCTCTTTCTTCTTAATGATGTTGCAAACAGTTGATTTTGGTAAGCCTGTTTGGCTGATGTCTCTAACAGTTTTATTCTTGTTTCTCAGTCTCATAATGGCTTCTTTGACTTTCATTGGCACAACTTTGGTGTCCTCATGTTGATAAACAGCAATACAAGTTTCCAAAGCTGATGGAAAGGCTAGGTGCTGAGAGCTCTCTTATACCTGCATTAAGGAGGCATTTAAACACACCTGAGCAATTACAAACACCTGTGAAGCCATTGGTCTCGTTATTGTAAATAAAGGCCTAGTTGACATAGGTCCAAGAAGGTTCATCTTTTTCGATAGTGGGTCATCTAGACTTGTTTACTGGAGTTTAAAAGAAATGAGAACTCTAGTTGAAGCCTAAAATATTCTAACAGCTTTCCCCTGACAAATACTTTCCCTGACTGGGGGTCAAGTTGGTTGTAGTCTCTCGATAGGAGCAGGACACAAAGGACAAATATGAAAAGATTTTTTTATTCAGAACCTGTGGAATTCTGTGCTGCATAAATTAATGCATGCTACAGTGCAATTTGATGGTGCTACATGGGCCATTTCCCCAGGAGAAGTGGGGTGGAAAAAAGCTGCATCCTAGCTCTGACTATTTGGCATATTCCTATCTGCCCTTCTGTCATTTGCTTTCCCACCAGACATGGAGTGTATCTTTACACCAGAAGCAATGGGAAGCTGACGTGACAATGATGCGAAATGTGCTTATAAGGGAACTCGTCGCCCCAACAGGAGGAGTTTGGGTTTGATGGGCAGACTATCTCATGCTTGCAATGAATACCGACTGATGATCAGCGTTACGAAGGCAGCGCTGTTGTCATGGGTCAGGACACCCCATACTCCCTAAATCACCCTAAACATCTCTTGGCTTGGAACTCTCAACAAATTCACCTACCCAAGATCTATGGTGACTGACAGCCCCTCTCTGGATCAGGAAATCAATTCATGTATAGGAAAGCCTGCAACCTTTGGGAGGCTAACCAAATGGGCAGAGAAGAACAAGAAACTCGCAATCAAGACAAAGATAACTGTCTACAAAGTGTACATATTGAGCACGTTACTGGACAGCAATGAATCTTGGATGACTTATCACCAATACATCTTTCCACTCCCTGACCAACTTGCATAGTATCTCTGCAATCCGCAACAGAAGCTTTTCTGCTAGCTTGGATGTACACAGGATGGAAAATGGTCAAATCTCTAAAGATGTGCTATACAGCGAGGTCGCCACTGCAAGGAGGTCCATTGGAAGACAAAGCTTCGCTACAAGAATGCAATTAAAAGATGGATAACAAATTTTAACATTGACACTAACAATTTGGAAGTGGCTGCTGAGGACTGAGTGAGGTGGTGAAAGGACCTCCAGGTGGACATGAAACATCACAACAGCATGTGGTTCAAGACCCCGGAGGCCAGGCTCCTACGTCACAAAGTGGTCAAGGGCAACAGCAAAACACTCCCCAATCCAACAGTCAGTGACAACTTCAGATGTGGGAGGGTCTAGGGTCTGCCTGTCAAGGATAGACCTGGTCAGCCACAGCAGGAAATGCAGCCACAGATGAAACATAGGCATCTCCAAGCAGGACAACGTCAAAGCTGCACCATTTCTCGCAGATGAACGGATTCCAACAAAAGAAGGCTAGGGAAATCAAATTGCTGAATATTTACGGAGTGGATGGATTGGAGTGGATGAATCGTATTAAGATTGAAGATCAAGCATGATAATAAGGAATTGGTCCCAAATGGCCCACTTTTTCTACTCTGGCGAAAACATTATAAAATTAAGTCAGTGTATTCAAAACAACTAATTGATTCCATTAATGTGTTCTTTCTTTGGGTTCAGCTGTTCTCAGATTTCATCCCTCATTACATTTTTAAACTTAGAAAATGTATTGGTATTTATCTTTGGTAGACAACAGTGCTGGAGAAACTCAGCGGGTGTGGCAGCATCTATGGAGCAAAGGAAGTGGGCAACGTTTCGGGCCGAAAACTTTCTTCAGACTTATCCTTAATCCTTATTTATCCTTAATCTTTTCCAGGAATTTTTAAATTTTCAAGAATGCTTTCGCATGTTCTTTCCAGATGTCTTCCTGTTTTTTTTCCTGCTAAGTCATTCTTTTGGTCCCAATTTGATTTTGTATATTATCTTAGAAAATCTGATTTATGCAGATCGATAAGGAATGGTCAGTATTTTGTGTAATTTTGTAATATTCAATAATATTGACATTGAGTAATGTTTCAGACTTTTAAAAGTAATCTGTTGGCAAATGTCTCAAACTATTCACCAATGTATAATCTTAAACTTTGTTGTCGTGCCACTTTGTAAGGAGAATTTGCTTTTCTATCTCTTAATTGTAGCTGAATTGTTTATCCAGCAGTTTTGGATAACATTGATTTTTAGTTGCACATTTTCACAAAGGCTCACTGACATACAATTTAATGTCTACATTTTCAGTCTTTAAAAATGTAGAATTGTTTGAATATTCAATGATTGTAAATCTAGTAACACATTTGTTAAAATTAAAACCGAGTTTGTAACTTTTAACCAAAATATTTATCTTTGCTATAAGGTGACTTCAGTATTGCAAACCAAGATAATTTCTATTGCTTTCTCTAGGATCGAACTAGATTATATGACACTTTAAATATGCATTCATTGGAGAGTTCATTGATTGACATCATGAGAGCTGAACAGGACCCACTAAAAGGTAAACACAAGCCTCAAAAGTTTAATAGGACTGTTATCGGATATTCAGCTTTAAATTAAGGGTTTGAAAAGAATAAAAACAATATGTTTGTGGTTACAGAATGCCTATCTTTTCTCATAAATATTAAGTGAAACAAGAAATATTATGGATTTGAGTTAATTCAAACAATGGTGTTTTCACTTTTAAAATAGTTAATCATCTGTCATAATTTCCAACCTGAAAGAATGGGGTATTTGTAGTATAGGGGTCTACTGCTGTGCAATTGCCTTAGATATATGGAATAAAACTTTACTCCTTTATATCCATGCCTAGCCCCTTTGTTTGGGATGAGGGATTGTATTTATTAATAATGGTATAGTTGTTTTCTTTTAATGCTTTGTAACTATATAAACTATAATAATGTCTATGGTTTGGGGGATGAGGTTTACCAGCATGCTGCCTGGATTAGGCATGGCTATAAGGTGAGGTTGGACAAAATTGCTTTTTTATTCCTCTGTCAAACCCTGAGGGACAGAAGTTTCATCAATTATGCAAAGCATAGATAGGGTACATATTCAGAAAATGTTCTCCAGTGTGGAAATGCCAAAGACTAGAGAACATAGCTTTAAGCTGAGAGGAAAAAAGGTTAAAGATGAAATTTGGGGTGAGTTTTGTTTTCAGTGGTAGGTGCCTGAAAGCCCTGCCAGGGCTGGTGATGGACGCAGAAGCAATAGTGGCATACAAGAGGCTTTTGGGTAGGCGTATGCATGTTCAAGGTATGGAGGGATATAGTGTTTGTGTGCCAGAAGGGAATAGTTTGAGTAGGTATCATGTTTGCACAGATATCATGGACTGAAAAACCTGTTCCTGTGCTGTAACTTTATGTTCTTATAATCCTGTATCTTTAAGTTAAATACAATTTAAATTTCCGCTCAAAACATTTGGAAAACTAATGTTTTGGTTAATTTGAATTAATGGATCAGTTGAATGATTATATTATAAAAAGCATTCAAAAATGTGTATATGGAATGAGTGGAAATATTCCTGAAGGTAAATAATATAGGTGTGGCACAGTGACACAACTAATAAAAATGCTGTCTTGCAACACCAGACCTGGGTTGAACCCTGTCCTCTGGTGCTGTCTGTGTGGAATTTGCATCTTCTTCCTGTGACCGCGCAAGTTTCCTTCAGGTGCTCTGGTCAATTGGCTGCCGTAAATTGCCTATAGTGTTTAGTTGTAGATGACTGGTAGAATCTGGGTGAGGTAATGAAATGTGGGAAGAATAATCAATGAGAATAATGTAGGGTGAGTGCAAATGCAGGTTGATGGTTTGTGTGGACTTGAAGAGTTGAACGGCCTCTTTTCATGCAGTATCTCTGTATTGGCAAACTCCCATGAAAAAGAGGCAGAACAGAGAAAAGTGATGATGCATGTGAAGTGGGCTAGCAATATTGCTGGTGATGGGGATAGATACTCTACTTTAGAGATACAGCACTGAAGCAGGCCCTTCGGCCCACTGAGACCACGCCGACCAGTGATTGCCCTGTACACGAATACTAACCTTCACATGGGAGTCAATTTACAATTTTACTGAAGCCAATGAACCTACAAACCTGTACGTCTTTGGAATGTGGGAGGAAACCGGAGCACCCAGAGAAAACCCACGTTTCACAGGGAGAACGTACAAACTATGTATAGACAGCCTCTTAGATCAGGATCAAGCCCCAACCTCTAGCAATGTTACAACATTTTGAGATTTTAAAAATCAAGTCTGCAATTTATCCCATCAGATAAAGCATAAAAATAAGTTTAATTTGACACCTAATTCACTTTCATATCTCAAGTATTAAAAAAAGTTATGGCCATTTTCATACTCGGAAATTAGCATCTTGTGCCCTATTGATTTTCTATGGACATAACAAAAAAGCTGTGATCGTGGACAGTCAAAAGCCCATAACTTTCTTAAAAATTAAGAGAACTGAATGAAATTTTCAGTTTTGGCATGGACTAGAAGGGTCGAGATGGCCTGTTTCCGTGCTGTAATTGTTATATAGTTATCATAGATTGAAGCATTCTGAAACAAATATAAAACAATCTTACTTGGATGACCTGAAATTAAAGCATATAATTAGTTGGTTACCCAATTGTAGCTAATTCCAAACTTCAATTACTAGATCTAA
This sequence comes from Leucoraja erinaceus, assembly GCF_028641065.1. Classification (NCBI taxonomy): domain Eukaryota; kingdom Metazoa; phylum Chordata; class Chondrichthyes; order Rajiformes; family Rajidae; genus Leucoraja; species Leucoraja erinaceus. The sequence goes on along the minus strand of NC_073387.1, from coordinate 29,738,230 downwards.
ACATCTATTAATTTCTTAAGAAAAGATTAACATTTTTAAATAGCCTAAGTGCCCAAATGACATTCACAAAGAATTCACAATAAAACATGATTTTTAAATCTCATTTACATTAATTTATAGGCCAAATGGAAGGAATTTAGTGTTCAATTGCTGTAAATTAATGGCCATTTAAATCCGCTTGCAAGTGGGATCCTGTGGAATACGCTGGTTTAGAACGTTCAAATTGCGGTAGATTTGTGCCCCAAATGCCCAGAAAAATACGGCGGGATTTAATGGGGCCCCAAATTAGCTACTCGCAACATAAAACTTTGAATAAAAGGATCTTAAGAAGCCCTTTTTAATGTAAAAATAAACAACCTACCTTCCGTTGTCCCCTGTATAAGATCCGTCCCGTTGTCGGCGGTCGCGGGTTTAGAGGTTAATTTTTAACTTACTATAATAATACATAAACCCTTTAAAAGTAAAAATAGCTCCAGCGAAAGAATCTCCCAGCGATTTTTCGTCACCAACTAACTAGGCTGAACAAGCTCGATTTGAACAGCCATGGGGAAATCACGTTTTAAACCCGCCCCCCTCTGAACGGTGCCAAAATCGCACACACGGGCTGGGACAGATCTGCAGGGACGCTTAAGGTAGGTTTTGCAACATACCTACAATCTCTGGAGGTGTAAGGCAGCAGCTCTACCGTTGCACCACTGTTCCGCCCACTTTTAAAAATAGTCTTACAAAACTTTAAGTCTTAACACCATGAATAGAAATCTTAGGTGTTTTAATTCCCTCAATGTAATTTGAGGGTATAATTTTGGAACATACAACTAAAATCCAAAGGAAAAGATGGGCAAAAATATGCAAATTAACACTTTTTATTTGATTGAGTATTGTATGGATTACCTTGGGAGAAAATTGAGGGTAAGCTATTTAATATGGAGGACATCATTAGAGGAGACCTAATATAAAGGGCCTGTCCCACTTGGGCGTCATTTACGCAACATCATTTACGCGTCACATCCCACGGCAAATGACGCTCAAGTGGGACAGGCCCTTTATAGACACAAAGGCCATTTAAGAATGTGAGGCAGTTTTGTTTAGTATAAAAAGTTCTGGAATGTGAACTCTGGATAAATGAGAAAGTAAATGGCTATATCCTTTTGTCAGCAGTGATGTGGTTGCACAAATTTCTGGAAATTCTTGGATCCATAGATCTGGGAAAGCATGGTGCATGAAGGTGGACCTCACAGAGTGAGATGGGTTTTAAATCTGGCGACAACAGCCTGAAAGAAAGAAAGTCTGCAGAATTTTAGTGATTGGAAGTTTATGGTTATGATAAACAAATAACAAGTGTGGATGCTTATCGATACTGTTGTAGGTCACTTGATAATGGATTGAGAGATGGATGGACATTTATTCTGTGCAAATCAATTGGTAAGCTACTATGCTGCAGGAGTAAATTATGATAATGGCCATGCAAATTCTCAAGTAAAGGTCCAGCACAAGGACATGACGAGAACACTGCCAATGATTGCAGCTGATTATATAAAACAAGCAACACTGATGTGAGTGAACCTGCTCTGGGCACAGTTATAATTGATGACCATCCATGGTGTTGGCACAGCATCTTCAGGCTTGCAGAAACTTGTGCCACAATACCAGTATCTCCACCAATTCGCCAGGTGAAAAAGAAGCAATGTAAATTGAACAAAAATGGCTCAATGCAGCACGTAGGCAACACCATCGGTGATCAAGAGATCATAAAGTGGTGATTAGCCAAATAATCGTTGAACAGTATATTTTCCCTGCCACCCTGCCCTCATGTTTTTGTAGATTGATAGTCTCTCCAGCATTTGAATGCAAAGTAAGTCACCTGACAGTTAATGTGTGCGATATTATTAATGCCTACACCAAAGCCATTTGGCGTTGTCACACCTTCGCAGTGCTGCAAGAGATCCTGGGGTATCAAAATAATAACACAAGGAAAAGGAGCAAGATTATAAAATTTGGCTTTTTGACATGTATTTATGCAATCTGAAGCTATTTTCTCGAGCATTTGAAATGGAAAAGAAAGGTCTGACACCTGAATTGGAAAATGTGGTGCCAGCCTTGGATGTAAAATAATTGTACAGGTACTAATCTTTCATACTATATCCCTTGTGTTATCACTTTGGCCACCACATTGATGTTAGAGTAGGAAAATATCTGGCTCTGTAGCTCTTAACCCCAGAAGAAATTTTATTTTAAATTGAGCAGAACTTGTAGTGAAACTTTCCTTGTCCAATGGTATGGCTTGTTTTTTTAAGTCATTATCATGCAATACCTTTTAGTTGTAGGATGGGTAACAGAATTGGGGCATGACCATTCCATGTTTTCTGCATCCTATCTTTCATTAAGAAAAACTATGCGCTGATTGAAAGAAGGTCAAACCATCATTTTGGGAATTTCTTTGTTGGCGTTTGTTTCACTCTGGCACAGACCATAAGTCGGAAGATGCATTTTTTATTTTATTTTTTTAACTGAAGATATCTGTTCTAATAATGGTGATTGCAATGTTTCACTTAGATTATTGACAACTGTACATGGACATAAAATGATGCAGCAAATTATTTGCCACAGTTGCCTTTTTTTTTTAAACTTCAATGATTAATTCAGACTGTATGTAAGGTTAGATCACATGAAATTCAAGGTGAGGTAGCCAATTAGATTTAAAATTGGTTTGGAGGAAGGAGTCAAAGGATAGTTGTGGAGGGTTTTGTTTTCATTGGAGGCTCATGACCAGTGCTATGCTGAACAGTCTGTTCTGGGTTCCAGGTTTCTTATACTCATTAACAATGTGGATGACAATGAAGTTGTTAGTAAATTTGCAGATTACACCAAAATTGGTGATAGACAGGTGAGGAAGGATATCTAAATTTATAACAAGATCCAAAGAGTTGAGGAGGTGGGCCAAGGAATGACAAATGGAATGTGACTCTGACAAGTGTGAGGTATTGAACTTTGGTATGCCAATCAATGGCAGGACTTGCGCATTAAATGGTCGAGCTCTGGAGAGAGCTTCAGAACAAAGAGATTTGGGAGTACAGGTATACGGTTTACCAAAAGATGGTGAGTCAGATGAAATTGTATCCTGGTACATCATCAAAACCATCCAGACGGTTGGATGTTTGAAGGCAGAGGTCCAACTGGGTGATAAGCACACTATGGCTGAATTTGTAGTTATTGAAGAGAAAGGAGCCCCACTCATAAGTAGAGCAACTGCCCAAGCTTTACGTTGCTACACGTTGGGATGAATGTGAACTCACTGAAGTCGTAAACTGCCTTGAAGGAGAAGGTCAAGCCAGTATTTGGTCGTTGAGGGCACGGCTAGCCGGCAGCCCGGCTAGCAGCATGTTAGTTTTTTCAATTAAAAAAAAATGTTTTAGTGTGTTTTAATGTATGTTTTTAATGTTTCTTTATGTGTCTTGTGTGGGCGGTGGTGTGGGAGGGGGTAAGGGGGAAACCGTTTTGGTTGCCTCCTCCACAGAGAGGCGACTTTTTCCATGTCGCCTCCCCCGTGGCCTAACATCGAGGATCGTTGCGGCATTTCCCAGAGACGGGCCCGAGGCTTCAGCCACGGGTGCAGCGAGGACTCTCGTCGCGGAGCGAGCGAGCCCTCGCCGGGGGCGAGCGCTCCATTCGCTGGCCTGCGGCAGCCTGAAGTCAGGGTATGCAGAGCTCCAGCTGGTGCGGCATCTGCAGCCTGCAATCCCTCATTAGGAACCCGGGAGGAGAAGAAGCTCCGACCGTCGGCCAGCGGCCAACTTCTACCGCGGGTGCGGCGTGGACTTGCCATCGGTAGCGGGGACCCTCGCCGGGGACCCCTGGAGAGGAGCACTGACCGTTGCCGTTTGCGGTGCTTCTGGCTGCTGCGCGGCGGAAACTTTAAATCTTCGGCCGCCGGCCTGTGGCCTCCACCAACCTGAGGCCGCAAGCGCGGTTTCCAGTGGGGAAGCAATGATTCAGGACTTACCTGGATTTTATCTGGACTTTACCTTGTCTGTACACCTGGACGCCCACAGCGGCACCTGCGGAGGATTGAGATCCCGACCACGGGGGAAAATGGAGGAGGACTGGCCAAATTTTGTGCCTTCCACCACAGTGATGAATGCTGTGGTGGATGTTTGTGTTAAATTTTTATTGTGTTTTTCATTGTACCGCTGCTGGCAAATTCATTTCACTTGCACTTTATGTGCAAATGACGAATAAAACTGATATTGATATTGATATTTAAAGGCATTGGAAATTGCGTAATTGGGGTGTGGGGGGGGGGGGGGTGTGGTGGGGGGAAACCTTTTTACATTTTTATCTCTTTCCTCGACGGAGATGCGACTTTTTCATCATATCTCTGTCTGCACTGTGGCTTTAACATCGTGGAGCTGACTGCCCCGACTGTGGGAGCTTCGATTGCCCCGATCGCGGGAGGAAAGAAGGTATAAGTCATTTGACTTCCATCGCAGTGGGGAATGTGAGGTCGCCGAAAAAACAAGATGGACGTGAGGGAGTGATCTCGGTGTTTTGTGGGAACATGGCTCCTTGAGGACATCCCAGAGTCTAGTGCGAGTGTGGACGGCTTTCTGACTGTTTGGGCCAGGAAGCGAGCAGGCAAGATCACCTCTGACCCCTCTCACCCTGGCCACAAACTCTTTGAATCGCTTCCCTCTGGAAGGCGACTCCGGACTGTCAAAGCTTCCCCAGCCAGACATAAAAAACAGTTTTTATCCATGAGTAGTTGATCTACTCAACAGCTAAAAATCTGTAACCTCCCTTTGATCTGGTATTTTGTTGGTTCACATGCTTGATCAATGGTGTTTTATCATTAATATTTTATTATTAATGTTTAGTGTTTTCTGAGTCATTCGTAACTATCACTGTTTGTCATGTTGTTACTTGTGGGCAGAGCACCAAGGCAAATTCCCTGTATGTGAATACTTGGCCAATAAACTTACTTACTTACTTAATTACAATACAAGAGGTTGTTATTCAGAGTCAATCCAACACCAGAAAAATTCACAAGGTAATTCAAGGGATTCCTGGAAATGCAACACCTCAGATGATATCATCATTCATGATAACACACGCGAGGAACATGATGAGAGATTCAGGCAAACATTAACTTGGTTGAAGGCTGCTGGATTGACAGTGAATGGGGACAAATGTTTGCTTGGTGTCTTAGAATTGGTGTTCATGGGCTACAAGGTGACCAGTAATGGCATCAATCGAGCTGTGAGCAAGATTGAAGCAAAAGTTTGAGAACAAAGAGATTCAACTGAAGTAAGGAGTTTCTTTTGTTGTCTTGTTTGTAGGGGGGAATATTTCATCAGTGCTGCATTTCTTTCTGTGGTTGACTAGGCCTATCCTTGACAGGCAGACCCTCTCACAGCTTCCAGTTGGACAGTCTAGATGCAGGAAGATTGTTCCCGATGTTGGGGAAGTCCAGGACAAGGGGTCACAGTTTAAGGATAAAGGGGAAATCCTTTAGGACTGAGATGAGAAAAACATTTTTCACACAGAGAGTGGTGAATTTCTGGAACTCTCTGCCACAGAAGGTAGTTGAGGCCAGTTCATTGGCTATATTTAAGAGGGAATTAGATGTGGCTAAAGGGATCAGGGGGTATGGAGAGAAGGCAGGTACAGGATACTGAGTTGGATGATCAGCCATGATCATATTGAATGGCGGTGCAGGCTCGAAGGGACGAATGGCCTACTCCTGCAACTATTTTCTATGTTTCTATGTTTCCACAGCTGTAGTTGGCTCTGGCTGTTGGATTGGGGAGTGTGTTGCTACTGTAGTTGACCATTTTGTGGTGTTTGCACCTGGCTTCCAGGGTTTTGAACCATCTGATGTTGAAGTGTTTCATACCCACTTGGAGTTCCTTTCTCTACCTCCCATTTTCTTACAAGTCATCTCCATAGTGGTCACTGAACCTACCAAACTGATTATTGGGATGTGGGAGGAAACAAGAGAACAATCTTAGGTAAAATCCATACGAACAGCGTCAAGAGTCAGACTTGAAACTGGGTCCCTGCCACTGAAATAGTGTGTCTTCTTGCTGAAACACTGTGTATACTAGCCTATTGAGGATCGTGTTGTGGGGATTTGGAGGATCTCAAGTGAGTGTTTTTCACCCAGAGTGATGAGTATCTGTATTGCAATGCAGAGAGAAGGGTGGAAGCAGAGTCACTGAGAGAACACTTGAATCGCCTAGGCATGGGCCAAGTACTGGAAGTTGGGATTAACATGGATGGGTGCCCACTGGTGGTGTGGATATGGTGAACTGGATGATCATGCTGTGTAGCTCTATGGTACCTTGGTCCCTCTGCTCCTCAAATCTCTAAACTACCACCATTTTGATAATGTGCTATTTTAATTTTTGCCATCAGCATATTTCCCATATTTAAAAACTACACTTCAGTTGACTTCATTCCAACCATTCATGTAAATTTCAAAGTTGAGATCCCAGACCAATTATTGTTAGTACATCACTTGTTACATCCAGACTTAAATGGCGTCAGTTTATCACTTCTGATATGTATCACTCTACTCCCAGCAAATTTAAGCAGTAGTCAATGATGGAAATGTGACAGGCCAGCATGGTAATCCAGTGAGTAATACCACAAGGGAAGCCTTTGATAGTGTCCAAATTAGCACTGGTAATAATGCATCAAGGAACAATACTAGTCTAAAAGGCACAAAGCAATAATGAAAAAAATGACTGACTGATTACAGGGCAAGAGACTGATTTAATGTAAAAGATATTTAATGTAATAGCTATACAAGTTACGGTTGTATATTGACCAGGTTCGTGATGTTTACATGAAAATATAGAATTTTAGAAATGTAGAATTATGCAGACATTTTCACACGTCTGATTAATAGTTGACATGTTTTAAAATGAACCCAATAGTTCACTTGCAAAGCTATCTATCTATCATCTATCTATTATCTATCATCCATCTATAATCTATCCATCTAAAACTAATCTTGTTTGTTTGTATATGTGTGAACCTAAAGCTATGCCGAAACAGTACACAATAGTGCTACAATTTTTGGCCCACCTTTCTCATCATTTTCCTGTGGTGTGCTGTATCAAGTTTCGTTCAGATTGGTGGTACATTTTACAAGTTATTCACATTTAAACTTTACAAAAACTGCTTTGACAAAGATCACTTCCATCTGCATCTCTCCACTCCCTCCCTCCCCCTCCCTCTCCTCCCCCCCCCCCCCTCCCCCCCCCCCCCCCTCCTCCCCCCCCTCTCTCCCCCCTCTCTCTCCCCCCTCCCCCCCCCCCCCCCCCCCAATGGGTCTGCACTTGGTCTAGTATATACATAAATCTTGCGTCGTGTGTGTGGTTATTTTTTGTATCTTCATCAAAACGCTACGTGGTAGCGATTAAAATTTTCCACATTCTTACTCACATTTTTCCCATCCACGCCCTAATCAGGTTCCGTTCAGATTTGATGCTTTATTTCACGTTATTGATCATTAAAGTTTTTTAAAAAGCAAGATTTGAACAAAACCAACTGCTTCTGACACTCCTCTAGCAGTTTCCACTGATGATGTCATAATGCCATCTCACAGTCCACCAATCACAATGGGAGAATTTACATAAGCTGCAGAGTCATTGTTGCCAACGGTAACAGTGGGTAACAGAAGAGAACAAGAGACGCAACAAGAAATAACGGAACATGTCAAAGATCAACGAGAAAGAACACAAAACAGAGGGGAGCAAGAGACGCAACAAAGAACTGAACGTCGACGATCAACGACAAAGAAGGCAGACCAGAAACTGGCAGGTAAAAAACAATCATTTGTATTGAGATTTATTATATTTCTAACAAATAAATCGACATTTTGATCTAATGCTTCAGAGTTCATTAATAGATAGAATTGTATTTAGAAGTTTATAAATATTTACATCCTGATGAATATCTATCTACCTCTGTCTTACATCATGCTAAGAGGAGGGAGCAAACGAGTTGCAGCATGGTCAAGGAAAGATGCAAAGACACATCAAGAGGAAATGAAGAGCAGAAGAGAACAAGAAACGCAACAAGAATTAACTGAACATGTCGAGGAACAACGAGAAAAAACACAAAATGGGAGCAAGAGACACAACAAGAAAGAACTGAATAAATCATTTTTTAACGTTTTAACTGTTATTTTAATAGTTATTCACATTTTAAGCTTCAATAAATCCCTTTTCCACTTGTCGTGCCAGTCAGGTGGTATAGAGGAGATGTTTCGTTTACAATTTTTTTTAAATCCTAAACTTTCTTTGTGGGGGGTGTGTGATGGGGGGGGGAGGGTGATTACTCCCCCCCCCCCCCCCCCCCCCCCCCCCCCCCCCGGATTGATTTCCTCCGATAATGCCAGAATGTTCCATGGGGGTGATTGCCTCGGGGGGGGGCGCCTGTCTCCGGGGTGAGCTCTGTTGCCGCCCCCATAACCCCCCCCGCCCCCCCAACGTGGGAACAACTGATTGCCTCCATAAATTCCAGGATTTTACTTGTGAGGGTAATTGGTCCCAAGGGTGCATGTCTCCGAGGTGTGTGGGGACACTGCGTTCGGGGACCAGCCTTCCCGTGTGACGCTGCGCCTCCCCTCGTGGTGGGGGACAGGGCTCAATGGGTCCCACTTGGTCTAATATCTTTCTAAAACTTTCATCTCGTTTGTATGTGTGAACGCTTGTGATCCTAAAACTATGCCAAAACGGTACATGATAGCGCTACAATGTTTTGCCCATCTTACTCACCATTGTCCTGGGGTGTGCTGTGGCAAGTTGAGGATTGAGGATATATTTTACAAATTATTCACATTTTAAACGTTATAAAAACCACTTTGACAAAAATCACTTCCACTTGCATTGCCTTTTAGCAGCGTATCCTGAATCTCATTTACAGTGGCTTGCAAAAGTATTCATACCCCTTGAACCTTTCCACATTTTGTCACGTTGCAACCACAAATGTAAATGTATTTTATTGGAATTTTATGTGATAGACCAACACAAAGTGGCACATAATTGTGAAGTGGAAGTAAAATGATACATGGTTTTCAAATTTTTTTACAAATAAAAAACTGAAAAGTGTGGCGTGCAAAAGTATTCAGCCCCCTTTACTCTGATACTGCTACATAAAATCCAGTGCAACCAATTGCCTTCAGAAGTCACCTAATTAGTAAATGGAGTCCACTTGTGTGTAATCTAATCTCAGTATAAATACAGCTGTTCTGTGAAGGCCTCAGAGGTTTGTTAGAGAACATTAGTGAACAAACAGCATCATGAAGCCCAAGAAACACACCAGACAGGTCAGGGATAAAGTTGTGGAGAAGTTTAAAGCGGGATTAGGTTATAAAAAAAATATCCCAAGCTTTGAACATCTCACGGAGCACTGTTCAATCCATCATCTGAAAATGGAAAGAGTATGGCACAACTGCAAACCTACCAAGACATGGTCGTCCACCTAAACTGACAGGCCGGGCAAGGAGAGCATTGATCAGAGAAGCAGCCAAGAAGGCCCATGGTAACTCTGGAGGAACTGCAGAGATCCACAGCTCGGGTGGGAGAATCTGGCCACAGGACAACTATTAGTCGTGCACTCCACAAATCGGGCCTTTATGGAAGAGTGGCAAGAAGAAAGCCATAAGAAGTCCCGTATGCAGTTTGCCACAAGCCATGTGGGGGACACAGCAAACATGTGGAGGAAGGTCAGATGAGACCAAAATTGAAATTTTTGGCCTAAATGCAAAACGCTATGTGTGGCGGAAAACTAACACTGCACATCACCCTGAACACACCATCCCCACTGTGAAACATGGTGGTGGCAGAATCATGCTGTGGGGATGCTTTTCTTCAGCAGGGACGGGGAAGCTGGTCAGAGTTGATGGGAAGATGGATGGTGCCAAATACAGGGCAATCTTGGAAGAAAACCTGTTAGAGTCTGCAAAAGACTTGAGACTGGGGCGGAGGTTCACCTTCCAGCAGGACAACAACCCTAAACATACAGCCAGAGCTACAATGGAATGGTTTGGATCAAAGCATATTCATGTGTTAGAATGGCCCAGTCAAAGTCCAGACCTAAATCCAATTGAGAATCTCTGGCAAGACTTGATAATTGGGCAAGACTTGAAAATTGCTGTTCACAGACGCTCTCCATCCAATCTGACTGAGCTTGAGCTATTTTGCAAAGAAGAATGGGCAAAAATGTCAGTCTCTAGATGTGCAAAGCTGATAGAGACATACCCCAAAAGACTTGCAGCAGTAATTGCAGCGAAAGGTGGTTCTACAAAGTATTGATTCCGGGGGGGGTGTGTATATCATTGTCCTTCCACTTCACAATTATGCACCACTTTGTGTTGGTCTATCACATAAAATCCCAATAAAAATACATTTACGTTTGTGGTTGTAATGTGACAAAATGTGGAAAAGTTCAAAGGGTATGAAAACTTTTGCAAGCCACTGTATATAAAATATTGCTAATTTTAAAAAAAAGAGTTTTATTCAAATTCTTTCATTTTCATTCACAATGACGCAACTCATTTACATTAAAAAACGTGATTTTCAAAAGAACTCGGTTTTAATCAAATTCTTGGGGGGAGGTTTTGTTTACAAAAAAATCTCAATTTTCATTGTAGTGTGGCGGGAGAGGTTTCATTTACAAAATAAACATCGTGATTTTCATTTTGGGTGGGTGGGATAAGGGTGAGGTGGGGAGGAGGATGGGGTGGAGGAAGGGGAGAAAGTGGGGGGGTGAGGAGGGACGGGAGAGGTTTCATTTACAAAATAAACCTGGGGCTGGGGATGAGGGGGAATGGTGAAGGATAGGGATAGGAAGAGGGATGGCGAGGTGTAGTTGGTGGAGGGTTGCCGTGAATCGCGTCACAACTGGGATCTCTGGCGTCACAATGGGAGGGAACCCCTCAACCTCGCCTGCGCACTTGGGGGCTATGGGTCAGTAGTGGTATATTGCCTTGGGGGACAGGGCCCAACGGGTCCCACTTGGTCTAGTAACTATTTAAAAATAAGAACAACACCATGTTCATATGTGTCAGGTTTTTAACAATTTATATCAGTTTTTACAATCATATTTGATTTTGGCCTCTATGGTAGAAGTAATAATAGCTACACAAAGAATAGTTACAATCCTTGTTGCTTTTACATGGTTATTTCCTGAAAGGGTAACTAACTGTTTCAGTTTGTAACTGCTTATAACGTTCTGTTCCATCTTTGATAGGTCGTTTAAACTATGCGCTTCCTGGGTCAGAGAATGTTCTTCCTATTAATGGTAAGTATTTGTTAAAATATAGAAAGAGTAATCTAATGAATATACAAGGGAGTTGACCTTTCGAAGAATTGCAGGCACAGCCGGCACTGTTACTATGGTGCACAACATCAGATATTCAATATGCTGTTCTTCCCAGTAGTAGATGCTTTGGTCCTGCGGGTTCTATTCTGAAGAAAATTGCAAGTGCAAGCCTTTATTGTCAACAAGTCTTAATTTAGAATCTATTCTCAAAACCTTTTTATCCTTGCTGTATATGAACAACTAGTGATCTTAAACATATTTTTTGTTTCATTACAAAATGAAAAATATGCTAATGTCTCTATTTAATGCTTTTAAGTTGGTACCAAATAGCCAATAATAGAACTATAAATATAAAATTTGTATATACATCAACAAGCATATCAGAAGGGAGGTCCATTTCATCAGTATACCGTCACAAGGGAAGAGTAGAATTAGGCCATTCAAGTCTACTCTGCCATTCAATCATGGCTGATCTTTATCGCCCCCCCCAACCCTGTTCTCCTGCTTTCTCACCATAACCTCTGACACCCGTACTAATCAAGAATCAATCTATCTCTGTCTTAAAAAAATATCCACTGACAGCCTCCACTGCCTTCTGTGGCAAATAATTCCACAATCACCAATCTCTGACAAAAGAAACCCTAATGGATTTTTAAAACTTTCCTTATTCCAGAATGTATTTCTTGGTACCCAAACAAGAATAAGCAAAAACTTCAGTGTAGTGTTTTGATTTGCTGGTTAAAGCCAAAAATCTATTATAGTAATTGCAAAGCACTCTAGGTTTCTTTGTGATTTTATAAAATGCACTTAAAAAAAAAGATATATGTATATATAATATGTGTGTGTGTGTATATATATGTGTGTGTGTGTGCATATGTATATGTGTGCATATATGTACATGTATATACACCCTCCATAATGATTGGGACAAAGGCCCATCATTTATTTATTTGCCTCTAATCCACAATTTGAGATTTATAATATAAAAAATCACATGTGGTTAAAGTGCCCATTATCAGATTTTAATAAAGGCCATTTTTACACATTTTGGTTTCACCATGTTGAAATTTCAACAGTGTTTCAGGGCACCATAATGTTTGAGACACAGCAATGCCATGTAAATTAAAGTAGGCATATTTAGTATTTTGTTGCATATCCTTTGCATGCAATGACTGCTTGAAGTCTGGACATCATTGTTGCTGGGTGTCTTCTCTGGTGATGCTCTGCCAGGCGTGTATTGCAGCCATCTGTAGCTTATGCTTGTTTTGGGGGTTAGTCCCCTTCAGTTTTCTCTTCAGAATATAAAAGGCATGCTCAATTGGGTTTTAAAAAATAAAAAAAAATTATATTTTATTTTTATTAGGTCCAGTAAATTACAGTAATACACATCACATGTATCTTATTACATTTGTTGTACCACTTTGTTTTTCGAGCTTTAAAACAAGGTAGAAATAAAAGAAGTAAGGAAAGTGAGCAAGAATCGTGAAGGTGCAGGAAAGTGTTGGGAGAAGAAAGCCCCTTAGGGAAGAAGTTAGAGAAACATAGAAATTAGGTGCAGGAGTAGGCCATTCGGCCCTTCGAGCCTGCACCGCCATTCAATATGATCATGGTTGATCATCCAACTCAGTATCCCGTACCTGCCTTCTCGCCATACCCTCTGATCCCCTTAGCCACAAGGGCCACATCTAACGCTCTCTTAAATATAGCCAATGAACTGGCCTCAACTACCCTCTGTGGCAGAGCGTTCCAGACTTTGTCCTGGACTTCCCCAACATCGGGAGCAATCTTCCTGCATCTAGCCTGTCCAACCCCTTAAGAATTTTGTAAGTTTCTATAAGATCCCCTCTCAATCTCCTAAATTCTAGAGAGTATAAACCAAGTCTGTCTAGTCTTTCTTCATAAGACAGTCCTGACATCCCAGGAATCAGTCTGGCGAACCTTCTCTGCACTCCCTCTATGGCAATAATGTCCTTCCTCAGATTTGGAGACCAAAACTGTACCCAATACTCCAGGTGTGGTCTCACCAAGACCCTGTACAACTGCAGTAGAACCTCCCTGCTCCTATACTCAAACCCTTTTTCTATGAAAGCCAACATACCATTCGCTTTCTTTACTGCCTGCTGCACCTGCATGCCTACCTTCAATGACTCGTGTACCATGACACCCAGGTCTCGCTGCATCTCCCCCTTTCCCAATCGGCCACCATTTAGATAATAGTCTGCTTTCCCATTTTTGCCACCAAAATGGATAACCTCGCATTTACCCACATTATACTGCATCTGCCAAACATTTGCCCACTCACCCAGCCTATCCAAGTCACCTTGCAGTCTCCTAGCATCCTCCTCACAGCTAACACTGCCCCCCAGCTTAGTGTCATCCGCAAACTTGGAGATATTGCCTTCAATTCCCTCATCCAGATCATTAATATATATTGTAAATAGCTGGGGTCCCAGCACTGAGCCTTGCGGTACCCCATTAGTCACTGCCTCCCATTGTGAAAAGGACCCGTTTACTCCTACTCTTTGCTTCCTGTTTGCCAGCCAGTTCTCTATCCACATCAATACTGAACCCCCAATGCCGTGTGCTTTAAGTTTGTATACTAATCTCTTATGTGGGACATTGTCGAAAGCCTTCTGGAAGTCCAGATACACCACATCCACTGGTTCTCCCCTATCCACGCAACTAGTTACATCCTCGAAAAATTCTATAAGATTCGTCAGACATGATTTGCCTTTCGTAAATCCATGCTGACTTTGTCCAATGATTTCACCACTTTCCAAATGTGCTGCTATCCCATCTTTAATAACTGACTCTAGCAGTTTTCCCACTACCGATGTTAGACTAACTGGTCTGTAATTCCCCGTTTTCTCTCTCCCTCCCTTCTTAAAAAGTGGGGTTATGTTTGCTACCCGCCAATCTTCAGGAACTACTCCAAAATCTAAAGAGTTTTGAAAGATTATCACTAATGCATCCACTATTTCTTCCGATATTCCAAAAAATGCTCCACTATTTCTTCCGATATTCCAAAAATGCTCCATTCTGCTTTTGGTACAAGTTTTATTTTAATTAATTTTGTGAAGATTTCAAATATTTTGTTCCAGAATTTTGGGATTTTTATACAAAAAACGAAAGAGTGCGCTATGGTAGCTTCTTGTGACTGACATTTATCACAAATGGGTGAGACATTGGGAAAAAGTTTATTTATTTTAGTTTTTGAATAATATAGTCTATGTAATGTTTTAAATTGAATTAGAGTATGTCGTACGTCGATCGAGCATTTATGCACATATAGTAAGTGTTTATCCCAGCTCTCTTTTGAAATTTTTATAGCTAGTTCTTGTTCCCAGTCTCTTCTAATACCATCGGTATTGGGTTCTGATCGGGTGATTGACTTGGCACAAGAACTGACCATTTTTTAGCTTTCAAAAACTATTTTCTTGCTTTAGCAGTATGTTTGGGATCATTGTCTTGCTGTAGAATAAACTGCTGGCCAATGAGTCTTGAGGCAGTTATTTGAAATTGAGCAGATAGGATGTGTCTATTCACTTCAGATTTCATTATGCTACTACCATCAGCAGTTGTATCATCAATGAAGATAAATGAGCCAGTACCTTCAGCAGCCATACATGCCCAGGCCATAACACCCCCACCATTGTGTTTCACAGATAAGGTTGTATGCTTTGGTTCTTGGGCTGTTCCTTCTCTTCTCCATACTTTGCTCTTCCCATCACTGTGATATGTTAATCTTCATTTTATCTGTCCACAAGACCTTTTTCCAGAACTGTGGGTGCTCTTTTAGTACTTCTTGGCAAACTAACCTGGCCATCCTATTTTTACGGCTGGTTTGCATCTTGCAGTGTAGCCTCTGTATTTCTGTCCATGAAGTCTTCTGTGGACAGTGGTCAAAAACAAATCCACACCTAACTCCTGAAGAGTGTTTCTGATTTGTCAGATGCGTGTTTGGGGATTTTTCCTTATTATAGAGAGAATTCTTCTGTCGTCAGCTGTGGAGTTCTTCCTTGGCCTGCCAGTCCCTTTGCGATTAGTGAGTTCACTGATGCTCTCTTTCTTCTTAATGATGTTGCAAACAGATTATTTTGGAAGCCTAATGTTTGGCTGATGTCTCACAGTTTTATTCATGTTTCTCAGTCTCATAATGGCTTCTTTGACTTTCATTGACACAACTTTGGTCCTCGTTGATAAATAGCAATAAACTTTTCCAAAGGTGATGGAAAGACTAGGTGCTGAGAGCTCTCTTATTCCTGCATTATGGAGGCATTTAAACACACCTGAGCAATTACAAACACCTGTGATGGCATGCGTCCCAAACATTATGGTGCCCTGAAATGGGGGGACTATGTATAAACACAGCTGTGATTTCTACATGGTGAAACCAAAATGTATAAAAATGGCTTTTATTAAAATCTGTCAATGTGCACTTTAACCACATGTGATTTTTTTCTATTACAAATCTCAAATTGTGGAGTACAGAGGCAAGTAAATAATTGATGGGTCTTTGTCCCAAACATTATGGAGGGCACTGTAACTCTATCACTTACCCCAAATATACAAGATTCATTGTAGATAATAGAACACATATTTTTTGTGGTCTTGTGTATTTTTGTGGTCTTGGTCATTATAACTGAATTAACTGTATAACTTTCTGAATTTGAAGTATTGCTGAAAGCTATTTTCATGTTTAGGTTGATTATTGTCACATGTGCAGAGGTACAGTGACCAGCTTTGTTTTGCATGCTATCCAAGTAAATCGGGTAATGCTATAATTAAATGCAATCAAGCCAATTTAAGTATAAATAGGTCGAAGAGGAAAAAATATACAGTGCAGAATATAGTTCTCAGCATTGCAGAAATTGGATTGGTGCTCTACAATGGGGTAGAGGTGAATTGGACCAGAACCTACATATTATGTGTATAATGACACAATTTACTTTCAAATTTATTTCAGAGGGCTGTATAGTAAATTTAATAATTAACAAAGCACTTTGTGAATGAATGCAGTTGAGTTTTAATTTCTGTTATATTGAAAATCTTTCAAGATCTCGAATCCTGGCAATGTAGATATGATCCACTTGTGTCCAGTTCTTAATTGTGTATTCCAGCCGATAGTTAATGCCGCCTTTCCCTGAATAATTGTTAACATGACATGCTGGTAATTTATATGTCATTCATACATTCTTATTTTGCTAATGTATTTGTTGGTAACTCTAAACATTAGAAGTTATGTTTTCTTTTACACTCAATAAATACTAAAGCAGGAAGATAGCCTGGACATGTGATAGAAAAGTGAAACCAAATAAAAGTGGGAAACATGATGACCAGAGCAAAAATAGCATGCAAAAGGTACTTGGAGTCGCATTCAATACAGCACAGAAAATGGCCCTTTGGCCCAATTTGTTCCATGCCAATCAAGATGCGATTTGCCCACGTTTGTCCTATATAATTTTAAAGTTTTCCAATCTGTGTACCTGTCCAAATGTCTTTAAATGTCATTTTTTATCTACCTCAATGACTTACAAATGTTCAAATGCCTTTTAAATATCATTGTATCTGTCTCAACTATTTCCTCAGGCAGCTCGTTCCACTTGCATAAGTCCATGAGTCATAGGAGCAGAAGTAGGTCATTTGGGCCATTGCGTCTACTCTGCCATTCAGTCATGTCTGATCTATCTTTCCCTCATCCCCATATCCTGCCTTCTCTGCCTAACCTTTGATCCCCTAAATAACCAAGAACCTGTCACTTTCCGCTTTAAAAATACCCAATGACGACCTCCTCAGCTGTTTGCTGCAACCAATTTCACAGATTCACCACCCTTTGGCTAAAGAAATTCCTCCATCTCATTTCTGAAAGTACGCCCTTATATTCTGAGACTATCTCCCCTAGTCCTAGACTCTCTCACAAGTGGAGGCCTTTCATTATTTGTTAAGTTCCAATTAGATCCAGCCCCTCATCCATCTGGTACAGCAAGTACAGACCCAAAGCCATCAAATGCTCCTTGTACATTAACCCAATCATCCCTTGGACAATTCTCATAAACCTCTTCTGGACGTTCCCCAACGCAGCACGTCCCTCCCTCCTCAGATATAGGGCCTAAAACTGCTTACAATACTTCTAATGCAGTCTGACCTGTATTTATATAAAGCCTCAGTATTACATTCCTGCTTTTATTATATTCTAATCCTCTCAAAATGAATGCCAACATTACATTTGCCTTCCTTATTACCGATTCAACCTGCAAATTAACCTTTTGGTATGCCAACACCAGCACTCGAGCCCTTTTGGGCCTCCGATTTTGGAATCCTCTCCCCATTTAGATAATGGTCTCCACCTTTATTCCGACTACCAAAATGCATGACCGCACACTTTTCCACACTATTCCATCTGTCACTTTTTTTCCCCACGCTACCAACCTGTCCAAGTCCTTCTGCAGACTCCATGCTTCCACTACACAACCTGGCCCTCCACCTATCTTCGTATCATTCGCAAACCTGGCCACAAAGCCATCAATTCCAACATCCAAATCAATAATATACAATGTGAAAAGTAGCGGACCCACCATCAACCCCTGCGGAACACCACTAATCACCGGCAGCCAACCTGGAAAAGCCCCCTTTATTCCCACTTTTTGCTTTCTGCCATTCAGCCAACCTTTTTTCCATGTAAGTATCTTCTCTCTATTAACAGGAGTTCATCTTAGATGAATAGCCTTGCATGTGGCATCTTAGCAATGGCCTTTTTATTCTGTTATTTACTTCCTCAAAAGATTTGAGGAAGTAAATTTTTCAGGCCTCTGTGTAGATTAACCTTCGGTTCCTATTAATTCTTTCCCCTCTCACCTTAAACCTCGTTCTTGATTCACCTACCGTGTGAAAAAGACTTTGTGCATTCACCCTATCCAATTACCCTAGTGATTTTATACACCTCTCAAAGATCACCCCAGAGCCTCCTGCACTCCATGGAATAAAGTCCTAAACAGTCCAACCCCTCCCTATAGTTCAGCCCCTTGAGTGCAGGTAACAACCTCATACATCTCAGATATGAGATTTCTCCGCACATCCGCGGATTTTGAAATCTGGTAAGGCATCGCCCCCGCTGCGAAGGTCCACCGCCGCCTTGGCCCCATCATCGCGAGGCTTCACCGCTGCCGAGGCCTCACCCCTGTCGACGCCCCACTTCATGCCTCCATGGTGCCAACCCGGGCCCCAGCCGCGGACGCCGTCGGCCGCTTCATCCGATCAGGGCTTCTACCCCTGAAGTCCCGGCCGGGGTTCTAAGCGGCGATGCGGGAGGCATCTAGACCGCGGCGCCTTGATAAAGGCCTCTGACCGCGTTCCCAGTCCACAGCCATGACCTGTCGGGATGCCTTCTGGCTGCTCGGGCCATCCGGAAGCCTTCTGGCCGCGCAATACAATGTATTGTTGCATTTCCAACTTGGACTCGCCATTGAGTCAGCAATTAGCATTCCTAAATAGTCACTGACTTTGCAAATTCTGGAAATCAGAAAATGTCCAGAATCAAAAGAAGATAAAAGATTATTCTCTTATTCTTTTTTTTTTTTAATAATTTGATTTAGAGAAATTAAATCTTCAATTTAAAATTTTCGGATGTTTTATTTTCAAATAATGTCTTAAATTCCAGGTTGATATTTTGTCCACTTTACTTAATTTGACTGAGTAGCTATGTAGCACGATATGATCATCTTTGAAGTAGATGGATCACCATTTTCATCCTAACTGTTAAGAGTTGGATTTGTAATTCATTTGGCGTTTAAATACAAAGGTAAAGGATACTTCCCTCTAATTAGAGTAACCAAGCAAGGAACAGGTACCATGTTACAAGTAGGTGTAGGTGTAATATAAAATATTTTCAATATATTAAGTGTAAACAGGCAAGGAGTTTGTGTCATTTTAAGGTATGATTATCACAAATTTTCTGTGTAAATTAAGAAGTGACAAGCAAGTAAAATGTGTTATTTTAAGGTACTATTAAAAAAATTACAGTATAAATTGAGGGTAAACAGGCAAGAAAACGGTGTCATTTCAAGGTACATTTATCAAAAAAAACATAATACCCAAAGTGCAGCCTCCCCAGCGTTTAGTACAACTGTAACTTAATGTCCCAACTTCTATGCTCAATTCCCTGACTAACGACCAGCGAGCTAAATGCCAACTTCACCCTATGTACCTGTGATGCCACTTTCAGAGAAGTATGTACTTGTACTCTGAGATCCCTCTGCTCTACAACACTCCCCAGTGTCCTACAATTCTCTGTGAAGCTCCTGCCCTAAATACTTCCCAAAATACACCTCACACCCGTTTGAATTAAACTTACTAGCTATTCCTTTGCCCACTTGCCCAGCTGATCAAGGTCCTGATGTAATTCTTGATAACCATCTCCAGTATCTCGGCTACTCCTATTTTGCATCTGCAAACTTACTAATTATACCTTCACATCAAATTCGTTGATGCAGATTACAAACCGCGATGACTCCAGCACAGATCTCTGCGGCATATCTCTAGTCACAGGCTTCCATTATGAAAAACATCCTCTGTCACCACCCACTGCATCTACCAATTAAGCCAATTCTGTATCCAGTTAGCCAGCTCCCCCTGGATCCCATGCAATCTAACCTTTCAGAGTTGCCTGCCATATGGTACCTTTCAAAGGCTTTGCTGATGTCCATTAAGGCTACGTCTATTGCCCTGCCCTCATCAACCTTCTTGAGACACAATCTCTCAGCAGAAAACCATGCAGACAATCCCTAACAGGCCCAGGAGATTTACCTACCTTGTACTTCTTGGGACATTCAGCACATCATTGACTGTAATATGGACTGTCAAGATATCACCATTAATTATTTCAAGTTCCCTCATCCTTATGTCTTTCTCCATGGTAAAAACAAAGGAGAAATATTTATTGAGGATCTTCCTTGGTATGCTCCTTAATGTCCTACGTTCCTCAGATACATATGATCCTTGTTGCCTGTTTCTGACTCGTGCCTCTTTTTGCCTGCCCAAGCCTCAATTTCTCTCGTCATCCAGGGTTTGTTACACTTACTACTCACTCAGTCAGGAACATGCTTACCTTAAACACTCAAACTTCTTAAAACAAAATGAAACCAGAAACAAACTAAAACAAATTTATGTTAATTATTTGGGAATTGACTGCAATAGCGATTCTTCCTCATGGCTGTATTGCAAAATTTGAACTAAGCAGTGGCTCTTTGTCAGATGAAGGCTAGTCTTCATAGTTTATAGGGATGCAAAAAAATTGGTTCCATTCCTTATGCTGCTAAATGTACGAGGGAGAAATATTTCTTTAACCAAAATTTTATTTTCTCTAAACATTTTCTGCTCCAAGATTTTCAGAACATTTCTATTAATAATCAATAACTTAAGTCAAACACATTGTTACTTTATTGTTTTTTGTTCATCATAGAAATAGAATATTCACACGAATCTTTGCCTGTGGTCACCTTGTTGAAATGCATTTCAACTTTTAAATTGCAGATTAATGATCTTAAACAATATCCCCCCAAAAAATCTGCTTTTGATGGATGCTTCCACAGTAGAACATATTATTTTGGTGTTTTTTTTATAATTTCATGTTGCCCAACATGAGCCTCATCCCGATTTGGTTTGGCTGCAAAATTATTAGCTTGCTCATTTTGTAATTAATTGATATTTAATTTTTCAAAGTAGCTAAACATTTTAGTATTTCCTAGACATATTTTGGCATTCTTCACTTATGTAATTGATTTAAACACGACTGACCTATATTGATGGAATCTCAAATTTTAGTCAATCTATAAATTTGTCTGAAACTTAAATTGAATCTTGCGTCAGTGCCTCCAATTTCCAGATATCAAGATGTTATTTACTCTTAGCCTTTTGGTTTTGAACATTGGAAAGTAGGCTTGACTTGTAATGTAAATCACAGTTATCTGAATGGTAATTCCTTATAAGTAACCTTGTGACATAATTCATCATTTCCTGGTTGTTTATTCAAACGCAAGGTTTTAAACATGGTTAAAATGGCAATTTTATAATTTCTGAGTCTACAATCTACTTAGAATGTTTAGAACAATTTAGTTTTTGAATCACATTTATACATTTGAGCAGAAACATATAATTTTTGGCCTCAATGAGTTGTGTGAGGAGAGAAAGTAGGTAGGAAGTGTTTGAGCCTGGTAAATGTTGAAATAGAAATAGACTATAAATAAAATAAAAAATTAGGGATATGACATGACAGCCTCTTCCCTTACACCTATCCCTACGCTAACATTTAGAAAGATAGTGACTAATTTGATTTCAACCAACTCTACTTTCCTGCCTTTCATCCACATCTATTTCTGCCTTACCAATAGACTTTGCTTTGCCGCACTCAAGACTGAGAGAAAATATTTTTCATCATCCTGTCAAATAGACCTGGAGTTGTGGTATCTTACTGTATGGAAATGGTGTAAGATTCTACGACTCCAGGTCTATTTCTCCATGCCAAATAGTAGTAATTATTAATTCTATCTCCCAGCACTTGGTCCATAGCTTTCTATGCCTTCAAGGCAATTCAAGTGCTCATATAGACTCTATTTAAATGGTGTCAGCAACTTGGTTTCAAACACCCTCTCAGGCAGTGCATTCTAGGCTGAAGGTCGCCTACATATTCCATCTAAATCTCCGCCTTGCCTGAAATCTGTCTTCCAGTTTTATCCATCTCTGATGTGGGGAAAGGTTTCCTGCAGTCTTTCCTATTCAATCCACTTAAAATCCTGGTGAATCCCTCTGCACCTTCTCCAGCACTATTACACCATTCGCATGGCATGGTGACCAGAACTGCACACAGTCCTCTACCAAGGTGTTATAAAGTTGGAGCATAACCTCCGTATTTCTGCCTTTAGTGCCCAGTCAAATGAAGCCCAGTAATCCTTCCTAACTGCATTACCTGTGTTGGCACTTTCAAGGATCTGTGGGCTTGTAATCCAAGATTCCTTTCAATACTCTCCAAGATTCAACATTCATGATGTACATGCTAGCATTTGAGTACTCCCATAATGCCTCATCTTGCATTTCTCTGGATTAAACTCCATCTGCCAAAGTCTCGACTACTAAGGCAAACATCCAGGTGTGGTCTCGCTAATGCCTCTTTAAAGTCTCCCTGCTTTGTGTTCAATTGCCCGAGTAATAAACTAACATTCTGTTAACTTGCCTAATTATCTGCTGCAGATGCCTGTTAGCCTTAGAATTATGTACTGGTTCATCCAGATCCTTCTGCATCACAGAACTCTGCAATCTCTCATCTTTTTAAAAACTAATAATTTTCCTCCATATGGGACAATTTCACACTTTGTCCACGGTACTCCCATTTGTCACATCTTTGCCCTTCACTTAACCTGTCTTTATTGCGATATTTAAAACGTACACAAAGTCTAGGAATCTCGGCGGGCCACGCAGCATCTCTGGAGAATATGGAGACATGACATTTTGGGTCTGGACCCTTCTTCAGACCGATTGTAAAGTATCCTTTATTGTCATTCAGACATTTCAGTCTGAATTAAATTATAGGGGTGGGTTGGGTAGAAACCTGGGAGACAGGTGAGGGAAGAATCCACCTATCAATTGCCAAGCTTTATCCTGCCACCACCTCTTCCAGTTTTCTCTCCATCACCCACCACCACCACCAGAATCAGCCTGAGGAAAGGATCTTACCCAAAACGTCACCTATCCTATGTTCTCCATAAATGCTTTCTGACCTGCTGTTACTCCAGCACTTTGTCTTTTTTTGTGAACCAGCATTTGCAGTTCCTGGTTTCCTTTATTGCTTTGTACCCTTACTTGCCTGTCCAGTCTGCAAATATGTGCAATAGCACCTTTTTTAAAGAAGTGTAATTTGTAATGTGAATGAACACACTAAATTTAGCTTCTCAAATGAGTCCATAAGTGCCAGAAAGTGAATACAGCCATAAGGACCAATGGATCTGAAAAACATTTGAAATGATGCATGCCAGAGCATGTACCTAAGATTGTGCGCAGTTCAAGAATGGCCGAGTAGGTTTATCAGAATGTTTTTCATGGCTGTGACCATAATTGTAATGAAAGACTTAATCCTGTGACTTATTTTAAATTGCAGGAACAAAGCTGACCATAAAAACTATTTAAACATACCCATTCCTGTTTGCAAATACCATAAAACTATTTAAACATACGCTATTCCTGTTTGCAAGTGAGATGCTTCATCTTTCTCACAGGATAACATCAAAGATGCACATTGTTGTGGAATAGGAACATTTAAGTATTTGTTGTCATTGCTGAATAGCATTGGCTATATCAAATCAATGAACCAAGGTCAAGAATATCCTAAACTCTTTATACCAGAACCACTTAAAAGTTGCTTTAGAAATTGATATGTGGGGGTTCCATGTAACCTCACCTCAGTATTCAGATACTATTTTCTCTTGAGAACACAACCGCTACTTTAACTCTGGATCGCGTCGAGATTGATAAGCGGTTGCTTCTATTGATATGTGCAATGATACTCTATGAAACAATTTAACAAACAACCTTTGGTATTTTTAGCACAGTAACAAAAATAAATGATCTTGTAAAGACCTTTGCATTTAAAAATCCTGCGAGAAAAATAACTTGTGGCGAGTCTGAAACGCTCTACTCCTATAAACCCCCATTGACACTATTGTTTTTATAATGATATTTTCTATAACACCAAGTTTCTTCAGAGCGCAACTATCATGTTATACCAGAACTACTTGCACGTTGCATGCCGTGCAGTGTTTACACTTGGGGCAAGAATGCTGTCAAGAGACTGAGCTAGCAGTTTCAGAATTTTTCAAGACTTTTTAAGATATATTAACGCTGGTGTGAATAGTCTATGTTATTTACAGTTTTGGGGTCCAATTATGCTCACTTTTTAATGTTAATAAAAATGTTATGGGTAACAAATTAGGTCATGGCCAAGAGTACCCCACTGTAGACACAATGTTGGAGCAACTCAGCGGGGCAGGCAGCATCTCATGAGAGAAGGAATGGGTGATGTTTCGAGTCGAGACCCCTCTTCAGACTTTAGGATCGAGTCCCTTCTTCAGACAGACCCTTAATCAGTCTGCAGAAGGGTCTCGACCTGAAACATAACCCATTCATTCTCTCCAGAGATACTGCCTGTCCCAGCTGAGTTACTCCAGCATTTTGTGTCTACCTTTGATTTAAACCAGCATCTGTAGTTCTTTCCTACACATTTTGTCCAGTAGTCCACTGAAGGCTCAATTCCAAAAGTTTTTTCACCCCAAAAAATGTTGTAACGTGACTGAATACTCTACATTTCACTTGCCCAAAATAGCATTTGTATGAAATCACTTGCGATTTAAGGCTTTCCAAGAAATCAGTTTGATCGGGATCCAATCTTCTGACTTAAATATCCACTCTGTCCTTCACATTACTGCAGCTGCAGACAAACTATGTAATGTGTTTCAGTAATTCACCACAACATCTCTTGCAGCAAGTCCCAAACTCTCAACCCTGGATGTAAAATGGCAGCAGATGGTATGGAAACAGTTTCACTTCTATTCTTATTCACCCAAGTTGCACACAGTATTAATGTGGACTTGTTTTACTTTTTTCATCACGTGAAAAGCTCAGTGGCCCAATTTATTAAGTGTGGGAGCACCAACCATCACATAAGTTGCAACAAATCATAAAGGTGGTGTACATAGCTTGCTCTGAGCAGTTAAATGCATCCCTCTGGTAGAAACATTTTCAAATAAAATATGTTTATTAAATGTCTAACTACATGCTTTCTATACTGTCAATTTAGTGGATTATTTATGAGTATTCACATTTTTGAAACTGCTGGTTTCATAGCAAGTCAAGAACTCACCAAGAGGAATTTGTTTAATTGTTCAATAATCATTTTTTATTTCTTCATCAATGCATTCTCTTCGGCCTTTGTCCCTTTGTCACAATTAACTTGACTGGCATTGCATCCCAATTATTACTGTAATGATGGTTTTGCTGGCATTTCAACATCTGATATTTTCTGTCCTTTATCATTTGAAGATTAAAAAATGACCAACCATTCCATTCTCTCATATTATTGAAAAGTATTTTCTTTCTCTTTACATGCAGCAAGGACATATGGGCGAAGGAGAGGTAAAAATTTGTATAATGTATTCATGGCATTGCATCTCAAAACAATCAACTTTTATTTGGATCATTTTTTTTACCCAGCACTTCAAATATTTAAGTCTTGTAAGAGAACGTCGATTTTTTCATTACATTAAATTAAAATTCATATCATGTTTTCGGAATATGTCTGTAATTATAGAACTGAGCTCTTTTTTGAGATTCACTAAGCTTGTTTCCATTTTTATTTCATGAGTATATTGACTTCAGATATAAAAATAAATGCTTGAATTATTCAACTTTCACAAAGTATTGGAAAAGAGGTTATATCAGATTTGCTCAAGGTAAAAATAATTAACTCACTACCACGTTCCAAAAAAAAAATCATCTCCATTCCTTCCACATATCGTGTCTGACCTCCTGAGTTCTTCCAGCACCTTGTGTTTTACCCCTGGTTTTAGTTTGGTTTCTCAAGATTTTTGAGTCGTGGAGGAAAAATGCCCTTTTTAAAAAGAAATAATTGGTATGTACTTCAATTAATAAAGCTTTAAATATAAGATTCCAATTACAACTATTTAGCCAAGTAAAAGTGGTGTTTTAATCTTCTGATAAATTGCCACACAAGTTGAAGGCTGTTCAGTTTTTAAAGAATATTACAATGCATTTGAAAATAGTACAGAAATGAAACTAGAAAATATAAACCTTTAAATATTCAGCAGGACAATGATAAGTTGGTAAGTTAATGTTTCAGTTTACTGACCTTTCTTCAGAGCTGGCAAATTTTGATTGCAAATGGAAAAGCTGTTTTTTTGGACATGGTTGAATTGGTGCTGAATCCTGAACCTACAAATGTATTCTATCAGAAGATAAGATGTTATTCCAGAAGTTTGCACTCTTCAAATGAAGGCCAGTGTGAGATGACAAAAACTGAAGGGTCAGTATGATGGAGGATTTAAGTGGTAGCTGTAAATTCTGCGGCATCCATACAGATGGATTGAAGGTGTTCTGGAGAAAGGTTAGCTTGTGTGTCTGTAGTTATTCTGATGTGGAGGAGGTTACCTTGTGAGCACCAAATGCAGTGCACTAAATTGCAAGTGAAATGTTTGGGTCCCTGTATGGTGTAAAATTAGGAGATAAATGGACAGATGTTGTAAGGGAAATTGCTATAAGAGTTAGTATTTTCAGAGATGGAAGAATAAACAAAGAAATCATGGATGGAAAGGTTCCTCCTGTAGGCTGAAAAGAGCCTGATGGTGGAAACTTGTTGAAGTTTTGGGAAATTAGAATAATCTGTTTCAAGTCTGATGGGGTGGAAGGTGATAACAAAGAGAATCTGAGAAGGAATGGGAACAGAAGTGGGGAAGTGAAACAGTTGCAGTTGAGAATCCTGTTGATTACCATGACAGGGAAGCCACAGGTGAGAAAAGTGTCAAGGATGCGCAGATGTGGCAAATGTCATTGGAGCAATAGATACAATGGAACAGGAGAAATTGGGAGAATGGGGTGGCTTCCTTGCAGGAAGGAGAGCGAGAGAATGTGCAGTCAAAATACGAGTGCATTTCCACCCCACTCACTATGATAAACATCTATGCTCCTAACTTTGATAACCCTCAATTCTTTAATAAAATTCTGCATACAATTTCAGAGTTTAATTATCAAAACATGACAATAGGGGGAGATTTTAACTGTGTTCTAGATCCATATCTAGACAAATCTGCAAATCAAAAGAGGACTAATATAAAATCTAAAACTAGTGAACTCTTAAATGCATATATAAGAAATACAAACATAACGGACGTATGGAGGATTGCTAATCCAGTGGGTAGGGAATACTCCTTTTATTCAACGGTACATAAAACTTATTCACGTTTCAACTATTTTTTAGTGGATACGAAATTAATTCCGTACATAACTAACTCTAAATATCATAATAGCATTATTTCTGATCACTCCCCGTTAACCTTTTTCTTAAAACTAGATGGAATGTCTGATAAAAAAAGTGTTTTGGAGGTTTAACCCACAAGTCTTAAACAACCCACAAGGCTGTACATATTTAAAACAGCAGATAATTTTTTTTTTTGAGACTAACGAGACACCAGGTATCTCACCCTCTCTATTATGGGAAGCTTTTAAAGCATTCATTAGAGGAGTTATAATTTCATACCAAGCTTTCCAAAATAAAAAGAACAACACTGAACAATTGCAGCTAGAACAACAAATTAGATAATGAGATTTAGATAATGCCAAAGACCCAACCATAGACAAACATAATAAGATAACTATATTGAAATTTAAGCTAAATAAAATATTATCGGCAAGAGTAATAAGACTATTTCAAATCACAAAACAGGAAAACTTTGAATTCGGCGATAAACCACATAAACATTTAGCACGACAACTGGAAAAAACGGGAAAAGGAAAATACAGTTATCAAAATTAAATCAGATAAAGGTGAATTATTAACACTACCTAAAGACATTATCAAAAGATTTGCACAATTTAATCAACATTTATATACATCTAAAACCTCAGCAGATAACACTAAAATCATAAATTTCTTAGATAATTGTAATCTTCCCAAACTCAATCTGATGGAACAAGAGGAATTAGGAGCCCAGATCACAGTTGAAGTATGGTAATGAATTCTATGAACGATTTTACGAGATGATTTCTCCACGTTTACTAAATTTATACACACACTCTTTTAAAGAAAACATACTACCAGAAACATTAGCCAAATCAACCATTATACTTATACCTAAAAAAGACAAAGATCTAGAAGAACCAGGTTCATATAGAGCCATAGCACTGTTAAACACAGATCAGAAAATAGTAGCAAAGACCCTAGCGAGAAGACTGAGTAAACTAATAAACCCGGATCAAACGGGGTTTATACCTAAAAGATACTCATCCAACAATTTGAGACATTTGTTTAATATAATGTATTCACATAAAACTGAAGAAGTAGATTTATCAATTATTTCATTGGACGCAGAAAAAGCATTTGACCAAGTAGAATGGCAATATCTGTTTAAAGTATTGCAAAAATTTAATTTGGAAGAGAACTTTATTTCATGGGTAAAATTATTATATGACAAGCCGTCTGCTAGAATACTGACCAACAGCATGTTATCTTCGAAATTTCATCTATCAAGGGGCAATAGACAGTAGTGTGCACTTTTGCCCCTGTTATCTTGTGATAGAGCCCCTAGCAGAAAGTATAAGAAGTCATCCGAATATTCACGTTTATAATACCAAACACTCAAATAATAAAATCTCATTATACGCAGACAATGTATTATTATACATTACAAATTCGCAAATTAGTATGCCTAATATATTAAATTTAATAGGAGAATTTGGTTTCTTTTCAGGATATAGAATAAATTGGAATAAAAGCGAAATCATGACGATAAAACCTCAAGAGCAGACACATCTGTTAAAATTCCCCTTTAAAATTGCAACAGAGAAATTTGGGTATCCAAATTACTAGAAAATATAAATCACTATTTAATGCAAATTATAAGCCTTTACTAACTAAATTGAATGCATTGATTAAATTCTGGAAAACACTGCCGATGTCTTTATTAGGCAGAATAAACGCCATAAAAATGATCTTTCTACCACAAATTCTATATTTATTTCAAACAAATCCAATATATTTACCAAAAAAATTATTTAAAAAACTAGACTGTGACATTACAAATTTCATATGGGACTATAATCACATAGAATCCAAAGACAACACATGTGTAAACCCAAAGAATTTGGGGGACTGACACTCCCCAACTTTCTGTACTACTATTGGGCAGTGATAATCAAAAATACAATTCATTGGTTGGACAGCTCTGCCCAACAAATAGATTGGATAAGAATGGAGAAAAAGGATTGCTCCCCTTTTAATTTAGGAGCGATCCTTCTCTCCCCGATAAAATTGAACAATATAATATATAAGAAGAACCCAATTATTCACAGCACAATACGGATTTGGAAACAAGTAAAACTAACTTTAAAATTAAGGAATTTATCGCTTCTTTCTCCAATAGTTAATAATCCCTCATTCAAACCATCTATTATTGATAACTCGTTTACCCACTGGGAAAGAGTAGAAATTAAAACGTTTGGAGATATGTATGAAATGGGAAACCTATCATTTCACAAATTACAATTAAAATACAACCTGAAATGTAATCAATATTTCAAATACCTTAAAGTTCGTGATTACTTGAAAAAACACATACAAGGATATCAATCTCTAACTTCAGATTTATTAGATGAAGGAATGAATAGAAAGGCAGACTCAAGTAATATAATATCATATTTATATAATATTATTTTAAATATAGAAATACCTTCAACAGAGGCAATTAGAATGGATTGGGAACAAGAATTACTGATAAAAATTCCGAAAGACAGATGGGAAAAACACTTGCTATATGTACACAAATGTTCGATTAATGTAAGACATAATTTAATTCAATTTAAGATTTTACATAGATTATATTACTCGAAAACTAGACTGAATACATTTTTTCCAAATGTCTCTCCCATCTGTGACAAATGTGCATCTCAAAACACCATTATAACACACTCTTTTGTCTCCTGTACAAAACTTCATAAATTCTGGAATTAAATTTTTGGAACTTTTACAAAACTAACACAAAACTGAACCCCAATATAGAACTGATTATCTTCGGATCAATGGAAGACGGATGTAAACTAACTACGTCTCAAAAATCTCTTCTTAACTTTGGCTTAATAACGGCACAAAAACTCATACTTAAATTTTGGAAAAATCCAGCCACACCAACGCTCAAAATGTGGATAACAAATATGTCTGAAATGTTACATCTTGAAGAAATGAGACTCCTCCTGTTAGGCAAAACAGACCAATTCTTAATGATTTGGTCTTCTATCGACTTTTTACAAGCATATGGTGCAACACAACCGTAGAAATTAAACGTTTCGGAACCGGGTAAAGGGTGGATAAAGATATTAAATAGGTATATCCCAATCTCTTTATTTTTATTTCCTTTCTGTTTATGTCTTTTTCTTCTCTTTTTTCTACTCTATCCCTTTCTACCTTTTCTTTGGGCTTTCTTTACTATCTCACGAACTAACACTACGGCTTATGATATTCTTTTCTCCTCTATCCTGACTTTTCTCATTTTCTGTTCTATTCTGCTAAATTTGAAAATAGAAGTTGTACATGAACTGTATCTCATTATGTATTAGATACATATGTACTACATTATTGTACTTGCTTCCAATAAAAATTAAAAAATAAATAAATAAAAATACGAGTGCATGTGGGGCTGTATTCCAGACTGTTTATTGTATTCCATCTGCTTTCTATAATGTGTCTAATTGTGAACAATAAGAAAACATTCCTTTGTGCAATCTTTGTTTCCTGAATGGAAATATTATCAACCTCCTAAGAAAAAAACTCTATTCTTGGGAGCTAGTTTTAATTTGCAACCTTTAGAATGATAGTCTCCTGATGTTTCATTCCATCAAGTAAAGTGTTCTTATTACTGTGTTCTTTTCCCATTGCTGCATGAATAAATAGTCAATATTAGTCCTTCGCAAATATTGTTTAAATCTCATATTAAACACAATGAATGTAATTTTCAATTCTATTGGCAAAATTTAAAGAAAAATTGAGACCAAATGGCACAGCCAATTTAATTTTGTAACTGTATTACACTAATATTTACAAATGTGTGTGATGATTCCCCCCCCCCCCCCCCCCCCCCCCCCCCCCCCCTCCTTTTAATTCACTATTCAAGCTTGTCAGCTTCCTTTATGCATACTTTTTTTTAAAGGAGAGGTACTAGCCACCAGCACTATCATTGCCATTCAAAGCATTTTTCATAGCTTGGTCTTGAAAGTAAATACAATGTTGCTGGTAGTAAAATAGCTTCCATGCCATTGAATCAACAGCAGATTGCATTCAAAAGTTCCAATTGCACACAATACTCATAAATTGTGATTTCTACGTTTTGTGTTAGAACTGTACAGTGAATCAACTGTACAGTGAATCAACTGAGTTTTCTGGAGAAATTTAGAGGTCACACAGTGACATCAAGAATGCCTAATGCCTAATATTTCCTCCACTGTAGCAACATCTAGTAAAAAGTAGTAAATCCAATCTCAATTATGTTATTGTAAACAATGGAACTGACAAATCAAGGGTATAAAATTAATTTGCACCATCTTGTAATTCTGTAAATATTTGTAATGGAATAATCAGTCATAAACTGTAATTTATCAAACCTGTATAATGTTGAAATAAGTTGCATTTTGTATATAGTTTCAATTTCTGTACAGTAAGAATAAAAATGAACCGCAAGTAGAGTTTGATTTTAAACCCACATCAAAAGGTGTTTGTAGGACTATAGCCAGATTACTGTCACTATATTAGGATTGTATAATCTTGATTTCTCTGCCCCTTCATGTTTTTTTTGTGTGCATGTGTCTCCTCACTTAAAATCGGTTTGTAATTTTGTCCATTTCTAGAATGTTATGACTGTGATGAATGGATTGCAATGGGTTGCTGTTTGTAATCAACAAATCATACAAGATTATACAAGGCATGATTAATAAATTTGAAGATTACATTAAAATATGTAGTATCATCGACAGTGAAGATGGTTATCAAGAATTACAGCTGGATCTTGATCAGCAACTGGAGCATTGTGTCCATTTCTTATCACCATACCACTGGGAAGATTCATGTTAAACAGTACAGAAAAGATTTTGCAAAAATGGCTCCAAAGGGGGGAGATTGCAGCTTTCAGTTAGAATGGTGAAGCTCGTGTGGATTTGCTCAGGTTGACAGTAGATTTGCTTGAAATATACATGATCATGACTAGTGAAAAAGAGATAAAAAGAGAGAAGCTGTTCCTATTAGATTTTGGGCAAAATGTGCAGAGTTGTAAGGATAAACCATTTTTATTTGGGAGTTGTTAAGATGTGGAATTGATTTCCTTTAAAGGTAATACAAACTGATTGGATACCAGACAGAATTGGCTAAGCATCTGAAAGCAAATAATTTGCAGAAATATGGTAAAATAGCAGAGAGGTGACACTGAAGGAGTTGCACTCCTGTGCCAAACTAATTGCATGCTTTTATGTAACGGGTAAATTAAATTACTAGTCTATCATGCCATTTATCTGCTGTTTATACCGTGTGAAAGACGTGACTGGAGAACTAGGGATAGTTAATGGAGTTGTCTTGAGGACAGTCTGTACTACAGTCAAGCAGGTGCTGGATATCTCAAGATGTATGAAGGTAGATTAATCTCCTGGGCATGATCAGTTATATCTAAGGATATTGTGGGAAGCTAGAGAAGGGGAGGGTGAAGGTGGACCAGACTGCAGGATGGTGATAGGAAATAACACTATTTTCCTTCTTGGAAGTAGTCTTTAAATTTGCAAGTTAATTTTATTCTCCGAGGCCAACATAACCATTGATTTCATTCTTGTATATCCTGAGGCGTACATTTTTTTTTTGTGTTTAAAATGCCTTAAATTTAATAAGTGTCTTGCAAAACATTTTCTCGCCTAATGTCATGTGCAAGAGGACAACCAGTGCTAATGGTAGCTGTACTAATTATTTTGGTTGTCTTGTAAGGCGTGAATCTGATCATGAAAGGGGAAATATTTTATTATTAAGCAGTATGTTTTGCAATGCCAATATTTAATTATTAATCAAACACTTTAGTTGATAAGTAATCTTGGGAGAATTTTGACGAGTACAATCATTACATTCATTTTAAGCAGTTATGATTGTATTGGTTTTATAATTGCCAAGAGGATGTAAACTGTATACACAAAATTATCACGTAATACATTTAAATTGTCATGTTATTAATCATCTCTGGATCTAAATCATTACTGTTGAATTCAATAACTTTGAGCAGAAAGGTTATTGTGCTTTTTTAAAACCGTAACATTTCCTATTTTATAATTGTGAAATGTGATTTTTGTTTTTAATATTTGAAGCCTCAGAATGCTGTATAAAAATAATTTGCCTTTACAACTAATAACATAGGATGACCTCCCAACATGCATTACAGCAGTGCAAGTTAAATAGACTTTTTTAAACCTACATGAACTGTTTGACTGAAGGAGAGGAAAGACTGTCTGAACAAGGGGTTTCTTTAGAACAGTGGACAATATTGTATAGTTTAATACAATCCAACAAATATAGAACAGCAGGCCTAAAAATGTAGCTGAGTCGTTCTATGTTGATATTGATATCATTTAATATTTTGTTTCATCCAGGTCATTCATCCCTCTTCCCAGTTGAAGATGGTTTCCTTGATGATGGGCGTGGGGATCAAACTCTTCATAGTGGCTTAAGTTCTCCACATTGTTTTCCTCATCAAAATGGTGAACGAGTGGAACGATATTCCCGCAAAGTATTTGTTGGTGGTCTGCCGCCTGATATCGATGAAGGTAGGGTTACGATTTTAGAATTGGATTGTGGGTGGAAATTATGAAATTAAATTGTTCAAAAATATTGAATTGATCGGTTTGACTGAATGCCCCTCTGCAACATTATGATCTAAAGTTAAGAAAGGCTTCCTTTTTTTGGTTATAAACACCAGTTAAAGTTATTTTACTTGAAATCATCTACAATGCAATGCACGTTTACCTAAACTTTTATATTGTGTAAAATAATGTGCACGTTATGTACATCAAGTCAGCGATTTCTGGCCGAAAAACTCGGTGTGATTTTATTGTATGTTGTCTTCCATGCTCATAAATGTAAAGTATATTGGATTTGAGCTCAGAAACTATCACCAGTAAGATAGTGAATGCACTTTATTCAAACAGATGAAATCACAGCTAGTTTTCGTCGTTTTGGCTCCCTGGTTGTTGACTGGCCTCACAAGGCAGAGAGCAAGTCATATTTTCCACCAAAAGGTAAGCCAAATTATATCCACTTTCACTTCAAATTAATATTAATACATGGTATACCTGAGAAAAATACAAACTTGCCCAAAATCTATTTCTATACTTATAAAACTCTGATCTTGGATGTGTATTTATTATGACTCTATTTGTGTTTTGTGTAATCATATCTTCGCGGAAAAACGACGCGGTAATGGTAAAATTTGTACATATTCCGATAGACATTTTTCCCCTGGAGTCCAAAATCTGCTTATCTGAAAATGTCATGCTTTATTTCTTGAGTTATTAATAAAAATGTTCAAAAATCTGACTAAACTTTGAATTTAAAAACAACAGTCTTTTCCTGATGACATCATAATGGGTCTGCATGCCCTCTTCCTCGCGCTGTGAGTGACGTCATCCCTCCCACCTCCCCCCCCCCATTACTCAAAAGACACAGCCGGAGATGAAATGGGGCCGTCGACTGAAAACCAAAGATCATAGCTGAAGACTGTGGCAGCCCAACTCGCAGTCCTTTGGTCGATGCTCGCTCGCTGCATCGCCCGCCGCATGGTGGGGAGGTTGCTGCCGCTCTCTGCCTCTGTCCTCTGCCCTCTGCCTCTACCCACTACCTCTGCCCCCTGCCCTTTGCCCCTGCCCCTTTTCCCTCTGCCCTCTGCCCCTGCCTTCTGCCCCCAGCCCTCAGGCCTATGCTCCCAGCCCTCAGGCCTCTGCCCCCAGCCCTCAGACCTCTGCCCCCAGCCCTCAGACCTCTGCCCCCAGCCCTCAGCCCTCTGCCCCCAGCCCTCAGCCCTCTGGCCGCTGCCGCCAGGCCTCTGCCCCCAGTCTTCTCGACTTATTACTGCAAATGTTTAAAAATATCAAAATACTTTGAATTTTAAACGACGAGCATTCACTGATGATGTCACAATGGCTCTGCTAGGCTCCATCTCACACACAGAATCTTCCATGCGCTTCGAGTGACGTCACCCCCCGACGCCCCCTCAAGGGTTATTCACACCCACCCCCGGGTTATTCAAAAGACACCGCAGGTGGAAGAAAGGATGAGCCCGGAGATGAAGTCAGGCGCTGGACTGGAGACTGCGGCAGCCGAACTCGCGATCCTCGGGTCCATGCACGCCCGCTGCCTCGCTCGGGTCCACGCCCGTCCGCCACCTGGTGGGGAGGTTGCTGCCGCGGGCCGAGCCTGGCGCTCTCTCTGCCTTGCTCTCTCTGCCTCTCTTTCTCTCTCTCTTTCTCTTTCTCTCTCTCTCTCTCTCTCTCTCTCTCTCTCTCTCTCTTTCTCTCTTGCCTCTCTCTCTCTCTCTCTCACTCTCTCTCTCTCTCTCTCTCTCAATTCAATTCAATTTTCAATTTTAAAACTTTATTGGCATGATAAAAAAAACATTGTTATATTGCCAAAGTATAAAACATGACATACATGTTTAAAATGCATAAGTATAAATACAAGTATACAGTGCATGGATAGATATGTCCTTGTAAATAAACTCGCAATAGGCCTATTGCCCTTTATAGATTGCTGCACGTTCTTGTAGCTGTAAGCAGTACAAAACAATAGCAAGTTTAGCAATTCAATATTAATTTCTTAGTGTTAGTTAATGTCAATTAGTGTGTGCGTACATATGTGCATGTTGGTCATTCACCGTCTCTCAGGTTATGGCATGCTGTTACGTATTGTGCACCAAGATATGCCGTATTTCCTTCGCCAAGGATTATTCTTAGTTTTGATGTATCATCTAGTTCTTTAAAATCAGGGGTTGCCACACTGAGTTTGTCAAAGTATGCTTTCCTTGTTTTGCAATTTTTTTGCATTTTAGGTGGAAGTGCACCTCTGTTTCAACCTCATCTGTCAAACAGTGGCCGCATCTATCTCTTGGTTGCTCTCTCTGTCTCTCTTTCCCCCTCCCTCTGTCTCTCTCTCTCTCTCTCTCTCTGCCTCTCTCTCTCTCTCTCTTGCTTTTAATGATTTTTATTCTCCTAACGTGAAGCTGGTATGTCACATGATGAAAAGAATAATTGCTTGCAATAATAATCTGTGCTCTTCCAATCTTTATTCCAATATACCAGGTGGCAAAGCAACCACATTAGTTGAGATGCATCAGCTTATTCTTTGTCTTATTTTGCAGGCTATGCATTTCTGCTCTTTCAGGAGGAAGGTTCTGTACAAGCTTTAATTGATGCTTGCATTGAAGAAGAGGGAAAGCTGTATCTTTGTGTGTCGAGTCCAACCATCAAAGATAAACCAGTAAGCAAATGCATAATTACTAACATAAATAATCAAAGATCAATGTAGTTAAATAGTTAGGAAGAGACAACTTGGTTTCTGGTTTACTTGAGCATCCTTGGGTAGGTGCTCTTGTCTTTACTGCTCTCCAAATGCAGGTGTGAGTCTTTTTTTATGTACATAATTGAGTTTTCAGGAACTTTCCTTTGCCCGGGAAACTAATATCTATTTTTAACATTATAAATGCTCTAATTTCATATTTAATCTAATATATTAATATTCAGATGTATAACAAACAAAAACTGTCAAGAACCAGAATGCTGATACAAAAATCATCTCCTTTAAAATAAAATCTTAATTTCAATTTGTAGTCCAATACGACAACTGATGTACTTGTTTAATTTCCAATGCTTTATTAGACGATTTGGGTTTACCAAGAGAGCAACAGCCATGATCACTGTATTGAAGTATAGGTAATTCAGTTATAACAAATGTTTCCATAACTCCAATTTGATATAATGCAATTTGTGAATTAGGAAACAATATTTGCATTACGCATGCCAAATTTGTTAAATACACAATTGGGAACTAGAGAACTAAAGTTACTTTGAAAATTGACAAGCAAATTTTAAAAAAGCTGTCTTAGATTTAAACAGTGTAGGGAGGAAATTATAAACCTGTTTCAGCGCAGTAATCATTGTCTCTTAACAACATGGTTGCAACTTTAACTGCAGGCGATCCTTGAAAATGAAAAGTGTTGTTTCAATTGATACTCTGTTAAGCAATGTAACATACAGACTTAAGTATTTTTAGCTTGCGTTAACAAAAATAGGCTATTGAAAAGACCTTCATCTTTCTAAATCTTGCTGGCAAAATAATTCTTATTGCAAAACCTGAAACCTTCGAGTCCCTAATCCCATTGACACAATTGTTTTTATAATGCTTTCCTAAACATGAGATTTCTTAGAACACAGCTGTCACATTATAGCAAAGCTATCATATCCTCAAATCAATTAATGAATTGCTATATTCTGTCAACTTGTGTTTTAAATATGCATAATTTTAAATGCAGGTTCAGATTCGCCCATGGAATCTCAATGATAGTGACTTTGTAATGGATGGTTCTCAGCCACTTGATCCACGGAAGACGATTTTTGTAGGTGGTGTTCCTAGACCTCTTAGAGCTGGTAAGCCAAAATATCAATGAAATGTTCTCATTATATCAAAGTCGGTCAAAGTAGCCTTTATTGTCATTCAGACCTTGCGGTCTGAACAAAATTTTGTTGCCTTGCAGTCCTACATATAGTACAAAATGACAAAAACACACAATAAACACAAATTAACATCCACTTCAGTGAGTTCACTAGGCACCTCCTCACTGTGATGGAAGGCAAAAGTCTTAAGTCTTGTCTCATCCCTTCTTATTCTCCCTCTGCGCCGAGGCGATCCAGGTTTCAGATGTTGTGACCCCGCCGGGCGATGGTAAGTAATGTCAACCTCGCGGCTGAATCCGAGCTCCGCGAACGGGCCGGTTCAACTCCGCGGCCCGGGGTGGTCGAAGCTGCCGAAGCTGCGGCCCTCCAGTCCAGCGGACGCAGCTGTTGTTGCGGGAGTTCCGGAGAACAGGTCAACAACCAGTGACCTGCAAGCTCCCGACACTGGGCCCGCGGTCGGGTCGGGTGGCTGCTGCCGCTGGTACACAGCCCCAGCTCCGAGGCCGGGTCGCCGCTGCCCCAGCTCCGAGGCCGTATGGCCGCTGCCCCAGCTCTGTGGCCGGGTGGCCGCTGCCCCAGCTCTGTGGCCGGGTGGCCGCTGCCGCTGCCCTAGCTCCGAGGCCGGGTGGCCGCTGCCCCAGCTCCGAGGCCGGATCGCCGCTGCTGTCGGAACACCACAGCTCCGGAGTCGGACCACTGCCGCTGGAACGCTGCCCAGCTCCACGGCCGCCAGCTATTAGGCCTCGGCGGAGACGGAGGATACGACAAGAAAAGTCGCATTCCCCCCCGAAGGAAGAGACCAAAAACATGTTTCTCCCCCCCCCCCCCCCCCCCCCCCCCCCCACACACATACACAACCTAATAAACCAAAGATTAATTAAAACAGGACAAAAGAACAAAAAAAAAAAACAGACGGACTGCAGGCGAGCCGCAGCTGCTAAGGCAGCGCCGCCATCTTGGACTATGAAGCTGTTTGTATTATTATTTGGAACTAGTGACACTCATAAATGATTCAATGTATGGAACTGAAACATAGAAACAAGGTGTAGGAGTAGGCCATTCGGCCTTTCGAGCCAGTACCGCCATTAAATATGATCATGGCTGATCATCCAGAATCAGTACCCTGTTTCTGCATTCTCCCCATATCCCTTGATTCTGTTAGCCCTAAGAGCTATATCTAACTCTCTTAAAAGAGATTTGGAATGTAGATGGGTGTAATTAGACCAAATATTTAATTCCCACTTTAAACATGATTGAGATACCATCCTAAAGAACACTTTATATGCTGTTCAGTGAAACTAATACATTCTAAAGTATTGAAATGTGAAAATGTATCATTCATAACATTGTTGTAGAATCCAGGTGGAAAATTAGGTAGTGTTCTATTTGTGTTGAACCTTTGTAGTTTTCACTAGCTGTACCAGGATTCACTATTAGATATATCTTCCTTTCCCGACCTCTTTCCGCCATCCACAAGGACCACTTAATTTATGACTCCCTGATCGTCATAGAGTTATACAGCGTGAAAACATGCCCTTGAACCCAACTTGTCCATGATGCCCCATCTAAGCTAATCCCATTTGCCCACATTTGGGTAATATCCCTCTTAATCTTTTCCTATCCATGTACCTGTCCAAATGTCTTCTTAAATCTTAGAAACATAGAAAATAGGTGCAGGAGTAGGCCATTCGGCCCTTCGAGCCTGCACCGCCATTCAATATGATCATGACTGATCATCCAACTCAGTATCCTTTAGCCACAAGGGCCACATCTAACTCCCTCTTAAATATAGCCAATTAACTGGCCTCAACTACCTTCTGTGGCAGAGAGTTCCAGAGATTCACCACTCTGTGTGAAAAATGTTTTTCTCATCTCGGTCCTAAACGATTTCCCCTCTATCCTTAAGCTGTGACCCCTTGTCCTGGACTTCCCCAACATCGGGAACAATCTTCCTGCATCTAGCCTGTCCAACCCCTTAAGAATTTTGTAAGTTTCTATAAGATCCCCCCTCAATCTCCTAAATTCTAGCAAGTACAAGCCGAGCCTATCCACTCTTTCTTCATATGAAAGTCCTGACATCCCAGGAATCAGTCTGGTGAACCTTCTCTGCACTCCCTCTATGGCAATAATGTCCGTCCTCAGATTTGGAGACCAAAACTGACCAAAGACATTTTTCTGTACACATTTTTAATAAAATCCTTCCTCCCCCCCCACTCACTCATTTTTTCGCCTCCTGCTGGCCAGCCACCATAACGGCTGCTACCGCCCGCCTCTCCTCCAAAAACGCCGACATTTTTCACATTTCGCTAGCGATTTTCCCTGCTGCCGCCTGATTCTCCTCCACTCGTTACTCCGCCAAAACCACACACAAAAATGCCGAGATTTTTACCACTTCGCTAGCGATTTTACTTTTACATTCGCTCATCCACTTATTAAATTTAGTACATTTTTCTGTACACATTTTAAATAAAATCCTTCCCCCCCACTCACTCATTTTTTCGCCTCACGTCCATCCTTCTCTACTGTTAGTGTACAGATTTCCAGCATCTGCAATGTTTTATTGCAATATGTAGATTACAAATTTAGGAATGTGGATTTCAACAGTAGATGGCTGAGCATTCTGGACTTCCTCAACTATCATGTGTTCAGCAATGTATGCTTACACTCTGTATTTCCCTAAACCATTCTTTCCTCTCCATCACCAGAAAATTCTAGCCTTTTGGACATTTGACAGACTGAATTTCCAGATTGTCATTTTCGAACAGACAGGATGGGATACCTTTTACATTCCCATTTGCCTTGACAGAAAATTTGCTAGAATTAGTGTATGAAACAGTGTATGGAGAGGGAATTGTTGTGTCTCTTTGGTGCCAGGTGGCTATATAAATTGTGTGTTAAGGGAGAATGAAACAAAGCTGAAGTGTGTTGACATGGCTTAAAATCCTGTCAATATTCGTTATCTAGAATGCAACATGAAGAATGTCAAGCTTTCAAAGCAAGGTCTTACTAAACTGATACTTTAGCAGTTTTGAGATAGATGGTAACTATTGTAAAAGTGGCAGCTTCCGTAAGTTTAGAAAATTAGTTTGTGTAATTTTTGTTTATATATTTAATTGACGTGCTTTTGTATTAATAATGGTTGGCACTCTGCTGCTTGTAACCGTCCTGCTTTTCTTGGCTTCTTGTGCTGCAGTGGAGCTGGCAATGATCATGGACAGGCTGTATGGTGGAGTATGCTATGCTGGTATTGACACGGACCCAGAGTTAAAATATCCAAAAGGTGCAGGCCGTGTGGCTTTCTCAAATCAACAAAGCTATATTGCTGCTATCAGCGCTCGCTTTGTCCAGTTACAGCATGGAGACATTGATAAACGGGTAAGTGCAAATCTCTCTCCATATTAAAAAAATCTTATAGCAGAGGTCTTGTCTCTCAAATTTCCCACCTGGCAGCCTGGCCCGTAACATTAATTCACATGGAATCCAAGCGAATTGGTAAATTAGCTCCAAATTTGTTGTGATGCAAGATTATTTTTCTCACAGAAATTCTGTGACCAATTGTATGCTGCACAGATCAATGCTGAGGCCTTTTGTTTATAATAGATATTAATTGGATGAAAATGTAGGTAATTTGATCAGCAGGTTTGGTGGTGGAGTTGTGTTTAGCAAGGACGGTTGTCAATGATATAGCAGAATATAGATGGTGTTGAATCCAGACAAGTGTAAAGTGATGAAGAAATAAGGAACAATGCTCGTTTTCAAAACAATGTATGTTGAGACATCACGTGCAAGTTACATTGCACGGGTATAAAACTGGTTAGACCATATTTGGAGCATTGTGTGCTGTTCTTGCTGCCATATTGTCAGAAAGATGTGATAGAATGCAGAGGAGATTCACTGCAAGCACTTCAGTTATGAGATGTGAGGAGAGATTGGGTCATGTGGGGTCATATAAAATTAGGGGCTATAAGTTAAGGAAGAAAGATGTGGAGACTGTGAAGAGGGTGCAGACGAGGTTCACCAGAATGTCGCATAAACTGCAGCATTAGCTATAAGGAGAAGTTGGACTTCTTGGATTGTTTTCTCTGGAGTATCTCAGGCTGAGGTGCTTCCTGATCGTAGGTGTATAAAATTATGATAAATGTAGATAGGGTAGATTGTCTCCCTCCTCCTCTCCCAGGTGGAAATGTTAAATACAACATGGCATGAGTTTAAAATAAGATTTATACACAGGGTGGTAGGTGCCTGGAATGTACTGCCAGGCAGAAGCAGTTATAATCATGTTTGAGATGCATCCGAAGAGACATGAGCAGCAGTGAAAAGACATATACAGGCACATGATTCGTTTTGATTGATGCTATGTTTATTTTTGTAGATATAATAAAATAAATATGTAGATATAAAGAAAATAAAAAATAGGCAGAGAGGTAAAATTAGCTGTCTAACTGCAAAGTCAGATATACCCAGTGTTTTATTTTGAAAAATAATTTTGGTTTCAGCTTTAATTTTTTTTCCTTTATAAGTAAACGTTGGTCTAGTGTTTCCTGTGCCAAGATTTGTCAAGTGGAAAAGTGATCGTTTTTGGTCCTGATACTTTGATTTTCAAAATTCTTCTTTGGGAAAAAATATGTTGCTTTGGTTTCATTTTCCATTTAATTTAATCCAACAACAAATACTCAGAAATAAGTAGTGCCAACCTAACAGCTGTGATATAATTTACCTTGTTCAGCTTCTACTTTCAATTCTACATGCTGGCTAATATTATTTTAGTTCTTGAAACAATTTTAAAGCCCATTTTAAGTAAGCATAATTAAATGTAAGTATTTTCATCCAAACTGCAATCTTGCAGATAAATGCTTGTTTTTTAAACAGAACCTTAGTTTGGGACTTCTCTGCCTGTTAAGGTGGATGCAGAAGAAAAATGAGGCTTATTGTTGACTTAACCACATTTCACCTTCAGTGAGGATTTGGTCAAGTATTTTCTGTTTGGATTTGCTCTGAATATTGGTTGTCTGGGCAACAGTGACCACACTTCAAAACGAATTGTTATTTAGCAGACCCTGTCCATGTGATTATGCAAACAAAGGTCTTCCTTTTAATTTTTCATCTTGAATAAATTAATCAAAATAACTGGATGAAATATATCCCTATATTATGCTTGAGCTTGCAAATCCAGATCTCAGGAACCAATTTCAGGAAATATGTAAGCTTTTATTTGCTTGTTTAATTTATCTCTGCATCTATTAATGAAAACTTTATTAATTTTAGGTGGAAGTGAAGCCATATGTCCTTGATGATCAACTGTGTGATGAATGCCAGGGTACCCGCTGTGGTGGGAAATTTGCTCCATTTTTCTGTGCCAATGTCACATGTCTGCAGTATTACTGTGAATACTGCTGGGCTGCCATACATTCTCGTGCTGGGAGAGAGTTCCACAAGCCACTCGTAAAAGAAGGAGGAGACCGTCCACGCCAGGTTCCCTTCCGTTGGAGCTAAAAGAAATATTTAAATATTATTCTAGTGGCAAGATAAGTGTGTTCTAGGGCTGCAGACACCAGAGTAGCTAGGAATAATAAATAAGTGCATTCTTCTACTGCCTCATCCCATATTTCAAAACGCATGTCTCTAAATTCACTTAAAATTGTTAAATTAATCTCTAGTTTTAATGTTTTCCATATGCATTGACTGACTTGTGATAACACTGGATATGTGATCCTTATCTTAATGAAATAATATAGATTCAGTCAAAGTGCATCATTGGTATTTCTGGAAAACACACTTGCACAGCTTGCTGCTGTACTTGAGGAAAATGTTATATAAAGGAAATAGACAACAGAGAACCAGTTTTCAGCGCCATTTATAGTTGTATAGACAGAATCTAGAATTAATGTGAAGTTATACTGCAGCCCCTTCTGTGTTTTTGTTTCCAATTAAATTGTATCTAAA
This sequence comes from Leucoraja erinaceus, assembly GCF_028641065.1. Lineage (NCBI taxonomy): Eukaryota > Metazoa > Chordata > Chondrichthyes > Rajiformes > Rajidae > Leucoraja > Leucoraja erinaceus. Next base: position 29,694,448 of record NC_073387.1, on the reverse strand, counting down.
GTAAAGGAAGAGCACGCAAGAAAAATTAGCCCCAAAACAATATGAATCCCAATGTTCTTTTTAAAGCATAAACCTGTCAGTGTGGTTTTTTTAAAAATGTTGCTTCTGACACACTACAAGATTTACTAACAAATGTATGGGGTAAATGCTTTTGGTGCTTTTCCCATGTCTTCTTCACCTCCCTAAAATAAACAATTTCAGATAAAGGGGGTTTAGATTGCTGCTATGGTTGAAGTGTGCACTTATTTCAGAAAAAGTAAACCACAATTTGAAGATCTGCTGCCCCTAAAAGTTTACCAAAGTTGTTGAGATTGACATAAATCTAATTGTAGAGAGGCATTTTCGTTGCTGGAAGAGATTTTATACCTTTATTTTTTTGATGTTGCTATTTACAAAGTCCACTTGATCTACTAATATATTGTCATGTGTCAGCTTTTGCTCTCCATTTTGACACACAAAAGTAATACCTCAAATGTAGCCTTGATTTATATTTTTTTATTTTTAGTGATGCTATTTAATTGCAAGAGACAATAAGAGCCTTGCTGCTGTTTAAATGGTAATGTAAGATACCATTTTTTTCCAGTAAAAATGGGAATTGGAAAATAACAAAGAGAAAGGCTACATTACAACACAACTGCGTGTAGCACAGGCTATGGCTTCATCTGCCTAAGATTTTTTTATTTTATTTTGTGGAATAGTATGAATGATTGAATGTTTACTTGTACACCTATTTTGCATGCACTATATATTCATACATTTTCCCTCTATCCACATACTTATATTCTGCCTGAAAGTTTGGTTTAGAAAATTACATTTTGAAAATGTAAATGGCATAGAGAAAAGGAAACACTGAAATTCATTTGAGAGTGCCAATGTGCATGTTTCTGTGTTATTATAGGTTAGCATGTGGTGTCACAACACTATAAATGTAAGCTATGCAGGTTGGCTTTGAGTGGTACTGCCTTGCAGTGGCGAAGTAGGTGCTGGACTGCATTGAAGGAATTAATTCCTTTTGATTATTGCGTGATTCAGCCAAAGGTGGTTATGCTCCCGTTTGTAATTTAAAAAAAAATATATGTGAAAAATTCTTGCTCCTTACTCTAGCTTTTTCTTTTCTGATACAGTACATAGCATTCTTCAAACTCCTGCAAACCAAAGACTGGATTATTCCGTGCTAACTTGTGACCCACAAGTAACACATTGATAATGGCAGTGTAATTATTCCTTTGAAGTAATAGGCTTTAAAGAATTAAAACTGGTCAAAATGGAGACATTTGCTGTTAAATGATCAAATTTACAGTTTAAATTTGATCTATATTCTGCCACAATTGTGACAAACTAACAGCAGCAGAGAGTTATGAGGGTGCTTAACTTAGCTCGTCAGGGATTTAATGTTAAAGTTAAAAAAAAATTCTTAGTGGCAATTTTTAAGGTATAGAAAGTGTTGGTTATCATCCTTTCTTGGTGAACTGGTGTGCTTTTGTGCCATTCATGCCCAATTTTAATGTTTGTCGGTGTAGTGAATTAACATTTTTGAAATTTGACACTGAAAAATAACTTTTTTACTTGTAGTTAAATCCCTTTTTACTTAATCTGCCTTTGTACCTTTTGGTACAGTATTTCTCTAACAGGCTTTTTGTTTGTTATTCTTTTCCTTTTATATACACATACCAACATTTGTTATGCACTACTTTTATATATCTTGATTTTTCCAACAGTTAATATTTTTAAGCTCACTTTTTCACTGATGACATCTCTTTTTGCAATACCTCGATTTTTCATAATCTAAAGAGATGAATAGTTTTTCTATGTTTATTATTCAAAGATTTGCACATATAGTTAATTAATTGTGCAACAAAAATAAGTTGAAGCAATCAGTTTTATTTTCACTTTTTTTTCCTTTAACATTTGAAGGCAAAGTGAAATTTAAATATCATGAATGTTAGGGATCAGCATTGCTATTGATAAAACTGCAGATTCAGACAAAAACAAGATGTAGAATATATAACGCTCCTAACCCCAACGAAAATACTGCTAATTTCTAAAATAGTGATACAATACATATTTGGGCCAAGCTGCAACCTCGGCCCACCCCCTGATGTCCAAACGTGGATTCCAGTTTCTTCCAATATTACATTATATTTTTCAGCTAATATTGAATGAAAATATTCATATAGACTTTCTTTCAGCTCCTGCATTTGTGGTATAGTAGCTGACCTGGCACAATTCACAATACAAAATGCACACTGAAGAATTAGCAGTAAACTTGGACATATGGATTCTTAGGTGTTTGGTGGTTTTAAAAAATGGATTTACCCATTTTTGATGGGAAAAAGCTGGTTTGAAATGCCATCAAGTTACCTCAGTTCTGGATGGTGTGCAAGGTTGAAATGATTAAAATAAAAGCATGCATGTGAACAAAAAATATGTAAACTTCAAAACTTACTTGTTTATTGTGTGTTGTAAAGTTGTTTACAAAGGTTAAATTTCATTTCTCACTTGCCCATAGCATGGCAAATATATCCTCATAAACAGACCTCTGCAGAATGCATGATTTTAAATCTGATCTTGTGGTTCAAGAACGAAAGGATTTTATGAATGCCATTGGAAGGACTTGATAATTTATTCTTTGTGTCTGGATTTTAAGAATTTCTTACAAAGTTACAGAGACTTGAATGTGGTAAATTGTGAAAAGTTAATGTCATATTGTTATGTGCAATACTTTTTTTCTAACTTCTGAAAAACTTTACAGTGTAAACCTTTAATGCGATTTTTTTTAATTGCAAACATTCAGATTAATATGTTGTCCACAATGTCATTTTCTACTGTTATTATATTCCCTTTTATCTTACTGATATTTGTAAATTCAGAATATGATCTTTGTACTAATATAAATAATTGAAGTTATTTTTAGATATGGACTAAAGAAAAATGTGCTTGTTTGCTTATTTTTGTTACCTTACTTTAAAAAGTAGCAAAGACTACTTTTTTCAGCAGCATTATAATAATTGGGTCAATATCCTGTCCAGCGTTTTATTTTTGGTATCTTAAATTGAAATGTATAATTAGTTTTTTATCATTTTGACCATTCAGATTTTTTATGTTGTAATATTTTTTGAATGTGCAGCTTTTTTAATATTTTAAAGTGTCTAGTTTTTATTGAAAGCTTATGTATTCAACACTGTATGGCAAATATTCATAAAGAAAGAATAGTTATTGTGGAAGTCAGCCATCAGTGGTGACTCTGTGGCTGAAATCCTTGTGCTTTTCACTGTGTTTGGGGAGGTTGTAGTGATTAACAATTTTAAATAAAAGAAACTCATTTTTATTAATATTGGTTCACCTTTTTTGAATTAATTTTATGTACCCCTCTCAAATTGGTACAAAAATGTCCCTTTTTACAGCTTGTTTGTTGAAGTGGTAGTAAAACATAATGTTGTTAAGTTTTATGCCAACTATTTATAACGCTCAGTAATTTTTAAATATTTGTAATGTGAAATGTTGAATGATTAAAGTGTTTCAATGTACTGTAAATGTCTGAGCTTTATACTAACACTGGTCTGCGATTTATTTTTCATTAATTTATTTGCTTTGGTTAGCTAGCTAACCACTACTGATGCTGCTACTCTGTATTACATCTTGAAATGTACCCAATACAGTATTCTTGTTTTTATTAGAGGTCATTTTAGTGTGGCTGCCTGTCTCTCTCAAATCCCATAGGTTTGATTCAAGAGGAAATATTTTAGATGAATTAACATAGAATATGGAACTTGTTTGTTTGAAATCTTGCATTTTGACACACATTTAAAATAACTAAGTACTTAGCCTCCATACAAAGCTTGAAACACAAATCAGTTGCAAGAGATTACAACCCCGATTTTGCTGGTAAATGCTCAGAACCGTTGACATTTGCCTGTTTGCATATTACCAAATCAGGGTCTTTCGTGTATGCATAGATAAACATAAACATTTGTAACGTCCTTAATTATACTGGTAGAGGTCCGTCTTCTGGATTGCCTGGTTGTGAAGAGAGGCAAGAAGGTAAGTTTCTTTAATTGTTTATATTTTTTAGATATTGAATTGATTTGATTTTCATTTTTTAATCATGTAATCATTTTTACATTTTCAATGCTTCATTTTGAATTGCTAACCAGCAAAGTTAAGACACTGCTTGGTCAGCAGTCAAATTTCTCTATACAATGTTTTCCACATTTACGAGAATGTACAAGATAATCATTTTTTTAAGTAAATAAAGGATTAATTCCGCTTTAGATGTACTTATTCCATGAAGAAATAGTGGCAGAGACCCAAATTCTAACCACTCCCTTTTTAAAAAAAATCTACAGGGTCTATACAAATTATAACCATATAATAACCATATAACAATTACAGCACGGAAACAGGCCATCTCGACCCTTCTAGTCCGTGCCAAACACATAATCTCCCCTAGTCCCATATACCTGCGCTCAGACCATAACCCTCAATCCAAAATAATAATAATTATTTTGATTATTTTAAATGAAATGATGCATATTGTTTAGACTAATGAAATTGCTGATTTTAAAGGTTTAAGTAATTTGAAGGACGCTTGTTATCCACATGTAAGAACATATTCATTTTATTTATAAACCTAGTAGACATACAATTCCTTAAAAGTAATTTGACCTCTTCCCTGCCTCGTAGTAGTGGAATTTCAAGTTTATCTTGACTGCAGTTTGAGTTCTTAATGATCGTTGTATTATTAATGGAACCTTCTGCAGAATACTGGATAATCATGTTCCCAAAAGATTTTATTGTTCCATTTCTTGTCAACATTAAATGTTCAAATCTGCAGCACAAGGTAACACAAGAAATCATTAACTGAAATAAATGCGTATTGTAGTATAAATCTATTTACCTAATACTTTAGAGATATACACAGTGGAATCAGGCCCTTTGACCCACTGAGTCTGCGCCAACCAGCTATCACCCCCATACACTAGCACTATCCTACGCACTAGGAACAATTTACAATTTTTGCCAAAGCCAATTAGCCTACAAACCTGTACACCTTTGAAGTGTGGGAGGAAACCGGAGCACCCGGGGAAAACCCACAGAACAAACAAACTCTACAGACGGTCAGGATCAAACCCGTGTCTCTGGCGCTGTAAAACAGCAACTCAACCACTGTGCCACTCTAATTTGACTTTGTTTTTAAATGGCAATTCTTGTATATGATGAGTAAATTGGGTAGAATTTGAATATTGCATTTAGTTACTGGTCGTGCCGATGTCACTGGGGTAATTGAAAATATCTGTTCAAATATTGATCACAACTTTCTCTTTCAAAGAAACTGGATATGTGAACAAATTTGTAATTCCCAAAAATAACTCATCCTGAAACAATGAATAGGCTTTGCTGTACTAAATCGGTCTCCTGATTGTTTTTTATACAATGATTTTGGGTGCATTTGCTCACTAAATGGGTGTCCCGTCCTGCCTTGCGAGTGCATTGTGACGTCACTCGGAGGGGTCCAAAATGGGTGAGTTTTCGGGCTGTTTTTAAAACTTTAAACGATTTAAAAAGTTCTGAAATATAGGTGGGAATGCGACGGGAAGATGTTTATCACCTCAACGGTAAAAATGGGAAGGTTGTGGCCTAGCATTTGGCAGAAAATAGGAAAATTAACCAGATTGACACACACACACAGCCACAAACAAGACAAAGTGTTTCAGTATTATATAGATTATCTATACAGCTATGAGCCCTATTTTTCACTAGCAAATGAACAAATTAAGGCAATAAAAGACAATAGAAAAATGAAAGTAGACAAAAAATGCTGGAGAAACTCAGCAGGTGAGGCAGCATCTATGGAGAAAAGGAGTAGGCGACGTTTCGGGTCAAGACCCTTCTTCAGACAGGTGTGGGGGTTGGGGGGTAGAAAAATGATGTCGAGAAATGAAATCATGTTAACGGATAATTTGTAGGTAATACTATATAAAATATATAGTCTACATGTTTACTAAATCCAGATTATTATTCAAGGTAAAATGTTTCCCACATTTGTATTGATTAAACTGAAGGGGATGGGATATATCAGTGAGCTAGTTGATGTGTTTGTGTGCAGAATGCTTCTGTTCAGTTCATTCAAATCAAAAATATAAAAATAATTCATCTATTCATGGTATGGTACGGTACTTTATTTTTTACATGTACTGAGGTTCATTGAAATTCATTAGTTTTTGTATACAGTTCAGTACAAGTATCACTGTAATTAAACACTTAGATACATCTCAGGTACAGTACAAATGATTAGCAGTAGTTTTCTGAGACAGTATGCAGAGTGGCCAGTTTAGCGCCATTTTCAAGTCCCCGTTGTAAGGGCAGGTTTCTTGACCTGACCATGCAGGCTCGTTGTTCTGGCGGCGTTGCAGAGTCGGCCTGGCAAGGGCAGCCATGGTAACCTTGGCCACTGCTCCACCGCTGTATGCCGTGTACAGTTCACATGCTCGTCCTCTTGGAGCGGCGCCCGGTCCAGCCAATCGCCAGGCTGCTTGCAGGACCGCCAATGGCCCACTCCATCATCGAGGCAGTGCACTGCCTCCCACAGCCGGTCTGCTTACCGGCCCTCCATCTAACTCCTTCCACTCTAGGCGGGTGAGCCGGGCCTTCCAGGTGTCCACAGATGGATTTCCGGGAACATTGGGCACCACGTGGGGTGGGAGTCATCTTAGATGGGGATTGTAACATAGTTATAAACTCTTATTTGGTATATTTTTTAGGCTTGTATTATGGTGGTGGGTTTTGTTTTATTTTGTACTGTAAATGATTAAATAATTTTTGGTTTAAAAAAAAAAATTATTCCCCGTCCACTGCGCAGATCTCAATCCTCGACAGGCGGATTCAGATCTGTGCTCAATGATTCATTACCAATTTATACCGTTCATTTCACAATTATCATAAACCAAATATCTTTGACCAAGATACTCGTAGATTTTCAATCTATCCAAACATAAAATTGAAAGAAAGATTGGGGTGTGTGTTAATGATGGTTGCTATTTCCTAATCCATCTTTATCTAGTGAATGCTATTTCATTGCAAGTAGCAGCCTGCTTCAGAATAACATTAACTGCTGGCTAAGGCCTGGGACAAAGAAATGAATAAATTATTTATTTCAGGGATTCTAAGCGAAATACTTGGAATGTAAAATTGAGGACATTCTTAATATCAAAATAACAACCAAACCAAATTTAAAAAAAAAAAAAACAAATTGCTCCATTGTTGGTTTGAATTCTCTGAGGTTTGCACCCTAAATGTTGAGTCCAAAGGTATGGCTGCTCCACTTGCACTTTTACCGGCCACCATTTTGGATATAACTCTGTCCTGTTTGAAATGAATGATTTGACCATTTTTGGCACCTGATTTCAAATTAGTTTGGTTTCATATCCACCGGGGTGCAATTAATTTCCTTGTCCATGTGAGGCTTGAAGATAAGGGGCTGGAAAGCTGTGCTTTAATTAATTTATTTATTGCCAGTGCTAATGTTGAGTTATTGGCTTAAAACACTATTATTCTAAAATGGAGGGCAAGGAAAATTACTGAAAGGTTGTTTAGAGACTACAGTGTGTTGTGACAGCATATGTAAGAAAGGCCTATGACAGTGTCAAAAATATTATACACCTTTCAGGGCTCCCACTTTTTCTCTGTTGTCAGCTGGGCAACCTTGGCAGCTTTTTAAGGTGCCAAATGACAGTTTAGGTGGTCATTTAAAACGGCGTGTATTGACGCGTGCGATAATGTGCTCGGACGAAGTGCATAGTTACCAGTCGAAATTATGCTCAATGAAGCATTTACCTATTATTTCTGGTTCAAATAAAGTCACAAACTAAACATATTCACCAATCAAGACGTGATGTATACCACAATGACATGCAGCAAAATTATAATACAGTACCTCAACTCTTTTTACACCTTGCAATGAATGCAATTTCTATTATTTCTTCCACTTCCAAACAAAAATATGGTTGGATTATTCAGTGTATGATCAACCTCGGTGAGACCAAGCGCAGGCTTGGCGATCGCTTTACACAACACCACTCAGTTCACAATAACCAACCTGATCTCCCAGTGGCTCAGCACTTCAACTACCCCTCCCCAAATCCGACCTTTCAGTCCTGGGCCTCTTCCAATCCAGAGTGAGGCCCACCGTAAATTGGAGGAGCAGCACCTCATTATTTTGCTTGGGTAGTTTACACCCCAGCGGCATGAACATTGACTTCTTCAATTTCAGGTAGTCCCTGCTTTCTCCTCCCCTTCCCAGCTCTCCCTCAGCCCACTCTCCGCCTCTTCCTTTCTTCTTCCCGTCCTCCCCACCCTCAAATCAGTTTGAAGAAGGGTCTCGACCCGAAATGTCGCTTATTTCCTTCACTCCATAGGTGCAGCCTCACCCGCTGAGTTTCTCCAGCATTTTTGTCCACCCATTCACACAAGCTCTGTTATCCCACTTTCCTCACCCACTCCCTTACACATTAGAGACAAGTTAACCTACAAAGCCAATGCGTCTTTGGGATGTGGGAGGAAACCCACACGCTTGCAGAGAGAATGTGCAAATTCAACACAGACAGTGCCTTAGGACAGGATCGAACACAGATCTCTGGCGTGTGAGGCAGCAAGTCTACCAGCTGTGCCACTATATTCTGTTTTCCAACACACAAAATTATACGTTGATAAAATATCAATTTTCAGTCTTAAATCTCCAAGTGTCCCCCTTTACAGCTACTGTATGTTTTAATTCAGTTCAAGACTATGGGGCAGTACATTGACCATAAAGCTACTGCCGAAAAGTGGCAGAGACCCGGAATTGATCCTGATTAGGGGTTCTGTCTGTATGTAGTTTGCTCCTTTTCCCTTTGATCGCATGGGTTTTCTCCGGGTACTCTTGTCTCCTTCCACATTCCAAAGGTGTGCAGGAACTTATTCCAGACCTAACCCAAAACGTAATATTTTCCTTTTGTCCAGAGATTCTGTGACCTGTTGAGTTACTCCAGCTTTTTGTGTCTATCTTCAGTTTAAACCAGCATCTGCAGTTCCTACACACACGATACTATACGATAGAACTTTATTAATCCCAGGAGGGAAATGGTGTTTGTGTATATATATTATACACACACACACACACATACATATAGTTATATATTCATATATAAATATACACCATTTTGTTTTCTCGTTTATAACATTGTTTACAGAGTACTATACATATTCTGTTGTGCTGCTGCAAGCAAGGATTTCATTGTTCTAACTGGGAAGTGAGAGAATAAAACACTCTTGACTTACTCCACTAATTTGTGGGATAGAACTAGTGTATGGGTGATCGGTGGTCGGCGTGGACTCGGTGGGCCAAAGGGCCTGTTTCCGCACTGTATCTTTAAATTAAAGTAAAAACACTAAAACCAGAGGGAGTCTAAAGAATGGTCTCTACCTGAAACGTCACCCAATTTCTTCTATCCAGAGTTGCTGGCATTTTCCATCAAATTCCCCTGCACAATTAAAGCATGGAATAGTCTTCACCCTACCATAGTTACCCAACCAGTGCAACTAAATTTAAGGTGGCTCTTTGTTTCCCCAAGAACCCTTTTTTTTTTTTTTTTTTTTTTTTGCTTGTCCAAGTCAAGAGAGTTTTATTGTCATGTGTCCCAGATAGGACAATTAAATTCTTGTTTGCTGTAGCACAACTGATTATGTAAACATAATACAGAACTGGAGATAGAAGTTCAGTCTGTTTATAAACCATAGACCGTATATATACACAATAAATAAACAGATACAATGCAATAGGCTGTTATTGTTCAGCCCTCTACCACCAGTTTAAATTCCATTTAAAATATTTTTGGAGGGAGTTGCTCCAGGGTCAGGGAGTGATTCTGCATTGGTTTTCAGTGGTCGCGGTGATGCAGCGACCGGACAGCAATGGCGGCCAGATCTCCAACAATTCAAAGCGAGGGAGAAAGTGCTCAGCGCCGACCAGTTTCCGTGGCAGTGCGCATGCGCTGGGTGACTGATGATGTGCTGCCCTGGTTGTGCGCGTATAGGGTGATTTCACCAAATGTCAAATGAGCGTAGATCCCCCCTCACGTGACCGAAAATTTTAACTGGAGGACATATCTCACTTCGGTACATGTTAGTGAATGGGGAAACACGCACTTTCACACCCGTTAAAAACATGGAAAACGGCCGATTTGTGAGCTGATATTTTCTGTGCTAGTCGGGGTGACCGTGAAGCACAGCGACCTAAATTTTCAGGCAAAAAAAAAGATAGAAAGTAAGGTAATTACAAGAGGGAACTGAAGGTGGAACACAGCGGAAGTGAACAGCAGACATTTGCCGTGGAGATTTAAAGATCCAAAATATCGGGAATTATCGCGTTTGCTCGCTGAATTTCATCAAAAGTAAGTTAATAATGCCTTACTTTTGATGAAATTCAGCGAGTCTTGCGTGTTTCCCCATTCACTAACATGTACCGAAGTGAGATATGTCCTCCAGTTAAAATTTTCGGTCACGTGAGGGGGGATCTACGCTCATTTGACATTTGGTGAAATCACCCTATGCAGGGGGAGGATGTGCTGGCTGTAGCAGTGCGCATGTGCAAGGCGGCCTGCCATGCCGGCAGATGAGTGAGCGGAGCCCGGCGGCCCGGACACGGATACAGGTGGCAGACGGAGAGTGACAGAGAGAGAGATAGAGAAGGGGGCCCGCCCAGAGTTGAACGGCAGGTACCCTGCCTTGGCCGGAGGCCCCCTAGATTTCGAGGCCCTAGGCTTCAGCCTATGAAGCCTAGTGGTAAATCCAGCTCTGCGAGGCCCCCCTAGATCTCGAGGCCCTAGCCTTAAGCTTATGAAGCCTATAAATAAATCCGGCCCTGGGTTTATTATTGTCACATGTACCAAGATAAAGTGAAAAACGTTGTCTTGCATGTTATCCAGGCAAATCATACCATATAGGTTCAATTTGTTGGTGACATTTACTCCTTGGGAACTAAAGTTCTCGATCATCCTCACTTCAGTAGCGTTGAGGCAAACTGGGACGTGTACTACACTCTGCTTCCTGAAATCAATGACTAGCTCTTTCGTTTTCCTGACTCTGAGGGGGAGGTTGTTGGCTTGACATCATGCCACTAAGATATTTATCTCCTCTCTGTGTTCTGTCTTATTGTTCGAGATCTAGCCACCACCGTGGTGTCATCTATAAACTTACAAATGGAGTTCGAGCAAAATTTGGCCACATGGTATAGGGATATAGTGAGGGCTGAGGATGCAGCCATGTGAGGCATCAGTGTTGAGATAAATCGATCGTTACACCGAAGCTGAATGGTGCAAGAAAGTAGTTGAAAATCAGTAGTGCAAAAGAATATGAAAATACAATAATGGACTAACCGAATAAGGTAGAGTTAAGAGTAAGAGTGCATAGCTGCGTCTCTGGGAATGAGGTGTGAAAGTGGTGATTGATTCAGAAACTGGATAATAGTGGGGAAGAAGACATTAAGTCTGGATGTTAGAGCTTTCAAGCTGTTGCATCTTCTCATAAGGTAAAAGAGAGAAAATGGATGGCCAAAGTGATGAGTGTCCTTGCTTCCAGCAATCCCGGTGCAATGCACCATGTAGTTGGACTGGATGGAAGGCAGTGACAAGCCTGTGGGACTGGGTTGTGTGCTCCACTCTGCAGATTCAAGCAGTCAAGAGCAGAGCTGGCTGAGATGCATTCCGTCAGAATCTTCGAAGTTCAAGAAAATATTCCTAGACATGCCAAAGCTTCTCAAAAGACTACAAGACTAAAAATATTGATGTGCATTCTTGATCACTGCATCAGTTTAGGTTGTTGGTGATATGGATGCCTCAGAACTTGAAATTGTTGACCATCTTGAGCAGCTCTGTTGTGAGGATAGTAGGATAGGAATAGAAACAATAGAACATAGAACAAAGAAATTAGGTGCAGGAGTAGGCCATTCGGCCCTTCGAGCCTGCACCGCCATTCAATATGATCATGGCTGATCATCCAACTCAGTATCCCCTACCTGCCTTCTCTCCATACCACCTAATCCCCTTAGCCACAAGGGCCACATCTAACTCCCTCTTAAATATAGCCAATGAACTGGCCTCAACTACCCTCTCTGGCAGAGAGTTCCAGAGATTCACCACTCTCTGTGTGAAAAAAGTTCTTCTCATCTCGGTTTTAAAGGATTTCCCCCTTATCCTTAAGCTGAGACCCCTTGTCCTGGACTTCCCTAACATCGGGAACAATCTTCCTGCATCTAGCCTGTCCAACCCCTTAAGAATTTTATAAGTTTCTATAAGATCCCCTCTCAATCTCCTAAATTCTAGAGAGTATAAACCAAGTCTATCCAGTCTTTCTTCATAAGACAGTCCTGACATCCCAGGAATCAGTCTGGTGAACCGTCTCTGCACCCCCTCTATGGCAATAATGTCTTTCCTCAGATTTGGAGACCAAAACTGTATGCAATACTCCAGGTGTGGTCTCACCAAGACCCTGTACAACTGCAGTAGAACCTCCCTGCTCCTATACTTAAATCCTTTTGCAATGAAAGCTAACATACCATTCGCTTTCTTTACTGCCTGCTGCACCTGCATGCCTACCTTCAATGACTGGTGTACCATGACACCCAGGTCTCGCTGCATCTCCCCCTTTCCCAATCGGCCACCATTTAGATAATAGTCTGCTTTCCCGTTTTTGCCACCAAAATGGATAACCTCACATTTATCCACATTATACTGCATCTGCCAAACATTTGCCCACTCACCCAGCCTACCCAAGTCACCTTGCAGTCTCCTAGCATCCTCCTCACAGCTAACACTGCCCCCCAGCTTAGTGTCATCCGCAAACCTGGAGATATTGCCTTCAATTCCCTCATCCAGATCATTAATATATATTGTAAATAGCTGGGGTCCCAGCACTGAGACTTGCGGCACCCCACTAGTCACTGCCTGCCATTGTGAAAAGGACCCGTTTACTCCTACTCTTTGCTTCCTGTTTGCCAGCCAGTTCTCTATCCACATCAATACTGAACCCCCAATGCCGTGTGCTTTAAGTTTGTATACTAATCTCTTATGTGGAACCTTGTCGAAAGCCTTCTGGAAGTCCAGATACACCACATCCACTGGTTCTCCCCTATCCACGCTACTAGTTACATCCTCGAAAAATTCTATAAGATTCGTCAGACATGATTTACCTTTCGTAAATCCATGCTGACTTTGTCCAATGATTTCACCACTTTCCAAATGTGCTGCTATCCCATCTTTAATAACTGACTCTACCAGTTTCTGGGATGCAGCCTATCTGGCCCTGGGGATTTATCGGCCTTTAATCCATTCAATTTACCCAACACCACTTCCCGGCTAACCTGGATTTCACTCAATTCCTCCAACTCCTTTGGCCCGCGGTCCCCTGCTATTTCCGGCAAATTATTTATGTCTTCCTTAGTGAAGACGGAACCAAAGTAGTTATTCAATTGGTCCGCCATATCCTTGTTCCCCATGATCAACTCGCCTGTTTCTGACTGCAAGGGACCTACATTTGTTTTAACTAATCTCTTTCTTTTCACATATCTATAAAAACTTTTGCAGTCAGTTTTTATGTTCCCTGCCAGTTTTCTTTCATAATCTATTTTCCCTTTCCTAATTAAGCCCTTTGTCCTCCTCTGCTGGTCTTTGAATTTCTCCCAGTCCTCCGGTATGCTGCTTTTTCTGGCTAATTTGTACGCATCATCCTTCGCTTTGATACTATCCCTGATTTCCCTTGTTATCCATGGATGTACTACCTTCCCTGATTTATTCTTTTGCCAAACTGGGATGAACATTTTTTGTAGTTCATCCATGCAGTCTTTAAATGTCTTCCATTGCAAATGTCTTCCATTGCATATCCACCGTCAACCCTTTTAGAATTAATTGCCAGTCAATCTTGGCCAATTCACGTCTCATACGCTCAAAGTTACCTTTCTTTAAGTTCAGAACCATTGTTTCTGAATTAACAATGTCACTCTCCATCCTAATGAAGAACTCAACCATATTATGGTCACTCTTGCCCAAGGGGGCACGTACAACAAGATTGCTAACTAACCCTTCCTCATTACTCAATACCCAGTCTAAAGTAGCCTGCTCTCTCGTTGGTTCCTCTACATGTTGATTTAGATAACTATCCCGCATACATTCCAAGAAATCCTCTTCCTCAGCACCCATGCCAATTTGATTCACCCAATCTATATGTAGATTGAAGTCACCCATTATAACTGTTTTGCCTTTGTCGCACGCATTTCTAATTTCCTGTTTGATACCATCTCCAACTTCACTACTACTGTTAGGTGGCCTGTACACAACACCCACCAGCGTTTTCTGCCCCTTAGTGTTTTGCAGCTCTACCCATACCGATTCCACATCCTCCAAACTAATGTCCTTCCTTTCCATTGCATTAATCCCCTCTCTAATCAGTAACGCTACCCCACCTCCTTTTCCTTTCTGTCTATCCCTCCTGAATATTGAATATCCCTGGATGTTCAGCTCCCAGCCTTGGTCACCCTGGAGCCATGTCTCCGTGATCCCCACTATATCATAGTCATTAATAGCTATCTGCACATTCAACTCATCCACCTTATTACGAATGCTCCTTGCATTGAGACACAAAGCTTTCAGGCTTGTTTTTACAACACTCTTACCCCTTATACAATTATGTTGAAAAGTGGCCCTTTTTGATTTTTGCCCTGGTTTTGTCTGCCTGCCACTTTTACTTTTCACCTTGCTACCTATTTCTTCTACCCTCATTTTACACCCCTCGGTCTCTACGCTCACACATTTAAGAAACCCTCTCCCTTTATCTCCATCCTCCACTATCCCATTCGACACCCCACCCCCCTTATTCAGTTTAAAGCCACCCGTGTAGCAGTGGCAAACCTGCCTGCCAGAATGCTGGTCCCACACCTGTTAAGATGCAATCCGTCCCTTTTGTACAGTTCCCCCTTACCCCAAAACAGATCCCAGTGATCTAAGAATCTAAATCCCTGCCCCGTGCACCAGTTCCTCAGCCACACGTTCAGGTCCCGTATCTCCCTGTTCCTGCTCTCACCAGCACGGGGAACTGGAAGCAAACCAGAGATAACAACCCTGGAGGTCCTGCTTTTCAACATTTTTCCGAGCTCTCTAAAGTCACGCTGCAGAATATTCATCCCCTTTTTTCCGACATCGTTTGTGCCGACATGCACTACCACTTCCGGATGTTCACCTTCGCCCTTGAGGATTTTCTGCACTCTGTCCGTGACATCCTGGATCCTGGCATCGGGAAGGCAGCACACCATCCTCGCATCCCGTCTGTTGCCGCAGAAACCCCTGTCCGTACCTCTCACGATGGATTCTCCCACTACAATGGCCTTGCCTGCCTTAGGCCTTTTTGGTTTTGGCTCAACAGCCCTATTCGCATCACAAGCCAGTCCGCCGCTCACGTCTTCTGTCCCAACAGCTTCTAAGCGGATGAACCTGTTTACAAGAGGTACACCACCCGGGGACGTTGGCATTCCATGCTTCCCTCCCTTTCTCACTGTCTCCCACCTTCTCTCTTCCAGTACCTTAGGTGTAACAATCGTACTGTAGGACTTGTCGAGGAACGACTCCGTTTCTCGTACGAACCGGAGGTCATCCACTTGCTTCTCCAGTTCCCCAACACGGCCCTTCAGGAGCTCTACCTGGATGCATTTTTCGCATTTGTAGCAGCCAGAGGCACCAGCGGTGTCCTTGACCTCCCACATACTGCAAGCATCACACTGAATCAGCTTGCCTGACATCTCCTTCTTTGGTCTCTACCTCTCAAGCGTATTGCGTGGTCTCCTCTCCTCAGCCTCCTCGCCGAAGACTCTCGAGCCAAAGACTCGAGCCAAAGACTCACACTTTTCTCACAGGGCACTTCGCTCACTCACTCACTGCCGCTCGCAAAGAGCTGTCCTGCTTAAATTGACTGATAAATTGCCTGATTTACCAATTTACAAAGCAAATTCCTCAGTTTTCAACTGTTTTCACCCCTCTCCTCCCACTTGGGCTAGAGCCAATCAGTCGTATCTCTTGCTAATCTGTTGCTGCTGTTGTTCCTCCCAAATCTACAGCAGAATAGGAATACTTTATTGTCACATGTGACCAGGCACAGTGAGATTCTTTGCATGCATACCCAATGTATACAAATAACAGCCACCTACGGCGCTGACAAACTTACAAAGCACATCGGTTCCTCCTTTTGTCCGCTCCAACCCCAACAGTTCCCCCCACGCCGGGTCACCTTTGTCCCCGTTCCCCCCCCCCCCCCCCCATTGTCCATTGTCCTTCCCCCCCCCCACCTCCCTCACGGCTGGGTCCTCCACTGTTCTTCACCCCCCTTTACCCCCTTACGGTGGTCCTCCACGCTCTCATCCACTAATTTATTACAATCGATCATTTTAAGTAACTTTTGTTCAGGCTCCATTCATATATACTGAAAGACTATGATCAGGCATTCCTGAACAACGCATTGTTCCTTTATATTTAACTGTGAAAATCCATCAGACTACAATGTTTATTCTTTGTGCCTTGAAGAATACACAGAATATTCTAATCCATTGTAAACTTTGAAAGCAATAGAGAGAATCCGATATGATTTGTTATAGATGTAATACTTAATCCCTGACGAGATTGCTTAATCATTTGCTTTTATAAATATGAGTAGATTATCAGCAGATGTATGGAAATTGCAGGAGAAATGTCTAGGGATGTAATATCCTTTATCTAATTCAACTGTGAGAACAGTCCATGGGAACTTGCTATATAAACAATTCTATGTAAATGTAAATTGTGGATTTATATCAACTCCAAGGACACAGTTATAAAAATTGCAATTCACCTCACTTCAGATATCAAGCAGTGACAAAATTTTGACAATTTTATTTAGGCCATGATTGATTTTTGGAAAATATGGTATAATTGATTATCTTTCCAAAAGAGATGTTCCATATTATTGTTGAACAAGCATCACAAACACAAGATTTTCAGGCTTTAAGGACAGAAGATTTGTCTGTTGAAAATGCACGACCATAGAATTATCATTTCGTGTCTGGGAAGGTAATTGTTTGGCAGTGCAATGGAATGATGATGCTTTTCAGTGTTATATCTGTCACTTGAGTGACCTATTTCACTGGGCACGTTAATTTATCGTATTAGCTTAAGTATTCCCTTGAGCTTTAAACTATCTTTGGAAACTAGCTCAATGACAAATCTATTTTCTTAAAGTCTATCGAACAACTTGAAGTACCTACATAAAGTTTAGGAATGAGTTATCTCTTCCCAACTAAACCACCCCCTCCCCAGCTACTTTCCCCTGCAACTGAAGGAGATGCAAAACTTGTCCCTATACTTCCTCCCTCGACTCCATCCAAGGACTCCGATAGTCCTTTCACATTGGGCAGAGGTTCACTTGCACCTTCTCCAACCTCATCTACTGTATCCGCAGTTCCAAGTGTGGACTTGTATCTATCGGCGAGACCAAGTGCAGACTGGGCAATCATTTTGCTTTGTTTTGCATGCTATCCAGACAAATTGGATATATATAAATACAATCAAGTGAAATTCAAGTGCAATACGTAGAGGAAAGGGGAAGATACAGAGTGCAGAATATAGTTTTCAGCATTGTAACACATCAGCTCCATAGGCAAAGTTCCATGTCTGCAATAGGGTACAGGTGAATCCTTCAGTATCCTACCTTGTGAAACATCCACAGAGGTGGGAAATGGCTCCAAGTTCCATCCCAGTTCTCTAAACTGCTTCATTCTGAGATCCCTATCATGGAAGGCAGTCTTCAGCCAATTAGATTCACTCCAAATCATGATGAAAAGGAAGAGAATAAAGGCCAGGAACCCAGATACTCCTGGCTATAATGTTGAGGATTTATGCACCTGAACAAGTATAATTACAATACTGATAATTACACGTATAGTTACAACACTCAAATCTACCTGACAGCATGAAAAGCAGAACAGAAAGAGATATTTGTGCCACAAAAGTGCCAGACAATGATTGTCTTGAAAAAAAAAGAAAGTCAATGGCAGTACCATCAACTAGTCCCCACCAAAATACATTCTGGGAGTCACCATTAAACAGAAACTTAATTGGATTCTCAGCATAAATACTATGTTGCAAAAGTGAGTCAGGAGACTGGTTATCCTGTGGTGAGTGATTGGCCTGACAGCCCAAAGACTTTCCATCACTTCCAAGACACAGATCAGAAGTGTGAGGGGATAAACTCCACTTGACTGAAAAATGCAACTTCAACTATAAACAAGGTCAACAACTTTCAGAACAATGCAACCCACTTGATTAATAATCCTTTGCTGATTTTCCTTTTCTCACCCTCAGTGCACAGTGGCTGCAATGTATAACATCTACATAATGGTCTGCGGTTACTAACTGCTTCTCAGTGCATGGAAGGACTATTTCTACATTTTAACTCGCCAGCCATAGTGACTGAGAAACATCCCCGATTCTTCAATATCACTTGTTTTAAATCCAGCAACGTGGAAGTAACTTTACCAAAAGACTGCAGTAGTTCAAGGAAGATGGCTCACCACCAATTTCTCACGATCATCTAGGAATGGCCAAGAAATGCTGGACTTGCAAGTGACACTCTGATCCTCTACTGCCCCCGCCTTCAAAATCTGGGCAGTCAGATCTCACAAAGCAGCTGAACAATACAACGAGCAGGCAAAAGCTTCCCACTGGCTTTGTCTGCTGTCAAACCTGTCACATGTTTTGAATGAACATTCAAACGTTATCAATATATCAAATTAGTTAAAACATTTTCAATATCTTTAATAAGATAAAAAATTAGCTATAAGAAAACAAAGTGCCTTCAAAATATTGTAAATTGGCTTGTTGGAAATGATTGGAATTGCTGCCTCTGTACAGAGCCGACAACGCTAAGTATTATCAATGTAACTGCTGAGAAATTGTAGTCAGATTGCATCCTGCTGCTGAACTCTTTGAGGATTCAAATATCAGCTCAATCAGAAAACCCCTAGCAACGAGCAGCCAACAAGATGCATGTGGAGGTAAATAGAGTCAGGGAGTTGTACAGCGTGGAAATAGCCCCTTCAGCCCACATCAACCAACATGTCCCATCTACACTAATCCCACCTGCCTGCGTTTGGACAATATCTTTCCAAACCTCTCCGATCCATGTACCTGTATAATTGTTTCTTAAATGTTGCAATACTATAGTCCCTGCCGCATCGACTTCCTCTAGCAACTTGTTTCATACACCCACCAGTCTTTGTGTGAAAAGTTTACCTCTCAGATTCTTATTCGTGATTCACCTACTCTGGGCAAGATACTCTATGCGTCTACCCGATCTATTACTTTGATATCACACTGCTAATTATAAGCAGTTTTTAGCCCATTGTTCAGTAATGTAGATTTGAGGGATAAATTTTGAAAAGAACACCAAGGAAATTCAGCTTTTCTTCAAATTAGGAGTTGTACCCTCCACACACATCCGCGAAAGAACTAGGGCCTAAGTTTAAGGACTTACAGAGAGATGGTATCTCCAAGAGTGCAGGCTGTTCATCCCTGTTCATCCAACATGTACTTGTAAATTACACGCTGATGTTTTCTGAATGGCACAAACTCAAAAGATGGTTTAGCAAATCATCTTTCTTGGGTGTATGCATTATGATAACATGACTGAATTTTATCATTTGAGCATGACTCTGCAGTAATTGAAAGGGCACATTACTGCTCAGACTCCCTAATTAAAAATAATAAGCTTTGCCAAAAGCTTTTTCTTGTAGTTGGTGCCCCTGAACATTTCCTACAGGCCGTGATGTACGGTATCTCTTGGGCAATGAAAAACCACCGGAGGCCTCCCATCCCAAGCAGGAAATTAAAGTCAAATAACAATCTCTAGAAGGATAGACGAGAAAACACACATCATCGTTCTCTCCATTGCTGATTACATGGATTAACTGGTGCTTTTGGCAGATGGAATATTATTACAATTTACACGTAGGTATTTCACAGAGACTTCCAAAAAGTGAGGATAGTGATTGACAAGTTCTTTGCATTCATGTTTTTCAAAAAGAATATCAGAGAAAAGGCAAGTATTGAAATGAATAAAAAGAGATGAAAAATATTATAATAAATAAAAGTTAAAAATGTTTCTAACCAAGTTCTGTGATCTAATAAAATATGTCCATACATGCTGAGGGAATTGGGATAGGAACCATTGGAAGCACAGCAAATTATGGTTCGGTATAATTCAGAGAGGACATATCCCTCAGAACCCTTCCTATCCATATATCTGTCCAAATAGCTTTTGAAAATCATAATTGTGTACACTGTAGCTTCCTCTGTGGCAGCACATTCCTGATACAGACACACTCTCTGAGTGGAAATGTTGCCCTTGAGGTCCTTCTTAAAACTCTCCCCTTTGATCTTAACTGCCCGCTAGTTTAGCAGTCCTCTACCCTGGGTAGAAAGACAGTGAGGGTTCACTTTATTCATGTTCTAAATGACTTTATATACTTCAATCAGGTCACCCATCAGTCTCCTATTTTCCAAAGAAAATGTCCCAGCCTATCCCTACAATCAACCCTGGTTGCAGGTAACATCCTGGTAAATCTATTTTGCCATATTTCCAATTTTCGGTTTAGTTGTGTTAGTTACACTCAGCTTTACCTTACAATATCTCTCATGATTTAACCTCTGATTTCAAATTGGCCTGCTTCAAGGCCTTAAATGAGTAAAGAATCTCCAATGAAATACTGGAAATCAGTTTCCCTCAGTCCCCACCACAAACTCTGGACTTAAGCCCCATCCCCATCCCTGACAGATGGCTTAAAACTGAGCCAGGCTGTTTGCAAATGCTATCATCTTTGGCCAAGAGCTGAAGTGCAGACCTCATAACTGTGTCTTTTCAAGACCTCCTCCTTAACACTAGTTAACACCAGGCAAGCCTCATCTCATTTGTTACTGAAGCACTCATCCACACCATTGATTCCTACAGTCAGGATTATTCTGCCTCCTTCATCCAAGTATTATAAATTTGAAGTAATTAATGCCAAATTATGCCAAATCCTCGTGCACACAAAGCTCTGCTCCTCTTCAACCTGGTGATCTACACTGGGTTGCAGTTAATTCAAAAAATCTCATCCTTGTTATTGAATTCCTCTATCCTTGCCCTTCCTTTTCCCTTTAATCTTTTCCAGCAATGGAAAATTGAAAAAAATCTAAATTCATCCAATTCTGAACTCTTGCACACCCTTGAATACAATCATACAATATTGGCAGCTTTGCCTTCAGCTGCCAAGTATTATAGCTCGTGAATTTCCTTTTAGATGCTTTCTTATACAAAGAGTTTAATCATCTGCCGAGAAATCTCCTTATGTGACTCAATGTAAACTTTTTTGAGGATTTGAATTCTCCCTATCATTATCTAATTCGCTTAAGAATTTTTATTATATTAAAAGTGTTCTTAATTGCAAGCGGCTGTTGCTAATTGCTAATACAAATTTTCCAGCCCAGAGTTAGAAAGAAATCCATAAAACAGTTAGAATTAAAAACGGAATAAAAGATCAATTATACAAGTTAATATTCAGTGTAGGACCATCTGTGTCTGTATCCCCACCCACACACCCAAAACCATCAGCCTATCTCTCTCTTCCAGCTGGAGACCAAATTCTGTGTATTTTCATCATTTTCATATTTCAAGTCAGATCATTTAACCTGTAGCATGAGGATGGATGATCTCTGCCGAAGAAGATAATGGGCCTGTCCCATTTAGGCGATTTTTTGGGCGACTACAGGCGACTGCCACTAAATTTTCAACATGTTATAAAAATTTAGGCGACAGTGGCGACAATATTTGCTGTCGTAGTTTGTTGTAGGTTGATGTAGGTTGTCGCCAGGTGTCCTAGGTGAATTCCATTAAAATTAGTCCCTGGCCTAAATGGGACAGCCCCTTTAGACTTACTTTCAGAATATGTTATAAACAGGAGCACACAACACAGTACACAAGGAATGAAACTTGTGTGGTGGTCTACAAATGATTCAGTTATCTCTACTTATGATTTGTTGTCACAGAATATTTGTGACATTATTACTGATTTTGTACATTTTTAACATTATGTGAATAGGTGCTTAGCTCCTTGCATTGTGAGGAAGCTTGAAGAGAGTAAATATACCTGTGGTTGGTGGCTTAAATCAGGCAACTGAACCATCCTATCAACAACTAGAGAGTGGTCCTGAACTACTATCTAACTCTGTCGGACTTTACTTTACTATACTGGACTTGCACTAAACGTTATTCCCATTATCATATATTTGTACACCGTAGATGGCTCGATTGTAATCATGTGTAGTCTTTCCACTGACTGGTTAGCATGTAACAAAAAGCTTTTCACTGTACCTCAGTTCACATGACAATAAACTAAACTAAACTAAAGGGAAGATTTGACTTTATATTGCCCCTTTCACTACTTCAGAACTTCACAAATGTTAAAGTCAATTAACTACCTTTTAAAGTAATGTAAATGTTCTAATGTAGTAAGATATGGCACCCATTTTGCAGACATGTAAACAAATATCAGCAAGATCAGTTATTTTGATTATGTTGGTTGAGAGTTAACTATTGGTTAGGAAATCACCATTTCATCTTGAAATAGGGCCCTTGTCATTCACCAGAGAGAGACTCAGTAAAATGTTTCATCTGAATAATTGATCTTAGTGCGGCACTGGAAGATTGATGTAGATGTTATGCTCAAACCTCTGCAAATGGTCAGCAAAGGTCTCAAACACGTAATTGTTTGGACTCAGAGAAGAGAGTATAACCACTGAACTCTGACATCTCAATAAATCAAACTTGGGAACTAGAATTTTAATATTGTAACTTAAAACTACAATTGGCGCCATCCTCACTTTTCTATTATAATACAATTCATTGAAATGTCAAAGAGTTCAAGGATATTGTTGCCCACTAGACAATGTGTTTTGTGCAAGATTTGAGTTGATATAAATCTTGTCCAGATGCCTTGATCTTCAAAACCCTCTTTCCTTCGGTTAGCCAAAGGCCATACTGGCACACTGAAGGCGATAGTGAATATCATCAAAAAAGTTTGTTTTCCCCAAGTGATAATGGGAAATGGTCCACATTTCAGTGTCTTGCTCTGACCCTTTATTGTTGGTGGGCAGTGTTGTACAATAGGAAGAGGATGCTAGATGACCTTTACCGTACAATTGAGTGCAAAGCCCATCATCTTGTATGCTTCAGTAAAGGAGATGATGATAAGATGATGCTTGGCCTTTAAACATGCACAAATACAGGTGTCATCTTGGTTCTGGAGTGTAGAATGGTGCGGTTGAACAAATTCCCAGTTATTCTGTAGATTAACTTCACAACAAAGGGAAGCTTGTTGGAGATGAGGTGGAACAGTGCAATGGGAAAGATCAGAAAAGGTGCAGCCTTGAACAACCCCAGTTTTCACGGGTTGGTTCGGCTGGGCATCCATCAGTTAAGACAACAGACATCTCAAGGCAATGGAAAGATAGCATCAATGTTGCCTCTGCAAAATCATTCTAATACACCGTCAGAGTCCTCTCCCTAGACAGCATCTTCAACAGTGGTATCATTCCATTCAGTGGTATCCCAACATCAGCCTACTGAATCAGACACTTTATTCTGAAGTCTACTATGGGAACAGATTACCAAGCAGGAAGATGATTCAAGTATATTCTCAAACCTTCCATAAAGAAATATCTCAACCAACTCCTGGACATCTCTGGTCCATGACTGTGAATACTGGAGAAGGAATATTTAAGCACTGGGAACACACTAGGTGAAACCCTGTGCAAGTGGCAGAAGAAGAACACACACTCTCTCACAAAATAATCACTCAGGCACCTCCTGCCCCATTTGTGGAAAGGTCTGTAATTCCCGCTATAGCCGCATCAGTCATCTCACAGCCAACAGAACAAGAGTGAAACCAGGTCTTCCTCGTTTCCAAAGGACTTCTTAAAACTGTAAAACACATAGTTTATTAAACTGCTGCAGTTTTATTTTGGTACCAGGTTACATCCACTTTGTGATACATCAACTCAAATAACTTACTTGTGATGGTGTTAGAATTGCATATATTTCCAGGCATCTGCTTCCAATAAAGGACTGCAAGGCATGGTAGAAAGGGTATCACAGAAAAGCTGTGCAGAGATAAATATCTTTGTGTCACCACATAATCTGTATTTATATTCATACAGAGGGAAGGAGCTGCGCGATAGGAAGCTAATTATTATCTGGTTGAAAGAACATATACCTAGCACCTTGTATATGCCATTAGAAGCCTCAACAAAATGCAGCTGATCATTGGGAAGTGCTGTAAATCTACATTCAACAACACCATCACTTATATAGAGACAACCAGCTGCATCATTTAACATTCAAACAGACAGCTTTAGCTTCACATTCTGATCCAAGATGTTCACTGTCATTGACATGTATGGACTGCTCCAGGATCCATGCCATGACCCTGCTGATACAGTTGTCATAGCTGAGAACAAAGGAGCATCAAAATGCTTTAAAGGAGAGGACATCTAATTTTGTTTTCTTGGTAAAGCATTATATAAAAGCTGAAAATGCTGGAAATACTCAGGTCTGTGCTAAGAGAAATAGAATTAAGGTTTCAGGTCAAAGATCTATGGCTATCGTGTTTAAGAACCCCCCTCTGGTAAAATCCAGGTTGCTCTGAGAAGCTCAGACCCTAATGTGATCCTTTCCCATGCTCACAGTTAAATAGCTTGCTAGAGCTGAATGCCCAGCTGCTCAATAAGCAATGATCCTTTGGGCAAAGTGCTGAACGTGCCTCGTGCTTCTGCCATTGATGTTCCACAAGTTTTCAAAAAGGGTCAGAGTTGGAGGAGGGTGTTGATTGTTTCGCTCAAAAGCTTGTTTCAGCCATGAGCATTTGGAAGCTATGATGTTCTCCAAATTAATAAATGCTTGCTCCTGAAGATTACAGAACCATCTATTAGTAAGGAGAATGAAGATGGATACCTGCAAAACTGAAGAATGTTAAGACTAATAATCTTACAACTTTGGGTCAAAACTTCTAAAGATCAATTTAAGAATTAGTTATACATCAAACATCAGTCAGCTTTGTACATTCATGGCTAAATTGCTTTGTTTTATTCTGTATATTTTGCAGACATCACCAGCTTGGTTCAACTTATGTGTGTTGTGACCTAATTTTGATGTATTGTTTGCCAGTTGAATCGATGTTACAATGGTCCATCAAACACAATGAAATGTCATTGTGGCAAAAGCAGTTGCAAAACAGCAGAGTATAAGGTGAAGAAGTGAAGATAACTGAGCCCTCCCTCTAGGTTATCAAAATGCCTGACAGCAGCAAAAGAGAAAAGATGTAAAGAGTTTATTGTGATGGAAGCTATAAAATGAAAGTGTTTCAACAGGAAATAAACACACAAACATACAGTTATAATCTTGGAAAAGCATAGCTACTAAACAAAATTTGCACAGGTAAATAACTGTTCAGCATGGCATAGAACTAGTAGTTCATCATGTACTGTCATATAAAAAATAAAGAAGATCTCTCCATCTGTTACAAAGGCTCGAATTTGGCCGGTTTTGCCAGATATTCCAGTAATTCTCTATTAATGCCAACAAGCTTGGGTAGCAGAGCTCAAAGTAATTGGGCAAGGCCAATCGGTGATTTTCTGGCGATGCTCTAGCACTGGACCTTGCATGGTGTCTAACAATGGAACAAAAGCTTGCGAAAAGTTAGAGCAAGAGAGGGATAATTCAAATTAGTTTATTTTTAATTACCTGTATTTGAATTATATTAAAAGCATTTTAATCTCTTCGTGTTTTAATTTTTTTGTTTAATTGAATGTTTTTTTAAAACAATTTTTAAGTTTTTCGAAATATACGGGGTGTTCAGAATACTGAACATCTTCCAAAGCTGGGTTCCTGTATAAGGTTTTCAGAGGAGTTTTATGCCATCAACAACACCAGGTTATGTTGTTCAAGGTGCCGCACCAGGCCTCATCATCTAGCTAAAAAAACAGCAAAATCAGACCAATGGATCCAGCCCTGGTGAGCTTGTGGTTTTGTGAACAACACAAGTGATGAACTAGGCAGTGGATACCTCTTGGTAAAGTCAAAGCGTGTGATTCATTCTAACTGTAAAAATGGAATCGTCAATTTTTCTTTTGGTCTGATAAGAAATTAGATCTTACGAACAATATACAGGCCATTCCTGGGTTATGAACACCTGATGCATGGGCACCTCACATACGAGCAAGTTCTCATAATAGTATTATATTCAAAGGTTTAATGTACAATGGTACGTTCATTTCCATAAAAGGCAGAACTAGTTTCCTCTCTCTCCACTTTTGTTAACCCGTTTCTTATCATTCTTATCAAGTGCCTTTGATTAATTAAATTCATTAAATTTACTGTGGAGATATGGTTAACATATCGTGTGATTTTTGACTTACTGACAAAATCAACTCACGGGCATCTGTAAAAATAGAACGTGTCCATTAACTAGGAACAGCCAGTATTGAGAGTCGGATAGATCTTCGAAACGTGGTGACAACTAAGACACAAAAGAAACTAATCCATATGAACATATAACCATGCATTTTGGGAACTGACAAGGGTTTATACGGAGAAGACAAATGATGACAAATATTTAAGGACAGGGAAGAAAGCAGAATGGAGGTAAAAGCCTGAATTAATGCGAAGGGAAGTGAACATGATGGTCAAGGGTGGGGGTGGGGTGAGTGGGAGGGTACAAAAGGTCAGGTCAAGTCTCAAAGTTTTCACTGATGTTGTTAAGCAGCTTCTATTTTTGCCAGCTGCTTTTCCAGTCATGCACTAATTAATTCCGTTTTTGAATTAATTAGTAATATTTGCTTTCATTTGAATTTGATTGAGCTTTTCTATCTACTCGCATTTAATTTTACACAATCTTTTTATCAGCTCTATTTTCTAATGAATTCCTTTTTAACACAATCTGCACTGTTGTTTGGTTGTTTCATTTTTTTGCCAAGACTCTTTAAACAAACAAGCCCCCTCTCAGGCGGCTGAATCTTTTCCAGGTGACTTGTGCCATGGATAGTCATTTTCCCTCCAGGAGCTGGACTGCGAGATGTTGCCCCCTGCCCTGACCCATTGCTGTGCACAATGTGTGAGCATGTGCCTGACCACTTTTATAAAGAGAGCTGATTACAGATTATGGCACTGCTCACATCCCATCTGACTGCTGATCTTCCTCTAGCCTGCCTTCCACATCCATTTTAATTATTACTCTTTGACAGGTCAACAATAATATCACAAAATGACATTATTTTGCACAGGATGCACAATGAGCTCCTCTGCTGTGAAGCTTTAACAGTAAAATCTCAGCTTCTAAACGCCAATGGTGTTTTCAGTAATTGGGATCCATAAAAATATTGTGCCTCGTTTAGCTATGTGTCACTGAAACCAGCCTCTTGTACCTGTCAACCATGAAATAAAACAAAGACTAAAACAGCTAATGTCAGATGAAGGTCAATCTTATACCCTTCCATGCTTATTTCTGCAACAGGTGAGTGCAAATGAGTTCCAGCTGCTGCAAGTAATATAAGACACTGCACTGCAAGTAATATAAGACATCGCATTGATATTCTGAACAGTCTGCGTCAATTCACCATCAACACTCAAAACAGTACATAACTGTATATACTTGCAAACTGCAGTGTGATTATTATTGCATTAAGACTAATATTTCAAATTAAACGTTTCCCATATTAGTTATGCCAGGATGAAAGATTCAGTAATGTACAAGGATAAGGAGCGACTGAAACACTAGGAAAGTTCAAGATGACTGCAAAAGAGTTCTGCAGTGTGTGGGATCTCACTGGATTGTTCACATGTTGTGTATGCACTGCTCTTTGAGCGGCACAAAGGCAAATTAATGGTGATTTGTTATCTGAGAAATAAATAAATAAACATTGCAGCTTTGAAATAATAGGTAACCCCAAGTTACACAGTTGTTACTACTAACATGCATTCCACATACAATTTTAACTATATTGTATGTAGAAACAATAACTAAAGAAAGAGTAGGCCTCATTAGGTTCCATAATCAAGAGACATCAGGGGCAATCTGTGTTAGGAGCCAGAAGTATAATAGTGGTCCAAAATAAATACTTTTCATCATTATTCACAAAAAAATTGTTGTTGGAGAATTTAGCTAAGGAGAAGGTGAAAGTCTAGTGCGTGTCAATAAATAAATAGGTACTTGATACCTTCGCAGGTTTAAAGGAGAATAAATCCCCTTGGCCGATGGGATCAATCCCACTCTCTGTTGGAAGACAGGGGAAGCAACTGGGACTTTAACTGAGATTTTTTAATCCTTGCTGACCGCAAGTGAGGTTCCTATGAATGGAGAACTAAAATGTGACCGTCCTTTTCAAGAAGGGGAGCAGGGAACAGCATGGTAACTATAGACCTGTGAACCTAACACCAGTAGTGTCGAAATTATTTGGGAAAATGGTGAGTGATTTTCCCAAATAGATCCATTCAGAGGGTGAGGCAGTCAATATGCCTTTGTCAAAGCAGATCCTGCCTGACCAAGTAGGTTGAATTACTTGAAGAGTATCAATGAGGCCAGAGCAGTAGATTTGGTTTACATGAACTTAAGTAAGGGCTTTGATAAGGTCTCATGTGGGAGACTGGTACAAACGGTTAGGGCCATTGGGATCCAGTGCAATTTGGCAAACTGAATAGAAAGTTGGTTTGGCAAGAGAAGACAGAGAATGATTGTGGAGAGTTATTTTAGAGATTGGATGCCTGAGACTAGTAGTATCCCACAAATATCAGTGCTGGGACCTTTGCTATTTGTAATTATCAGGAATAATTTATATGTAGATGCAGAATCAGTACGTTTACAGATCACAAAGATGATGGATCTGTGGGTAGTGTGGCTGCAGTGTTATTGATCTATTGGTGAAATGGGAAGGCAGATTGAAGTTTACTCCAGACAAATGTGAGATGCTGATGTTTTGGAATATGAATAAGGTAGGACATACCATAAATGGTGAATTCGCTCCTTAATGCTCTGACTTAGAGAGCATTAATGAATAAAGACATCTTGGAATACAAATCCAGAGATCCTTGAAGGTGTTTAGAGGAAGGCACAGAGGATCCTGGCCATTAGCCAAGGCATTGAATACAAAAGCAGAGAGGTTGTGCTCTGACTATATAAAAATTTGGTTAGACTGCAATTGGAGTCCCTGCTCACTCTTCTGGGCGCCACACTAAATAAAGGATATGGTGATGCAAGAGAGGACGCAGGCAAGATTCACCCAGGAATAGAGCAATTCAATTATGAGGAGAGACTGGAGAAGCTTGGTTTGGAGTGGAGGAACCCTGGAGTGGAGGAACCCTCATTGGTCCTTATCAAGCAGGTGGGAACCGCATGCCTCAGTGATGAGATGTTGAAGATGTCCAAAAGAACTCCAGCCAGTTGGTCCGTGCAGGATTTGAGAACGGGTACAGGTACACCATCAGATCCAGATGCTTTCCGAGGGTTCACCCTCCTGAAAGATCTTTTGATGTCGGCCTCGGTAACTGAGATTGCAATATCATTGTGGGCTACAGGGGCCTGGGAAGGCACATCATTGTTCTCCCTATTGTGTGTAAAATGAGCTCATCCGAAAGCGATGCCTCGCGGTCACTTGAGCTGCCCCCGGTTTTGCCTTGTAGGAAGTGATGGCATGCAAGCCCTGTCACAGCTGCTGCATGACCATTTTATCCTCCAGTTTAGAACAAAAGTGTTGTATCTGGACTTCTTGTATAAATGTGCATTGCCAGACTATTGCCCAAGATCTATTGCCAAGATCTGATCCTCAGAAGATTGCTGTTCATCCAAACTGCTTGGGAAACACTTGGATGGTTTTCGTGGGAACACACACTATTTGTCCTCCTAACCAAGATGAAGATTCAAGGTTCAATTTAATTGTCAAATGTACCAATTAAGGTACAATTAAACCACCTGCTGCATCTGCATGTTGGCCTTGTGTTCAAGCACTATCAGATCACCTTGAACATCAAAATCAACCACTCTCTCACCATTTAACAATATTCTGATTTTCTTTTGCACACAGTCAACTGGATGACCCCACAAATGTTTTCACAATATGTTTTATCTACCATGTTCACACCCACTTATTGAGCTTGTCCATATCCCCCAAAAGCCTCTTTACATCCTCCTCCATGCCATCAATCTAACTTGTTTGGCAAGTGTCGAGACAGTGAGTGTTTTATTTTGGGTTTTAATTTGTAACAGTAAAACAATGAATAAACTCTGGTCGGTAAGACAACCAACAAAAACGATGGTACTTCCACAAGTGTGGCTCTAGAATGAAACAACTCGGTAAAAAGCGCGCAAATATCGCTCCCCGCGCCCACATGACTGGAGCAGCCAATCCGTGGGTTTGACTACCCACCAGGTGCCGCTACACTTGGTTATAACATCAATAAACATGGATATATTACATTTTATAATCTTGTCCAAATTGTTGGTGTTGGTTTATTATTGTCATGTGCACTGAGATGATGTGAAAAGCTTTATTTTGCATAGAATCCAGGCAAATCTTACCTTAAATGAGTTCAGCAGATAGAGCAAACAAGAAAATAAACACCATGCAGAATATAGTATTAGAGCTGAAGAGAAGGTGCAAATTTAAAAAAAAACAAGAGCCGCAACGAGGTAGATCCGAAAACCGTGAATTCCTCCATGGCATTTGAGAGATCCGTTCATGTGTGAAACAGCGGTGAAAAAAGCTTGAGTCTGGTGGTATGTGCTTTCAAGCTTTTGTATTTTCTGTCTGATGGGAGAGGGAGGGGAGAGAAAATGAATCAGGTGTGAGTGGTGCTTGATTTATAGACTTAGACTGTGCATAAACAGGCCCTATGGCCAAACTTGGCCATGCCAACAAAGATACCCCATTTAAACTAGACCCATTGCCCACACCTACACTGTGTTTCCTCAGGGTGCCTGTTTCCAAGCTGTATCTTTCGATTAATCAATCAAATAGAAGATGTCACTAACTCCCACCCAAACCTCCCCCTCCCCAGGTACCTTCCCCTGCAACCGCAGAAGATGCAACACCTGTCGCTATACCTCCTCCCTCGACTCTGTCCAGGGACTCCGACAGTTCTTTCAGGTTAGGCAGAGGTTCACTTGCACCTCCTCCAACCTCATCTACTGTATCCATTGTTCAAGATGTGGACTCTTATACATCAGCGAGATCAAACGCAGACTGGGCGATCATTTCGCGGAACACCTTCGCTCAGCCCGCATGAAACAACCTGGTCTCCCGGTTGCTGGACACTTCAATTCTCCTTCCCATTCCTACACAGACCTTTCTGTCCTCAGTCTCATCCATTGTTAGAGTGATGCCAAACGCAAATTGGAGGAACTTCATCTCATATTAAGCTTGGCCAACTTACAGCCCTGTGTTAT
The DNA here is from genome assembly GCF_028641065.1 of Leucoraja erinaceus. Taxonomy (NCBI): domain Eukaryota; kingdom Metazoa; phylum Chordata; class Chondrichthyes; order Rajiformes; family Rajidae; genus Leucoraja; species Leucoraja erinaceus. Next base: position 29,662,875 of record NC_073387.1, on the reverse strand, counting down.
GAATAATTTCCCTCACTTCAGGTAGCCCCGGCATTTCCTCTCTCTCTCTCTCTATCCCTCCCCCCACTCAAGTCGCATCAGCTTCTCACTCTCACCCTACAAAAGCTTACAATGGCCGGTTTCCTTTATCTTTCATTCACTGTTCTTTATCTCTCCACATCACCATCTCTTGTTTCCCTAATCCCTGACCCGTCTGAAGAAGAGTCTTGACCCGAAAAATCACCCATTCTTTCTCTCCAGAGATGCTACCTATCCTGCTGAATTACTCCAGCTTTTTGTGTCTATCTGCAGTTTAAACCAGCATCTGCAGTTCCTTCTTACACATGGTACTAACTCTGCTCAACACTATTTAATACATACTTCATTACAAATTCCAGTATTCTCCCTATGCTGGTTTCTCCTTCCCCATTTACTCTCTTCCTTTCTGAAATAATGGATCACATTTACTACCCTCAAATCCACAGGAACATTTTCAGAATCTATAGAACCCTGCAAGATAATTGACCAGTGCTTCTAACAATGGCTTTTAGATATCAGTCTGCATGGGATTACCAGTATATTTTTTCCTTCTACATGTATTATCATTTGGTTTAATACTCATTGAAATTCTCATTGGTAACAACTAATTCCAAGGATTAAACATAGGATGTGTTGGAAGGAGCTACACATACTGGTTTAAACCAAAGATAGACACAAAATGCTCAACATCTCTGGAGAAAAGGAATAGGTGATGTTTTGGGTTGAGGCCCTTCTTCAGACCCTTCAGACGTCTTCAAACGTCTGAAGAAAGGTCTCGACCCGAAACGTCACCCATTCCTTCTCTCCAGAGATGCTGCATGTCCCGCTAATTAAATATAGGATCTTCCATATGAATCAACTCTCGAAGCATGCGCTGTACTTTTTTTGTAATACTTTATTCAGTTCTTCCAAAGAGGTTTCCTGTGGCCAGGAAAAGGTACAGTGACAGTACAATGGATTGATAAGGATGAGTTAATTATACAACTATGTGGTTGTGGTTACCATTTGTTCATTGAGGCTATGATCAAGCTGGACCATGATATCCCTTATGCTTTCATAGACTGAAAGCACCCATGATCTTGGTTCATACATGAAAAATAATGCATCTGGGTGAGAACACCTCGTTCTAGGAATGGGACTATAGCACAAAGGATGCAGAGAAAACTGATGAGCATGCAGGAGAAAATGCGGAACTCTGAATAATAAAGCTCAACATTCTATAATCAGCTTGTGCAGCATGTTCAAAGAGAAAATATATTGCAGGCAGAATATCACCCCACCATGTCCACCTGCAACCCAATTTCAAAAGCTGAAATGGAAACTAATTGCATACATTAACTATCTATCATATTGATTTTACCTCATTCGAGGGAAATGAACAGTGATCTTTTTCCTTCCTTTCATGGTGTCGTTTATAAATCTCCAAAAGGAAAATCTGCATTTGCCAGCATGCTCTTGTCTTGATGGATATCTGCTTTATTCTAAAGGTCAAAGCATATATTGACCTTCTATGAAGCAATTTTTCAGAAACAATGCATTTTCCCTCCCATTAGCAGCATCCAATTACATAGCTTCAATGTGCCAAATGCTAGAATTTCATTGATCTTTTGAGCACTAGGATGATTTTGAGGTAAAGGAGAAATTAATGTTTAAATTCTAGGTAGCAGAGCAAATTGCCCTGTGCCTCTTCAGGCATGTATATGGGGCATGGAATATCATGGATCTTGTGCATCCTGCTGTTTGATGACTGAAATCGAGCCCAAGTTCTGTTAATGTCGATTCAGTGAGAGTAATCTTAAGTAATAGTTTAGCCACCTATTAAAATTGAAGCTAATGGAAAGAGAGACAAAATGCATAATGTGTGACTGAATCGATAGCACCTGTCTAATGTTATCCAATGTTAAAATTACCTCCACAGTACTCTGTGATCCAGTAACTTTGACAGAAAAGTGTGTGGACATCGGATGGCATTAAACTGGTACAGCTGTTTTAATCCAACTTTTAATCCAACTTTGAAAACATAGCACTACTACAACACTGAGATCTTGAGAATGTTTCCAAATACAAAATGTGTCTGTTCCACACATTTCAATGTCATTAAGACTGAACTAGCAGAGGTAGGTTCTCAATAATGTGGCTGCTGTCTGATATCTACAACAAATTGAATAAATTGTCATGTGAGAATAAACTTAAATTATCTTCATTTTGTTTTTAAAGGAAAAAAAATAATTGTGCTTGACACAAAGTGGGATTTCAAGTGTTTGCGTGTGGTTGCACTCCTGTCCTGAGCATGCCACCAGTGTGACTAGTACAAAATAACAGCCAAGATGGTGACATTGCTTAACCTTTGCTGGAAAAGACATGTTACTAACCATAAAGATTTAATGATAACTGAGGGATGGAGTTTGTGAAAAGTGGCTCAATGGAAAAGTCAATGCAAGACTTTTTTTGGAATCAGATTGAAATGATTTTGGAAAATATTGAAATACACATCTTGGGTTGGAGAGGGGTCAGCTCGGTAGTCCTGTGGGGAAAGCGGAGCCTCGACCCCTTAAGCAGTGGTCTATCCAACCCTCATTGAGACTTTCAAAGGTAACACATTATTTGACTTTCGGATTGCCAGTGCAAGAAATGCATGTTTCACTGAAAAATGAATTCACATTTAATATTTGTTTTATTTCTAGCAGTCCATGCTGCTTCAGAGACAGGGAGGGGTATAATTAGTGGGTCAGAGGTATATTGTCAAATAATTATTACGTGACCTAAATTTGGGCCCCATATCTGAGGAGTGTGTTGGCTGTGGAAAGGATCCAGAGGATGTTTACAAGAATGTTTCCGGGAATGAGTGGGTTAGCATATGGTGAGTGCTTGACAGCACTGGGCCTCTACCCACTGGTGTTTAGAAGGTTAAGGAGGGACCTCATTGAAGCTTACAAAATAATGAAAGGCATGGATAGAGTGGATGTGGAAAGGATGTTTCCACTGTTGGGAGAGTCTAGGACCAGAAGTCACAGCCTCAGAATTAAAGGGCACTCTTTTAAAAAGGTGAAGATAAACTTCTTTAGTCAGAGGGTAGTTAATCAGTGGAACTCATTGCCACAGAGGGCTGTAGAGACCAAGTCAGTGGATATTTTTAAGGCAGAGATAGACAAATTCTTGATTAGAACGGATGTCAAGGATTATGGGGAGAAGGCAGGAAAATGGGATTATGGAGGCAGAGATCAGCCATGATTGAATGCCAGAGTAGACTGGCCTAATTCTACGCCTATAACTTGTGAACTTGGGACCTCTGTTGGTCCAGCAAAACAGATAAAAAGTGGCAAGGCTCTGGAACCAAGGGTGCCGGAAAATCAGTGGTGTATCTGTATACAATGAAATTATTAGTAAAGTTGCCAGCCAAGGGCGGCACAGTGGCCCAGCTGCTAGAAATGCTGCCTCATAGCACCAGAGACTGGTGATCGATCCTGACCTCAGATGCTATCTGTGTGGAGTCAGCACATTCTCCCTGTGATAGCGCGGGTTTCTTCCAGGTGCTGAGGGTAACTCCCGTACCCTAAAGAAGTCTGTAGGTTAATTTGCCTCCGTAAAAATTGCTTCTAAAGTGTTTGGAGAGGATTAGAAAGTAGGATAGCATAGAACTAGTGTCAATGATCGATCAGTGATCAGCCTGGACTCGGTGGGCCAAAGAGCTGTATCCATGCTGTATCTCTAAACTAATCCAAACAGTCTGCATAAAAATTGAAAATTCTGAAAACATTTAGTCAGTCAGGCAGAGAAAGCAATGTTGATATTTCAGTCCTTCACTGAAACCAACTAATGGAAATTCATTAGTTAACAAAGACAATATTATTATATTGGCAAATTGGAATGTAGAAACCGAAATAAAACCTGAACAAAATATATTTGTTCACATCCTATTTGATCAAGCAATGCCTCTGGTTTGGAGGATTCAAAAAAACATAAGGAATTTTTAAGTCAAAATGCAAGACTTTGTTATTCTGACTTAGTTATACAGAACATATCAGTTGATTGTTGATTTTTGAATTTATTGAAGAATGGATGAAGGAATCAACTCATATTCTATGACACCATGTCAATATACATTTAAAAACACACAATCATGTACACTTCTATAATTCTACATTATAAATGGAGAATAGTGTAAAATGTTATTCTTTGAAATGTTTAATATTAGCAAACTAATTTGGCAGAGTGCAAATATTCATTACAGATAGGGTCAAGTAAAAATAAAGGATTTAAATATTTCCTGAGCAGAGCCAATGAAAGGAAGAAAACATCCAGTAGGACTTTATACCTAGGTTCTATCGACTGTTGGCATTTCAGTTGAACAATAACGTTTCCTTGGCACTGTTCCAAAAAACAGGGACTGACTCAAGTCCTGATCAACATTCTTGCCTGATCTCACAAACAACAGAGTAATCATCTTGTAGTGTAGGGGTGGGGAACCAGCGGCCTTAAGGCCGCATGCGACCTTCTAAGCCTCTAAGTGCGGCCTTTTGAATGAATCCAAATTTTGTAGAACAAATCCTTTTATTTTTATTAATGTTTTTGTTCTTCTTTTATTATTTTAATTTTAATCTTAAAATGAACGTATTTAAAATACCAAAGAGTAAAAGAAGATTCAACTAAATAATCCTCCCCGACTGACAGCCACAATTAAAACATTAGTAGGGCATGAGGGCTATTTTAACGCCTGTTATGTTCATGATTTAGTTCTAATGCGACTAGAATGTACGTTAACCTCCCTGCCAGACTGGAGCCTCCACCGCCTGAGGCTGGTTGACAAGAGGGAAAATGTCGGGGAGAGTCCGCTGGCCGTCCAGTCTTCAGTATTATCAACTTTTGATAGCGGTGCACGTGGCTTTCTGTTTGGTGCTCGCAGGGACAGGTGTTAGCAACATTTTTATCTTTGCAAGAACAGATAGTTAAATTTAATGAAGAACCGAATCAGCAATGTGAATTATTGAAAGAAGATTTCTATAGAAATACTGCATTTCTGTGTGATATCATGTCAAAGGAAAACGACTTTAATATTTATTTGCAAGGTAAAACAAAGTCTATATATGATGTGTGGCAAAAAATCCAAGCATTTCAAAAAATTACCTGTTTTCAAAACTCTTCTTCTTCAAAATGAAATTTCTTATGAAAATTTTCTCCAGTTAGCGAAGGTCATTTGATGAGCAGGAGGATTCATGCAAATCATTTGAAGAATACACAGCTGTTATAGACTTATTAATTAAAGAATAGAATGAAAGGTTCACAGACTTTGAGAATCATGACATCACACTCAAATTAGCATTTCAACCTCACCTAGGTGATGTCTCCAAGGCTCCTAAAGAACTACGGATGGAATTGATTGAGCTCTCAGAAGATGACATTTTAAAGTCCTTATTTGACGCTAAGAAAGATCCGATTGAAATATGGAAATACCCACTTCTTTGGTAACATGTACGAAATATGCTTTCTTGCTTTTCAACCACTTATTGCTGCAAATCTACATTCTCCTACCTAACCCAAATCAAGATGCCCTTAAGGTCACAAATGACGGATACCCATCTAGAGGATCAGCTGAAACTGTGTACCTCCATGTTGCAACCAAATATTCAAATGCTTTCCCACAAGAAGCAGTCACAACAAAGTCCTTAAAAGGTTAGTTAACTTTAGAATTAACATTTTTTTTTTTCATTTTCTTGAAATTAGTACATAGTAGTTAGATTTTTACAAAATAATGTACAATTTGAAGTATATCTAATTGAAAGTTCTTGGATGCGGCCTTATTAGATTACAGCTAACTTAATGTGGCATTCCAACATGAGAAGGTTCCCCACCCCTGTTGTAGTATATGGAATATTGCAAAGTGAAAAAAGGTTGCCATGTCTACCAACATAACAATAACCACTGCTCTTCAAAATACTGTGTGTGAGGCCTTTTTAGGAATGGCGAGCTTTCTAGAGACGTGACGGTATTAAATAAACATGAGTCTTTCTAGAAACCAGAATTACGTGTAAGAGCTCTCTCCAGTGGCACAGCTGGACGTTATATATATAAAAAAGATGTTTGTGAGCAACAGCAGCCTGCAGGCAATTAAAGAACTCAAACCACTGAGACTTCACTTTTACACTTTGGGATGACATTATTTTACTTACATTGTAATAAAACCCATAATAGTTAAATGTATCTGGTCCAAATCTCATGTTTGAAATCATTCCCTATTCTTCCATGGTAATTGGAATCTATTGGCAATTTTTCTGATTAAATTTATGCTTCCAGTTAATTTTCCAGTTTAATGGCCGCCACTCCGTAGTGTAGTTTATATTCCTCCTCTGAAACTTAATTGCAGAGTTACATGCATGCTAAACAACAAAAGCAGCTACAATACAGAGAACAAAGCAATATCACAACCAATGGATCAGATCAAAGCACTGCAATCCCGTACTGAATGGCGATGGACAATTAAACTGCTTAACAAGAGGAGCCTCCAAGAAAATGCCCATCCTCGATAACAATGGCGAACAGTACACAGGTTCCAGAGACATGGATGAAGCAGTTCTCATTCAGGCAGAAAAAACAAGTGGAAGTCTGAATTTGTTGCAGTTTTGTTTCCAAACTCTACTGGCGAAGATGGATGATCTGTGTTTAGTAGCTTTGAATAGTTGCATCTGTGTGGATGCCAATTATGCTGCCTTACTTTGGAACTCTGGAGTGACCATGGTTGTTCATCTGCCGTCTCTGACTGCTCAGGAGAGTCAGTGTAGCGATGCTAACAATGGGAGATCATCAAAAATAAAAAAATCTGCAGGAGAAGCAAATCCAAAATTAAAGGAATAAAATGCTGGAGACATTCTGCAGATGTGGCAGCATTTGTGGGGAGAAAATTCAGGCATAATTCATTTTTATGCCTGAATGAGAACTGCTTCAGCCTTGTCTCTGGTACCTGTGTACTTTTCGCCATTGTTGTCAAGGATGGGCATTTTCTTGGAGGCTCCTCCTGTTAAGCAGTTTAATTGTCCATCGCCGTTCAGTATGGGGTTGACAACATTGCAGTGCTTTGATCTTATCCATTGGTTGTGATATTGCTTTGCTCTTTCAAGCTGATGACCTTTCATCGGGAGGTCATGTCTGCTTCATATGTCCAGCAGAATGAAGGTGAGCTCTCACATGACTGATAATGCCTCAGGTTAGGTGGTGCCAAACATTTGACGGTAGCTGCATCAAGGATTGCTATCTGCTGGGCCCACACAATGGAGCTGGAGATGGATGCACCTGCAGATACGGAGAATAATGTTATTGTTTGGGTAGAATATGGAGATAGCATTATATTCACATTAATGTAAAATAATAATTTTACCTCTCTTTCTGAATAGGTCATTAAACCATTTTAGGCATTAAACCATTTTTGACTTCCCTTTAAATACTGGTGCTGAAATGGGCACATTCCTTACATCAGCATTACCGCCCAGCCAAATTAGTGGGGAAACTCAAACAATGCAGTAGCCAGTTTAAAACCCCACTGATTAAATCTTTGCTGATGAGCTTCACATAATGCCAGACCATCCCACTCCCAGCAACATATAATCCAGCCCACCGAGTCCATCTAATGGTAAAAAGACAAAATAATGTGTCTGTGAGGGGGATTGGCAAAATTACAGAAGAACTTCTAAAGCGAGCAGTTAATAGTTTCAGACAGCCTACAGGCCTTCTGCAGTCAATGTGTATTTTAAATTGGATAATCAGCCTAAGTGATGTTAATGTTGCTAATACCCAAAAGTTTTCAATTAGCAGATTTACAAATGTAATGCTCAGAGCACAGCTTGAGGTCAATATATTTTAACAAATATTTTGTTATATTACTGCTATAATTAATGAGAGATATTTGCAAGCTTGCCATTTATAGAATCTTTGCTTTCAAATTCCTCTGCATGCAAAGTCAAATTTTGTTCAAATCAAAAAATCTCACTCCAGTTTCCCGAATAAAATTTCCGTAATGCAAACTTGAAGTGATATTTTAGCTTTTAACCTATCAGTTAATATTCACCAGCTCTGCTTTAACCAAGAAAAAAATGCTTAGGTGAAAGAATGATCTTATGTTATATTAAATCACATGATTGAGTTTAGGGTGTTGATTAGTGGTGAATTTGGATTAAGGAACTGTGTGTAGGCGCTCCAGCCCTCAAACCAGCCCCGTGCATGTTTCATGCTGGAACGCAATATAAAAGATAGCAGTGAAACAACTGCACAAGATCAGGGTCTGAATTCTTACAATGCCTGACAGGAAAGCAGCAGAATATTTCTGCTGTCCAAGGCGTGGCTAATAACAAAATAATATTCAGGAGTAGGACCAAATGAGGAAAACATTCTTCACTCGGTGGGTGGTGATGTATTAAATTAACTGCCAAATGCTGAGGAGGCTCAGTTGTTCATTGCATTTGAATTAAAGATTAATAGATTTTTTTAGACATTAAAGACTTCAAGGCGCATGGAGATAGGCAGGAAAATGTTGTTTGAGAAAGAGGGGCAGCCATGATCGTGTTAAATAGCAGAACAGACTAAAGAGGCAGAATTGTCCACTCCTGCCTCTGTTTGTTATGCTCTGAATGAAAGAACATATTTACACAGTAACTTTCATACCCTCAGAATGTCCCAAGCAACTTTGCAGCCAATGAATTACTTTTGAAGTCCACTGACTTTTAATGTAGGAAACATGGAAGGTAATTAGCAGATACCACAATCCCCAACATCACAGAAAAGATAATTAGCCTAGAAATTCAATGGCAACGTATATGTTTTCATGCACTAAAAATACAGTAATTGAATGAGTAAAATTGATTACTAAATGCAATGACCATTACCAAAGATGCAGTGCACTTCATGAGCAAATTGATTTACATATTTCTGTGCAGGGGATGGAACACTGCTGGGTGAACAGCATTGAAACCCATTGGTGTGCAAAGGGTATATTTGACGTCACGGCTGAAACGGTGAAACTATGGTGGAACAGCGTGAATTCAACAAGGAAAGCAGTGACTCGTGCAAGGAAGATTTGAATTTCAAGGAATAGCCGTGAGTCGACTGCCAGCCACCAGCCGTGAGTGAGTGAGCTGCCAGCACAACAGGCTTGAGTGATTGAGCCGCCAGCTCAAGAATCCATTCGGCCCACAATGTCCATACTAGCCCTCTGGAAACCAGTCCCTTCAGCCCACAGCACCCATACTAGCGGTCCAGAAATATTGGAATTGGTGGAGAGGTGGAATATTGTGTTGGGGGACCAGCCCTCCCGTGTGATGCTGGGACCCAATGGGTCCCACTTATTCTAGTGTATTATAAAAAGTAACAGCGCCTTCTTGTGCTCAATAATAGGACGCTTAATATTACTCTATGGGGAGCTGGATTCCATGCTGCGGGCTATTTACTTCCTGGCTCAGGGAGATCACATAACGGGGGGAGAGAGAAAGAGAGAGAGAGAGAGAGAGCCCGAGCCCCAGCCCAGGACAGAGCAGCCAGCCTTCTGCCCAGTAGCTACCCGCCAACCACCAACTTCACCTGTTGCACTTGTGCCGAAGAACATCATGGCTGGCTGGCGGATGGGCCAGCAGAAGGCGCTGAGGTGGCAGCCGGTTACGCTGCCCGGTCCCGGTGGCTGCTCGCAGCCACCCGAGCTACTTCCTTCCCCGGCCACAATGCGTTGGCTCCGCGCCCGGAATGCCGCAGCAGCGGTGAGTGAGTGAGTGAGTTGCTGGCATGATATCCGACCCTCTCCTTCGCAGCTCCTGCCCTCCCCGCAACTTTACCACTGGCAGCCTAGCCAAGTTTGCTACTTTGTGTCCCAGGCCATGTTGACCCGAGCCAGACACCCCATAAGCTGTGGAAAGGAACTCTCCACCAATTTGTTGGAAAGCTCGGGTGCTGCACATATTTTTACACAATCTGTTATAAATACAGGTAGATATGGGATGGGGGTCACAAAATGAAACAAAAATGCACCTCGGCCCATGGTCTACATCCTCAGCTGATAAATCTGCACTCTTCCATTTTGAATGTAATATATAACCAGCTGCAAAAGTAGCTTGCATCCCAAGAAATATGACCAAAACTAATTCCTCCACCATGTATTGTTTAGTTCAATAGTGATTGCAACATTAAAAGACTATATTAATGAGCAATGCTTTACAAACAACACTTTACAAAGTACAAATGCTTACAAAGAACAATTGCTTACAAAGTAGCCGATAAGTTTGGTAACAAGTGTTCTCTTCTTTTCAGAATATAAATATTTCCAATTAATTTAAAGGATAAAAGTGATATGCAAAGTATTATTAAAGATTCCGATCACCAGCGTTTATGGCAGGTAAATATTAACACTGGGCAATCACAAGCCATTTGTTAGCCATATGTTACTAACAAAGGATCCAGCCATTTAGGGCAAACAGATGCTAAAAGGCTGGTTTAAATCTCACTGAGGTGTCAATACCATAGTTACTTCATCTCCTGTCCCTCGTGTCCAGCAACAGCTGGCACTGTTTTGGACTGAATGCAGCATCCAACTGACAGTGATGAGACAGATGTGTGCAAGGTAAACATGGCGTTACGAGCAAATGCGATGATGGAAAACAGGACCTGGATGAAAACAAGGAAGACATTTTGATAACACTGTCTGAGATCTGGCTTACAATTCATACATTATACTGTCCTATGGACCTGCATCCCGATAAGAGTGCCATGCTGGGACAGGATAAGTAAGACAGAGAAAGTGTGTGTCCAGATGTCAGAAACCACAGTGCAGACAATGGTTACTGGACTCTCCACTGCGGTGAGCAAGGCTGTCGTGGAGTAAACTGTAGAGCTCAGCACAATTACAGATTTGTCAAAGAAAAATAAAGTATATAGCCTTTTTAAAGATAGGTCTGTTTTTTTTCTTATGGGATGTGGATGTTGCTGGCAAAGCGTGCATTGATAGACTTTCTATCGTTACAAAGATTTGGCTACCAATATGTGGTTTTGTGTACTCTCACAGATCTGTTTGATAGGTTGATTCACAAATTCAACTGATAAATGACAAATAACATTTGTGCTAAGCAAAGACCATTTTCGAGAGAGTTTTCCAAATTTACACAAATTTAATCCATTATGATAAAGGAACACAAATATGTTCGTCGGATCTTGAAGGACAGTTTACAAGTGGCAGTGTTAGTGCTGTCGAGTACATGGTCGAGACTGGATTTGCAAAATATTGTCAAACAGGCATGGGCAACACACTTCAATGCATTTTGAATATGGTGCACTATAACTCCAGTGTATTAGTGATAGAAGTGACTACTTTTGGTTGTGGATGGAATGTCGATCAAGTATGCTACTTTGTCTGTTAAAGTCTGACTTTTGGATAAACTGCACTCATCTCAGCTAGTAGGAAGTTTTGCACTTCATTCCTAACCTGCGACTTACGGATGGTGGAAAGGATCTGGGAATCACTTGGACCGAATATCCACCCTAAAGTTGCCTTTCCAACCATTATCTTTATGTAGCTAGTCCAATTTCTGCTTGTTGGTAATCTCCAGGATGTTGATGGTAATATTGTTGAATAGTAAGGGATATGGAAAACTGTCTCGAAGATGGTCTTTGCTTAGCACAAATGTTATTTGTCATTTATCAGTTGAATCCTGAATGTTTTTTTAGGCCTTGCTCCATGCAGCATAGGACATTGAACTCTTATGACCTCAGAACCAAACTGGTCCTCGTGGAATCAAAAGCAGAATGAGGAGAATTTGCTGGGATGGCCTTTTTAAGGATGGAAACCTCATGAAGATGGAGGTAGATCCACATGCTACTTCTGGCTGAAGATGTTTGCAGATATTTTAGTTTTCAGCACTCATGTGGTGACCTCCAGCATAATTAAGAATAGGAAACTTTATGGTGCCTCTTCCTCTATTTAGCTGATAAATTGCTCACCTCAATTCCATGTGACATCAAGAACTGGTCCAGAGAAGAGCAAAGGTTGCGAAACACGACAACATTACAGCTTCAGTACTGAAGGTATGTATCACTCCAGATGAAATTCTAGTCCATCTTTTACAATGTGGCTCAGGTATCCTCAGTCTATAAAATGTAGGACAAATGCAATCCAGCCAAAGGATATCTCATTTATTAATTCTTAATCATTGAAATAGAATGGAAATTTTCAGTGCAGTGAAAGTTAAAAAAATGTTTGATTTCTTGTATGACCAAAAATATTCTGTAGTCCTTTCAGATTGCTTTGGTCAAGTTTTAGATTTATTAAAGTTTAGAAATCAGTGCAGAAATAGGCCCTTCGGCCCACCTAGTTTGCACCGACCAGTGATCATCGCACACTAACACTGTCCTACACACACTAGGGACAAATTACAATTTACCAAGCCAATTAACCTACAAACCTGTACACGTTTGGAGTGTGGGAGGAAACTGAAGATCCTGGAGAAAGCCTATGCAGGTCACGGGGCGAACGTAGAAACTCCATACAGACAGCACCCGGTCAGGATTGAATCCAGGTCTCTGGTGCTGTAAGGCAACAACTCTACCACTGCACCACCATGCCACCCTATTACTAGGTTCTATTACTTGGTAATTGCTCAGCAAGAATGTGTAAAATAATTGGAGTTTAACAAGTACTAACTACTGCAAGAGCTAAAAACATAATCAGAGTAAATCTTCAGGCCTTCTGGGGAAAGAATATATTATCTTTAACAACCTCAAGATTCTCCACTATTACACAAATAATGAAGCAGTTTTGAAGTGTTAGCACAATTAAAAGGAATATCTATTTTGTTGTGATTGAGAAAAAAATTGGTTTGTGCTTTTGAACAATTGCTGGAAAAAAGATCTCTTCAATTCTAGTACATTCTAATTATAAAACGTGGAAATGGAACAATCAACGTCTGGATTTAGATTGCAGTGAATGATGACATAGTGGTGTAGCCAGTGAGGCTGCTGCTTCACAACTCCAGCAACACAGCTTCAATGATGTGCCTGTGCCTGTGCCTGTGACCATTTCCTCTGGGTGATCTGGTTTCTAAAGAAGTAGAATAATCGATTAGATTTGTCAGATTAATCGACCACTCTAAATTGCCCTTAGTGTGTATGTCAATGCAGAATCTGAAGGGAGTAGATGGGGATGAGGAGAAAATAAAATGGTCATTAATGTCAATGGGTTCGTGGTGATCAGCATGGTCTGGATGGGCTGAAGCGCTTGCTTCCTTATAACCAAGAAAAGGTTGGTTATTGGTCACCCATGGAAACTTCTTCACAACTATAAATAAACCAAACATTGGTTGAATGAAAGAAACAACATGGAAATGGGCCATTTGACCCATCAAGTCGATGCCAAGCATTGATTGCCCATTTACATTAGTTCCATGTTATTCCACGTTTGCATCCACTCTCTACACACTAGGGGCAATTCAGAGGTCAGAGTAAAGACATTTCCATTAACCTTCAAACGCACATGTCTTTGCGATGAAACCGGAGCACCCAGAGAAAACTTCACAATTTTAGGGAGGACATACAAACTCCACACAAACAGCACCCGACCGGAGATCAGGATTGAACCTGGATCTTTGGCATTGTGAGACAGCAGCTCTACCTGTGAACAAAAATTGACAACAAACAAAATAAAAATGATGAAACAGAACATTCCTTTACATGAAGATTCATGTAATATAATAATAATAATAATAATAATAATAATAATAATAATAATGATAATAATAATAAAGCCTTTATTGTCATTGTACATCGAAATACAACAAAATTAGGAGAACTACTCCTGATCAGTGCAACCAAAACAAGTTAAAACAATATAAAAACACAACCAATACATCCAATACGTTATTTAACTGCTTAAATAGTGGATAAATGGGAACCGACTAACGTTGGGTCACACTTTAATAGGGGGGTAAGGCCCAGTGCATAATTTCATTGACGGAGGTCAATTTAAAAACAATCCTAGCTACCATAGGTGGCTTTTTTGTAAGATATCGCTTTTTTGATAACTTACACTCACTTTTTTTGTTTATTCACAATTATGTGTTGTATGACTTAACAATCTTTATGTACACTTTATGTTATGCTTTTCTCTTTCCCTTAATTATGTTTAATAGTGTCAGGAGATGTAAAGCTACTGCAGAAATTATGAAGGACAACTCTGGAATCGGGATCCCGAGGTACTTGGCTGCATCACATGAATCATACAGTCTGGTAATAATAGCCAATGCAAGATAAAATTCGAACAAATATCGGAGGTCTCACTTTCTGTAGTTGGAACATCAGAGGTGCGAACGAGCCAATTAAGAGGGGTAAAATTCTGGCACAATTAAAATCATTAAATATGGATATTGCTTTCCTACAAGAGACACATTTGAAACAACAAACTCAGATCAGATTAAGGGCAAACTGGATATGTCAAACCTATTACTCCTCATTCACCTCTAAAGCAAGAGGCATGGCCATTATAATTCGGAAGGGTATACCTTTTAAATTAAAGAAATCCATAACTGATAAAGAAGGAAGATATGTTATAGTAACGGGAGAAATTTACAATACACCATTAACTATGATAAATATTTACGCGCCTAATTTTGATAACCCACAATATTTTAAGAAAATAATAGATTTAATCGCAGAGCATAATTATCAAAATATAATAATGGGGGGAGATTTGAACTGTGTTATAGATCCATACTTAGATAAATCAATAAAGGTAGGGAAGCGTCTTGTTAAAACTAAGACCTGTGAATTTTTTAATACTTATATAAAAAATAACATCATAGCTGATGTTTGGAGAATAGCAAATCCAAGTGGTAGGGAATATTCATTTTACTCATCAGTTCATAAAACTTATTCATGAATTGACTATTTCTTATTGGACACAAAATTAATCCCGTATATGAATAAACCATCATATCATAATAGTATTATTTCTGATCATTCACCATTGACTTTTATACTTAAAATTGAGGGAATGCCGGGTATAAAACCTTTTTGGAGATTCAACGCACACATATTAAATAACCCGCAGGGCTATGAGTATATAAAAGAACAAACAAAATTTCATTTCGAAATAAATGACACGCCAGGTATTTCTGCACCGCTATTATGGGAAACCTTCAAGGCATATATTCGCATCGTCATAATCTCTTACCAAAGTTTTCAAAATAAGGAAAATAAAAGAGAACTTCAGCGGATAGAACTGGAAATATGGACAATGCAACTGACCCAACCATAGATAAACATAATAAGATAACTTTATTGAAATATAAAATCAATAGAATACTATCGGCAAGAGTAATAAGATTATTCCAAATTACAAAACAAGCACACTTCGAATTTGGGGATAAGCCACATAAATTACTTGCGAGGCAACTGAAGCAACAAGAAAAGGAAAAAACTATCACTAAAATTAAATCGGATAAGGGTGAGTTTCTAACACTGCCAAAGGATATTAATAAGAGGTTTGCCCAATTTTATCATAATTTATATACATCTAAAATAAATACAGATGTTAGTAAAATTACAAATTTTTTAGATAATTGTAATCTCCCAAAATTGGATAGTTTAGAACAAGAGCAATTAGAAGCACGGAATACTAGTGAAGAAATAAAACAAATAATAAACTCACTGAAAATGGGAAGACCCCAGGACCAGATGGTTTTAGTAATGAATTTTATAAAAGATTTCAGGAGTCAATTGTTCCAAGATTATTCAATTTATACATGCAGGCTTATACCGAAAATAAACTACCATAACCCTAGAAGCAACAATATTATACAAAAAAAGATAAAGATTTAGATGAACCGGAAGAAACATAGAAATTAGGTGCAGGAGTAGGCCATTCGGCCCTTCGAGCCTGCACCGCCATTCAATATGATCATGGCTGATCATCCAACTCAGTATCCCATACCTGCCTTCACTCATACCCCAATCCCCTTAGCCACAAGGGCCACATCTAACTCCCTCTTAAATATAGCCAATGAACTGGCCTCAACTACCCTCTGTGGCAGAGTTTCCAGAGATTTCTAAATGATAAAAAGTTCTTCTCATCCTGCCTTCCCCTTTATCCTTAACTGTGACCCCTTGTCCTGGACTTCCCTAACATCGGGAACAATCTTCCTGCATCTAGCCTGTCCAAGAAGAATTTTGTAAGTTTCTATCATGTTACCCCTTCTAAATTCTAGAGAGTATAAACCAAGTCTAAGTCTTTCTTCATAAGACAGTCCTGACATCCCAGGAATCAGTCTGTTCTCTGCACTCCCTCTATGGCAATAATGTCCTTCCTCAGATTTGGAGACCAAAACTGTACGCAATACTCCAGGTTGGTCTCACAAGACCCTGTAACCTCTGCTCCTATACTCAAATTCTTTTGCAATGAAAGCTAACATACCATTCGTTTTCTTTACTGCCTGCTGCACCTGCATGCCTACCTTCAATGACTGGTGTACCATGACACCCAGGTCTCGCTGCATCTCCCACTTTCCCAATCGGCCACCATTTAGATAATAGTCTGCTGTCCTGTTTTTGCCACCAAAATGGATAACCTCACATTTATCCACATTATACTGCATCTGCCAAACATTTGCCCACTCACCCAGCCTATCCAAGTCACCCTGCAGTCTCCTAGCATCCTCCTCACAGCTAACACTGCCCCCAGCTTAGTGTCATCCGCAAACATGGAGATATTTTCAATTCCCTCATCCAGATCATCCCAGGCAACATTCTAGTAAATCTCCTCTGTACTCTCTCTATTTCAGTACTGATTGTTCCAAGATTGTGAAAAGGACCCGTTTACAACTCTTTGCTTCCTGTTTGCCAGACTTCTATCCACATCAATACTAAAATGCCTTGTGCTTTAGTTTGTAACCTCTTATGTGGGACCTTGTCGAAGCCTTCTGGAAGTCCAGATACACCACATCCACTGCTTCTCCCCTATCCAACTAACAGAAAAATTCTAAAGATTTCAGACATGATTTACCTTTCGTAAATCCATGCTGACTTTGTCCAATGATTTCACCACTTTCCAAATGTGCTGCTATCCCATCTTTAATAACTGACTCTAGCAGTTAATAGAGCTATTTCACTTCTAAATATGGATCAGAAAATTTTAGCAAAGATTCTAGCTAGAAGACTAAATAATTATATTAACAATTTAATAAATACGGATCAAACGGGATTTATACCCAAAAGACAATCATTTAATAATTTGAGAAGGCTTTTCAATATAATGTACTCTCACAATGAGGACATTGAAGATATTTCAGTTGTTACGCTGGATGCAGAGAAGGCATTTGATCAGGTAGAATGGCAGTATTTATACAAGGTACTCCAAAAATTTAATACGGGAGAGAATTTTATTAGATGGGTTAAACTACTTTACGATAGACCTACGGCAAGAATATTAACTAACAATATGCTATCTCCAAAATTTTACTTATCAAGGGGTAATAGGCAAGGTTGTGCCTTATCACCATTGCTATTTGCCCTTATGATAGAACCGCCGGCCGAAAGGATTAGAAATCACCCGAATATTCACGGATATAACACTAAGGACTCAAAGAATAAAATTTCATTATACGCTGATGATATCCTTTTATATATTACTAATACACAAACGAATATATCCACATTATTAACATTAATTGAGGTATTCGGCTCTTTTTCAGGATATAGAATAAATTGGAATGAAAGCGAAATTCAGAGGATTCGAGACACTTACTAAAATTCCCCTTCAAAATTGTAACAGAAAAATTCAAGTATCTGGGTATTCAAATTACGAGAAGACACAAATCATTATTTCGTGCCAATTTTATGCCACTATTAAACTGA
Organism: Leucoraja erinaceus; assembly: GCF_028641065.1. Lineage (NCBI taxonomy): Eukaryota > Metazoa > Chordata > Chondrichthyes > Rajiformes > Rajidae > Leucoraja > Leucoraja erinaceus. Next base: position 29,644,992 of record NC_073387.1, on the reverse strand, counting down.
ATGATATGATTACATTTTGGAAAACACTCCCGCTCTCATTGATAGGTAGAATTAACGCTATAAAAATGACTTTCTTACCACAATTAATATATTTGTTTCAAGCGATCCCAATATATATTCCAAAATACTTTTTCAAAAAACTAGATTCTACTATCACTAATTTTATATGGGATTACAGAGCACACAGAGTTCAACGAAAGCATTTGTGTAAACCTAAAGAAGTTGGGGGGTTATCATTACCTAACTTTATGTATTACTACTGGGCAGTGCATATTAAGAACATAATGTACTGGTTGGATAGTTCCACTCAGCAGTTGGAGTGGATAACAATGGAGAAAGAGGAGTGCTATCCGCATGATATAGGAACGATCTTGCTCTCACCGATAAAATTGAATAGTATAATATATAAGAAGAACCCAATTATTCACAATACAATAAGAATTTGGAAACAAATAAAAGTATCCTTGAAATTAAATAATCTATCATTACTAACCCCACTAGTGAACAATCCCGCATTCAAACCATCTATCATCGACAAAACATATCAACAATGGGATAGACTGGGGATTAGGAAAGTAGGGGAAATGTATGAATTGGGCAAACTGTTATCATTTCAACATTTAAAATTAAAATTTAAACTGAAGAATAATCAATATTTTAAATATATACAGATATGTGACTTTATGAAGAAATATATACATAGATTTCAACCTATATTTTTAGACCCTTTAGAAGAAGCAATGAATATTAAGGCTGATTCACAAAAACTAATATCATACTTTTATAATAATATATTAAATAGAGAATTACCCTCAACAGAAGCACTGAGAGAAGATTGGGAACATGAGCTAATGATAAAGATCTCGAAGGATAGATGGGAAAAGTATCTGATGAACACACATAATTGTTCTATTAATGCAAGGCATAATTTAATTCAATTCAAATTATTACATAGACTATATTATTCAAAAACGAGGTTGAATAAATTTTATCCAAACGTCTCTCCCAGATGCGATAAATGTTTGTTTCAAAACGCTAATATAACACATTCATTTGTAGGATGTACAAAGTTGAATAAATTTTGGAGCGATATATTTGATATATTTACAAAGCTTTTTAAGTCCACAATAGAACCTAAAACGGAATGGATTATATTTGGAATAATAGTAGAAGATATCAATTTAAATAAAGACCAAAACATTATTTTTAATTATGGATTAATAATTGGAAAGAAATTGATACTTAAATTTTGGAAAAATACAACCATACCAACGGTTAAAATGTGGATTAGGAATATGATGGACATAGCACGCCTTGAGTAATGAGACTCCGACTAATAGATAAATATGACCAATTCTTAAGGAGTTGGTCTCCTTTCATCGACTTTTTGGAATCATGTGATGCAGCGGTACCGTAAAGATTGCTGATTTCAGTTCATGCTGCGGATAGATCTACATCTCCGAATAAAGATTTGAAAATTTCTCTTTTAAGGGGCCTTCTCTCCTATTTCTACTTTTTACTTTTTTTTTTTTTTTTTATATACACACTTCACGTTTTTCTATTCTCTACCATCTATTTTTCCTCTTTTTCCCCTTTCTATTGTTTTCTTTTTCTTGTCTTACTTCCCTTCTCAAAACATAAAAGTAGAGGTTGTACATAGAATGGATTACGGTATGACATAGTTGGCACCTAAAATTAGGTTCCACTGTACTGTTTTGTACTGTATTAACTTCTAATAAAATAAACAAAACATAAAATAGTGGATAAATTATATTTGTCACATCTAGGTAGAACATTGCACTGGGAGAATATTACACTTTAAAATGTAATAAATACTTTAACAGAATTTAAAAAAGAAGAAATATTAGCTGAGTGCTTTGTTTTATAGTGGAATAGATGACAGCATCTCTCATGTCATGTGAATATCTGAAGAATTTACATTTCTGACGGCCCAGGGAAAGAAACTGTTCTTCAGTCTGTTTGTTCGGCTTTTGACGCACCTGTACCATCTACCAGAGGGCAGGAGTTTGAACAGGAACTGTCCAGGATGGGAGGGGTCTTTGATTATTTTCCTGGCTCTGCAGAGGCACTGAGAGCTGTAGATGTCTTCCAGGGAAGGCAGAGGGCAGCCGATGATTTTCTGGGTAGTTTTTATCACTCTCTGCATGGCTCTCCTCAGGGCCGGATTTATATATAAGCTTCATTGGCTTAAGCATTGGGCCTCGAGATCTTAGGGGGGCCTCGGCAGAGCTGGTTTTACCACTAGGCTTCATAAGCTGAAACCTAGGGCCTCGAAATTTAGGGGGCCTCTGGCCAAGGCAGGGCACCTGCCGTTCAACTCTGAGTGGGCCCCCTCTCTATCTCTCTCTCTCTCTGTCACTCTCCGTCTCCGCCCGCCATCCTCTCCGTGTCCCGGCCGCTGGGTCTCCGTTCTCTGCTCGCTCCTCATCCGCCAGCATGGCAGGCCGTCTTGCACATGCGCACTGCTATGGCCAGCACATCATCCCCCTGCACAAGCGCAGAACCACGACTAGCACATAATCGGCTGCCCTGCAAATGCGCACTGCCATGGCAACTGGTCAGCGATGAGCCACCGGGTGATCAGGTTGGTTATTGTGAACCGAGCGGAGGTATTGGGCGAAGCGATCGCCAAGCCTATGCTTGGTCTCACCAATGTAGAGCGGCTGACATCTAGAGCAGCGGATGCAAAACATGAGGTAGGAGGAGGTGCAGGTGAACCTCTGCCTGGGAAGACTGCTTGGGTCCTTGAATGGGGGGAGGTAAAGTGACAAGTGTAGCATTTCCTGTGGTTGCAAGGGAAAGTGCCAGGATAGGGGGTGGTTTGGGTGGGAAGGGACAAATGGACCAGGGAATTACGGAGGGAGCGGTCTTTGCAGAAAGCCAAAAGGGGAGGAGATGGGAAGATGTGGCCAGTGCTGGGATCCCATTGGTAGACAAAAAAGCTGGAGAAAATCAGCGGGTAAGGCAGCATCCATGCAGCGAAGGAATAGGCGACGTTTCAGGTCGAGACCCTTCTTCAGATTGATGTCGGAGGGGGGACACGAAAAAGAAAGGAAGAGGTGGAGACAATAGGCTGTGGGAGAGCTGGGAATGGGATGGGAAGGAGGGAGAAAGCAAGGACTACCTGAAATTAGAGAAGCCAATGTTCATACCGGTGGGGTGTAAATTACCCAAGCAAATATGAATTGTTGCTCCTCCAAAATGTGGTGGGCCTCACTCCGGCCATGGAGGAGGCCCAGGACAGAAAGGTCGGGTTCGGAATGGGTAGGAGAGTGGAAGTGTTGAGCCACCGGGAGATCAGGTTGGTTAGTGCGAACTGAGTGGAGGTGTTGTGCGAAGTGATCGCTAAGCCTGCGCTTGGTCTCACCGAGGTTGATCATATGCTGAATAATCCAACCACATTTTTGGTTGGAAGTGGAAAGAAATAATAGAAATTGCATTCATTGCAACATGTAAAAAGAGTTATAATTTTGCTGCATGTCATTGTGGTATACATCACGTCTTGATTGGTGAATATGTTTAGTTTGTGACTTTATTTGACCAGAAATAATATGTGAATGCTTCATTGAGCATAATTCCGACAGGTAACTATGCACTTCGTCTGAGCACATTATCGCACGCATCATGCAAGCAGTCTTAAATGACCACCTAAACTGTCATCGGCAACTTAAAAAGCTGCCAAGGTTGCCCGGTTGACAACGGAGAAAAAAAAAAAGTGAGAGCCCTGCAAGGTGTATCATATTTTTGACACTGTCATAGGCCTTTCTTACATATGCTGTCACAATGCACGTTGTCTCTAAACAACCCTTCAGTAATTTTCCTTGCTCTCCATTTCAGAATAATAGTGTTTTAAGCCGACAACTCGACACTAGCACTGGCAATAAATAAATAATTAAAAAGTGCAGCTTTCCAGCCCCTTATCTCATTGTCCACACTCGGCTGCAAATCAGTGTCAATCTGGTGGACTATCTTCTTCCAGTCTTGGGGGTGGGGGATTGGAATGGGCCTCACAAGTGGAACAGCCTAGGGCCTCTCTTCATCTAAATCCGGCCCTGGCACTCCTGTCTGCTGCTGAGCAGCCAGCATACCACACCGTGCCAGCATACCACACCGTGCTACAATATGCCAGCACACTCTCAATGGTGGAGCTGTAGAAGGCCACCAGCAGCTTCTGCTCTAGACTGTTCTTCCTTAGCACTCTCAGGAAAGCAATCACTGCTGGGTCTTTTTTACCACCGCTGAAGTGTTGGCAGACCAGGAGAGATCCTCCGCGATGTGCGTTCCCAGTAATTTGAAGGTGGAAATTCCTTCATCTTGACACAGTCCCCGTTGATATGGAGCGGGGCAGGCTCTGTGCCTTCTGTAGTCAATGACCATTTCCTTTGTTTTGCTAATGTTGAGTGCCAGGTTGTTCGCAGAACACCACTCTGACAGCTTCAGGATCTCATCACTGTGCGCTGCCTCATCTCCTCCTGATATGAGTCCGACCACTGGGTGTCTTCCGCAAATTTAATAATGGAGTTTATGGGAGTGCAGTCATAAGTGTACAGAGCATAGAGGAGAGTACTCAGCACACAGCCCTGTGGAGAACCAGTGCGGAGTGTGAGGGTGGAGGAGCAGTGGGGGCCCATTTTGGCTGTTCTTTATCCAGGCGCAGGTGGGACGGAGGAAGTCTAAGTCCAACAGCTTGTTGACTAGTATGTCAGGGATGATCGTATTAAAAGCTGAGCTATAGTCAATAAAAATATTTCTTAGATGGCCCAGTGCAGTGTGGAGGGCAGTGGCAATGGCGTCTTCCGTCGATCTGTTTGCTCTATAAGCAAACTGATGAGGGTCAAGGTTTGGAGGGAGGCTGACTTTAATGAGCTGTGAAATTAGTCTTTCAAAGCATTTCATGACTACTGATGTTAATGCAATTCGTCTGCAGTCATTGGGACTGTTTACGACTGGGTGCTTAGGGACAGGGATGGAAACATGGAAAACAGGTGCAGGAGGAGGCCATTCGGCCCTTCGAGCCAGCACCCCCATTCATTGTGATCATGGCTGATCGTCCCCAATCAATAACCCGTGCCCACCTTCTCCCCATATCCCTTGATTCCACTAGCCCTTAAGAGCTCTATCTAACTCTCTTAAATCCATCCAGTGATTCTGGTTCTGGACTCGCCCAACATTGGGAACATTTTTCCTACATTTAGCTTGTCCAGTCCTATTATTGTCCAGTCCTATTATAATTTTATATGTTTCTATAAGATATTCCCTCATCCTTCTAAACTCCAGTGAATACAAGACAAGTCTTTTCAATCTTTCCTCATATGACAGTCCAGCCATCCCAGGGATCAATCTTGTGAACCTACGCTGCACTGCCTCAATCACAAGGATCTCCTTCCTCAAATTAGGAGACCAAAACTGTACACAATACTGCAGATGTGGTCTTACCAGAGCCCTATACAACTGCAGAAGAACCTCATTACTCCTATACTGAAATCCTCTTGTTATGAAGGCCAACTTCAGACAAGGTGGTATGGTGGTTTGTGTCAGGGAAAGATTGAAGATCTTGGTAAAGACCCCGATAGCTGGTCTGCACAAGCTTTAAGTACTTTGCCGAGTACACCTTCAGGTCCAGCGGCTTTTCTTGGGTTCACCGACTTGAGCACACGCCTCGCTTGGTGTTCCTGGAGAGTGAGCGAATGGGGGCTGGAGGTCGGTGGGAGCTGCGTGACTGCATGGGGCCTCTTTACCTCAAAGCGAGCAAAGAAATGGTTTAGTTCCTCTGCCAGCGAGGCGTTAGCACCGTCAGTCATGGGGTGTGTTGCCTTTGTAATTGGTGATTTGCTGTAATCCTCCAATAATCCTCAATAATATACCAAATGCCAGTCATTTTTGTTTAAATTTTCATTTTCAAATATCCTTTTATGCCGAAATTCATCGAAGCTTCATTCTTCCTACATGCCAGGTTGAATGCCATGTGTTCTGTTTTGAAAGGATCAAGAATTAGTGCCTGTTCTGCAAAGTGGGAAACATTAATGCCAGGCAATGAGAGGCTAGGCCACATGCTGCTGGGATTTTAAGACAAGTTTATTGGCTGCACAAGATGCTCTAATGCTGTAACATCTGAATCTTTGACATCACATCTGGTGTCAACATTACTGCCAACATCTGATGTGACACATGATCCATCCTCAATAATTTCCAATGCCATATTAATGATTTCTGTTTATAAACTTTTTCCCAGAACACCAGGATTAATGCTGTTCCATAAATATCCATTTAGAAATACTTATTAGGTTTGTTTACTTATTTGCATACTCTAATTACTATGGAATTACAAGGCTGTTGGCATCAGCTTCCACATTTGCATTGTTAGATTCATATATTCGCACAGAAAATCCTTCTAGAGGTTTCTTCTCTTGTATTAGGGCAAGTTCAATATTTCTTTGTATACTAAAATCAGATTCACAAAGCCACTTAGCACAGAAACAGATCCGAAGCATACAAATTATACATTAATCGTCAAGCACCCACTTACAGCAACCTCAGTCTATTTTCCCTACATTCCCAGAGTCTATCACTCACGCACTCATGGAACAATTTACAACAACCAATTAACCTATCAACCTCCAGGGAGAACATTGAAACGCCATGCAGACACACCGGAGGTTAAGATTGAACTTTGGTCACCAGAGATCGACTAACTGCACCACTGTGCTGTCCTAAAATGGAGTAATGGGCCAAGCACAGAGGAAATCCTTCTTAATGTCCCTGGCCAGTGAAAGTTTAAGGACTTTACAGACTGGTGACATCATTTGGAGTGTTAGTAATGTGAATGGAGTGCATGATATTCAGGTGTGATGTGGTTCTATGATATAGACATCAAGGTTGAGGTCCGCTTTTTTACGTTGTTACAGAAATCTGTTTCCCAGTACTATGAGCGTATTTTTGAATGCCAGTCATTTTTAAAGGACATGGACAGTCCTTTAATCTTTTCAGCTACAATGGAGGGTGTTAAATGGTTGCAGCAATTGTGCAATTTAATACGACTGCTTTAGAAATCGAATGGTCTATAATTGAAACAGGGGACCGAATGCTGATTTTGATCACTGAAAACATATCCAGATGTAATAGAGAAAACTACAGAAAGATTTTTACCATGCAAACATATGGATATAACAATGATAAAATAATATGCCTTCAGATACATAATTCTATGTTGATTGGACCATTTATATCTTGGTGAACATATCAAAAATAATAATTGGTGCTTTCCAAATCAAGGACTCGGTGAGCAAAAAGAAAATAATTTAGTGCTTTCAGAAACATTACCAAAGTAAGGCGTGTCATATTTATCTTAGATTTAAAATATTATGAGACATCTTAGCACATCCTTTGCCTCTTTTTGCCACAGACTTTCCATACTATTCTTTCACACTGTTTTTTCAATGGTTTATATGATTTCAATGGTTCAAATGGGGCCTGCTCCACCAAAATGCCACTGGTGTCATCCTTTGGACAGCATGATGATGTCCAGCCCACCAGCCTCACAATTTACACTGCAGGTGAACCTAAATTAAAATTTTGATTAAAAAAAGAGACAAAGTGCTGGTGTAACTTAGTGGGTCAGGCAGCATCTCAGCATCTGTGGATAACTTGAATAGGTGAGGTTTTGGGTCGGGACCCCTCTTCATTCTCCACTGTGAAATTTCCACAAGATATGCCTACTCTGAAGATGTTTTCCTCCCTTCTCTGACCACTCTCTCACTGTTCCCCCTCTGTGATTTCTGCTATTCTCTTGCTCTATGACTGTGTTTAGCATCTGCAATTCCTTGTTTCTACCAAACGTTGATCACTCTGTTTAATGTGCTGTTTGACTTCATCATGTTTGAACTGTTTGACTATTTTACTGTTCTTTTTACAATCCATGTTCTCGGGGTATCTAAATCTAAATTTTATTAGTTATTTCTGTTATGATATCAGATGGAAGCTGCATACCAAATCTTGTTGTGCTTATGTGCAATGATAATAAAACATATTATTATTATTATTATTATTATTATTATTATTATTATTATTATTATTATTATTATTATCCTTAAATTAACACTTTCAGCCAAAGTCACAATTTATAAGTATTGATGATCCATTAAAACTATTTAAGTAATCCTTTCCTAAACTCTTGCATTGCAGTCTCCAAAATGCTTTTTCCTGCTCCCCTTTCCAGAAGTTGTACTATTGGCCTTCCAGGTACTGTCACTCTTTACATTGCTCCCAAAATCAGTGCTTCACTTATAAAAGGTACATTTCCGTTTGATATACAGAGGGACTCCCTGTAGAGGGAGTACAGAGAAGGTTCACCAACTGATTCCTGGGATGTTAGGACTTTCATATGAAGAAAGACTGGATAGACTCGGTTTGTACTCGCTAGAATTTAGAAGATTGAGGGGGGATCTTATAGAAATTTACAAAATTCTTAAGGGGTTGGACAGGCTAGATGCAGGAAGATTGTTTCCGATGTTGGGGAAGTCCAGAACAAGGGGTCACAATTTAAGGATAAGGGGGAATTGTTTTAGGACCGAGATGAGGAAAACATTTTTCACACAAAGAGTGGTGAGTCTCTGGAATTCTCTGTCGCAGAAGGTAGTTGAAGCCAGTTCGTTGGCTATATTTAACAAGGAGTTAGATGTGGCCCTTGTGGTTAAAGGGATCAGGGGGTATGGAGAGAAGGCATGTACAGGATACTGAGTTGGATGATCAGCCATGATCATATTGAATGGCGGTGCAGGCTCGAAGGGTCGAATGGCCTACTCCTGCACCTATTTTCTATGTCTATGTTTCTATATCTTGCCATATATCTTCACTTTCTTTCATGACTGAACAGAAAAGATATGGCCAGTCTTGGCAACCTAGCAATACTCAAAATGGAAGAGAACCTTGTTTTTTTGCCTTTTGTAATACTTCACATTTATCAATATAATTTTTTTTATCATTATTTACATTTTATCTGGATGTTTCTACAACAACTTGACTGCCTTGTTAAAATAACTGAAATCCGACACAGATTTTAGAATTTTACCAGACAATAATTTATTTCTAAATAGTTATCATCCAGTTATATAGTGGTATAGGAATGGAACAAACCTGTTGGGCCTGTCCCACTTAGGCAAATTTTTAGGCGACTGCAGGAGACTCTGCAGTCGCCACATGATCGGGTGGTTGCCGGGGAGTCGCCTTCATTGTCGTGAGGAGTTCCCGCATTCTGTGAACTAGTTGCGGACTCATTATGGTCGCCGCAAATTTTTCAACATGTTGAAAAATAACCAGCGACTAGAATGAAGCCGCGATGGAGAGTAGCGAGAATTCTCGTTCTGTAGATTGGTCGCCAGGAGGTCCTAATAGGTTGCCAGGAGGTTGAAGGTTCTCTTAGGTTCTCGTAGGTTGTAGCCGGTGCTGACCAGCGAATTTCATTGGCTCATTGGGAGAAAAAAAAACGTAAGCAGTAGTTTTCAGAAGCAAGGATATCCGACCAGTAATGTTGATGCCTACCGAGCTTCACAGCCGTGTGTATCTCTGGCTTCTTAAAAGTTGTCTCCACTCCTTCTCCACCTTCTCTCCACCTTCTCTCCCCTCTCTCCCCCTTCCTCTTTTAAAGGACTTACCGTACACTGTGCTTATTAGCTTATTAATTTCAGCGCCAACCTTCCTGTTCATTGCGGTGTGTGTCTGTATCACATTGGCTTTGCACTGTGTGAATTTCACTCAGACAGCACTCCCCCTGCTTGCCCTGTCCCCCGCCTGCATAACGGGCTGGTGAAGGAAGCGATGTGTTTGTGCGTGTGTGTGTGTATTCCACTCTGACAGTCGCTGTTCCAGTTGCCGGTTTTTCAGGCGACTGCCGGCAACTTGACAGTCACCGGCAGTCGCCTGAAAAATAGCCTAAGTGGGACAGGCCCATAAGGTGATGTACCGTGAAGTATTACTTCAGATTCCCAGAGAAAATGACAGAAAAAATGAAACCTAGTCATCCTACCTGTTCCACTTAGGTTGGCTTACGACACAAGTGAGCCATTGTAGTAAAAGATCAAAACTAATGAAAAACAAATAAAACCCGACAGACAGATGCAACAGATAATTTCCAGCTAGTCTGACATCATGTAAGGATTTGCGGGAAGCAGCTGATATGAGTGAGGCCAACGGGCGGCAGAAGTGGTGTTCAGACGAAGAGCACTGCCAGAGGTGAGTGGGCCGGCAGAAGGCGCTGAAGTGGCGGCCAGTTCTGCTGTCGGGTCCCGGCGGCCGCTCACAGCCACCCGAGCTGCTTCTATCCCGGCTGCAATGTGATGGCTCCACGTCCGGAGCGCCGCAGCAGCGGTGAGTGAGTGAGTTACTGGCATTATCCCCGACCCCCTCCTTCTCAACACTCCTGCCCTCCCCGCAACTTTACCCCTGATCAGACTCTCCACAGGCTGTGAAAGGAACTCTCCCCCCAATTGATCCCTTGAACAAGTGTTGTCATTCAATAAGATGACAACTGATTCAACTTTTCCCTGTATTCAGAATAAAGGAGACTTGGAAGCCTTGGTCAAATTGAATTGTCACTGTCTTTATTTTTATTTTTTATTTTTACGGAGAGAACAATCTGCGCGGTTTAAGGGTTTTTGTTATAGCCAACTGACTGCCTACCCTGAGTAATTACTCACGGCACGTGCCTGAGACACAGTCTGGTGTTCAAGTCAGCTTTAATCATCAGTCATGGTGGTACAATACAATACATAGAAACATAGAAATTAGGTGCAGGAGTAGGCCATTCGGCCCTTCGAGCCTGCACCGCCATTCAATATGATCATGGCTGATCATCCAACTCAGTATCCCGTACCTGCCTTCTCTCCATACCCTCTGATCCCCTTAGCCACAAGGGCCACATCAAACTCACGTTGTTAGTTCATCTCTACCACCGGAGTAACTACGTAATATGGGAAGTGAGTGTTAATATAAAGTGTACAGTAAGGTGAGCTAGTGTTAGTACATTACTCTGATTGGTGCACATGCACTAATCAATTTACAAGAATATAAACTTTACAAGGGAACCAGTGCACAACCTTACTCTGATTGGTGCACATGCACTAATCAATTTACAAGAATATAAACTTTACAAGGGAACCAGTGCACAACCTTATCTTCTAAATTATCCATGCCCAAATAGGTCTTGGAAAAATTCCTTAACAGTTACTCTATATAATAATAATAAACAACAGGTGCAGGAGTAGGCCATAATCTTCGTTTAGGTTTAGTAATTAATATAGTTGTTGTGAGCTCTCCATTCAGATTCAACTTACCTGCTCAGAACTCACTATCAATAGTGGTGAGTAATATGTATTGCTGCAGCTTTCAAAGACAACTGCTGTCAGTTAAAGATAATTATTTTTACTGCAGAGCAAAGTAAAAGTTGAGCTTCATTTTCACAAAATATTTTTATTTGTGGTAATACAAGGAAAGAAGGTAGTCTTTTATTATGTAACAGGGCACCCGTTTTACACATTGCCCATGCTGATCAGAAGGACTTCGAGAGTCTTTTACTGAACCAACTTCCAGTTCCTTTACCCAAGATGGAGGAAGGAAATGTTCCATCCCATCTACCTCCTAGTTCTATTGCCAATTGTCTTAAACTGGTTTCCATTGTTTCTTGGCTCAAGCTCTAGTGAAACAGATTATTCCTTTCTACTTTATCAAATCTCTTTATAATTTTGGGCTCTTCAAATAAATTTCATGGTGACATTCTCAAGTGCAAGGACAACAATCCCAATTTCTGCAAACAATTCCAGCAAGTCTACCTGGACCTGGATCGGGAAAGGAAGAATATAAGAGGGCATAGCTTTAAGGTGGAAGAGGGCAAAATTTAAAGGAGATATGCAGGGTGTTTTTTCACACAAAGGGTGGTGGGTGCCTGGAACACGTTGCCTTAGGTGGTGATGGTGGCAAATGTGATTGTGCTATTTAAGATGCTTTTAAATATACAAGGAATGGTGGGATATAGATCATGTGCACGTAGATTAGTTTATTTGGTATCATGTTCGGCAGACATTGTATACCAAAGGGCCTGTTCCTGTGCTCCAGTGTTCTATTTAGCAGAGAATAACCACAATGACAACATTTAAAATACATTTGGGAAGGATCCTGGATAGGAAAGGTTTAGAGGGATATGGGCCAGACATGGAAAAATGGGACTAGCTTGGAATGGCCATCTTGTTAAGCATGGACAAGTGGGGCCAAAGGCCCTGTTTCTGAGTTGATGTATCAATAGTTCTATGGCCAAAGGTGAAGATTGGCTACAGGGAATCAGTGGAGGGGGGGCAAGATGCTGCAATTGTCAGTCAGAGTTGGGATACTCAGTGTAGATAATGATGGCACAGTTAGTGAAGTAGAGTCATCAGTTTGGGGCAGGGTTCAGTGATTAGTCGAGTGGGATCTGTATCCAGCAGGATTGTTGGATCAGGCCAAGTTTAGAGCTGGGTGATTGTTCAAATGGGAGTGAAGGGCTTGGGATTGCCTAGGATAATGGGTCATCACTACTGGAGACCCAGGTCAGTACTTACAGAAACTTGCCAGGTGAGGTTGCAGTGTCAGCCTGGGATCTGCTCAGTAAGTCCACTTCAGGCTTCAGATAGCTTGAAAACCTATTCTTCTGTGAATAGCTTCCAACAGAATGAGCAACTCTCCAACATCATTGTATGTACCTTAAAATATAACATGGAACTAATGTAAACATCACTATGATTCCCTGGCAGAGTATACATGGATGATGTGCATCAGATGTACAGAATGAGAATTACAGTATTTTTAATCCACACAATAAATCCACATCGTTTTTACTCGCCTTATATTTTTCATTCAAGTTGGATTGCATAGCAAAGGAAAATATTGCCGACATATTTCATTTATAAGCTCTTATTTTCAGTTTATGGGATATAATGCAAGGGAGGAGATTAAATGGAGTGGAAGCTCCTTTCATGCTGAGGAGCGAGTAAGCATAGCTCAAACAAATATATTTCATTTGTTATTGTGTTGCCTCCTAATCAGTCACACATCTACAGTGCTGCCGACACCAGAATACAATTTAGCCACACATTCTGGTTTAGGGGGATTTTCAATTACTGTGGTTATAAACTTGTTTTATGTCCCTGAAAAAGCCAAGGCCCCCAAGCCACTTTCAAAAAGCATTTAACAGGAGTTGCCATTACTTGCTCTGTGTAAAAAGGGAATCAACACTGATATATTCAGGCTTGGGTATTTAAGTGGTGGATTTTATGCGATTCTGCCAAATGAATCAGAGAGAGCAAATGGGCAGCAGGTGATGGACGCAGAGAGAGGAGAAGCAGGAACATAATTCATGCAGGGAACAGCCCTGACGTCTGGACAACTTCGACCCACACTTTAAAAGAAGAATGTTACCTAAATATCATCTTTTCCATTTGTTAACAGGTGTAACAAGCCTCAGGCAAATGTCTTGAAACTAGGAGGTTCTCATTATGCATAAACATGAATGATTGAACAAAAACCCAGAGATAAGCATGAAACATCATGGATAGAGGGAAAATGCATGAACAGAAGGGGACTCGTGATGGTGCGGTTAATATAGCGGACAAGGTGGATAAAGGTTCACTGCACGTGCACCACACTGTACTTGAAAAACATAATTCATGTCTTGCATGCCGAGCTGACAGCTCCACCAGAATGAATTAATGTGAGTCACTAGTATGAGAGAGGAAAAAAAATTAAACAGCTGTGGGCTTGTTCTGAAGAGCAGCAAGTGCCATACAGCAGCAACCCGTTTGATAGCTGAAGCTGAGCTTTCTGTTGTATCATTGTCACTAGCAAAATGTCGACAGTTGGGATAAAATAGTTATAACTGTCTTGTGCAGAAGGTTACAAATCATTAAAATAAAGTAAAATGCAGATAACATTAAAAAAATTGTGTTTACATAAAAATTATCAAACAACTTCAAAATAAAGTTAATAATACAAACCTTTCATTCTCACATCCTGTCTGTCAGAAAAAAATTAGATACAATGAATTATTGTTCTTGTGAAGGGAAACAAACCAGTTAATATTGCAAATATCAACAGCCCGGAGAAACATTGGACTGAATGACCCATTGGTATGTTTTTTTTTTGTCAAATTGCCATTGTTTGAAGGAAAATTTTGAATAGAAAGCCAGAGAGAAAAAAAATCTTCTGATTTGAACTGTTTAATGCTATCTTTACAACACAGTGAAACAGGCAAATGAGAGCTCTGTTGCGCATTTTACATAAAATATGTCACTTAGTACTCTTAGTCTTAACTCTTCCTCATTCAGTTATTCTGCTATTGTGCTTCAGGTTTTTTTTACTATTGCAGATTACATTGCAAACTTGAAATAGCCGTCTATTCTACGCTTGGTCTCGTTGATGTAAATTACGTTTTATGTTTTGTAGAGCAATGAGCAAGCAAACTTTGAGAGAGTGAATCATGAATTAATTGAGCTGCTGATGAGGGAGCGTTTTAAGGATCGATTAGATCGTTGGGAGTGATAGTTGGACAGATGATAGTGGCTTGGAATGGGGGATTCTTTAGCTTTTCAAAATATTAATCTGTTTGGCATCTTGAAAAGTCCAGTGATGAGGTTGTTAATCTTAACTGAAGCATTGTAATCTACCACAATACATTTGTTTCTTTTATCGACATCCTGCAACAGTTTGTGAGCATCTTTAAGATAAGATGAATGTTAACCGTAGTAAGAAAAAAATCCTTGCTCTAGGATCTTTGGCAGTAAGCTCCTCTGGGATCTTTGGGCGGACTGGAGATGACGTCTGTGGGCGCGGCCTAGCAGCCTGACGACCAAAGATCGTCTTTGCTGACGACGGCGCTGAGCGCCGGAAACGGAATGCGGGTCTGTTGTTGATTTGTGTGCTGGGTGAGACTCGGACATTTCTCAGCGGCAGCACGAACCAAAGATCTTATAGCTATAGGATCTTTGGCACGAACTGTAAGTAAAGTTGGCGGAAGGATCAGCAGCAACGGTGGTGGTGATGGTGATGGGTTTCGGGCAGCTTCTGCTCGGGCCTAGCGTGGCAGTGGGGATGCTGGCAGCAAGGCCGGAGGGGAGCTCGGCCAGTACCGAGCACTAGGACAAGCCTGCCGTCCTTCACCCTCTGGCTCGCTGTACCACCCTCCCCGCTGTTACTGATCCAAATCAATAGACCCTAAGACCCTCTTTAATGTGTTGGGAGGAGAACATGGTGTTACTAATGTCTATTATAGTCAGTTACTGTGTCTAATGAACTAGATCAGGAAAATTAATGTTACGGCCTTTGCTGTCTGTTACTGTCCATACTATATTCCAGGCAAGGAAAAGTATATTGCTCAGGATATAATTGCTACCACAGATTTGTCCAGACAGTGTACTTACTGTTTCTTAAAGTGTGGTTTGATGGGGATGGCAGGGATATATTTACTACAACACAGAAATAGGCCATTGCTGCTCCCAGCAGAACAATCCCATCAGTCCCATTCTCCTTTCTATATTTCCCTGTAAACCTGCAACTTTGTCTATGCTCAACCACATTGATAAACAGTGGTCAGTTAATTTACCATTATGTCGTTTGAGTATGGCAAAAAAACAGATTACCCTGTTGAAACCCATGCAAAGTCAGAATGTGCAAAACTTCAAGGTCAGAAATTCTGAGGCAGCAGCTTTAACTGCTGTGCCAGTGTGTCACCCCTATGTGGTTAGTGGTGCAGCTTTAATGAGTTTGGGTTTTTAATCTCCTCAATGCAAATTTAATCTTGTAAATTACTGAATATAATAATAACCCAGGAATACAACTCTTAATCAGTATTCATTTGTTGGGTATAACTACTAGGCAGGAATCTACAGGTCATATTAGATTAATATCTGATGTGGGGTAAAAAGTGATTACTAAAATGATGTAACTGTGTTGTGCTTAAAACAATTCTAGGTAATCAGACTTTAAGTGATGAAGTGCACAGGAAAAGTTGTTTTGGAAATTAAATATTCATGGATATAGAAGGCAATGTATTGTGGCTATATTGATTGATGAATGGTTGGGTAACAGGAAACATTGGGGAGTAAATGAGTCATTTTCTGGATAGCAAGGTGTCACATGGTTTGGTGCTAGGGGACTCAACTTTGTGTAGTTTTTATAAATGATTTGGATGATGCCAAATGGATGATTGCTGAATTTCATGATGACACAAAAGAAAGTTAGAAAATTAATTTGTTATTAGGATAAGTGTCTAACCAAAGATCTGGCAGATGAAGTACAATATGGGAAAATGTGATATTCTTTATAGAGTCATATATAAACGTACCAAAACAGATCCTTTGGCCCAACCTGCCTATGTTGGGCATGGTGTTCCATCTATGCTAGTCCCACCTGCCCACGTTTGGCCCATGTTTAAACCAGTGGCCCCTAATTTCTTTTTTCCTGAGCCACTGCCCCTATAAACTCATCCCAAGTGCCCCCTACCCGATAAAAAACATTCAGAACAGTGCTTAACAAGACTGGCTATGGAAGATAATGACACAAAATTCAAAATAGTGACAATTAATTGCACATTTATTCAAAATCCAATTACAGCTTTTTAGTTTAATTAAACAAAATTGATAAACTTGATCAAGTGATACCAGCTTTTCAAAGTCTGATAGTCATTTAGCAAGCATCTTAAGATATCACATTTAGCACGCATGCTGCATGAGATCAGCTTTAGTGACTTGTGCACGTCACTATTTACCAACATTTCTCATGGAATAAAACACTGGTTTAGTGACATTTACAGATGTGAATGCACTAAGAACACTACTTGGACTATTAACTCAATAATTCTGCAAGAATCATTATATAATATGCAAGTAATAACCTTGCAAAGTTCCGAGAAATACTATTTAGCAAAGCAGTGCGTGCTTTTAGAGAAGTCAGTGGAGCACACGGCGGAAAAACTGCCCCGTGAGCATGTCAAATATTTTCTGACACCTCTCTTGTCCATTCCCCCCGTCACCCTCTTGTCTCTCAGCACCCCCTTACGTAATCCCACAGCACCCCAAGGGGCCAGTACTGCCCACCTTTAGAGCCACTGATCTAAACCTTTCCTATCCCTGCCCAAATGCCTTTTAAATATAGTTAGTTAAGGGTATCTGCCCCAACTACCTACTCTGGCAGCGCGTTGCATATACCCACCACCCACTGTGTGGAAAAAGTTGCTCCAGGTTTCCTTTTAAATCTTTCCCCTCTCACCATAAACCTATGTCTCTGGTTCTTGATTTCCCCTACACTGTGCATTGTTTTCCACTACACTGTGCACTGTTAATTCTATTTATCCTCCTCATGATTTTCTACCCTTCTATAAGATCACCTGTTGGCCTCTTGCGCTTGAAGGAATAAAGTCCAGGCCTGTCAATCTCTCCTTATAGCTCAGGCCCTCAAATCCTTGCAACATTCTTGTAAATCCACTGCACTCTTTCTAGGTTAACAACGGGGTGCCAAATGTAGCCTCGTCAATGTCTTGTAGAACTGTAATATAACATCTAAACTTTTATGCTCCAGACCCTGATGGATGAAGGCAAAATGTACCAAAAGCCTACTTGACTACCCTATCTACCCATGATGCCACTTTCAGGAAACTATCCTAGATCCCTTTGCTCTACAATAACTGTGAAGGTCCTGCCTTGGTTTGACTCCTTGAACTTATATACATTTAGCATTCCTCAGCTCACTTGCCTGGCTGATCAATATGCTTCTGTTTGCTATCTATGATACCACCCACTTTAGTGTCATCCGTAATCTTACTAATCATGCCTTTAAGGAACGTATGGGAGGTTAGGGAGAAATTGCAGATGCCCTGGCTGAGATATTTGAATCATCATTAGGCATTTGGGTGAGGTGCCATAAGACTGGATGGTGGCTAATGTTCTACCTCTATTTAAGAAAGCCTGGAAACTACGGAACAGTGAGCCTCACATTTATGGTAGGCAAGTTACTGGAGAGGATTCTGCAGGTTAGGACACAAATGCATTTTGATGGAAGGTAGTGATTAGGGATAGTCAGCATGGTTTTGTATTTGGGAGATTGTGTCTTACAAACCTGATTGCCTTTTCTGAAGAAGTAACGAAAAAGGTTGACAAGAGCAAAGCCATCTGATCAGACCCATAAGATTTATCCACTTTGTGATGTGGAGGTGCTGGACATCCCTAATAAAGACTGTCTTCAAGACATCTCCATTACCTCTCCCAAGTTCTCCAGTCTTCACGTCCATCTATGTGGTATAAACATTCCCTGAGGCCCCATTCACTCTCTAGTTACCTTCTTTCCCTTAATGTACTTAAAATCTGATTGGATTTTCTTTATCGTCTGCCAGAGATATCCCTTGTCCTCTTTTTGCTCTCTTCGTTTCTTTCTTAAGTAAGCTCCTCAGTTCCTAAAACTCCTCCAGGAATGCTCATGATCCCAGCTGCCTATACGAGTTCCATGCCCCCTTGTTCTTCACCAGAGTCTCGATTTCTCATGTCCGGGCTTTCTTATTCCCAGCTGTGTTACCCTTTGCTCTAACAGAAGTATGCATGCCCTGAACTGTTGTCATCACACTTTTAAAAGCATCACACTTTCCTTTGCCTGCAAACAATCTACTCCAATTAACCAAGTTCCTGTCTAATGTCATCAAAATTGGCCTTGCCAAACAGATTTGACAAATTCCATCCCACTTAAGCCCTTGGCACTGTGACATTCCCAGTCTATACTGGGAAAGTTAAAATCCCTGACTGTGACAACCCCTATTAGTCTTGCAGCTGCCTGCAATCTGGCATATTTCTACTTCTAATTGATGTTGACTATTTTGAGGCTTATAGTACACTCCCAGATGATCATACTTTTTTTTCTCAGCTTCACCCACAGGGCCTCGCAGGACAAACCATCAGTAATGTCATCCCAGACATAGAAACATAGAAAATAGGTGCAGGAGTAGGCCATTCGGCCCTTCGAGCCTGCACCACCATTCAATATGATCATGGCTGATCATCCAACTCGGTATCCTGTACCTGCCTTCTCTCCATACCCCCTGATCCTTTTAGCCACAAGGGCCACATCTAACTCCCTCTTAAATATAGCCAATGAACTGGCCTCAACTACCTCTGTGGCATTGAATTCCAGAGATTCACCACTCTCTGTGTGAAAATCTTTTTCCTCATCTCAGTCCTAAATGATTTCCCCCTTATCCTTAAACTGTGACCCCCTGTTCTGGACTTCCCCAACATCGGGAACAATCTTCCTGCATCTAGCCTGTCCAACCCCTTAAGAACTTTGTAAGTTTCTATAAGAATACTGACTATTGTCATTACATTCCCCTTACTCAACAAAGCAACACCCTCTCCTCTTTTACACCCACCTCTATCTCGCCTGTAGCAAATATATACTGCAACATTAAGCTGCCATTCCTGTCCCTCTCTTAGTTAGATTTCTGTAATGGCGACAACATCCCAGTCATATGTTACCTATCCTCGCCCCGTTCATCTACTTTACCTGCCAGGCGCCTCACATTAAAATAAATGCAATTCAATGAAACAGTCCTTCCATGTTCTCTGTTGTGCTATTGCCCCGCTCAATTGAACGTTTTCTTATCGCCTTCCATACTGACTTCCAGATTCTCACCTGCTAATGTCCTGCATTAGATCCCGCCCACCGATCTAGTTTAAACCCACCTGAGAAGCACTAGCAAATCTTCCTGCCAGGATATTGGTTCCCCTGTAGTTCAAGTAAACCCTCTTCTTCTTGTGTAGTCCCATCTGCCCAGAAAAGATTTAAATTATTCAAAATTCTAAATCCATGCTCCTTGATATAAACTCAATCAAACGATACAATGGCAAGCTTTTGAAATCTCCCACTGCTGCTTTTTAAAATTACAGTAAAATTAGGCTTTTCCTAATTTTACCCAGGTTAGTTTGTGATCTTTATCCCAGGGGGTGGAGAATGTTAGTGCCAAACCACTGATCATGTATGATGTTATTGGGATTAAGGCCAGGTGTTTGTGTGTACTAGAATACAGGTGCACAACCTTTTATCCGAAGTTCCAAATAACGAAAAGCTCTGAATAGCGGACATTTTTTCGGTCCTTGAGAAAAAGTCCTTGAAGACGTTCACCGAGGGCGGCCCGCAGAGGTGACAGCGGAACCTCCGATCGGTCCTCGAAGAAAGGGGAACTAAATCCCCATTCATAAAAGAGAAGGTGAGGGTATATTGCGTGGGAGGGTTAATAATTGACAATATGCTGCTGCCTGCCCGCTGAGTTAAAAATGTTCCCACGGTAGACACGATACACAGTGTATCGTGAGTCTTGCGTGGGAACTTTTAAACTCAGCGGGCAGGCAGCAGCAAATTGTCGCTCCCTTCAGTTTCACCCCACCTACACCCCTCTGCTTCCCGGCCATGTGTGTGACCCCCTTCCCTCCCCTCTCCAGCTCCCCGCCCATTGCACCGGCGCGGGAGCTTTGCACTGTCTTCACGTCGGAGCCAGTGCCAGTCACCGGAGACGTCAGGACCAACGGGACACCGACCCCCAGGCCCACTGCAAGCACGGAGATCCCAGAGACCCACAGCCAGCAGCAGCCCAGCCCCGCTCCAACTACAGAGGAACACGCTCCCCGTAGGGACAGAAGCTAATGGTGTGCAAAATACGTCTTGGTCTTGGGGTTGCGGATGAGGGGGCGCAGCTCGGGCTGTGACGTCTCCGGCCACCCCCCTGTACAGGAGCTGAGACTGGGAACTGTGGGGTTGTTTGCAGTTGCAGAGGGAGGGGGCAAGGGCGGTACAGTTCCCAGTCTCAGCTCCATTCTAGGGGATGACCGGAGACGTCAGGACCAACGGGACACCGACTGCAAGCACGGAGATCCCATAGACTCACAGCCAGCAGCAACTCTAGCCCAGCCCCGCTCCAACTCCAGAGGAACCCGTGTTGCGGATGAGGGGGCGCAGCTCGAGTTGTGGGCGAACTGCCACTTGTCGCTGTAGCGGCGCATCGGGGAGTGGGTTCTTGTTGGTCCTGACGTCTCCGGCCATCCCCCTGGACAGGAGCTGAGATACGTCAGGACCACCAGAAGCTGCTCCCCGATGGGCCGCTACAGCGACAAGTGGCAGTTCGCCCACAGCCCGAGTTGCGCCCCCTCATCGGGACACCCACCCCCAGGCCCACTGCAAGCACGGAGATCCCAGAGACTCACAGCCAGCAACAACTCTAGCCCAGCCCCGCTCCAACTCCAGAGGAACCCGGGTTGCGGATGAGGGGGCGCAGCTCGGGCTGTGGGCGAACTGCCACTTGTCGCCGTAGCGGCCCATCGGGGAGCGGATTCCTCTGGAGTTGGAGGGACAGGGAGACACAGCGGCTTTTGAGAATGGTGGGCAATCACTTCCAAAGTCCTGCCCACACAGTCAGTACACCTCTCCTACACTTGTCTCCCGCACTAAGATCATCTCGCAGAGAATGATCCCAGCCTAACCCTCCCTATTCTCTCCTATTCTGCAAGAAAAAACTACATTGAAGACTCAAACTCGCGATTGAGTAACTGCCGGGATCGAGGTGCAAACTCGCGACCTTGCGGATATGAGCCGAGCACACTACCACTACGCTAAAAATCTTCCATTCCGAAAGCCGAAAAATTCTGAATTACGAAAAGTGTCTGGTCCCAAGGCTTTCGGATAAAAGGTTGTGCACCTGTAATTGTTTCTGAAATGATGCCACAAGGTCAGTCAGGATGAGTTCTCTTTGGAGCAAGAGATTTGAGAGGAAACTTGGTAGAATCAGTATCAGATTTTATTCGCCAAATATGTTCTGCAACATACGAGGAATTTCACTGGCCAGGTCTGTCATACAATTAAAAGCAACAAACTCAAAAACACATTTTAACATGAACATCCACCACACATTCCTCACTGTGATGGAAGGCGAAATAAAGTTCAAGGCCTCCCTTTTGTTCTTCCTCGGTCGGGGGCCTCAAGCCCTCCATTGAAGGGACGAACTTGACTCCCGTAGTTGGGCCCTTTGCGTCGAGGCGATCAGCTCCCGCATCGGGGGGATGTCAGCTCCCCCGCGCCGAGCGATCGAACCTCGCGTCGGGGCTGGACGAAACTTCTGCGGCATTGGAGCTCCCGACTAACCTCTCCCGAGACTGCGAACCCTTGATGGTAAGTCCGCAGGCAGCGGTGGGAGAGATCCCAGGCAAGGGATCCGCTCTGATGTTAAGTCTGCGTCCCGCGGTGGGGCTCACGACAGTCCGAGGCGGCCTCCATCTCCATCGATGTTAGGCCGCAGAGCCTGGAAAATGTGATCCAAAAATCAATCACATCTCCGGGAAGGTAAGAACTTGAAAAAAAGTTTCCCCTGCCCCCACACCCCCCCCATAAAACAAACTGAAGTACATTAAAACAAACTTAACCGACGTTAAAAATAACAAAAGATGAAAAAACAAACGGACTGCCGGCAGGGCTGGCCATCTCCCCGGTTCCCCTGGTGGCTAGAGATGGTACAAAAATGGTAAGATTTGGATAGGCTAATTAATTAGATGCTTTTCCTATTAATAATAATTCAAAGACCAGGGGTTTACAAGTACAAGCTGATGGACAAAAGATCCAAGGGGAAGTGAAGAAAAACTATCTCGTACAGGAAAAAGATATGATGTAGTACTAGTTCTATAGGGTGGTGGAAATATGGTCAGTCAGTGCTCACGAGTGGGAAATGGATAGGGAAAATGAATGTTCAGATCTGTAGGAGAAGACAAACAGGATGTGTCTATATTGGTTATGTTAAAGAGAGCTAGTTTTGACACAATGGAATGGACCATCTGTGCAGAAATAAGGATTCTATTTCTTTGTTCCCTTGGTTTGGTCATTGGTGTAATTTTTCTGGCCATTGTATTGGGTCTGCAAATTCAAGTTGTGCACATAGAAATGTAATTTTTCCTTTCCCAGTGTGTTTCTTGTTTTAGTTATCTTACACTAACTCTATCCGTCTCTGTGTTCAGTGCTCTTGTTTTCATTAAACTGCTTCCTCCCTTTCTCATAATTTATTCTGTTTATCTTTAAGTTCCTACTTTGATGTCCAGCTCCCTTGATCTGAAATAATTATAGTTGAAGGGAGATTGATTATTCCACATATCTAGCATCTCTTTTCTCATGTAACACCTGATGCCATTCACTCTTTACCACATGCTCCAACATCCACCTTGCCTAATTACTATCAGGCATAAAATACCAAGGGATGGTAAATATTTCATTTTTTTTCCTCTCAGTGTCTCTATAGTGCCTTGGGATGTTTTCATATGTAAATTGTTATAAATTAATACAGAATGAATTCTCTGTGGCTCAACCTGCTCAGAGAATGAAGACAAAAAATTCTCAGACTGTTTTGATGTGCAAAAGGTGTGTGTTGATAAGTGCAAAGGGTGTGTGTTGAAGACTCCAACATTTATTTGTCTGTTTAAATACCAGTAGGCTTGGACTTAAATACATGCAAATGTTAGGAACTTACCATAATGAATACTAACCCTTTCACATGGAGTTCAGAGGATATGCTGAACCTTTCTCAATATTAATACTGGAACCTCTTCCTGGATCTCACCCCATCAATTTCAGTGGTATTTGTAGATTGCAGAAAAGGAAGTAAAGCTGCATACCCTTTCTAAGTTATTTTAGGTTTGTTCCATGTTTCTTAATTTAATGATTTTAGCCATTTGAAAAAAAATTGGTTTAATTATTGACTTAATTTATTGATTGGCAGAAATATTTAAAAGCTTGAGGTACTGTCTTCTGTGTCCATTTGCACAGCTCAAGCTGTGTCAGTGAAGTCTGGAACACTTTGCACCTGACCAGGTAAGTCCAAGTGCATCGAGACCATGTGCAGCTAGATTGATATCAGAAAAATTGGTCCATTGAGCATGAAAGAATTCTTGTAGAACACGAGCAGGAAAGAAGAGTGTTGAATTGGAATTGGTGGAAATTTTATTTCCTTTTTCTGTCCATATTTACATCAGAAACATTAATCAGGTATTCCTGTGTAGATGGAAGTACTGAGCTCTGACAGAAAGATGTATGGAGCTTTATTTCTTACATGTGGTAGTCAGCACATTTTCTGTGCCCAGATATTTTATATATTTTAAGCTTGAAGGCATAAGGTTTTTTGGTGAATGTCAATCCACATCAAACTATTTGATCTGGCAGTGTTTTTCTGCGCATTCTTATTTCTGCCGTATGAATGGTTTTTGTTACCTCTGAGTACAATTTGGTTTTATAGTGAAGACTGAATTGGTTATTAGAACTGTATGTGACAAATAACTTTGGCTAATTAGTAGGAAAAATGTAATGTTGATTCTGACGTAATGAAATCAAGCACAATAATTTAGCTTTGAGGTTGCTGTGTTAGTGTATATTTGTACTAGATGGTGTCAAGCAGTACCCTGCAGCTGGCAATTCTTTGTTTTACAGGGGATGTAAGTAAATTCATGGAAAGAGCTGCCACTATGAAAAATGTGGGATACAATTGACAATACTGTAAAGAGACATGTGGAGTTTGCAGAATAAAAACAGTATAAAAACCATCATGAAAGTTTGTCAGGTGGTGTACAATTAGTTTTAGACAAAGCCAGGCTGTGGACGAACTGGCACTTGTCGCCGTAGCGGCCCATCAGGGAGTGGGTTCCTCTGGAGTGGGGTTGGGCTGGAGTTGGCGCTGGCTGTGGGCTCTCCGCACTGCCTGGGGCCGCTGGTGTCGCCAGTCCGGTGCTGTCGGTTGGCCCGGTGGTAGAAGCAGAGTTGAGTTGGGGTTGGCGCTGGTGGCCAGTTGGTCTGGGCATCTCCGGGAATGGGACACTTGAGGGGGGAGGGGTGGGGGGGGGGGGGGGGGGGAGGAGGGGGGGAGACGGTCCAGTGGAGGTCGGCAGTGCTTGCGGCACTGGGGACCCGGATGCGATCCTGGCTGCAGATGAGGCGCAGGTCTGTGTTCATGCAACTGCCAAGAACGTCTTTCCGCCAGTCCAGTCTTCTTCCCCCCCCCCCCCCCCCCGAACTCCCACTCCCACTCTCATTTTCCCCAGCCAAATACAAGCTTGAAAAAAGACAAAAGAAATCGGACCCAAACTATACTCACTGTATCTACAGCGCTTCGTTAGATTTTTCTTTATAGCATTTGACCGTGACAAATCCCATGATTCCTTGCGTTTTTCAGAATACTGAACTCGCTTATTGCAATCTCTCAAACTTTATTCTGGATAAAATTGAAACAAAAATGGATTTATAGAAATAAAATCAAGCAATCCCTTTTAAGTAGTATAGATTTTTATATGAATACATTTATGGACTAGTTCTTATTTCATGAGAGGGGACAGCTGCAGAAGTCAGAGTTACAAGGGCCAGATGGTATGTTTTTTGTGTATAACACATGGCAGACAGAGCATGTTATTGTAGAGCCTATGTCTGAGTTGACGCTTAGTTACTTTAGCTTCTGGATATCCTTGGTAATTAAAAATAGATATTTTGATTTTCATTTGCTAAAAAATGGTTAAATGGCAGTTGATTTATGATACTTTTATCGATGGTATTTAGGAGAAGAGTACATATGATACTAGTATCAAAAGATACTGCCGGAGTAATTCTTTGAATTATCAGGGAAGCTCTTTCAGCAATTTTGGAAATTATGGATTAGGGAAATACGTTAAAACTCCAAAAGTCCTATACGCTGGGTGTTGCCGGACCAGCAGTTTTTCGGGCCATCAGATGATTCTCTATTCAAGATCTCAACACTTCTTTTTTTTTTTACATGTTACATATGTGTGTAACAAATAATAGTACTGTTTAACAATTTTTTGGTCACCGCTGTCTGTGCAAAAGGTTCAGTTTACGAAAATCTATCACTTCGCACTTGTCCGAATTAAATTTCATCAGCCTTTCCCTTGCCCATTCAACCAGTTGATCTAAATCCTGTTGTAACCTGAGACAACCTTCTTTACTGCCCTCAATACTACCAATTCTGGTAGTCATCTGCAACCCCACTAATTATTTACAATATTATCTTCCAAGTTATTAATATATATGACGAGCAATATCCTGCACGGATCACTGCAGCACACCATGGTTACAGATCTCCAATATGAAAAGCAACCTCGCCCACAGTCCTCTGGCTCCTGCCGCTAAGCCAATTTTTAATCTAATTACTCTACTAACATAGGCAACTCTTTCTCCTCCCCAGGTAGCCTCTGCTGTGGGGTTCCACAAGGTTCCATCCTTGGCCCCATTCTCTTCTCCCTGTATATGCTCCCCTTGGGTCAAGTCATTGTAAGGCACGGCATTTCCTTCCATTACTATGCAGACATACACAACTCTTTCTCCCCCTGAAGCCCAAAAACTAATCAAATCTGCTTAACCTTATCCGCTGCCTCAAGGATATGTTGTTGGATGGCCCAGAACTTCCTCCAACTAAACGAGAGTAATCCTGAGGTCATCCTTCTCGACCCCTCGGACTCAGGGGGGAGAGGGGAAGGGAGAAGGGTAGGGGGGTAGTGGAGAAGGAGGGATGGGGGTGAGAAGGGGGAAGAGGGGTGTGGAGAGGAGTTGTCTACACTCACTGAATCCATCCCTGTGAAAAGTTAGAGATGGTGATTTGGATCTGTAAGTGGACCAATACAAAATAAAACTGAACGATTCAGACATCTTTTCATTTGCACAATTGATTTTATTGTATTAATTTTAATATATTAATGTTTAAAATCCATACATTTGAAGGAAGAATATTTTACAGCCAATCTGTGGTCCCTAACCCTAACCGGGCGTCACCCGCAGGACAGCATACGTCAGCGTGTGACGGAGCACGACATGATGAGACACCCAAATGTCGCCCCCGGATTCTATGTTTCTAAAATTATAGCAGGCAGCCTTTGAAGCCTTACCCCACTACTCAAACCTCACGTCAAAAACCTTGCCGTGATATTTGACTCAGCACTGAAATTTGACAAACAAGTCAATGCCGTGGTAAAAGCTAGCTTCTTTCAGCTTCGGACGATAGCTAAAATAAAACAATTCCTCCAGTTTGATGTCCTCGAAGAGATCATCCACACATTTATCTCCCGCCTAGATTACTGCAGCTCCCTTTACACTGGCATCAGCCAATCTTCCCTGTCCCGCCTGCAACTCGTCCAAAACGCCGCAGCGAGACTGCTGACGGGCACCTGAAAAAGGGACCACATCACCCCGATCGTGGCCTCTCTCCACTGGCTCCCCGTGCGGTTCCGAATAAATTTCAAGATCCTCCTTTATGTCTACAAAGCCCTCAATGGGCTTGCCCCCACCCACATCAAAAGTCTGCTTACCCACCACACCGCCTCCTGGTCCCTCAGATCGGCCTACTTGGGGTTGCTGAACATCCCGCGGTCTAGGCATAAGCTCAGGGGCGACCGGGCCTTTGCGGTTGCAGCTCCTAGACTGTGGAACAGCATCCCTCTTCCCATCAGAACTGCCCCCTCCATCGACTCCTTTAAGTCGAGACCTAAAACTCATCTCTACTCCCAAGCCTTTCTTGATGTCCTCTGAGCGAGGGCTATATGTATGTAGTGATGTTTGTATTTAATCTATGAACCACTGTTGTTTGTTATACTATTCTTATACCAATGTTAAGCACTTTGGCCAACGAGAGTTGCTTCGTAAATGTGCTATATAATAAAAGTGACAACTTGACTTGACTAATTTGTTATCTCAACCTGGATCCCATGTACTCTAACTATCCAGACAAGCCTACCTTGTAAAAAGGTCTTGCTAAATTCCATGTGGATGACATCCATCATCCTGATCTTATATACCTTCTTGTTTAAGAAGGAACTGCAGATGCTGGAAAAATTGAAGGTAAATAAAAATGTCACCTATTCCTTCGTCACCTATTCCTTCGCTCCATAGATGCTGCCTCACCCGCTGAGTTTCTCCAGCATTTTTATCTACCATAAATCTTCTTGGTGATTGCCTCAAAAAAACTCAATCAAATTGGTGAGACAGGATCTAGAAAATACTAGAAAATAGGTGCAGGAGTAGGCCATTTGGCCCTTCGAGCCTGCACCGCCATTCAGTATGATCATCCAACTCCGTATCCTGTACCTGCCTTCTCTCCATACGGAGGCGGCCAGATGTACAGGCAAGATAAGTCCAGAATCGGTGCTTCCCTACCGGAGACCGCGGCTTGAAGATGACATAGGTCGTAGGCTGGCAGTCGGAGCTCTTCTCCAGGGATTCCCGGCGAGGGATCCCGCTCCGGATGGTAAGTAAGTAAGTCCCCGCCACGCCCGCAGCTAGAAGCACCGCAGACCGCGGCTTTAAGCTGTTGTAGGCCGGCGGTCGGAGATATTCTCCAGGGATCTCCAGCGACGGATCCCGCTCCGGATAGTAAGTCCCCGCCGCGCTCGCGGTTAGAAGCAACGCAGTCCGCGGCTAGATGATGTAGGTCGGCGGTCGGAGCTCTTCTCCTCTGGGGACCGTAACGAGGGATCCCAGGCTCCGGAGGCCACGCCAGCTGGAATCTCCGCAGACTGCGGCTTCAGGCTGCCGCGGGCCAGTGATAGGAGCTCTCGCTTCTGGCGATCCCCGGCGAGGACTTGCCCGCTTCCGCGATGAAAAGTTCACGCTGCGCCCGCTGCTGAAGCTCCGGGCTCGTCTCCGGGAAACGCCGCACCAATCCTTGGTGTTAGGCCGCGAGTGAGGCATTAGGCCGCGATGGAGGAGACATGGAAAAAGTCGCCTCTCTGTGGTGGAGGCGACCAAAAGTGGTTTCCCCCCCTTACCCTCCCGCCCCCCACCACCCCCCACACACGACACACCAAGAGACATTAAAACAAACATTTGGACATACTAAAAAACCACAGAAAAAGTAGAATTGACTCACACGCTGCTAGCAGGGCAGCTGTCTCGCAGCGCCCCCACTAACCACAGAGGCAAATAAATAAATGATGGGTCTTTGGCCCAAACATTATAGAGGGCACTGTATGTGGGTCAGAAAGGTTCAGAAGAATATGGGCCAAAAGCAGGCAAATGGGATTATCTTGGAAAGACATCCTGGTCAGCTTGGACCAAAGGGCTTGTTTCTGTGCTGTATAATGTTATGAATCTACAAATCTAGATCTCACATTGTGAAGATTTTTTGCAGCATGTGTACATTTATGCTGGTGTGATAAATTACAGAGTAGTGTTTAGTAGTCCTTGCTGCACAAAGATATTTAAACAAGAATAATCAACAATTTAAAGATTATTCATTTTGGTTGAAAGCTCAATTGTGAAATGCCATGTGTGCAATTCTGTAACAAAGACAAATGTAATATTCTTTTTCAGTTCATCAATTCAGGAAGTCCTAAAATTGAGACAGTATGGAATCTGGGACTGTACAAAACGTGAATCCGTCTGATTCTGGGGAAACTGCTGGTTCGTTGGGCCGAGATGAACCAAAAAAGATGACTCGAGAGGACTGGAGAAAAAAGAAAGAATTGGAAGAGCAAAGAAAGCTTGGCAATGCTCCTGCAGAAGTTGATGAAGAAGGAAAGTAAGTAACTAACATTTAAATTTAAAACCTCAACTTTTTATTTGCTGCCAAAGGGAGAATCGTACTGAATGATCAGAGAGTGTTTGCAAAACTATTAAATGAGAACCAAAAGTAGTTAATTGAATAGTTTGCTTTAGCCATCAATGAAGATTCCTCAAAGCATCTGACATTGTTTGCATTCTTATATAATTTGGTTCTGTCCACTTACTAGTTTAGAGATATAACATGGAAGCAGATCCTTCAGCCCACTGAGTCCACACTGACCATCGATCACTAGTTCACACTCTGTTATCCCACTTTTTCATCCACTCCCTACACATTAGCGGCAATTTACAGAAGCCAATTAACACTATCCTACACACTTGGGACACTTTTACTGTTTTTACCAAAGGCAATTAACCTACAAGCCTATATGTCTTTAGGATGTGGGAGGAAACTGGTGCAGTCACAGGGACACCGCAGGGTGCACACACAGGGACACTGTGTGCGAACACCGCACTGACAGCACATGAGGTCGGGATCAAAACCGGGTCTCTGGTGCAATGAGGCAGCAGCTGTGCCACTGTGCTTGTTAGATTGAGTTTTGCTGAATTGTGGTGTTCTGATGATCAAAACGCTCTGCATAATGGAGAAGGTACCTTGACTCTTAGCAATCGCTACTTGGATTCTTAAGTTAATTAAACCTTTTCAGATTTTACTCGGATTAATATAAAGTTAACTGGAAAATGCTGTTATTTTATGGAACACTAGACAATGCAGTGATATTCCATACAGTATTCCAAGTGAAGGAGTATCTACTAGGCCGGTTTTGTGTGGCCATTTATTAATAAAGGTAAATTGTGAATTCTTGGGATACATGTTTATTCCTTTCTTTGCCAGATCACTCTGGCCTACTCCATTTATGACATTCCATTGTAGTATAATTTTGATTTTCATTTTTAGACGTATTTCGAACATTGTCCTTCGTGTTTTGCGAATCATGCATTTAAAACAAAATGTGAAATATTAAAAATCTACCTAACTCTTTTGTTTTCATCTCCCAATAGAGACATCAACCCACACATTCCTCAGTATATATCATCAGTTCCATGGTACATTGATCCTTCCAAAAGACCTACTCTCAAACACCAAAGGCCCCAACCTGAGAAAGGAAAGCAATTCAGTTTGATTGGAGATTGGTACAAGAAAGGTGTACAGGAGGTATGCAATGTCTCTGTACATTTGCTTCTATGTAGTATTTTTAATTTTATTATTTTAAAGTCAAATGAGAATAAGTTCAATTGTAGAAGTTTTCAACTTTTTAATGGGATTGAATATTTTTTGTAAACACTAAGTAAAGGGGGAGCACTGTGGCTAGCTGGGCGCTATTGAACTAGATGAGTAATCTAAAATTGCAAGCACAGATTGTTCACTCAGTGACACTCAAAATATTTTTAGTTTAAAAACCATGGGGAAATTGATTTCTTTGCTATTAGAGATTAAATATGATCCAAAAAATGATTGAGAAAGGCAGATTACATTCTGTTCCACTGTGCATCAATGTGGTTCAAGTCAGGTGGTGCAATGTTAGTTCAGCCAAGTCACGTTTTAAATGTTTCATACCTGCAAATCGCTTTGACGAATTCTGGATTAACTGTTGTAAATCGGCAAAAAACTAAAAATCTATATCACCCAAAAAAAACACTTTTTATTGCAGTTTGAAAATGATACTAAGCAATGGAAATCTTGAAATGTATTTTGAATTAGTGCTGATTTGCTCTGGAGTCATAGTGATGGTCATGGAAACAGGCCCATCAGCCCAGCTTTCCCACACCGGCCAACATGTCCCAGCTCCACTGGTGTCACCTGCCTGCGTTTGGCCCATATTCCGCCAAACCTGTGCTATCTATGTACCTGTTTAACTGTTTCCTAAATGTTGGATAGTCCCTGCCTCAATTACCTCCTCTAGCAGCTAGTTCCATACCCCCACCACCCTTTATGAAAAAGTTACCCCTCAGATTTCTATTAAATACTAGACCAAGTGCAGCCCGTTGGGTCTGTTCCCCCAACATGCGGTTGTGGGGGGGGGGGGGGGGGGGGGGGGGGGGGGGCGGCATGTAGCGTCACATACACTAACTATCCCCCCCCCACTCACGCTAATTACCTTCCTTGATATAATATTAAAATTATTAATTTGCTCCTTTACCCCCAAAACCCCCGTTTCTACGGACGCATAGCCCCCAACTTGCAGCAAAATCAGGGGGGGGCGGGGGGGGGGGAGAGTGGGGGAAGAGAGAGAAGGGGCAGAGAAAGAGAGAGAGACAGAAACAAAGAGAGGAAAAGAGGGAGAGGAGGGTGGGGAGGGGGAGGAGGAGAAGAGGAAGGGTGGGTGAGGGGGGGGGGGAGAGTGAGGGGTAGAGAGAGGGGGTGCTGAGAGGGGGGGTGAGGGGGAGAGTTGGGGAGCAGGGGGGGGGGAGGGAAGAGGGTAGGAGGTGTGGAGAGGAGGGGTTTTTAGGGGAGGGAGGGTGGGGAGGGGAGAGAGGGGGAGTGGGGGAGAGGGAGAAAGGCGGGGGGGGGGGGAGAGAGGGGGTGTGCTGAGAGGGGGGCGAGGTGAGTGGAGAGGGGGGCGAGGTGAGTGGAGGGGGAGAGGGTGGGGAGTGAAGGGGGTAGGGGTGTATGGAGGGGAGGGGGTTTAGGGGAGGGACGATGGGAGAGGGTATGAAGTGGAGGAGGGGGATAAAAAGAGGGGAGAGGGAGGGAGAGGAGAGGAAAGGAGAGAGTGAGGGGAGGAGGGGAGAGAGAGAGAGGACGGGGGGAGGAGGGAGGGTGTGCTGAGAGGGGGGTGGGGTGAGGTGAGGGGAGGGGGAGAGGTGTGGGGAGCAGGGAGGGTGGAGGGAAGGGGGTATGGGGGGGTGTGTGAGGGGGAGGGGGGGGTTTAGGGGTGCGACGGTGGGGGAGGGGAGGAGGGGGAAGAAAAAATAGGTGAGAGGGAGAGGAAAGGAGAGGGGGGGAGAGAGAGAGGGGGAGGGGAGGAGGGAGGGGAGAGATGGGAGGAGGGGGAGAGGGTGTGCTGAGTGGGGGGTGAGGTGAGAGGTGGGGAGCAGGGAGGGTGGAGGGAAGGGGGTATGGGGTGTGTGTGGAGGGGAGGGGGGTTTAGGGGTGGGACGGTGGTGGAGGTGGATAAAAAGAGGGGAGAGAGAGGAGGGAGAGGAGAGGGGGGGGGAGGGAAGGGGTGTACTGAGAGGGAGGTGAGGGGTTGGGGGCAGAGGAGGAGGGGGGGGGAAGAGGAGAGGAGGGGAGAGAGAGTGCCTTTTTATTTCAACCCAAACAACCATTTGCAGGTAGTGCTTTTTTACTTTAACCATATTTTCATTTTGAAACCACATTAAGGGTACTTACTCATAGTTGTGTGGACATGTGTTATTCACAGCTCAGAGAAACATGACCCTCTGCCTTCCTCCAGCTTGCAGACTAATTGAGGCACATCTGGACTACACTTCTTCCCACCCTGCTTCCTGTAAGGACTCCATCCCCTACTCCCAATTCCTCCGTCTACGCCGCATCTGCTCCACGGATGAGGCGTTCCACACCAGGACATCTGAAATGTCCTCACTATTCAGGGAACGGGGGTTCCCCTCCTCCACCATAAATGAGGCTCGCACCAGGGTCTCTTCCATACCCCGCAACACTGCTCTCTCTCCCCATCCCCGCACTCGCAACAAGGGCCGAGTCCCCCTAGTCCTCACCTTTCACCCCACCAGCCGTCACATACAAAAAGTAATCCTCCATCAGTTTCGCCACCTCCAACGTGACCCCACCACTCGCCACATCTTCCCATCTCCCCCCATATCTGCCTTCCGCAAAGACCGCTCCCTCCATAACTCCCTTGTCAATTCTTCCCTTCCCTCTCGGTCCACCCCCTCCCCGGGCACTTTCCCTTGCAACCGCAAGAGATGCAACACTTGTCCCTTTACCTCCCCCCTCGACTCCGTTCAAGGACCCAAGCAATCGTTCCAGGTGCGACAGAGGTTTACCTGCATCTCTTCCAACCTCATCTATTGCGTCCGCTGCTCTAGATGTCAGCAGATCTATATCGGTGAGACCAAGCGGAGGTTGGGCGATCGTTTCGCCGAACACCTCCGCTCGGTCCGCAATAACCAAGCTGACCTCCCGGTGGCTCAGCACTTCAACTCCCCCTCCCACTCCGTCTCCGACCTCTCTGTCCTGGGTCTCCTCCATGGCCACAGCGAGCAGCACCGGAAATTGGAGGAACAGCACCTCATATTCCGTTTGGGGAGTCTGCATCCCGGGGGCATGAACATCGAATTCTCCCAATTTTGTTAGTCCTTGCTGTCTCCTCCCCTTCCTCAGCCCCCCTGCTGTCTCCTCCCATCCCCCAGCCTTCGGGCTACTCCTCCTTTTCCCTTTCTTGTCCCCACCCACCCCCGCCCCCGATCAGTCTGAAGAAGGGTTTCGGCCCGAAACGTTGCCTATTTCCTTTGCTCCATAGATGCTGCTGTACCCGCTGAGTTTCTCCAGCTTTTTTGTGTAACCTTCGAGGCACATCACTTCCTGGTTTTATAGTCCCTCCCCCCTGCCGCCAGTGGGGGCAGCAGAGAGAATGGGGAATTGTGTAAAATCATTAATATCTCTGCCATATTTAATCGACGGGAAAAATCCTCGGCACACATACGGCGGAGGGGGGCTCTGAGCGAGGTGGCCAAAAATGACGGCCGTAGGTGGCGGCGTTCTCTCGGAAATCGCAGCACAGATCGCCAATACCGGTCAAGAACAGAGTTTTAGTAATATAGATTTTCCCCTTCACCATAAACCTATGCCCTCTGGTCCTCGATTCACCTCCTCTGGGCAAGAGACTCTGTTAATCTATATTACCCTGTAATATTGTGTCTCTTTTAAGCTATTTGCACACTCCTTTTCATTAGCAATGGATGATGGTGTTCTACTTCGATAATTCTGTGTTGCATGAAATTCAGTGACAGTAGTGCTTTAATATAGGTATTTATAAAGCCAAGGTACGAAACATAAAACAGTTATTGAAAATGCGTGCTCTTTTACTCAGAGTCCCATGGTTATCAAATACCGGAGAGGAGCATGTGAAAATTGCGGTGCTTTAACACATGTGAGAAAAGATTGCATGGAAGTAAGTGACTATTAGTAATATTATTTTTAGTCAATTTTCAGTTGGTAATTTTGTATAAATTATCTTCTGGGCCTTTTCTGTTATTGCTTTGCTACTATGACATCAGAATGAGAAATTATAGTCAAAGGCATGTATCTGCAGAGGAGTACTGTTTCAGAAATAAACATATAGGTTATGGTGGATCTGGCCTGCACTTATTTACGTTCAGTTTCCAACTATATCCTGAAGAAGTTTTATTCACTTGAGTGGAGTATATAGCTTTTAAGTTGCCTAGATGCCAACCTGTAGCTAATCCACCCTAACAGAATTGGTACAATTCCATACGTGCCCTTCCAGCTGCATATCCCAAGCTACATTCTCCCCCATTGGCAAAGATAAGTAGGTGAATGGGAACTTCGCCACCTGGAGTTTCTCCTGTAGGTCCCAAGCCACCGCAACGTCGCTTGAACATAGGGGCATTATAGTTATGTTTGGCAGGGGACAACAGTTCAGGGAAGTGACTCGCAGCCATCTTCTACTGGGGTAAACAGAGAACGGGTAATGGCATTATCCTTTAAAAATGAATAAATAAAAGTATTGTTTAAGACTAGTTACCAGTATAATCTAAAAGTGTGACATTGATTAAGGTATATAGGGTTAGAAACATAAACATAGCAACATAGGGGTGGAAGATTGCAACCTTCATGTGGTCCGCCCTGTTTCGACTAATGCAATCAACTCGACGTGCACAAACGGAAGATCAAATAGAACAAGTTGTCCAACAACTTTAGGCTGTGCACGCCACACGAACGAAGAAGAAACAACATAGAAGCAACATGGGTGCAGGAGTAAGCCATTCGGCCCTTCGATTCAATATGATCATGGATGATCATCCAAAATCAGTACCCCGTTCTGGCTTTTTCCCCATATCCCTTGATTCCCTTAGCCCGAAGAGCTAATTCTAACTCTTGAAAACATCCAGTGAATTGGCCTCCACTGCCTTCTGTGGCAGAGAATTCCACAGATTCACAACTCTCTGGGTAAAAAGGTTTTTCTTCATCTCAGTCCTAAATGACCTACCCTTTATTCTTAAACTGTGACCCCTGGTTCTGGACTCCCCCAACATCGGCAACTTTGTTCCTGCATCTACCCTGTCCAATCCTCTAAGAATATGTTTCTATAAGATAGCCTCTCATCCTCCTAAATTCCATGCGAATACAAGCCCAGTCACCCATTCTTTCATCGTATGTCAGTCCCACCATCCCTGGAATTAACCTGGTGAACCTACGCTGCACTCCCAAAATTGCAATAATGTCCTTCCTAAAATTAGCAGACCAAAATTGCACACAATGCTCCCAGTGCGGTCTCACCAAGGGCCCCGTACAACTGCAGGAGGACCTCCTTGCTCCTAAACTCAAATCCTCTTGCAATGAAGGCCAACATGCCATTAGTTTTCTTCACTGCCTGCTGTACCTGCATGCTTACTTTCAGTGACTGATGTACAAGCACACCCAGGTCTAGTTGCACCTCCCCTTCTCCTAATCTGACACCATTCAGATAGTAATCTGCCTTCCTGTTCTTGCCACCAATGTGGATAACCTCACATTTATCCACATTATACTGCATCTCCCATGCTTCTGCCCACTCACCCAACCTATCCAAGTCACCCTGCATAATGTCATTGGTATTAGCTGTGCCTCAATTATTATAAAGTCCCATGTGTATTCTAGGTATAACCAACTATTGGATTTGTTTAAAACTCTATATGGTTGCCCCTTTCAACATAAATCTATAACCACATGATGAGTTGGATTAAGATTGAAACCTGGCTAAAGACATTTGGACAGATATATGGATAGGATGGGATTAGAGTGATATGTGGCAAATACAGGCAAATGGGACTAGCCCAGAATTCCAATTTGGTCAGCATGGACTCTGTCACTTTGCTGGGTTGTTTGCTTCCCAATTACATTTGAGTTTTGGATGCTATGGAATGAATTTTCTGAAGGTCCTTGCACTGGTGATTTTCTATCTGTAACAATCTCAGATGAAGTTTGTTTTCAGAAATTAAAATATTTACTCTCAGTTCAGGTTTTTGCCATAATAACATTTAAATTTTTTAATTGCCTTCATGTAGCTGCTTTGCTCGAATTCTGTTTTGCACTGTTCTCTGTAATGTTTCCTCTTTTCTATAGAGACCTAGAAAGGTCGGAGCAAAATATACAGCGATAAACATCGCTGCAGATGAGCACCCACAGCCAATACTTGCACTTGATTATGATGGAAAGCGTGATCGCTGGAATGGTTATGATTCAGAGGAACATATGAGGATTGTGGAGGAATATTCAAAAGTTGACGTGGTATGTGATGGAATACCTTATTTGATTTCTATTTAGTCTTACTGAAGAATAACTGTAAACACATTGTAATGGCTCAAATTATTTTTAATAATGTGTAAAGTCATCAATTATTTAGTTACAGGATTATCACTTTAACAAAAAAACAAAAAAATCTGATGCATGGTTTTTGAAATTACCCCCCTTATGTTAATTTGAAAATGTGCCTTTTCAGGCCTGTCATGCTGAAATGTTATATTCTGTGTCCTGTAGATGGAGCTAAATGCAAAATGCATGTCCTTTCACTTGTGCCTATCTACTTACACGGTTGATAAATTTCAATTGAGAGAGCTTCCATGGTACATTACAGTTACATTTGTATTGCTTTTATGTCTCTTATTTACAGACTAATTAGTTTTTTAATATAAATAATTGATATACTTCTTTTTGGTGAGAGATACACATTGGTAACGTAGTCAGATTGTTGAAAGGATTATCCTATTGAAAGGATTACCCTGAGGTATTATCGGCTACATCAAGGCTCCCAAAGGTGGGTATGTTAGGTCAAATCGACAGTTAAATGCAAAAAAAATGTAATAGGAACTGAACCCATCGTGACCAATTCAACACTGGAAGTGGATCTGCCCATCTCGCCAACTGATCAATGACATTCTGTAATCTATGACTGTTTGTCACTATCATAGACACCACCAATTTGTTTCTTGCAAATGTACTAATTATACCACTTGCATTCACAATCAATTGTTATAATTGGAGGAGGAGCCATCTTGGGGAACGGCTGCTAACCAGCATCCGTCCGTTTAATTCACTTTTTTTTTGTAGTTCTAGTGAGTCCTGTGTTTTGTTTGTGGGAGAAATAGACTTTTTAAAGTGGGGGGAAGGGGGTAACTATATTTCTAGGTCCCTACCTGGTCGGTGAGTCAGCTTTTTCTCTGGGCTGCCCCGTCGACCCGTCCTCGTGGCCTACCAGCGGGCGTGGAGCGCCGTTTCCTGGCGGGGACCGCCCAGCACCTCGGCTTCGGTGGCGGCACAGCGCTGGAGCGCTATCACGGAATGGAGCGGGCGATGCCTTGCCTGGGTCGCCGCGCTGGATCGACGCGCTGGAGATCCGGTGAGCTGTCAACACCTCCGGGCTGCGGGTCTGTGGAGCGGGTGGCGCCGACTTTAACATAGGGAGCCTGGGAGCTCCAAACCGGCGCGGCCTTGTTGGCTTCGGAAGCCGCGGTCTCCAGTAAGGAAGCGGCCGTTCCAGGTGGCCCAGCCGCTGAGAGGACTCTCCCGACGCCGGGGCAACAGCGCCCGGCGAGAACGGCCAGGAACATCGGGCCTCCATAGAGGCAATAGCGGAGGCCTCAATAGGCCTGACTTTGGGAGAACTGGGGATGGGGACTGGACATTGTGCCTTCCCCCACAGTGGTAACCATTGAGGGGGGGGGATGATTTTTGTGTGTAAGTGATTATTTTAGTTTGTGTCCAAGATGGCTGTCGGAAGGGAGAGTGTACGCTAGCGCGGTTTAGCTGCCGCTGCTCTGTCTTCACATTGTGTTTTTGATTTTTTGTCTTTGGATCAAATTCTGTCTTTAATTTGTGTATTGGTGATGTCTTTATTATTTATTTTACTCCGATTATATGTTTTTTACTCTTGTTAAATTCTGTAAGGTGTCCTTGAGACTTTTTTTGAAAGGCGCCCATGAATAAAATGTATTATTATTAATTGTTAATTTCTATTAAAAAATAAAATCACTCATGGTCCTAATATCATTGCCTGTGGTATACTGATGGTCACAGGCTGCTAATGGTAAATTTAACCCTCTACAATCGCATTCTGCCTCCTGTTAACATGTACATTTTGGATCCAATTTGCCTTGGATTTTAGAGCTCTAATCTTGGACGTAAAGTGTCTCCTGCGGGACCTTGTCAAAGACCTTGCTGAAGTCCACATAGATGACATCAACCATGCTGCTCTTGTCCAGTTAAAAAAAATTTGAATCGGATTGGTCAGACAGGATTTTTCCCTAACCTAACCAATGATTAATCACTGCCTTCCCAAGAGTGGATTAATCCTGGTGTTAGAACATCCCTATCATGGATGTAAGAGATGCATTGCAAACTAGTTATTGTCAGTTGAATGCAAAAATGTTTAAATATGGTTTAATAGTTAGCTACAGAAGAGCTGTTAGTAATTGTCTGGGAATATTTTTAACAAATAGGTAGATTTTGTACAATAGGACAGAGCTATCACGCGGCACAAAAAAGAATAGACTATCAAGAAAATAGTTGTGCTTGCAATGTTTGATCTAAGGAATGTATAGGCATTAACATAAAATGAGTGAGGATTTGTTCCTTGGTAACAATTTGTATTGTGCCTTTTAAGGCTCTATAAAAACATGCTAATGCCTTTTACAATTGTACTGACCCTACCTGAAAAATATCACAAACCCCCTGCTGGACCCTCTGCAGTTTGCATACCGGGCAAATAGATCAGTGGATGACGCAGTCAACCTTGGCCTGCACTTCTTCCTCCAGCACCTAGTACGCAGGGGACCTATGCAAGGATTTTGCTTGTGAACTTTAGCTCTGCATTCAACACCATTGTGTTAGTGCTACTACACTCCAAACTCTCCCAGTTGACTGTGCCTGAACCCCTCTGTCAGTGGATCATCAACTTCCTGACAGACAGGAAGCAGCATGTGAGGCTGGGAAAGCTCATCCCGGACCCGCAGACCCTCAGCATAGGAGCACCGCAAGGCTGAGTACACTCCCCTCTCCTTTACTCTCTTTACACCAATGACTCTCTCTGTCAAGCTTCTCAAGTTTGCGTACGACACAACCCTGATTGGACTGATCCAGGATGGGGAGAAATCTTCCGACAGACAGGAAGTGACACAGCTGGTGTCCTGGTGCCATCGCAACAACCTGGAGCTCAATGCTCTTAAGACGGTGGAATTGACTAGACTTTAGACTCCCCCTCCCCTTCCCGCCCCCCTTCCCCCCCCCACTCACCATCAACAACACCACAGTCACATCTGTGGAGTCATTTAAGTTCCTTGGAACCATCATCTCCAGGGACCTTATATGGGACGCCACCATCGAAAAGTCAAAAAGGCCCATCAGAGGATGTACTTCCTGTGGCAGCTGAGAAAACACAATCTGCCACAGGCAATGGTGATTCAGTTGTATACTGCCATCATAAAGCCTGTCCTCACCTTCTCCGTCATGGTCTGGTTTGGCTCAGCCACCAGGCACGACATCCAGAATCTGCAGCGCATCATTCAATCAGCCGAGAAGGTTGTTGCACTTTCCTCTGGGATGCGACTCCAGACTGTC
Source organism: Leucoraja erinaceus (assembly GCF_028641065.1). Classification (NCBI taxonomy): domain Eukaryota; kingdom Metazoa; phylum Chordata; class Chondrichthyes; order Rajiformes; family Rajidae; genus Leucoraja; species Leucoraja erinaceus. The sequence goes on along the minus strand of NC_073387.1, from coordinate 29,604,575 downwards.
AAAGCCGCCACAGCCAGACATAAAAACAGCTTTTTTCCACGAGCAGTAGCTCTACTCAACAGCCAAAAATCTGTAGCCTCCTTGTGCTCTGCTGCTTTATTTCATTCCTCACATGCTTAAATTATAATGTTTTATTTTTAATTGTCTACTGTATATCATGTTGTTACTTGCGAGCAAAGCACCAAGGCAAATTCCTTGTATGTATACATATTTTGCTAATAAAATGTATTCAATTCAATTAAATAAAAGAGGAGCCAAGCTGTTTTCTACCAGGTATAATAAACGTGTAGTCATCTGGTCACAGTTTAAATGTTGCTTAATCTTTTCAGGCCAAGCGAACACTGAAAGCTCAGAAACTGCAGGAAGAGCTAGCATCTGGGAAGTTGGTGGACTATGCGGTGAGTACGATAACCCACCTAATACTTTGACATCATGGGATTGTGTTTCTGCCACGATCGGGCAGAAACTGTTTCTGGAAATTATCATGACCTTGTGCAGTAGATATAGAAACATCGAAACATAGAAAATAGGTGCAGGAGTAGGCCATTCGAGCCTGCACGCCATTCAATATGATCATGGCTGATCATCCAACTCAGTATCCTGTACCTGCCTTCTCTCCATACCCCCTGATCCCTTTAGCCACAGGGGCCACATCTAACTCCCTCTTAAATATAGCCAATGAACTGGCCTCAACTACTTTCTGTGGCAGAGAATTCCACAGATTCACCACTTTCTGTGTGGGGAAAAAAAAATTCTCATCTCGGTCGTAAAAGACTTCCCCCTTATCCTTAAACTGTGACCCCTTGTTCTGGACTTCCCAACATCGGGAACAATCTTCTTGCATCTAGCCTGTCTACCATGAGGGTTCACTGTATATTGCTTTGCTGAAGTTGTATTTTCAACATCTAAGCTGCGCAACATTTCTTTTTCCAATTTTACTGTAAATTTCGGTAAAGTGACAAATCTGAAGATCTTTCATTTGATTATCAGCCTGATGTTAGAAACATAGAAAATAGATGCAGGAGTAGGCCATTCGGCCCTTCGAGCCTGCACCGCCATTCAATATGATCATGGCTGATCATCGAACACGGTATCCTGTACCTGCCTTCTCTCCATACCCCCTGATCCCTTTAGCCACAAGGGCACATCTAACTCCCTCTTAAATATAGCCAATGAACTGGCCTCAACTGCCTTCTGTGGCAGAGAATTCCACAGATTCACCACTCTCTGTGTGAACAATGTTTTTCCCATCTCAGTCATAAAGATTCCCCCTTTATCCTTAAACTGTGACCCCTTGTTCTGGACGTCCCCAACATCGGGAACAATCTTCCCGCCTGTCCAACCCCTTAAGAATTTTTAAGTTTCTATAAGAACCCCCCTCAATCTTTTAAATTCTAGCGAGTACAAGCCGAGTCTATCGAGTCTATGAAAGACTTAACTCCATAGTTGATGTGGCAGAATGTGTTTTTCATTCATAGAGCTGATACCAATGTCAGGAAAAGGGACTATTGAATTGGGATAGGCTTTGCTTCCATCGAGCTGGGACCAATATTTTAGGGGATCGTAAAACTAGGGCTGTGGTTTTGGTGAGGGAAAATTTAGAAAGGAAAGTGTCCACGCTGTGTCTCTAAACTAAACTAAGCTAGATTTCCTCTTACCTTGAATTCTATAAGGCACTACCCAGTGTCCTGAATTCCACTGCAAATAAATCCAGCATATCCAATCTCCATTCCAAGCAATATCCTGGTTAATCTCCTCCACATTCTCTCCTGTAGTGTGGTGACCAGAACTATATAATACTCTAATTGCAGTCTTTGTATGAAGATCAGAGTCTTTGTATGAAGATTAGAGGCACAAATAGGAACAATTTAAAATCTATTGCAGAAATGTAGAAAAGAGACCAAAGTTGGGAATTAAATATTTTGGGGGATTGAACTTGCAGCAAAGGTAGGCAGAGAGTAGAAAAGGAGTAAGGGGTGCCCTGATATTAAAGGCAGTTGAGATGGAGAATCATAGTTTGGTTTGGGTGGAGATAAGAAAAGGCAAGGGGTAGAAAACACCATCAAGATCATATTTTGGCCTGAAAAAAGGGTGTGATAATGAACGGTGTCATATAAATCAGTGCATTAAAGATGTATGTAACAAGAAGAATACAATAATTATGGGAACTTCATGTTGCATGTTTGAATGTTTCTACACCTCCAAAAGATCACCCCTCCTCCTCCTCCTACGCTCCAAGGAATATAGTCCCAGCTTGTTCAACCGCTCCCTATAGCTCAGGCCATCGTCCTGGCAACATCTCTGTGCCATTTCCAGCTTGGCAATAGCTTTCCTGTAACATGGTGTCCAAAACTAAACACTGTACTCTAAATGTGGCCGCACCAATGTCTTGTATAACTGCAACATTACCTCACAACTTCTATACTCAAGTTAAGGTTGAGTTAAAGATAATATTAAAGACATGGCACTCGGAAAGTTATTAGATTTTTCAGTCATCCACTTTGTACAAATTGCCCTGTTGCTGTCATAACATATATGTATATGAAGTGTATATATCTTAATAATTAATTTATTAGCAACCAGCAATCTTCCCCTCTCAGCACTTCGCAGGGACCGTTCCCTTCGTGCCTCCCAGGTCCTTTCATCTCTTCCTTTCCCACTGTTTAGGGGCACAGGCAGTCTTTCCAATAAAGCAGTCAATCACTTGCTCTTCTTCCAATCTGGTGTACTATGGTCAGTGTTCACAACGTGGTCTCCTGTAGTTTGGAGAATCTAAAGGCATATTTGGTTGTTGCTCTGTGCAACGATTGAGTTCAGTTTGCAAGGGTAACCTGGAGCTATCTGTTTCCTGCTACTTGAATTCCCCATCGCAATCCCCCTCAGACCTATCAGTGGCCTCCTGTAGTGTTTTAGTGAGGCACTACACAGTTAACGTTTTCTGTCAAAGCAGATTGCAGCATTCTGGATTCGCTATTGAATTCCACAACTTTGGATCATTTGATTTCTTGGTCCATGCCAGTCATCCATTTATAATATTAATTCCGCTATCTCTTCCCCATTTTGCTTTGTTTTCCAGTCTGAGAGTGGGACACACCCACCTTGACCTGTTGGTCCTGTTCTCCTACTCTATTTCACAACTCCCTCGTTCTTTTGTCTCGGTTCTTACCCTCATTGCCCTGGTTTTACTCGCTGAGACACCCCCCCACTGCTCAGTCCCCTCCCTGCAGCTTTACAAGCTTATTTTGTATCCTTTTTTATGTTCTGACAAAGGGTCCCCCTACTGAAACATCTACTATGTTTCTCTCCCCATAGGCGGGGCTTGACATGCTGAGTATTTACAACATATTCTCTGTATCATATTCTTCTTATTCCTTCATAAGGTGATTATAAAAATAAAGAGGAATTACTAGATCAGCAAAACAAACTGCTGAAAGAATTCAGTGGGTCAAGCCAGCATCTGTGATACAAGGGAATGGTTGGCATTTCAGGTGGCGAGAGATCCTGTGCCAGGACTTGACGGGAATTTTTTTAATGTTTCTAACTGTTCCAGACTTGTTTCAGAGCTTGAATTTACTTTTAATATTCTTAAAGTGAACCAACTTTCGAACTTGCTCAGCAATCATTTATTAACTGCACGTAAGAGGGAACTTTTGACTCCGAAGAAATAATTAGCCTCTGACTACTGTCTTAGTGCTTAGTAGAATGTAATGCTCATTAATTACTTCCACTGCCTTGGCTTCCTTCAAACATGTGTATCTGCACGTAATTATTTTGTAATCAGGCTCCAGCCCTTTTTCATGAAACTTCAAACAACTAAAAGCAAAACTTGTGTAGTAATATTCAGTATTAGAAAAAGTGAAGAAATGAAGTGGCTTATTTTTAGTTAATTAATCCCATTATTCTTTGATGATGAGCCATCTATTTGTCATCTTCCTCGTTATTTGCTTTTTAATTGTATAATTGGGCTTCCACTGGTTGTAAGTTTTTTCGCCTACGTAACACATACAAGTGCATAGGATCATATGCACCCTGAAACCTTTTCAATGATTGTTATTAATTCGGAACACAAATCCCAAAGGAGGCCAAATATAGAACTACAGATGCTGGAAGTACTTGACACTTTTAACTATGGCAGTTAAGCATTTATTTCGAATAAATATTTCTAAATAAATATACTTTCACAAAAAATATACTCAGTAAGCCGCACAGCATTGATGAAGTGAAAAATGCAGCTGGTCAATGATCTTTCATCAAAACTGAGCTTTTATTGTTTGCTTGGTGTATGTATTATTATTATTATTTATTATTAAATTGTTCAAAACATTAGCGACGCAGTGGTGTTGGTTTTCGACGGCTCTTCGATTCAGTATGATTTCACATGGTATGTACACCATGTGAAATGTCACTACTGACAAAGTGCCTGTGTGACCAACTGGAAAGCATTTTTTAGTTTAAAAAACATTAATGACCATAGCAACATTTCAACAAGCGGTATATGTAGTTTGTATTGCCCATGGAATAAACAAGAAATTTACTACTGTTAATATAAAATTGCCCCATAGTATGTTTATACATCTCTATTTACTGTTGTGCTTTTCAGTGTAATTGTGCTATGTAGTTGATCTCTATTTTTATTACAGCAGAATTCTTCAAGATCGCAGTGGGGAGAAGACCATAATTCAGGAGTATGTATTTTAATTAAATGAAAAATTCCCATATAAATCTTTCACATCCATTTCAAGGATATCTGTGAAGTGTTTCTGTTTGGAGTTAATGTTGGATACAGTTTCAATTTTCACACCTTCTTTACTATCCATTCTTGATTTGTGTTTTAGTCTTGTTTCACAGGGGCAAGGCGGTGGTGTTCATTTTTCTAACGGGTGCTTTCACGCTATGGAGAACTAAGAAATGGATCAGTTATGCCCCAATGCGGTCCTCACTTAGTATTCCCTGAGTCATTGGATATAGAAACATAGAAATTAGGTGCAGGAGTAGGCCATTCGGCCCTTCGAGCCTGCACCGCCATTTAATATGATCATGGCTGATCATCCAACTCAGTATCCCGTACCTGCCTTCTCTCGATACCCTCTGATCCCCTTGGCCACAAGGGCCACATCTAACTCCCTCTTAAATATAGCCAATGAACTGGCCTCAACTACCCTCTGTGGCAGAGAGTTCCAGAGATTCACCACTCTCTGTGTGAAAAAAAGTTCTCCTCATCTCGGTTTTAAAGGATTTCCCCCTTAAATCCTTAAGCTGTGACCCCTTGTCCTGGACTTCCCCAACATCGGGAACAATCTTCCTGCATCTAGCCTGTCCAACCCCTTAAGAATTTTCTAAGTTTCTATAAGATCCCCTCTCAATCTCCTAAATTCTAGAGAGTATAAACCAAGTCTATCCAGTCTTTCTTCATAAGACAGTCCTGACATCCCAGGAATCAGTCTGGTGACCCGTCTCTGCACTCCCTCTATGGCAATAATGTCCTTCCTCAGATTTGGAGACCAAAACTGCACGCAATACTCCAGGTGTGGTCTCACCAAGACCCTATACAACTGCAGTAGAACCTCCCTGCTCCTATACTCAAATCCTCTTGCTATGAAAGCCAACATGCCATTCGCTTTCTATCAGGAGAATAAGCTGCGTCCCTCCTGCAGACAACTCATTAAAGCATTCCTACTTCTATAGGCTCAGATTTGAAATTATCTACGCTGAATGTCAGTATTTTGCTTTTTTTGCAATGATTTGAGAATAATATACATATAATACAGGTGCACAACCTTTTATCCGAAAGCCTTGGGACCAGACACTTTTCGTAATTCAGAATTTTTCGGCTTTTGGAATGGAAGATTTTTAGCGTAGATTTTAACGGCTGGCTCAGTGGTAGAGTGCCGGCTCATATCCGCAAGATCGTGAGTTTGCGCCTAGATCCCGGCAGTTACTTGATCGCGAGTTTGAGTCTTCAATGTAGTTTTTTCTTGCAGAATAGGGAGGGTTAGGATGGGATCATTCTCTGCGAGATGATCTTAGTGCGGGAGACAAGTGTAGGAGAGGTGTACTGACTGTGTGGGCAGAACTTTGGAAGTGATTGCCCACCATTCTCAAAAGCCGCTGTGTCTCCCTGTCCCTCCAACTCCAGAGGAATCCGCTCCCCGATGGGCGGCTACGGCGACAAGTGGCAGTTCGCCCACAGCCCGAGCTGCGCCACCCCAAGAACAAGACGTACCTTGCACACCATCAGCTTCTGCGTGTTCCTCTGGAGTTGGAGCGGGGCTGGGCTGGAGTTGCTGATCTGGGATCTCCATGCTTGCAGTGGGCCTGGGGGTCGGTGTCCCGATGAGGGGGCGCAGCTCGGGCTGTGGGCGAACTGCCACGTCGCCGTAGCGGCCCATCGGGGAGCGGCTTCTGGTGGTCCTAACGTCTCTCAACTCCTGTCCAGGGGGGTGGCCGGAGACGTCAGGACCAACAGGAACCCGCTCCCTACGATGCGCCGCTACAGCGACAAGTGGCAGTTCGCCCACAGCCCGAGCTGCGCCCCCTCATCCGCAACCCGGGTTCCTCTGGAGTTGGAGCGGGGCTGGGCTAGAGTTGCTGCTGGCTGTGAGTCTCTGGGATCTCTGTGCTTGCAGTTGGTGTCCCGTTGGTCCTGACGTCACCGGCCACCCCCCTGGACTGGAGCTGAGACTGGGAACTGTACCGCCCTTGCCCCCTCCCTCTGCAACTGCAAACAACCCCACAGTTCCCAGTCTCAGCTCCTGTACAGGGGGGTGGCCGGAGACGTCACAGCCCGAGCTGCGCCCCCTCATCCGCAACCCCAAGACCAAGACGTACCTTGCACACCATCAGCTTCTGTCCCTATGGGGAGCGTGTTCCTCTGGAGTTGGAACGGGGCTGGGCTGCTGCTGGCTGTGGGTCTCTGGGATCTCCGCGCTTGCAGTAGGCCTGGGGGTCGGTGTCCCATTGGTCCTGACGTCTCTGGTGACTGGCACTGACCTGCTGGCATCGCCGACGTGAAGACAGTGCAAAGCCCCCGCGCCGGTGCAATGGGCGGGGAGCTGGAGAGGGGAGGGAAGGGGTCACACACATGGCTGGGAAGCAGAGGGGTGTAGGTGGGGTGAAACTGAAGGGAGCGACAATCTGCTGCTGCCTGCCCGCTGACTTAAAAAAGTTCCCACGCAAGACTCACGATACACTGTGTATCGTGAGTCTACCGTGGGAACTTTTTAACTCAGCGGGCAGGCAGCAGCAGATTGTCAATTATTAACCCTCCCGCTCAATATACCCTCACCTTCTCTTTTATGAATGGGGATTTAGTTCCCCTTTCTTCGAGGACTGACCGGAGGTTCCGCTGTCACCTCTGCAGGCCGCCCTCGGTGAACGTCTTCAAGGACCGAAAAAATGTCCGCTATTCGGAGCTCGTTATTTGGAACTTCGGATAAAAGGTTGTGCACCTGTAATACCAGTTAGATAAAAACAAAGGGGAACAATTTTATACTTAATTGCCAAATTAATCAATATACTTATTCAAAGTCACATTTTTCATGTATGATCCATAATACCAATGATAGAGAAAATTTGTCAAGGACATTTCTAACATAAACAACATTTTATGATATTGATAATATGGGTGACTTTGCTGAAATTTGTTGTTTTTGATTGTTGTCTTGCATATCATTGAACTTTGTAATTGTTGTTATTTCAGGATAAGGACAATAGTGAAGATGAGGATGAAGATAAGTATGCTGATGATGTTGATATGCCTGGACAGAACTTCGACTCCAAAAGAAGAATTACAGTTAGAAATCTCCGCATTCGAGAGGACATTGCAAAAGTATGAATACACAGCACTTATGTTTAGGTTTCAGCTAAACTTTACTGAATGGTACCACTTACAGTTACTGAGGCCTCAAATGAAATGGCTGCAACTTGTTTATGCTTCCAGGGTACAGACATAGGCCTTTTCATTACTTCACGATAAATTTGATGTTCACTTTGCATGGGGTTGAGATCTTTTTACTATCTTATTAATTTGATAATGCACCAGCCTAGAACTGTTTTCATAAATTTCCACCTGTTTGTTTTATTTGGCCCACTTGTAAAACAAATGTAGGCTTGCATAGCAACCTGACTTGCAATGTGTCTTCTGGCTTAAGCAACAGATTTCTTTCCAACTTGCCTTCAGTCGATACACAAGTTGTCCAAAATTGTATTTGTATCCCAGTAGTATTTTAAAGTATTGAATTATTTAAAGTAAAGACCCTCCTAATCATTCCAACCAATTCTTAAAAGCCATTGGTAATTTCAAATTTCTTTGACTTCATTACTATGTAATTGAAAATAAAATTGCTGCATTACATCTTAAGATTTTTTAAATTCTTTACATTTTCTGTTCTGTAAAGAAAATTGTCACCATGTGCTAAACAGCACATTTCATATTTTGAGTACTAGAAATGTTAGCCCAGGGTAACCTATATCAGCATCTCTCCAGTCCGATACTGTTGATCAAGTGGTTATTGCCTTATAAGTAGCTTCAAAACCTTCCATACATGTTGCAATCAGACAAAACCAATAGAGTTTCATCTGGCACTCCATGTTTACACTTTGGAATCCGAAGGATGGGTTTTTCCTTTTATATTTTCATCTCCATCTCCAGAATTGAGAGACACTTACCAATCAACAAATTATTGCCACTCGAAGCGAGACCAGTGATCTAAACTATTCCAGGTCAGTTGAACATGAGACCTTGATTGACCAGCACCACACAAAAATAGCAGTCTTGAATGAGGAATTGGGACACCTTAAGAAAATTATATTTATTCCATCAATGCTGAAATTTGGTGGGTTGTAGTGCCAGAAAAAACTTCTGCAAAAGATATATAAATAAAGTGATTCTTTATACAGTATGTTTCAATTTTGCAGTACAAAATAAGAATAGTTAATTTAAATTTAATTGTTTCTCCACTTGTCATTTTTTTTTTAAATTTCTGTATCTTAGTACCTGAGAAACCTGGATCCAAATTCAGCATACTATGATCCGAAAACGAGAGCCATGAGGGAGAATCCTTATTCCAACACCGGGAGAAATACAGATGAGTAAGCTATTCGTGATGAATATCTATTTGAATAATTACCACAGCTGAATCAGGAGATATTTCTATCTACGTTAATTCTTTTTAGCTGGACCTGATACAATGTATCGTGCCGAGGTAACAACTACCAGGGAGCAGTTTCAAACAAAGAGGACAGCAGGATTGATCAGGAGAGGAAAAATAGAGTTTGAGAGAAGTTTGCAGAGAGCATGAAACCTCACAGTAAATGCTTCTGTGGAGATGTGAAAAGAAAAAGATTTGTGAATGCAAATGTATGTCCCTTGTAAACCGAAAATGTACGATTTATAATGGGCAACAAAGAAATGGCAGACCAGTTTCATGTTATGGTTCTGTCTTCACACAGAATAATATAAATAACTTCCCAGAAAAGTTGGGGAACATGGTGTAGTGACAGAGAGGCACAAAATGAAATAAGTATTTGTGGCGGAAATGGTTTTGGGAAGACTGAAAGCATTATAAACTGATGAATTCCCAATGTATGATGATCTTCATCCCAAAATATTCACGGAAGTAACGCAAGAAAATAGATTCTTTAGATTCTGTGCTAGATATTAAGACATAATGCCAGACTTAATCCCCATGTTTCTTCCAGCTTTCTTCCCCCTCCGCTCCACTAAAATCAGTCTGAAGAGGGATCCTGACTGGCAATGGAGGAAATTTGACAGTGTCTTTAGACCAATTTAGATTTTAAACAAAGATAGTAGCGATGAATAACTTATTTATTTTCAATGCAACAGCGATTACACCTCAAAAATATTTAAGGGGACGTGTAAGTTTTGGTATGTGCTTCATATTGTGCAAATATTTTATTGCGCATAATACCATGTTGCTAGGACATTATCCATTATTATTCTCTTGCATCTTTTTATTCTAGAGTTGGCTATGCAGGAGATAACTTTGTGCGTTACACTGGCGACACAGTCAGAATGGCACAGACACAATGTAAGTCATCTAATGCTTGGATTTGAAATATTTCATGATTTTTTATTTCATTTTGTAAGTTGCCAAAACTGTGTTTTGTTTCCTAACAGTGTTTGCTTGGGAGGCTTATGAGAAAGGTTCAGAGGTTCATCTCCAAGCTGACCCTACGAAGCTTGAAGTCCTTCATCAGTCCTTCAAAGTTAAGAAAGAAGAATTTGAGAAACAACAGAAAGGAAGCATATTGGAGAAGGTAAAATAAAATGGATTACAGTAAACCCATTGTTTGAACGGACCCCTTTATAACAGAAATCGATTTTTGCGGACGGATCCCCAACTTGCAGCGCCTCCCAGGCAGCTTGGAGCTCAAGCTTCGGAGGCCTTCTGCCAGCCTTTCTTCACCCACAACGGAATCCCACCACGAGCCACATCTTCCCATCTCCACCCCTTTCTACAGAGACCATTCCCTCAACTCCCTGGTCAACTCGTCCCTTCACACCAAAACCGCCCTCTCCCCAGGAACTTTCCCCTGCAACAGCAGGAGATGCAACACCTGAGCCTATACCTCCCACCTCAACTCTGCCCAAGGACCCCGGCATTTGGTGTCGATCTTTGCTTTAAACCAGCATCTGCAGTTCCTTCATACACATGATAATACCTTACTTGGTTATAACGGACAATCGGCAATAACGGACATCATTCTCCACCGTATGGTCTGTTATAATGAGAGTTCACTGTATATTGCTTTGCTGAAGTTGTATCTTCAACATCTAAGCTGCGCAACATTTATTTTTCCAATTTTACTGTAAATTTCAGTGAAGTGCCAAATCTGAAGAACTTTCATTTGATTATCAGCCTGATGTTGCTTGAAATGGGTTTCTTTTTCCGGCGTCTCTTGAGACAATGAGGGTAATGATTGAATATGAATGTAGATGTTAATCTTGTAGTCTGGTAGTGTGTGTGACTGCTATAGTTGTGGTATTAAATTAATACTATAAATACAATCAGAATACAATGTTCTTTGTCCTTTTCTATGGATTTTGTACAAAATCAAATATAAAGCAAATTATGCTAAAATAATCATTGTTTCAATGAATGGCACAGTGGTGCAACTATAGAGCTGCTGCCTCCCAGAGACTCGGACCAGATCCTGACTACGGGTGCTGTCTGTACAGAGTTTGTACGTTCTCCCTGTGACTGTGGGTTTCCTCCCACATTCCAAAGACATGTATAAATTGCCCCTAGTATGCAGTATGTGAAGGTTATCTTGCGTAGAACTAGTGTACGGGTAATTGATGGTTGGCCTGGACTTGGTATGCCCGACGGACCTGTTTCCACGCTGCATCTCAAAGCTCTGGCCCAAACCCATTGTTTTTCTCCAAGAAGGTAGGTTCGGAATTTGGTAAACATGTTCATCCTGCAGTTTATTTTGTTTAAAGGATTGTGAATACCATGGAAATAACTACATGGTGATCTGATCAATTTTTATAAACTGCATGGGGATCATCTCCCTTGTAGTAATTTAGAAACTGTTTTTAAATTGTAAACACTTCTCATCCTGTCATTACAGTATGGAGGCCAGGAGCACCTGAATGTCCCGCCACGGGAGTTGCTGCTAGCTCAGACGGAGGATTACGTGGAATATTCAAGGCATGGCGCTGTCTTAAAGGGTCAAGAGAAAGCAGTTATAAAGTCCAAATATGAGGAGGATGTCCTGATCAGTAACCACATAGTAAGTAATTGAGGCTTGATGTTAGAACTGCTTTTACTTTGATTTTTAAAAGTGTTTGATAATCTTTTATGGTCAGAATTTCATTTTTTGATCAGATGACTTAATGATTTTTCTTTTAAACAAAGCATCCAGCAGCCCTCTGCTCCTCCTACTCCCAATTTTCTGATTTTTCCTCTCCATATTGGACCATTTTCCTCATATCATCAACCCTTGCCGTGTTGTTTGTCTTCTGTTTGCTAGAAACATATTCCTATGAATTCTGCACTTAATAAATAATATAATAATTAAGACAACTTTACAATCAATATGAAAAAATAACATGGCGAATTAAGGTAATTTTGAGTGTATTTTATTGGTAAAGCTGACTTAAATACGTCAAGGTTCAATAAACATTAATGCGATAACTGTCCAGACAAGTTGTTTTCAATAGTTGGTGGAGGTATTAATGTTGAGTGAGTGCCCTTGTTCATTGAATAATATCAGGGAATAAAATGATGGACTAAAAATGAAAGTGGAATGTGATGGGATTTGGTTAAGACTTTTGAACTCAATGTCAAGAATAGTGGAGATAAAATCAATTGTGCTTAGAAGAGAGAAATAGAAAGGCACATAATGGAAAATAATTTGATGGATTACAGGGAATAGAACTGACCATTGCTCTACAGAGATCTGGAACGATCAGTGAACTGAATGAACTCCTCTGTTCCAAACTGTTTCTGTGATTCTTTTGCACTAGAACATAGAAACATACAGCACAGAACCAGTCCCTTCGGCCACAATGTCTGTGCTAAACATGATGCCAAGATAAACTAGTATCGTGTAGAACAGACGAAATTGATGTTTCATCCAATTAGATTGGTGCAGTAACACTTCTGGATTCAATACTGCATTTAAGATGAAGCAAATCCATGACTTGATATCCCCGAGATTATGTCTAGTAGTCTTCTCTCTACTTTTTCCCACTTTTCCATCCGTTTCACCACCACCTCCCGCATCACCATAGTATCACGAACAGACCACAACTATGTCTTGCCATCAGTTGAACTCCAAGCAAAAGTGACAACTTTGTAATGTTCTTATCAAGTGCAATAAGAGAGGTTGGTGTTTCACGACAATGTACTTTCTAACTCTTGGGTGGTTTCTTGGAAGCACTAATACCAGACTTCAATCCTTGAACTGATATCCAGACTTGAACCATGGTAAATGTTAATCAAAGTCAAAGTAGCCTTTATTGTTAATTCATGGAGTGTCATTTTGTAGTGGAGTGGGGTGAGCAGGAGGGTTTGAGATATAAATAATATCATCAACTAGAATGAAAAATATATTTTACACATTAGAGATATCAAATAAACATGCAAATACCTGAGAAGAAAAGGAAGAATAAACCTAATATGTGCAAATTACTCAAAATGACATTTATGGTAGTTAGAGGTGAAAGGGACAGTGGCACAGACTTTGTGGCAAATAGAACAAAACTGTATAGTGTACATTACAAAAGTGTACATTACTCTGTGAAACCTCTTGAAATGTTTCCATGAGCATAGTTTAATATAGATATTCCAAAATTGATCTGTCATTGGTTCAGTCCTATTTGGTTGACATGGATCTCTTTGCATCATTTTTCACAACAATCAGAAATGACATCAATTGAGATGAATCACTGATCTTTACAAATAGATCTACTATAAAATATCTTGAAAATCTTACTATTTGATGCGTGAGGTGAAAGGTTATTTAATTTTGAGCCAAACCATAAATGCTGCTTAGAAAAGAGCCAATCCTAATGAAAATTTCTAATGTTTTGCACGAGCACTAATTACTTGTCTAAGTATATATGTCCAAAAATAAATTATTTTTAAAATTGTATTGATTGGATGTTCATTTTCGTGTAATATTTTTCTCCCTATTTACAGGCTGTATGGGGATCCTACTGGAAGGATGGGAAATGGGGATACAAATGCTGCCACGCATTTATGAAAACTTCCTATTGTACTGGCGAAGCTGGGAAGCAGATTGCTGTAAGTACTACAGTACCTCAGGACAGCATGTTATGTTATAAACTGCCTGACAAAGAAGCAAAAATGTTTTGTACTTTTATTTGTGTTTTCATGAATATCGTATGATATTTACTCCACCTTGTACTGAAACTGAACAACAATATTCAAGTTTTGATTTATAATATTAGTCATAGCCAAAAGTTTTCCAACAGATGGTGGGGAATAATGACATGGGACACTGAAAAGTATTTTTTTTTAAATAAAATGGGGATATCAAAAAACCTTGGAACATAATGTTGCTGTTATGCACTCGATCTTTTATGTACTATAATCAGTTCAATGTTGGTTAAGAGAAACAGTTTTAATAACACAATTAGACCTATTATTCTCTCCTGGAAGGTGTTTTTAACTGAATTAGTTGTCAAGGTACATATACAACTTCAGTTAGCTCTGACAGATGATCCCGAGAAGATCGTACATCACAACGTAATCAATATTTGCATTATTCTTGCAACCTGCAGTTGATTTGCGTGGTCCAGTTAAGATTTTGTAGGTAGGATTGGTGGTGTTCATGCTGTCGTAAAGACGAGGAAACCATTCTGTTTGATCTCTTTGAGGTTGTCATCGCCAGCCACTTTAGTCTACTAAAGCCCTCGGTTTGACAGAAACCTGTTTGCAGGCTGTTTGATACACCCTACATGATAATAAATAGCTGAGCACATTGATCACAACAAAAGCTCCAACAACAATCTGGTTGTAACCATGAAGTCTTGTAACAGAATGTTTCTTATTAAACTGCCCTATTACTGAATTGTTCGAATACATTATTGAAATATACCCAGTGAAGCACAAAATTTCCCAGATTTGCCAAAAATGTAGGACACGTCCAATCGTACAATTATCACTATGACACTCACTATCAGCCTATTTTTGGTCATCAGTAAAATGTTTCATGGTACATTCAACGGTCCAATGTTGAGCCACTTGCTAGCCAATAATCTACTTACTGACATACAAAATGGTTAACATTGACTGACGAGGAGAAAGTTACTGTTCTTTAGACTTTATAGATACAACGTGGAAACAGGCTCTTTGGCCCACTTAGTCTGCTCCGACCAACGATCCCAACTATACACCAGCATCATCCTGCACATGGGGACAATTTTATGTTTTTTACCGAAGCCATTTAACCTACAAACTTGTACATCTTCAGGATGTGGGAGGAAACCAGAGCTCCCGCAGGAAATCCACATGGTCATTGGCAGAACATACAAACTCTGTACAGACAGCAACCATAGTCAGAATCGAACCCGGGTCTCTGGCGCTGTAAGGCAGCAGCTCTACCGCTGTGCCATTGTGCCATCCTTCTTGAATCGTCATTTGACTGAAGATTAAGCATCGAGGATCCCTAGACAAAGAATCTAAGAAAACATACCTGTAATTATTCTTCAGTTGTGACTACATGGAATCAGTCCTGGCACACCTGTTTTTTTGCAGAGCGATTACCCCAGAACTTGCATTTCTTGTGGAAGTGACATAACCCAACCATTTTCAGCTGCCATTCTTAGTGCAATTTGCTGCTGATTAAAAGATGCCCATCTGCACCTGCAACTCAATAAAATAATTGCTGTCTAGATGCTGCAAAACATAGACAGTATTCAGGTTAACAATTAACATTTGTATCCCATATTGACTAGTCAGTGGCCATCTCTGGAACAGTAGTTAACAATCTCCCGTTGTCTTTCAATAGCATTCCTACTGTTCAATCTTACTGGGATTATCAACATCCCAGGAATTTAATTGATCTAGCCCAGTAGGTAATGTGATTACACAAATAGCTCAGAGAGAGTGCTTGATTTTCCTAGGCTAATCTGCTAGCAGGGCACAAGAATTTGATGTAATATATTGAGTGCAGCTCCTACCAAAAGCTTGAGACCATGCAAGTCAGAGCAGGTGGCTTAACTGGAACCAACTTCAAACACTCACTCCATTTATAAAAACTTGTTTGGGTTTTGTTCACAGTGCTTCTAAAACTGGTTTCCTCCCACATTCCAAAAACGTAGAGGTCTGTAGGTTAATTGGCTTGCTATAAATGTAAATAGTCCCTAGTGTGTGTAGGGTAATATTAATATGCGGGGATCGCTGGTTGCCGTGGACTCGATGGACAGAAGGGCCTGTTTCTGCGCTCTCTCTAAACTAAACGAGTGACTTCTACTTCCGGAAGGATAGTTGATGCACGGGAACCTCCAAACCTGCAACTTTATCTTTTGATGTACCATCTTGACCTTTGACAGTTTATCACTGATCCATAGCACCGTGAGGCTGCATCGGTACGGTGCATCAAAAGGTAATAGGGAGAGGACGATAAATAGATCATCGATATGCCAGTGACACCCACGTCATATTAGTGAATTGAAAAAACTTCTGCACCTGGATCAACCAGCAGAGGGCATGCTTCTGCTTTAACAAAGCTATTGGGAATGAAGTTGTACTGATAGCCCCTATATTATAATGGTTTGCATTGACTGAATGTGCCCTCCAGAGTTAACATATCACTACTAAAAATTCACTCACGGAATCTGTCAATTTTTATTTATTTTCAGCGTGCATTTCTTGACACGTGCATAGGTTATGTGAGTTTACATTACAGAAAATTGCGAATATGGATGGTTTTCTGGAACTCATCCCTTTCCTATACGATGCATTGCCTGTATTTAATGAATAACCCACGTGTGATTAGAGTGAAGGATGATTACACGATAAAGCAAGTAGCTGAAGTAAACTGAAGAAGTTTCTGCGTGAAGGTAGAAATCCAAAAATGCATACCGAAATAGCAAAACTGGCATTCTCCTAAATTAAAAACTTTCATTTTATTTCTACTTGCATCAAAGAATCTTTGCATGAAGTATCAATCTAATTTTACATTTATTTAATTTTGATGGACTGCTATGTCGTTCCAGCAACATCCATTTTAACAATAGACATATTTTGAATGGAATAACGCAATGCTAAATTGTGCTGTTCTTTATTTTCTCATTATAGGAAGACGATGATTCCAGTTATCTACCTGAAATTCCAGATTCTAACCAGGAGGCATTTGAGAGTATACCAAAAACTTTAGTTGAGGCAAGTATCATTTGTGTTCCAATGTGTACATTTCGAGTGGGGGTGCTGTCGAGTATGGCTGCCCTGCCGGCAGCTGTTCGTCTTTTCAACCTTTTTTTTAATTTTTAGTGTGTTAGTGTGTTTTTGTCTTTGAGGTCTTCTAGTCTTTTTATGTGGGGGTGGGGGGGGAGATGGGGGAAACTTTTTTCTCAGTCCCTACCTGGTCCCTCCGAGTCGTATCTTCGCCCTCCTCCTCGCGGCCTACCAACGAGACTGGAGTGGCGTTTCCTGCCGGGACTGGCCAGAATTTCAGCTTCGGCGGTGGCGCAGCGCTGAAGCACCATTGCAGAGCGGGCGATGCCTTACCCGGGTTGCCGTGTGGTATACTCCGGAGTGCAGTGACCGCCGACTCCAACATCGCGGCGCTGACTTTTAAACACCGCGAAGCCTGGGATCACTTGCCAAGATCGCCAGTGTTGGAGCTCCGACCGGTGCGGCCTGTGGACTACGGGAGCTGCGGTCTCTGGTAGGAAGAGGCCGTTCCAGACACTCCAAGCCGCTGAGAGTGTTCTTCCGACGCCGGCGCTCCATCACCGGCGAGAGGGCCTGCAACATCGGGCCACCATCGCGGCGACTGCGGAGGCCTCAATAGGCCCGACCATGGGTGAACAAGAGGAAGAGGACTGGACTTTACTGCCTTCACTCACAGCGGGAACCATTGTGGGGGGATGTTTTTATGTTTAATGTTAAATTCTTTAATGTTGTGTTTTATTTTTATTGGTGTGCTGCAATGGCAACTCAAATTTCACTACACCAATTGGTGTTCGTGACAATAAATGTCCGTTGTCCTTCGTCCTTTGTCCAAACATAATAAACATTTTAACAGCATTTGAAACTTTTTAATTAAGCAATGACTTAGAAATGTCAGTTCCTGAATTGCTGATTTGAAAATCTGTGAAAGCTTGATTGCAACTTCTGTTGTAGAACACAAAGTGTTGGAGTAACTCAGTGGGTCAGGCAGCATCTCTGCAGAACATGGATAGTTGTTGCTTTGGGTCGGAATCCTTCTTCAGATTGATTGTAGTAGAGCGGGCGGGGGGGGGGGGGGGGGGGGGGGTTTGGAGGGTGGGTGTGAGGATGGGAGATTGGGATAGTGGGAGAACTGGGTGCCCATCGCCTGCAACCTCTCTTGATGACTTTGAAAATAAGGAGGCCATGGACATTGAGATGTGTTGACAAGTATTCTATACCTGCGCTAAATCAGCTAATTAGCATTTAATCAGCTGACGTATGCTAATTAGTTCATGGTGGATCAATTTCTGAATAAAGCTTGTCAATCTAGTTATATAAGACAGAGACGCAAATGCTGGAATCTTGAGCAAATCAGTGCTAAGAGTAACTCAATGAATCTGACAACATCTCTGGAGAGAATGGGTCCCCCTTTCGTTCTCGGTGGCACTGGTCTGCCTTCTCGTTCTCAATGGTCCACCTTGCTCTTGATGGTCCCCCTGCGCTCTTGGCGGTCGACCTCGGTGGGGTGAAAGGGTGATGAAAACCCAAGGCTGCCGTCAGACCCAGGCTCTGAGGAGGGCAGAGGAGGATCTGGTGAGGCCGCATTGGGAGGATTGTATCAGTTTTGGTCACCCTGCTATAAGAAAGATGCCATTAAGCTGCAAATGGTGCAGAGTAGATGTATGAGGATATTGCTATCTGAGCTACAGGAAAAGGTTGGGCAGGCTTGGACTTTATTCCCTGAGCACAGGAGGCTAAAGGGTGATGTTATAGGGTTGTATAAAATATGAGGGGAATAGATAAGTCCACATAATCTTTTTCCAAGAATAGAAGAATCAATAACTAGAGGAAATATGTTTACGATGAAAGGGGAAAGATAATAAGAACCTGAGGGGCAACTTTTTACACAGTGAGTAGTGGGTATATGGAATGAGCTTCCTAAGAAAGTGGTTGAGGCTGGTGCAATAACAAAATTTAAAAGACATTTAGGCAGGTACATGGATAGAAAAGATTTGGAGGACTATGGGCCAAATGTGGATAAATGGGTGTATATTGGGTTTCTAAATATCTAGCGTAGATGGAGTATTTTGGTTGACATGGACAAGTTGGGCTGAAGAGCCTGTTTTTCTGCTTGTATAGGTGTACGTCTGGAAAATACATTTGGCGCCATAATACTGAGATAGATCTTGACCAATGCAAAATGTGTCTGTTCTAGATTGCCGTTCTTAATAGTGCAGATTTTATTATTGATTTCTGTACACATCAGTTATATTGCTACCACACCACGTGAGAATGGTGTGAAGAAATTATCTGCCATATCAGAAACAGTTTTATTGCAGAAAAGCAGGATTATGATTATCTTAGTGTACAGATATAATTTCTGTATAGGTATTCTTTTGTCCAATGCAATGAGTGTTTATTTATTTGAATGTAACTTGTTTGGCTATACATATGATATTAATATGGATGGATAATTGATATCCAATATGAAGCTGAGCAAATGATTAAAGGTCAATACAGTGATTTCCACCTGAAGAGGAAAGTGGATCACTTTGATAAAGTTCAGCTGCTGTGGACTAGGAACTGACGAAAAGACAAACTGGAACAACTAATGTTATTACTACCAATTCATAATTGAAGTACATGGATCTAAGGATTATATGTCAACAAGTAAAACAATATAATTCCATTGAGAGGTTGTAGAATTGCAGCATTTGTAATGGAAATGTATTGGTTCTGATCTTTAAGAAACTCTCAGATGGAGAATTGTAAGGGCTTCAAAGGTTACTGGGAGAAGGCAGAAGAACAGGGTTATGAAGTAAAAATGGATCAGCCATAATCGAATGGCAGAGCAAACTTGATGGGCCGAATGACCTAATTCTGCTTTATGTCTAATGGTCTTATGCGAGGTGTAATGTTGCATGGATAGCAATTATTGCCTTGTGGAGTGATCCAAGTTATTGATCTGCCACACCCACTGAGTTTCTCCAGCAGTTTTTTATCCCACATCAGTCTGAAGAAGGGTCTCGACCCGAAACGTCGCCTGTTTCCTTCACTCCATAAATGCTGCCTCACCCGCTGCGTTTCTTCAGCATTTTTGTCTACCTAAGTTATTGATCTAGCACACAAAAATGCAGGAGAAAACTCAGCAGGTGCAGCAGCATCTAGCGTTTTGGTCTATGACAAGTTAATAAACTGGCTTGTAATAATAAATTTGTGTCAAAATATTAGGGCAGGGAGATCCAGGGCTTCCCAACCATAGATTATTTTTCTACCTGGAGTGCTGGGGTTGCAAGAATGGGTGTATGAGGTCTGGAACACTGTTGTTAAAATAATTTAGTGACCAGCACCCAAGCTTACGAAATACTTTGTACTAATTAGGGGTGGACAATAAATACAGTTCTGGCATCTGTAATTCCCACATCCTAGAAAATGAATAAATATAATTGTAACAGCAAAATGAATGTTTGTTGTTTACAGATACATAAAGAAAAGCTTAAAGCTGACAAGAAGAAGAAAAAGAAGCATAGGAAAAGTCATGGCTCAGAAAGTGAAGAGGAAGATGCAAAAAAGAAAGAAAAACTGAATAAGGTATGTTACACATTACTAACAAATTTACAATTAGAACCAGACATTGGCCACTCAGCCTTTCGTATCTGCTTTGCTGTTTAGTTTAGAGATAGCCTGGAAAAGGGCCCATCGGCCCCATGTCCGCGCCGACCAGCCATCACCTATACACTATTTCCATCCTGCACACCAGGGACAAGCTAAAGAACTACAAACCTGCACGAATATGGGGAAAAAACTGGAGAACCCAGGGAAAACCCACGCAGTCACAGGGAGAACGTGCAAACTCTGTACAGAGATCACCCGTAGCCAAACCTGCAAATCTGGCACTAAAAGGCAGCAGCTCGACCACTGTGCTATCCTATATTTAAGAGATGGCTGATCATTATTGGCTGTAGTCTTTCTCATTATTAAAGGCTGCCAAAACAGATCCCACTAGGAGTGCAGGCACATGGCCACATTTTCCCAAAAGGCTTTTGGCACATCAATCAGTCAGTATTGAGGATTTGGGAGGTCGCTGGAAAGGGTGCTTTTTACGAGGATGTTGCCAGGATGTTTTCAGGCCAAGATAGACACCCTCTGCAGCGGGACTTTCCCTGGTCACACTCTTCCCTTAATATCTTTAACACTTCTAATATTTTTTAATGAACCATACCCTCCAACACTTTTGCCCCAACGGGATACTTTCCCCTGCAACACTCTCTGCCTTTAACTCCCCTCCCCTACCCCCTCCAAGGTCACCATCCACCTCCCCCCTCGTCACCATCCAAGGACCCCGACAGTCTATTCAGGTGGGGCAGAGGTTCACTTGTATCTCGTACAATTTCATCTACTGTATCCACTGTTCCAGGTGTCAACTTCTGTACATTAGCGAGACCAAGCGCAGGCTCGCCGATCGTTTCGCTGAACACCTCTGCTCAGTCCACCCTAACCTACCTGATCTCCTGGTTGCTCAGCACTTTAACTCCCCCTCCCATTTCCAATCTGACCTTCCTGACCTGAGCCGCCTCCATTGTCAGAGTGAAGCCCAGCACAAATTGGAGAAACAGCGCCTCATATTTCGCTTGGGTAGCTTACACCCCAGTGGTATGAACATTGACCTCTCTAAATTCAAGTAGCCCTTGCTTTCCCCCTCTCTCCATCAACTTCCCCCTTCCCAGTTCTCCCACCAGTCTTACTGTCTCCGACTATATTCTATCTGTCCTGCCCACTCCCCTGACATCAATCTGAAGTATTTCCTATCTGGAGACAAACCATGTTCTCATATAGTAGATTTTCAGGTAATAATTATTAGTGCTGACATAATTTTCAAAATGAATCTACAGATTTACAGTGATAGAGCACTTGTCAGTATGCGGCAGTGAGGTGAAACAATATCAATTGAGTGTGTTTTACTGTCATGTGTCATGAAACGGCACAATGAGATGCATACTTGCAGCAGCACAAAGGATATGTGAACATAGTACTTTGTAAACACCATAGTATACAGAAAATAATATATTAAAATAAATATATATATCAAAAATATATGAAAGCATATTTATGGTATATATTTAAAAAAATAAACAATGATCTACCAGTGTTATTAAGTACAGCTGTATTTTCAGATTAGCCATCAGATGTTTTAAATCAATGCAGAATGTTTTGCTGAATTTGGATTTGATTGCAATGGTATATTTTATTAATGAATAGTGCAAAGGAATTCCTTGACAGCACTAGGACTATACCTACCTGCAGCAGATGCTCCAGTGGGCAAGTTCCCAAACAAATCCACCTCCAACACGATCAGCAAGTCCCCATATTCCATGTAACTTTCTGGCTATAAATACCAAGCACCACCCACGGAAATGCTAGCAGATCATGTCCCCAGGCTTACTGGCTGTCAAAACTATTAGCACTTGATTGTTCTGGATACTTTTGAGATATAGCAGCATTTGCAAGCTATTTGTAAATGAAATCTATTAAATATGTTAGTGTTTCTGAAAGAAATTAAAATACCCTAGAGAATTATTGAAAATGCTGCATTAGTTGACGATTAATTTTTTCAAATGTAAACTACCCAAGGCTCATTCACTCCTTTTTACTGAAATTCTGGTAATGTTAAAAAGTGCCAGATTTAGGGTCATGCAACCCAGAAATAGGCTCTTCGGCCCAACTTGTCCATGCCGGCCAAGGTCCCTTCATTAAAAACTGCAGTATGGTGTTGCTCTGATGTGGGATTTTATAGTGTACTAGACCAAGGGGGACCCGTTGGGTCCCGTCCCCTCAAAGCAAGGTTGCGGAAGGGCGGGAGCGGCCAGCATCGTCACACACACACACTAACCACCACCCCCCCAATACACAGGGGGAGAGGGGGGGGAGAGGGAGGGAGTGGGAGGGGGGGAGGGCGGCAGGGCAGGGGGGGGGGGAAGGGGGGGGCGGGGGGGGAGGAGAGGGGAAGCGGGGGGGAGGTCCATTCAACGCGCGTTTGGGGGGGGGGGGGGGGGGTGTTTTGCGCACACACTAACCACCCCCCCCTTGATATATTAATATTATTCATTGGTCTCCTCTTACCCCATCCGCGCCTTATCTCGAGGGGCAGCGAGAGTGAGGCAGAGAAACAGATAGATGGGGAGAGGGACATGAGGGGAGAGAGGGGGTGTAGAGGGATGGGGGGGGGGGGGAGGGGGGAGATAGTCTCTTTGCCCTAACATGTCCATGCTGACCAAGGGGCCTCCATTAAAAACTGCGGTATGGTGTTACCCTGATGTGGATTTTTCTCGTGTATTGTTGGAGTATATTTGAGAATTAAGGAATATCCACATTTATATTTGTATCCAAAGTTCCTGAAAATTGCAGATGAAATGCCTTTTTGTTCCACTCAAAATTTGGGCAGTATGGTTTGTCAACAATGCAAAAATAGTTTACAATCATTACTTTTTAAATAGTGTAACTTTAAATCACAGTATCATTATTGCATCTTTGTCTATATTTTTAATTTAACTTTTGAAATTTTTACTTTCTGATCAGTCATCACATGCCTCTGTTCAATTCTAGATCGTATGAATGAGTTTGGGATATTTTTAACCGTTTGACCTTTAAATCCCCCATAAAGGTGTTTATTGCTGAATATGGGAGCATCACGGAAATTGAAACATTTATTAAAAAACTAGCAATATATATTCAACCAAAATGCACATCCAATTTACATTCACATTCACATTATACACCAACCCGGGATTGCAGTTTTCAGTTTTTGGTGCTTATTTTCAGGAGTCAAATGTTAAACTTTCAGGATTAGTGATGTAGTGTAACGTTTTACATTTTTTCCCTTGCTTAGGCCCTGGTAGCTGAAGAGGCTCGTTTGAAGCATGTTGAACTTCTGTTGCAAATAGATGAACGTAAACGTGGGTACAACAGCATGTATGAAACAAAAGAGCCCACAGAAGAAGAAATGGAAGCATATAGAATGAAACGCCAGAGGCCTGAAGATCCCATGGCTTCTTTCCTTGGGCAATAATAAATAGTTTTTCAGTCTCAAATTATTTCAATGTCTTGATTTGTTTAACTAAACTTTGAATACATTTTGTATTTTTTGTTAAGGTGAAAATCTCCCAATTAATTTCTTGTTTTAACATGTTCTCCGCTATGAAATAGCAGAGATAATTTTCCACAAAGAATGAATGCAATTTATTGTTGGTGCAATGTTCATATTATCTTACCTACACCATTTCTATTTTTAATGCTTAAATTCCAACTGAGTACAAATTTGTGTTGTATTCCTTCTTGTTGCAAAATAACAGGCTTTTTTCTAATTTATTATGACCCAGCATTTGTATGGAATAAGATTAATGATTGAATCATCTTAAGTTCTTGACAATGCATTGGATCTGCTTTCTTCATTTCAGACCACAGCTGAAAAACGATGTACAAAATTGTTCAGAATTTAAATTGTAAGGTCTGCTCATTAGTTTTTCAGCATCACTGGAACATTGATGTTTGCACGAACAGTTTTTTCCATTGCCAATTAAGTCACTAATAATAATTAACAAGATAAATAGGCAATCCAGAAGGAGAAAGGGTTGCATAATGAAATAATAACTATCAGCCAAAATGGCAATAATTCTTCAGTAGCTGCCTTGCTAAGTAGGTAATTGTACATTTGAAAGGGGGTCTTGTATGTTTCAGTTGCGACAAAATAGTTCCTCTTGTTTCTATGCCTATGCAACCATTACCCCACCCTTCAGTACACTCATTTCATCCGATGTCCAAATATCCCCAGTTAACTAAGAAACTGGTTAACAGTATGATCTTACTAATTGTATTGACTGGATATCTTGACGTAATTAAGTACACAGTGTCCATTGAGATTGTATGTTGCGAGATTGTATATATTTTTTAAACTGCTAACTTGTTTGCTTTTTATTGTTTAGAAAACAAAGATTTAAGATTGCGATTTATCTTATTCCTAACCTATTTCCATTCTTTCTCACTGCAATAAAATTGCCATTGATGTGGATGGGCTCCCCATTCTGCAATAGGCTGGTCAGGCAAGTGTTCAGTGTGCAGAATCTGCTTGTCTCTGGCTGGAGTTCACTGGCAGCACAACCAGCAAACTTGTGCCTTCCATATAGGTAGACAGACTAGTTCCTGATGGGCCGCGGCTGTGGACCAAGAATGTGGCAGGACGCCTTTATTGAGGCGCCGCAGCCTCTATGCCTCCTGGATCACCGCGTAGAAGACCGGGTCAGGGCCTAGCGGGTCGGATTCCGGGTTGGTGGAGCTCGCGGCTGTGGCCCGGGTCGGCACTACGGAGGCGTGAAATAGAGCATCAAGTGGTGAGGCCTCGCGACGATAGGGCGTAGGCGGTGGTGAAGCCTTGCAGCGGCAGCCATGCCTCGTGGGTCGACCAGCGGTCGATGAGAGCGTGGAGGACTCAGTGGGGTGGGGGTGGGGTGCGACGACAAAAGGAGCTGGTGTGCTTTATAACTCAGTGGGAAGGTGACTGGGATTTGTATACATTGTGTATTCAAACATTATTTCACTGCCTAGTCACATGTGACAATAAAGTATTTCTATTTGTACAGGAATGCTGAATATGTTAGCACATAGTCATAGATAGATGAATACAGTATAGAAACAGGCCCTTCAGCCCAGCTCACTCACACTGGCCAGCAATGCCCCAGTTACCCTAGTCTCACTTGCCTGCGCTTGGTCCATAACCCTCCAAACCTGTCCTATCCATGCACCTGTCCAACTTTCTTAAACAATGGGGTAGACCCAGCTTCAACTCCCTCCTCTGGCAGCTTGTTACAAAAGTGACCCCTTGGATTCTTATTAAATTTTTCACCTTCACCTTGAACCTGTGTCCTCTGGTCCTCGGTTCCCCTACACTGGGTAAAATACTCAGTGCATCTACCCGATCTATTCCTCTCATGATTTTGTATCCCTCTATACAATCTCCCCTTATCCTCCTACGCGCCATGGAATAGAGACCCAGCTTATTCAACCTCGCCCTATAGCTTACACACCCTCTAGCCCTGCCAACATTCTCATAAATCTTTTCTGAATCCTTTCAAGCTTGACAATATCCTATAACATGGTGCCCAGAACTGAACACAATATTCTGAATGCGGTCTCACCAACTTATACAAGTGCAACATGACCTCCCAACTTCTATACTCAATACTCTAACTGATGAGGACCAAAGTGCCAAAAGCCTTTTTGACCACCTTATCTACCTGCAACTCGACCTTCAAGGAACCATGCACTTGTACACCTAGATCACTCTGCTCTACAACACTACCCAGAGGCCTGCCATTTACGTTGTAGGTCCTGCCCTTGTTCGACGTCCCAAAATGCAATACCTCACACTTCTCTATTAAATTCCATCAACCATTCCTCTGTCCACCTGGCCAATAGATCCAGATCCTGCTGCAATCGTTCACAACCATCTTCACTATCTGCAAAACCACTAACTTTTGTATCATCAGCAAACTTGCTAATCTTGCCCTATATTTTCTCATCCAAATCATTGATGTAGATGAAAAACAGCAACGGGCCCAACACCGAACCCTGTGGCACACCACTAGTCTCAGGCCTCCATTCTGAGAAGCAACCTTCCACCATCACCCTCTGCTTCCTTCCATGAAGCCAATTTGCGATCCATTGAGCTATCTCCTTGGATCCCATGAGATCTAAGCTTCCAGAGCAGCCTACGATGTGGCACTTTGTCGAACGCCTTACCAATGCTGAGAGTTCTCCCTGTAGAACTGCCAGCATTTCCCAACAAATTCTGGTTTAATGTTCTCATCCCATTCCCGCTCCAACCAACTTATTGGTATAACTTTCTTCAGCCTTTTATTATTACACTGCATGTGGTAATTTCGATCATTGAATATTTTTACACAGCCAGAGTTGGCGTGTTGAAGCCTCGAGACCAACAGCAACACCAGGATATAACGGTGTGTTTAATAATTAGCAAAGCAAGACTTGATTGTCTATCATCCTTGATTTTCTCTATCCCAGTTCACTGATGAATGAGTTCTTGGGGATTTGGCGAATTAGCTTCCCATTTCATTCGAAGAGTAGGAACAGCAAAGATATAAAAAATATTCGTACAGGTGTACATAATAACTGGTGCCCCTCTAATTTCAGCCAAATAAGGGATGTTTCTGGGATAAAGTGACATGATGAATGAGACTTGAGAGCCAAACCGGTCTCCAGTCTGTTGTGGTGCAGTTGCTGGAGCAAGGCTTGTGTTTTTCTCTTAAATCAGAGTTTTCAATTAGACTTCTGTTCTGTGATTTTCTCTATTGAAAATCTGAACAATATTGGTTTTTAGTTAGTTAGATTTAGCTCTTAGGGTTAAGGGAATCAAAGGATATGGGGGAAAAGCCAGAAGGGGGGTAGTGATTTTGGATGATCAGCCATGATCATTGAATGGCGATGCTGGCTCGAAAGGCCGGATGGCCTACTCCTGCACCTAGTTTCTATGTTTCTAGTGCGTTATGGATAACTGAATTATTTCAAATATTTAAACTGAATTACAATAAAACAAACAATTACGAAGGATAGGGATAAAGTCCAACCTGAATTATTGCCCCTTTGCCGGTTAATTGATAATGTGATGGAAACCGTTGCTGACAACGTGCCAAGCCCCACTTTACAATGGGGTTCTCGCTATTCCCTGGGATCATCTAGCTCCTGATTTTATCGCAACTTGGGACCAAATATAGGCACAGAAAAATTGCAGATCCCTCAGAATCACGTATGACAGTCTTCCACTCCTGATTTGTGAGTTCTGTTGTAGCTGATGAGGTAGTGCAGATTCTACCAGAGATGGTGGCTGACAGTGTTTGTGAGATGATTCTCTTCCCCCTCCCCCACCTTTGTCCCGTCTGTTCCACATGCATGATCTCAGTTCTCAATACATTTTGAATGTTCCTCCTCTACCTTGTGTAAAGGTGAGCCAGAAATTCCTAGGACTCAGTGGGAATATTGTATTGCTTTGTGGGTTCTTTAAAAACATCCTTGAATCCTTTCATCTATCTACCTGGCGATTGATCTTTTCATGTAACAGAACTCAGCGCAGTGTTTCCAAAGTCTCGTGTTGGGCAAGCAAACAATGCGGCCGACAAAATGTAGCCAACTGATTGTAACTAGCCCTAATTACTGGCGATGTTGGCCTGTGAAGACACTGGTGCTTAATTTATCCTTCCAGTGAACAGGGAGAGCTTTGCAGAGACTGGTGTTTTTCTAATTCCTCGAGGTACCCAATGTAGGTAAGGTAAGATTGATGACATGTACATCAAGGCAGCATTTGACCCAAGTGTGGCGGTTACTTCCAAATCAAATTGGAATTATTGGAAACCAACGGAAAACCAAGCTGGATTTAAATGTTGCATTAAGGACAATGGTGAGGACTTCAATTAAACCTGCCTTAGTTTATCACCACAATAATTCCTCAGAGCAGCAGCCTAGGCCCAAACAATTGTGACTTGTTCATTTTTATTTGCTGTTGGAAAATTATAACAAAGATGTACTGCTGAGGTTTGTAAGGCATTGATCAGACCACATTTTGAATATTGTGAGCAGTTTTGGGCCTCATATCTGAGGAAGGATGTACTGGCATTGGAGAGGGTCCAGAGGAGGTATACGAGAATCACCCCAGGGATGATTGGGGTAACATGAATGTTTGAAGGCATTGGGCCTGTATTTGTTGGAGTCTCGAAGGATGAGGGGGAACCTCAAAAGCCTGGATAGAGTGGATGTGGAGGGGATGTTTGCCACTAGTGGGAGAGTTTGGGACCAGAGACACTAGCCTCAGAATAAAACGACATACCTTTAGAAAGGAGATGAGGAATTTCTTTAGTCAGAGGGTCGTGAATCTGTGGAATTCATTGCCACAGAAGGCTGTAGAGGCCAAGTCAAATTATAATTTTAAGGGGGAGATTGATCGATTCATGATTAGTACGTGTGTCAGGGATGGGAAGAAGTAGGTATGTTACAAAACCTACCTGAATCGTCATTGAGAATCTGCCCCACCCCGTGTGCGCGATTTTGGCGCTGTTTAGAGGGGACGGGTTTAAAACGCGATTTTTACTAGGCTGTTGCAATCGAAAATGTTCAGCCTAGTAAATCATTAACGAAAAATCGCTGAAAGACCCCGTCGCAAAAGGTATTATTAGTTTTTATGGCCTTGTATAATAGTTATAGTAGTTTAAAAATCACTCTCTCAACCCTCAACCTCTCGCAGCCCCAGGGTTTTATAAAGCAAACAATTAAAGGTATGTACCTTATTTTTACATTAAAAGGGGCTTCTTAAGAACCCTGTCTATAAAGTTTTCTATAGCGAGTAGCTCATTTTAGGCTTTTTATATCCCGCAGTATTTTTCTGGGCATTTGAGGGCACAAATCCAGCGCAATGTGAACGTTCTAAACCAGCGCGTTCACAGGAACCCACTAGAAAGCTGATTTAAATGGACTTTAATTTACAGCAATTGAACACTAAATTCCTACCATTTGGCCTATAAATTGATGTAAATGAGATTTAAAAATCATGTTTTATTGTGAATTATTTGTGAATATTATTTGGACACTTAAGCTATTTAAAAATGTTAATCATTTATTAAGAAATGGATAGATGTTTAGATCTAGTAATTGAAGTTTGAAATTAGCTACAATTGGGTAACTAACTAATTATATGCTTTAATTTCAGGTCATCCAAGTAAGATTATTTTATATTTGTTTCAGACTGGTTCAATCTATGATAACTGAAAATTTCATTCAGTTCTCTTAATTTTTAAGAAGGTTATGGGCTTTTGACTGTCCATGATCACAGCTTTTTTGTTATGTCCATAGAAAATCAATAGGGAACAAGATGCTAATTTCCGAGTATGAAAATAGCCATAACTTTTTTATTACTTGAGATATGAAAGTGAATTAGGTGTCAAATTAAACTTATTTTTATGCTTTATCTGATGGGATAAATTGCAGACTTGATTTTTTAAATCTCAAAATGTTGTAACATTGCTAGGAGAAGAAATTCTTATAGAATTTTTCGAGGATGTAACTAGTAGCGTGGATAGGGGAGAACCAGTGGATGTGGTGTATCTGGACTTCCAGAAGGCTTTCGACAAGGTCCCACATAAGAGATTAGTATACAAACTTAAAGCACATGGCATTGGGGGTTCAGTATTGATGTGGATAGAGAACTGGCTGGCAAACAGGAAGCAAAGAGTAGGAGTAAACGGGTCCTTTTCACAATGGCAGGCAGTGACTAGTGGGGTACCGCAAGGCTCAGTACTGGGACCCCAGCTATTTACAATATATATTAATGATCTGGATGAGGGAATTGAAGGCAATATCTCCAAGTTTGCGGATGACACTAAGCTGGGGGGCAGTGTTGGGTGTGAGGAGGATGCTAGGAGACTGCAAGGTGACTTGGATAGGCTGGGTGAGTGGGCAAATGTTTGGCAGATGCAGTATAATGTGGATAAATGTGAGGTTATCCATTTTGGTGGCAAAAACGGGAAAGCAGATTATTATCTAAATGGTGGCCGATTGGGAAAGGGGGAGATGCAGCGAGACCTGGGTGTCATGGTACACCAGTCATTGAAGGTAGGCATGCAGGTGCAGCAGGCAGTAAAGAAAGCGAATGGTGTGTTGGCTTTCATAGCAAGAGGATTTGACCATAGGAGCAGGGAGGTTCTACTGCAGTTGTACAGGGTCTTGGTGAGACCACACCTGGAGTATTGCGTGCAGTTTTGGTCTCCAAATCTGAGGAAGGACATTATTGCCATAGAGGGAGTGCAGAGAAGGTGCACCAGCCTGATTCCTGGGATGTCAGGACTGTCTTATGAAGAAAGACTGGATAGACTTGGTTTATACTCTCTAGAATTTAGGAGATTGAGAGGGGATCTTATAGAAACTTACAAAATTCTTAAGGGGTTGGACAGGCTAGATGCAGGAAGATTGTTCCCGATGTTGGGGAAGTCCAGGACAAGGGGTCACAGCTTAAGGATAAGGGGGAAATCCTTTAAAACCGAGATGAGGAGAAACTTTTTTCACACAGAGAGTGGTGAATCTCTGGAACTCTCTGCCACAGAGGGTAGTTGAGGCCAGTTCATTGGCTATATTTAAGAGGGAGTTAGATGTGGCCCTTGTGGCCAAGGGGATCAGAGGGTATGGAGAGAAGGCAGGTACGGGATACTGAGTTGGATGATCAGCCATGATCATATTAATGGCGGTGCAGGCTCGAAGGGCCGAATGGCCTACTCCTGCACCTAATTTCTATGTTTCTAAGGCAGGAGAATGGGGAAAGATAGATGGGAATGACAAAGTAGACGATGGGGTGAATGGCCTAATTCTGCTCCTACAACTTATGGACTTTGAATGCCTACTTTAAAAATAAAATAACTTTAAACAACTGTATAATTATATTTTGGATAATCTGTAAGCAAATTTTGGTGAGATTAATCAAAAAATTAAAGATTTTGATTTATTTAATTCTTATAGTTTCAACCATCTGATCAATCAAGTAACTCACGAACAATTCCAGTTCAAATGAATGAGAATCGTGAATTTTGTACAGGTTGGACACAATTGTATGCTCTCTGCAGCTTGCGTATGACCTATTTATGTAGAGCTTGATGTCCTTTTTGTGAATCCCAGCCAGAGGCGGTCAGGACCAACACTGGTGTAGTTTTATAAATTGTCAATCACACTAAAACTGCAGGAAAATCTTTTAAAACAATATCATTATTAACCTTGTGCTAACTTTGTTATTATCAGTTTTAATATTAGGGATGGCAAATTTAAATTTAAAATGCTTCTCCCGACCACCTTTGAGGTGATGCAGCTGTTGGAGCTGCTTCCTCGCAGTGCCAGAGACTTGGGTTTGATCCTGAATGGGCATTGTCTGTTTAAGAAGAAACTGCAGATGCTGAAGGTAGACAAAAATGCTGGAGAAACTCAGCGGGTGAGGCTATGGAGCAAAGGAAATAGGCGACGTTTCAGGTCGAGACCCTTCTTCAGACTGATGTGGGGGTAGGGGGGAGCAGGAAGAATAAAGGAAGAGGCGGAGACAGTGGGCTGTGAGCTGGGAAGGGGAGGGGAAAGAAGGAGAAAGCAGGGACTACCTAAAATTGGAGAAGCCAATGTCCATACCTCTGGGGTGTAAACTACCCAAACAAAATATGAGGTGCTACTCATCCAATTTACAGTTGGCCTCACTCTGGCCATGGAGGAGGCCCAGGACAGAAAGGTCTGATTCATAATGGGAGGGGGAGTTGATGTGCTGAGCTACCGGGAGATCAGGCTGGTTATTGCGAACTGAGCGGAGGTGTTAGCGATCGCCAAGCCTACGCTTGGTCTCACTGATGTAGAGCAGCTGACACCTAGAGCAGCGGATGCAATAGATGAGGTTGGAGGAGGTGCAGGTGAACCTCTGCTGCACCTGGAAAAACTGCTTGGGTCCTTGGATGGAGTCAAGGGGGGAGGTAAAGTGACAAGTGACTCACGTCGCAGCAGCCTCTGCAGTCTGTCGTTTTTTTTTTTTGTCTCGTTTGTATGTAGTTTTTATTATTTTTTTAAACTGGGTATGTGTGTGGGGGGCGGGGGGTGGGGAAACTTTTTTAAATCTTTCCCCTGCACGGAGAACCCGACCTTTTCTCTGTCGGGTCTCCGTTGTCATTGTGGCCGAGCACCGTGGAGCGGCCTCCAACCGGACGACCTGGGACTCCAGTCGCGGAGCTGCGGACTTACCCACCATCGTGGAGCTGGCCGAGTTCGGAGTGGGAGGAGCGGTGGTGGCGCACTGCTGCGGCCCGACCCAGGAGATTCGGAGGCTCCAACCGCAGGTCTGGTAGACAGTAACACCGGGAGCCCGCGGGTCCCTGCTGGGAGACCGCTTTACGGGGCTTCCGCAATGGCGACTTCTCCCGCCCGAGTTGAGGGGTTGAGGATGACCTGGAGCGGGGGCTTACATCATCGCCCGGCGCGGCTTTATAATTGCCGCGGGACATTTACCATCGCCCGCCGAGGGCTTTGACTCTGATATCGGGAGGAGAACGGGGAGTGCAGGGGAGAGATAAGACTTTGCCTTCCATCACAGTGAGGAGGAGACTCACTGTGATGGATGTTCGTGTAAATTATGTTGTGTCTTGGTTCTTCTTGTTTGTATGACTGCAGAAACCAAATTTCGTTTGAACGTCTGGGTTCAAATGACAACAAATAAATTGTATTGTATTGTATTAAGTGTAGCTCCCTCCATAACTCCCTGGTCAATTTGTCCCTTCTCACCCAAACCACCCCCTCTCCTGGCACTTTCCCTTGCAACCGCAGGAAATGTTACACTTGTCGCTTTACCTCCCCCCTTGACTCATCCAAGGACCCAAGCAGTCTTTCCAGGTGCGGCAGAGGTTCACCTGCACCTCCTCCAACCTCATCTATTGCATCCGCTACTCTCGGTGTCAGCTGTTCTACATCGGTGAGACCAAGCGTAGGCTTGGCGATCGCTTCGCCCAACACCTCCCCTCGGTTCGCAATAACCAACTTGATCTCCCGGTGACTCAGCACTTCAACTCCCACTCCCATTCCGAATCTAACCTTTCTGTCCTGGGCCTCCTCCATTGCCAGAGTGAGGCCCAGTGTAAATTGGAGGAGCAGCACCTCATATTTCGCTTGGGTAGTTTACACACCAGCGGTATGAACATTGACTTCTCCAATTTTAGGTAGTCCCTGCTTTCTCCTTCTTTCCCCTCCTCTTCCCAGCTCTCTCACAGCCCACTGTCCCGCCTCTTTCTTTCTTCTTCCCACCCCCAGCCCCACCCCCACCCCCACATCAGTCTGAAGAAGGGTCTCAACCCAAAACGTCGCCTATTTCCTTCGCTCCATAGATGCTGCCTCACCGCTGAGTTTCTCCAGCATTTTTGTGTACCTACTGATAATCAGCAATGATCATTTCAAATAAGTGAGAATCTAGCATTGGCCCCAGGTATTTCAATTGTATTACCATCACTGAATCAATAAACAATGTTCTAGGAAACCAACATTGGCAACAAAGCTGATCACTCCAAAGCTTTCCCAATGGGTATGGCAGGAGTATGATTGAAAGGCTGCCTACATTAGTGCAATTCCAACAACATTCTGACACTGATCAGAACAAAGCATTCCACTGGATTTGTACTAGACTCATAACTATGGTTGCCATCTGTAAAATATGTACTACAGCAACTAGCCAAGTCTTCATTATCGACGTCACGCAAACCTGTGATCTTTAATGCCAAGAACCTGTGTGCGAATGATACCATTTTCCAGCTAATGGTTGCCCTCCCAAGTCACACACCACCTTGATGTGGAATTGCATCACTGTTCCTTCATCATTGCTGGGGTGAAATCATCAGAACTCGTACATAACAGTATTGGTAGGGTGCCTTTATCAGAAGGACTCCAGTGGTTACAAAAGCTGCTTGCCAAAACCACTTCAAAGATAAAGTGGGATTCATAGTAAATGGTGATTATGCCACAGATGCCATGTGAAACTAAATCAATTTGAGAGCTGTTCCAAAAGAGCATGTTTTCACAGTCACACATGGCCCGATTTTTTTTTT
Source organism: Leucoraja erinaceus (assembly GCF_028641065.1). Taxonomy (NCBI): domain Eukaryota; kingdom Metazoa; phylum Chordata; class Chondrichthyes; order Rajiformes; family Rajidae; genus Leucoraja; species Leucoraja erinaceus. Next base: position 29,570,044 of record NC_073387.1, on the reverse strand, counting down.
AAAGACTACTGGAAACTATTCTGTAAATTTATATTGAGTAAAGGGATTACAATCACATTAACCATTTAGTCATGCCTCTTATTTTATAAGTGTTTCTGAGTTGTATTATACAAGAGTTGAGTTCTGAAATTGTGGTGAAAGAGTGCTGGATGTTGTCCAGAAAAGAGCATGTTGCAAAGGATTGTAATTCAATACGAGTTTATTACTTGCCACAATTACCCTCAAGTGTATTCAAAAGGGCCCAGACTCTGATGTATGCCAATTAATATTCTAACAGCAGTCACTCAGCTTTTTTCATTTAACTTTTTTTCTGCCTAGGAAAGGATTATTTGATATTGAAAAAAACATTATTCCAGATGTAATTTTATATTCATATGGCAATAATCAAATTAAAATGCATTTCTCGTTGTGCACTCAAACTTTCTGAATGGAAACAATCCTCTGTTTGTTAACCAAAGAGTGACTAGGTAATTAGCATATGGCAAAATAGCAGCTTTCCACTTAATGACTGAAGTATTTTCTCTTAATGATGCTATTATTCAAGGAACTAACATTTTATTGCAAGACTCCCTCAAAAAAAATGGATATCGTTTCTGAAAGAAACAGAACATTAAATGATATTCCCAGAACAATTCGTCATTGCCCATTTTAGCGTCACTTTTCAATAAAAGTATTTAAATATGTTCAGTTCTAATGCAAATCTCTCCCACTTGTACGAGTAAGAGGTCAAATGTTTCTAGTTTACACTGTAGTTTATAGTGGAACATGAAAATCATCTTAAAAACAATTTAAATCATCTTAAAATCATCAGAAATTATTTCAATGTACATCTTTTGGGTTTTCCACTCAATGTCTTCCACTCCCTCTAGCTGCAGCTTTACAGGCATGTTAAATGCATCAACACAACTAATAATTTGAAGAAGGGTCTCGACTGTCTCGCTGATTTACTCCAGCATTTTGGGTCTACCATCGATTTAAACCAGTATCTGCAGCTCTTTCCTACACAACTAATAAATGATCAGTTGTACTAGGTAAACCAAACCATAATAGTGCAAGCCACAACCTTAGTTGTACAAAGTCCATAGTGGTTTGAGGCTGAGGTAAGGTTGTGGCTAGGTTTGTACAGGGAGGTTCAAGGCCATGATGTTTGATGGGAAGCAGCAATTCATGATTATTGTTGTAACGGTTCTCAGACTCCTGGAGCTGCTTTCAAATAGTAGCAGCGAGAGGAGCATCTGGCCAGGGCGGTGCAGGTCTTTGATGATATTAGCTATCTTCTTGAGGCAGTGCTTCCTTTAGATACTGTGGTACCTGTGATGGATTGGGCAATGTACACCACTTTCTGCTACTTCCTTCATTCTTGAGCATTCAAATTACCAAACCAGACAGTGATGAGCTAAACAGAATGCTCTCGATCATACATCTATAGAAACCTGATAGGAGATTCAGTATGTCACTGAATACTCTAACAATTCTGAGGAAGTAGAGGCATTGATGAGTTTTCTTTGTAAATGCTGGGCCCAGAACAGATCATCAGAGATGGACATGCCCAGAAACTTGTTGACTCTCTCCACCCGCCATCCTGTGATGAAGACAATTTCATGGATCCCCGGATTCCCCTTCCTTAAATCAACAATCCACTCCTTGTTCTTTCTAATGTTGAGAGAAAGATGGTTGTTCTGGCACCATTCAACCAGATAATCAATCTTCCTCCAGTACTCTGACTTGTCATATCCCGTTAGTCATCCAACAATGGTGGTATTATCAGCAAAATTAAAGATGGCATTGGATATATGTCAGGCTATACTGTAATGGGACAAGAGAGAGTAGAGCAGGGGACTGAGTAAGTAGTCTTGAGCTCCCCGTTTGCTGATGATCAGCGAGGAATTCGTACTGATTGAGGTCGATGAGGAAGTTGAGGATCCAGTTGCATAAGAACTAGCAGAGACCCAGTTCCCTGAGTTTGGCAATGAGTTGCAAATTATGTGAAAGTTGGTGGTGTGGGGATTAAGGAAGGTTGGCTAAGGCTAAAACAGGATATAGTTGTTAGGCAGTGCAGGGCAGTTGAAATGTAATCCTGACAAGTGTGAGGCGATGCATTTTGAGAAATCAAATAGTGGCTGGTTATAAATAGTAAGTGGCAGAGCACTACAAAATGTTAATGAAGAGGGGGACTAAGGGATCCAAGTCCCTAGTTCCCTAAAGAGGCAACACAGATCAATAGGGTTGTGACGAAGGCATACTGTATGCTTGACTTCATAAATGAGAAATAGAATATAAGAGTTGGGATGTGATGTTGCACTAGTTAGGCCACACTTGGCATATCGTGAGCAGTTCTAGTTACCATGCTATAGGAGAGATGTGATGGTGCTGGCAAGAGTGCAGGGGAAATTCACCAAGATGTTGCCTGGATTGGAGTACTTTAGTTATGAGTAGAGATTGGATAAGCTGGGCTTGTTTTCCCTGGAGCAAAGAAAGCTGAGTTGGAATCTGATGAAAATATACAAGATTTTGGGAGGCATAGATAAGGTAGATAGTCAAAATTTTGTTCTTATGGCACATGTATCAAGAAGTGAAAAGCTTGTGTTTAAGGTGAGAGGAAGGTGTTTTCAAAGGAAATCCGAGAGGTAAGTTTCTTTATATGAATGGTTGATATCTAGATGCCAAAGGAGGTGAAAACAGATATGATTACTGGGTTAGAGCCATTTAGATAGACACTTAGACAAGGCATAATAAGATTCATTCCTAACGTGAGCAAATGCGAACTTAAATGTCGGCATGGAAATGGTGGGCTAAACAGTTCCACTTCTGTGCCAAATGACACAGACACTATTCATCCCTCAAACCCCTAGAATCGAGTAGCTAGCTCGTCCATTCGGACAGCAGTAGTGACTTGTCGATTAGACGGGATAAAGCAACCGGGTTTATTCTCTGAAAGGCACCAGGGAACTGGATGGATTTTTACAAGAGGCCACTAGTTTCAGAGGCACTATTAATGACATTAGACTATTCATTTTAAAAATATTAAAATAACTGGATGTGTGAGATGGGTTACGTGGCACATTCATGGTCTATTTCTCCATAATGAACCATATTTAGTAATTACAGTAAAAACTCTGTTAGTGCAATACGCTTGGGACTTTGGTGGTGCCAGACCAGGAGATTGTCTGGAGTTTTGGAAATTATTCTGTTAATAATCCAACACGTTTTTTTTAAGATGTTTTTTTTTAGAAGTTTGATCAATAGACAGTAAATTGCAAGGAAGCCTGGGTAGAGCGCCCATACTTGGTTTAAGGGGAGTAGGGGAGTCCGGGCTTCAGGTGAGTGGAAGGGAGCATGACAACTAGGGCCACAGGTGAACGCAAGGCAGCAAGAGATCCAGGGCCCCAGTGAGTGGAAAGGGTGCAGGAACTGGAACCTAGTGAGAGGAAGGGAATCAGCACAGATGCCAATCCAGGATTTCCAAATTGTCGAACAGCTAATTATTGTAGATTTACTGAAATTGAATTCATAAGGTAACTGATAAATCCTTTATTGTACCATAAAGTCCCAAAAGACCTTTGTTACCCAGTGAATATTTAAATTTTAGAGATGTGTACAACTCGAAAATTCTACATTTATATTCAGAAACTAAGAAACATAAATGTGGATCATTTTCAATAATGTTTTTTTTCAAAAATATGAAATTGACAAATAGATTCATTGAAATAAATTGTGAATGTAAAGAAATTCAAGAAGACATGTGGTCCAGCGATTCTCCATCTGTAACAAATCCAAATACATTCAATTTAAGGAGACCATAGAGTCACTTCCTCCACTATAACACTGAACACCGGAGTGCCACAGGGCTGTGTGCTCAGCCCTCTCTTCTACTCCCTCTTCACCCACGACTGCATCCCAAAAGACCAACGCCATTTTAAGTTTGCCCAGTGAATATTTCAACAACGATTTTCCAGAGACAGCCTGTGTGCCAACAATAACCTCGTCCTCAATTCCACAAGGAGATTATTGTTGACTTCAGGCAGACCAGAGGAGGCAGTCAACCCCCATATAAAACGGGACTGTGGAGCGCGTCTCCAGCTATTTCCTCGGAGTAATATCTTTTGTCCTGGTCCCTCAAAAAAGCTGATCAAAAAGGCAAGCAGCGCCTTTACTTCCTGACAAAAGCCACCTGTACCCGATCCTGACCAAACTTTGCTGTACCATAGAGAGTATCCTTGCTTCACGGTATGGTAAAGCTGCACTGCACTTCAAGAAAGGCACTACAACGGGTGGTGAAAACCAGCACATCATCGGTCTCCCTGCCATGGATGCCCTAACCGAAAACGGTGTCTGAGACGGGCTGGGAAGATCATCAAAGACCCCTCACACCCCAACCATGGACTGTTTGCCCTCTTCCCATCAGGGAGGCGTTACAGGATCCTCATGTCACGTACTAGTAGGATGAGGAACAGCTTCTACAACAATACAATCACATTGCTGAACTCGGAGTCCCGCCAATAGATTTCTCCGGTCCCTCCGTCCCCATTGTTTAATTATTCTGTATTTTTTGATTATTCTGTATCTTCTCTCTTTCTATTTTGTTTATTTCTTTATGCACAACTACTACGGACTGACGCAAAACTGCATTTTGTTGTACTCATATTTGTATTTGTTCGATGACATTAAAGTTGAATTGAATTGAATTGAATGTTGCCAGTTGGGGGAAAGCTGCAGGAGCATTGAGTGTGCAATTTTACCCTAGATTGTGGAAGATTAACAGATTAACTCTCATTCATTTCACAGTAGCAAAGCCCAAATCTTTCTCTGGGTGTGCACTAACCAGTTATAGTGCAGGTACACCAATCATTAATCCCATTTCCCTCTTCATTCCCCAGAGTCCTGCAAATTATTCTCCTGAAAATGCCTATCCAGGTGATCTTTGAAGGCACTGTTTCCACCACCCTTAGAGGCAGTGAATTCCAAATTCTAACTATTCATTGTCACGCAGCACAGGCTCAGCCCCATCACATCAATGCTGCCGGCAAGTACCGATCTATACAGATCCCATTTCAAGTCTTGGCTGATGAAAACCATCTACCTGTGCTGCCCGCTCTAGGAATCTATGGCTTGTATACTACTGGAATCTCTGAGCAAAAAAATGTTATTCCCTATCAGAGGTAACAGTATTCATTTGCCATATAGAAACATAGAAACCTAGAAAATAGGTGCAGGAGTAGGCCATTCGGCCCTTCGAGCCTGCACCGCCATTCAATATGATCATGGCTGATCATCCAACTCAGTATCCTGTACCTGCCTTCTCTCCATACCCCCTGCTCCATTTAGCCACAAGGGCCACATCTAACTCCCTCTTAAATACAGCCAATTAACTGGCCTCAACTAATTTCTGTGGCAGAGAATTCCAGAGATTCACCACTCTCTGTGTGAAAAAAAAAATTATCATCTCGGTCCTAAAATACTTCCCCCTTATCCTTAAACTGTGACCCCTTGTTCTGGACGTCCCCAACATCGGGAACAACCTTCTTGCATCTAGCCTGTCCAACCCCTTAAGAATTTGTAAGTTTCTATAAGATCCCCCCTCAATCTTCTAAATTCTAGCGAGTACAAGCCGAGTCTATCCAATCTTTCTTCATATGAAAGTCCTGCCATCCCAGGAATCAGTCTGGTGAACCTTCTCTGTATTCTCTCTATGGCAAGAATGTCTTTCCTCAGATTAGGAGACCAAAACTGCATGCAATACTCCAGGTGTGGTCTCATCAAGGCCCTGTACAACTGCAGTAGAACCTCCCTGCTCCAATACTCAAATCCTTTTGCTATGAATGCTAACATACCATTCGCTTTCTTCACTGCCTGCTGCACCTGCATGCCTACTTTCAATGACTGGTGTACCATGACACCCAGGTCTCGTTGCATCTCACCTTTTCCTAATCGGCCACCATACAAGACACAATCCTATTCTGCTCCAAATAAAAATGATACAGAGAATTAACAGTATACTTGGTTTAAACTATTAATATTTAGAGATTAACTTTCCCTGCTGGCTGTGTTTCCTGGCAAAAGGATCACACTTAAGAACATCAAACTCCATCTGGTTGGTGTATGCTGCCAACTAATTTTTCCACTAACTGAACTTCATTTTAGTTCCAATTCAGATTTGCCTGTCATTAGCAAGGATGAACCCATTTGAATGATTACAATTTTATTTCCATGTTTGCTACTAAATGGATTCATCCTGTACAGAAACATTAAAATGCTGCTTTCTTTTGAAATGACTAACAAAGTGCTTGTTTTTTCACCGACCTTTTTCATAATTACTTTTATTGTAGGAGTCTCCTGTGTCCTGCAGTTATGCTCTCGCTACCATCCCTCCCACACGGAAGAATAACGTTTCTCTGGTCCTCGCCTTTCACCTCACCAGGATTCGCATACAACGTATCATTCTCCCGCATTTCCACCACCTTCAGCATGTCCACCATCAGCCACACATTCTTGTCCCCACCCCTTTCCACATTCTGAAGAGACCATTCCCTCTGCAACTCCTTAGTTTAGTCAACCATTCCCGCCCAAACCACCCCCTCCACTGGTACTTTTCCCTGCAACCAAAGATGTAACACTTGTCCCCGCTCCTCCTCTCATTTTCATCCAGGGAAAACAGCCCTTCCGGATGATTCAGAGGTTTATATGCACCTCTCCAACCCTCATCTTCCGTATTCAGTGCTCCTCATGTGGCCTCCTTTACATTGGCGTGACCAAGTGTAGACTAAGTGATTTTTTTCAACGAACACTTCGTCAAGGCCTGTTGGATATCTTGGTTGTTAACCATTTTATCTCCCCTTCCCTTACTGAACTTTTTGCCCTTGGCCTTCTTCTTTGCAAGAGTGAAGCTACAGGTAAATGGAAGGAACAGCATCTCATACTCCACTTGGTTAGCTGACAACCTAATGATATGAACATTGAATTCCCCAATTTCAAGCAATACCCACCGACTCTCCCCACTCTTACCCAGCACGCATATATTTCTCCCATCATCTCCCGCCCCCACAGTCATCCTGCTCCTTTCCTGTCCTGCCTCACTTATCTCCCATTCCCAAGTACCCCATTTCCCTTTTATTCTCCATCTGTCCCCTTCTCTTGTCTCCTTATGCCCATATCCCTCCCTCCGGTTTTACAATTCACTCCTCTTCTATCCTTATCTGACATGCTTGTGTTTCCTTTTTACCTCTACACTTTATCGTTTACTCCACCCATCTGCCCATTAACTTCCTCCCCACCTGTATCAAACCACCAATTCCCCCCCCCCCCCCCACTCCCTCTTTAATTACTGAAGAAGAAACCTGACCTAAAGGCTGTCTGTCTATTCCCTCCACAGATGCTGCCTGACTCATTGAGTTCCTCCAGCATTTTGTGTTTAGCAAAAGGTTACGCATCTGCAATGTCTTATATCTCCATTTCATTTTTTTTTTATTTTGAGTGTTGTCGATCAAAGCTCAATGAAAATAAATCCATCGCAAATCCAAAAATAAAAACTGTAAATTAATTTGGAAACGGCAGTCAAATAAACTTCATGTAGAATAAGCAAAGCAAAGTTCTGACTAGTACTAACATGTGCAGTCTTATTCTTAATGTAATCAACATTTCCAACTACATGTGACATATGTGGGAGTTTTTCCAACTCATTACGTTGTGGTAAAAGAATGCACTGGAAAGAGGAAGAGAGAAGGGGATAGAGCAAAAAGCTGTTTTCAGTTGGAAAGGCGTTTAGGAAGAAGCAATATGTCTCTGAACTATGCTGATAGTGTCCTGTTTTTGAAGGATTAACTTAAGAAGAAACTATTGTTTGAAACCAGTGACCACACGATACAGAAAAGAACAAACTGCTTTCTTAACCAAATGTCTGAAATAGTTTCTGGTGCATGCTAGCTGAGAGTTTCTAATTTTATACATCGCTGCAGCTAAACTGAACACACGGCTACAATCTGGTAAGCGTTGTTTATCTTAAAACTTACATATTACAGTATCAGTGTCAGACATCTAGGGAAGTCTAACTGCAGGAGGTTTGATTTCATCTGTTTGCAACAGATAATTAGAGAGAGGATAAGTTCCCCATGTAAACTACTGAAGGAAACATCAGGTGCGTTGTGGTTATTTCTTGGCCAGTTTTGTTTCTTTAAAATTAATGAGTTAAAAAGTTATTAAAAGTGTTTAAATTATCAACCAAGCAATGCTTTATCTTATTAATTTAGCCTCCAGCCTAGATTGAATTAGCTTTAAATTGCTGTCAATGTAAATGGTTGCTGCAATGCCCAACAAGCTTCCATTGGTTTTCTGGCAACGTGTCACATCTGACCAAACTGAACTGAAAAGCCAGGACCACTACATCAGACCAATCCTTGATTTATGGTTTGTGTCACAGAATTGTCTGTGGACAAATCCTGTAATATAACTTTGTCAGCAGTGACATTCTTATTTATGTATTTTTCCTCTGACGTTTGGCATGAACGTAGTTTTTTATAATCTGTCGGGAAAATGTGTTCTGGGCAATTCTAAAACATAGTGAAATTTACTTCGTAGCCTTAGCGAAGGGCATCCCAATGATGGAGTTTTAGAATTGGCAAAGAATTGAAGCTGCCTCGAAATTGTGAAGGCATTCTATATTACAATATGTAGTAGAATACAGTGTCAGTAATAGGCACAGCAAGCAGCATGTAATATTATTCATCAAAAAAGCAATAAGGTTATGGGACTGGCTGCGAAAATACTGAATGATTTAGTCTGAAACACGTTCAAATCCCAGTTTGGCAGCTGTGGAAATTAAATTCAAGTAATTAAAATGTAAGGAATTTAACGAAAGAGTCAATAAAGTAACCATGAAACTATCAGATTCTTGTTAAAAGAACATCTGGTTCATTCATACCCTTAAGGCAAGAATTTTTTTCATTCTTATCTGGTCTGTCTATATGTGACATTGAGCTAAAGAGCATGGAGACAGGCCCTGTGGTGCACCTTGTCCGTGCCGAACATGTTGGCATTCTGGGCTAGTTCTATGAGCCCAGATTTGTCTCAAGTCCCTCTAAACCCTTCTATGTATCTGTCCAAATGTCTTTAGAAAGTCATAATTTATCAACTTCCATAGCTTCTTGCAACTCATTCACGATACTGACTACCAACTAAGTGACAAAGCTGCCGCTGAGGTCCCTCTTAAATCTCTCCCTTCTCACCTTAAGCCCATGCGCTATAGTTTTAGATTCATCGACCCCGGGGGGGGGAAAAAAACTCAGATGTTCACTTTATCCATGCCACTCATGATCTTATACATCTCAGTAAGGTCATTCCTCAGTTTCCTACCCTCCAAAGAAGAGCCCCAGCCTCCCCCCCCCCCCCCCCCCCCCCCCCCCCCCCCCCCCCCCCCCTCAAGCCATAGGTCCAGGTAACATCCTGATGACTCTTTTCTGCACCTTTCCCAACTTAATGACATTCCTCCTATACCTGGGCAACTGTGGTCTCAACAACAACTTATACTGCTGGATCCCAACATTTGTACTCAATGCCCTTCTTAATGAGGGCAAGCACTTTCTTCACCCCATCCTCCATCAGACTCACCACTTTCAGAGATACATGCACTTGTACTCCCAGATTCCTCTGTTCTGCAACAAAGACCTAGGGCTCCAAAGTTCTACTATTCACTATGTAAGTTATGTCCTGGTTTGACCTACCAAAGTGCAACACTTCACACTTGTCACAGTAAAATTCCATTAGCCATTCCTTGCCCCACCTTCCCAACTGATCTAGTTCCTGTTGTAAACTTAAGATAACCTTCCTCACTGTCCACTATACCACCAATGTTAATGTAATCTGCAAATGTTTGATGTAACCTGCAAAATCATTAATATTGTTAACCAACAACAGTGGACCTAGCATGGACCTCTCCGGCACTCCACTGGTCATCCAAATCTGAAAAAAACCTTCACAATTACCCTTTGAATTCTTCCTCCAAGCCAATTTGAATCCAATTGGCCAGCTCGCCTTGGATCCCTTGTGATGTCTAGACCTTCCAGACGAGCCTACCATGTAGAATCTTGCCATGCCATCGTCAATTCTTCTGGTGATCTCCTCAAAAATCTCTATCACTTTTGCTGACTCTGGACCCGTCAATGTATTTTACCCATGACTATCTACTCAGTTCATGGACAAATAGGAAGGAACGATAAACTCAGGTATTGCCGGTGATGTCCACGAAAATAGAGAGGAAATACAAATTACATATCTCATTATCAAAGCTTAGTTTGGAGATAATGGAAACAAGCCCTTTGGTCCACAGAGTCCACGCCAACCATCGATCACCCGTGCACTAGTTCTATGTTTTCCCACTTTTGCATCAACTCCCAACATACTAGGCCAATTTACAGAGGCTAATTAACCTACAAACCTGCGTCTCTGAGATGTGAGATGTGAGAGGAAACGGGAGCACTGAAGGAAACCCACGCAGTCACAAGGAGAATGTATAAACTCCACATAGGCAACATCCAAGGTCAGGATAGAACCTGGGTCTCTGGCACGGCTAGGCAGCACCTCTGCTTGGCTGCACCACTGTGCAATTTTTACTTTTGTTATAAGGAATAATTATTAAATTATAAAATTAATTCACTAAACACTTTGTGGCTATTTTCTCACTGATTCTAGTTACGCCATAAGGGAACTGAAAAAGCATAATAAAATGCCAAGTTTCTAATTTAATCTTCGATTGTTTAGATGCTATCTTGGAGAAAACATATTGCCCAATTGGACTGAATTTAATTGCAGCTTTGGAATGTTACTTAATTGAGTGGAAATTGTTGTTGAGATGTATTGTTAGATTCTTGAATTTAAACGTGCTACTATACTTGATTCATCTAATTAATTCTCAGTTTATTGTGGGCCCAATGCCAACAAATTGGATAATATGATAAAACAGAAAATATTTATTGGAAAGTAATAAAATTAAATTTTATATTCGGTTTGATGACAATGATGTGTACAGGTTAGATCTTTCAAAGGAATAATTCATCATGGTCTTTATTTAACAATCTCATTAGTAATGTTAGCGTTATTTAAATTCACTCACGTTTGGATAATAAGGCCTGGAAGGACTTCAATAGACAATAAACAATTGGTGCAGGAGTAGGCCATTCGACCCTTCGAGCCAGCACCACCATACAATGAGATCATGGCTAATCATCCCCAATCAGTACCCCGTTCCTGCCTTCTCCCCATATTACCCTGACTCCGCTATTTTTAAGAGCCCTATCTAGCTCTTTCTTGAAAGCATCCAGAGAACCCGCCTCCACCGCCCTCTGAGGCAGAGAATACCACTCTCTGTGAGAAAAAGTTTTTCCTCGTCTCCGTTCTAAATGGCTTACTCCTTATTCTTAAACTGTGGCCCCTGGTTCTGCACTCCCCAAACATCGGGAACATGTTTCCTGCCTCTAGCGTGTTCAAACCCTTAACAATCTTATGTGTTTCAATGAGATCGCCTCTCATCCTTCTAAACTCCAGAGCGTACAAGCCCAGCTGCTCCATTCTCTCAGCATATGAAAGTCCCGCCATCCCGGGAATTAAACCTAAACTGCACTCTCTCAATAGCAAGAATGTCCTCCCTCAAATTAAGGGACCAAAACTGCACACAATACTCCAGGTGTGGTCTCACTAGGGCACTGTACAACTGCAGAAGGACCTCTTTGCTCTTATATTCAATTCCTCTTGTTACAAAGGCCAACATGCCATTCACTTTCTTCACTGCCTGCTGTACCTGCATGCTTACTTTCATAGACTGATGTACAAGGACCCCCAGATCCCGTTGTACTTCCCCTTTTCCCAACTTGACGCCATTTAGATAGTAATCTGCCTTCCTGTTTTTGCTACCAAAGTGGATAACCTCATACTTATCCGCATTAAACTTCATCTGCCATGCATCTGCCCACTCCCCCAACCTGTCCAAGTCACCCTGCATTCTCATAGCATCCTCCTCACAGTTCAAAATGCCACCCAGCTTTGTGTCATCTGCAAATGTGCTCATGTTACTTGAATCCCTTCATCCAAATCATTGATGTATATTGTAAATAGCTGCGGTCCCAGCACCGAGCCTTGCCGTACCCCACTAGTCACTGCCTACCATTCTGAAAGGGACCCGTTAATCCCTACTGTTTCTGGTTGAGACCCTTCGTCCCGATGCGAAACGTCACCCATTCCTACTCTAGCTTTGTGTTAACTAAATTTTAATGTTTGATTAGATTATTTGGCAACTAAGAATGCTTGGAAGAAGCTGAGCACACAGTTGGAAATAACCAGCAGGACCATGAGTTCCAGAAAATCTTTGACCAACACATAGGAACAAACTTACTTGTAACCACAGCCATTTGTGGCATGATGACTGAAGTGAAAATCGCAAACATGGGCAAAACGTTTTGCAAAACACAAAGTGCTGGAGCATTTCATTGCATCAGGCAAGATCTGTCGAGAGAATGGATAGGCAGATAAAGAAGTCAAAAGAAGGGCCGTGACCTGAAATGTCGTCTATCCATTCCCTGCACACTTTGTGTTTTGCTCAAGATTCTAGCATCTGTAGTTCCGTGTCTCTCCATAACTTCCTGCAGCTTGTTGTCGTCCTATCTCCTATCCTGGGATGCAGTGTGAAACTCACTCGTAGTTGTTGTACAGTAAGTGCACTTGCACAAGCCAGGAGTGTCCATGCCATTGTTAGCCAAGTGATCTTGAGCTTGCACTTCCATCTGCACAGCACCCACTTGGTCATCTCATTATCAGTTTTACAGTGATTTTGCTGAAACTCCATTTCCCCTCATGGTATGCGCCTCAGGCTTGCCAGTCAGTCAGTGTCATGAATCCTCTGTTTCAGGGCATCTCCTAATGGCCTCGATGACTTCAGTACTTTTGATGGCTGTGATTCTTCAGTATCCCATCCTCATTACCAGTAGTAAACATGTGTTCTAACTGTCTCTTAACCTCTGGCGATGGCCATTGCTGAGTGTACGACAGAGCGTACATGTGAAGCACAAGAAGCTCAAACAAAATCTCAGTCATTAATTCAAGGAATCTTCACATGTCATCTCTGGAACATTCTGCAAACACTGTTGCAGACTAGAGTGCTGTTAAACACTTCACACAATTAGTAATGAGTTAACAGCTTTCAAATGACAATTGTTGTCCACTACATATAGTGTTTTTTTAAATGCAATTTAATACTTCAGAAGAATAAAAAAATTCAGATGAAACTTGTTTAAGAAATGCATCTATATTCAAGTTTGAAAAGTAGATGGCCTGTGGTTGAAAACATTTGCTTGGAAGAATAGGTACCTCAGGTACTATATTGACGTCCACATTCACCTGATATCATGTATTCATGGGCATATTAACAGGCAAGCAGATTTGAAACAAGTGTGTGGTTCCTTTACTATGCATATTGTTTATCCTTTCCATTATGTGGTCGAGAGTCAAGTATAGCTAATTATTATATGCACTGAGGATGAACAATAAAATTTGTAATGGCTACAGCTTTACAGGCTCATTAACACAATAACACAACAAATATACAATAATAAATAAAACAATAAATGATTCATCAGTAACAATAAGTAACCAGACCATAACTGTGTAAAACCGAAGTACATTGTGCAACCAAACCAAAGTCCATCGTAGATCGTTGCTGAGGTAGGGTTGTGGTCAGCATTGTGCAGTGTAGTTTAAGAGCCACATGATTGCTGAAAAGCTTATTCTTGAACTTGGAGGTTATGGTTCTCAGGCTCCTGTACATTCTCATCTTGGCACTACCATCAGGAAGAGCGTGGCCTAGGGTGGTGTAGGTCTTTAAATATATTATATGCCTTCCTGAGGCAAGGCTTCCTTTCGATAGTGGGAAGTCCAATATCGATGAGGGTCCAGGCAGTGTCTACTTCTTTCTGCAGCTTCCTTTGTTCATAGGCATTGGAGTTACCAAACCAGGCTGTGATGCAATCAGTAAATTCTCTTCTGAATGTATTGAACAACTACAGAAGTTCAATACATTCAGTGACATTCTGAATCTTCTCAATCTTCAAAGGAAGTGAAGTGAAATTAACTTTCTTTGTGATTGCATCAATGTCCAGGACATTGAGATAGCTTCAGAGGTATCCACGCACAGGAAATTGAATCTGTTGGCTCTCTCTACAGTGTCCAATCGATGAAAACAGGATCATGGATTCTTCGCTTTCCCTTCCTGAAGTCAACAATCATCTCTTTTGTTTTGCTAATGCAGAGAGCAAGATTGATATTCTGGCAGCATTCAGCTTATTAATCTCCCTCTGGTATGCTGACTAACCGTTACCTGTTATTTGTCCAACAATGGTGGTAATGTCGGCAATCTTTCCTGACACAAAGTTAAAGCACAAATGGACAAAGCTTCTGGCTCACAATATACACATTGCTGTAGCTGCTGTTGTACATTTTAAAGAAGGGTTCATTAGAGGACGCCATACCTTTGTCAAGAGTCAAGAGTGTTTTATTGTCATATGTCCCAGATAGAACAATGAAATTCTTAATTGCTGCAGCACAACAGAATATGCAATCATAAGAAATAATAACAAAAACTCAAAAAAAAAGAACAAACAATAACAGTACAAAAATAATAATAGTCTATTGTAGTTCATAGCTTATGAGGTTGTAGTGTTTTATAGCCTGATGGCTGTAGGGAAGAAGCTGTTCCTGAACCTGGACGTTACAGTTCTCAGGCTCCTGCACCTTCTTCCCGATGGCAGTGGCCAAGATGCTGTATGTCTTTGATGATGTTGGCTGCCTTTTTGAGGCAGCGACTACAATAGATCCCTTCGATGGTGGGGAGGTCAGAGCCGGTGATGGCCTGAGCAGTGTTTACAACTTTTTGCAGTCTTTTCCGCTCCTGGAAGTTTAAGTTGCCGAACCAGGCCACGATGCAACCAGTCACTGTGCTCTCTACTGTGCACCTGTAGAAGTTCAAGAGAATCCTCTTTGACATACCAAATCCCCGTAATCTCAGGAAGTAGAGGCGCTGATGTGCTTTCTTTATCATTGCATCAGTGTGATATTGAGAGCCAGATTGTTGTGCTGGCACCATTTGGTCAATCAGTCAATCTCATTTCTATACTCTGATTCATCACCATCTGTAATTCGTCCCACAACTTGAAAATGGAGTTCGCACTGTATCTGGCTACACAGTCATGAGTATAGAGTGAGTAGAGCAGGGGGCTGAGCACGCAGCCTTGAGGTGCTCCCGTACTGATTATCACTGGGGATGAAGTGTTTCTGCCAATTCAAACATACTGTGGTGTTAATGAGGAAGTCGTGGATCCAATTGCAGAGGGACGGGCAGAGACCCAGTTCCATGAGTTTCGTAACCAGCTTTTTTTTTGTATCTAAAAATAATTTATTTAAATTCCACCACGATACAAAAACCAAAAAAAAAAAAAAACAAAAACGTGTTGACATACCCATCACCATGTTACAAATTCATCAAACAACTACTATACAACCCTGGTAAAGGCGCAAGCATATGGATCGGGCAAAGCCCTCTTCCGCCTGGCGCCGTGACTCACGGATGGCCAGCTTGGCCAGTCCTAGGATCAACCCAACCAGAACATCATCGATCCTGCTCACTCCCTAGAGCCCGTCACCAGTCCTTCGCTCACTGACAGCAGAGCCACTCCTCCGCGTGGACCCTAGGTGGAGTGGCGGTGCTCCTTGCCCTCCGGACACTGGCTACATGGGACGCTCTACTGATCCCTCTACCCTCAACAGGAACAACACTGCTCTTGGTCTTGGCGTCCTTCTCGAGGTCGTCCAAGCCGGTCGTTCCCATTCACCCCCTTGCCCCTCCCCCTCCTTCTGAGGATGTGGTTCAGTGAGCTGATTAGCCCATGTAGGTTCGGCCACCGAAGGGAGGCCAGTCTGGGCCAATATTGGGCTCCCTTGGTAGCCGTGATGAACTCGCGGATCTCCTCCACTGGAATGATTGGAGTGACATCGTGGGGAGCGAGGACATCCATTGATTCATTGTCCGGGGAGTCCCTTTCCACCTGCTCACTGCAAATGGAGACACCATCCCCTACCCCGGACACACCTTCAGTACTCGCTACTCCCGCCTCACCCTGTGTGGCTGTTGCCTCTTCCCCACCCGCTGGACTCTCCTCCACCTCACTCCTAACCCTGAGGCTAGTGGCAGAGGGACCTTCCCCAGGTGTACCCGGGGATTCAAGACCATCGACAATGGGGGAGGCCATCCCTCCCCCAGTTGGGCTCAGAATGAACTCTCGTCCTGGGGGATTGCTCCTGGGCTTCCTCAGATGCATGATGCAGGACTCCCCTCCCCAACAGGAATCTCCCCCTGCTCCATAACACCCGAGTGGTCCCCATTGCCACCCTCCCCAGAATTCCCTCCAGAACATGGGACCGGGGCCTGAACCAGAGGGTGGGAGTCTTCCTCCACCACATTACTCCCCTCCCCCCCTGGAGGATTCCCATTCGTCCCCCTTCTGCTCCTCCCTAGAGAGATTCCTCCTTCTTTTCTTCACAGTGGAGGAGCTCACAGACTCTGGGGTCGCCTTAGCAACCTTTTTCTGTGTCTCCCTCTCCTCCTGCTTGATCCCCACTGCGTCCGGCTAGGCTTGCGGACTTTCTAATGGGAGGTGACGGGATGGGTGGATCGTTCTTGTCCTTGGGGGTTTTATTCCCCAGCTGCTTCACCTTCTTTGTCACCTTGCCCCCCTTCTTTTGAACGTCCCCACCCACACCCAGGCTCTGTGCAACCCCAGGGTTCGCTGACTCAACTACATGGGGGGTGGGAGCAGGGGGGGAGGGGGGCTAGAGGCACTGGAGGCGAAGGCCCACGTCCGGGATTTGATGCAATTCCTCCGAATATGCCCCACTTCCTTACAGGCATGGCACCTTGGATACTCCGATGTCCGTTAGCTGGTGAAATCACGCCCATCCTGCTGGACACAGAAGTGCCCGTCAACTCTCTCCTCCAGGTCCAGCATCATTGACAGCTGGCACCGGAGGGAAAGAACGTGCCGCAGCTCCTTCCTGCAGAACCCCTGGGATATCGGGGTGATGTCCGTGAGTAACTTCCCCAGGGTGTGAAGGTGGGGAAGGAGGGCCTTGTTTGTAATGCAGGGCGGGGCGTTGGAAAGGACCACCCGCTGTGCGATGGACCCTACGGGCTCGACCTGCAAAAATACTCCCCCCCCCACTGTGACCCCTTTACTCACGGCCGCATTCACCCCCTCAACGGACTCAAGGAAGAGCACGGCCTCCCCGAACATTTTGCTCAGGTACAGAACGCCTGCGGGCCTGGCTGCCATGGCCACAGCAGCCGAGCAGTCCTCCAGGTTGATCTAGGGGGGCACGTAGCACCTTACCCCATTTGAGCAGGTTCTTCATGGGGAACCGGGCCCCAAGAGGAGCAGCTGCCTGAGCATAGCTCCTGGAAGGCCCCGCTCCCCCGGAACACTGACCCGGCATAGTAACAGATGCTGCAATTTAAAACATAGTACTTATATAAAGCCTGAGACACAGACAGTCCAAATGGCACGAGGCCAAGCCCAAAGCCAAAAACAAATGGAACAGTTCGAGGGAGGGAGGCAAAGTGGTGTCGCCTCAAACTCTGATAATGGCAGTTCCCCCGTAAACTGCTGCGTCACCACCTCTTCGCTGGAAACTCTCAGCTCCCCTGCGTTCCCTGGCGAGCTGCTGACCTTCGCAGGCAGTCCCAGCTGTTCTTCGCCGCTCCTACAGCAACAAAAGGGACGTGCCTGCAATCTTGTTGTTGGAAAGCCTCTTATCTCCCTCAGTCTTGCCGAGAGAAAGGAGGCCTTGTCGTCAGCTCCAGGCTCCAAGGCCACAAAAGAAGGTCGAGACGGTGCAGGTGCAGAAGACCTCCCACACCCCATGGAAACCAGACCGGGCCGGTCTGCCCCGACGAGGCAGTCAGGGGGTTGTTCTGGACGCAGTTGTACAAGTCTAGAAAGATTTCCCCCCCCTATTTTGGAACGCAATGAGTCTCCTGGCAGGTTGCCAGCCACCGTAGTGGGAGCTACGCAGTCAATTGAGCTTGCAGTCCCAAAACAAGCAGAAAAACTTTGAAGCAAGTCTCTGCAGCATTGCAGCGATACACACAGATGTTTAAAGTATCGCTGTGTTTCCTCCAAATTCCATAAAGATGAAAAACACACTAGTTCTTGTATCTGGACGGGAGATCCTAATCACCTCATGTAACCAGCTTTTTTTTTTTTTAACCAAAAAATGTATTCAATTATTAAAAAATAATATTTACACTACAATAAAACAAGCCGGAACCCACCACCATTATACAATACAAACAAATATCCATAATAAACTACTATACAACTATGTTACAATCCTTATTGAGGATACATTCAACACCCTCGGAGCCCAGTGGTCCCGGAACTTCCTCAGGGTTCCTGTGGACAGGGCGTATTCCCTTTCTAACCTCACCTGGGCACGGACGTAACCCCGGAAAAGGGGCAGGCAGCCGGCTAGGGTAGAGCCACGTAACCAGCAGTTAAAAAAACAAATTATTTAATAAAAATATTTATTCAAATATTAAAATAGTATTTACAATACAATAAAACAAAACACCACCATAATACATGACGAACAAATATGCTAAGCAACTGCTAAACAACTGTATTGAAATCCTTGTCCAGGATACATTCAACCCCCCTCGGTGCCCAGCGGTTGCGAAACTCCCTCAGGGTGTCCGTAGACAGGGCGTATTCCCTTTCTATCCGCACCCGGGCACGGACGTATCCCCGGAAAAGGGGCAGGCAGCCGGCTCGGGTAGAGCCACGTAACCAGCTTGGAAGCGATGATGGTATTAAATGGCAAGCTGTAGTCTATAAACAACAGCCTGACGTAAGTGTTTTTATTGGCCGTGTGGTCCAGTGCGGAGTGGAGAGCCAGTGAGATTGCACGCTCCATTGAAATGTTGTGATGGTAGGTGAACTGCAGTGGGTCAAGGTTCTTATTGAGGTAGTAGTTGATATGCCCCATAACCAACCTCTCAAAGCACTTCACCATCATGGACGTTAGTGCCACTGCTTGATAGTCATTGAGGCATGTCACCTTACTCTTCTTGGGCACCGGTATTATTGATGCCCTCTTAAAGCAGGAGGGAACCTCCGACCTCATTAATGAGAGATTGAAAATGTCTACAACAACCCCTGCCAGTTGGTCTGCACAGGTTTTGAGAATTTGACCGGGTATACCATCAGGTCCAGGCGTTTTCGGAGGGTTCACCCCCGAAGGATCTTCTGACGTCGGCCTCTGTGACTGTGACAGTAATACCATCAGGGCGAATGGGGGCTCGGGAAGGCACATCAGTGTTCTCCCTATCAAAGCATGCATAGAACGCATTGGGCTCATCAGGGAGTGATGCTTCGCTGTCGCTTGAACTGCCTCCTGATTTCGCCTTGTAAGAGGTGATGGCATTTTGCCCTGCCACAGTTGCCAAACATCCGCCCATTACCCAGCTTTGAGAGGAGGTCCCTTTTGGCCTTTTTCATGGCCTTGTCAAGGTCATATCTGGACTTCTTATAGACCTCTGCGTCACCAGACCTGAATGCCTGGGATCTGGTCTTCAGCAGAATGCGGATCTCATGGTTCATCCAAGAACGGGAATTGTATTTCCATTAAAAAAAAAACTTTCTGGCCTTGCTTCCCCTACCCATTGAACCTTGAAACCTAGCTGTAGCGTTGGGTTTGAATAACTTTCATTACTAGTCTGACCAGTAGGTCTGTGTCCAGTGTCCATTTGGCACACACCATTCTCTGCTTCAGCACTACTAAAACCAAACTTTGCTTCAGACACAGTGCAACGTGAGCAGAACAATCATTCCATCATCTTACCGTACACCTTGATTGTAGTTTCTCTCGCTGAGAATCTGTAATCCATACTCAAGGTCTGGGTAACATTGGGTTTTATCAAGTTATGAGAGGTATCGATTTCACTCTGATTTGTTTTGCCTTTATACCTTGTCCCAATTACTTACAGGCTTTTAATGTGGACATTTAACATCTGTTGCATAAAGTCAGTACTGCAGATAATTAAAATTGATTTTCCCCAGATGACTGTGTTTACAAGTTAATAAGGAATTTCCTTAAATATAGCAATCACTGGTAAATTTCTTGAGGGCTGTGTCAGCAGGAATTTTGAATTATTGCATGCTAGTGTTTAGTTAATCAGGAATATTCATGTGCACAGCTCGTGGTCCTCTGGCATTTGGTATCATAATCATAATCATAATCATGCTTTATTAGAATGAAAATCTGAGCAAGATAAACGCCTACAGTGTCTTGTCTGTCAGAAATATGTTGAATTCACTTTCTAGGGACGTGTAAGGAATCCATATGCACCACGTTTTTGTAATTGTGCTTAGAGTATTAAGTGCAATCACTACTATATTGCATTTTGTTCCTACAAGCAAGAACTACCGTAATTGGGTAAGAAATAATAATCAATGAAATCTAATTAATCTTAGATTTGCCTTTCTCAGTTCTGTTTTATACTGGGGAAGGTGTACGTGAGCAAAGTGTACTTTATTCTAGTTTGGTATGAGGGAAAGAGCAAAGTATTAGTCTGTGTGGGATGTCCAAATCCTGAACTTGCACATGCAATTGTGTACATGGGCCTTTCCTTACCATGCACACATGCAGATGAATTAGCAGCAGAAGTAAGTCATCTACAAAGGGATATACGCAGGTTAAGTGCAGTCAAAGTGCTTTCAAAGATCTGGCAAATGAAGTATAAGGTAGAAAATGTAAAATTCCCCATTTCAACAGAAGTATAAAATAAAGCATATTATTTAAATGAGGGGAGTTTGCAGAGCTCTGAGATCTTCTGGCCTTGTGTATGATTCACAAAAGGTCATGATGAAACTGCAGCAAATTGTAAAATTAACAAAATCTTAACTCGGAACTACGATGGAATGAATGAGGTTACACTGCATACTTTGGCCTTCACAATTATGATCTGGTTTTCCAACTGTAACTAATAATTTATTGTATATTTATTTGGTGTACTTTTGTGTACTTTTGTAAAGCTGCAAGCAAGTAGGAATTTCATCATTCCGATCCCAGTAGATATGACAATTAAATACTCTGAACACTTGAACCTATTTCTCAGGGAATTGATTACAGAGAAGGTAGATTATGCTTCAGTTATGATGTACCTTGTTCCGGTTAAATATGGTGGGAGAGGGAGAGAGGGGTGGTGGGAGAGGGGTGGGGGAAATGTTGGACAAAACCTGGTAAATAATAGGTGGATACGTGAGGGGTGGGGGGGGGTGGGGGGGGGGGGGGGGGGGGGGGGGGTTGATAGGCAGATAGTTGGACAAAGGCTACAAATGAATGCTCTCCAGAGATGCTACCTGTCCCGCTTAGTTAGTTAGTTAGTTACTCCAGCATTTTTTGTCTACAAATGAAAAGACAGAGGGTGAAACAAAAGGATTAAAGAGTTGCAAATTATGAAGCTAGAGGAAGGAATGTGGGTGGAAAGGGACGGGAAAAATAGGTGCGTGTCTAGGTGAGGCATATGGGAGAAAGGGGATAGCTAGGAAAAAAAGGGGGTGGTAAAGAATTGAGAATTCAATGTTCATACTGTTGGGTTGTAAGCTACCCATATAGAATATGAGGTGCTGTTGCTATAGATTAGCAAGTTTGCTGATGATACAAAAATGGGTGGTTTTGCAGATAGTGAAGATGGTTGTGAAAGATTGCAGCAGGATTTGGATCAATTGATCAGGTGGGCTGTGGAATGGTTGATGGAATTTATACAGAAAAGTGTGAGGTGTTGCATTTTGGGACGTCTTTCAAGGACAGGACCTACACAGTGAATGGTAGGCCTCTGGGGAGTGTTGTAGAGCAGAGGGATCTAGGAGTGCAGGTGCATGGTTCCTTGAAGGTCGAGTCACAGGTAGATAAGGTGGTCTTCATCAGTCAGAATATTGAGTATAAACGTTGGGAGGTCATGTTGCAGTTGTATAAGAGGTTGGTGAGACCGCATTTAGAGGATTGTGTTCAGTTCTGGCACCATGTTATTGGAAAGATATTGGCAAGTTTGAAAGGGTTCAAAGAAGAATTATGAGGATGTTTCCAGAACTAGCGAGTGTGAGCTATAGGGAGAGGTTGAGTAGGCTGGGTCTCTAGTCCTTGGAGCGCAGGAGGATGAGCAGTGATCTTATAGAGGTGTATAAAATCATGAGAGGAATAGATTGGGTAGATGCACAGAGTCTCTTGCCCAGAGTAGGGGAATCAAGGACCAGAGGACATTGGTTCAAGGTGAAGGGGAAAAGATTTAAAAGGAATCTGAGGAGTAACTTTTTCACACAAATGGGTGGTGGGTGTATGGAACAAGCTGCCATATTAAGTAGTTAAGTCTGGGATTATCCCAACGTTTAAGAAACGGTTAGACAGGTATATGGATAGGACAGGTTTGGAGGGATATGGACCAAGCGGAGGCAAGTGGGATTAGTGTAGCTGGGACATGTTGGCTGGTGTGGACAAGTTGGGCCGAAGGGCCTGATTTCACACTGTATCACTCTATGACTATTACATTTTTCCATCATCATTCTACATAAGAATATAATTCAAATAAGAGAGTGGCACCCAGCTATCGATTGCTTTAAGTGATGATAATACTGAAGGACTTTTGTTGTTCCTCGGGTTGTGAAATGTATACCAGAAGAAAAATACATTAAACCCGCATTGTAATGGAGCAATAAGGAGTCCGTTATTGCCGAATGTCTATTATCACCGAGTAAGGTATTACCATTGTATATAGTTGAACCAAAGAACTACGGATGATGGTTAATACATTAAAAGCCACAAAGTGCTGGAGTAACTCAGCGGATCAGGCAGCATCTCCGGAGAACGTGGATTGATGACGTCGGGACCCTTCTTCAGACTGCTGAGATATTCCAGCACTTAGTGTTGTTTCACCTTAAACTAGACGCCGATGACGCTGGTCTGCATCAGCGAGCCCTTCTTCAGCCACCGCAAACTCCAGTTGAAGAGGCTGTTGTAGCGGCTCGGGTTGTAGCTCCTGGGGACAGCGCTTTCTTCAGGCCGCTGCTCAGTCACCTGGGGCTCCCTCCCATCTCACCGGCTGCTGCCTCTTCCTTTGCTTTGCTCACTCCATCGCTTCCTCCACTGCATCCTCCTCCTCTGGATTTGTCCACTCCGCCGCTCCCTGCTCCACCATCGCCTTCTCCTCCTTCCACGCAGTTGCGACATTTTCCAACATGGAGTATGTCGGCAACTCCGAGGAAGGAGGGGGAGGCAGTGGAGGGGGGTTGCGTGAGAGGCCAAAAGGACAGAGTGATAGGAGAAGGAGGTGGTGTTGGGGGGGGGGGGGGGGGGGGGTGGTATGAGGCCAAAGGCAAAGCAACAGCAGCAGGAGGAGGAGGAGGAGATGGTGGGACTATTGCAAGGATGGGTGCTGATGGTCAGTGGGAATTCAGTGGCCAAAGTGCCTGTTACTGAATCTATTTCATCACAATTTAGGAAGATAGTCTGTCCTTGGAGCGAGAGATCAATGAAGATTCATTAGATTGGCACCAGGATTGAGAGATTTTGGATCTGCAGAGAAACTAGAGGTGACATTGCCCTCATTTAATTAAGATTCTACAGGAAAATTCAAAATTGTGAATGATGTTGATAGAATACATCAGGAGAACCTGCTTCTACTGGCAGAAGAATAAAGGTATTTAAATTATTGGAAAAAGTACAAGATATGAGGTGAATGTAATTTCTGGTCTACGTAACCTATTATTATGGTCCTGAAGGTATTGCCTGAACAAGAAGTTCATGCAAATGTATAGAGAAGCAATAAAAGTTGTACATTAATACAATGCCCTCAGTAAATATGAGGCATTTTACAACTAACTGTTTCCAATTGGGTCCCTATTGACACCATAGCGTTAGAAAAGAGGAATGATACGCAAGAGAAAAAAAAGAATATGGTTAATTGGGTAGGTTTTTTTTAGTAAGCCAGCATAGGTGTAAGGGCTTCCTTTCTTATAGTACAATTTTATGTTCCTTTGTGTGCAGTAGACAAATTGTAATGGATAAAATTTACTGCCATGTTTCCTTACATTGCAATGTTTAATTAACTTCTAACTACATGTAGAATACCTTGGGACATGCTAAAGTGTCTTTAAGTAAGTTACACAAATGCAACTATTTTTCTTGCTTTTAACTAAACCTCAAACAAGATACACTGAAACTGAAACAGAAACAGACCTTTTCTGCATGATTGAATATATGCACAATGGAAGATTAATATCCTCTCAATTTATCATTCAATGTCATGTCAAGAAGTATAATATTTTACAGCATCTGATTAGTACACAAGCTTACAAAATGTCATGGCATAGAAGAACACACAACAATGATTAGTGTAGAAAGGTACTTGATGGCTGACTCCTTGGATCAAAGGGCCTATTTCCATGTTGTATGACTAACACACAGAACGCAACATAGAAGTAAACACTAGCAATTTTACATGCAAGAAATCATGTAGGTGATTTCACCCTATGGGTGATTGTTGGTCAGAACAGATGGTGGGCTGTAGGATCTGTTTCCATTCTATATCTCTAAAATAAACTAAACAAAACTAATATCTTGGCTTTTAAAAATAACTATATTTGTTGCTATCTTTTTAGGTTAACATGAAAGCTGCTGAGGCGCCACAACCCTGCTAGTTTGTAAATTGTAACATCCTGTACTTTCAGTAAGGAGGTTTAATAGTATCACAATGTAAAGCAATACACATTAAATAATGCTACTGTGGGTGTACTCCATTTCAGAGTATTCCATTTTATATATTCTCAGAATATTAGGCAGGGGGAGATATAAACAACATGGAAGAGAAATGAATGGAATAATGCATATCATCGTGGGTACCCAAATACAGACTTATATTTGGGCTTCCACCACTCGTGGTATCTTGCTTTGAGACCAGTCTTCATGTGTACACCTAAAACAATAGATAGCCTTAGTTAAGCATTCAACCACTTCATCAGAGTTGCACTTTAAAACTGTGTATAGTGGCTATCAATAATACTGAAGATGGTGCCTGATTTATTTCTCTCTATCTAGCCATCACATGATTGCCCAACTGACTTGGCAAAGATCAGCATCAAACCTTCTCTACAACACTTAGTTTCATAAACAATTTCCTTTTCAAATGACAGAAATGGTGTGGTTTTAGTCTTTCTGCTGACAGGACAGCAAACAACAACATTACTTATCACTGTACCTCAGAACATGTGACAGTAAACTAACTAAACATTTCACAAATGGCCTACTTGACATTATGCCACTATAGTTTTGAACTAAAAATTTGTAAGTACAAATTTGGGCTCAATAAAATGTTGCGTAAAGCAATAAATAAGAAGCTGTGTTAACTTTCTTTCCTAGGTGTGATAATGCTCTGGCTGCTTCTACTTGCCTGCTTTACATCCCATGCTGCCAATCAACTCCCAACAAACCAGAAGTCATCCATTACATTTGATCCTTCCCAGCTAATTTGTAGTGCACCAGGACCTCCAGGGGCACCGGGGCCTCCAGGTTATCCTGGATCTGCAGGTCCTATTGGAAGAATGGGATTGCCTGGAAAAGATGGTGTGGATGGGAAAGATGGTCAGAAGGGATACAAAGGAGAAGAAGGTAAAATAATTACATTTCTCTATCCAGCATTTTTCATCAGCATGCCTGGACATTAAAACATTGGTTTCCAAAAGCAGTTTGCTTGATTACATACATTGGCTACTGTCCCAAAGAGAACACATACAAAAAACAATAAATGGTACAGAACTTGTATAAATATTTATGAATTTTACTATAACTGATTACACTTGTAAATAATTAAATGCACTTTTAAAAATAATGCTATTAGAGCAAGTAACCTCTTTCTATAAAATACTAAAATAACTGATTTGGTTTTGGAGTAGAAATGTTTTTATAAAATTCTTAACCGCGGAAAATTAGGTTTTAAAACAAATAAAATCAAAATGCTTTAGGCTATAAGTCTGCTGCATGAACAAATCTTATTACTTATTCCATAAAATAATTCCTTATATTATTTCAGGGGCTTATCGTAATAATCCAAATATCCAGAATAATATAAGCTACGTTATTTAAAAGTAAAGCATAAAACAGCTTCTTCAATTTTTCACAATGTTACAATGATAAAAATCTATATATATATGACTAAAACTCTGTTTGTTTGTTTGTATGCGTGTGTGTGATGTTTCAAAACCCTGCCAAAATGGTACGTGAAAGTGCTACAGTTTTTGGTCCTCCTTACTCACCATTGTCCTGGAATGTAAAAGAGACAAGTTTCGTTCGGATTTATGTTATTGATTCCAAGATGGCGGTGCTGGCTTAACAGCTGCGGCCCACCTGCAGTCCGTCTGTTTGTTTTCTTTCTTTTTGTTCCTTGTCATGTTTTAGTTAATTTTGTTTTATTAAGTTGTGTATGTGTGTGGGTGTGGTGGGAGAAACATGTTTTGGTCTCTTCCATCAGGGGATGCGACTTTTTTTTCTGTTGTATTCCCCGTCCCCGTCTCCGTCTGCGCCGAGGCCTAATGGCGGAGCTGGCTGCCTCGGAGCTGTGGCGGCGGCAGCAGCGCGGCGACCCGACTCGGCCCCGGAGCTGTAGCGGCGGCAGCAGCAGCAGCGGAGACCCGACTCGGCTCCGGAGCTGTAGCAGTGGCAGTGGCAGCGGAGACCCGACTCGGCCCTGAAGCTGTGGCGGCGGCAGCGGAGACCCGACACGGCCCTGGAGCTGTAGCGGCGGCAGCAGCGGCAGTGGCGACCCAACCTGGCTCCGGAGCTGTAGTGGTGGCAGCAGTGGCAGCGGCAGCATAGATCCGACTCGACCCCGGAGCTGTAGCGGCCGCGGCAGGCAGCAGCGGAGACCCGACTCGGCCCCGAAGCTGTGGCAGCGGCAGCAACAGTGGTAGTGGAGACTCGACTCGGCCCCGGAGCTGTGGCGGCGGCAGTGGCAGCAGCGGGGACCCGACTCGGCCCTGGAGCTGCAGCAGCGGCAGCGGCAGCGGAGACCCGACCCGGCCCCGGAGCTGTAGCGGCGGCGGCAGCGGCGGCGGCAGCAGCGGAGACCCGATTCGGCCCTGGAGCTGTGGCGGCGGCAGTGGCAGCGGCAGTGGAGACCCGACTTGGCCTTGAAGCTGCAGCAGCGGCAGTGGCAGCGGAGACCCGAATCGGCCCCAAAGCTGTGGCGGAGGCAGCGGAGACTCGACTCAGCCCCAAAACTGTGGCAGAGGCAGCGGAGACCTGACTCGGCCCCGAAGCTGTGGCGGAGGCAGCGGGGACCCGACTCGGCCTCAGAACTGTAGTGGCGGCGGCGGCGGCGGCGACAGCGGCAACGGAGACCCGACTCGGCCCCAGAACTGTGGAGGCGGCAGCGACCACCCGCCGAGTTTGAACCATCACCTCAGCGCAGAGGGAGAACAAAGAGGGAAGAGACAGAGACTTTAAGATTTTGCCTTCCACCACAGTGAGGAGGTGTTTGGTGAACTTTGACTCTACATCTACACTTCACACTGCCGAGGCAAGTGAACAATGTTAAATTTGTGTTGATTGTGTGTTTTTGTCATTTTTTAATTATATGTATGACTGCAGGGAAACAAAATTTTGTTCAGACTGAAAGGTCTGAATGACAATAAACAAATCTAATCTAATCTAATCTAATGTTATACTTTAGAAGTTATTGACATTTTATACTTTAGAAGAACCACTTTTCCACTTGCCCAGCGTGTCAGCCACGTCACAATGACAGTGGGATCCCGAATCTAACTTACATTTTTTTAAAAATTAAAAAATGTTTGTTAAATCGTTTTAACCAAATTCTTCCATTTTCATTCACAATGATGTCACAACGGGATCCCGAATCACATTCACATAAAAAATTGCAATCTTCAAAAAAACTCAGTTTTTAATAAATTCTTCTGTTTTCATTAACAGCTAACATTGTGTTTAGGTTTTTTAGAGAACGCAATTATCATTGAGAATTCAATTTTTTTTTTAAACATCGCGATTTTCATTGTGGGGGGTGGGATAAGGGGGAACTTTCTTTTTTTTTAATCGCAATTTTCATTGTGGGGGGGATGAGATAGGGGGGGAGGTGAGAAGTGGGTAGGAGGGGTTAGAGGGAAAGGAGGGGGGGTAGCGAGGGAGAATGGTTTTGGAGGGAGAGTGACTGAGGGAGGACAAAGAGAGGGAGGGAGAGGTGAGGGAGGGAGTGGGGGGGAGGGGAGAGGGGAAAGAAGGGGGGTGAATAAGGAGGGGGGCGGGAGTGTTGGGGGGTGGTGAGGGGAATGGAGGAGGATAGGGGTAGGAAGATGGATGGCGAGCCTTGCCTCGGCAGCGTGAAGTGTAGATGTAGAGTCAATGGAAGGGAGGTTGGTTTGGATGATGATCTGGGCTGCGTCCACAATTCTCTGCAATTTCTTGAGGTCTGGGATGGAGCTGTTCTCAAACCATGTTGAGATGCGTCACGATAAAATGATTTCTATGGTGCATCTGTAGACATTAGTGAGGGTTGTTGGGGATATGTCGAACTTCCTAAGCCTTCTAAGAATGTAGAGGCGTTAGAATGCTTTCATGTCCATTGCGTCAATGTGGCTGGTCCAGGACAAATTGCAGGTGATATTTATTCCTAAAAATTTGAAGGTTTCAACCATCTCTACTTCAGAGCCATCAATGTGTACCAGAATGTGTGTACCACTTTGTTTCCTGAAGTCGATCACAATCACCATTGTCTTGCTGACATTGAGTGAGAGGTTGTTGTCTTGGCATCAGGTTAAGAGGTTCTCAATCTCCTTCCTGTGTTCTGTCTCATCATTATTTGATATACGGCCCACTATGGTGGTGTCGCCTGTGAATTTGTAAATTGAGTTGGATTGGATCAGTTTTATTGACTGCACAGTCATGATAATATACATAAGAGGGCGAGGAAAGCATCCTTGCTGGGCACCAATGTTGAGGATTATCATGGAGGTTGATTTATCACCTACCCTCACTGATTGTGGTCTGTTGGTCGGGAAGTCGAGGATCCAGTTGCAGAGGGGAGTGCTGACCCCACATTCCATGGGTTTGGAGATGAGCTTGGATGGGATAATGGTATATAAAGCTGAGCTGCAGTTTACGACCACCCCGGGCCGCGGTGTTTGAGCCGGCCTGTTTGCGGGGTTCGGTGAGCCGCGGGACTGTCTGTGCCATCGCCTGGAGGGGTATCGCCTCAGTGCAGAGCGAGAAGAGGAGGGAAGAGACTGCAGCCCTAAGATTTTTGCCTCCACCACAGTGAGGAGGTGCTTGGAGGACTCACTGTGGTGGATGTTAATTTGTGTTTATTGTTGTTTATTATTGTATTATTGTGTGTATGACTGCAGGCACGAAATTTCGAAAGGTCTGAATGACAATAAAGGTCATTCTATTCTATTCTATTCTATTCTATTCTATTCTATTCTATACTATAAATAGGAGTCTGACATAGGTGTCCTTCTTACTGTTCTAACACGAAGCTTGAGTTTGGCCATCATTGAACTGGGTTTCAGAATAAATTCTAAATTCTTAAACAATTAGCATAAAACACAGCAATAAAAACACAATACAATAAATTCTGTGATATTTTACTTTTTTTTTACCTTCAGCACTATGTAGTTGTACAGTTTAATTTTAGGATTACACCACATTATAAAGCTAAGGTAGAAAATGGAAAGCAATTGAAATATACACACATACACATGATAATAAACACATGTATCTACAACTGGATTTAGTTATTGTTCTGACAGGTTGCTTAAATTTCAAACCAACAAAATATTTTTTTTTAACTGTGAACTAACTGTGCCTGCGGATAGAAATAAAATAATGAATTTGTGTGCATGAAACACCTTGCATGATCTCAGGATGAAACAAACCATTTAACAACCATAGAAATACTTTAGAATCACTATCAGAAAATAATTTACAACAGTAACTAAACATGAGCTCTTGATCTTCTGTTTCAACACCTCTGTAATCATACCAAAGGATTACAAATTGTGGGGAGAAATAAAGCAATGGGTTTTTTTTTAGGTGACAGAGGAAATCAAGGACGAAGCGGAAAATCTGGCACGAAGGGGATACGGGGAGCTATTGGCAAACTAGGCCCCCGAGGACCAAGGGGTCTTAAAGGCACTCAAGGTAGTGCGGGAATACATGGACCAAAAGGTACAGATGGAAACAATGGAGCACCTGGTTTGCCTGGAATCTGCAAATGTGGCATTAACACAGCAAGATCTGCCTTCTCCGTAGCCATCACTTACAGCTTTCCCAAGGAACGCATGCCTATCAAATTTGATAAAGTTCTTTTAAACGAAGGAGGACACTACAATGTTTCCAGTGGCAAATTTATATGTGGTATACCTGGCATTTATTATTTTTCCTATGATATCACCTTGGCAAAAAAGCATCTTGCTATTGGGCTGGTGCACAATGGCCAATATCGTATAAAGACGTTTGATGCTAACACCGGCAACCATGATGTGGCTTCTGGTTCAACTATCATGTACCTAAAACGGAAGGATGAAGTTTGGCTGCAGATATTCTATTCTGAACAGAATGGCTTATTCTACGATGCTCACTGGGCAGATAGTTTATTCACCGGGTTTATGATTTATGTTGATCAGGACTATCTTAATGAAATTGAAGAAGAACAAATCTTCTAGAAAGCATGCACTTTGTACCATGAACATTAGATGTTGAAAGATACTACAATAGACTTAGTTCAACACCTTTCTAAATATCCTGTTCTGGATTTTACTCTAAGTGATATGTTCATAGTCTAATAAAGTAACATCTCTATTAAAATGGAGACAGAATAATGTCACAAGAAACCAGTAATTGTAAGTAACATGCTCTCTGGTGGGTGCATTGACAATGTTACATTTACTGCCCACACTGGTTAGCCCAGAAAGTGACGATGGGTTGTTAAGATATTTTTCAAAGCAAACTGGTTTGCTAGGCTGCTTGAGAGGGTGCAGAATCTGCCACTGGATATGGCCTGAACCATTTGTAGATCTGGCTAGGTCTTTGAATTTCACCTGAAAAAAAATAGTGGAGCTATTTAGAATTTTACCACATTTTGGCAGCTTTCAAGCTAATTCATTCTAAAATAACGGTCATTCTTAAATAATCTTCTTCCAGCAACAATCGCAGTTCAGTAGAGTTTGTGCACTCTCTGCTTTACTTATTTTAGCTATGTTGGGCTGCATTGAATAGATTGCATGACAAACACAACACCTGACTTTAAAATAATTGATTTGAGGAGCACGGGAGGTGGGATGGAGGAACAGGTGGTTAGTACTTGGGTCTAAAATCAGGAACACAGTGAGGTCATAAGGCCCATTCAGCCCATTGCATCTACTACACCATTCAATCATGGCTGATCTATTGCTCCCTCCTAACCCCATTCTCCAGCCTTCTCCCCATAACCTCTGACACCTATACTAATCAAGAGGTACCTGCTCATGTGTTTGTGCTGCGCTCCATTTCAATTCCTTGGATTTTGGAGATATGAGGTTCATCAGAAGTCCTCAGAAAAATTCAATATTTGGGGTTCTGTGATGTATTTTGGTGCATTGTGTTTATTGGATTTTAGAGAGGAATCACCAGAGATTCCATGTGACAAATAGAAGCAGAGCTAAACAAGGCCAACAAATAAACCGTAAACGTATCTTGTCTGGGCTTTATTCTTCACATCTCCAACAGCAACTACCTTCATT
This sequence comes from Leucoraja erinaceus, assembly GCF_028641065.1. NCBI lineage: Eukaryota > Metazoa > Chordata > Chondrichthyes > Rajiformes > Rajidae > Leucoraja > Leucoraja erinaceus. The sequence goes on along the minus strand of NC_073387.1, from coordinate 29,538,176 downwards.
CTCATTTGCCTGCCACTATTCCCTAACCGCTGACCTAATATTCTTATCTGCCAGCTAATTGGCATTTCCAAAGGTAATCCAATCATCATAGACATGAGAGTGAATTTAGAAGATTAAATCCCCCCAGACTTCATGTAACACAAAGAGTCAAGAGTGTTTTATTGTCATGTGTCCTGAAACGGAACGATTACATTCTTACTTGCAGCTGCACAACAGATATGGAAACATATTAATCTGTAAACCTTATAGTAAACAACAAAAATTCAGTATACTGTATATTTTAAAAATCTAACAGACAAATAAATAGACCACAGGAGTGCAAAGTCAAAAATAATGTCTCCAAGTCTATACAGTTTTTAGCCTATTGGGAGGTTGTAGTGTTTAATAGGCTGATGGTTATAGGGAAGAAGCTGTTTCTGAACTTGGATGTTACAGTTTTCAGGCTCTCCTATACCTTCTTCCTATGGCAAGAGTGAAATGAGTGTGTGGCCAAGGTTCTAGGGGGTCTCTGATGATGCTGGATGCTTTTTTGAGGCAACAACTCCTGTAGATTCCTTCAATGGTGGGGACGTAAGTACCCATGATGGACTGGGCAGTGTTCACTACTTTTTGCAATCTTCTTCATTCTTGGGCATTCAAGTTGCTGAACCAGGGTGTGAAACAACCAGTCAATATGCTCTTCACTGTGCAGCTGTAGAAGTTCAAGAGAGTATTTGTTGGCATACCCATTACCAGGGCGTAATCTGGCAATACATCCAAACAACTATACCTTGTATTTGGGGCTGCAAACCTAAAGATCATACGTGAACTGCTAAATTCAAGATTCAAGTTTCTATTTTGAAAAATACACAACAAACATTCCCTTAAGCTCAATATAACTTGAATGGGATATATAAACATGGCACAATACTCACAAACTGAATATCAGCCACAAACAGAATCAGGTTTAGTTTAGTTTAGAGATACTACGCCGAACAAGCCCTTTGGCCCATCAAGTTCGTACCGACCAGCTATCCCCCACCACCACTATCCTACACTAGGGACAACTTTTACATTTATACCAAGCCAATTAACCTACAAATCTGTATGTCTTTGGAGCGTGCGAGGAAACTTAAGTACTCTGAGAAAACCCACGCAGGTCATGGGGAGAACGTAAAACTCCGTAGAGAAGCATCCGTAGCCGGGATCGAACCCGGGTCTCTGATGTTGTAAGGCAGAAACTCTACTGCGGCGCCACCGTGCCGCCCACAGTGTGTGAGACTAATACACCTTTGGTAGATTTATTAATTTAAACTTTTTTTTTTAAAAATCCCCAAATGGACTGCATAATGCTTTGTATCAACCAAATTTTGAACTATTTTCTACTTGTATAGAAATCTTGACTATTAGCTGTTATTCTAGCTTTACTACATTGTATTAAAATAGATTATAATATGTAGGTATGATGCTATTTACTTGATGTGATGCTGCTTTCATTTGTGTATGTTCTAAAATCAGGATTTTTTTGTATTGGAGATCTGTAATTTGGAATCGTTAGATTACAAATTATATCCATCAAGTTGGGCAAGTTGGCATCGTTGTCTGAGGGCATAAACATTTTGAAACTTGAAATAAAAACATATAATTGGGAAGCAACTTCTCGCTATATTTTTTATTTAAACAAAATCTTAGCTGAGAACAACAACCAATGGAGTAAAAAAATGGTTGGGGGTCATCATCATCTTTTGCACAGTTTAATGAATTATAATTTCAAAAGAAATTTGTTAGTGAATGTGGAAGCCAGTTGGCCCATTTCCATAAGATCGTAAGAAATAAGAACAAATGCACACCAGTCCCTTGACCGCTGTGGCACCCATCCGTTACAGGTTACCAATCTGTAAATGACATTTTTCTACTGTTTGTTAGTTAGCCAATTCTCTAGCCAATACTCAATATATTATTCTCAGCACCATTGTGAAGTGATCTTTTGTGTGGCACTTTACAAATTTAAAAATTTAAAATATGTAAATATATTTCTTCAACTCATCTTCCATACACTCTGGCTGATACTTTCTGTAACAAACTCAAATAAATTTGTCCTTGGAGGACATGAACTCTTTGGAGTATAGAAGAATGCGGAGTGACCTTATCCATATATACAAGAAGCTGAGGGCTTGACTGGGTAGATTCTGATGTTTTTACTAGTGGGAGAATCATGGACAAGCAGACACAAGGAGAGGGGGGGGGGGGGGGGGGGGGGGAGTCATTTAAAACTAAGGCACAGTGAAATTTCTTCTTTCAGATGGGAATGTGTCTCTGGAAATTTCTGTCCCTAAAGAAAATAAAACTGGACCAATATGGTATTTAAGATGGATAAAAGAATGGATGAAAGAACTGAGCGTTATGGAGAACTGGCACAGAATAGTTGACACCAGCATAGATCAGCCATAATATATTGAATGGCGGGGCAGATCTGAGGTCCTGTGTGGCCTACTCCATCTGAAAGAAGAAATTTCACTGTGCCTTAGTTTTAAATTACCCCTCCCCCCCCTTATTTTGTAGCTGTGTCAGCTTGTCCATGAATCTCCTGTAACGGATGGGTGCCATAGGAGGTCAAGAGACTGGTGCACATTTGTTCCTATTTCTCCACCTATCTTCTTCTGTTCCTGTCTGACATGATTTCTTCTTCATGAAGTTATGCTGACCCCACTTGATCAGATTACAATTTGCCAATTGTTCTGCTATTACCTCCTTAATAATTCATGATAAAATATTTCCATAAGATATTTTCCAACCTCTCTTTTTAATTATATACTAGACCAAGTGGGACCTGTTCCCCAACGCAATATTCTACCATTCACCTGTTCCCCTCAACGTAAGTCGTTTCCACCCCTCATCCATTCCCCCAACGCAACTCATTCCCCCAATGCCCATAGCCCCCAACTGTGCAGGCGTGGCTCATTTCCCCTCATCCCCCTACACTCCATCCCCTCCTCTTCACCCTCCCTCTTCTTTCCCCTCTCCTCCTCCACTCCCCACCCCCTCCCTCACCTCTCCTTTCCCCTACACTCAGTCACCCCCTCCATAACCTCACCCCTCCCTACCCCCCCCCCCCCCCCCTTGTTATCATTGTGAGGTGGAAGCTGCTGATTTTTAAAAAATGTAAATGAGATCCCATTGTGATGTCATTTTGGGGTGGAGCACTGCTGACAGGCAGTTTATGTAAATGAATCCCATTGTGAAATCATACCCTGCTAACTGCCAGTGCAAGTAAAAGTGATATTTCTCAAACTGGATTTTGTAAAGTTTAAAATGTGAATAACTTGTAAAATATACCATCAATCTGAATGAAACTTTATACACCACACACCAGGACAATGGTGAGTAAGGTGGGCCAAAAATTCTAGCTCTATCGTGTACCGTTTTGTCGTAGTTCCAGGAGCACAGGCCGCACAGACAGACAGTCATAGGAACAAACATGACTGTTTTAGTAATATATGGAAGATAATAATTACAACTGCTAATTTGGTCTCTTCAAAATTATTGCAAATGCCTTCATTATCACTTTACCTACTTAAAACAAATGTGATTCTAATACGCAAGCTCTGGCTTAGCTAATACTAAATTAATTAAATATGTTATTTAATTCCTCTCCTGTATTTTATAACTATGGTAGGATACCCATAGTATATTTTACCATAAAACCTTGAGATTGGTACTTTTATTCAGAGATCACTTTTTCAATCTATCTCATTACACATTGTTAAATTCAAAACGGTTCTCTCCTTGGTTGCTTCCAAAACAAACTTGCTGTAGGAGACTATCATGAATGCACTATCATCCATTCTTGGGGCTACCAATTCCAATTTGATTTAAATCACTCATGATTAAAGGGCCGCTGTTTAAAAAAAAAACCCAAAAAACACACCTCTATATTACCTCAAGTTTCTGTCAATCCGATTTAATCCACTAGCTCAGCCCAAGACGACTGCTCTTCTTGTATTACACTTTGCTGTTACATTCACTGGCATTAAAATCAGCCGATCCTGCAGCATCAGCCGTCTAAGATCACCACTGATCATAAAATTAACTGGTATAGGCATATACATCCTCAGCTTACATGGGTAGGTGATTGACCTGATGTCCTGCATCAAATGACTCTTTCACTCCTCAAGTGAGTTTACATGTTATATGTTTGAAGGGTGAAAAGTGCACTTCCAACAGCACTCAATATGTTCAACACCTTCCAAAAACAGTGTGGCCTATTTAGTCAAAGTATTTGTTACCTCCGCCACCTATATACCATTTATTTGTGGTTTGCAGTTACCCTTCAAGAATATTACAAGACATTTTACAAAATATCTGCCACAAAAGGATAAGCCTAAGTTCCCCTTTTGGTCACATCATGCCTCAGTTTTGAAATATATCACCAACCTTTATTAAACAAAATTTCACTTAAGTCCAAAGAAAAAAACGAGGGCAGATTAAATAGAAGCATTTTAACGAATGTCTTAAAAGAAAGAGAATCAATGAGCAAGATCCAGGAATTTCACTCTTTGCTGTTTGAACAGTATCCGGACATTAAAGCTACGAGTGACAAGGATGAAGATTCCAGTAGCGGGGGAGGGAAAAGATCGTGTTACAAATATGAAAAGCAATAGTCCAAGTGGCCTTGCAGCCCAAGCGACCCAAATTTGATCCTGATCTCTGGGTCTTGCCCATGTGGAGTTTGCTCATTCTCCTTGTGGATTTCTGCTGGATGTTGTGGTTCTTCACATTTTCAAAAGGTATACTGGAAGAATGATTGACTACTGTAAATTGTGGCAAAAGGATCAAATGGAAGTTGTTGGGATGCGAGCGGAAATAAGTTGTAGGTGCTCTGGACAGTTATGTGAACTCTTCTAGCATCAACACACGCATGCACGCTGTATTTCTGTGCCCATATTTCTTGCTAATTGAATCTGTAGCCCACATTTACAAGCATTGAATGATGTCACATTGAGTTTGGTTGTGATGCCTTTCAAATTCAAATACTCTATCAACATTAATGATCATGGTGTGGCACCATCCACTGGTTAGGCCAGTGATAAATCAAACCCTCGTTAGTAGAATGGATCGGGCACGTGACTGCGTTTGGTGGGAAGATGATGTCATGTGTAACGGGTGATGTCATGTGCCCAACTGCAACTGCAGGGACTCAGATAGTGCTCACTCTCAGCACGCGAGTGTCTGATTCTGTATCTGCCAATAAAGATCACTTTGTTCTCAAACGTGTGTCTCGCTATATTGGTGATCCTAATGATCCAAAACGGTTCTTTTGGATTCTCAAGATGCACGCAACCGACAACCTACCTCAGCAATCAGAAACAGCCGAGATCCCAGCTCAACAGAATGCCGTTTCTCTCAAGCTACCTGTGTTCTGGACATCGCAGCCACAGGCGTGGTTCCAACAGGCTGAGGCCCAGTTCCATGTTCGACACATTGCGGCCGACGACACAAAGTATTATCATGTGGTCGGCCGCTGGATCAGAACAAGGCCTGTCGCCTCGTACATTTCCTTCGCCAGCCACCAGCTGCCGATGTACGAGGGCCTCAAGGAGCTCCTCCTGCATACCTTTGGCCTCAGCCACCGCGAACAGGTAGCGAGGCTCATGCACATGGGGGTCTTGGTGACGCAAGTGAGAGGCTCACTTTGATGGATGGTCATCAGCCCTGTCTCCTTTTTGATCACACTTTCCTGGAGCAAATGCCTGAGGACTTCCGACTACTCCTTGCAGGTGAGAATTTCGACAATCCCCTGCAGCTGGCTGAACGACCTATGGCAGACCAAACAGCAGGGCGATGCCGCTATCAATCGGGTGTTGGCGATACCTCAATGGGTCCAGCGGCCAGTTCCTGCGTCCACTGGGGGTTCGGCTGCGAAGCTGGGCCCGAGCAACCCAAGAAGTCATGATGCTTCTATCACCAGCGCTGGGGTTCGGAGGCCAGTCGATGCCACCCACCCAGCACATTTCTGGCAAACGCCTCGGCCGGCAGCCGGTAGTGGCTGCTGCAGTCGGCCTGAAACATCGCCTCTACCTGGGAGCGCCATTCAGGGTGACTCTTCCTCGTCGACACGGGCAGCGTTTTTCCCCCATCAGGACTCGACACTCGTTCTGGTAAGCGGGGACATGGAGTTTGCACAGTCCCTCTCATCTTCGGCTCCTGCCATTTTACTTGGAATTTTACCGTTGTTGATGTCTCCCAGTCATTGCTGGTCGCCGATTTCCTCCTCCAGGATCAAACCCTGCTGGTTGACATGAGAGGCCAGCGCCTCCTTCGTCTGCCTGTTTGTTTTTGTTACTCCGGTTCTGGGAGGGGGGGGTGGGGGGGGGGGGCTTATGTGGCGCCATCTGGTGGTTAGGCCAGAGATAGATCGAACCCTCGTTAGTAGAGCGTGATCGGGCACGTGACTGTGTTTGGCGGGACGATTAAGTCATAAGTCACAGGTGTGCCCAACTGCAACTGCAGGGACCCGGTTAATTCTCACTCTCAGCGCGCGAGTGTCTGACTCTGTATCTACCAATAAAGATCACTTTGTTCTCAAACGTGTGTCTCGCTATAATGGTTTATATATAAAGAATAGAAGTGGGAAAGGAATTGCAGGCACAAAATAAAATTAAAGAACAGCGTTGTCATTGAAATATGACTGACTAAAATATCACATTTGGTGGAACTCTATATCAGTAAAAAATGGTTGCCACAGTTACTACTTCATAAGTACTTTGTGTGCTTTACTGTATCCTATAGTTGCAAAAGTTTTTCTTTAAATTATTTTCTGTCTTGAGTTGCATGGCATGCAGACCAGAATGCAGTTTGAGACTGGACAAGGGGATAGGTGAAGGAGGGATTGGAAAAGCAGATGTGGTGAGAATGGAGATTGGGGGATGGGCAGTTGTGGGCAAGAGAAGGTATAAAGGGCAGAAGAGATGGAATTGGAGGACAGAAATGGGGAGTTCGAAGAGAAAGTCAGGGATTGACAAGAGGGAGATATTTGCTGAGGGTTGAGACAAGATGGGGGGGGGGGGGGGGGGGGGGAGATGTAAGAGGCTGATATGGCATGGTGGCAAAAATGGGTAGGAATAGGAGTAATTAACTGGCACACCTCACGGAATGAAACACTTGCTGGATCCATGATCCCTACCTTACAGTTGCTGATGTACATTCGAAGTGCAGATTAAATCTGAGACACACATTACGATAGCTACATGACTGACTCACCTCTAGGGAGCAGATTTGTTGTGGGCCCTTATCCAGCATCTACTAGACCAAAAGTGAGAATGTTGAGGCAGATTAGAATCAAGATTAACATTTAAATTTCCCATCCTCCCAAAATTTGAAAGCGCAATCAGATTGTTGATTATTTGTAAAACAGTAAATTGTTCACAAACCTTGACTTTTCTAACACCATTTGATAAATTTGACTCTTTGCAGTTAGTTTTAGTTGTTTTCCTGTAACTTTCCCTGTGCATTTACTCAAATACCAAGATACACATGGAACTAATTAAATTAAGATATGTCCCATGTTTTGTGTACACAGGAAAACCAGCATGGAAATACACATGAAGGAAAGCATAATATTATTTGAGAGATACACTTATAATTTGAAAAGCATTTAAAAACATATTCTGTTTAAGAAGGAACTGCAGATGCTGGAAAATCGAAGGTAGACAAAAATGCTGGAGAAACTGGAGCGAAGGAAATAGGCAACATTTCGGGCCGAAACCCTTCTTCTGACTGAAGAAGTTTTTAATCTCTCTTTCTCTTTTGGTTTAATGTAATATCCTTTATATAAAAGACCCTGGTAAATTTGTAGCCACTGGATGGAACTGTGAGCGTAAAAGAATAAGACTGAAAGCATTCCATGGTTACACAGAAAAGCTGGAGAAACTCAGCGGGTGCAGCAGCATCTATGGAGCGAAGGAAATAGGCAACGTTTCGGGCCGAAACCCTTCTTCAGACGGGTTTCGGTGAAAGCATTCCATGCCTTGTTAGTTGTAATGCCAACTGAACTAAAGACCACGAGTAAAATACACAAAAGGAAACTCCATCATTCAGCCATCCTGACTTGGTAATGAAGGAAATAACTCAAAGGGAGAAACATACTTATTCTAATTCCCACCATTCCAGCTGCCACATATGCACCAGGCAATTAACCTAGCACGATTGAAGAAGGTGCAACTACCATCAACACATCACCTTCAACTGCAAAGGACCCAACACCCTTGATCATTATTCTATCACCATCAGGATACCTACTGCTCTATCTCTCACACACACTTTGACCATCTGACCACCTGGCTGTGCTTCTTCTTCCTGCGAGGGGAGACACATATGCAGTACTAGCAAAGAGGATTACGAAGAGTTGGAAGCATCTAATTCTCAAGGCGGCAGCATCTATCATCAAAGATTCTCACCATCCAGGCCATGCCATCTTGTCACTGCTACCATCAGGCAATAGGGACAGAATTCTGAAGTTTCACACCACCAGATTTGGGCACAGCTACTTTCATGCATCAGGTTCTTGAACTGGCCTGCACAACCCTAATCCCATCTCAGCATTGGAACACTACAAATCACCTCTTGCACTATCATGGATTTGGTTTCTAATTGTGTTTTTGCACCTATATCGTGTTATTTATGCACCGTTTTCTTGGAAATTATATGTAGAATTTATGTATACTTAATGTCTACATGTGTTATCTAAGTCTATGTGCCCATGATGCTGCAGCAAGCAAGATTGTCACTATACTTTCATTACTCGTACAAATGACGATAAATACTTGACTTGACAAATAGTGAGTGAAAGATCTGTCTTGCCTGCTCCACCGCAAAAGCCAACAAACTGAATCTTCCAATTTTATATCAAGTCGCAGCTAAGTGTGATGAATACAGAAACATTTAGGACCTCAAGCATATTGGTGGGCACCATCTAAAACAATAGTTGGCGCAACACAGTGACAACCATCTAGTTCAGAATTTATTTATCCATCAATTCTAGTGTTAGATCAAGTATAGAGGGGACAAAAGCGAGAGATTGAAAAATAAAAAAGACATATAATTTTAAAGAGTTCCTAACAATTACAACATCAGATTCTACACTTACAACAAAATTAGGGCCCATATGTCTCTTCAAAATGGAACTGCTTAATGTCCACTGCCAGTGACCGATTTTGACAGCTGTTAAAGAAATACTTGAACAAAACTGGAAATGTTCAATTTACTAATGTTAATTTATCCTACATCTACCATGCAAGCCCAAAAACTAACAAGTCAAATATTAAGGTAGACAACAAAAGGTCACTTCCATGAAACTAATGCCGAAACAAAGCCAGGAACCTTTTGACATAATAGCTAACCAGTAACTATTTAATGGCTGAAACTCCTGTATCATGCATACATTTTATGATAAGGAACTTCATTATAGTTTTGCCAGAATGTTTTAGCCCAAATTTACTTAGAAAAGAAATAAAGTTAAGACCTTCAAAATAGATCAAGCATGAATTAGGTAGATAGCTTTTGTAATTTCGACACCGTCACTTTGCCAAAAGCCCGTCTGTTGTATGCCTTATCAAAATGGTACAGAGCGATGGGGCATTCAGGACTTAAATTGAGAAAGATCATTCTCCAAGTCAATCTGCAGTCTCCCTTTCTGGATGTCTGTAGTTTTCCATCAGCTATGTTGCAGCTACTTCATGGGAAATGCAGGACAGCTGGAACGATACTCATTGCATCAATTGCTTAGATTTATCATTGAACAATATTGTATATACCAAACAGAGTTGCTTTCCTGATTAACCACATAAGACCACAGAGGAAAGTGGTCCTCGACAGCTACCACCTAACAGGGCTGATCAGAGATCTGTGACAATCAAGGGTCCAGTATCACTCTTAGCAACTGACAACAGTGCTACACATGTTCAATGATGTTACTGCCTTGATCAACCCCAACTTTCTCCCATATTTACTCTTTGCTATTTCCTTCCGTCTATCATGAGATTTAACAGAGGTAGAAAAATGAACGTTGATGAATGTGGGCCCAATATTGACCATAACATGACATCAGTAGTGTAGTGAGTTGGTGCTAAGAGATGGGAAGCCAATAGCAGCATAAGTGGAACTTGGATCTTCACTCTGGACAAATACAAAAATATAGAGACACAAAAGATTCCCATCAAACAAACCAAGGCAGTAGGAAGATTTTTGTATCAGAGCTACTAGACCTGGGTGCAAAACGATTGGATGGGGCTCAATAATTTATCATTTAATATTTGATGAATATTCAAGAGTTTGACATTGGCTTGATTGCAGGAAGAAAATTAATCTGCAAAGAAAAGAGCAGACATTAGCAGATGATCAGGGCCACCAGGTCTTATTGCAATCTTCCATTTTATGTTTTGATGACAATTCTCTTTTATTGTATCTGATCTCAAAGACTAGAATATAAATGTTAATGTTGAACTGAAGTGAGAACAATGTCTGTGGAAACAGGCAGGGTCCTGTTCTGCTCAACCAGCAAGAAACATATTGAGTGCAATATTTAAAGCTAAGAAGGATTGAAAACATTTTTGTTCAAGTGTAAAGGCAATATGAAAACCATTAATATGAAACATATGTATTTATGTAATATATCCCTTTTGTTCCATTTCCTGTTGAATACTCCTGTAATGTGCACCAGTTCTCGACTGTCAGCATGCAGCAAACATGTTGTGTGTTTTTTTTTCTATGCATCTGTGTTCTGGGCACATTTGTTCAATCAATTAATTCAGATCTTCGGGCTAGGTTAGATTGGGAGTTAGGATGTTAAGAGATTTCTGGTAAATGCTAAGTTTATGACCACAGGTAAAACAACCTGTTAATGTCAGAAGTTGGGCAGCAGTAAATTAATCTGATAAACAAGGGCATCTCAATGGCTTCAGGCAATTGAGTATCAAGATATATGAGTGACCATGGATCGCATTGCGGTAACAAGCTCTCATTAGTTCCTCAGGACAACTTAGGAAATTCAGAAATTCCGCCCCAAATCGTTTTTACATCCCACCGTTTATATCCTTCACAATCTTATATATTACTAAAAGTCTGTTCTTGACCGGTTTTGGCCATCTGTGCTGCGATTTCCGAGAGAACGCCGCCACTTACGGCCGTCATTTTTGGCCACCTTGCTGAGAGCCCCCCTCCGCCATGTGTGTGCCGAGGATTTTTCCCGTCGATGAAAAATGACAGAGATATTAATAATTTTACAAAATTCCCCATTCTCTCTGCTGCCCCTGCTGGCAGCAGGTGGGAGGGACTATAAAACCAGGAAGTGGTGTGCCTCAATCAGTGTCTGCAAGCTGGAGGAAGGCAGAGGGTCACGTTTCTCTGAGCTGTGAATGACACTGAACACATGACTACTCAAATGCAAGTGTCCTTAGTGGTTCTAAAATGCTTGCAGAATGCGTCTATTGGTTCTAAAATGTTTACAAAAAGTGTTTATTGGTTCTAAAATGTTTGCAAAAAGTGTCTCTTTTGGTTCTACAATGCTTGCAGAATGTGTCTTTTTTGGTTTAAAATGTTTTTTAGGTTCTCCACCCCTTTTCCTCTCCCCCTCCCTTTCCTCTCTCCCCCCCCCCCTTTCCTCTCCCCCCCCCCTTTCATCTCCCCCCTCTCCTCTCTCTTGCCCCCCTCTCTCCCTTGCCCCCCCCCTCTCCTCTCCCCCCTCTCCCCCTATCCTCCTCCCTCCCTCTCCTCTCCCCCCTCCTCTCCTCTCTCCCCCCCTCCTCTATCCCCCCCCTCTCCCCCCTCCTCCCCCCCCTCCCCCCTCCTCGCCTCTACCCCCCTCCTCCCTCTACCCCCCCCTCCTCTTTCCCCCCCTCTCATCTCCTCCTCCCCCTCTCTGTTCCCCCTCCCCCTCTGTCTCCCCTCATTTTCTCCCCCCCTCCATCCCCTCCCCCCACCATTCCTCCCCTAAACCCCCTCGCCTCCACACACCCCTCCACCCTCCCTCCCCCTACCTGCTTCCCACACCTCCCCCCCCTCCCCTCTTCCCCCGCCTCTTCCCCCCCCCACTCTTTTCCCCCCTCCCCCTCTTCCTTCCCCCCCTCTTCCCTCTCCCTCTCTCCCTCCATCTCTCTCTCTCCCTCCCCTCCAACTCTCCCCCCCTATCCTCCCTCCCTGCTCCCCACCTCACCCCCCTCTCAGCACTCCCTCTCTCTCTCTCCTCCCCTCCTTACCCACCCTCCTTCTTATCATCCTCTCCACCCCTATCCCTCTTGCCCCTCTCTCTGTGTCTCTGTCTCTCTCTATGCTCCTACTCTCTCTGCCCTCACTCTCTACCCCCCGCCCCTCTAGATGTGACTGCAAGTTGGGGGCTATGCATCAGTAGATAGGGTGGTTATGGGGTAAAAGGAGCAAATTAATAATATTAATATAATATTAAGTGGGTAATTAGCGTGAGTGCATGGGGATAGTTCGTGTGTGTGACGCTGCGTGCCGCCCCGCCCCCCCCCCCCCCCCCACACAACCGCACGTTGGGGGAACAGACCCAATGGGTCTGCACTTGGTCTAGTAGGTAGATAAATGTGCCTACTTGTAAAATACATTGTCAGAAGACATTGTCACTGACAGAGAATTTGCAAATGGGATTGTCAAAGCAAATGACCCGGCAAAGAGACAGCAGTTTAAAGTTCAAGCTGGACCTCCATGGAGCAGTAGCCTCACAATTTCCATGCTTGAAATTGCAAATCATATAGCTGCCACCTATTGGAACAGGTTGCTTATGATCATAAAACCTGGTGAAAACTAGTCATTAGACGACAACTGACTTTGAAACATACCACACAACAAATATAAAATTGGATGATAATGTGCTTGCCAAATTTTAAATGGTCACATCCCACAACATTTTGAACTAATCTGCACTCAATGTGGAACAAAATGCCTGACCTAATTGAACGTTTTATGCAATAGATACAAAACGTCATTTCCCCTGAAGGTCAAATAACTTCACTTAAAACATTACACAATAAAACAATCCCATTTCCAGATAAAATGAAAATAATGGACTCCAGTTTATCCTCCATGTGTTTGCAGATAAGTTAACTAAATAATAGCCTTGAAGCAACAAAACAAAAGACAAATTTGCTTTGGTCTGTCATTGAATTGTGATCCTATAATGTATATTTTCAGATTGTGTTGTTTTGGTAATAAGTTCCTTTCTCCACGTTTGTAAAACTGGCAGATAATTACATTATCCCAAATAAACACAAAGTGCTGGAGTATCTCAGCAGTTCAGGCAACATCTCTGGAGGACATGGATAGGTGACGTTTCAGGTCGGAACCCTTCTTCAGAAGATCCTCCAACACATTGTCGTTTTTTGTAAACCAGCATCTGCAGTTCCTTGTTTCTTAATTTATACTATCCCCTCTAGTGGTGATTCTGTTACAATGCAGTCAGTTTAACTTCTAAACTGTCTAGGGAACTGTGGGTGAAACAGAAAACACTGGAGGCGAATAAGAAACAGTTGAAGTCACTTCGATACTACTGCCTTTGAACAATAATCAAAGGAGAATCTGAGGCTGTCGCCAGGGTTACTTGTGAGAAGACCATCTGTTTCAACTCCAGATTTATGCTTTTAACTGAACTTTATATAGATAAAGAAATGAAAATTGAAAACACTTTCAATTCTGGTACTAACTCAAATATGTGCATGTTCATGTGGAGGAGAAAAGTCTGCAGTTCACCAAGAAAAAAAATAGTTCATTGTCGAGCATCGCAGAAAGTGGATGGCCCTGTGGAAAACAGGATCAGGAGCCTTTCAGTCCGTCTTGGCCAGATCAACTGTTCAATATGATCAGTTTGGATTAATATCACAAACAACTTTTGCACACAAAGAAAGGACACTGGAGGAAGAATTGGGGAATAAAACACAAAAAAATGCTTTCAGTAAAAATAAATTAAATGGTCACCCCATTGCAACTTCTCCGTGGATTGTCACCTTGTCGTGGTGGAGAAGCTTATGTGGACCTGAGATCCTGAGAGCGATGCCATCTGGAGCTATGCTCCTGGTAGGGCCACCCATGGCGGTAAGGTCGAGGGGGAGATCTCTGATAAAGAGCAATCCAACCAAGACCTCAATGGTGCAACAGGCGGAGGACGATGGCTGATCTTAGTGGAGTGTCACAACGGCTGGGAAGGTGGATGAAGGCTGCAGCAGGAAAGGGTCTCCGGTCGTCTAGTACTCCATGCCACTGGATCCCGACTCAGGTCTGTCAAAGACCGTGGGGTGGCTGTCTGTGCACCAGTCTCCCCACATTAAACAAAGTCACGCACAGGCATTCTCCATATAGGGAATAATACCCTGGAGACACCATGGTCAGACTTAAGAAGCAACTACATCACCAGCCTTACCAGTAGCAGGAATTTACTAGATATCCACCCTCTTCAGCAACCCAGGTAGCTAGCTCCTTTGGTGTTCAGCCTAGGAAACAGGAGGTTTCGTTTGAACTCTATATTAAAATGGTGGAAAGAGCTATACTGGAAACTGCTGCCGTTTCGGCTATAAGTTTCTTAATCTTTTCCAAGATGACGACTGAGCATTCCCCCTTTTGTTGCAGGACAAAAGCAAAAACAGAGAGCAGACTGATCCAGGCTGAGAGAGCTTTTATCAGAGTTTCAACTAACCATGCAGCTGTTAATTACTGCCCTGTGGGTACAGCCACCAGTCCCAGACAGATGGTTTCCTGCTAGCATTTCAGATTGCTCAGTTTTGTTGGTCACTGTCAGTGCTGCTTCTATAAACTATTTTACGACATTGCGGAATGTTCAAGAAAAACTGGGTTTATATCATCCAAATCCTTTAACCATCTTAAGGGGCTGTCCCACTGCGGCGACCTAATTGGCGAGTTTGGAAGAATTTAGGAGAGTTTGAAAAAGTGTCATGTTGAAGACCTCCTTCGACCTCCTTCGACTATGTTGAAGACTAGCTTCGACTAGCTTCGGGAAAACTGGACACCGAATAGTGAAGAGTGAAGACGACCTCCTTTGACCTCCTTTCGACTATGTTGAAGATTATCTACGACCACCTTCGACTACCCTCGATTACCTACGAACATGTCGACCTACTACGACCTACTTCGACTAAACCTACGAGTAAAAAGAAACAGACGATTTTCTCCATGGGGACCTTTTTTTACTCGCGGGCATTTTTCAGCATGTTGAAAAGTACGCCGCGACCTAGCTGAGGCCTCAAGTATGCGGGGACTACTCTCGAGCATGAAGGAGTTATAAAGACCTTTTACGACCTCATGTCGACCATGCTGCGAGTATGAGTCGAGGGCAAACTCTTCTAAACTCGCCAATTAGGTTGCCGCAGTGGGACCGCCCCTTTTTGATTTCATGATTGCGGGTCCCCTGCACTGAATTTACTGTTCTGAATTTTACATTTGCTAATCTATTCAAAAACCATAAGACAGTGAATCCAATTTTCTCCCTCATCCCCCTTCACTTTTCCATCCACAGTAAATCATCTGAGACTGTTATACATGCACTTAATAAAAGGATGTGCTTGGAACACAGAGCAAAATGGCCGTCAGGCTGCAGTTATCCCCCGGCCTGGCTCGACCATAGCAGCTGGCGAGGGAAGCTGCTGAGCCTGGCCTCTGCTCACTCCAGATGACTGGAGAGTCAGAGAGTGGAGGAAGTCACGACAATGGACGCAAGGACAAAGGGCTGGTGAGAGGATCCGGGGTCTTGCCTTCAGTGCCCTCAAGGTCAGGACACAAAGGCTGAAGGTGGCCGGGCAAAGAGAGGGACAGTTCGCTGGCCAAACTGGTTTGAGGCGACGACTAGAGACCCTGCTGTCAGGTCAACAGGCCTTCATGGCCAGCTGCAGCTTAGACTTTCAAACTGGCACCAAAACCTGGTGACTCTTGTATACGGTCTCAGAGGGTTATTTCTATACATTTCGTACGTAATCTGGGATTATCCTTACGTATAGTGATAATTTACTAAACTGTACACAAAAAAAAAAATCACCATACAGTGCATGTGATAATAAAAAACCATGAACCATAAAGACAGGCGACTACAGATGCTGTAAAATTGTGCAAAAAAAAAGTTCTGGAGAAGTTAGCAGACCAGGCAGCATCTGTGGAGGGAATCGGAGAGATGATGTTTTGGTTTCTTTAGAATGAAGAGGTACAGTGTGGAAATCTGGAGAGGCGAGGGGAAGGGCTGGAGCAAGAATTAGCAAGGATTAGGTGGATATATGTGAGGAGGGATAATTGACAGATGGATGGAGATGGTAACTAAGGCTGGAGGTGCAGTGAGGGAAAGTTGTGCAGATGTGGAATCTGATAAGAAGGAAGATGGGCAGTTAAATGTAGAATGAAGGAGGGATAGTGGGGACAAGGCAAAAAGAGGAGTAAAAAGAAAATGTAGGAATGAGGGACGGAGGAGGGAGAGATGGGAGATGAGTTGAAAGAGTAGGGGAAAGGAACTAGGTAATGGGGCAGGAAATTGGAAAGAGAACACAGGAGAAAGGGGGATGAGGCAAGTGGTGATCTGAAATTGGTGAATTCAATGTTCCTTGTGTGTAGGAAGGAACTACAGATACTGGTTTATACCAAAGATAGACACAAAATACTGGAGTAAGCAGGATTAGGTAATAAGCGGGAAGTGAACCCCCGGAGATTCTGACCTGACACGTCACCTATTCTTTTTCTCCCGAGGTGCTGCCTGACCTGCTGAGTCAGCACGGGAGTCAGCATTGAATCTTGGTCACTGGAGCTCTGAGGCTTTGCTACTGTGCCTTCTGTAGTTGAGACTAACTTTCACTAACTATTTATTGTGCAGTCTTCAATCTCTTATATCCTAGTAGCACAAGGTGTTCATTACCGTTATGGTGCTAGTCACATCAAGCACCTTTGCACAGATGTAGTTTGATCCCATTTGTTATTAATATCACTTACCCAAATTCTCTCCTAGCTTCATTCAGTTTTTCTTGCCAGTATGCAACATGGGGGGTTCATCACAATAACCAGGTCTTGTTTTATGTTTCATGCTTACTTCAGTTTATTTGGCCCTTGTGATAGCCCACAATGAGTGGCAATGAGGTGACATTGGGATACATCCAAATGTTGCAACCATAAACCATAGCGGCTTAGGCTCATTCAAACTTACAATAAACTATGCTTCAGGAATGATTAGCATTCCAACAATAATACCTGCAGTCCGTGGCATTCACCTTTATGTATTCTCCACCCACAGCATGTACACAGCTCCAACCATCACCTTATGTCAACTAGTACAATTTTTATTTTTGTAGCATATTAATTAGCATTTTTAACAATCTCAGTGCTCTTGTGCACTGTATGGTGATTGTGCATACAATTTGTGTATAGTAAGCTCCAACAGACAGAAAAAACCCACAATGAATAATAAATGTTAGCAATAATATTTGTGGAATAAATGTTGGTTGCAACACCAAGGATAACTTCCCTACTTTTCTTCTAAATTAGTCTTGGAATTGTTATTATGTCCATCTGAACGAGCAGAAAGCCTTGGGTAAAATATGTCATCTAAAGGTAATAATTTGAAATAAAGCTCCCTTCAGATTGTTTTTTTAAATATGCCCATCTCTCTCCACTACCTGTCGTCTGGTGATTGCATCATTTCTTTGTGAACCACTCCCTAACCCTCCTTCCACTCTCACCGTCCTAAAGCAAAAACCTTCAGAAAGCTGGAAATCTCAAATGAAAGCATGCCAGGCTACATTCGGGAAGAGATAAATAAAGTTAATGTATAAGGTTGATGACCATTCATGAGAATTGTTAAAAATTAGAAATAAAAGTTTAAAGTTGCAGAGAAGGGCAAATATTTTTGGAGTGGGAGTTAGTTGGAGAGAACAAAAGGCGTGTGAACAGGTTGAGGCCAAGAGAGATCATGACATAACTGGTTGCACTGGCTGAATAGGAGGGGTGAAAACTGGAGAGGTGCAATTACAAACAGGTGATAACATACGACATCTGAAATATCAAATAAGAGAAAAAAAAATCCAATCACTGGAAATGTGGTATACAAGATTAGATGTTACTCTGAAACCGTTGAAGTCAATGCTGTTGTCCTGGAGGTGCCAAATGTTAGCTTGAGGTGCTGTTCCTCAAGCTTATGGGAAGCTTTGTTGTAACAGTGTAGCAACAGAATGAACCATTTGAGACAGGCATGCAGCCTGAACAGAGATGCTCTGCAGAACAGTCAGCCAATCTGTATTTTGTTTCCCCAATATGAAAGGAGTCACATCATGAACACCAAATACAAATGCTACAAGTCCCTAATGATGCACAGGCATGAGCTAAGAGGCCAGGAGTGCAGTAATTCAGAGATGTGTTACTGAGATCCACTCATTCCTGTGTTGGGAAAATGAATCCCATGAGATGCATATCACTTTCACTCTCCATCCCACTCCCAACCCTTTTTGGATTTCTACTCTACATCTATGAAACTCATGAAAAGCTCCAGCAACAACTTTTCATCTAATGATTTGGCACATTGCAGCCTAAATATGACAAGGATGGGGGGGGGGGGGGGGGGGGGGGGGGGGGGGGGGGGGGGGGGGGGGGGGGGGCACCATCGAGTCAAAGAGCAAAAAGGCCCAACAGAGGATGTACTTCCTGCAGCAGCTGTGGAAACACAACCTGTCACAGGCAATGATGGTCCAATTCTATACTGCCATGGTAGAGTCTGTCCTCACCTTCTCCATCATAGTCTGGTTTGGCTCAGCCAACAAGCACGACATCCGGAGGCTGCAGTGAATCGTTCGATCAGCTGAGAAGGTTGTTGGCTGCAACCTCCCCCACCCCCCACTGACGAACTGTACACTGCAAGATCATCTCTGACCCCTCTCACCCTGGCCACAAACTCCGTGAAGCACTTCCCTCTGGAAGGCAACTCCAGACTGTCAAAGCCACCACAGCCAGACATAAAAACAGCTCCCCCCCCCACGAGTACTACTCAATAACCAAAAGTATGTAGCCTCATTCTGCTCTGGTATTTTATTTCATTCACATGTTTAAACTATAATGTTTTATTACTAATGTTTTGTGTCATTCTTAATTGTTACTGGATGTCATGTTTTTACATGCGAGCGGAGCACCAAGGCATACTTGACCAATAAACGTATTCATTGCGATAATTAGTAGGTATGTTACAAAACCTACCTGAATCGTCATTGGGAATCTGCCCTCAGCCATGTCGGCGATTTTGGCGCTGTTTGGAGGGGGCGGGTTTAAAACGCGATTTTTACTAGGCTGTACTAATCGCACATGTTCAGCCTAGTAAATCATTAACGAAAAATCGCTGCAAGACCCGGTCGCAAAAGGTATTATTAGTTTTATAGGCCTCGATAATATAGTTCTAATAGTTTTAAAATTATTGTTTCATTTCGCAACCTCTCGCAGCCCCAGGGTTTTATAGAGCAAACAATTAAAGGTATGTACCTTATTTTTACATTAAATGGGGCATATATATAACCCTATATATCAAATTATCTATAACGAATAGTTCATTTTGGGCTTTTTATATCCCGCAGTATTTTTCTCGGCATTTGAGGGCACTAATCCAGCGCTATGTCAACATTCTAAACCAGCGCGTTCCACATGAACCCACTAGAAAGCCGATTTAAATGGGCATTCATTTACAGCAATTGAACACTAAATTCCTTCCATTTGGCCTATAAATTAATGTAAATTAGATATAAAAATCATGTTATATTGTGAATTATTTGTGAATAATCTTTGGACACTTAGGCTATTTAAAAATGTTAATCTTTCCTTAAGAAATGGGCGTTTGACTATCCAAGATCACAGCTTTTTTGTAATGTCCATTGAAAATCAATAGGGAACAAGATGCTAATTTCCGAGTATGAAAATGGTCATAACTTTTTTAATACTTGAGATATGAAAGTGAATTTGGTGTCAAATTAAACTTATTGTTATGCTTTATCTGATGGGATAAATTGCAGACTTGATTTTTTAAATCTCAAAATTTTGTAACATTGCTATAATTAGCCATTCGTTCAGATTTCTTTCACTCAATCACCACTCTCTTCCCAGCCCCCGCACACAGCCATCATCACCCTGCATAAATTGTGGTATTCACTAGCCTTCATTGCGTGTGTCATTCAATCCCTCTTTAAAAAAAACCCAAGGCTCTCGGATCTGAAATGGTAACTGTTCCTCTTTCCACAGATCTACTCGACCTGCTCAAGGCTTCCAGCATTTTCAGTTTTGGTATGGCACGTGCAGATTTTAGAAAATCTCACTCTATTCTGTTTCCTCTCCCCTTTTCTTTGTAATATTTAACTTTAAAATAATGTTTAGAAACTAAATGTCCACAGTTAACATTGCACACTCTCTCTCTCCACAGATGCTGCTTAACTTGCTGTCGGAAGAATAACTTCAGGTTAAGTTATCACCCAGCCTCAACCCCGCAAAACGTCTCCTACTCACATCTGCCACAAACATAAATTGTGGTATTCACTAGCCTTCATTACGTGTGTCATTCAATCCCTCTTTAAAAAACCCAAGGCTCTCGGATGTAGGAATAACAACAGGTCCACCATGTCTCCGCGGTGAGATAAACGCTCTTCTATCGAAGCCGTTCCAATTCCTACCGCCCCGGTACTAACAACCAAAGATCCTATCGCTATAGGATCTTTGCTAACTACTTGTCTTCCCGGTCCGCCCGGTCCGCTTTTACCACAGCCCCGCCGCGCCCCACCCCACCTTCCCTGTGCCTCCCCAATGGCCCCGCCCCCACCCTGTCTCCCATCTGACTCCCGCCACTCTCACCCCGGACCACGCCCCCCCCGTAGCATCTGTCCCCGCGCCCCCATCCTCATGCCCCGCCCCTTTGGTCCAAGGCCCTATGTGCGGCCCCGTTCTTCCCCTGGCCCCGCCCTTCGCCCTCCGCCCCTGGCCCCCCCCTGTCTCCAATCTGGCCCAGCCCCTCCTGCCCAGCCTTCCTCCGGCCCCGCCCCTTGTCTCCCATATGGCTCCGCAACTCCCGCCCACCCACCATTCCCATCCCGCCCCTTTCCCCGGGTCTCCCCCGCCTGGCCCCGCCCCTCCAGCCGGCGCTGGCAGGCGTGCTGTTGACGCATGCGCTGAATGTGCCTCCGGCGGCTGGCCCGAGCTCCACAGGCTTGTGCTTTGCTGCGAGTTGAGTCCGTCGCTTTGGCTTCTCCGGCATCGGGTGCACCGTCTGCCAGCCGCGTCTCTGGCACCCTTCCTGCCGTCGCTTGCAGGGCGGGGGTCCCTATCGCCCGGCCGCCGCCGGATGCCCGTGCGCTCGGATTGGAAGGGCCTCTTTGTGTGGATGGGAAGGATGGAGCCGGAGGAGCAGTGGTGGAAGGGGCAGCTGGCCGGCGACATCCATCAGGCGCTGAGAGTCAAGGTCTGCGCTCTCACCTCGGGCAGAGGCACGGGTGGGGGTTGGACCGGGTAGGTCGTTGATCTGCGGCTCGGGGGCTTTGTAGCGGGGTCCGGCCGGCTGGCCGGGGCAGCGGAGACCGCCGGTGCTCGGCGGCCCGTTATGATTAAACCGCCTGCACCTCTAGCCCGGCCCGAGCCATTTAACTGCTCCTTTTGTTCAGTGTGTCTCTTGGAAAAGTTTCACAACTCGGTTGTTTTGCAGCAGGGCAGGTTACTCGGGCGTTTGTCTTTGTGCGCATGAAGTTGCCGATTGACTCTTTTTAAACTCATTCAAAGCCAGCGTATGACGAACGTTATAAGTTTGAAGTTCCCTCCGGAGGTTCTCCCACCTCCATACTAATGCCAGTTGCTTAAAGTCCTTTTATTGTGGTCGGTTGGTTAGGGTGATTTTTTTTATTGGGTCCTTATTCGTATTTAGTGAACGCGTAAACTAATATTTGATCGGTGAGCTTTATTACTGATGGAAATCAATTGTAGGAGCTGTTCCTTTGTTTCAAAGTTCAAAGTTTGTTATTATTTTTTTTTAAAGTGACATTAAATAAGTGATATGTTGAATCCAAGGTATTTCATAATACAATGTGAATGTAATCATAGTGGAGCTTTTAGATGGTAAAACAAGTGCAAAATGGCGATGTTTTGGCCAACAACTATTTGATGTCATAATATAGATTACTGGCTTTTTAAACCAAGAAATTTAATTATTTCAAGTTCTTCAACTTCTTCATTTCTTGTGACTTGTACAGAATCTTAAATCTAACTGAAAAAAATGGCTGTATGAAACTCCAAGTTAGTTATTAGAACTATATCAATTACTGTCCGTTTCAAGATGAAACTTTAAAAATCTACATTCTTCCAAATGGATATAGAACTGTAGAACAAGTAAAGCCACGTTTGTCATTGAATATTGAAATAATGTCATTTGTTATATTAATGCCAACCCCCCTCAAACCCACCTACGTTTAATTTGTGAAGTCTCTCAGAAACTTGT
Source organism: Leucoraja erinaceus (assembly GCF_028641065.1). Classification (NCBI taxonomy): domain Eukaryota; kingdom Metazoa; phylum Chordata; class Chondrichthyes; order Rajiformes; family Rajidae; genus Leucoraja; species Leucoraja erinaceus. The sequence continues at coordinate 29,515,699 of NC_073387.1, read as the reverse complement.
ATTGTGGCATTTTCCAAAGCTAAACGTAGAAATAGATGTTTGAAACCAAATAGTTATTTCAAAACTGCAAAGTTAAATCCATCAATTTATGAAACCAAAGTAATTTAGTGAGTTCTAACCAGGTCTTCACATTTAATTTGTGAAATTACCAATTTAGTGAAACTTTAATGTTTTAAAACTTTGAATTAGAACCTTTTCAAATTTACCAAATTAAGTTGTTGATTTAAAAACAATCTGGGTTGGATATAGTTAACATCGCAGAAGCTGCCTCCACTTTTGATGTATAATTCAGTGAAAACATTTGGTTTTCAAATCTGAATTTTCTTGAGTGGGAAACAGTCATTTTATTTTTAAGATTCCAATTTGATATTCAAATATAAACTGTGGGGAAAGTAAATTCAGTGTAGTTGTTAAAACAAATATGTTTGGCTCTTTTTATCTCACAAGGAGGTCTAAATGGGTGATAGAAATTGAAGAGATGCTGGAAAACAATTGGAAAGTGGTCAAATGGCAAGCGTGAATTATTTTTCCTTTTTTTGTTCTGTTGGGCGTGATTGCAACCAGTTAGACTGCTGTCTGAAATGTGGCTTTTTTATTTACCATAATGAGGGTCACCTGTAAGCATCAAAGTTCTGGCTTCACCAAGCTCAGCATGCAGCTGTTCACTCATTGCCAAATGTGCCGTTTGACACAGACTCTGAAAAGCCTGGAGCTTAGTGGAGCGTGCCCTGGTACTCTGCTTGGGGGTTTGTGCATTGTTTTTATATTGAGGTTTTCCTAGCACAGTGACACACCTCCCAATGGCTAGCTGTGCTGTGCAATTTTTTTTCTTCCTTGTCTAAATCCTATGCTGACAACTGTTCTGTATTTTTTTTTAAATTGTACTTTGTTGCTAAGCAGCCAGACCTTACTAGCAGGTGGTAAGCGAGAGCTTCTAGGTATTCTTTCTATCAAGACCCACACACTTGACGCCGTCTTTTCTTTTCCCTGCTCTTTGGCATTGTGTGTATAGGAACTGAAGCTGCCTGTCTACAAGGCTCATTCACCACAGATTGGCTTGCGCCGTTATTTTGCTGACCTCCTCGCCATCCTGAGCAATCGCTTCCAGTTATGCCCCACAGCTCGTCACCTCGCTGTTTACTTACTAGATCTCTTCATGGACCACTACGATGTTGCAGCAAAGCAACTTTATGTCATTGCTCTTTCTTGCCTCCTTCTAGCTAGTAAGTATGATTTTTTTTTTGATTTTTTTATTATAAATTGGGTTGAGTTAAGTTTAATTTTGAAAACTGAGTTCCTGGGTTTTATAATGTCAGATCTGTTTTAAATTTGCAGATGATCTGCATTGCTTATGTAAACAATTGTCATTTTGTATGTTTGCCTTTCTGAATTATAACCAATTTGAACACTGCATGACATTGGTGCACTTTGCTCATTTTGAGGGCATTCAAGACAACAGTTTCTACCTTAACACATCTGGAAAATATTCAAAGATCAATTTTTGACAGTTTTTGAGTAAAATTTTAATTTTCAGTCAAGTTTTTTTTGGATGCAATTTAGAAGATTTAGGACCCACTGCTATTCAATTATTCACAGTGCCCTTCATAATGTTTGGGACAAAGACCCATCGTTTATTTATTTGCCTCTGTACTCCACAATTTGAAATCTGTAATAGAAAAAAAAAATACGTGATCAAAGTGCACAAAGAAAGATTTTATTAAAGGCCATTTCTATACATTTTATACATTTAGAAATTACAGCTGTATTTATACATAGTTCTTCTTCCCCCCCCCCCCCCCCCCCCCCCCCCCCCCCCCCCCCCCCCCCCCCCATATTTCAGGGCACCATAATGTTTGGGACACATGGCTTCACAGACGTATGTAATTGCTCAGGTATGTTTAATTGCCTCCTCAATGCAGGTATAAGAGAGCTCTCAGCACCTAGTCTTTCCTCCAGTCTTTCGATCACCGTTGGGAACTTTTATTGCTGTTTATCAACCTGAGGACCAGAGTTGTGCCAATGAAAGTCAAATAAGCCATTATGCGACTGAGAACCAATAATAAAACTGTTAATCGAGACATCAGCCCAACCTTATGCCTACCAAAATCAACTGTTTGGAACATCATTAAGAAGAGAGAACACTGGTGAGCTTACTAATCGTAAAGGGACTGGCAGGCCAAGGAAGACCTCCACATTCGATGACAGAAGAATTCTCTCTATAATAAAGAAAAATCCCCAAGCACCCGGCCGACACATCAGAAACTCTTCAGGAGTCATTTGTGGACTTGTTAATGACCACTGTCCACAGAAGACATCATGAAACTGCGAGATGCAAACCACTGGTTAGCTGCAAAGATAGGATGGCCAGGTTATAATTTGTCATCTGTGAAACATGGTGGTGGGGGTGTTATGGCCTGGGCATGTATGGCTGCTGAAGGTACTGCCTCACTTGTCTTCATTGATGATACAACTGCTGATGGTAGTAGCATAATGAATTCTGAAGTATATAGACACATCCTATTAGTTCAAGCTCAAACAAATGCCTCAAAACTAATTAGACGGATGTTCATTCTACGCCAAGACAATGATGCCAAACATACTGCTAAAGCATCAAAGGAGTTTTTCAAAGCTAAAAAAAATTGTCAATTCATGAGTGAACAATAACCTGATCTGAACCCAATTGAGTATGCTTTATGTGCTGAAGAGAAAACTGAATGGGACTAGCCCCCAAAGCAAGCATAAGCTAAAGGTGGCTACAATACAGGCCAGGCAGAGCATCACCAAAGAAGACACCCAGCAACTGGTAATGTCCATGAATCGCAGAGTTCAAGCAGTCATTGCATGCAAAGGATATGCAACAAAATACTAAGCATGTCTACTTTCATTTACATGGCATTTCTGTGTCCCAAACATTATGGTGCCCTGAAATGGGGGGGGGCTATTTATAAACACTGCTGGAATTTCTACATGATGAACCAAAATGTATTAAAATGGCCTTTAATAAAATCTGACAATGTGCACTTTAACATAATGTGATTACAGAGGCAAATAAATAAATGATGCGTCTTTATTCCAAACATTATGGAGGGCTCTAAGTTTTCTGTTGTGTGGTATGACTGCACTCACTAAATTCTTCTTTTAGTAATGGCATGGTTTCAGAAATGGGCACGTTTGATCAGTTGTCTGTGTCTCTTTAATGTATGTTTAAGAGATGTATTTGATTTAAATGGACATGGCATAGAAGGATATGGCCCAAATGCAGGTAAATGGGACCAATGTAAAAGGGCAAAAATGTTGGCACGGATGTTATGGACTACTGGTGCACTTTCTGTTCTGTATACCTCTTTAAAAAAAATCTTGTTGGATTATAATATAACATTGCTATTTGATGCAATATTGCTTTGATTCATGTAAAGTTGTGTAGAATTACTGTCCTATGCAGCAATTTCTTTGGGGAAATCTGTCAATTGTTTATTTTGACAGAGAATATTGGTTTGCTCGTACTGTCTTTTTCCTATTTAACAGCCCCAATCTATCCCACCTCTCTTAAAGGTATTTGATTTGCTCTGGGTGTTAGTCTTCTACAGCTTTTCACTGTTTCATTTTCCTAAGCACCTGGTCTATATTTATCTGTGAGGATGCATTACCTTTCATGATAGTTGGGCACGGTACCAAATTATTCCCCAAATTTAGTTAATGTCTCTCAAATAGCGGAAGACATGGGTCAAGCCTTCTTAATCCATTTCTTTGCAATGCTTCTGTCATTCCAGTTTAAGATATCAGTCTTAGCTCAGAATCTGAAGGTTGTGGGTTTGAGCCAAGATTCAGTGTTTTAATGTAATCTAACACTGAGGAAATGCCAGCTTTGCTATCTTATGAATGAGATAAGTTTGTGTTTCTTTGGGTGAACAGTGTGTTCCTTCTGACTTCTGAAAAAGAGTAGAGGGGTTTATTTAAACAATTATTTCCAGCTTATTATTCAAAACAGATATTTTGATGGTTTATCTCATTATTCAGGCTAATTGGCCATTGCATTTTTTTCTCTTTCTTTATATTGACTACTGTATTTCCCGTCAATGAAGATGCACCTGCGTTGCAGACTCACCCCCATTTTGAGTTGCTACATTTTGAAAAAAGCTGGTGGGGCATAGAATTTCTCACGCTCAAAACAAAATATATAAATAAATAAATAAAAATCAAACATAAAGAAAGTAACAATTCAATTTACCCAATGCTTCCAGATCTCCTCCATTCTGAATGACTGAATGGGTGGGGGGGGGGGGGGGGAGAGGAGGGTGGCGGCAGGTGGAAGTATGGTTGGAAAAATGAGAGCACACCGGGACAAGTTGAATCAGTTGTGATCTTATTGAATGACAATACTAGTTCAAGGGACCAATTAGGGGGAATAATTCATTTAACAGCTTGTGGGGAGTCAAGATTCAAGAGAGTTTATTGTCATGTGTCCCTGACAGGACAATGACATTTTTGCTTTGCTTCAGCACAACAGAACATAGTAGGCACGTATACAGAACAGACCAGTGTGTCCATATACCATTGTGTAAATATATACACACATGAATAAATAAACTGATAAAGTGAAAATAAACAGATTATGGGCTATTAATGTTTAGAGTTTCGTCCGAGCCAAGTTTAATAGCCTGATGGCTGTGGGGAGATGAGTGTATGAGTTTTTTTTTTAGATTGTCAGCATCTGCGGCTTGCCGATGACCAATGACCATGGTTAGGCCGGACTCGCTTCCTATCCCCCATTCAAGAACAAGGGCTTTCCATTTTAAAACCTCTCGAGTTGCCCTTGGCTGAACATCTGACAGAAGTATAGAATGAAGGATATCTACGGAACACGGTCAGGTAGAAGGAGTCTGAAGACTGCAATGACCAGGTTCAGGAATAACTGCTTCCCCTGAAGGTAGTGGGGAGATGAGTGTATGGCCCGGATGATGTGGGTCCTTGATGATGCTGTCAGCCTTTTTGAGGCAGCGACTGTGATAGATCCCCTCGATGGACGGGAGGTCAGATCCGTTGAAGGACTGGGCAGTGTTTTCTACTTTTTGTAGTCTTTTCCGCTCCAAGTTTCCGAACCAAGACACGATGCAACCAGTCAGCATGCTCTCTACTGTGCACCTGTAGAAGTTAGAGATAGTCCTCCTTGATATACCAATTCTCCGTAACCTTCTCAGGAAGTAGAGGCGCTGATGTGCTTTCTTTATGATTACATTGTCGCGGCTCCCAAGGGTCGCGCAATCATAGTGTCGAACCCCTCGGCACAGGAGTGGTTCAGTCCGGAGGCGGCCCTTAGCCAGAGGGTTTAAAGGCAGGGGTTTGGGTGCCATCTCTCTCTCGTTTGGTCTTCGCTACAACCGGGAGGAACATAATAAAAGGTGCCTCTCAAAACACTGGACTTCGTGCTTCCTTTTGAGACCCACGCACTACATTGGTGACCCCCGACGCTCCATTGGCGTCACGATGGAGAGAAGAGAAAGCCCTACCTCCTCACAGGCTGGCCCGGCCCTGTCTCTGGACGCGGTCTCCGTGAAACTGCCCAACTTCTGGACCACCCGGCTGCTCATCTGGTTCCAGCAGGCGGAGGCCCAGTTCAACCTGCGGGGCATCACGGTCGATGACACCCGCTTCTATTACCTGGTGGGGGCCCTTGACCAGGACACGGTTGAAGAGGTCATGGACTTCCTCGCAGCCCCCCCGGACACTGATAAGTATCTCGGCCTTAAGGAGCTCCTGCTCCAGATTTATGGCCCAAGCAGGATGGAGCGTGCTGGTAGGATCCTGCATATGGGGGGCCTGTGCGACCGACGGCCATCTACCCTCCTAAAGGAGATGGTGGCTCTACTAGACGGGCACACGCCGTGCCTGTTGTTCGAGTACACCTACCTGCATCTGCTGCCGGCCTACATCCGTCTGCAGCTCACAGACGTCTCCTTTGCCGACCTCAGGGCCCTCGGGAGGCGCGCGACGTGCTGTGGATGGCGCGCCCTGATGACGTCAGCGCGCTGGCCATCAGCAGAGACGGGGTCGCGCTGAGGCCGACGCGCCCTGATGACATCAACGCGCTGGCCGCCGACAGGCGTGCCGATGACGTCACCCAGGCAGCTCCCGATTTCCTCCGGTGGGGCGGGGGAGCTGTGGAAGGAGTGACAGCTCCAGCCCAACGGCCCGCACGATCGCCCCCCCCCCCCCCCCCAGCGGCAGTGAGGGGTACTGCACCTGCAGTCCAGCGCCAGCAAGCTGCAGGCACCACCAGCAGGAGCAGGCAAGCTCCAAGTAGCACCAACACGAGGCGCTGGTGCTATTTCCATCAGCGTTGGGGTGCTGCAGCACGACAATGCCGCCAGCCATACACGTTCCCAGGAAACGCCTGGGCCAGCTGCCAATAGTCCCCGCGGCGGCCGGCCAAATTCACCGCCTTTTCGCCTGGGATCGGAGCTCCGGGACCCGCTTCCTCGTGGATACTGGAGCGGAGCTCAGCGTCCTGCCCCCTTCGCTGGCCGACATTTGTTCCGGTAAGCGGGGGCCCGTCCTCACCGCGGCGAATGGCAGCCCCATCCACACATATGGAGTGCGCATGGTTCCAATTGTGTTCGGCTCCTGCCATTTCTCGTGGCAGTTCACCATTGCCGACGTCTCCCAACCATTGCTCGGGGCCGATTTCCTCCGGGCGCATTCCCTCATGGTGGACGTCAGGCGTCAGCGTTTGGTTAACGCCGCTACGATGGAGCCGATCACGTTGCATTTGTATCAACCGGTGGGACGGCCCTTGGCGTCCGTGGACTCCCGCTTCGCACGGATCTTGGCCGCGTTCCCAGACATTCTGACCCCACAGTTTCGATCATCGACCCCAGCCACGGAGTGGTGCATTTTATCCAGACTACAGGCCCACCACTCCATGCACGAGCATGCCGACTGCCGCCGAATAAACTGCGTCTGGCACGGCGGGAATTCCGCACAATGGAGACCTTGGGGATTGTCCGCCTTTCGAGCAGCCCTTGGACATCCCCACTCCACATGGTCCCTGAGTCGAGAGGGGGCTGGCGACCTTGCGGGGATTACTGACGGCTGAACGCCGCAACAACAGTGGATCGATACCCCGTACCCCGTATCCAGGACTTCACCGCCCATTTGGCTGGGGCCACAATTTTTTCAAAAGTGGATCTGGTACGGGGTTATAACCAGATCCCGGTTCACCCGGATGACGTACCCAAGACGGCGATCATCACGCCATTTGGACTTTACGAGTTCTCTCTGATGCCGTTCGGCCTCAAGAACGCTGTGCAGGCCTTTCAGCGCCTAATGGACGGGGTTTGTCGCAACCTCGATTTTGTGTTTGTGTATCTGGACGACATCCTGGTGGCCAGCCGCTCGCAGCAGGAGCACTGAACCCACCTTCGGCAGCTCTGTCAGCGGCTCAGCGAGCATGGTTTGGCCATCAACCTAGGCAAGTGCCGTTTTGGGGTAACCGAGATTCACTTCCTTGGCCACCGCGTGACTGCGGAAGGCGCGGTTCCCCTGCCTGACAGGGTCGACGCCATCCGTCGGTTTCCCCGCCCACGCACGGTGCGTGGCCTGCAGGAGTTTGTCGGCATGGTGGCGTTTTATCATCGTTTCGTGCCATCCGCGGCCCACATCATGCGGCCTCTGTATCAACTTCTGGCGGGTGGGCAGAACAAGAACGTTGAATGGACCCACGAGGCAGGGGCAGCTTTTGACGGCGCGAAGGAGGCCCTTGCTCGGGCCTACTGCTGGTGCACCCGCAGGAAGATGCCCCGATTGCTCTCACGGTGGACGCCTCGGAGTCGGCGGTTGGTGCTGTGCTGGAGCAACTGACGGGTGGAGGTTGGCGGCCCCTGGCCTTCTTCAGCCGGCACCTCAACCGTGCGCAGACAAAATACAGCGCGTTCGATCGCGAGCTCCTCGCTCTGTACCTGGCAGTGCGCCATTTTTGCTACTTCCTGGAGGGCCGCCCGTTCACCGCCTACACAGACCACAAGCCGCTCACTTTCGCCCTGGCGAAGGTTTCCGACCCCTGGTCCGCACGACAGCAGCGGCAATTGGCCTACATATTGGAGTACACAACATCCATCCGCTACATCGAGGGGAAAGAGAACCGGGTGGCCGACGCATTGTCCCGCCCCGCTATCAACGCCGTGTTCGAGGTGGCGCCCGTAATTGACTATTCTGCTCTGGCAGAGGCATGTCCCTCTCGGTCCTGGGGGAGTGACAATCCTGTGCGATGTGTCGTCCGGTCAGCCGCGCCCCATCGTCCCTGCCATTTGGCGCCGGAGGGTGTTCGAGGTGATCCACAGACTGGCTCACCCATCAATCCGGGCGACAACGGCACTAGTGGCCGCTCGGGTGGGCGGCGCGACTCTGGTCAGCAGCGGCCTCTGCAGTCTGTCCGCGTTTTATTATTTTCTGTCTGTGTTTTTATGTAGTTTTTGTTGTTTTTTGTTGGGGTGTGTGTGTGGGGGGGGCGGGGGTGGGGGTGGGAGGGAGGGGGGGGGGGGGGGGGGGGACTTTTTAAATCCCTCCCGGCACGGGAGACCCGACCTTTTCTCGTCGGGTTTCCGTTGTCGTTGGGGCCGCAACGAGGAGCGGCCTCCAACAGGAAGAGACCGGGGACTCTGGTGCTACGACTCACCGTCGCCGTCGCGGGGCTGGCCGAGTCCGGAGCGGGTGGAGCGGTGGAGGAGCGCTGCGGCTGCGGCCCGACCGGAGAGTCGGAGGCTCCAACGGCAGGTCTGTGGACGGCGGCACCGGGAGCCCGCGGGTCCCTGGAGGGAGACCGCTTTTCAGGGCTCTCGCAACGGCGACTTCCCCCGCCCGAGTTGCGGGGTTGAAGAGCTCCTGGAGCGGGGCCTACATCACTGCCCCGCGCGGCTTGGAATGGCCGCGGGACTCTGCGAGCGCACGCTGGGGGCTCTAACACCAAGACCCGGTGTGCGACCTCGCACCACCCGGCGTGGCTTTAATGGCCGCGGGACAATCGCCATCGCCAGCCGGGGGCTTTGACTTTGACTCTGACATATGGGGGGGGGGGGGGGGGGGGGGGGGAGTGCAGTGGAGAGAAGTTTATTTGGCCTTCCATCACAGCGATGTGATGGATGTTTATGTAAATTATGTTGTGTCTTGGGTCTATGTGTTTGTAATGTATGGCTGCAGAAACGGCATTTCGTTTGGACCTCAAGGGGTCCAAATGACAATTAAATGTATCTTGTATCGTTTCATGTGGCACAGTCTGCGCAAGCAGGTTGGCCATTGGGCTCGCACCTGCATTCCGTGCCAGACGGCAAAAATCCAGCGCCATGTCCGTGCGCCTCTCAGGAGTTTGGTCTACCTCACCGGTGATTCGACCATCTCCACATAGACATTGTAGGGCCTCTCCCGCCGTCCCTTCTTACAATGGTGGACCGCTTCATGCGGTGGCCGGAGGCCATTCCGTTGGCCGATACTTCAACGGTTACGTGTGCTCGTGCGTTGTCCGCGCACTGGATTGCTCGCTTCGGGGTGCCGCCGCATATCTCCTCAGACCGGGGGCCACAGTTCACCTCCGTGCTGTGGTCAGCCATGGCTCGCTTGCTGGGGGTGCGGCTACACCACACCACGGCTTACCACCCGCAAGCTAACGGTCTGGTGGAGAGGTTCCACCGGCAGCTAAAGGCAACACTGAAGGTACGACTCTCCGGCCCGGACTGGATGGACGAGTTGCCGTGGGTCATGCTGGGCATCCGGACTGCTCCCAAAGAGGACTTAGCCTCATCATCGGCGGAGCTCGTGTACGGGTCGCCACTCACGGTGCCCAGGGAGTTCGTGCCATCGGCGCCGGGGCAGCAGGGAACGCCCTCATCCACCCTAAAGCGCCTTCGCGAGCAAGTTGGCAGGCTCGCACCCGTCCCGGCGTCCCGCCATGGGACATTTCGCCCACACGTGCCATCAGCTCTCAGGGACTGCCCATACGTCTTCCTGCGCCGTGATGCCCACTGGACGCCACTCCAGAGGCTGTACGAGGGCCTGTTCCGAGTGCTGGAACACGGGCAGTCGACTTTTGTCCTGGACATGGGGGGCCGGCCGGAGGCAGTGTCGATTGACCGATTGAAGCCGGCACACCTGGACATTGACCTTCACGGCTCCCTCCGCCTGTCACTCCACCTGTCCTCCCGCCGGTCCCTCGACCTGTCCCTCCACCTATGCCTCCGCAAGCCCCACGAGCGGCTGACTTCCGCACGCATGCCGGCCGGGTCGTGCGCCCGCCGGTGCGTTTCGTGCCTCTGGTTCTGGGTGGGTGGGTCCTGTGGCGGCTCCCAAGGGTCGTGCCATCATAGTGTCGAACCCCTCGGCACAGGAGTGGTTCAGTCCGGAGGCGGCCCTTAGCCAGAGGGTTTAAAGGCAGGGGTTTGGGTGCCATCTTTCTCTCGTTTGGTCTTCCCTACAACCGGGAGGAACATAATAAAAGGTGCCTCTCAAAACACTGGACTATGTGCTTCCTTTTGAGACCCACGCACTACAGTGTTCTCGGACCAGGAAAGATCTTCAGAGATATGCACGCCCAGGAAATTGAAGCTCGTAACCCTTTCCACCATTGATATAAATGGGACTGTGGGTCCCCATCCTCCCCCTTCCAAAGTCCACTATCAGTTCCTTGGTTTTGCTGGTGTTGAGGGCCAGGTTATTGTGCTGGCACCATTTGGTCAGTCGGTCGATCTCACTTCTGTACTCGTCCCCATCAGTGATACATCCCACGACAGTGGTATCGTTTGTGAACTTGATGATGGCGTTCGTACTATGACCGGCTACGCAGTCATGAGTATAGAGTGAGTACAGCAGGGGGCTAACCACGCAGCCTTGAGGTGCTCCCGTGCTGATTGTTATCGAGGCTGACCCATTTCCACCAATACGAACTGACTGATCTGTGAACGAGGAAGTCGAGGATCCAATTGCAGAGGGATGTGCAGAGACCCAGTTCTGCGAGTTTGGTAACCGGCTTGGAGGGGATGATTGTATAGAATGCTAATCACTGAATAACAGCCTGACGTATGAGGTTTTTGTTGTCCAAGTGGTCCAGAGCGGAGTGGAGAGCCAGCGAGATCGCATCCACCGTTGATCTGTTGTGGCAGTAAGCGAACTGCAGACGATCCAGGTTTTTGTCGAGGTAGGAGTTGATTTTCGCCATGATCAACCTCTCAAAGCACTTCATCACCACAGACGTTAGTGCCACTGGTCGATAGTCATTGAGGCACGTGACCTTGCTCTTCTTGGGCACCGGTATAATTGATTCCCTTTTAAAGCAGGTGGGAACCTCAGACCTTAGAAGTTGAAAATGTCTGCAAAAACTCCAGCTAGTTGGTCCGCACAGGCTTTTAGAACATGACCAGGTATACCATCAGGCCCAGGTGCTTTTCGAGTGTCCACCCCTTTGAAGAATTTCCTGACGTCGGCCTCTGTGACTGACTGAAATACCATCGCAGCGAATGGGGGGCTCGAGAAGGGCCGGGTCAGCAAGAGCGTTGAGAAGGAGGGGGTCGGGGATTATGTCAGCAACTCACTCACCGGCGCTCCAGGGGCAGAGCCACCGCATTGTGGCCGGGGAGGGCAGTAGCTCTGGTGGCTAACTCGCTCGTGTCAGTCCCTTCCCCCAAATCCTTAAATTCCGACTTCCGTCGGGAGCAGGACATGGCCTCACTTGCTGCGCTGGGTGACACTGCATGGCATTCACTGCCTGGTCCGTGTCTTTTCAATGTAGACCGGACAGTAAGGGAACCAGCTCAAGAGCAAAGATCATAGAGCGGAGCGGGTCAGTGGGCGATGGATAACAGAACAGCGGGCCCCCCCCCAAGCAGTGCCATCCTTTTACAGCCACTTCCCATCAGCTGCCAGCAATGAGGGATACATTTGGCTATCCCTCAGCACAGCTCTTGATTTTGCTGTATTGAGGGATAGTCAAGTCTATCTTTCTTGGCTAACAACCAAACCTTCGGCCTCCAAAACGCAGGTACATTTCCGTGCCTTATTTTTGGGTAAAAAATAGCATCTTCATTGCTGGGAAATATGGTAATTCACAAAAGTATGTTGACCATGTGGTACTTTGAAATGGCATGATGGCATGAAAATTGTTATTGAAATGCAATCTATACTGATGGTTCCTAAGCAAAATTAATTAAGGTTCTTCTAAGCTGTGTCTCAACAATTTGTGGACGTCCTCAAATTTACTCAAAAGGGATTTGGTCTGAAATTTCAATCTGAGTAGATTACAAAGTTTTTAAAAACAATTTCTGTTTTAATCTTTTAGTTTAACAACTTAATTTTCAATGGCCTTCATCCTGTTGAGTTATAAAGATTTGTAGGATTGAGACTGGTGTGAAAGGGGAGAGAGAGCAAGGAAGTACTGTAGAAACAATTTGTTTTTATTAATTTTTGTTCTGATTAAAAATTGCAAGCTGAAGCTGCTGAAATGAGACCATAAGCAATTGATTTCTTTGAAATGGGCAGCATTTATATATATTTTGTCAGTGGGAAAAGGGCCAAAAATGCTATGTATTTTGACTGTAATTATACAGTGCCCTCCATAATGTTTGGAACAGAGACCCATCATTTATTTATTTGCCTCTGTACTCCACAATTTGAGATTTGTAATAGAAAAAAATCACATGTGCACATTGTCAGATTTTAATAAAGGCCATTTTTATACATTTTGATTTCACCATGTAGAAATTACAGCAGTGCTTGTACATAGTTACCCCTAAATTTCTGTCCCTTAATTCTCAAGTCATGTCCTCTTGTTTGAATCTTCCCTACTCTCAATGGGAAAAGCTTATCCACGTCAACTCTGTCTATCCCTCTCATCATTTTATAGACCTCTATCAAGTCCCCTCTTAACCTTCTGCACTCCAAAGAATAAAGCCCTAACTTGTTCAACCTTTCTCTGTAACTTAGTTGCTGAAACCTAGGCAACATTCTAGTAAATCTCCTCTGTACTCTCTCTATTTTGTTGACATCCTTCCTATAATTAGGGGACCAAAATTGTACACCATACTCCAGAATTGAACCTCACCAATGCCTTGTACAATTTCAACATTACATCCCAACTTCTATACTCAATGCTCTGAGTTATAAAGGCCAGCACACCAAAAACTTTCTTTACCACCCTATCTACACGAGATTCCACCTTCAGGGAACTGTGCAGTTATTCCTAGATCCCTTTGTTCAACTGCATTCCTCAATTCACTACCATTTACCATGTACGTCCTATTTTGATTTGTCCAGCCAAGATGTAGCACCTCACACTTATCAGCTTTAAACTCCATCTGCTGCATTAAGGAGGCAATTCAATATACTGAGCAATTACAAATTCCTGTGATGCCATGTGTCCCAAACATTATGGTGCCCCGAAATGGGTGCATTATATATAAACACAACTGTAATTTCTACATGGTGTAACAAAAATGTATAAAAATGGCCTTTAATAAAATCTGACACTGTGCACTTTAATCACATGTGATTTTTTTTCTATTACAAATCTCAAATTGTGGAATACATAGGCAAATAAATAAATGATGGGTCTTTGTGCCAAACATTATGGAAGGCACTGTATTTTATAATTAGATTTTAAATTAGGAAGTGTTTCTTCAGAAAAAAGATCTTTGGAGGATAATTATCAGAAGCATACTAAATCATATTTTAATTCTTTGCCTTCAATGTAGCAAGTATGGGTGAAAAAAATCGATGTCATGCCAAAACGTGCCTTTGTCCATGCTTTCTGGAAATCTTTTGCTGCCATGAAATCCAGGAAGCACTCTGTTTAGGGTGCAATTTGAGTATGTCACGTTGATTTTTTTCTCATTCGAACAACCTTAATGTATTGAAATATTTTTTTAACAATAATGATCTTTCAAATCTTGCTGTAACAATTCTTGCTAATGGCCTTATGTGCTCTCCAGCAACATAACATGGATTGCCCGAGGAGTCATGCATGCTTAAAGCAATGTGTGGAAAAGGGCATTCCATCACAGTTCTGCTGTTCAATGCTGAGGGTGGAAGATGGTGAGATTATAATTCTCAGATAATCCCGACAGGAATTCTGTGGTAAAATTCAGAAGTAAAGGAATTGTAATTTTGCAGCTTCACAACTTCACAGCTGACTGCTATTGCCTGCCCGCATCTGGACTGACACCTGGACATTTAATTAACATTGGAACAGCAGTCAGCCATTCAACCCATGAACCAGTTTCATCATTCATTTAGACCAAGGTTAATCAGTGCTTCAAAGTCATTTATCTGTACATTATCCATCATGCTGTTGACAGAGAAGGCTTGTGAACCACCCTCTATATATAAAAAAAGTCTACTAAGTGTAATCTCACATTATTTTATCACCTCAATTAGATTATCCCTGAGCCATTTAAATTTAAAGAAATAGAAAGCAACTTTTGTGACCTGATTTTGGTTTGTCAAAGCTTCTATTATTTGGATTACTTAACACTGCACAATCTACAAGGTCACTGCATTCCCTTAACTGCCGATTTAACAACGGTACTTTTGATTTTCCCCATCCTGATCTTCTGCCCCCCACCCCAGCCATTCACCAAATATTTGAGATTATTTATGTAATGATATTATTAACAGGAAAATCAGAGATAATAAATATGACCTGTTGTATAAGTCTCTGCTCAATCAGCACGTTTGAGAATTGTAAAATATGCTTTTAACCAGATTTCTTCATTCATTGCCTATCATGGTTGTAGTACTGAGATCAATATTAAAGATTTTATTTTCTCAAGTTTTGCAATTTTTGCTCCTGAAGTCGGTGACTTTATTGCACCATGGTTCTACCAATCCTATGTATATAGTGCCTCAATAAGTGAACTTGGGTACTCATAATTTGACTATAGAGAACATCATAACTTGGATCTTGTTCAATCTCGGATTTAAGTTCTAGCAGAGCTCATTAGATAGTGAAGATAGGCACAATGCTAGAACAACTCAGCGGGGCAGGCAGCATCTATGGATAGAAGGAATGGGTGACGTTTCAGGTTGAGACCCGAAACCTCACCTATTCCTTCTATCCAGAGATGCTGCCTGTCCCGCTGAGTGACTCCAGCTTTTTGTGCAGGGCCGGCCTTAGGAGGTGCGGGGCCCAATTGGGAACAATTTGGGTGAGCCCAAGGTTCCCAGCAAAGGTCTGTAGAATTATAGAAATACAAATACAGTCTATTATTAGGTATGTTACAAAACCTACCTGAATCGTGTCTGAGTATCTGCCCCACCCCGTGTGCGCGATTCTGGCGCTGTTTAGAGGGGGCGGGTTTAAAACGCGATTTTTACTAGGCTGTTGCAATCGAAAATGTTCAGCCTAGTAAATCATTAACGGAAAATCGCTGGAAGACCCCGTCGCAAAAGGTATTATTAGTTTTTATGGCCTTGTATAATAGTTATAGTAGTTTAAAAATCACTCTCTCAACCCGCAACCTCTCGCAGCCCCAGGGTTTTATAAAGCAAACAATTAAAGGTATGTACCTTATTTTTACATTAAAAGGGGCTTCTTAAGAACCCTGTATATAAAGTTTTCTATAGCGAATAGTTCATTTTGGGCTCTTTATATCCCGCAGTATTTTTCTGGGCATTTGAGGGCACAAATCCAGCGCAATGTGAACGTTCTAAACCAGCGCGTTCACAGGAACCCACTAGAAAGCTGATTTAAATTGACTTTAATTTACAGCAATTGAACACTAAATTCCTTCCATTTGGCCTATAAATTGATGTAAATGAGATTTAAAAATCATGTTTTATTGTGAATTATTTGTGAATATTATTTGGACACTTAGGCTATTTAAAAATGTTAATCATTTATTAAGAAATTGATAGATGTTTAGATCTAGTAATTGAAGTTTGAAATTAGCTACAATTGGGTAACTAACTAATTATATGCTTTAATTTCAGGTCCTCCAAGTAAGATTATTTTATATTTGTTTCAGAATGGTTCAATCTATGATAACTGAAAATTTCATTCAGTTTCTTAATTTTTAAGAAGGTTATGGGCTTTTGACTGTCCTCGATCACAGCTTTTTTGTTATGTCCATAGAAAATCAATAGGGAACAAGATGCTAATTTCCGAGTATGAAAATGGCCATAACATTTTTATTACTTGAGATATGAAAGTGAATTAGGTGTCAAATTAAACCTATTGTTATGCTTTATCTGATGGGATAAATTGCAGACTTGATTTTTTAAATCTCAAAATTTTGTAACATTGCTACTATTATAGACTTTATATCGCTATGGTAGAATAGAAAGTAATCAAAATGTGCGCTTAAAAAGTGCATGCGAGTTAATGGACCAAACAGATCAAAGCTATATTTTAATATAAAATTGTATACATGCAACAAGTAACAAACAAAATGTATAGATCGCCTCTGAAAAGTACATAGTTACAATACCACTTGTTTTAGTGATTGTGAAATGAAAAAAAAAGTAATTTAATTAACTAGATCCCGGATAACCATTGGCGAAAAAACAGTCCAGGCATTAAATTTTGGGCTTCTGCCCCATCCTACCCTTTGGGCTTCTACCTCATCCTTGTTCAAGGAATTGGCACCTGGGGTTCCTCTACCTCCTCAGCCCGTTCTGACTAGGTGGGGTACATGGCCCTCTGCTGTACACTACAATGCTGCAAATTTTGAAAAGTTAAAATAAATCGTCAACTGTTTTGAAGAAGAAGAATCTGCTGCAGTCGGGATCGTCAGTGAAATCATGCAGAAAAATCCCTCCACCGCGATCTTGTGTTTATTGCTTCCAATTTTGCAAACTTCCCACGCTATCACTTCCCTTGAGAAACGTGGCAAAACATTAATGATTAACTTGCAGGTTTTCAACAAAGTAACTGACGATATTCATAAATTTTCTGGCAATGTAGATAAAGATATACAAGGAAAATGTGAGAATGATATTAACTAATGAAGATCTTGATGAAATACAAAACAGCTAAAGTTCTCAAAGGTAGTTGTAATGCACAAGATATCGACATGATATGACATGACATGACATGAGTTTGCCACTTGTTTCGGGTATGCACCAGTGACCTCGGCTGAGGTAGAAAGAAGTTTTTCACAACTGAAGCATATTCTGTCTGACAGACGGCATAGTTTAACACCAGATAATTTGGAAAAAATGCCAGTAATTATGTGCAACCAGGCAGCTTTGGTAATTTAGAAACATAGAAATTAGGTGCAGAAGTAGGCCATTCGGCCCTTCGAGCCTGCATTCAATATGATCATGGCTGATCATCCAACTCAGTATCCTGTACCTGCCTTCTCTCCATACCCACTGGCCACATTTAACTCCCTCTTAAATATAGCCAATGAACTGGCCTCAACTACCCTCTGTGGCAGAGAGTGCCAGAGATTCACCACTCTCTGTGAAAAAAATTCTTCTCATCTCGGTTTTAAAGGATTTCCCCTTTATCCTTAAACTGTGACCCCTTGTCCTGGACTTCCCCAACATCGGGAACAATCTTCCTGCATCTAGCCTGTCCAACCCCTTAAGAATTTTGTAAGTTTCTATAAGATCCCCTCTCAATCTCCTAAATTCTAGAGAGTATAAACCAAGTCTATCCAGTCTTCATAAGACAGTCCTGACATCCCAGGAATCAGTCTGGTGAACCGTCTCTGCACTCCCTCTATGGCAATAATGTCCTTCCTCAGATTTGGAGACCAAAACTGTACGCAATACTCCAGGTGTGGTCTCACCAGGAGTAGTATAATGTAGTAAGTTTAATGTAGTATACCTTTATATTATCATTTTAACCATTTTTTGATGATGGAAATACATGCCTTTTTGCCTCTTTTTGTCAATAAATTCCCTTTTCATGCCTTTTTTGAAATTTTTATTATGCCTTTTTGCCCGCCCATTTCAGAGTTTTTTTTAGTGCCTAAACATCCTGGCTCAAATAATAACAATACGTCCGTCAAATAATCCAAATGGAGTATGTGTAGGAAAGCTGCAGGTGCTAGTTTACATTGAAGGTACACATAAAATGCTGGAGTAACTCAGCAGGACAGGCAGCATCTCTGGAGAAAAGGAATGGGTGATGTTTCGGGTCTAGACCCTTAGACTAAATGTAATTGGAGTGATGGAACAAATATGGGAAAAAAATACAAAATTATTAAAAGTGGGAATGCACGTTAATAGGAACTTACAAAATATGCATATTTGCTTGCTTGAGCCACCCTTCTTTCTGATCCAAATTTCAAGAAGTGCCTTGATAAATATGTCACCAATAGAAAACGTTCAAGTTATTTCATTGGAACTGAAGAAGGGTCTTTGAGGAATCCTGAGATTGTATAAGGTATTAAATAATGGAAGCAAAGAATGGAATAAGCTTTTTTTTTTTAAATTGTTCTTCAGCTGCTAACGAGCATATTAAAAATAATCTCTCAGCAAATAGCAATAATGCATTTAATTTGAAGACGAACCATTCTCCCATTCAGTCCGTATTGGACCTAGTTGCCGGTTTCAGCTTTCTTTCATCTTCCCTAATGCTATTTTCTCTCATGCTTATCTAGCACCCATTACATGCACCTATACTATTTGTCCCAAGTGTTCCCTGTGACACTGAGCTCATGGATTATGTTATTCTAAATTTGCACCTAAAGTGCAAATATCCAAACATACAATTACTCCTCAACTTCTATTAGATGGGCATAATTTTGCATTGTATCTTCCTTGCAAAGTTATCTTTGCAGCTTTGTAACCTAACTTTTTGACACAGGGTGCTTGGTATAGGTGCATTAAACGTGAGCGAGATAGAAATATGAGGGAAAGGCGCATCAGAACGATGGAAGCTCGAGCATGTTTTGCAAGTTCCTATTAACGTGCATTCCCGCTTTTAATAATTTTGTTTATGTTCTCCCACATCTATTTGTTCCATCACTCCATTTAGATTATTTGACCTACATATTTTTCATACTGACTTGTCTTAGTACATTGAGGGCACACAATTGCCCAGCTACTGAAGCTGTTGCCTCACTGCTTCCACAACCCAGGGTCTGATGTGGAACTCCTATATGTGTGGGATTTGCAAGTTCTTCTGTGCGTTTCCACTGTGTGCTTTGGTTTTCCCCTCAGATCACAAAGATGTGCAGGCTGACATGCCCTGTATATTGTTTCTAACGTGCAAGTGAGTGGTGGAATCTGCAGAAAGTACATGGGAATCTGAGGAGAATAAAATGGAATTATAGTAAATGAGTGTTTCAGTGGGGTGTAGCTCTTTTTCTGTGCAGTGTCTTTCACTACGTTTGTTATTTGAATAATGTTTGTCTTTAAGCCAAAATTTTAACTTGATACGCTGTTTTGTCTGTTGAAGCGCACCAATTGTTAAGTGGTTTTATTTTTAAACCATCATTATTTGGAATTATCTCTACATATTATCATTGAGTACCTTCCTCTACAGGTTAGCCTTGCAGAGACCTAGTGTTTCAGATCTGCATGTATACTTCACTGCTGCAGAAACTCTTTATCTTGCACCCAGTAATTTTAAAATGAGCCTCATTGCTGCAGAATGACGTCTTTGTAGTTTAGTTCAGTGGGGTGTAGTGGACTCCATGTAGTTGACTCAGCAGGCTTTTTTTTAAATAAAATTTGAATGACTATCAAATAATTCTTTGCTGCGATATCACAAATGAAGTTGATCTTGCCATTGACTGGCATATACCTTTCCTGCAGAAATACTCGGAGAGTTATACAGCACGGAAAAGAGGTTCTTCAGCCCAACTTGTCCAAGCCGACCAAGTTGCCCCAACTGTGTACATCCCACCTTGGCCCATCTCCCTCGAAACCTTGAAATTATTACTTTCTATTTGAGAATAGGACCTATGGTTGTATTTTATCTTGGTGTTTCTTTTACCTTGTGCGTCCTGAAGCTATAAGTAGCAGCCTGCATGCTTATGTGAATTGACAAGAGTCCTGGAGAAATATCACATGGAAACAGGCCTTTCGGTTCACTGAATATGCATGGAACGTCAACCACCTGTTCACCCTAATCATATATTAATCCAATTTTCTAAATTCTCCAAAATGTTCCCATCCGTTCCCCCCAGATTCTACCACTCACTCACACACTGAAGGCAATTTGAATTGATTGATTAATTTACTGCACCACCATAGATACATAGACAATAGGTGCAGTAGGCCATTCGGCCCTTCGAGCCAACACCGCCATTCAATGTGAACATAGCTGATCATCCACAATCAATACCTCATTCTTGCTTTCTCCCCATACCCCTTGATTCCGCTAGCCCTAAGAGCTCTATCTCTCTCTTTTGAATGCATCCTGTAAATTGGCCTCCACTGCCTTCCGAGGCAGCGAATTCCACAAATTTACAACTCTGTGTGTGAAAAGTTTTTCCTCATCTCAGTTCTAAATGGCCTACCCCTTATCCTTAAACTGTGTCCCCTGGTTCTGGACTCCCTCAACATCGGGAACATATTTCCTGCATCTAGTGTGGCCAATCCCTTAATAATTTTATATGCTTCTATAAGATCTCATCCTTCAAAATTCCAGTGAATACAAGCCCAGTCGCTCCATTCTTTCATCATATGACATCTTTGGGAGGAAACAAACACCCTGGAAAAAAAAGTCCGCACAGCCACAGGGAGAACAGGGAATCTTTGTATAGTACCCGAGAGCAGGTTTGTACCCAGACCACTGGCGTCTTTGGTAGGAAACAAGAACACCCAGAAAAGAAGACCCAAGGTACTGGAGTAATTCAGCTGGCTAGGCAGCATCTATGGAAAGTATGGATAGGTGATGTTATGGGCCAGGACCCTTCAGACTTGAAACCCTCAGAGAAAGTCCACACAGCCACAGGGAGAACATATAACATCCGAGAGCAGGAATGAACTGAGATCTCCGATGCCGTGAGGTAGCAACTCTACTAGTTGCACCACTGTGCCATGCGGAGATTGCATCTGGAATCTTCATGCCTGTGGCTTTGAAAGACAGAAATTGAACAGAGCATTGGAGAGATTATGAGCTTGGCCAGCATTGTTGAGGGTTGGATAGAGCTCTTATAGATAGCGGAGTCAGGGGATATGGTGAGAAGGCAGGAACGGGGTACTGAATATGGATGATCAGCCATGATCACAGTGAATGGTGGTACTGGATCGGAGGGCCGAATGGCCAACTCCTGCACCTATTGTCTATTGTTCTCTCAACCAAATAACCAACTTAATTTAAACGTTTTTTTGCAAGATGCAGGCATCTTGATGAGCCTGCTGCATTTCTTTATGGGCTATTAATAACAGTTTAGTCCTTATGGAATGACTGAGCAGCTGTCATCCCCACTTTCCTGTATGCTTTGAAGTCATGGTCAAACCTACAACAGACACCTTAAATCATCAGTAAAATAACACCAATGTTGCCTCAGTAGAATTCTCCATATTGATTGGCAGTATTTGCAAACCAATGTCACTATTTGCTCCAACGCCAAAATTCCCAGTATCCATATAATTCTCATGCATGGCACCAGACTAGCAAAACAAGTACTTATTCCAAACTCCACTGTGCAAAGAGATCTGTAGGAAGATGGGGACAACAGTCCAAAGATATTTTCAGTTTCCTCAAAAAAGATGTAGACTTTAGTGGAATTGGGTCACCCTACCTGGGGAGTAGAAGATAACTCATGATCGCATTTCAACAGGTCAGTCCTTTGGAGAATTTCTTCAATCCTGACTATGGGTGCTGTCTGTATGGAGTTTGTATGTTTTTCCTGTGACCATGTGGGTTCTCTCCAGGAGCTCCGGTTTCCTCACACACTCCAAAAACATACAGATTTGTTGGTTAAATGGCTTGGGGAAAATTGTAAGTTGTCCATAGTGTGTAGGATCGTGCTAGTGTATGGGGATACACTATTATTTAGTTAGGGGTTAGCTCAGATTCAGTTGGCCAAAGGAATGTTTCTGCGCTGTATCTCTAAACTAAACTAAATTCAGCGGGTCAGGCAGTATCTCTGGAGAAAAAAGATGGGTGACATTTCTTCTGAAGAAAGGTCCTGACCCAAAACATCACCCACCCACCCAAAAGTGCCTTGTATTTCGCTGGAGCAGCTTACAACCCAGCGGTATAAGTATTGATTGATCTAATTTCAAATAACCCTTGTATTCCTTCTCTCTCCATCCCTCCCCCTCTCTAGTAGTTCTGCTAAATTCATTGTTCACATCCCTTCATTATTACCTCTTCCACAGCCAACAATGGACCATTGTGGGTTCCTTTCCTGAGTCATTGGTGCTGGCTCTGATTTGTTCTGTACCTTTTTATACCTCTAGTTTCCCCACTCCACAGATTGTCTGAGGAAGGGTCTCCAACTGAAATGTCACCTATTTCTTTTCTCCAGAGTTGCTGACTGACCGCTGAGTTGCTCCCGCATTTTATCTATCCTGATTGTAATTGTTAGCATGCTTTTCTTCAATGGTTTTGGAGTGGAAGCATATAGTATCATAGCTGAGCCTTGTCTTTGATCACTTTTGCATTTTTTCAAAAAAATCCCACTTTTCAAGAAAGGAGTGAGAGAGAAAATGGGGAATTACAGTTAGCCTGACCGGTGTTGGGAAAGATGCTGGAGTCAATTATTAAAGAGGTAATAATGGGGTATTTGGATAGTGGTAAAAGGATTAGTCCAAGTCAGCATGGATTTATGAAAGGAAAATCGTGCTTGACTAATTTTCTGGTCTTTTTTGAGCATGTGACAAGTAAAATGGATGAAGGTGAGCCAGTGGATGTAGTGTATCTAGATTTTCAGAAAGGCTTTGATAAGGTCCCGCACGGGAGACTGGTCACTAAAATTAGAGCACATGGTATTGGGGGTAGGGTGTTGACATGGATAGAAAATTGGTTGGCAGACAGGAAGCAATGAGTAGGAGTGAACGGGTCCTTTTCAGAATGGCAGGCAGTGGCGAGTGGAGTGCTGCAAGGCTCTGTGTTGGGGCCGCAACTGTTTACCATATATTAATGATTTGGAAGAGGGAATTAGGAGCAACACTAGCACGTTTGCGGATGACACAAAGCTGGGTGGCAGTGTGAACTGTGAAGAGGATGTTAGGAGGTTGCATGGTGACCTGGACAGGTTGAGTGTGTGGGCAGATGCGTGGCAGATGCAGTATAATATAGATAAATGTGAGGTTAGCCACTTTGGCGGCAAAAACAAGGGGGCAGATTATTATCTCAATGCGGTTAGGTTAGGTTAGGTAAGGGAGGGACAGCAAGACCCGAGTGTCCTTGTACACCGGTCACAAAGTTGGCGTGCAGGTACAGCAGCAGCGAAGAAAGCTAATGGAATGTTGGCCTTCATAACAAGAGAATTTCAGTTTAGGAGTAAAGAGGTTCTTCTGCAGTTGTATGGGGCTCTGGTAAGACCACATCTGGAGTATTGTGTACAGTTTTGGTCTCCTAATTTGAGGAAGGACATCCTTGTGATTGAGGCAGTGCAGTGTAGGTTCACGAGATTGATCCCTGGGATGGCGGGACTGTCATATGAGGAAAGATTGAAAAGACTAGGCTTGTATTTACTGGAGTTTAGAAGGATGAAGGGGTTCTTAAGAAAAAACCTTTTCACCCAGAGAGTTGTGAATTTGTGGAATTCCCTGCCATAGATGGCAGTGGAGGGTTTAAGAGAGAGTTAGATAGAGCTCTAGAGGCTAGTGGAATCTAGGGATATGTGGCGAAGGCAGGCACGGGTTATTGAATGGGGACGATCAGCCATGATGACAATGAATGGCGGTGCTGGCTCGAAGGGCCCAATGGCCTCCTGCATCTATTTTCTACTTTTCTATGTAAATGTTTGATGGTTTGATTGCTTGATGGATAGATTGAAGAAATTATTACTAAGAAATGGAGGTAATTCATTCACTTTTCCTGTTCTGAGAGCCTGGGACCATTGCTATGCATGGAATTGTCTAACTCAGCACAGAACAAATTATGGGATTGAGGTAGGTGTTGGAGGGGCAACTGATATGGTTACAGGGCATGTTGCAGAAAAAATTGAGGCAGTCGTAATTTATATTTAAATTTTATAATCTCTGTAAAAGTAGTGTACAACCTGATCAGATGAATAACAGCTTCACTTTGCCTCTTTGAATGAAAATAATTGATTGCGTATACCTGCACTGACTGACTACATCCTTCTGATTTTGAAAAGTTTCTTTGCCATCAAATACCATCAAAAAATATTAGGTCATGTAAACTTGGCATGAAGTGAAATAGTAAGAAAGATACATTTGGGTATGGCTTCTCCTGGCCTTCGTGTAGTAATTTGAAATTGCTTCACAATGACTTTCTTTTAATTTTTGGACACCTTTCATATCTGTTCTTGTGGGCCTACTTCAAGGTCCAAAAATAACATTGTGATAATAACTAGTTAATCTGTTCTGCTCATGTTGGACAACTTTCAGTAAGGATACCAGGATGACCAGTGCCTCTCTGGTCCATCCATCCACAAACACACTTCCCTAGCCCTACATTTCACCAACCCCTTCACCCCAATGCTCTTGAATGACAGGGCTTATGTATTTGCAATGATTTTTCAGTATTGTGCTGAATCTGAGATGATTGCAGCCATATTGCTCTGGAAGATTAGATCGCATGGGATCAAAAGTGAGATTGATGATTGGATAGAAAATGGGCTTCATGGAAGGAAGCAGAGGGTGTTGGTGGAATGTTTTGGGTTTTTTTGCAGACTAGAGGATTATGACTAGTGGTGTATTTCGGCTTTCAGTGCTGGACCCAGTTTGTCATCTATGTCAATGATTTGGATGAGAATGCACAAGGCATGATTAGCAAGTTTGCAAATGACACAAAAGTTGGTGGTATTGTAGATAGTGAAGATAGCTGTCAAAAATTGCAGCAGGATCTTGATCGATTGGGCAGGGAGGTGAGGAATGGTTGATGAAATTTAATAGAGAAAATGTGAGGTGTTATATTTTGAGAAGTCTAACAAAGGCAGGACCTAAGCACTGAAAAGCAGGGCACTGGGAAGTGTTGTAAAGAAGTGGGATTGAGGAGTGCAGCTCCATAATTCCTTGAAAGTAGCATCACAGGTGGATAGGGTGGTTAAAAAGGCTTTTGGCACCTTCGCCTTCATAAATAAGAGTATTGAGTACAGAAGTTGGGAGACCATGTTACAGTTATCTAAGGCATTGGTAAGGACACATTTAGAGTACTGTGTTCAATTTTGGTCATGTTATTATAAGAAAGATGTTGTCAAGCTGGAAAGGGTGCAGAGAAGATTTGAGGATGGTGCCAGGTCGAGGGTATAAGGAAATGTTGAGCAGGCTAAGACCTTAGAACGCAGGAGGATGAGGAGTGATCTTATAGAAGTGTACAGAATCATGAGAGGAAAAGATCGGGTAAATGCAAGTCTTTTGCCCATAGTATGGGAATTGAGAACCAGAGGACATTGGTTTAAGGTGAGGGAAAGATTTAAGAGGAGCCTGAGGGGTAACTTTTTTTACACAAAGGGTGTTGGGTGTATGGAACAAGCAGCTGGAGTTGATGGTTGAGGCGGGTACTATCGCAACATTTAAGAAACATTTAAACAAGTACATGAATAGGATGGGTTTAGATGGATATGGGCCAAATGCAGGCAGGTGGGAGCAGTGCAGATGGAGGACTGACGTTGATTGGCGTGGGCAAGTTGGGCCGAAGAGCCTGTTCCATGCTGACATGTCTCTTATCAGATAAACCATTAGAAAAAAAAGAATAATCTTTCTTGCAAACCCATCCTTTTCTGTCAATGGAAAATTATTACATATGGAATGAGAAAATATCATTGCCGTTCAACTACATCGATACATGCCTTGTGAACTGTAGAGTTGATGCCTTGATTGAAGATTAGAAATGAAATGAATAATCTGTAAAATTTAGCACATTTGGCTGAATTGAACATCTGTGAACAATTTGATTGCGCGAAAGGTGAGACCTATTTGAAGTGAGAGGATCCAATTTGTTCCAACCTCCACTTGACTATGTTCCTGGAGCTAGGTGTGAACAGTAGTGGCCTGGTGTGAAACTGGCTCCATTCATTATCCATGCTTTTTGATTGGATTATAATACCACTGTCTGCAATTTGGTCCCAGTGTGGGAACCATGAGTAATTTAAAAAAAACACACACTAACTAACTGTCAAGTATAATGGTGACTGGTTGCTTAAAATGTATAAAATTGTATAAGGGTGACTGCTTTGCTGAATATAAAAAAATTGTGAATTGGATTTTAACTCTCAGATTGTAGCAGCTGCAAAAATATATCAACAGTTGATGGAGATCAGCACATGTTTATGAAGACGTCTGCAAGTTGATAATCCTAATGTTCACTAAAATGATTACTTTTTCAGGTATGAAATGATCTTAGTTTTGTAACATGAGTGTGATCTTGATTTTGCTGAGTCTGGACCAAGTCCTAACTAAAAATTAAGTGAGAGGACGCTTATTGTAGAACTTTGCTGAAAACATGCCTCTAGCTAGATGTAATCTGTTAAATGTAATTGTTGTGACCTGTTTAGCAAGTATATTTGAAGAAGAGTGGACAAGGATATCTGATAAATGAAAATAAAGAGGCAGTAAAATGTAATAGTAGGGAGCATTAGATGAACCTTAATGCCACATCTATGACTAGAATAATGGCTACCTGCGAACAAACGCATTACTGACAGGAGATTTTGGGAGAAATACTAAATTAGAAGGGGGATCTGACTGGATTGTGAAAGGTAAACTGTGGCATTAACATTTTGATTATTGATTAATATTGATTAATGTGTGCAGGGATGATGCTGAGAGGTGGTAGAAGCAAGTGAACTCCAAGAACAAAGTGACATGTGCAGTGCCCTCCATAATGTTTGGGACAAAGACCCATTTATTTATTTGCCTCTGTACTCTACAATTTGAGATTTGTAATAGAAAAAAATCACATGTGGTTAAAGTGCACATTGTCAGATAAAGGGTATTTTTTTATATATTTTGGTTTCACCAGGTAGAAATTACAGTTGTGTTTATACATAGTCCCCCCCATTTCAGGGCACCGTAATGTTTGGGACATGGCTTCACAGGTATTTGTAATTGCTCAGGTGTGTTTAAATGCCTCCTTAATGCAGGTATAAGAGAGCTTTCAGCATCTAGACTTGCCTCCAGTCTTTCTATCACCCTTGGAAACTTATTGCTGTTTATCAACATGAGGACCAAAGTTGTGCTAATGAAAGTCAAATAAGCCATTATGAGACTGGAAAAACACGAATAAAACTGTTAGAGATATCAGCCAAACCCTAGGCTTAGCAAATTAACTGTTTGGAACATCATTAAGAAGAAAGAGCACTGGTGAGCTTACTAATCGCAAAGGGACTGGCAGGCCAAGGAAGACCTCCACAGCTGATGACAGAAAAATTCTCTCTATAATAAAGAAAAATCCCCAAACACCTGTCCGACAGATCAGAAACACGCTTCAGGAGTCGGTTGTGGAATTGTCAATAACCACTGTCCACAGAAGACTTCATGAACAGAAATACAGAGGCTACACTGCAAGATGCAAACCACTGGTTAGCCGCAAAGATAGGATGGCCAGGTTACAATTTGTCATCTGTGAAACACGGTGGTGGGGGTGTTATGGCCAGGGCATGTATGGCTGCTGAAGGTACTGGCTCACTTATCTTCATTGATGATACATCTGCTGATGGTGGTCGCATAATGAATTCTGAAGTGTTTAGACACATCTTATCTGCTCAAGTTCAAACAAATGCCTCAAAACTCATTGGCCGGCAGTTCATTCTACAGCAAGACAATGATTCCAAATATACTGCTAAAGCAACAAAGGAGTTTTTCAAGGCTAAAAAATGGTCAATTCTTGAGTGGGCAAGTCAATCACCCGATCTGAACCCAATTGAGCATGCCTTTTATATGCTGAAGAGAAAACTGAAGGGGACTAGCCCCCAAAACAAGCACAAGTTGAAGATGGCTGTAATACAGGCCTGGCAGAGCATCACCAGAGAAGATACCCAACAACTGGTGATGTTCATGAATCGCAGATTTCAAGCAGTCATTGCATGCAAAGGATATGCAACAAAATCCTAAACATGACTAATTTCATTTACATGACATTGCTGTCCCGAACATTATCGTGCCCTGAAATGGGGGGGACTATGTATAAACACTGCTGTAATTTATACATGGTGAAACCAAAATGTATAAAAACGACCTTTATTAAAATCTGAGAATATGCACTTTAACCACATTTGATTTTTTTTCTATTACAAATCTCTAATTGTGGAGTACAGAGGCAAATAAATAAATGATGAGTTTTATCCCAAACATTATGGAGGGCATTGTATAAAGAGTCCACATACTATTGTATTTATAATTTTTTTTTAATTGTAAATTCGATTTGATAGAAATTACTTTTGTACTGTTTGTGTTTTGCCTGGGAAGGTAGCTGACGAGCGCAATTGTACTTGAATTTTTACTGAAGTTGGTATTCTAACAAAATAATTTGTTTTATGTGTTGAGTGTATGCAATGTTTTTTTTTTGAAATTTGGCTATAGTGCATGTGCAATTGTGTGTCAAATTGTTTTAAGAAATATGCACTAAAAATCTGTATAATAGAACAAGTGTGAAGTGTTAATACCAATAGGAAAAATTACAGTGATGAGAAGTTAGAGTATCTTGGCTGGAGGTGGAGCTTGAAGGGATTGCATCTTAATTTAGTAATTGACTAGACTAAGTGGGACCCGTTGGGTCCCATGTTCACGTGGGAGGGCTGGTCCCCTGACGCAATATTCCACCTCTCCACCAATTCCAATATTGGTGGCCAGTGGGGGGGCTTTCTGGAGTGCTGGTATGGGTTCTTGGGGGTGGCAGCTCAATCCCTCAAGCCTGATATGCTGGCAGCTCACTCACGGATGTTAGTTGACTCATGGCTATTCCTTGAAATTCCATTTCAAGCAGGGTGCAAGGTCACCAAATTCAAATCCATTTTCCTACCATTTCAAGCAGGGTGCAAGGCCACCAAATTCAAGTGCAGTTTCATACCACACAAGCAGGATACAAGGCAGCCAAATTCAAGTGCAGTTTCATTCAACTTCAAGCAGAGTGCAAGGCCACCAAATTCAAATGCAGCTTCATACCATTTCATGCAGGGTGAAACCACCATAAAACCACACGAAACACCAAACTCACAGTTCAGTAGACATTCAGTGTGTTCAGTTGATTCACAGCTCAGACAGAATCGTGACCTCTCTCTCCCCCATCATGCAGAGACTGAGCCACACCCACACTTCTGGGTTTTATAATTCTCTACCCCTCCCACCGGAAAAGGTGTGGCCTTCATGACGTGATTGACAGGAGAGAGATTCTCAACATTTTTTAAACACTAATAACACTTTTATTTTTCACTGATGGGAAGAATTCTCTGCACCTGCTGCGCAGAGGGGGACTGAGTAAGATGGCCAAAAATCACAGCTGTAAGTGGTAGCGTTTTATCTAAAATCAATATACAGTGCAAACAGGAAGTAAGTGCATTTGCAGTAGTGCCTTTCAACTTCAAGCCAAAGCACCCAAGCAACCATTTGCAGTAAGTAGTGCCTTTCAACTTCACGCCAAAGCACCCAAGCCACCATTTGCAGTAAGTAGTGCCTTTCAACTTCAAACCAAAGCACCCATGCCATCATTTGCAGTGAGTAGTGCCTTTTAACTTCAAGCCAAAGCACCCAAACAACCATTTGCAGGCAGTGCCTTTTTACTTCAAACAAACCATATTTTCATTTTCAAACAACATTAAGGGGACTCACAGTTGAGTAGACATGTGTTCAGTGTTATTCAGTGCTCAGAGAGACGTGACCCTTTGGCTTCATCCGTCTTGCAGAGACTGAGTGAGGCACACCACTTCCTGGTTTTATAGTCCCTCCCCCTCCCTCCAGCAGGGGCAGCAGCGAGAATGGTGAATTTTTTGAAAACATTAATATCTCTCTGATTTGTAATCAATGGGAAGAATCCTCAGGTCCAGGAAGGCGGAGGTGGGCTCTGAGCGAGGGGGCTTAAAATGACGGCCGTAGGTGGCGGCGTTCTCTCGGAAATCGCAGCACAGTGGGCCAAAAGCGGTCAAGATCAGACTTTTAGTAATATAGAAGATACGTGAAATAAGCTACCTGTGCTTTGGAAGGCGAGGACATGTAATGAAGGGGTTTACAAACATTACATTGGTGTCATACAGAGAGATAGTAACATGCACATGCTTATTGCCCGCGCTCCATCCAGTTTCTGAGGGGTTGCGCAATCAGAGGCTCGGCTCGGCTCATCTCCCTGTATTTGCAGCGGAGCTGCGCAAATTTGATTCATATAGATTTATATACAAATGACATTTATAACACATCATATATATATTCTTTATATTTATTTTATTTTATTATTTTTCTTTACTTTTCTTAACAGCTATTTTCATTGGGAGTATGACAGATGAGGCTCTGCCTCCCCTGACTGCACGTCCCTGCTGGATTGGCCTCAACTGGAGTCGTGTGCCCAGATTTGAGTGCCACTCTTTAGGAGAGATGTGAAGGCTTTGGGGAGAGTGCAGAAGAGATTTAAGAAAAATTATTTTAATAGGCCTGTCCCACTTTCACGACCTAATTCAAGATCTTTTTTTACTCGTGGATATTTTTCATCAGGCTAGAAAAACGCCCCGACCTACTTGATGCCACATGTATCTACGACTAGCATCATGACCTACCTACGACCTCGTGACGACCATGCTGCGAGTATGAGTCAAGGGCAAACTCGGCAGAGGTCTTGAATTAGGTCGTGAAAGTGTGACAGGCCCTTTAGAATTAAGTACTTTCCTTTGACTGGCGATGTTGGAGTTGTTTTCCTTGGAACAAAGGAGGATGAGAGATCTGATAGTGCTGTGTAAAATCATGAAGTGTACCATATAACTATTCCCATTGGCAACAAATTCAAGAACTGAGAATGAAAGTGTTTGTCAAGAGAACCAGAAGTGACATGAGGAAGAACTTTCTTCCACAGCGAGTGGTTAGTGTCTGGAATATATTGTGAATTGTCCTGGTTGTAAATTTAATAGCATTGTTCAAGAAAGTGCTAGATAGGTAGCTGAAAAGAAATAATTTGCAAGGCTCTGGGGGGAAAAAGTAAGGAATTTGCTGGATTGCTGTTAAGCAGAGATAGCGCAGACTTAACACCATTGATGCTCGAGCCAGCCATTCAGTCATTCTGGGAGGAGGAGGGGGGCACAAGCGTGAAGGGCCTTCCTAAAATTGATCATGTTCTAACTTTTCAAGGTTTCATGAACAGCAATGTATTGACCAGGCAATTTAAATTCAAGATGTTGATTGAGAATAAAATGTTGCCCAGCCCACTAGGAGTAACTCGCTTCCTGTTTCTCTTCGAAGTAGTGAAGTGGGATTTTATTTTTGTCCATCGCATAAATCAAATTAGGCTTTAGTTTCATATTTCATCTAAAACATTGCACCTCTGATTAGAGCCTACCTTTAATGACTGTACTGAGGAAGAGGTGAGGTGGATATATTGGGTCACGTGGCACTGCCTTGGAGAACTGCTTGTGCATCAGCTGATGCATGATGTTATTGGTTGGCAGCCTGGAAAGCAGCAGTGGATTGTGGTAGCATCATCAGCCAGAGAAAAGCGATCACTGTTCTTGCTGCTTTGTTTTGAATAGTTTACTGAACATAAGTATATGCTTAGCACATTTCATGTACTGTCATAAAAGACCTATACATTTGAAGAAGGTATATGGCATGCTTGCCTTCATTGTACAGGGCACTGAGTTTGGGAGTTAGGGCATCATGCTACAGCTGTACAAAATATTGGTGAGAACGCGGCTGAAAAATTGTGTCCAAAATATTGTGTGCCGTTCTGGTTGCCATTGTCTTAGAAAGGATGTGATTTTAGCTTGAGATGGCGCCGTCAAGATTCATAAAGATGTTAATGATGTGACATAGAACAAGCTGCCAGAGGAAGTGGTAGAAACAATTCCATCTTCTAAAAGCTATTTGTTCGGGTACATGGAGAGAAAGGTTAAGTGGGTTATGAGCCAAATGCAGGCAAATGTGGCTAGTTCAGGAAGACAGCGTTGGAATTTACCAGTAATTGTAACTGCACCATGTAATGTGCAAGGGGAAAGTTCTTGTGAGAAAGCTTTGTCTTTTTGATGCATACTTTCATCGTTCATCTTGGTGAAATGATTTTGAAACATATTGCATTTTATCAGCAGCCCTAATGACCCTTGGCTTGTATATGAGTATTTTACAGCAATATTAATTCATAAAAATCATATAGATTATTTGATTTTTCTTATTCTGATAAAGGCTGTACAACAGCATTTTTTGTTCGAGGCTCAATTAATGAAAGCAATTTAATGTCAATGATAATCTTGGGTGGAACTTATGTTTTGTGATAGTGCAGTTAACTGTACCAATTTCTCACTTCTCTTTTCCCTCCTCCCACAAATAATGTTTTCTGTTTTATGTTAATATTAGACTTTTTGCATTTTTTTTAACCTGCAATAGCAAGTAGGTCATTTTCAGACTTAATGCACATTGTATTTGATTTTGTTGGGGTTTAATTAATTTCGTATCAAACATTGTTCCTCCCTGTGATTTGGGTACCTTAGAGCCCTAGACATGACTAATTACTTTTTTCTCACTGGTAGTTAAGCCATTTTAAGTTTCGGCTGGTTTGTTTGAAACCCTATCAATGGTGCTTAAGTGCAGACGGTCAATTACACATAACTTAAACTTAGTTAATCTCTTTTCAATATACTGTCAAAATAATGTGATTATTGATCTCAAAGTCTGAATATTCCCTCTTTGCTGCAGCAAATTTCCTAAAAGATGTTCAGCATATTGAATTAATGTACATGAGAAACACAGACATTTGTCTATTTCTGGCCAAAAATCCCATGTAATTAAAAAAGAGGGTAGAGGCACAAGAGACTGGATGCTGGAATCATGAGCACAAAGCAAACTTTGGAGGAACTTGGCAGGCAGGCAGCAATTGTAGAGGAAAATGGATAGAACACATTTTGGATTGTGACACTTCTTCAGACTGATAAAGGGTCCTGACCTGAAACATCGTTAGTCCATTTCCCTCCACAGATAGAAACATAGAAACAGAAAATAGGTGCAGGAGTAGGCCATTCGGCCCTTCAAGCCTGCACCGCCATTCAATATGATCATGGCTGATCATCCATCTCAGTATCCTGTACCTGCCTTCTCTCCATACCCCCTGATTTCTTTAGCCACAAGGGTCACATCTAACTCCATCTTAAATATAGCCAATGAACTGGCCTCAACTACCTTCTGTGGCAGAGAATTCCAGAGATTCACCACTCTCTGTGTGAAAAATGTTTTCCTCATCTCGGTCTTAAAAGATTTCCCCCTTATCCTTAAACTGTGACCCCTTGTTCTGGACTTCCCCAACATCGGGAACAATCTTCCTGCATCGAGCCTGTCCAACCCCTTAAGAATGTTGTAAGTTTCTATAAGATCCCCCCCTCAATCTTCTAAATTCTAGCGAGTACAAACCAAGTCTATCCAGTCTTTCTTCATATGAAAGTCCTGACATCCCAGGAATCAGTCTGGTGAACCTTCTTTGTACTACCTCTATGGAAAGAATGTCCTTCCTTAGATTAGGAGACCAAAACTGTACGCAATACTCCAGGTGTGGTCTCACCAGGACTCTGTACAACTGCGGTAGAACCTCCCTGCTCCTATACTCAAAAACTTTTGCTATGAATGCAAACATACCATTCGCCTTCTTCACTGCCTGCCGCACCTGCATGCCTACTTTTAATACCCATGACACCCAGGTCTCGTTGCATCTCCCCTTTTCCTAATCGGCTACCATTTAGATAATAGACTACTTTCCTGTTTTTGCCACCAAAGTGGATAACCTCACATTTATCCACATTATACTGCATCTGCCATGCATTTGCCGACTCACCCAGCCTATCCAAGCCACCTTGCAGCCTCCTAGCATCCTCCTCACTGCTAACACTGCCCCCCAGCTTCGTGTCATCCGCAAATTTGGAGGTGTTGCATTCAATTCCCTCGTCCAAATCATTAATATATATCGTAAATAGCTGGGGTCCCAGCACTGAGCCTTGCGGTACCCCACTAGTCACTGCCTGCCATTGTGAAAAGGAGGCTTTTACTCCTACTCTTTGCTTCCTGTCTGCCAGCCAGTTCTCTATCCACATCAATACTGAACCCCCAATACCGTGTGCTTTAAGTTTGTATACTAATCTCCTATGTGGAACCTTGTCGAAAGCCTTCTGAAAGTCCAGATATAACACATCCACTGGTTCTCCCTTATCCACTCTACTAGTTACATCCTCGAAAGATTCTATAAGATTCGTCAGACATGATTTACCTTTCATAAATCCATGCTGACTTTGTCCAATGATTTCACCACTTTCCAAATGTGCTGCTATCCCATCTTTAATAACTGATTCTAGCAGTTTCCCCACTACCGACGTTAGACTAACTGGTCTGTAATTCCCCGTTTTCTCTCTCCCTCCCCTTTTAAAAAGTGAGGTTACATTAGCTACCCTCCAATCCTCAGGAACTACTCCAGAATCTAAAGAGTTTTGATAAATTATCACTAATGCATCCACTATTTCTGGGGCTACTTCCTTAAGTACTCTGGGATGCAGCCTATCTGGCCCTGGAGATTTATCGGCCTTTAATCCATTCAATTTACCTAACACGACTTCTCAGCTAACCTGGATTTCACTCAGTTCGTCCATCTCATTTGACCCCCGGTCCCCTGCTATTTCCGGCAGATTATTTATGTCTTCCTTAGTGAAGACAGAACCAAAGTAGTTATTCAATTGGTCTGCCATGTCCTTGTTCCCCATGATCAATTCACCTGTTTCTGACTGCAAGGGACCTACATTTGTTTTAACTAATCTTTTTCTCTTCACATATCTATAAAAGCTTTTGCAGTCAGTTTTTATGTTCCCTGCCAGTTTTCTTTCATAATATATTTTCCCTTTCCTAATTAAGCCCTTTGTCCTCCGCTGCTGGACTCTGAATTTCTCCCAGTTCTCTGGTAGGCTGCTTTTTCTGGCTAATTTGTACGCTTCATCTTTTGTTTTGATACTATCCCTGATTTCCCTTGTTATCCACGGATGCAGTACCTTCCCTGATTTATTTTTTTGCCAAACTGGGATGAACAATTGTTGTAGTTCATGCAGTGCAGCCTTTAAATGCCTTCCATTGCATATCCACCGTCAACCCATTAAGAATCAATTGCCTGTCTATCTTGGCCAATTCACGTCTCATACCCTCAAAGTTACCTTTCTTTAAGTTCAGGACCCTTGTTTCTGAATTATCAATGTCACTCTCCAACCTAATGAAGAACTCAACCATATTATGGTCACTCTTGCCCAAGGGGCCACGCACAACAAGACTGCTAACTAACCCTTCCTCATTACTCCTCATTACTCAGATGCTGTGTGGCTTGCTGAATTCGCCTAGCACTTTGTGTTTTTAAAAAAATGGATAACTTTGCTTGACAACTCGATTGCTTCCTTTCTTGACATAAAATAATTTCCCAAATATTCCCTAGATTGAAGACTACTTTCATAATGTACATTGCAACAAGGTTTTAATTAACATTACTGTAAACAACTGTACAGACACAGTCTGGTGTTCAAGTCAGCTTTAATCATCAGTCATGGTGGTATAATACAATACGTTGTTAGTTCATCTCTACCAACGGTGTAACTACGTAATCTGGAAAGTAAGTGTTAATATAAAGTGTACAGTAAGGTGGAGCTAGTGTTAGTACATTACTCTGATTGGTGCACATGCACTAACCAATCTACAATTACCAATATAAATGTAACACTGAAATTGTACTTGTGCAATTACCTCTGCTCTGCAGTTTTTTTAGAGTTTAACTTGCAGTTTTAATTGTGAATATAAACAATTGGGTATATGTAGGCAACCCAACAGGTTTTTAAACATTATTCTGTCACCAGTATTTTGCAAGCTATTTACCACAAAATGTTTATCAGTGGTCTTTCCAATCTTGCATTCATGAACAACTTAATTTTAATGGGTTACATGGTTTGCGGTATGAGGCACATACAAACATTTAATTCGTACCTAGTTTATAGTCTGTTGCCATGAAATTCAGCATTATAAAGGTACCATTATCCATGGTTGGTGAAGAAAGGTAACATTAAAGCAGTGATCATGCATTGTCAAATCATATCCACATTGTTTTTATTCAGTTTAATTTTAAACTAAGATAAGTAAAGGTCTCGATCTCCAGAAATGCTGCCTGACCCGCTGAGTTACTCCAGGTTTTTGTGTCTATCTTTGGTTTTAACAGTCTACTATATCATGCCTACTATATTCTGTTGTGCTGAAGCAAAGTAAGAATTTCATTGTCCTATCTGGGACACATGACAATAAACTCTCTTGAATCTAGTTTGAGCATAGGGCAATTAATTTCCTACCTTCCCTTTCTGAATTTGAATGGTTATTCTAATGGGGGCTGTTTTGGGATTTTGACAATTTATGCCTTAAAGACACCTGTACTTTATTGCAAATCAGTGATATAATCTAGAACAACATTGATTAACAAGCCTTTATTTAAATTCACCTGAAGCAGTATGCCACTGGAAGTTTAGATTTTTCACAATTGATTTAGGTCACCCAAAAGTAGTCACCCAAATAATACTGAAGCTTACTGCATGCTCTGCCTCAATGAAACATGGAATTAAACTGCTCCTGTCCAACAAAACTCCTATAAAAACAACTGATATCTAACCCATGCAACTGTAAAACTGCCTCCAGACACTGAAGAGCATTCATGGTTCTTGGTTCTTGGGTCCTCCAAAATATTTCAACTGGAATTTAAACTGGAGGTGGTGAAGGGAGGGATTAAGCCAGAAAGGGTATAAAGAACACACACTATAGAATTTAACATAAAACATCCCCACACAGCAGAATCAAAGTTTCCCACTGTGTGGGAAGGCACCAAAGTCAGTCTCTTCCTCCACTGTTCCTCGTGGTCAGGGCCTCCCCAAGCCCTCCACAGTTGCAGCTACGGGCGGCCCAATGTCCAGGACCGCTTGCCGGGGTGATACAAGTCCGACGTCGGGGCTGCGGGATGTCCTCAACGACGTGGACACCAGAGTCGGCCCCCTCCTACCGGAGTCGGCAGCTTCCAAAGTCCGCAGGCCGCGCCGGGTGGAGACTGCTGCTGTAGGCCCTCTGCAAGGCGCCCCAGGACTCCACGATGTTGTTCAGCGCTGCCCGCGTTGGAAGCTCTTCACACCAGAGCTCCATGATGTTGGAGCAGCGGCCCAACGCTCCGGAGCTCCAAACGGCGACCCAGGTAGGCATCGCGCGCTCCGCGGTGACTCCAGCGCTGCGCCGCTGCTGTAGCAGCCCTGGTCCGGTTCACGGTCCCCGGCAGGAAAGGCCGCTCCGATCCAGCTGGTAGGCCGCGAGGTGGTGGGCGAGGACGTGACTCTGAGAAATAGTCGCATCCCCGCCAGCAAGAGACTGGGAAACGATTTCCCCCTTACCCTGCCCCCCTCCCCCACATAGAAAAGTTAAAGTTTCCCCCAACACAAAACTTTAGACTAACTAAAAATTTAAAAAAAAAGATTGAAATACAGACTGGCTGTAGGTAGAGGCTGCTGCAGTGCAGCGCCCCCTCTGGTCGAAGCATTGTCCCAATCCATAATGGCAAACACATTATTTCAAGTATCTCAATCCAACTTTGAGTATGGTAGGTTTCTGTGTTTGTAGCAATTACTGACATAAAGCCTTTTAATGAATTGTTCACCCCTGCAGCAAAGGAAATTGTGCTGACACTTCCTCTTTCCTTCAGACCATAACATTTATTCTGAGAGACCTGACACTTATTGGGTAAATACTGCTCATGAAATAAATGTAGATTTTGTGCAGATGACAAAGATTCCAGTGGTTATTCTTAACTGCTAATTCCAGGAATACAAAAACTTAATGGTTGAAATTGGAGTTGATGTACACTGTAACTTTGTCTCATTGGTTCATTGATTGTATTCTGAAAGAAGCGAATAGATATCTTTTTTTCTGGCAAATCTCAATGTAATCACAATCACAATAAACTTTATTAGCCAAGTATGTTTTGCAACATACGAGGAATTTCATTTGTCAAGTCGGTCATAAATGGCTGAAATTAAAACAGTAATGAATGATGCAGTGTTAACCAGAGGGCATTTGTGTCAAGCGGCAAATCCAAATTCGGTAATCTGTTTTTAAAAAAAAATTAAAAAATCCATAACCACACACGGAATCTGAGGTGTTTAAAGTAAAGTCAGAGTATGAACTTGCTCACTGAAAATGTAATGAAGCATTCTGCGTGTAATTTAGTGGTAGGCATGCGGCGCAAGAATATAAGAAACATAGAAACATAGGTGCAGGAGTAGGCCATTTGGCCCATCGAGCCTGCACCACCATTCAATATGATCATGGCTGATCATCCAACTCGGTGTCCTGTACCTGCCTTCTCTCGGTATCCTGTATCTGCGGGGCCTTACATCATCGCCCGGCGTGGCTTCAACGGCTGCGGGACTTTGCCAGCGCCCGCCTGGGGCTCCAACAACAAGACACCGGGTATTGACATCACCCGGAGCCTTGCATCATCCGGCGCGGCGTTAATGGCTGCGGGACAATTGTTATCGCCCGCCGGGGGCTCTGACTTTGACTCTGACATCGGGGGGAGAGGGAAGTGCAGGGGAGAGATACGTTTTTTTTGCCTTCCATCACAGCGAGGTGGAGATGCGCTGTGATGGATGTCTGTGTAAATTGTGTTGTGTCTTGGGTCTTTTTTTTTTCTTGTATGTATGACTGCAGAAACAACATTTCACTTGAGCCTCTATGAGGTTCAAGTGACAAATAAATTGTATTGTATTGTATTGTATTCCATACCCCCTGATCCCTTTAGCCACAAGGGCCACATCTAACTCCCTCTTAAATATAGCCAATGAACTGGCCTCAACTACTTTCTGTGGCAGAGAATTCCACAGATTCACCACTCTGTGTGGGGAAAAAAAAAAATCTCATCTCGGTCCTAAAAGACTTCCCCTTTATCCTTAAACTGTGACCCCTTGTTCTGGACTTCCCCAACATCGGGAACAATCTTCTTGCATCTAGCCTGTCCAACCCCAATGTTGTAAGTTTCTATAAGATTCCCCCTTCAATCTTCTAAATTTAGTACAAGCTGAGTCTATCCAGTCTTTCTTCATATGAAAGTCCTGCCATCCCAGGAATCAGTCTGGTGAACCTTCTCTGTACTCTCTCTATGGCAAGAATGTCTTTCCTCAGTTTAGGAGACCAAAGCTGTATGCAATACTCCAGGTATGGTCTCACCAAGGCCCCGTACAACTGCAGTAGAACCTCCCTGTTCCTATACTCAAATAAGCTTTGTGAAAAGCTAGCATTGCAAGAAGCAACTCTGTCATGGAATATCTGAGACATTTTGTGATATTTTAAATTAACTCTGACGAGCCTCTTAATGAAAGCAATGGCTTATGTCATGTAGGTATTCACTCTCTTATGCAGGCCTTGGCATTCTTTACATTGTGCAGAGTCTCTAAATGTATGAACTACAAAAAGGATAGTTTTTAGATGCATTTCAGAAGGGTAGTTATTAACACTAATGTTAAGGGCCTGTCCCACTTTTCGATTTTTTTCGGCGACTGCGAATGTCAGTGACGGACACCCGTAGTCGCCCAAAAAACCGTAAAGTTGTACGACACTCCGCATCACCGTCACATCAAGCTACGACACTCTGCATCACCCACCTTCAAAACACAAGAATGTACACTGAAGTGTAATAATCACATTGGAAATGAACTTATCTACAATAAATCTAAGGACCAATAACTTTTTAAGAAATAAATTGTTTATTTAACGTCGGCTTAAAAATAACATCATATTGGAAAAACAACGTTTAACAAGAAAGGTTTAACTTCCAACAAAAGTAACTGTATATATTTAACGGCATATTTCAAAGAACATCATACTTAAGCAAAACTTTTATTCAACAACAATAGTCAGATCTGACAATAACATTTGTTACAATTTACATCAACTTTATTATTGTACCGCTGCTGACAACCCAAAATTCCACCGACCCTGGTTGTGTGGTAATAAATTCTATCTAAATTCTATCTAAACTCCAATGAACTTCAACAAGACAAAAAGATCTTTATTTTTTTTCACCACATTAGAAAGAACATCATTTCCGATGTTCTTAATAATGTACTTTGTACGTTTATGTACTTTTGTACTTTTCATTCTTTATGGGCACTTTGCCCCGGCTACCTTCAGCCAAATCTAAAAAGTTTTGAAAGTCGGCACTTTATATACCAGTGTCACCCACAGGACAGCATACGTCAGCGTGTGACAGGGCGCATGACATGATAAGACACCCATTTGTCGCCTGAAGATTTTGAACATTCCAAAATCGAGAGGCGGCAGGGAGACACTGTGCGTCACTACATGCGTCATGCCGTGACAACCACTTTTCAGGCTGTTGCCGAAAATGTCGCCCAAGTGGGACAGGCCCTTTAGTAATTAATTGTTAAAAAGGTAGAGAGAGTGCTGAAACAGACCCTTTGTCCCAAGTCGACTAACCATCGATCACCCTAATCCTACATTATTCCCATCATTTTATTCTCTCAACATTCCCATCAACCCTCCCATTTCTTCCACTTACCTTCCCTCTATGCAGCTAATTAGCTACCTACCTGCATATTTGGATGTGATAGGAACCAAAAGGAAACTCACATGATCACAGAACCAGTGCAAACTCCACACAGACAGTACCCGAGGGCAGGGTCAAACCTTATGTGAGGCAACGACTCTACCAGTTGTGCTACCGTCTTATGCCATGCAGCTTTTACCCCATAAAGATGCCATTACTCTGCTTAAATATGGTGTTCTGGATTCTTATTTCTGTAATGGTATTTCCAAATGATATTTACAGCGGAGTGCATGAAGCCTAAAATAGACCCAGACAGCAAACATGTAGAAACAACGTCTATGTTTATTTTAGTTATGCTGACAGTGCATGTCCTCATGGCATGTCGTAGACCAATATTTGTAGGGGTTTGTCATAGTGTTCTGTGTGCATCTCTGTTTACATTAAGTACTGGCTATAATCTGAGCTAGGTTGCTGCAATCAGCTGGATGTAACAGTAGATTATTGCCACTGAGTTGTAATGGGATTGGAATAAATAGCCAAAAAATCTGTGATTGTTTCATACAACACTGCATTGATTGAGGTGTCATTTTCCAGCTAATAGTTTAAATTCTCGTTCCATCTATCCTCTTTGATGGGTTCAAAGAGACCAAGCTGTAAAATTTGAAGAATAGAATGGTTACTTGTGTCTTGATACCATTACTTATTCCTCAATTAACAATGAAATCGGATGACCTGTTCATCATTTATGCTGTTTGAGTTGTTTTTTTGTTATATTTTAAAAAGAATCAAACCGCCTGCCTGTTGATATGTATAAGGAAGATCCCACTGTTTGAAGAAGTTCTGCCTGGAGAATCTTTATCCAACAGACAACAAATTGAATTGAAAATCAAAGAAGACAAACTTGCAGCTGAAATGAAAACACTGCTGGAAACAACAGGCAAGCCGCATATGTGGATCCACAAACTTGTCTTCAGCAACTGGTCGCTTGTGGAGAGTGTCAACAACTTAACTTTCAAGTTTCTGGACATGCATATCTCTGAAGATCTGTCCTGGAATCAGCACATTGAACCAATTGTAAAAAAAGCCCATCAACACCTCTACCTTCTTAGAAGATTAAGGAGATTTGGTATGTCAGCGAGTACTCTCTTGAAATTCTGCAAGTGTACGGTAGAGAGAAATTAGACATTACTTTGTGGCCTTTTTTATCTCAAAGATGTGTAGATTGTATGCAAATATAACATTATTAATGCATTTTAGGAAGATTATTCTCTGCATTTACAATTTTACTCTCTGATCTTAGTAACATGGTGTCAGGACAATAACCTCTCCCTAAATGTCGGCAAGACGAAGGAGGTACCTGTTGACTTCAGGAATCTTGGTGGAGTACATGAATCAATGATGCCAAAGTGGAAATAGTTGAGTGCTTCAAGTTTTTTTTGCATTGGCTGACTTCTACAATCGGTCTCACACAGATATGGTGACAAAGCTGACCTAGGCTTGATCACTTTCCACAGACAATTTCCTAATATAAACCCTACGTTTCCAATTAGCCTTGAATTTTGTTATGCTGACCCCAGCAGTTGGCTCTCTGAAGATGAAATAACAAAACATTGACAAAACATGTAAAACTTTTTACAAAAATAAAAAGTGTATATGAGTGGAATAATTTTAACAAGTTGGTATAAAACTAAAGTATATGTCAATTGATTCTGGGCATTCGCTTAGTTTCAAGTGAGTTTATAATTGGTAAGAAATTATTGTTAAAAACCACTGGATGTAATTTAATTCCCTTGATAAAAGTTGTGGTAGTATCTCTTGATTTAGTCACTTCCTTGTTCTACATTGCTAA
The DNA here is from genome assembly GCF_028641065.1 of Leucoraja erinaceus. NCBI lineage: Eukaryota > Metazoa > Chordata > Chondrichthyes > Rajiformes > Rajidae > Leucoraja > Leucoraja erinaceus. The sequence continues at coordinate 29,473,049 of NC_073387.1, read as the reverse complement.
ATGCATAAATATTCTAGGACAAGAGAACGGATTGCACAACATCTTGGTGTTAAATCATTGTATAAATTTGAGAAGTTGAAAAGAATGGAAACTGGTAAGGATTTAAAGAGGATCTGATAATTGGATCCCAGTCTAAGGGCATGAAAGTGCAGATACAATCAAACAGAAAATGTCAGAAGCAGATTAAGCAGCACTAGTTAGTGGGGTGGGGAGAAATGAGAAGGAAAAGAACGAAGCCTACATTTTGGATACAGCCAAATCTGTGTAGAAATTAAAAACAGGGAGGAGTTGTTCAATTCAGTATTGCTCCAAAAGCCAGTACTGATATGGAAGCTGAGGTTTAGTTTCTTGAATTTTGTGCTGGGCATTCTTGGAGCAATTTAGGACATAGAAAAATAAATAAGAATGGGAAATTAAGTTGATTGGCAACTGGAAGTTTTGTCGCCCTAGCAGATTGAATGGAAATATTCTTCAAAGCAGGCACCTAATCAGCTAATGATTTAGCAAATGAAGAGAAGCATCATAGCACAAGCACCAAATACAAAACACTAAATTACAAGTGCAAATTAACTGCCTTTTCACCTACATGCAGTGCTTGGATCTCTGGATGGTGGGAAGGGTGGGAAGGGTAAAGGTTAAACACAGGTACTAAATCTCCTACATGGGAAAGTGTTATGGGAAGGGGGAGTACTATTTTCTTTCTCTACGCGGATGTAACTTTTATTTTCTTTCCTGCCTCCACCTGCCAGTTTAAAAAGTAATTGTTACTTTGAAAACTGCGGCCTTCAACCCATCACATTTAGTCGATATATTCTCTCCACCCAGCCTATTTCCTCATTTCCATTTTTGGTGAAGAGTTCATGACCCAAAAAATTCACTACTTCCTCGTTGCTGCTTAACTTGCCAAGTGTACCTACCGTGATTTTCTGTAGGTCAGTGAGCACATGGACATTGAGGAAGTACAGGAGCAAAGATGTCCTTCTGCAGTTGTACAGAGCCCTGGTGAGACCACACCTGGAGTATTGTGTACAGTTTTGGTCCCCTAATTTGAGGAAGGACATTCTTGCTATTGAGGGAGTGCAGCGTAGGTTTACAAGGTTAATTCCTGGGATGGCGGGACTGTCGTATGCTGAGAGAATGGAGCAGCTGGACTTGTACACTCTGTGGAGTTTAGAAGGATGAGAGGGGCTCTCATTGAAACATATAAGATAGTTAAGGGTTTGGACACGCTAGAGGCAGGAAACATGTTCCCGATATTGGGGGACTCCAGAACCAGGGGCCACAGTTTAAGAATAAGGAGTAAGCCATTTAGAACGGAGATGAGGAAACACTTTTTCTCACAGAGAATGGTGAGTCTGTGGAATTCTCTGCCTCAGAGGGCAGTGGAGGCAGGTTCTCTGGATGTTTTCAAGACAGAGCTAGATAGGGCTCTTAAAAATAGCGGAGTCAGGGGATATGGGGAGAAGGCAGGAACGGGGTACTGATTGAGGATGATCAGCCATGATCATATTGAATGGCGGTGCTGGCTAGGAGGGCTGAATGGCCTACTCGTGCACCTATTGCCTATTGTCATACCATCTCATCTGTGAAACATGGTGGTAGGCCTGGGCATGTATGGCTGCTGAAGGTACTGGCTCACTTATCTTCATTGATGATAGAACTGCTGATGGTAGTAGCATAATGAATTCTGAAGTATATAGACACATCCTATCTGCTCAAGTTCAAACAAATGCCTCAAAACTCATTGGCCGGCAATTCATTCTACAGCAAGACAATGGTCCCAAACACTGCTAAAGCACAAAGGAGTTTTTCAAAGCGAAGAAATTATCAATTCCTGAGTAGCAAAGTCAATCACCCGATCTGAACCCAATTGAGCATATGTTTTATATGCTGAGGAGAAATCTGAAGGGGACTAGCCCCCAAAACAAGCATAAGCTAAAGATGGCTGCAATACGGGCCTTCCCACCACTCCTTCTCTACTATGATGCTGCAGGTTTTTGCTATCAGAAACCCCAGAATCTTATAACCTGTTCCCTTTTGTTACCGTGGAGAAACAATAAACTGGTTTACAAAAATTACAGTGCTGGAGTAATTCAGTGGGTTAGGCAGCATCTCTGGAGAACATGTTGCTGGCTGAATGACTCCAGCACTGTCCCTTTTGTTAACTATTTGGCTGTATGCTCTTAATATCAATAGCATCATTCTCTCCTCCAAACAGCTTAAGTATCACAGCTTTGTAGAAGTTAACTTAAGTTGCACACATCTAATATTTGTTGCATGACCAGTGGTATAACATTGTAATTGTATAGTGATCTAAACCAACTATATTTGCGTCTAATGTTAAGCAAAAATGAAACACGGTAGGAGTTGTGCAATGAGCAACATGATGTTTATAATGGTGATGGAGGCAGATATGATAGTGGTATTTGAAAGGCTTTTAGATAGGCATGTGGATATGCAGAAATTGGAGGGATATGGATCACGTGCAGATAGAGGAGATTAGTTTAACTTGGCATTGTGTTCTGCATGGGTATTGTGGGCCGAAGGATCTGTTCCTATGCTGTACTGTTCTATGTCGTCTCTCCTTTCATTAATTTTGATTAAAGGTTATCAACCTGAAACTCTGTGTTTCTCTTCTGATATATCCTGCCTGGCTTGCCGCGTTATTTTGAGGGTTTTTTGTTTTTTCTTTCGCACCTCCAACATTCAGAATTTATTTCTGAAACACCAGGGAAGGTGAGGCTTGATTGAATTGTTAAGATGACCTATTTAAGATCAAACCTACAAGGCATTGTTTCTTATTTTAAGTCATTTGTTTTCTAGAGAACACCAGCAAATGAAGAATGCAAGACTTTTAGATTATCTTCCTGAAACAAAGGTTGTTCTTACTATTTTCCAATATTGCTAATTAATTTGTTCCCAACCTTGATTATAGGTAGGGCTGCAAGGATTAGACACATAGTTTTGAAAAGAGACTTGACAGTGTAGTTTTTTTCACTTGACAAGGTAAGTAATTTACTTCCAATGTCATTTTACAGTTGCACCAACTTTCAGTGTTTAAATGGGATAATGCCAAGGGAAAAGTTGGGGAGTGTTCCTGTAGCTTTTGCCTCAGCAAGGAGTCTCACAACTTCCTCTTTAACAAAAGTGACTGTGACTCCAGGTTTGCTGTTTCAAAACCTTTTGTGTCTGTCAATCCGCTCTCCTCCCCCACTTCCAACCGCTAAATAAATATCAAAGGCTTTTTAGTACAATGAGCAATGTTCTGATGTCCTGACAAGCCGATATGTTGCAGCCGATGAGGAATTACCAAAGCATGCTCATCAACATCATACTCGTCTACCACAAAATTAAATGTTTTAACTTTTCAAATCTGTTCTGTGGCGAAATAATATCTACAAATAGTGATTTACTTAATACTCAAAAGAGAGTCAAGAGAGTTTTATTGTCATGTGTCCCAGATAGGACAATGAAATTCTTACTTGCTGCAGCACAACAGAATATGTAAACATAATACAAAACGGAAGATAAAAGTTCAGTGTGTCTATAGATCATAGACCATATATACACAATAAATAAACAGATATAGTGCAATAATAATAGACCGTTATTGTTCAGAGCTTATTTGATGTCTGTTTAATAGCCTGATAGCTGTGGGGAAGGAGCTGTTTCTGAACCTGGATGTTACAGATTTCAGGCTCCTGTACCTTCTTTCCGATGGCAACGGTGAGATGAGTGTGTGACCAGGATGGTGTGGGTCTTTGATGATGTTGGCAGCCTTTTTGAGGCAGCAACTGCGATAGATCCCTTCGATGATGTGGAGGTCAGAGCCGGTGATGTCCATGAATCACAGACTTCAAGCAGTCATTGGATATGCAACAAAATACTGAACATGACTACTTTCATTTACATGACATTGATGTGTCCCAAACATTATGGTCCCCTGAAATGGGGGACTATGTATAAACACTGCTGTAATTTCTACACGGTGAAACCAAAATACTGGGCAGTGGTCACAACTTTCTGCAGTCTTTTCCGCTCCAGGACGTTCAAGTTGCCGAACGAGGCCATGATGCAGCCAGTCAGTATGCTCTCTACTGTGCACCTGTAGAAGTTCAAGAGAGTCCTCCTTGACATACTGACTCTCCATAATCTTCTTAGGAAGTAGAGGCCTTCTTTGTAATTGCATCAGTGCGCTGGGACCAGGAACCATCTTCGGAAATATGCATGCCCAGGAATTTGAAGTTTTTGACCCTTTCCACCATAGTCCCATTGATATAAATGGGATTGTGCGTCCCGATCCTACCCCTTCCAAAGTCCACAATCAGTTCTTGGTTTTACTGGTGTTGAGAGCCAGGCTGTTGTGCTGGCACCATTTGGTTAATCGATCGATCTTACTTCTATACTCCGACTCATCACCATCTGTGATTTTTCCCACAACAGTGGTGTCGTCGGCGAACTTGATGATGGAGTTCGCACTATATCCGGCTACACAGTCATGAGTATAGAGTGAGTATAGGCTGAGCACCCAGGGGCTGAGCACGCAGCCTTGAAGTGCTCCCGTGCTGATTGTTATCGAGGATGACTTATTTCCACCAGTACGGACAGACAATGGTTTGTGATACTTAAGTAGGCTAAAACCCATTCACATCACTTTTCTATATATATGCAGATACATTTGTTCAGGTTTATAAAAGGGAATTTGACACTATCTCCACCCAATATATATAATTTCATACAGGTGTGAAAACATTCACGAGGTAATTATTATTCTGCCTTGATCAACTTGGAATCATTTGTAGGATTTGCCATTGGTTGGCAGTCAGAGCTGTACGTCAAGTAAGGCGTTCAGGTCCCTCCATGGCATCGTGGAAGTTTAAATTCTTGTAATTAAATAAATATACAATTTAATAAAATCAGCTAGTCCTGGCGACATTAATCATGAACCTATCAGATTGTTGTAAGAACCAAGTGGATACAAGGAACTGCAGATGCTAGTTTACAAAAAAAAATGTGCAAGAGAGTAATTCAGTGGGTCAGACAATGTTGTTCTTCAGTCCCGAGAACCCACCTTGTACATTAATGTTCTTCACTGAAGGAACTTTGGCTTAAGCATGACCTCTGCCCGCTAGTGTGAATGACACTTGATTGTTTAGAGGATATAAAACTCCTGGGAAACGGGTCCAAACATGTGAGAGTTCATCAAAGAACTTGGCAATGTTTAAAAGGCAGTTTATTTTTTTCCATAAATATTTCCAGAGGCAGGATCTGGAAATTAGTTTCTTCTCAAACTGAATAGGTTTGAACATAGCTGAAAAGTTAGGGATTGGACCAGATGTCTCATAGAGAAAAACAGAGCTAACTATTGAATGAGCTAACTGAGGTGATTCCCTGGGCTAAATCATAGCTTAATATGGAATCATGGATATCAGGTAAGAAGATTTATTTTTCCCTTAATTTCAATTTTTAGCAGGACTAAGGGATTAATTTTAGGCAGTGTTTGCATGGTGAAGATCCTTGCTCCGACTGATGTGCAGTCATAATTCACATGATGGAGGTAAGCTGACATTGCTAGCTCCTAGAAGGGTTTCGGCCCGAAACATTGCCTATTTCCTTCGCTCCAAGAAGGGTTTCGGCCCGAAACATTGCCTATTTCCTTCGCTCCATAGATGCTGCTGCACCCGCTGAGTTTCTCCAGCTTTTTTGTGTACCTTTGCTAGCATTCAAACTGGTGGTGGTATTTAAATACTATGTCACCATTTTTAAATATCACAGGGTTATGGGTTAAACAAGTCTGATAATTTGTATCAAAAATAATTTGCTTAATATAGGCTAATTCAGTATAGAAGGCAATCAAGTAAATTGAGAGGAACATTGACAGCATGTATTAATCCTCAATCTTTGCACACCCCCAAAGCTTTACCACTTGTCACTTTATTTTCATATTTCATGTATTTTGTGTTTTTTATGAATGTTGGCAAATTAATTTCCCTCCTGTGATAAATAAGTTCAAGTTCAAGTGAGTTTTGTCATGTGTCCCTGATAAGACAATGAAATTTTTGCTTAGCTTCAGCACAACAGAACATAGTAGGCATTGACTACGAAAGTTTTATCGTATCGTAAACTCTGGGCAACCATGTTGCTGCAAAGAATGAGGAGTTCCTATCGTCTTCCCCCCCCCCCCCCCCCCCCCCCCCCCAGCCAACATTGGAGAATCAATCTAATTGCGTTGACTTCAGTAAAAGATACCACACAGTTGCCAAGTAAAGTAATTCACGCTGTGCCATCGTCAAACCTTGCTGATTCAGAGGTGGCAAAAATCCCATACAACTGATGGTTTTTTGCATTTTATAAAGCATTTCTGTGAAATAATTGGCTTCACTAATGTTGACCCAAATTTCTAATCTGTGCATGTGGCAATTTGCAGAAATAAATAACTTGACACTTAATGCAGCCTCCCCACAGCTACCATTGTTTTTTAATTGTTTTTCATTCTGATTCTGATTCTATTTGCTTATTAACTGCTTATTCGGTTATATCGTTGAGCAATGGAAGAATGCAAAATCCTTGTGGGTCTTGGGTTAAAAAATCTAAAATATTTTTTTTGCAGAATGGTTGGCTTAAGTTTATTTCAATCCCCCCACCCCTATGTATGACTTGGCTTTGTTCAGAATTTACATTGTAAGGAGCACACCCTTGGGAATTCACACCACTGAGGGGCAGCAAAAGGCCTGTTAAAGTTGTAACCTGAGCTACTCTTAACACTTGTATATGGTTGCAATTTAGAATTGATTAATCCAATAAGTTAGGAGTAACTCAACTGGACAGACAGCATCTCTGGGGAGTAGGAATGGGTGACGTTTCGGGTCGAGACCCTTCAGTCCAACTCCAACATTTTGTGTCTACCTTTGATTTAAACCAGCATCTGTAGTTCTTTCCTACACAATCTAATAAATTGTATGATCGCTGAATAAAATCAACCTTAAATTATACATCAATTGTTAATCTGGCTCAAAACAAATTTTAGTTTGTTAAATACTTCATTTAGATAACCCCACTATTACAGACAGATCTCATTCCACTCTCTGGCTATTGAGAAGACCAAACCCATTTTATTGTTGCAAGACAGTTCCATAGACACAAAAAAAATTAAGGAACACTCCAAAATTAGAGCAACTGGAATCTTTATATTGGTATTATTTTACAAAATACCACACGAATCATCTTTTTTAATCTCAGCTGCAGGTGATCATTTTGATATTCCTGTCTAGTCTTCCTTATTTTACTTTGAGCATACAAAATACTGTCATTTAGGATGGATCTCCAGAAAATCCTGCACCCACTCCCCTCTGCATTGTCATTTCTCAAAGAGGTTTTAACATTTTCCTTTGAAGGATGCATACAAGCAGCTGTGAACAATGGGATTAGATGAATTACAGAGTGCAAGTATAATACAAATATCAATTCAAACGCAGGACATCCTTGTGATTGAGGCAGTGCAGCGTAGGTTCATGAGATTGATCCCTGGGATGGCGGGACTGTCAATGAGGAAAGATTGAAAAGACTAGGCTTATATTCACTGGAGTTTAGAAGGATGAGGGGGATCTTATAGAAACATATAAAATTATAAAAGGACTAGACAAGCTAGATGCAGGAAAAATGTTCCCAATGTTGGGAAAGTCCAGAACCAGGGGCCACAGTCTTAGAATAAAGGCTTTTTAAGACTGAGGAGAGAAAATCTTTTTCACCCAGAGAGTTGTGAATTTGTGGAATTTCCTGCCACAGAGGGCAGTGGAAGCCAAGTCACTGGATGGATTTAAGCGAGAGTTAGATAGAGCTCTAGGGGCTAGTGGAATCAAGAGATAAGGGGAGAAGGCAGGCACGGGTTATTGATTGGGGACGATCAGCCATGATCACAATGAATGGTGGTGCTGGCTCGAATGGCTGAATGGCCTCCTACTGCACCTATTTTCTATGTTTCTATGACATGAGCCATGTTGATTATCCATTTATTGATCAGTGCCAGTGGGGTATTAAAGCCATTTCAAATTTTATATCCCAAGAAAATAACTAAATATTAAATACTCAATAACTCATTTCCATTATTAGGTATATTTGGTCCAATCTTGAATCTGCAGCTAACTAAAGCATTGTCAAATAGTAATACACAAATTGTTCAGTGTTAGTTGGGTTGGTTTACATCTTAATTTCAATGCCCCATATATGTTCACATCATGAAAAATAAGATAAAAGAAATAGAGCAATACAAGGGAAACTGCAGAAAAAGAGTGGGTGGTGAGGAGGGATGGTAGGGAAATAGGCAGAAACAGATAGATTAAGCAGGGAGGAAAGCATTTAAAAAGAAAATTAACAAAATTATGAATTTGGTAGATGAGCTATATCACACACACACACACACACACACACACACACACACACACACTCACACACACACACACACACACACACACACACACACTGTTCCCCCGCAACGCTGATTACATTGCGAGAGGCATAACGGAAGTTGGGACGGGTTTCCCAAAATACAGGGCTCTCACTTTACATTTTTTCCCTGCTGCCAGCCGGGCAACCTGGGCAACTTTTTAGATTGCCAAATGACAGTTTAGGTCGTCATTTAAGACGGTTTGCATGACGCGTGCGATAACGTGCTCGGACGAAGTGCGTAGTTACCAGTCGGAATTATGCTCAATGAAGCATTCCCATGTTATTTCTGCTTAAACTAAAGTTACACACTAAACATATTCACCAATCAAGACATGATATATCCCACAATGACATGCAGCAATATTATAAGACAGTATCTCAACTCTTTTTACACATTAATGCAATTTCTATTATTTCTTTCCACTTCCAAACTAAAATGTGGTTGGATTATTCAGTGTATGATCAACCTATGTCAATAAATCCTGAACCATGATAAATATATGCTTAACCATACACACTACAGATTGATCCAAGCATGTTTTCTGTGAAGGACAGAAAATTACCATGACATGACCATAGCATGGGTCGTTATTGCTATTGGTACAGAAACACTCTCGCTTCCCACATAATTTATCCACAATAAAATATACAGGTGGCAAAGAAATTTCTATAGGCATTCTATGATAATAGCTGTTAAAACCGACTATACCTATCTGACAGGTTAAACATTACACTAACTGACAAGAGATGGCCAAAGGACATAACTGCAGCAAATGCTGGTACTATGTTTAAAGGTGTCAAAACGTCACATTACCGGACATTCAGATTAGATGTACGTGTTGTGAACAGCAATGAGGATACCCAGTTTGTACACGCCAGATTAAAAAAAAATTATTGATAAACGCTGTTTAGATCATTCCCACTTCAGAATTAACGTTAAAATTTCAACTGAAATATCTCCTGACCAAATTTGTGATGTATATGATCGACTGTAGAAGTAAAACCAGGATAAATCCAACGTATAGTTGTGAATGTTGCTTATTAAATAACTACAGTACTGATACTCCATATTAAGAGCATTAATTTGCCGTTAAAATGAATTCTGTAATAATGTAGCAGTGACAATCGAACACTGCTGTTTTAATGTTTCACGTGTTCACAATTTAATTAATCCATCTTTATGGACTAAAACAAATAATAACACTGGGAATTAAAGCACATTTGATTGCATTCCGTTATCAAACATAGTCAATGTCTGCTCTGAGGTAAAATTGTGAGGGGAGCGCACGGGGGATGTCAGTGGTGTTGAATGGGAGGGTTCAGTATGGGATGGATGGGGGTAGACAAAAGTGCTGGAGCGGGTGAGGCAGCATCTATGGAGCAGCATCTATGGAGCGAAGGAAATGGGCAACGTTTCGAGTCGAGACCCTTCTTCAGACTGTTCCCCCATTCTTCTTGAATGGGAGGATCAGTACTGGATGGTGGGGGAGACCAGCGCAGAATGAATGGGGGAGGTAGGTCAGTATAGTGTGGATCGGAGGATCTGTGCAGGATGAATGGGGGATCACTACAAGATGAATGAGGGGATGGTGCAGGGTAAATGGAGGGTGGGTCAGTACGGGATGAATGCGTGGATTAGTACAGGATGGATGGGGGATCAGTACAAGATGGATGGAGGAGAAGTGCAGGATGGATGGGAAGGGGGGTAAGTACACGATGAATTGGGGGACCAGTGTACGATGGATGGGGGGGGGGCAGGAGAATCAATGTGAGGTGGGTAGGGTGATCAGCGCAGGATGAATAGATGGGGGGGAGGTAGATGGGGAGGGAAGCACAGGGGATGTCAGTGAGGACTGAAGAGCGGAATGGGGATCAGTGCAGGATGGAGAGAAGGGGTCCCAGGATAGGGGGGGGGGCGTAAAAGAGAGAGAGAGAGCGAGAGAGGGGGGGGCGAGTTGGGGAGGAAGGAAGTTCAGCGCTCCTCGGACAACATCGCCCGCTGCCTTGGCCGTCCCTGTCCATCGCCACAGGGGGAGGCGGTTGGGATCTCCTCGCCACCGCCTCCCCTCCTCCGCCAGCCAACAGCAAGGTGCGGGGCCAAGCGGTGCAGCTCAAAGATCCTATAGCTATAGCGGCTCCATCTCCTCCTCCTCCCTGATAGCAGCCGCTGCTTGCAAATTCACTAACGGTGCTTTCAAAATAAACCTTCCGCACGCCGAGGCCGGGAGGAGGGAGGGAGGTGGAGGCCTCGGTGTGCTGGAGGGTTCGTTTTGAAAACGCCGTTGGCGGATTTGCAAGCAGCGGCCGCTATCAGGGAGGAGGAGGAGATGGAGCCACTATCGCGGCCGCTGCTGCCGCTGTGCAGGGCCCATCATTCGCTCCGACCCTTCGTCACCCTGCACCTAGTATCTTTGCCCCGCACTACAGCTGTTGCCGTCGCCGACACGAAACATCATGTTCCTTTTCTCCAGAGATGCTGCCTGACCTGAGGAGTTACTCCAGTTTTTTGTGCCTATCTTCGGTACAAACCAGTATCCGCGTGCCAAGCCGGGTAAAATGACTTGGCGTTTTGGTTGCCCGACGGAACTTTGGGTGGTCAGTGGCACCCGGGCAACCGCTAATTTCGAGCCCTGAAATGGCAGACGTTTCGCTCCGTTGCGTACTACACGTCAGTCCATTGGATTTTGCAGGAGTGGGCCATCTTGCTCCGCACTATGATCTTTGCCTAAAACAGCCGCAGAGTGGAAGAGCAGAAGGATTTAAGTATGTTTACCTCCTCACCCCCTACATGCGCACACTCATAGCAGTGGTAGTCTCAGACTCATTCTCTAAAATAATGAAGGTAAAAGCCAGACATGAATTACGAGCCAATGGAGCCAGAAGTGGAAAGTGTAGATAGGCTAAACAGCTTTTTTTTGTCTGACATTGGTATAATTGTCCGCATAGCAGCCTCTTGTGCTGTAATTGTCTATAACTACCGTAATGTGAAAAGTAGGAATTGTATTTGTGTTTGTATTTCGAGCACCTCCATGAGGTTTGTTGTTAGGACATTGGATTATTTATCTTCTACCGTGGTGTGAATGTAAGACGATATTTATGCTCTTTTGTATTTAAATAATAACATTGTCTTGCTTTAATGCCTTTCCTTGTCTTTTCAAGTCGGAGGATAGATATGTATACAAAAACCTTTTCCAAGGATGAATATTTAAAATGCTTCAACATTGTAGCTTCAGCACAAAAACACACATAAAAAATAAACATATAAGGAATGCCATCTGGTGCACTGCCAGTTAGCCTTGATTCATGAGTATGAAGGGATGCTTCTATTACTTTGTATAATTTAATGCAATGCTGTCAAGAATACATAATATTTAAAATAAATCATGTCAGAAGCAACAACAGAGGGGAGCTCAAAGCTGCATATAAAAGTTTTTTAAGTGCAACACAATTACTGCAGCTGTTCTTTTTTTTAGCATAGTATGCAAATTTAATTAGAGCAGAAATTATAAAGAAGCTATGTGCATTCATGTACCCATTTCAGTTTAAGTGAATAAACTATAGTGAGAGAATATAGGTAGACGAAAGTGCTGTAGAAACTCGGTGGGTGCGGTAGCATATATGGAGCGAAGGAAATAGGCAACGTTTTGGGCTGAAACCCTTCTTCAGACTGAGAGAATATAGCATGGGATTGCCATTATGAAGAAGAACACTTACAGAAAATATGGAGAGCAAATTAATGCAGCAATTACAAGCAAAGCAAAACTGCAGATTTTTAACATCTGGAAAATCTTTGGTCTTTTGAAGATGTTTTGTGTACTTTCAAATGATGTGTCGTATTCTGCAACAAATTCAATCTATTCATCTTGAACTAAAATACGGAATTATATTTACTGTATTTTGGGGTAGAGTTTATTACAGTGATTGCTGTAAACTCAACAGTTTTACTTATTGTCTGATTTTGATATATCAAATATGTGTGGACTATCAATATATCAGTAGACAATGGGTGCAGGAATAGGCCATTCGGCCCTTCAAACCAGCACCGCCATTCAATGTGGAATTCTCTGCTTCAGAGGGCGGCGGAGGTGGGTTCTCTGGATGCTTTCAAGAGAGAGCTAGATAGGGCTCTTAAAAATAGCGTAGTCGGGGGAGATGGCAGGAACGGGGTACTGTTTGGGGATGATCAGCCATGATCACATTGAATGGCGGTGCTAGCTCGAAGGGCCGAATGGCCTACTCCTGCACCTATTGTCTATTGATCATGGCTGATCATCCACAATCGGTACCCCGTTCCTGCCTTCTCCCCATATCCCCTGACTCCGCTGACTCTTGAAACTGCTTATCTGATAATATCACATTGTACAACCAGGCGGTGCACAATTTGTCCTTTGGCTAGGCTGGAAGTATGTTGTTTTATTCAGACCGGAGGTCAAAAATGCCAAGTGCTTGGCTGACTCAATTTACAGTAAACATTTGAATCCCGGTTTCACTGTGCATTTTCTAGCTCGTTCTTTGCAAATGGGGAAGTGTGAGTATGTGTTCTGTCTGCACTGGTATTCTCAATGTTTTGATTTTGTTCATCTCTCTTTGGAAATACAGAAGTTATTTTCCTTTTAAAATTCCGAAAAAAATCAAAGTGAAATTATTCAGCTGGATATAGCCAGAATTTTTTGGCTCCACTAGGATACCCATATCTCTCAAACCTGGTGGGCCCTGCAATAAATTCCAGTAAATAACTTAAGTGGTTGCTGCCTTTTAAAATAAACTTTTTTTTTAACTTTTCTGTTTAATTTGAGACTTGTATGATAAGGATTGTTGGAAAGTGGAAATCTGACTCAATACTTCTGTTTCAAGGCAAATTTGAAGAAAAAGAAGATCGTGTGCCAAAGCTTGAGCAGCTCAACAGCCTGGGCTTCATGAGCAGCCTGCACCTGGTGCTGAACAAACGAGATCTGCTCCAAATGGAACTTTTGTTGCTTGAGACTTTCAACTGGAACCTTTGCATGCCCACTGCTGCACACTTCATCGACTACTACCTCTCAGGCTCAGTCCACGAGAGTGACCTCCACAACGGTTGGCCGCTTACCTCTGTTGCCAAAACCAAAGCCTTCATGGAAAAATATGCCCATTATTTTTTAGAAGTGTCTCTTCAAGGTATGTTTAGGAAATAAAACTGAATGTTGTGATCTGTTGTATTAATGCTGGAGTGCCATTTGCTGCTCACCTCCAGCTTCTCTGAAGTCTGAAGCGCAAACAGAACTTACATAATATCCCATCCTAGTGACGGGTTTACGTTGCAATCTACCTTGCTCTCCAAATGGCATTGGTTTATGGTTGGTTAAGGTTCTGTAGGAATTGGGTGACCTTTCATACCACTTCCTAATAGTCATTCATCTTGTGAGATGCAAGTAGTATGTTCTTCACGTTTTCACCTTCCATCAGTCTTGTAGAGGAGGAGGAAAAACATAACATGTGAGCCAAGCATTATCTCCACCTATGCACTTTGGAGGATATTAAATCCTGAATAGTGCTGAATGTAGGATCACAGCCACCATTTTAACTGAGTTCAGCCAAGTTCAGCTAATTTTGTTGAAGATCATAAATCAGTTCTGAGGTGATTAGGAGACATGGTCCATACTGCATATTGCAATTTTTAGAATTATGAGCCTCTAGGTCATCGGCATTCCTTTCTGTTGCACAAGCAATGCAGAATAGAAAGTACCTTGGATAGTATTTCAGAGTTGAAATAGCAGCCGGAGATCAGGAGATTTCAAATGATAGTTGTTGGATTGGTTGGGTCATTTTTTTTGGTGTCAGTGCAGCAGCAGCTGGTGGATTGGTTGATCAAAATTGTCAAATTGAGCAGCCATTGAAAAGAAGGGTGTGGCTGTTGAGGGCGAGTACGAGGCTTTGGCTCGAGGTTGCAGCGACGAGGCTGAGCTGAGGGGGCAGGAGGTAAAGGTACAATCTGCTACTTGTGTGTGATTGTGCTTTTTCTCTGTTTTAGTGCAGTAGACAGGGCAGGTAGAATTGAGCAATGTTCCTCTTGCAGGATGTGAGAAGTCGGAATCTGCTGGTGTCTTTGATGACTAACCTGTGGGAATTGTATCCAGGTGCAGCTTCTTACAGGCTGCATTAGGGAACTGGAGCTGCTGCAGGATGACATCAGGATCATCCAGGAGAATGAGAGCATAGATAGGAATTATAGCGAGGTGGTCACGTCTAATGTAAGGAAGAGAGTAAATGGGTTACACCAAGGAAAGGGAGTAGACAGAGTGCAGGTGACACGTGTGGTCATTCTCCTTTAAAACAGGGATACTCATTTGGATGCTGTTGGGAGGGGGTGGCAGGGGATGACTGTCAGGGGTTTGCTCTGAGGCACACTGGGGGAATTGCAATGTTTGAAAGAGCCATAGAGAAAGATGACTCATTTGCTAGTTAGGGAGAGAGAGGAGATTCTGTGGCGGCAGTCAAGACTCCAGGATGCTGCTGCCTCCCTGATGCCAGGTCCACGAAGTCTTGGAGCGGTTGCACGAGAGAGTGTCCAAACAGAAGTTGTGCATTGCATAATAGGAAAAGGGATGAGGTACTGCAAAATGATTTATAGGGAGTGAGGCAAAGTGGTTAAAAAGGAGGTCTGCAGAGTCGTGATCTCTGAATTACTCATGTGCCACGTGCTAGTGTGGGTAGAAATAGGAAGATAGGACAGATGAATGCATGGCTGAGGAGTTGGTGCAGGGGATGGGAATTCAGATTTTTGGACAATTGAGATCTCTTCTGGTGCAAGAAGCATGGATTGTACAAGAGGCAAGGGTTGCACTTGAACTGGAAGGGAACCAATATCTTTGCAGACAGGTTTACTCGTGCTACATGGTGGGTTTAAACTATTTTGGTAAGGGGTTGGGCTCCAATGCAGTTCTAAAGCAGGCTGGAAGTCGGTATGGATGGTGTTGAAAGAAAGTTCAGTTCATATGCAGGAGCACAGTAGGGAGTGAGGAAGGATTGTTGGACTGAATTGCATTTATTTTAGTGTGAGAGGTCTGACTGGTAAGGTGGATGAACATGGGGCATGGATAGGTATGTGCTACTGGGAAGTTGTAGCTGTTACAGAAACCTGCCTGAGAGGAAGGACTGGCAGCTTAAAGTTGTAGGATACAGGTGCTACAGGAGAGATAGAGGTGAGCGTAAAAGAGGAGGGGGTGGTGCTTTACTGATTAAGGTAACGAGAGAGAGAGAGAATATGGCCCTTCGGATATCAAAGTAATCATCTCTGTGGAACCACAGGAGATGGGCAAGATCCTCAATAGATATTCGTCCTCTTACATGGAGCACAACATGAAGAAGAGGGAACTTGGGGCAGTTAATGGAGATGTCTTGAGGGCAAGCTGTATTATGATTGAGGTGGTGCGCGACGTCCTAAGGTGTATGAAGGTAGATAAATCTCCCGGGCCTGATCAGAATTGTCCACGGACACTGTGGGAAGCTAGAGTGGTTGAGATATGAATCGTCATCAGACATGTGTGAGGTGCCGGACGACTGGAGGGTGGCTAATGTTGTGCCTCTATTTAAGAAGGGCTGCATCGATCAGTAAGCTTAACATCTGAGGTAGGCAAGTTACTGGAGAGTATTCTGAGGGATAAGATGTATCCATTTGGATAGACAGTGGCTGATTGGTGATAGTCAACATGGTTTTGCACGTAGGAGATGGTGTGTTATGAATCAGAGTTTTTTGAAGGTAACCAAAAAGGTCGATAAGGGCAAACCCACAAATATTGTGTAAATGGACTTCAAAGCATTTAATAAGGTTCTGCATGTCGGGCTGCTCTGGAAGGTTAGATTGCATGGGATCCAGGAAGAGCAAGCCGGCTAGATAGATGAGAATTGGCTTCATGGAAGGAAGCTGATGGTGATGGTGGAAGGTTGGTTTTCAGACTGGAGACCTGTGCCTAAGGGATTGCTGTTCGGCCCATTGCTGCTTGTGGTTCATATTAAACATTTTTATCTGAGAATGTAGTGCATGCATTAGTAAGCTTGCAAATGACACAATAGTGGGTGGTATAGATAGCACAGATGGTTATCAAAAATATAATAGGATCTTGATCAGTTGGCCAAATGAGCTAAAGAATGCTTAACAATTAATACAGATACAGTGCCCTCCACAATGTTTGGGACAAAGACCCATGATTTATTTATTTGCCTCTGTACTCCACAATTTGAGATTTGTAATAGAAAAAACCACATGGGGTTAAAGTGCCCATTATCAGTGCATTTCGTTGTCTCTGTACTGTACACAGACAATGACAATTAAAATTGAATCTGAATCTGAATCAGATTTTAATAAAGGCCATTTTTATACATTTTGGTTTCACCATGTAGAAATTACAGCAGTATTTATACATAATTCTCCCACTTCAGGGCACCATAATGTTTGGGACACAGCAATGTAATGTGGATGAAAGTATTTTGTTGCATATCCTTTGCATGCAATGATTGCTTGAAGTCTGCGATTCATGGACATCACCAGTTGCTGGGTGTCTTCTCTGGTGATGCTCTGCCAGGCCTATAATGCAGCCATCTTTAGCTTATGCTTGTTTTGGGGGCTAGTCCCTTTCAGTTTTCTCTTTGGGATATAATAGGCATGCTCAATTGGGTTCAGATCGGGTGATTGACTTGGCCACTCAAGAATTGACCATTTTTTAGCTTTGAAAAACTCCTTTGTTGCTTTAGCAGTGTGTTTGTGATCATTGGTAGACAAAAGTGCTGGAGAAACTCAGCGGGTGCCGCAGCATCTATGGAGCGAATAGGCAACGTTTCGGGCCGGAACCCTGGGATAATTGTCTTGCTGTAGAATGAAACGCCGGCCAATGAGTTTTGAGTCATTTGTTTGAACTTGAGCAGATAGGATGTGTCTATACACTTCAGAATTCATAAAGCTACTACCATCAGCAGTTGTATCATCAATGAAGATAAGTGAGCCAGTACCTTCAGCAGCCATACATGCCCAGGCCATAACACCCCCACCACTGTGTTTCACAGATAAGGTGGTATGCTTTGGATCTTGGGTAGTTCCTTCTCTCCTCCATACTTTGCTCTTGCCATCACTCTGATATAATTTAATCTTCATCTCATCTGTTCACATGACCTTTTTCCACAACTGTGGATGCTCTTTTAAGTACTTCTTGGCAAACTGTTACCTGGCCATCCATTTTTTGCGACTAACCAGTGGGTTGCATCTTGCAGTGTAGCATCTATATATCTGTTCATGAAGTCTCCTGCAGACAGTGGTCATTGACAGATCCATACCTAACTCCTGAAGAGTGTTTCTGATCTGTCTGACGGGTGTCTGGGAATGTTTCTTTATTAAAGAGAGAATTCTTCTAACATCAGCTGTGGAGGTCTTCCTTGGCTTGCCAGTCCCTTTGTGATTAGTAAGCTTACCAGTGCTCTCTTTCTTCTTAATGATGTTCCAAACAGTTGATTTTGGTAAGCCGAAGGTTTGGTTGATGTCTCTAACAATTGTATTCTTGTTTCTGTCTCTTAATGGTTTATTTGACTTTCATTGGCACAACTTTGATCCTTATGTTGATAAACAGCAATAAGAGTTTCCAAAGGTGATGGAAAGACTGGAGGAAAGACTAGGTTCTGAGAGCTCTTTTATACCTGCATTAAGGAGGCATTAAAACATTTCTGAGCAATTATAAACATCTGTGAAGCCATGAGTCCCAAACATTATGGTGCCCTGAAATGGGGGACTATGTATAAACACTGCTGTAATTTCTACATGGTGAAACCAAAATGTATAAAAAATGGCCTTTATTTGACAATGTGTACTTTAACCACATGTGATTTTTTTTCGATTACAAATCTCAAATTGTGGAGTACAGAGGCAAATAAATAAATTATGGGTCTTTGTCCCAAACATAATGGAGGGCACTGTAAGTGTGAGGTGTGGGTAGTCAAACCAGGGCAGGACCTTCACTGAATCGTAGGACCCTGGGAAGTGTTGTCAAGCAGAGGGATGTAGGAGTACAGGTGCATAGTTCCTTGAAATTGGCAACACAGGTAGATGGGGTGATCACACACTGGCCTTCATCAGTCGGTACATATTTAGTATGGAAGTTGGGATGGTATGTTAGTTACAAGACATCAGTGAGGCAGCATTAGGAGTATTGTGTTCCATTTTCGTCGCCCTGCTTGAGGAAGGATATTGTTAAATTTGAAAGAGTGCAGAGAAGATTTACAAGGATTTTGCCAGGACTTAAGTGCCTAAGCTGTTGGGACAGGTTGGGCAGGCTAGAACCTTATTCTTTGGAGCGCAGGAGGATGAGGGGCTATTTTACAGAGGTATGCAAGATCATGAGGGGAATACATAGGGTAAATGCACAGTCTTTTACCCAAAGTAGAGGAATCAAGAACCAGGGCACATTGGTTTAAGGTGAGACAGGCAAGATTTAATAGAAACCTGAGGGGCAACTTTTTGCACACAGTGGGTTTTTGGGACAAGCTGCCAGATGAGGTAGTTGATGCAGGTTCTATAACAACACTCAAAAGACATTTGGGCAGGTACATGGATAGGAAAGGTTTAGAGTGATATATGCCAAACGAAGGTGTGATCAGCGCTGATGGGGCATCTTGTATGGCATTGGGTAAGATTGAAGAGCTGTTTCTATGTTGTATGACTATGATTAACTAATAAAACATTGAAACAATGTTGTATTTGCATAAGTGCCACCTTACACTTGAGCCATCTGTTTCATGACCCCATGCTCACCACTGCTTCCAAAGTGTCCTCTTCTAAACCAGCAGCACCACCAGCAAAACAATTCACTTGTTGATTTTAGTTATAATTAGTTGAATTGTGGAGCACCTTGAGATAAATCCAAAACGTAAATAGCATCTATACAAGTTCAATTTTGTTCATTTGTTTGTCTTTTCTTCTTTTGAATAATAAGTTTTAGGCTTGAGTAAAAATAAATTAATATTCTTTCAGAGGAGTGGCAGGCCAATAGATCAATGAAACTTAATCACCGAATGTATGTCTGTAAATTGCAAATGTTGAAGAACTAGGAACTGATGGTGAACAAATTTGATGACCACAACGGAGACTAGATTACCGACTGGATAATTTGGAATGAACAATTGGATCTCAAAATATTTAATATTTAATTAATGTATTTGTAGGTGAATGATAGAATCTGGAGAAATTAATGAGAATGTGGGAAGATTAAAATGGGTTTAGTATAAACTGCTGCTTGATAGTTGACATAGACTTAATGGGTCAACAGGCTTGTTTTTGTGCTCTATTTTGAAAACCAGAATTTACATTCAAAATGTTCAGAAGTTGAACTGGGATTATGAATTATGGAATTATTGTGATTAGTTCTTTCAGGTGATTGACATTGTGTACTACTCTTCATGTTGTAGATCACAACTTTCTGAGTTTTCGTCCATCACTGGTAGCTGCGGCCTGCATAACAGCATCCCGCATTTGTTTACACATCAGTCCATCTCTGACCACTCATCTTCACCTGCTGACTGGATATACGTGGGAGCACTTGACTCCATGTGTTGAGCTCATGCTGATGTAAGATGCATCTACTTTTTTCAAATTGAAAAGAAAAAGTTGTTTAAGAGCTTATGTTTTATCCTGACTGTAATTATGACTTTTGTGTCCTCCTTGAATTAATGTGATGTGAGAACTTTCTTCATTATTTTTTGATATTACATAAAGGACTCCGGCAGTAGTATAAACCATACAGAATCCTAACCTTTAACGTTTAACAATTAAATAAAGTAAGAATATTTTGGAGAATGGTGTTAAATCTAATCTTGCATATTTAATATCATGATTTACTGTACACAATTGCTTTTGGGAGTGGGTATGTTATGTTCATCATCTTTACCATGTAACTTTTTTTACATTTAATCAATCAATCAATCAATCAACCTTTATTGTCATCTTGCAAGCAACAGTTGTACAGTGCAAAATGAAAATATGTTTCCCAGGGAATACCGGAGCATCACACATGAAATTTAAAACATTTCACACATAATAACACTAAAAACAATCCAGTCCCTGATGGAAGAGTATAAATAGTTAAAAGCAGGTAAAACAACAACGTTAAAATACTGTAAAACCAATCATAAAAATGTCTGGGGCAGCTGATTTGAGTGGCCAGTGCCAGTTATTAAAGTGTCCGTGCCAAGCCGCAGAATCAGGTGACTGAGTACAGAGTGACTGTTTAGCAGCCTCACAGCCTGTGGCAGGAAGCTGTTTAGCAGTCTTGTAGTCCGGGGCTTTGATGCTGCGATATCTCTTGCCTGGTGTATGTGGAGGGGGTGCAGTTTGTCCTTAGCAATTCTCTGAGCTTTTTTCAGACAGCGGCTCTGGAACAGTTCTTGTACCGAGGGTAGGGAGACGTCAATGATCCTCTCTGCTCCCCTCACTACCCTCTGCAGAGCCTTCCTGAGCTGCGTCTGTATGGAAGATGCTTGATTAAAATTAAGGCTTCCATTATAATGCCTTGTATGTAAAAAGAACTTGCTGGAAAAAAACTCAGCAAGTCAGTCCACATCCATAGGAACAGAAACAGTTAATATTTTGGGTTTAAAAACTCAATGGACCATTTTCTTTTTTTAATTTAGATTATCAGCATTTAGAGACATAGAATGCTACAGTGTGGAAACAGGCCTTCGGCCAACATTTCCCAGCTACACTAGGCCAACCTGCCTGTGCTTGGTACATATCCCTCCAAGCCTGTCCTATCCATGTACCTGTCTAACTGTTTCTTAAACATCGGGATAATCCCAGCCTCAACTACCTCTTCTGGCAGCTTGTTCCGTACACTCACCACCCTTTGAATGCAAAAGTTACCCTTTAGATTCCTATTAAATCATTTCCCTTTGAACCTTTGTACTCTGGCCCTTGATTCCCCTACTCTGAGCAAGACTGTGCATCTACCCGATCTAATCATCTCATGATTTTATACAGCTCTATAAGATCCCCCTGATCTTCCTGCACTCAAAGGAATAGAGACCCAGCCTACTCAGCCTCTCCCTATAACTCACACCCTCTAATCCTGGCAACATCCTCGTAACCCTTTCAAGCTTGACAATATCATTCCTATAACATGGTGCCCAAAACCGAACAAAATATTCTCAATGCGGTCTCACCAATGTCGTATACAATTGCATCATGACCTCCCAACTTCTATACTCAATACTCTGACTAATAAAGACCAAATTGCCAAAAGCCTTTTTGACCACCTTATCAACCTGCGACTCGACCTTCAAGGGATCTCCTGCACTCCTAGATCCTTCTGTTCCACAACACTCCCCAGAGGCCTGCCATTCACTGTTTAGGCCCTGCCCTGTTAGACGTCCCAAAATGCAACACCTCGCAGTTTTCTGTATTAAATTCATCAACCATTCCTTAGCCCACTTTGCCTATCAATCCAGATCCTGCTGCAATCTTTCACAACCATCTTCACTATCTGCAAAACCACCCACTTTTGTATCATCAGCAAACGCAATTTTTTGTGGATTTTCCTGTTTCTTTTTCAATTTTATTCTATTAAAAAGTAACGGAAAAGCAGAATAAGAATGATCATTCATAACTACATAATGCTCTACTCTAGCATCAGTTAAACATGTTTTATTAAGAATATAACTATATTGGAACAAGAAAAATACAGCCCATCATGCTATATTTACCAGAGCATCTGTGAATCGTCTTATTTTGGACTTCACTTACATCTGTTGCTCCATTTTTAGGAATATTAGGATTTTCTTGTTAATAAATCTTGCCCCAATCCAGTATTTTGACAGGTGTTGTTTTTATTAAGAGTCAATTGCCTTCTCATCGCGAGAAGCTACCTGAACAGAGATTTTTAATTAAATTGGTCATTGTTGCCGCCAGCACTAATTTAAGTGAGTTGCTGTTGATGATTTCAAGTTTTGTATTGCTCATGATTCAAATAAGATTTTCCAGAACCAGGAATAATGCAATGCACAGCATTTTTATTTTCCATTATTGTTCTCTTTTAATGGCTAATATTTTAATCTAAATACCGCTTCACACACTGAGGCTGTACTTGCAGGTAGACATTTCAATAATAAAACATTATCTGAATTAATCTTTTCCTCGAATATACTGAAGCTTATTTTCATATTTTTAATGTCATTGCATATTTGGAATTTGTCATTGTCGGTATTTTACTCGCGGGGGGGGGGGATAATTTACGATAATTGGTTTTAATTAAATGTCGACATGCAAGTACATTCTCCTTATGTGAACAGGAGTTATTTAGATGAGCTGAAATAATCTTAGCCATTAAAACACGTAACAACAGTAAATAAAATTGTTGTGCATTGGATTATTCTCGGTTCTGGAAAATCATTTGAATCTTTTGTGGTTAAAGTAATGGACTTATTTAGTCTGCGATGGAAAGTTTGAGCAACAGTTTTACCCCTCTGGATTTTAATCATTTTTGTAAAGATCCATCAATCTTTGGGTGAAATCATTTGATTATATAACCAAGCATTTTTCTTAAACCCAGAATTACCAATGTGAAGAGTCCTGAGATTAATGGTTTGTGCCTTGCTGGATTATACAGGGTTAATTATTATAAATCACCAAAGTAAAGCAATTAATTGCATCAAGTAAAAAAATAATGTGATATACTGTGTTAAAGACTTTTAATTTTCAGATTGTTACAAGGTCTCTTCGAACTAGCACTTTTGCTTGAATTCATAAATTCATTAGCATAAAGAAATCCAATTAATAGAAACCATTTTAATTAGAGAAAAATGAAATGAAATGAAACTTGATACCAAGGTATTTATCTAGCTGGAAGATAGTAGAAAAGTGTAAGTTACATTGGAGGTTGTGGGGAGACTTGATAGAAGGACAGCGCCCTCCATAATGTTTGGGACAAAGACCTATCATTTATTTATTTGCCTCTGTGCTTCACAATTTGAGATATGTAATAGGAAAAAAATCACATGTGGTTAAAGTGCACATTGTCAGATTTTATTAAAGGGTATTTTTATAAATTTTGGTTTTACCATGTAGATTATACATCGCCCCCCCCCCCCCTCCCAATTTCAGGGCACCATAATGTTTGGAACACATGGCTTCACAGGCATTTGTAATTGTTCAGCTCTGTTTTATTGCCTCCTTAATGCAGGTATAAGAGAGCTCTCAGCACTAGTCTTTCCTCCAGTCTTTCCATCACCTTTAGAAACTTTTATTGCTGTTTATCAACACGAGGACCTAAGTTGTGCCAATGAAAGTCAATTAAGCCATTATGAGACTGAGAAACAGTAATAAAACTCTTAGAGACATCAACCAAAACCTTCGGCTTACCGAAATCAACCTTTTGGAACATTAATGGCGGTTCTCACGGTGCGACCTGACGCAAGATGTCACCAGAGTGAAGTGGTCGTGGTCCAGCACGAGTTCCGCATGATATAACAATTCTGTCGTTTGTGCGAGTGACTTGTCCGTCTCCCGATCTTTCCCGTTAATCGTGAATGAACATCGTGGACTGTCGTGTAGTTAATCACGTGGCACAAATGATGTCACTTTTTTTCACACACTATATAAATATCCTCCGTTCGTAGAATTGGCTCATTTGCAGACATGCCTATACAAAGTTGGTTCGGGTACAGGCTGGTTATTATTTTCATTGACGCTCTGTATGCATTAGCGCAACATTAGCGCTGTCTGCCACTACTTTTACATTGCAGCTGCAGGGAACAGACAGACTTATAAGATAAATTAAAGGTAACTGCAAAAACAGCACTTTTACATCTGTAGCATTGTATGTTTTTAAATCATGGATAACATTAAATTGTTCTCCTGTACATAAACTAATATATTGTTATAGATACTCACATGAGCACCTGGGATACTGCGCAGCCTTCGTCTCCAGCAGGTTGCGCATTCTCTCCCTATTTCTATAATCCTCTCTGGATTTGTCATAGAGAATCTCATTGCATTGGTACCACTCTACCAGTTCCCCCTCTTGTTCCCTGTTGAAGTTATATGGCCTTACCTTCTGCCATCTTCCCTTTATGTTATTGTCTGCTGAGGCTATTGGGGAGGCAACAGCTGCTGGGGAGGCAATCTCAAATCCACCTTGATCACCCTCTCCCTGCTCCAAGGAGCCCACAGGCAGTGGTATCTCTGGCATCTCCTCTTGCCTCTCCACCTGTCTCTCTTGCTGAGTCTCCTCCTCATTTACCTGCATGGCTAAAAACTTTCTGACTTTCCTTGACCCCTTTCTTTGCGTTTTTCTGAGAGGCATCTCTGCAAGTCTTACTGTGAAAAAGATTCTCAAACAATGACAATTAGGTGGGACGTCCTCGATGGACACATGGTCCATTGGCGATATTGAGACCACCTTTTTTACTCACCTTATGTCCCCTCTGTCAAGCTTCCGGGTTCCCACGGTACTCGCAAGAGTCATTACGGATATCGCACTGGCATCTGCGTTCATACAATGTTGCAACGCTCACCAAAAAGTGCTCAAGTCACTCTTGGAGAAATTCAAAAATGTTTGAATTTTCTCCCGACCTTTCAAAGTTACACGACTACCTGCCGTTAGTGCCACGGAGGTCCTCGGTGGTCCACGAATGCCGTACTGTTATCGCAGGAGGTTCCCACGATGTTAAACTCTTGTTAAGTCTTGCGTCAGGTCGCACCGTGAGAAAGCCCTTTAAGAAGAAAGAAAGCACTGGTGAACTTACTAATTGCAAAGGGACTAGCTGGCCAAGGAAGACCTCCACAGCTGATGACAGAAGAATTCTCTCTATAATAAAGAAAAAAACAACAAACACCTGTCCGACAGAGCAGAAACACTCTTCAGGAGTCAAGTGTGGATTTGTCAATGACCGCTGTCTGCAGAAGACTTCATGAACAGAAATACAGAGGCTACATTGCAAGATGCAAACCACTGGTTAGCCACAAAAATAGGATGGCCAGGTTACAGTTTGCCAAGAAGTACTTAAAAGAGCAACCATAGTAGTGGAAAAAGGTCATGTGAACAGATGAGACGAAGATTAACTTATAGCAGGGTGACGGCAAGAACAAAGTATGGAGGAGAGAAGGAACTGCCCAAGATCCAAAGCATTCTAATGTTGTGACAGATTTTTATATAATTTCAAGGATTTAGTTCTTTAGTCACTATAATTGAAGACGGGATCAGAAGATGATACGCACCCACGAGCTCTCCATGAGACATTCAATGCTATTGAAAGATGAATCTTTCGAACACACTCTTGATTAATAGTTTCTTTATTGTAGTACTAAAAACAGTAAGATATTCACCCAAACTTCTTCTTGTATAAGTATATTTCAATGATACTTGTGGTCATGCTCATGCATGGTCGAAAGCTATGACCTCTTCCCCATTCTTCTTCAAACTAAACTAGCTCCTAGGGAGTCTGCGCCAGAATCCTAGCCGCAAACCACACCCCAGCCTACGTATAAATCCCACCCACATAATTACAGGCAGATAAAAATTTAAAGGTAACTGTTATAGTTATAACATACTGAGTTAAGCTAAATGGCTACTACATACTAGTATGTAGTAGCCATTTTGTTCTGATTGTTACCCTAATTGTTCTGAATATATAACGAGACAATTACTAATATACATTATAAAAGGAGCTATAAAAGCTTAACATATTAAAAAAAAAAAAAAATAACATGCATTATATATCAGCATTCAGACTTCTTTAGTGATTCTTCCATATTCACCTTCGCCTTCTATAAGCAAGCATAACTTGGTTATTGGTCTTATTAAAACATTATTCTTAGTCTGAAGTCGCACTGTGCGCACTAAACCCTTAACGTCAGGCATGATACCCAGTATATAGTCCAAAACTCAAAAGTCCAAAGTTTTGACAGCATGAAACTTCTTCCTCCATATCCGATCAATTCATGGATATGTCGTAACAATAATGTTGAAATATGAAAGTCCATCGAGAGAATAATAGGATGTTTAGCCTCTTCAGGCATTACCAGTTCATTTACACGACCACCCACTCTCCGAAGTCCTTCCAATACCGGATCCAGCTTTCCTCTTTGTTTTTCTGTCTTTGGCAGAAAGAAATAACCACGTTTTCCACTTTGAGGAGATCATCAAGATGTAAACCCTGTACGTCGTACGATGCCTTAAAAACTTTCATCTTCTTTTCAACCGAGCAAACAGCAATAACCTTGCTTTTGCTTTTTAGAAACCAAGCCATCACATTCACCATCTTCTTCCATGATGAAAAGTGGATAATTAAATCATTTATTGTGTTTGATGAATCTTTAGCAATAACGTTCACTGTGATGTTTTTAATTTCCAGATCATTAGCAGAGATTTCAAATCCCAGCTCAAGCTTTGGCCATTCTCTGTCTGGCTTACAGAGAAACTCTGGTTCATTGATCCATCTCTTATCGCTTAAGAAGCGATCTGCTGTTAGTCCTCTAGAAGCTTTATCCGCAGGATTTTCTTTTGTGTTAACATATTTCCACTGTGACACATTAGTAGCACCTCTTACGAAAGAGATTCTGTTGACTACAAATATCAAGAAATGTTTGTTCTCATTATTAAACTATTTAAGCTCCGTAGTACTATCAGTCCAAAAGATAGATTCTTCCAGTTGAAGCTGTAGTTCTTTTTGCAGCATTAGGTCAACTTTAACAGCTAAGACTGCGGCAATAAGTTCCATTTTGGGAATTATCATTTGCTTCAATGGTTTCTGGTTTTTCCCATTAAGAATGCAACATGTACTTCATTGCTATCATTTTCCAGTATTAGATACAAAACAGTACCGTAGCCATTTTTACTTGCGTCTGAAAAGTGATGCAGCTGTGCACATCTGATTCGACCAAAGTTTATAGGTTTCATGTACCGGTCCACTTTGAATTCTGAGATCTTTTTGAGATTTGCTAACCATTCTGTCCATCGGTGAGAAGAAGTTTGCGTTATACTCTCATCCCATCCAAATATTTCCTTACTGAGATCCTGCAAAATTAACCTGGCCTACAGTGTAAATGGTGCAAGAAATCCCAAAGGGTCGTGGACAGAATCGAGAATCTGAACTTGAACGCATCTGTTTCAACACACCAGTGCAGTCCCAATGCACTTTCCATTGGCAGATTGTCTTTGTCCAAATCCAACTCCCTGGTCTCCTTAGCTATACCATCTGGTAAAATGCTCTCCAAATCAACACGGCTGTTGCTGATCCACTTGGATAGCATGAATTCTCCCTTATTGCAGAGAGAAGTCAGATGTTTTACCATTTGAACTACTTCGCCTTCCGAAGACATGGATTTTAAACAATCATCCACGTAGAAATTGTTCTTCACAGTGTTTACCACTTCCCCTGGAAAGTAAGCTTTATTATCATCGGCAGTCTTTCTTATTTGCTTCGGTTTAACTACCTGCGGTTGAGATGGAGCTTTATCGACCATCCAATTACTCAGTGTTAGCTTAACAGGCGAGACCAATCTTCCTCTGGTGGCTGTAGATTTAATTCATCTGCTGTTCCCCTTTGAACAGTTCCTTTTCTCAAATAAGAGCTTATCCCATCAGATACTTTATCGCCACATCTTGAACCTTGACCCTCCAGTATCTCAATCTTCGTCCTGGCTTCTTCCAACTTCATATCCAGTTCCAATTGTTCCTTCTCTCTTTAACTGCCTTCCTTGTTCCTCAACCTCTCTCTTTGCCTGTTCCTCAACCTCTCTCTTTGCCTGTCCTTCCTGTGCTTCAACTCATGCTTTCTCGCCAAGGCGGAGGTTTGTAGCGAAAGAGCAGCCATAGTTGCTTCAGTTTCCATATGAACAGAAACTCTTGAAATTGAACTGGCTTCATATCCAGACATGTGTCTTGATCTTCATGTAAAGACGTTTGAGATACTATCTTGTGGTGTTACTTCATGTTCGATTTCGACACCTTATGGCGTAGCATCCACTGCTGCAGCACACGCAGTTCTTTGATCAACGTCAGCTAACCCTCTTCGCATCTTCCATAAAATCATCAAATATCTCCACCTTTTCTTTGAACCACTGAGTTTGTCTTTCACGTTCTTCCTGAGCCAGCTGTGAACTCATCAATGAGTTTTGCTTATATCCAATCTCGTGACCAATGCTGAATAATCAGTCCAGATTAGATTGCACTGTCTTCACGTTCTCATCTGATTCCATTAGTTCCTTCTGGAATTCAATTAACTGTACCATCTTCTTCCATAACTTGTTTCTCTCCTTCTAGGTTTTTTTCCAGGTAGGCTACTTCCACCTTCTCAGTTCTCTTGGTCTCTCTCCTCCCATATCTTCTACCCACTGCTCCACCGCCTGGCTTAACTGTCGAAGATTCCATGACTCCCTCTGGTACCGCTTCTTTGCATGGCTTATTTCTTCTTCCTCCATGAATTAAACAGATCTTGGGAGACTGCAAAATCTGCTAATAAATAAACAGGACTTCTTCAGTCTGCTTCTGTCTTTACTGATAAACATTCGATAGTTGAGCATAAATCTATAACAATCGTTCATTCTGATGCAGTGTTCCATAAACACCCGAAAGAATCCAAAACAAAACTGGACTTTCAGAAAACATCCAATTATTTTGAAGGCCACGTACCTAGCTTTATCCAGGCTAGCTTCTTGGCTGCTTTCCAAAACTTTAGCAGAACTGGCTTCTATTATATCTCTCAGACCATACGTTTGCTCTTTTTTAATCACTTTAAAATGCGACAAATCAGTCGAACCTTTCACAGCATCTCGTTAAGAAGCTGTTCAAATTAAAGCGTTCCTGCTTTCAAATCTACAGCATAATACAATAGCTGTTCATTACTCACGCTCTCGATCAGTGAAGTTTTCAATCTTCAGATAAGTCATGTGGCTGTGTCCATTAACCTACCAGCAGGTAGGCTCTAAACCGGTCAAGCTGTAATCTCTGGCCGAGATCTAGCAACTTCAGTTCCTCTTCTACGGAACCAATCTTCAGTTCCACTTCTACAGAACCAGTTCTTCTGGCAGTAATCTCTCGGAGATCCAGCCCCATCTTCTGTCCCTCTTCTATGGGACCAATCTTCTACCTCCTAGTAGTAAGGTAGCTTTCGACTCTAATGTAGTGACAGATTTTTATATTGTTTCACAGATTTATTCCTTTAATCACTTTAATTGAAGGATCAGAAGATAAGCAATACGCACCCACGAGCTCTCCACGAGACATTCAATGCCGTTGAAAGATGAATCTTTCAAACACTCTTGATTAATAGTTTCTTTATTGTAGTAGTAAAAACAGTAAGATATTCATCCAAGGTACACAAAATTGCAGGAGAAACTCAGCGGGTGCAGCAGCATCCATGGAGCGAAGAAAATAGGCGACGTTTCGGGCCGAATCCCTTCTTCAGACTGATGGGGGGTGGGAG
Source organism: Leucoraja erinaceus (assembly GCF_028641065.1). NCBI lineage: Eukaryota > Metazoa > Chordata > Chondrichthyes > Rajiformes > Rajidae > Leucoraja > Leucoraja erinaceus. The sequence goes on along the minus strand of NC_073387.1, from coordinate 29,443,172 downwards.
GGGAGAAGGAAGGAAAAAGGGGAGGAGGAGGAGGAGCCCGAGGGCAGGGGATGGGAGGAGACAGCTCGAGGGTTGAGGAAGGGGAGGAGACAGCAAGGGCTAGCAAAATTGGGAGAATTCAACATTCATGCCATCAGGATGCAAGCTGCCCAGGCGGAATATGGGGTGCTGTTCCTCCAATTTCCGGTGTTGCTCACTCTGGCAATGGAGGAGACCCAGGACAGAGAGGTCGGATTGGGAATGGGAGGGGGAGTTGAAGTGCTGAGCCACTGGGAATTCAGGTAGGTTATTGCGGACTGAGCGGAGGTGTTCGGCGAAACGATCGCCCAACTGCCGCTTGGTCTCCCTGATGTAAATCAGACCGCAAGAAATGCAACACCTGTTCCTTCACCTCCCCCCTCGACTCCATTCAAGGTCCCAAGCAGTCGTTCCAGGTGCGACAAAGGTTCACCTGTATCTCCTCCAACCTCATCTATTGCATCCGCTGCTCTAGATGTCAGCTGATTTACATCGGGGAGACTAAGCGACGGTTGGGCGATCGTTTCGCCGAACACCTCCGCTCAGTCCGCAATAACCTACTTGAACACCCAGTGGCTCAGCACTTCAACTCCCCCTCCCATTCCCAATCCGACCTCTCTGTCCTGGGTCTCCTCCATTGCCAGAGTGAGCAACACCGGAAATTGGAGGAACAGCACCTCATATTCCGCCTGGGCAGCTTGCATCCTGATGGCATGAATGTTGAATTCTCCCAATTTTGCTAGCCCTTGCTGTCTCCTCCCCTTCCTCAACCCTCGAGCTGTCTCCTCCCATACCCCCACCCTCGGGCTCCTCCTCCTCCCCTTTTTCCTTCCTTCTCCCCTCCCACCCCCCATCAGTCTGAAGAAGGGTTTCGGCCCGAAACGTCGCCTATTTTCTTCGCTCCATAGATGCTGCTGCATCCGCTGAGTTTCTCCAGCAATTTTGTGTACCTTCGATCTTCCAGCATCTGCAGTTCCTTCTTGAACAAGACATTCATCCAAACTTCTTGTATAAGTACATTTCAATGATACTCGTGGTCATGCTCGTGCGTGGTCGAAAGCTATGACCTCTCCCCCATTCTTCTTCAAACTAAACTAGCTCTTAGGGAGTCTGCGCCAGAAACCTAACCGCAAACCACACCCCAGACTACGTATAAATTCCACCCACATAATTACAGGCAGCTAAAAATGTAAAGGTAACTGGTTATAGTTAAAACATACTGAGTTAAGCTAAATGGCTACTACAACCACCTCATTTGTGAAACGCGGTGGTGGGGGTGTTATGACCTGGCCACGTATGGTTGCTGAAGGTACTGGCTCACTTATCTTCATTGATGATACAACTGCTGATGGTACTAGCATAATGAATTCTGAAGTGCATAGACACATCCTAGCTGCTCAAGTTCAAACAAATGCCTCAAAACTCATTGGCCGGCAGTTCATTCTACAGCAAGACAATGATCCCAAACATACTGCTAAAGCAACAATGGAGTTTTTCAAAGCTAAAAAATGGTCGATTCTTCAATGACCAAGTCAATCACCCAATCTGAACCCATGCCTTTTATATGCTGAAGAGAAAACTGAAGGGGACTAGCCCCCAAAACAAGCTTAAGCTAAAGATGGTAGCAATACAGGCCTGGCATAGCATCACCAGAGAACAACTGTTGATGTCCATGAATCGCAGACTTCAAGCAGTCATTGCATGCAAAGGATATGCAACAAAATACTGAACATGACTAATTTCATTTACATTACATTGCTGTGTCCCAAACATTACGGTGCCCTGAAACGGGGGGGTGGGGGTGTGAGTATGTATAAACACTGCTGTAATTTCTACATGGTGAAACCAAAATGTATAAAAATGGCCTTTATTAAAATCTGTTAATGTGCACTTTAACCACATGTGATTTTTTTCTAATACAAATCTCAAATTGTGGAGTACAGCGGCAAGTAAATAAATGATGGGTCTTTGTCCCAAGCATTATGGAAAGCACTGCATATAAAATGATGAGAGGCAAAGTTAAGGGTTGGCATTCCAAACCATTTTTCTAGGATGGAAATATCCTACACCGGAGGGCTTCGCTCTAAGGTGAGAGGAGGAAAATATAATGGAGATGTGCAAGGCAAGGTTTTTTTACACAGGGTGGTGGGGGCCTGGAACACATTGCCGAAGTGGTGATGGAGGCAGATACGATAGTGACGTTTAAGAAGCTTTTAGATGGGCACATAGATTTGCAGGGAATGGAAGGATGTGAATCACATGCAGGCAGATGAGATCAATTCAATTAGGCATCATCTGAAGGGCCTGTTCCTGTACTGACTATGTTCTATATTCTTTATTGGAGATTATCTGATTTGAAGTTTTTTTTATTGTTTAGTGCCCATGACAATGATGTCAAAGAAGCCAACAAAACCAAAGGACAACAGTCAGTTCTACAACAACAGACAACAGTGCAACAGCAGCATCAACACCAATCTTCACCGCAGCTCCTGTTCCAGCAGACTCCGTACCAACATCTCACCCAGAACTCCTCATCCCAACTGGTACAGTTTCATTCACCTTTGCAACCTCAGGCTTCAATACAGGCCCATAGGAGCCATGTGCAGGGCCGCCGGGCTACCATTGTCTCAGGAAGTGCTGGCAGCAACTATACTCTACAGTCATACCCAAGTTTGCAGGCCAGTTTGCAGCCCACGGTAAGGGCACTGCCTGTTCAGGGACCCATTGCTATGCAGGTTGCCATAACCACAGAACCCAGACACTGCATCACTGTGGCTTATGGTAGTAATTTTTTAAGTGGACATCACACGTACACAACTGGCTGCTTTGACCGATGACAGTAATTACAAACATGTTATTTTTCAACATTCTTCCAAACTGTTAAATACGATCTTCTACTTGGCCTTAGAAGCTGTCTCTCAGAAGAGATGTAATTTGTTACATGGATTGAACTTTTTATTTAGGATATGCAAAAAAATGCATTAACAATGTAGCTTTTCTTGTTAAATTTTCTGTGATGGAAGTATGATAATTATTTTAGACTTTGAGAATGCCCTCAATTTGGTATTCTAAACGAACATTTTTGAGACAAAGTAGTCCAATGGGATGTCGGAAAGCCATATGAAATATTTTGATAGATTTGAAGAGATCCTTTGTTTGTGAAGAGCATTTTTAAGCTGCTGCCTTAACTTGCATAAGGGCTGTTATTACTGTGACATTTTTATATTGTTTACATGAAAGCTTTGAGGGGCACACTTTTATACTTGAAGACAATGCTGTTGCCCTCATTTGTTTTAATTTATCACTGGCTGCCTGCGATGTTTTGGTGTATAACCCAGGGAGTTTTGAGACATTACTAAGTGCAATATGGTTTGTATCTTAGCTGTACCTTCACTTTATACTGTTTACTGCACTGTTACTTGTTTCAATTGCAGGCAAAGCAGTGTCGTAGATATCCAGCTCTTATATTAAGATTACTACTAATCAGTAACAATTATAACCTTACCAGACGATGATTTCTCTAACACTTGTGAATTTTTAACCAGTTGCAGGGAAATGTGGGTGGATGTGAATGATCTGAGAGCTGCTTTCACTGGGATATTTTGTTCTTCAGCAAGGTTGGCCTACTGAAAATTGGAATTTTAAAAGAAGAGCGATTTAGGGGATTAATTAGTAACATATTTTAAAAATTGCAATGCGTCTGCCTGCTTGGTAAAGGAATCAAGAGATCTGATTTGTTGAAGGTGCATCGAAGGAGCTGACATGACCAAACTAGGAAAGAGTTGCATGTACAAATGTAAGTGTGAACTCCTCAATAATTACATTTATTCAGGTCTCAAGGTTCTACAGAAGGGAAAAATATTTAATACCTCAGGCAGTCTTGTTGACCAGCATAAATACATGACATTTACCTCAGAGTAGCTTGTATCTGGCTTGCATTTCGATTCCATACAGCTGAAGGTGACAGTGACATTGCTGTAGATGTAGAGTGTAGCATACCGTCACAATTTACATTTGGGTATTTTTTATGTTGATGTAAAATAATCCAGTGACTTTAACTGCTATTTTTAAAATGCCTATTTTGAGAACTTTGCTTGATTGTCTTAAACAGACTTTATTGTAAACTAACAAATGAAATTCATTTAAGCAGTAAAGTTTAAAATCTTGCATTAATTTTATGTAAATTGGAGCTATCAGATCTAACAACTAGTCATTACCTTCATAAACATTTGTTTTAGTAACAATGCAGCTATTTTAATTTTCAGTGCTCTATTTCTTAATTCTCGTATTGAGAACATTAGTATATGTTTAAGTCCGGCAGTGTAGAATTGTTGGTTTAATTTTCAAGTACTACTATATAGGTCAGTATTACTATCTGATTAAAGAAGCAAGCTATTACTTGGCTCTGTCCTGCACAGTCCTTCCAATAGTTGAGGTTAGTGTTGAAAAATACTTCAGGAGACCAAGTTAATAAAACTAGTCCAGACTCCTATTCCAGTTACTTGTCCTGAAGTTCTTTGTAGGATTTTGTGTATATGGGCATAATGAGGCTTGGTACGGTGATCATCATGACTGAATTTCTCACCAGCAGTCTACATTCACATATAAAAAGTGACCCAAATACTGGAAGGTTTACATTTCCCAGAAAGATTGGGGAATGAATTTTGAAACAATCTTTTCCTAATTTGTTTGATGGGAGTCCTAGACATGATTCCAAACGTGTAGCTGAATATCCATTGTTTGCTTCGTTACTGCAAAAAAAAAGGGTCTTGTTTAAAATACTAACCATTTGTTTTTTAAGACAATAAAACATTTTAGGTTCGTTCAATGAGTGAATAGTGCAATGATCTTCTAGCTTTAGTTAAATATATCCAAGTCCATTTATTTCTTTTGTGTAACATGGCCTGTTCCAAAGAACTGGTCACTACATGTGTGCTTTGCTGGTGATTGCATGGATGTGAATACAGGCAAACACTTACCAAATAATGACTTGAAGTTTAGTTTAGAACCACAGTAGTTATCGGGAATGCTTCAATGCCAGTAAGTCCCGCTCCTGGAAAGTCACTCCAGCATGGAATACGAACGCTGCTGTTGCAAATGATGAAACTTTGCATTTGCTCATGTCACGTTATCAGACAAAATTACATTGGATTAGTCATCAAAAGTGAATAGCTGTTGATTGATTTGCTGTCAGCCTGGATTTGTTACATATGGATCTGGAGCAGCCAGAGGGGAAGCTATGATTACTGTTTCATTCCTTACCTGACAGTACAATTAAAGACAGCTGGAATTCATTTTGTGTGCTATTATGGCGTCACTGCACTTGCCATCATTGTGTGCCGTGTAAGCAGCTTGTACTTTTTTAGTATAGCGAAAGTTTCAACGTATCCAGAAATTCAACTTTTGATAAATTATTTATTTTTTTAATGAGCTTGTTAAATATAACACCAGGATGAATTCCCATGCAGAACTTTTTTAAACCTCTGATCAATTTCTGACCTCAATCTGCCCAAGTTCTTGGTTCACATGGTGTTTTTTTCCCTAAAATATTTTTAAACAAAACTAAACAACCTCATTACAAAACATGTACTTTGAGGGATGAATACCATATACAGGTTTCACATACAATGGTGTTTAAAGTGCCTTCTGCATTTAAGTATTGACATTTTTTAACACTTCATAAATATAAATTGTTGTGCAACATTCCATCAAAGGTATAATGGATGCCTATTTTAGGCTTAAAACCTCTTGCGAATTAGCATTAGACAAGAATCAATTTAACTGTATTAAATGTTGTGTGATGGGGAGTGTGAAAAGCTACATTGCGTGGCTTGCCAATTAGGAGGTTGGGAGTCTCCCACGTTAAATTTACTTGATTGGTTGACTTAATGTGATACTGTCTTCTTTGAAATGCAAACTTTGTTTGAGACATTGAGCCGACCAGGCACTTGGATGAGGATGTGTTATGTATGTGGTGTTATACACGCATCCTATTCAATAGACACTACAACCAGTAAATTGTTTGCTGAATAGAAGTAGGGTAATACACATTGTATTAGACAGGACGATATAATGTAAAATGCATTCTAGTTGAATTCATGAAGGAATTGTGAAGCTTTGATTTTGCTACAATGCTATTAAACTATGAGAAACCAAGTGAAATAACCAGTGACCAAAAATGTTGTTGTTGTTCCATTCTGCTATACAAAGCTTGTTTTATTCATGACTGTTTTAAAGGGATTTCTTTAATTTGGTGAAGCTTGACAGATATCCATGTATTTTCAAGAACAGTAATGCCAGAGTGAGTTACCTGCTAAGTGATACACTAATATTTGCTAGTATTTCAATACATTTTAGATCTGGTTAATTGAAGTTTAAACACATGACTGATGTGAAATCCTGTGTACTTTAAAAGAAATAAATGCCAGTCTAATTATTAATGTTCTCCTTCTTTAAACTCAAATACATGTCTCCGCAGACACATTACTGAATAAATAATTTCCCAGATTGCATTTTGGTGACATCATTATTATATTCCTTTTATCTCTAAAGTCGAAATAAGTTTAAATCTAGTGTGAACTAATCTAGGCTTTGTTGGAAGGGAGAGGTGGAAGAATATGTCGGTATAATAAATAAGAGGATATTGTTGACACTTTTAGTTTAATCGTTCTATCCATGTCAAAAAATAGTTTGTTCAGAGATGTAATTCCATAAGGTTACACCCTTCTATACCCCTCTGAAGAGGTGAACTGACTGCTAGCAATAATACATGTGAAATCAACAAAACTGCATCTAATCTTGTTCATACTGAGGTCACTGTTTATCAGAAGACAATAGATATAACTAGGAAATAGATTTATTATTTTCACTCATCCAAAGAAAAAATCTTTAGGACTAATTTATAGCGCCCTTTGGACAATCTAACTGCACACAGATTAGAAATTGAAACTTGATCATCTCTGCTTTCCGATGATGGTCTCCTCACACAGCTGGATCATATGCAGCTCAATAAAACCATCAAGCTTGCAATCCACTCATCCTGCTTGACTACCATTACATCCAGCTAAGACCAAATGCAAGGTCTATTGACAAACTAAAAGCTGAAGTGCCGCAGAGTACAAGCTAATTCTGCCACCTGGCCATTTTTCATTTCCCACTAGCTTCTTCCACTATCTCATCTGTGTGTCCTTGCCTTATCCAGATGTTTCATAATGCTCATGACACAGCAAACCTAAGCTCAAATAGATTTTCATGGACCTTACAAAATGCCTACTTGACTTTTAACTGTCCCAATTCAAATGTGCTCAAATCATTCCAGTATAGACATTGGCAATGAGAGGCGACCGGTTCAAATGGGTTTAATCCCTTGTTGAAATGTAGAACGGTTCAGACAATATATCCTCTCAGCAGCATTTCCCCAGTGTTCCAGTTTGAGGGCGGGCTGATGGAAACAATCACAATCCTGCTATGTTGGCTTTGGTGAATCCACCACATATTAACAACATACAATACAGTGAGTACTGCATTGTGTTTACTTGTCAAAATATAGTCACAGGTTGTTTATGAAATGGATCCATTGTTAATTGTTTCATTTTAATCTGTTATCCAACAGTAAATGAACTATGTGCCACTTGTTCCTTCACGATGTAACTATTTGAAATCCTGCAACAATGCTTCCTTCCTGCTTTACATTAGCTCTTGCTGGGCAATAATAGAAACCACAACTGGTAACATTACAATATCCTTGTATTGATTCCTTGTGTAATGTGAATGAAACTGAATGTCTTTTATTCTCTAACATCTATAATGCCTGACACAATATTGCTTCCTGCAATTGTCTTCTGATTGAATTACATTTGGTGCTTGTACCCAGTACAAACTGAACCAGCAAAATGAGACAAGAATGCAACAGATGGATGGCCAAAATGTGGGCAGAACATGGGAGTTACTGAGTTACTAAGTTATTTGTGGAATTTTCCTAAATTACGATGATATTAATGAAATGCATGTTTTATTCTTTACACACAAATACAAAAATAATTCAGATCAATCATCTTCCCTTACCTGCACCAAATTAAATGTTTACAATATTTTCCAGGGGTATCGCTTGATGCACATTTCCTAATCTCCATCATTAGGTAAATTAACATTAAAAAAACGTGGGCGGCATGGTGGCCCAGCGGTAGCGTTGCTGCCTTGCAGCGCCAGACACCTGGGTCTGATCCTGACTGTTCGATGCTTGTCTGTATGGAGTTTGTATGTTCTCGCTGTGACCTGCATAGGTTTTCTCCGGGATCTTTGGTTTCCTCTCACACTCCAAAGGCATACACGTTTGTAAGTTAATTGATGTGGTAAAATTGTAAATTGTCCCCAGTGTGTGTAGGATAGTGTTATGGAGCTGTCCCACTTAAGCGATTTTTCAGGTGACTGCTGGCGATTGGAATGGCAACTGTCAGAGTGGAACACATTCATTCACTCACTCCTTCCTACTGGGGAGTGCGCTGTCTGAGTGAAATTCACACGGTGCAAAGCCAATGTGAACAGTGGAGCCAACTTTTCAGAAGCCAGAGATACACGGCTGTGAAGCTTGGCAGACATTAACGTTACCGGTCGGTTATCCTTGGTTCGGAAAACTACTGCTTACGTTTTATTTCCCAATGAGCCAATGAAATTCACCAGTCAGCACTGGCTACAACCTACAAAAACCTACAATAACCTTCGACCTCCTGGCAACCCACACTACCACTGTGACCATAATGAGGCCCTGACTAGTTCCCAGAATGTGGGAACTTCTCACGACCATGAAGGCGACTACCCGGCAACCACCCGCGAACATGTGGTGACTGCAGTCTCCTGCAGTTGCCTAAATGGGACAGGCCCATAAGTGTGCGGGGATCGCTGGTCCGCACACATTTGGTGGGTCGAAAGGCATGTTTCCACGCTGTATCTCTAAACAAAACTTTTTTTTTCATTCCCTATGAATTTTGAATATGAAAACAGTCTAGTTTAGAAAACATTTGCTTTCACTACAAATATTATGCTTATTTTAAATTTCAAATGCTAGGATTTGGGTATTTTAGGAATTTCAAATAAAAGCTACTTAATTCTTGGAGAATTTTCCAGCCATGTAATAAAAATCAAATTTTAACAGTTTATTCTTTAGGAGAGAAATGTCTAAATGTCAGCGTGTTAAGAACAGAGATTAAACTGGTCTGTCGGTACATTTATTTTAGAATATTTTGATTGCATTACTGAAGGTAATTTTAATTTTAAGGGCAATATCAGTTACATGTTCGATGTTTTGACATTTTAATCGTCATCCAAATCTGAGCCTTTTAACAAAAATATTGATATCTCAAATCAACAATTTTTCAAATGATAGCGCAGCAGTGAGAAAACAACTAATATAGATATAACGAGAGCACATGGTGGAGAGAGGTAATAAATGAATACAGGGATGTTAGGCAATTATTTCAGCTGAAGTGTGTTAAAGAATGTGATGCTCATTGAGAGCAGACTTGGCAGGCTGAGTGCAAGTGTTCCGCGAGACAGTCATCTAGTCTACACTCGGTCTTGTCGTTGTAAAGGAGGCCACAGCGGGAGCACCAATTTTAGTAGATGATTTTAGAGGAGGCGTTTCACCTGGAATGACTGCTGAGGTTCTGACCGTCTGACCAGGATTACTTTTTTATCCGTCTCTCCTAGACCTTTGATTATTCTTTTGGCATTCCAGAGAAATAATCCGTCTGTTTAACCTCTCCCTGTGGTTAATGCTCTCTAATACAGACATCATTTTAGTAAATGCCCTATGTATCCTTTCCAAATTCTTCACAGCTTTCATGTAATAGGGTGACCAGGACTGTATGCAATACTCCAAAATGTGCTGAAACAGTCCTATAAAGCTGCAACGTGACTTCCTCACTCTTAAACTCAATGCTCCAATCAATGAAGGCAAGCCTTTACCACTCAATCTACTTGTGTTGCCACTTTCAGGGAGATGTGGATTGTTACGGGTGATGCCATTGATTGTATATTTTCCCCTTGCATTCAATCACCCTAAGTGCAACACCTCGTACTTTCTCAGATTAAACTCCATCCGCCATTTCTCTGCCAATTTCCATAGCTGATTTATATCCTACTGTATACTTTGCCAGCTTTTCGCGCAGTTTGTGACCCCGAAAATTGTGGTGTCATCTGTAAGCTTACCAACCCATCTGCATTTATGTCCAAAGATAGACACAAATGCTGGAGTAACTCAGTGGGACAGGCAGCATCTCTGGAGAGAAGGAATGGGTAAGACTGAAGAAGGGCCGAGACCCTTCTTCAGTCCTACTCTAGCGTTTTGTGTCTATCTTTGATGTAAACCAGCATCTGCAGTTCCTTCCTATACATTTATGTCCAAGCCATTATATACGCACACAGTTCTGAATCCATACAACTAAATTGCTGTTAATCCAGTGCATCTTATTCTTCTGGACTGGTCTACCATTGGGGAGTTAATCAAAGTCCCTCACTAAAATCCATGTGGACAGCAACCACTGCCCTATCCTGATCAATTAATTACCTTTGACACCACCTCAAAACATGTAACATTGTGGGATCAAGATTCTGTTCCTATGAGGTACAGTTATAGTTCTATGTTCTTAACTAATTTGAAATTCCCCAGTTCTCTTTATGTGATTTAAATTAAACTCCCAGCCCCATCTCTTGATCATTAGTACATGTCTCTCAATCACTCCTTCTGTAACATAACCATCATGCTACCCTATCAGATTCAAATCTTGATTATTCAAATTTCATTATTTTAGCTTTGCCCTTAGTTCCATAGTACTTTCCCATACTCCCTTTGTATTCTGCAAATGTACTTGTGACAGAAATGAAGGAAGAAAGATCTATGAAAAGAAATGTTGTGCAGTGCTAAGAGAATTCCCTATTTTTCCCGTCTTTGTACCTTTATCACCATAAGGTACTCTTCCCCACTCTTAATGATGTCTGTCCCTGTAAATTATGCAAAAATATCGACACACTAGAGAGTCCCTGGCATTCAAAGATGCAAGTATTAGAAAATATTAATGAAAGATTGTGTCAGACTGGCTTCACACTGGTATACTGTTTCCATAACCAGGCCATCATTATATTTAAGTTAGTACTTATTTCTTCAAAAAGCTTTGTTAAAAATGCAATGTTCCAGATCTTCAAATATAAAACGTGGCAAACGAGGTAAAGTATGTTAAAAATTATTTTTTTATTTTTTATTTTTTATTTTATTTTTATTAGAAGTACGGTAAATTACAATAACTACACAACACGTATATCTTAATACATTTTTTGTACCGCTTCATTTTTTTTGAGCTTTAAGAAAAAGATGGAAGTAAAGAAAGTAAAGAAAGTGCGCAAGAGTCGTGAAGTGCAAGAGTGTTGGGAAAAGAAAGCCCCTTAGAAAAGAAGTTAGAGAAGGAAGTAAAGTGAGAAAGTAGACCCTAGAAAAGAAAGAAAAAGAAAATAGGAACAGTCGCTCTATTATAACATTAAACTCCACAGAAAGGGGACCACCAACCAAGTCTGTTTTTGTTGTTTTACCTCCCGTTACCAGGTCCTGATACCATTTATTTATTTATTTATTTTTTTAAATTACTATTGCACCTCATACTTGTAATAGGTCCAGAAACATAGACCACGTCTTTTGGAATTGGTCTGCTTTACCTGCTAAGAGGAATCTCATCTCTTCCAGATGTAATGTTTCAAACATATTTGATATCCACATTTTTATTGTTGGTGTGGGTGCATTTTTCCAGAATTTAAGTATAAGCTTTTTTCCCATTATTAGCCCGTAATTAAATAAATTCTTCTGAAACACGTTTAACAAAATTATTTATTTGCAAATCTGGTATCTTTACTTTTTTCAGAAGATAATTACATTGGTTGATACATTAAATAACTGTGCAGCCAAGTTATTAAGAGCTTGCTTCTATTAGGCACTTCATGATTCAGATCCATGTATTACAGGTTCCTTGAGTTTGAGTCTTGGGAAAAATGCTGTTTTCACTTTTTAAACAGTATCACAGCCGGTTGTTCGTGGAGAGATATGTGAACGCACAGGGTGACATGGTGTATTTGGTAAAATTGTTGTTTGTTAAAGGGTCCTGCAGAGGGAGTTGTTTTACACTTTTACATGATACAACAGCGTTTACTAGAAGTGTTACTGTGACAAAATTAAAAACTAACTACATTTGTGTTATTCATGGACTTTTGTATTGTTTTTAGGCAGTTAATTTAATCACATTGCTTTTGTGTTTTTCAACTGATTTAATCTTTTTAAAAATTGTTATAATCTTTCATAGTTTCTGTGCAATTTTTATGTGAAAAGCATCTACCAATTTCTGTTCCAACTTGAGATTTTGTGCTCTTTCTGTTTGCATCAAGACTGGCTATACCTCTACTATACGGAGAGACAGGGGTGTAAAATGAGGGTAGAAGCAATAGGTAGCAAGGTGAAAAGTAAAAGTGGCAGGCAGACAAATCCAGGGCAAAAATCAAAAAGGGCCACTTTTCAACATAATTGTATAAGGGGTAAGAGTGTTGTAAAAACAAGCCTGAAGGCTTTGTGTCTCAATGCAAGGAGCATTCGTAATAAGGTGGATGAGTTGAATGTGCAGATAGCTATTAATGACTATGATATAGTTGGGATCACAGAGACATGGCTCCAGGGTGACCAAGGCTGGGAGCTGAACCTCCAGGGATATTCAATATTCAGGAGGGATAGACAGAAAGGAAAAGGAGGTGGGGTAGCATTGCTGGTTAGAGAGGAGATTAACGCAATAGAGAGGAAGGACATTAGCTTGGAGGATGTGGAATCGATATGGGTAGAGCTGCGAAACACTAAGGGGCAGAAAACGCTAGTGGGAGTTGGGTACAGGCCACCTAACAGTAGTAGTGGAGTTGAGGATGGCATCAAACAGGAAATTAGAAATGCGTGCAACAAAGGTAAAACAGTTATAATGGGTGACTTCAATCTACATATAGATTGGGTGAATCAAATTGGCAAGGGTGCTGAGGAAGAGAATTTCTTGGAATGTATGCTGGATAGTTTTCTAAACCAACATGTAGAGGAACCAACGAGAGAGCAGGCTATTCTAGACTGGGTATTGAGTAATGAGGAAGGGTTAGTTAGCAGTCTTGTTGTGCATGGCCCCTTGGGCAGGAGAGACCATAATATGGTTGAGTTCTTCATTAGGATGGAGAGTGACATTGTTATTTCAGAAACAAGGGTCCTGAACTTAAAGAAAGGTAATTTTGAGGGCATGAGACGTGAATTGGCCAAGATAGACTGGCAATTGATTCTTAAAGGGTTGACGGTGGATATGCAATGGAAGGCATTTAAAGACTGCATGGATGAACTACAACAATTGGTCATCCCAGTTTGGCAAAAGGGCTCATCTAGGGAGGCTATTTGGGTGGAACTGCGAAGTGGGAAAGGGGTAGCAACACTTATAGGGGTGTATTATAGACTGCCAAATGGGGATCGAGAATTGGAAGAGCAAATATGTAAGGAGATAGCAGATGGTAGTAGTAAGCACAAAGTAGTAATTGTGGGAGATTTCAACTTTCCACACATAGACTGGGAAACACATTCGGTAAATGGGCTGGATGGTTTGGAGTTTGTAAAATGTGTGCAGGATAGTTTTTTTTCAGCAATACATAGAGGTACCTACTAGAGGAGGGGCAGTGTTGGACCTCCTGTTAGGAAATGAGACAGGACAGGTGGCGGAGGTATGCGTTGGGGAGCACTTCGGGTCCAGTGATCACAATACCATTAGTTTCAATATAATTATGGAGAGGGTCAAAACTGGACCTAGGGTTGAGATTTTTGATTGGAGAAGGCTAACTTTGATGAGATGCGAAATGATTTAAAAGGAGTGAACTGGGACATTTTGTTTTATGGGAAGGATGGAGAAGAGAAATGGAGGACATTTAAAGGGGAAATTTTAAGAGTACAGAATCTTTATGTTCCTGTTCGGTTGAAAGGAAACAGTAAAAAGTGGAAAGAGCCCTGGTTTTCAAGGGAAATTGGACATCTTGTTCGGAAAAAGAGGGAGATTACAATAATTATAGGCAGCATGAAGTAAATGAGGTGCTTGAGGAGTATAAGGAATGTAAAAAGAATCTTAAGAAAGAAATTAGAAAAGCTAAAAGAAGACATGAGGTTGCTTTGGCAAGTAAGGGAAAGTAAATCCAAAGGGTTTCTACAGCTATATTAATAGCAAAAGGATAACGAGGGATACAATTGGTCCATTGGAGAGACAGAGTGGACAGCTATCTGCAGAGCCAAAAGAGATGGGGGAGATATTGAACAATTTATTTTCTTTGGTATTCACCAAGGAGAAGGATATTGAATTATATGAGGTAAGGGAAACTAGTAGAGTAGCTATGGATACTACGAGTTTCAAAGTAAAAGAAGTACTGACACTTTTGAAAAATATAAAAGTGGATAAGTCTCCAGGTCCTGACAGGATATTCCCTAGGACATTGAGGGAAGTTAGTGTAGAAATAGCCGGGGCTATGGCAGAAATATTTCAAATGTCATTAGAAACGGAATAGTCCCCGAGGATTGGCGTACTGCGCATGTTGTTCCATTGTTTAAAAAGGGTTCTAAGAGTAAACACTAGCAATTATAGGCCTGTTAGTTTGACTTCAGTGGTGGGCAAATTAATGGAAAAGATACTTAGAGATAATATATATAAGCATCTGGATAAACAGGGTCTGATTAGGAACAGTCAGCATGGATTTGTGCCTGGAAGGTCATGTTTGACTAATCTTCTTGAATTTGTTGAAGAGGTTACTAGGGAAATTGACGAGGGTAAAGCAGTGGATGTTGTCTATATGGACTTTAGTAAGGCCTTTGACAAGGTTCCTCATGGAAGGTTGGTTAGGAAGGTTCAACTGTTGGGTATAAATGCAGGAGTAACAAGATGGATTCAACAGTGGCTGAATGGGAGAAGCCAGGGGGTAATGGTGGATGGTTGTTTGTCGGGTTGGAGGCAGGTGACTAGTGGGGTGCCTCAGGGATCGGTGTTGGGTCCTTTGTTGTTTGTCATGTACATCAATAATCTGGATGAAGGTGTGGTAAATTGGATTAGTAAGTATGCAGATGATACCAAGATAGGGGGTGTTGTGGATAATGAAGAGGATTTCCAAAGTCTACAGAATGATTTAGGCCATTTGGAAGAATGGGCTGAAAGATGGCAGATGGAGTTTAATGCTGATAAATGTGAGGTGCTACACCTTGGCAGGACAAATCAAAATAGGACGTACATGGTAAATGGTAGGGAATTGAAGAATACAGTTGAACAGAGGGATCTGGGAATAACCGTGCATAGTTCCTTGAAGGTGGAATCTCATATAGATAGGGTGGTAAAGAAAGCTTTTGGTATGCTAGCCTTTATAAATCAGAGCATTGAGTATAGAAGCTGGGATGTAAAGTTAAAATTGTACAAGGCATTGGTGAGACCAAATCTGGAGTATGGTGTACAATTTTGGTCGCCCAATTATAGGAAGGATGTCAACAAAATAGAGAGAGTACAGAGGAGATTTACTAGAATGTTGCCTGGGTTTCACAACTAAGTTACAGAGATAGGTTGAATAAGTTAGGTCTTTATTCTCTGGAGCGCAGAAGGTTAAGGGGGGACTTGATAGAGGTCTTTAAAATGATGAGAGGGATAGACCGAGTTGATGTGGACAAGCTTTTCCCTTTCAGAATAGGGAAGATTCAAACAAGAGGACATGACTTCAGAATTAAGGGACAGAAGTTTAGGGGTAACATGAGGGGGAACTTCTTTACTCAGAGAGTGGTAGCGGTGTGGAATGAGCTTCCAGTGGAAGTGGTGGAGGCAGGTTCGTTGGTATAATTTAAAAATAAATTGGATAGGCATATGGATGAGAAGGGAATGGAGGGTTATGGTATGAGTGCAGGCAGGTGGAACTAAGGGGAAAAAGTTGTTCGGCACGGACTTATAGGGCCGAGATGGCCTGTTTCCGTGCTGTAATTGTTATATGGTTATATTGTAGTGCGTGGGTCTCAGAATGAGGCAAGTAGTCCGCAGTTTGAGAAGCACTATACTTTATTTCCTCCCGGTTCAGGGGAAGACGAAACCAGGGGAAGATGGCACCCAAACCCTGCCTTTTATACCCTCCGGCTAAGGACCGCCTCCGGACTGCACCACTCCTGTGCCGAGGGGTTCGGCAGTATAATGGGACGACCCTTAGGAGCCGCCACAGGACCCCCCCCCAGAACCAGAGGCACAAAACGCACCGGCGGGCGCACGACCCGGCCGGCCCGCGTGCGGAAGTCAGCAGATCCCGGGGCTTGCGGGGGCGTAGGTGGAGGGACAGGTCGAGGGGCCGGCGGGAGGACAGGTGGAGTGACAGGTGGAGGGAGTCGTGAGGGGGGACGCCCTCGGGGCCGAGGTTGAGCAACCAGCACCGGCTGGTCAATGTCCAGGTGCGCCGGCTTCAAACGGTCAATCGACACGGCCTCCGGCCGGCCCCCCATGTCCAGGACAAAAGTCGACTGCCCGTGTTCCAGCACCCGGAACGGGCCCTCGTACGGCCTCTGAAGTGGCGTCCGGTGGGCATCACGGCGCAGGAAGACGTATGGGCAGACCGTGAGGGCCATTGGCACGTGTGGTCGAAATGTCCCATGGCGGGATGTCGGGACGGGTGCGAGCCTGCCAACTCGCTCGCGAAGGCGTTGAAGGGCGGAGGAGGGCGTTTCCTGATGCTCCGGCGCCGACGGCACGAACTCCCCGGGCACTGTGAGTGTTGACCCGTACACCAGCTCCGCCGATGATGAGGCCAAGTCCTCTTTGGGAGCGGTCCGGATGCCCAGCATGACCCACGGCAACTCGTCCATCCAGTCCGGGCCGGTGAGCCGTGCCTTCAATGCCGCCTTCAGCTGCCGGTGGAACCTCTCCACCAGACCGTTAGCCTGCGGGTGGTAAGCCGTGGTGTGGTGCAGCTGCACCCCCAGCAAGCGAGCCATGGCTGACCACAGCTCGGGGGTGAACTGTGGCCCCCGGTCGGAGGAGATGTGCGCCGGCACCCCGAAGCGAGCAATCCAGTGCGCGGACAACGCACGAGCACACATAGCCAATGAGGTGTCAGCCAACGGAATGGCCTCCGGCCACCGCGTGAAGCGGTCCACCATGGTCAAAAGGTGGGTGATGCCCCGGGACGGTGGAAGGGGCCCCACAATGTCCACGTGGAGATGGTCGAACCGCCGGTGAGGTAGACCGAACTCCTGGAGAGGTGCGCGGACATGGCGCTGGATCTTTGCTGTCTGGCACGGGATGCAGGTGCGAGCCCAATGGGCAACTTGCTTGCGCAGACCGTGCCACATGAAGCGAGCTGCCACCAGTGCCGTTGTCGCCCGGATTGATGGGTGAGCCAGTCCGTGGATGACCTCGAACACTCTCCGGCGCCAGGTGGCAGGGACGATGGGGCGCGGCTGACCGGACGACACATCGCACAGGATTGTCATACCCCCAGGACCGAGAGGGACATCCTCAAGACGGAGTCCGGAGATGGCAGTCCGGTAGGTGGGCACCTCGTCGTCCGTGAGCTGTGCCGCCGCCAGAGCAGAATAGTCCAGTCCGGGCGCCACCTCGAACACGGCATTTATAGCAGGGCGGGACAATGCGTCGGCCACCCGGTTCTCTTTCCCCTTGACGTAGCGGATGGCTGTGGTGTACTCGGAGATGTAAGCCAACTGCCGCTGCTGACGTGCGGACCAGGGGTCGGAAACCTTCTGCAGGGCGAAAGTGAGCGGCTTATGGTCGGTGTAGGCGGTGAACGGGCGGCCCTCCAGGAAGTAACGAAAATGGCGCACAGCCAGGTACAGAGCCAGGAGCTCACGATCGAACGCACTGTACTTGGTCTGCGCGCGGTTGAGGTGCCGACTGAAGAAGGCCAGAGGCCGCCAAACTCCGCCCGTCAGCTGCTCCAGCACAGCACCAACTGCCGACTCCGAGGCATCCACAGTGAGAGCAGTCGGGGCATCTTCCCGCGGGTGCACCAGCAGCACGGCCCGAGCAAGGGCCGCCTTCGCGCCGACGAAAGCTGCCTCCGCCTCGTGGGTCCACTCAACGCTCTTCCGCTGCCCACCCGCCAGAAGTTGATACAGGGGCCGCATGATGTGGGCCGCGGATGGCACGAAACGATGGTAGAATGCCACCATGCCGACAAATTCCTGCAGGCCGCGCACCGTGCGTGGGCGGGGAAACCGACGGACTGCGTCAACCCTGTCAGGTAGGGGAACTGCGCCTAGCGCAGTCACGCGGTGGCCGAGAAAGTCAATTTCGTTGACCCCAAAACGGCACTTGTCCAGGTTGATGGCCAAACCATGCTCGCTGAGCCGCTGACAGAGCTGTCGAAGGTGAGCGCAGTGTTCCTGCTGCGAGCGGCTGGCCACCAGGATGTCGTCCAGGTACACGAACACGAATTCGAGGTCCCGACAAACCCCGTCCATGAGGCGCTGAAAGGCCTGTGCAGCGTTCTTGAGGCCGAACGGCATCCGAGTAAACTCGTAAAGCCCGAATGGCGTGATGATAGCCGTCTTGGGTACGTCATCCGGGTGAACCGGGATCTGGTTATAACCCCGCACCAGATCCACTTTAGAAAAAAATGTGGCCCCAGCTAAATGGGCCGTGAAGTCCTGGATGTGGGGTACGGGGTATCGATCCGCTGTTGTTGCAGCGTTCAGCCGTCGGTAATCCCCACAAGGTCGCCAGCCCCCGCTTGACTTAGGGACCATGTGGAGTGGGGACGCCCAAGGGCTGCTCGAAGGGCGGACGATCCCCAAGGCCTCCATCGTGCGGAATTCCCGCCGTGCCAGACGCAGTTTATCTGGTGGCAGTCGTCGTGCTCGTGCATGGAGGGGTGGGCCGCTAGTCGGGATATAATGTACAACTCCGTGGCTGGGGGTTGCTGAATGAAACTGCGGAGTGAGAATGTCCGGGAACGCAGCCAAGATTCGTGCGTATCGGGAGTCCACGGACGCCAGTGGCCGCCCCACCGATTGACCCAAGCGCAATGTGATCGGCTCCATTGTAGTGGCGTTGACCAAACGCTGACGCCCGACGTCCACCATGAGGGAATGCGTCCGGAGAAAATCGGCCCCGAGCAATGGTTGGGAGACGTCGGCAACGGTAAAGTTCCATGAAAAATGGCAGGAGCCGAGCACGATGGGAACCATGCGCAGTCCATATGTGCGGATGGGGCTGCCGTTCGCCGCGGTGAGGACGGGCCCCCGCTTACCGGAACGAATGTCGGCCAGCGAAGGGGGCAGGACGCTGAGCTCCGCACCTGTATCCACGAGGAAGCGAGTCCCGGAGCGCCGATCCCAAGCGAAAAGGCGGTGAATTTGGCCGGCCACCGCGGGGACTATTGGCAGCCGGCCCAGGCGTTTCCCGGAAACGTGCATGGCTGGCGGCATTGTCGTGCTGGCAGCACCCCAGCGCTGATGGAAATAGCACCAGCTCCTTGTGTTCGTGCTATTTTGAGCTTGCCTGCCCCTGCTGGTGGTGCCTGCAGCTTGCTGGCGCTGGACTGCAGGTGCAGTACCCCTCACTGCCGCTGGGGGTAATCGAACGGGCCGTTGGGCTGGAGCTGTCACTCCTTCCACAGCTCCCCCGCCCCACCGGAGGAAATCGGGAGCTGCTGGGCTGACGTCATCGGTGTGCCTGCCGATGGCCAGCGCGTTGACGTCACCGGCGTGCCTGCCGACGGCCAGCGCGTTGACGTCATCCCGGCGCGTCGACCTCAGCGCGACCTCGTCTCTGCTGCTGACGCCCAGCGCGCTGACGTCATCAGGGCGCGCCATCCACATGGCGTCGGCGCGCCTCCCGAGGGCCCGAAGATCAGCAAACGAGGCGTCGGTGAGTTGCAATCGAATGTAGGCCGGCAGCAGATGCAGGTAAGTATATTCAAACAACAGGCATGGCGTGTGCCCGTCTAATAACGCCACCATTTCCTTTAGGAGGGTAGATGGCCGCCGGTCGCCCAGGCCCCCCATATGCAGGATCCTACCTGCCCGCTCCATCCTACTTAGTCCATAAATTTGGAGCAGGAGCTGTTTCAGGCCGAGGTATTTGTCATTGTCCGGGGGGGCTGCGAGGAAGTCCGATACTTCTTCCACCGCATCCTGGTCGAGGGCTCCCACCAGGTAATAGAAGCGGGTGGCATCGACCGTGATGCCCCGCAGGTTGAACTGGGCCTCCGCCTGCTGGAACCAGATGAGCGGCCGTGTGGTCCAGAAGCTGGGCAGTTTTACGGAGACCGCGTCCAGAGACAGGGTCGGGCTGGCGTGTGAGGAGGTAGGGCTTTGCTCTGTCTCCATCATGATGCCAATGGAGCGTCGGGGGTCACCAATGTAGTGCGTGGGTCTCAGAATGAGGCAAGTAGTCCGCAGTTTGAGAAGCACTATACTTTATTTCCTCCCGGTTCAGGGGAAGACGAAACCAGGGGAAGATGGCACCCAAACCCTGCCTTTTATACCCTCCGGCTAAGGACCGCCTCCGGACTGCACCACTCCTGTGCCGAGGGGTTCGGCAGTATAATGGGACGACCCTTAGGAGCCGCCACAATATGGTTAAAATAATAAATCGGGGAAGGTAGTGCATCCGTGGATAACTAGGGAAATCAGGAGTATCAAAACAAAAGATGAAGCATACAAATTAGCCAGAAAAAGCAGCCTACCAGAGGACTGGAAGAAATTCAGAGTCCAGCAGAGGAAGACAAAGGGCTTAATTAGGAAAGGGAAAATAGATTATGAAAGAAAATTGGCAGGGAACATAAAAACAGACTGCAAAAGATTTTATAGATATGTGAAGAGAAAAAGATTAGTTAAAACAAATGTAGGTCCCTTGCAGTCAGAAACAGGTGAATTGATCATGGGGAACAAAGACATGGCAGACCAATTGAATAACTACTTTGGTTCTGTCTTCACTAAGGAAGAAATAAATAATCTGCCAGAAATAGCAGGGTACCGGGGGTCAAATGAGATGGACAAACTGAGTGAAATCCAGGTTAGCCGGGAAGTGATGTTAGGTAAATTGAATGGATTAAAGGTCGATAAATCCCCAGGGCCAGATAGGCTGCATCCCACAGTATTTAAGGAAGTAGACCCAGAAATAGTGGATGCATTAGTGATAATCTTTCAAAAATCTTTAGTTTCTGGAGTAGTTCCTGAGGATTGGAGGGTAGCTAATGTAACCCCACTTTTTAAAAAGGGAGGGAGAGAGAAAACGGGGAATTACATACCAGTTAGTCGAACATCGGTAGTGGGGAAACTGCTAGAGTCAGTTATTAAAGATGGGATAACAGCACATTTGGAAAGTGGTGAAATCATAGGGCAAAGTCAGCATGGATTTATGAAAGGTAAATCATGTCTGACGAATCTTATAGAATTTTTCGAGGATGTAACTAGTACAGTGGATAAGGGAGAACCAGTGGATGTGTTATACCTGGACTTTCCATATAAACCATATAACCATATAACAATTACAGCACGGAAACAGGCCATCTCGACCCTTCTAGTCCGTGCCGGCTTTTGACAAGGTCCCACATAAGAGATTAGTATACAAACTTAAAGCACACGGTATTGGGGGTTCAGTATTGATGTGGATAGAGAACTGGCTGGCAGACAGGAAGCAAAGAGTAGGAGTAAACGGGTCCTTTTCGCAATGGCAGGCAGTGACTAGTGGGGTACCGAAAGGCTCAGTGCTGGGACCCCAGCTTATTAACAATATATATTAATGATTTGGACGATTGAATTGAATGCAACATCTCCCAAGTTTGCAGATGACACGAAGCTGGGGGCAGCGTTAGCTGTGAGGAGGATGCTAGGAGGCTGCAAGGTGACGGATAGGCTGGGTGAGTGGGCAAATGCATGGCAGATGCATTATAATGTGGATAAATGTGAGGTTATCCACTTTGGTGGCAAAAACAGGAAAGTAGACCATTATCTGAATGGTGGCCGATTAGGAAAAGGGGAGATGCAACGAGACCTGGGTGTCATGGTACACCAGTCATTGAAAGTAGGCATGCAGGTGCAGCAGGCAGTGAAGAAAGCGAATGGTATGTTAGCATTCATAGCAAAATAATTTGAGTACAGGAGCAGGGAGGATCTACTGCAATTGTACATCGTCTTGGTGAGACCACACCTGGAGTATTGCGTACAGTTTTGGTCTCCTAATCTGAGAAAAGACATGCTTGCCATAGAGGGAGTACAGAGAGGGTTCACCAGTGATTCCTGGGATGTCAGGACTTTCATATGAAGAAAGACTGGAGAGACTCGGCTTGTACTCACTAGAATTTAGAAGATTGTGGGGGGATCTTATAGAAACTTACAAAATTCTTAAGGGTTTGGACAGGCTAGATGCAGGAAGATTGTTCCCGATGTTGGGGAAGTCCAGAACAAGGGGTCACAGTTTAAGGATAAGGGGGAAATCTTTTAGGACCTAGATGAGAAAAACATCTTTCACACAGGGAGTGGTGAATCTCTGGAATTCTCTGCCACAGAAGGTAGTTGAGGCCAGTTCATTGGCTATATTTAAGAGGGAGTTAGATGTGGCCCTTGTGGCTAAAGGGATCAGGGGGTATGGAGAGAAAGCAGGTACAGGGTACTGAGTTGGATGATCAGCCATGATCATATTGAATAGCGGTGCAGGCTCGAAGGGCCGAATGGCCTACTCCTGCACGTAATTTCTATGTTTCTACTCAATCCCCGTTTTTAATTTGATTATTCTGGCCTGCTCAGCTCGCCCAGTAAGTCAGTCCGTACAACCTTGCTCAGACCTCGCTATATTAGCAAAATATTACTTGGACAAAAGAATTAAACTGTCTATTCAATGGTTGTGTCCAATCAGCCGATACAGACATTCACTTTTCTCCATCCATTACCCTCCCCACCTTCTCTGTTACTTAAATTAACACATCTTCTCTCTCAGTTCTGATGAAGTGCTTCGGCCAGGAATGTTAACTAGCTTCTCTTTGCACAAATGCAGATTGAGTTCTTCCAGCATTTCTGTTTTTTGTTTCTGTGACGGCCTTAACAGCCATTTCAATTATTCTGTGATACCTTTATTGGTCACAAGAACCTAGGTACAGTGAAATGCTTTGTTTTGCATAAACCCTGGTAAAATCATAGAGCAGACCTCACCTCGGCCTCCTAGGTGCCCCCTTCCCGCTGGGTCTCCCCTTCGGTCTCAGCAGCTCCTCTCCCCTGGCCCCCTGCCGAGTCCCTCCTTTGTTCTCCTGTTGTGTTGTTCAGGTAAATGTAGGCAAATACAAAATGTAGGCAAACCCTTCTTTTTCATTCTAAGAACTAACAAAGAAATTGGGAGATGTGCATTTAAATTCAAAGCTACTTCTGACTGGAACACTCTGCCTAGTACCATAAGAACTATTAGCTCATTTTGTCTATTTAAAAATACACTTTTAGGGTTGTGTGATCATTTGGCATAACTATTGTATATGCATGGCCATTACACTTATGTATTATTGTATTGCATAGTGTAACAGGGTCTTATATTGTATTATGTCACAATATCATGAAATAATATATCATGTAATAATGTTGATAGTATGTATTAACGTATGATAGGTGGTATATGGTATTATGCATTAACATTATGCTGTAACACGTAACTATTGTTATTATTGGATATCTAAAGCCAATTAACAATTGTTATAAACTATAACAAGTGGGGATGGAGGGGTTTTGGGATTGGTGCGTGGGTAGGTGGGTCAACGAGAGCCTCTATGTATGTTATGTCTTGTGCTGTATGTTTATGTTGGACCCCCTTGAAAACGAGATGACTGTCCATCTCAAGGGGTTATCCATGAATAAACTTGTTTCAAATAACCCACAGTAAACTTTGGCAGGAAATCTGCATGATTGTCCCTAATGAGAAAAGTCCATTCTTTTGATATCAGTTTATTTATTCATGTGTGTATATATTCATATAATGGTATATGGACACATTGATCTGTTTTGTAGTCAATGCCTACTATGTTCTGTTGTGCTGAAGCAAAGCAAGAATTTCATTGTCCT
Organism: Leucoraja erinaceus; assembly: GCF_028641065.1. Classification (NCBI taxonomy): domain Eukaryota; kingdom Metazoa; phylum Chordata; class Chondrichthyes; order Rajiformes; family Rajidae; genus Leucoraja; species Leucoraja erinaceus. The sequence continues at coordinate 29,419,045 of NC_073387.1, read as the reverse complement.
ATCAGGGACGCATGACAATAAACTCACTTGACCGAACTTGATCAAATAATGTATTAATGACGCATGCTTAGTTCTGATGAAAGATCATTGACATCTATCTTTCTTATATATATATGAAACTCAAATCAGTCCACCTGCCGCCGTACGGCGTCCGCCGCGTTTCTTCCTTTGACGCTCCGCAACTCCGAAACCGGACGCAGAATCGCCGACGTCTTTTCCATTTCGGTAGAGATTTCGCTTTTCTTTCTAAGTATCCGCTCCTCGTTACATTTCGTCGTGTTTAAGTACGCTTTTTTAATCAAATCCTACCCCCCCCCCCCCCACCTCAATATTTCAAAAAGAAACTGGTTTCTCATCCACACAAGCAGCCCCCTGTGAACGTTCCATCGTGTGATGTCACAATGCCCGATGCTCACAGATGGCCAATCGGAATGGATTCATTTACATATGCCTTTGCAGGAGCCCAGCCCATGGTGAACATTCCATCGTGTGATGTCACAATGCCCAATGCTCAAATACATTGTTGCCATAGAGAACGCTCAGCGATTATTCAAATTCTTCACTAACTGTCATTTCTGATTTTGCTTGTGAAGTGAAAAGTCCTGAATTGCATTTGTCTGATGCAGGAAGATTGTTCCAGATGTTGGGGAAGTCCAGGACACGCGGGACACAGTTTAAGGATAAAGGTGAAATCCTTTAGTACTGAGATGAGGGAAACATTTTTCACACAGATAGTGGTGAGTCTCTGGAACTCTCTGCCACAGACGGTAGTTGAGGCCAGTTCATTGGCTATATTTAAGAGGGAGTTAGATGTGGCCCTTGTGGCTAAAGGGATCAGGGGGTATGGAGAGGGGGGGAGCTGTGAGGAGGATGCTAGGAGACTGCAAGGTGACTTGGATAGGCTGGGTGAGTGGGCAAATGTTTGGCAGATGCAGTATAATGTGGATAAATGTGAGGTTATCCATTTTGGTGACAAAAACGGGAAAGCAGACTATTATCTAAATGGTGGCCGATTGGGAAAGGGGGAGATGCAGCGAGACCTGGGTGTCATGGTACACCAGTCATTGAAAGTAGGCATGCAGGTGCAGCAGGCAGTAAAGAAAGCGAATGGTATGTTAGCTTTCATTGCAAAAGGATTTGAGTATAGGAGCAGGGAGGTTCTACTGCAGTTGTACAGGGTCTTGGTGAGAACACACCTGGAGTATTGGGTACAGTTTTGGTCTCCAAATCTGAGGAAAGACATTATTGCCATAGAGGGAGTGCAGAGAAGGTTCACCAGATTGATTCCTGGGATGTCAGGACTGTCTTATGAAGAAAGACTGGATAGACTTGGTTTATACTCTCTAGAATTTAAGAGACTGAGAGGGGATCTTATAGAAACTTACAAAATTCTTAAGGGGTTGGACAGGCTAGATGCAGGAAGATTGTTCCCGATGTTAGGGAAGTCCAGGACAAGGGGTCACAGCTTAAGGATAAGGGGGAAATCCTTTAAAACCGAGATGAGAAGAGCTTTTTTCACACAGAGAGTGGTGAATCTCTGGAACTCTCTGCCACAGAGGGTAGTTGAGGCCAGTTCATTGGCTATATTTAAGAGGGAGTTAGATGTGGCCCTTGTGGCTAAGGGGATCAGGGGGTATGGAGAGAAGGCAGGTACGGGATACTGAGTTGGATGATCAGCCATGATCATATTGAATGGCGGTGCAGGCTCGAAGGGCCGAATGGCCTACTCCTGCACCTAATTTCTATGTTTCTATGTTTCTATCAGCCGTGATCATATTGAATGGAGAATGGTGCAGGCTCGAAGGGCCGAATGGCCTACTACTGCACTTAATTTCTATGTTTCTATGTGTCCCTCTCCTCACCCCTCTCCCTCTGCCACCCATCTCTCTCTCCCCCACCCCCCTTCCCTCTCTACCACCACCCCCTTCCCTCTCTACCACCACCCCCTTCCCCCTACCCCTCTGTCCCTCTTCTACCACTCCCGCTACCCCTCTACCCCTCCCTCCCTCCCCACTCTTCCACTTCTCTCCCACTCTCTCCTCCCCCTCTCCTCACCCCTCTCCCATCCCTCTCTCCCCCACCCGCTTCCCTCTCTACCCCCACCCCCTACCTTCTCTCTCCCCCCACACACCCTTCCCCTATCCCTCTGTCCCTCTTCCCATCACTCCCGCTACCCCCTCTCCTCCTCCCTCCCCACTCTTTCCCCTCTTTCCCCTCCCCCCCCCCCCCCCTCTCCCCATCCCACCCTGCTCCCCTCCCTCCCCCATCCCCCCTCCCCCCCCTCCCCCAAAGCTCTCTCCCCATCCCTCACCCCCTACCCCGCTCTCCTTTCCCTCCCAAATCTATCCCGTTTCCTCCTCCTCCCTCCCCTCTTCTCAACCCCCCCCCCGCAAACGCCGTTGGGGAAACAGACCATAGAGGGAGTACAGAGAAGGTTCAACAGACTGATTCCTGGGATGTCAGGACTTTCAAATGAAGAAAGACTGGATAGACTTGGCTTGTACTCGCTAGATTTTAGAAGATTGAGGGGGGATCTTATAGAAACTTACAAAATTCTTAAGGGGTTGGACAGGCTAGATGCAGGAAGATTGTTCCAGATGTTGGGGAAGTCCAGAACAGGGGGTCACAGTTTAAGGATAAGGGGGAAATCCTTTATGACCGAGATGAGAAAAACATTTTTCACACAGAGAGTGGTGAATCTCTGGAATTCTCTGCCACAGAAGTTGAGGCCAGTTCATTGGCTATATTTAAGAGGGAGTTAGATGTGGCCCTTGTGGCTAAAGGGATCAGGGGGTATGGAGAGAAGGCAGGTACAGGATACTGAGTTGGATGATCATCCATGATCATATTGAATGGTGGTGCAGGCTCGAAGGGCCGAATGGCCTACTCCTGCACTTAATTTCTATGTTTCCCTCTCCTCAACCCTCACCCTCTCCTCACCCCTCTCCCTCTCCTCACCCCTTTCCCTCTCTCCCTCACCCCACCCACCCCCTTCCCTCTCTCCACCCGCCCCCTTCCTCCTACCCCTCTCCTCCTCACTCTCCCTCCCCACTCTTTCCCGTCTCTCCCTCCACCCCCTCCCCCTCCTCCCCTCCCCCTCCCTCCCCATCCCCCCCCCCCCCCCATCTCTCTCTCCCAATCCCCCTCTCTCACCCCCTTCCCCGCTCTCTTTTCCCTCCCAAATCTGTCATGTTTCCCCCCCTCCTCCTCTCCCCTCCCTCCCCTCTTCTCATCCCCCTCCCCCCCCCTGTGTTTTTGGGGGGTGGTTAATTTGAGTGTGATGCCGCAGCCCCCTACTCCCCCCCCCCCCCCCCCAAACGCTGTTGGGGGAAACAGACCCAACGGGTCTGCACTTGGTCTAGTTATATATTAAAACTCTGTGGCTCCTGCCTGCCGTCCGTCCGGCTGCCTTTCTGCCTTTTGATTCATTCCATCGTGTGATGTCACAATGCCCAATGCTCGCAGATGTCCAATCGGAATGGATCCATTTACATGGACGGCTGTCGGCCGCCTTTCTTCCTCTGCAACTCCGAAACCAGACGCAGAATCGCCGACATCTTTTCCATTTCGGTAGAGATTTCACTTTTCTTTCTAAGTATCCGCTCATTACATTTTGTCGTGTTTAAGTACACGTTTTTAATCAAATCCTTCTTTCCCCCCCCCCCCCCCAATATTTCAGAAATAAACTGGCTTCTCACCCATAGAAGCAGCACCAGCCCCTGGTGAACGTTCCATTATGTGATGTCACAATGCCCAATGCTTACATATGTCCAATCGGTATGGATTCATTTACATATGCCTTTGCAGGAGCACAAGCACTTGGTGAACGTTCCATCGCGTGATGTCACAATGCCCAATGCTCAAAGACATTGTTGCCATAGAGGGAGTACAGAGAAGGTTCACCAGACTGATTCCTGGGATGTCAGGACTTTCATATGAAGAAAGACTGGATAGACTTGGCTTGTACTCGCTAGATTTTAGAAGATTGAGGGGGGATCTTATAGAAACTTACAAAATTCTTAAGGGGTTGGACAGACTAGATGCAGGAAGATTGTTCCAGATGTTGGGGAAGTCCAGAACAAGGGGTCACAGTTTAAGGATAAGGGGTAAATCTTTTAGGACCGAGATGAGAAAAACATTTTTCACACAGAGAATGGTGAATCTCTGGAATTCACTGGCACAGAAGGTAGTTGAGGCCTGTTCATTGGCTATATTTAAGAGGGAGTTAGATGTGACCGCTGTGGCTAAAGGGATCGGGGGTATGGAGAGAAGGCAGGTACATGATACTGAGTTGGATGATCAGCCATGATCATATTGAATGGTGGTGCAGGCTCAAAGGGCCGAATGGCCTACTCCTGCACTTAATTTCTATGTTTCTATGTTTCCCTCTCCTCACCCCTCTCCCTCTCCCACCCATCCCTCTCTCCCCCACCCCCTTCACTCTCCCTCCCACCCTCTTCCCCTACCCCTCTGTCCCTCTTCCACCACTCCCGCTACCCCTCTTGGGGGAGTTTTGGACACTCAGAGAATATGGGAACGAAAGTAAAGATAGGTAATGAGGCATGGAAGCAGCTGTGCTCTTATTGAATGGCAGAGCAGCCTAAGTCAGATGCATACCTCTCTCTCACTGACATACATCTTCATTGGTACTTTCGGATTCTTCAGACATGATTATCATTAAATATTGCCAGAGCTCTCCCTTATTGTAACGATTTTAACAATTACACACATGCACGTTCAAGCTGAGTCAGGAATGGCAGCTTAAGCCAAACCATCCTGCAATATTTGCCCGTTATGCCCAAGACAAACTATTTCTACATAGAATGAGAATTGAACATGAAAATCCACCTCTTTCTGTTTATTCACTGCTTAACCAGTTGAACCACCAGATGCATTATTTATTGCTTTTCTCAATAGGAGTTTTTTAATAGAAAATAAATAATAATTCACTTTTTCCCCATTTCCCATCATTTTCTGAAAGCCATGACTAAGTTTCACAAGTAATCACATAGCTCCTCAGTGAAACTGTTCTTTTAACCATCTTCACTTCCGCTTCCATGCACCTTGTACTCCCTTTCTATTCAAGCCTTTACCAACTGGGTTTCAGCAATCTATGTAGGGGTCATTGTTAGAGAAGGCAATACGCTTCCTAGGAATTAACTAACGAAAGAGAATCTGGGTAAAATATCGTTGTGATTCCTGACATTTTATCAGTCACTGTATTGTTTGATACCATTCCTGATTGGGAAAGAAGTGGTGAAAGTGCAATATGACATTTAAATAAATTTACGGTTCACAACAAGAAGCATTGAGATTACAGAAATTATATTATTTTAATTTAAGCAAAGCAATGTATAATGGAGATGTTTTTCATTCCAAAAGAAGTAACACGTTTTCCTGTTTTAGGCAGTTTTCTTGCTAATTCTCTTGTAAACCACACCACCACATGTTGATGTCTGCCAAAAAGAAGAAAAAAAATGACTTGCGCAAGTTCCAGCTAATATTTGGAATTTATTTTAAAACTGAAAAATCACTTACCTCAATAAGATTTCCACCTGAAATCTCTGAAGTGTGGTGATAGTTTGGAAAGTCGCAAACAAGTGCATTTCCTTCCATTTTGACTATTGCCTGATATATTAAAAAAACAGAAAGGTGGGTTCCATAGAGTTGAATATTTGTGACATTTTGTAATGAAAATTGTAAGAAAAATGTTTTTGTTTAGTTGAAACAACCAGTCTTAAGTGTATCTAAAATTATATTTGATAGAGATGAAATAAAACTAGCTAAACCTCTCCTGTCTCAAATGAAAGAACCATATGGAATGAAGACTAGAATGGAAAAGATGGAAACTAAGCAAATTATATAGTGAGGGGTGCCCTTGCAGCCGATCATAAGATCAATCCAAGAGAAACAAGCTATCGATCAATAGACAAATATTAGATCTAAACCATAGACATGAGCGTATGGAGAGGTGCAGTCCTATTGTTATTACATGCTCAGCTACTGAGCGAGTTATGTACACATACTGTACACTGTCACCTTTAGCCTAGGCATATAGATGACTACAGGAATTATTAAATTGGAATCTGTAGATGACAAAGAAAGTGAATTCCTGAACAATCTCAGCACTGATCTCATGAAAAACCTACATTCTGATTAGCCATGTTCCCAAGTGAAGGTGGATGGTCACATTTGCTTAATAGGTGGACATTGGATAATAATTGCCACTTGTTATTTCTTAATGCTTTGCTTACTCATGGGGGTGGCATGGTGGCGCAGCGGTAGAGCTGGTGCCTTATAATGCCAGAGACCTGGTTTCAATCCTGACTACCAGTACTGTCTGTACAGAGTTTGTATGTTCTCCCCGTGAACATGGGTTTTCCAATTTCCTCCCACACTCCAAAGATGTACAAGTTTGATTAATTGTACAAGGTTAAGTTGGCTTCGGTAAAATTGTAAATTGCCCCAAGTGTGTAGGATAGTGTTAATGTACAGGGTGATCGGTGGTCGGTGCGGACTTGGAGGGGCGAAGGGCCTATTTCTGTGCTGCATCTCTAAAGTAAACCAGACATTAAAATGATCTCAATGTTACCAAGTAAATCAAACATTTTCCAGGCTCACCTTGAATTTTTTGCCATCCATGGTTTCCATATCTGATTCCTGACCAATAGCAAATGTGTTCTTCATGGTTTTTCCACCAGGATAAATTTGGATCCAGGTAAAATAATTTCCATTTTGGGTGACGTCCGTAATGACCTTGGCGTTCCTTCCCTTTTCAATGACATCAGCAGAATACTCTGAGGAGAAATAATCAAGTTTGGCCATCTTATTTTACATTGCTTCAAAATCTATTTGTTTTATTCAAATGTTTTTTTCACAAAATAATTGTTCTTAGCAACTGTGCCTTTCATGTACTAACCGCTGATGCTTGGTTCTCCGGTCAAGGTTAGAGTAAAAGAGAAGTGGGCACCAATTAGAACAGTAATGCCAGGGTGGATGAAATCCTGCCTGTGATGATTCCGGATTTCATTCTGGCTTATTTTGTGCTTCTGATGAAATCAGTGACTCGGATATAGAATTCAAACAAATTATTAATATTTGCAGATCGATAAAATCAAATAAATGGAAGCCTGATAACCTTATTGTCAGAGGTGGAGATAATTTGGATTGAATTTTGCCTTCAGTTGCTAGTGCTCAATGCATAGACTAAATGACTGCACTCTACCAAAATTCAATTCAATTCTATTGACTTGAGCAGCCCATATTACATCATTGTTCAGCATAAATCTGAAAACCGATGAAGCTGGAACTCAGAAATAAAAACTGATCATTTGGGACATACTCAGCAGATCAGGCAGCATTGGAACAATAAAGAGACAGCCTCTCAGATCAATTATTATCTTTTATTTTCTTATGAAAGGCCATTGACCAGAAATAACTCCCCCGCAGATGCTGCCTGTGGCACCCTGACGCAGCGTGGAGCTGCTGCTTCCTCACAGTGCCAGAGACCCGGGTACGATCGTGACTACGGGTGCTGTCTGTGCAGAGTTTGAATGTTCTCCCTGTGACCTCGTGAGTTTTCTACCATATTCCAAAGACGTGCATGTTTGTAGGTTAATTGACTTCTTTCAATCGTTCCTAGTGTGTAGGATGTGTTACTGAGATAACATAGAATTAGTGGATGGGTGATCTATATTTGGCATGGACTTGGCGGGTGGTATTTCCACCCTGTATCTCTAAACTAAACTTTGAGTTTTCTAGCATTTTTTTTAATTTATAAATTTTCTATGGTTTGGGTTTATTTACTCCAGTAATTACACAATTGATAGATGGTCTCATTATGATGATGGGTTGAGATAAAACTTTAGGCTGGTCCAGTTCTAGAATTATTCTGTAGATTTTCCAAGTTGTACATTATTTTAGTCAATTTTTCCTGCAACATTCTGTGGATTAAAAAACATTTAAAATAGTGTGTGCTTAAGTTCTCAAACAATTTTGCTGAGATGGAAGAAAATTGATAGGAATTGACTTAGCTTTAAAGCTGACCTGTCCTTCATTGAGAACCACAAAGAACAGGAGTAAATATAATTTTTCAAGACTGCAGTAATAGAATAAGTCTCATCTCACACAACAAATGTTTTTCACTGTACCTCGATACATGTGACAATAAACTAAACTGAACTTATCTGAGAATTGCATTGAAACGAGATGTTCACAATGGCTTTGGAGGGAAATTAAAATTGCTGCTTTATTGCCAGTAACAGCTTAAAGCAAGTTTTAATTAAAAAAACAATCTTTATCTAAAATCTGCAAAATGCATTCGTGCTGCCGCACATGCTCTGCATCAGGTGTGACTTAAGTTCATTGCCCTGAAAAAGGTAGATCAGGTGGCAAGAATGTTTGCAACAATTTACCATTCACATTTTTGCATGCATTATTGGTTACCAAGCAGAATTAAATAAAACTTACAGTTGCAAAGTTAAACCAGTTGATCTTTAGAAATGAGTTGCTGTTCAACTCAGTAAATCAACTCGGGACCATCACTTGCACAACAATATTATGTAAAATAACACACATGAACCTTTTTGATCCAACTATCAATGTAAATTGGTATAACTTACTCAGGACCTTCATGAAATCTTCATAATTTTCCTGACTTGTAACTTCATATTTTCCGGTGAAAGCCATATTGCTACAGTTGTGATCAGGCACAGTCTGGAGATGAAGAGACCAGTGAATACAATGACCAGACACCCTGGCTATATATACAGATTTAACAGCCACACCTCAGTGATTAATTAACCAGAATTTTTATTTTTGTGTGTATAATATGAGGCAATTACATAATTTTATACCACTAAATGTATAATGTCATTGACCCAGAAGGCATTGTCCTTAAACATAACTGATCTAAAGATGAATTGGTTCAACTTTGCAATAAAAGCCCTAGATAATGTTGTAAATGTGCAATAGCTCAGCTGACTAAAAGGCAGACAGAAAATTCAACACAGCAGTGTGACTCTTTACCAGAATTAGTGGAACAAAAGTACAAAATATGTATAATTCGTTCTCACAAATCACAAAATAGATTGTGGTAATGCACAAAACAATTTCATTCAGGATCACACCTGTGCTGATTCCCTAAATCATAATTCAAGTTAATCTGCTGTTCTCTCTTCCCTTTGCTCTCCAATTTAAGAAAGAATTGGCAGGATGTCGGAGAACCAAATCCTAACCACAATGCGCATGGCAGTTGTGATCAGGCAGAAGAAAACATTACTGATGCTTATACTCTCCTTAGTCTGCCAATATCCTTGTCTGAATTCTATGAATTTGGTGTTGATTGACAATTAAGCCTTGGTCTACTCGGCTCAGTCCTTTTTCATTGGAATTTCTCTGTGAAAGACTCATTGGTGATGGTGCTTCTCCACTGTTTTATGCTGGACAGTTAGCCACCAAAAGAGAGGCTTGGCAAGTGGGATCTCTTTTGTAAATGTTGCACATTGGGTGAATTGTTTGATTTGCTTTTTCATCGTAAAGCTTTCCTAGCTGAGACTATCCTGCATAATACTTAGTCCGTCTAACACAACTACATTCGTTGTGGAAATTACTTTCAAAGGATACCAGGATTTATTTTTCATTTCCGTGAGCAAGTTCTTGTTCGTTTTGAAAGTATTTTTGGATTGTCCAATGGATACAATTGGATACATCCCGTGCTTGGAAAAAAATGTGGGTGTGTGTGCAGATAAGATTAAGCAGCATCCAAAAAGGGGGGGGGGGGGGGAAAGAGAGGGGGGGGGGGAGGGGGGCAGGGGGGGAGAGAGGGAGGGGGAAGAGAGGGGGGGGGCAGAAAGAGAGGGGGGGGAGCAAGAGGGGGGGGGGGGAGAGAGGGGAGAGAAAGGGGGGGGGGAAAGGGGGCTCACCCTGACATAATCAAACCCGCCAACAAGGAGGTGCCGTGGTAGTCTGGCGCACTGACCTCTACCGGGGCTGAGGCTAGGCGTCAACTCTTACACCTTCTCCTACTTATCCTTGGAATATGATCCCACATATGAGCACAAGGCCTTAATCTCAAAAACCATTACTGATTTCATCACTTTTGGCTGTCTGCCTTCCACAGCCTTCAACCTAATTGTTTCCCAGCCATGCACAGCCCTTCCTAACCTTCTCCGCAAAATCCACAAACACAACTGCCCTGGCAGACCCATTGTTTCTGCTTGCTCCTGTCCCACGGAAATGATTTCCACGTATCTCGACTCCATTTTATTCCCTAGGTCCAATCTCACCCAACCTATGTCCAAGATACCTCACATGCCCTTCATCTATTTAATGACTTCCACTTTCCCCACTCCCTCACCTTTACTATGAACGTTCAGTCACTCCACCTCCATCCTCCACCAGGAAGGCCTTAAAGCCCTCAGTTTCTTCCTCGACCACAGAAACATCAAATTTCCCTCTACTCTGCCAAGCGGAGCTGGTCCTCACCCTGAACAGCTTCTCCTTTGACTCCTCCCACTTCCTCCAAGTCCAAGGCATAGCTATGGGCATCCGCATTGGTCCCAGCTATGCCTGCCTTTTGGTACGTTGAACAATCTTTTCACCAGGCGTACACTGGCCCTATCCCCAAACTCTATTTCCGTTACATTGATGACTGCATCGGTGCTACATCCTGCACCTATGCAGAACTCATGGACTTCATCAACTTCACCACCAATTTTCATCCTGCACTCAAATTTACTTGGACCACCTCCAACACCTTCCTCCCCTTTCTTGATCTCAGTCTCCATTACAAGAAATAGACTATTGACTGACATCTATTACAAACCCACTGTCTCCCACAACTATCTCGACTACACTTCTTCCCACCCTGCTTCCTGCAAAGACTCTATCCCCTATTCGCAATTCTTCCATCTACGTCGCATCTGCGGCCAAGATGAGGTATTCCTTAATAAAACATCTGAGATGCCCTAATTCTTTTGGGAATGGGGGTTCCCTTCTCCCATCATAAATGAGGCCCTCAGTCGTGTCTCCTCCATGCTCCGCCTTTGATCCCCCCCACCCCTAGCTAGTCACCCTAAACAGAGACAGTCCCCCTAGTCCTTGTCTTCCGCCCCATCAGCTGATGCATATAACACACAACCCTCTAAAAGTTCCGCCACCTCAACGGGATCCCACCACTACCCACATTTTTCCATCTCCATCACCTTTCTTCCTTCCACAGAGACTATTCCCTCCGCAACTCCCCTGGTTAACTCATCCCTTCCCACCCAAACCACCCCCTCCCCAGCTGCAACCGCAGAAGATAGTTGAGAGAGCTGCTTCTTCAGTATGTGAACCTTCCAACAGGTCAAGGGAACTGTCATGCAGGCTAACTCTGCAAACTGCTCCCGTTATATAATCGGAGCATCCCAAACCTAGAACCTTCTTGGTGTGTATGAGTTTATATCACACACATCATGCTTTCAAAACTGTTAGGCAACCAGGATTCCAGGCATTATATCTTTCTACTTTGTTGTCTTTATTGCCAGAATTTGACACAAATTTCTAGATTTAGTCAAGGGAAACCAATAATATTGCAAGCACCAATTGTTGTGGAAAATGAAGGGATAATCAGCAACAGCAAAAATGGAAACTAAGGAGAAAATCCTGGGCATCTGAAAGCACAAGATTCCACGCAGCCTGGAACTTTGCATAGCTGGGAGGCTTGTTTAATAAGTTTAAGCTTCTTCAGACATACAGCATTTCTCGTTTCCCTTGTCCCTGTCCAGTTTGAAGAAGGATCTCGAAACGAAACGTCACCCATTCCCTCTCTCCAGAGATGCTGCCTGTCCCGCTGAGTTACTCTAGCTTTTTGGGTCTATCTAAGGTTTTTCAGCATTTTTTCCCATTACTGCCAGTTAGATTTATTTTAATATCCAGTTATGAATTCTATTGCTTTTAATTTTAGTTCTACTTAAACTTATTGCATTCAGGGACTTCCAGTGGCGCCATGGAGCAGTAAGCAGGCGTTCCTTTTAGATCCGCTCCGCAAAATGTTCTCCGTTAAAACACATTAAAACACCTGAAAAGTAAAACGGACCGACTGAAAAACACTTACCGGCAGATGCCCGACGTCGCGTAAGTGACGTCATCAGAAATCGCCGTATACCGAATGGATACCGGTATTTTAAATGAGTAAACGGACTTTGCCGACTCAACCTCAGACCAGACAAAGAACCCGACTGGAGGTTGTTCAACGGCTAGAGAAAGTAACCTCTGAAGAATCTGAGGGAGAATCTGAACGAGAAGGACTTATTCCTACCATGGAAGAACATATAAAACAGGAACAATCTTTAAGACGGGCTATGGCAAAATACTTTGGTGATATTCTGACTGATCAGCTGGGAAAGCTAGAAACAAGAATGGATGTCAGGAATAAGGAAATTTGTGGAAAAATTGACATTCTACAAGATCGCGAAGAGGTAAATACCTTTTTGAAAGAAGAAATCAAACGGGTTGATGAAGATCTTAGCAAAAAGTTGGAGCCCATTCTCCTCACTTCAAAAAAACAAAACAAAGCTATCCGAGAACTTGAAGTTACTACTACGGACATCTCTGACACAACGCAAAGAGTGAAGGAAGACCTAGACCATGTTTCTGGGCAACTGGCCCGAATGACCGCCAAATGCCTAGATCTTGAAGCCCAGTCCAGATGCCAAAACTTAAGAATTGTTGGAGTGAAGGAAGGGAAGGAAAGTGGAAAAGACTCTCTGGTCTTCACTGCCAACTTACTTCAACAGGTATTTAATCTGCCTGAGAGACCTAAAATTGATCAAGCACATTGAGTCCAGAGAGCCCGATCAGGGGTTGGAGCCCCACCAAGACAGATTATTCTTAAACTACACAACATAGCAGTTCTTGAAGACATCATGAAGAAAGTGACAACTGCATGAACCCAGATGTTTGAAGGAGAAAACATAATATTCTTCAGAGATTATCCAGCAGAGGTGGTCAAGAAGTGAGCTCTCTTCAGTAAGACACATCTTATTCTCAGAGACATTCCAGGCCTGAGATATGGAATAATGTATCCTGCCAAATTTAGGGGTCACATACGAAGGATCGGAGCGTTTCTTTATTGACCCAGAAGATGTATTTAAATATGCACAAGAGTTAAAAAAAGGACCGAAAAGGATAAGTAGAATGACATGGCTCTGTTTGATTAGATTAGATTAGATATAATTTATTGCCACACAACCAGGGTCGGTGGAAATTTGGGTTGTCAGCAGCAGTACAATAATAAAGAACACACAACCACAATAAAACTGTAACATAAAGCATTCATCACTATGGTGGAAGGCACAAAATTTGGCCAGTCCTCCTCCATTTCCCCCCCATGGACAGGACCAGAGTCCAGAGTCAGTCCAGGATCGGCTCTTCCTCACCGGAGACCGCGGCTTTAAGATGGTGTAGGCCGATCGGTCGAGATTTAAAGTCTCCGCCACAGCCAGAAGTACCGTAGGCTGCAGGGCCGGCGGTCGAAGCTCCCCTCCAGGGGTGTTGGTAAGTCCATGCCGGACCCGCGGTAGAAGTTGGCCGCGGGCCGGCAGTGATGGCTTCTTCTTCCCCCGGGTCCCCCACGAGGGATCCCGGGCTGTAGACGCCGCGCCAGCTGGAACTCTGCAGACTGCGGCGTCAGGCTGCGGCTTCAGGCTGCCGGCAGTCCTGGGCCAGCGAAACGGAGCGCTCCCCTCCAGCGAGGGCTCACCCGCTCCACAACGAGAGTCCACGCTGCGCCCACCGCTGAAGACCCCGGGCGTGTCTCCGGGAAAGGCCGCGCCGATCATTGATGTTAGGCCACGGGGGAGGCGACCTGAAAAAAAGTCGCCTCTCCATGGAGGAGGCGACCAAAGCGGTTTCCCCCTTACCCCCCCCCCCCCACACCACCCCCCAAACAAAACACACGAAGGAACATTAAATACATACTTTAAAACATACTAAAAAATAAAAAAAAGGTTGAAAAAACTGACACGCTGCTGACATGGCTGCTGCCAGAGCAGCGCCCCTCTACGACGCCCTACTGAACTTAAACTGAACCTGTTTGCTAAACCGTATGTTTAACATACACCTTTTATATGTATTTATAAGTGGAGACTGATATAATATGTTTGTTTTTTTTAAATAATATTTTTATTAGAAGTAGACATATCATAAAGTATAGCTACATATTATAGTAAAAAAACTTTTCATATACATCAGTCATACATCAGTCATACATTATTAAAATTTTCAATTGTCGATTACTTCTGCTTCTAGTGTTTTTTTTATATAGAAAAAGAGAGGAAGAGAGAATAAAGGGTAACAAATATTAAAAAAAACAAAAAAGGTGGAATGGATTACTTATAATACGTCATTGGAGATAGGTTCGTAGATTATAAAGTATGACTTTTCATCTAATCCTGAGTTCAAGTTTCAGTTGGGTTTTCCTGCTGGGCCAATCTATCCCGTCAGATAATTAATGAATGGAGCCCATATTTTATCAAAAAGTTCTTGTTTGTCCATTAAGACAAGTCTAATTCTTTCTAGATATAGGGTCTCCGACATTTCCACAATCCACATTTTAATTGTGGTGGTTGTAGGGCCTTTCCAACATTTTAATATTAATTTTTTCCCGGTTACTATACTGTAATCGAGGAAATTTATTTGGCTTGTTGTGAGTGTTAAACTTTGCTCTAATATTCCAAGTATTATTAATTTTGAGTTTGGATCCAGTTTTGTATTAATAACTTCTGAAATTATTTCAAAAATATCAGTCCAAAAATGTTTAATTTTTATACAATTTGTAAACGTATGTGTTAAATTAGCATCTAGATGTAGACATTTATCACAAATAGGAGAGATTTGTGGGAAGGTTCTATTTAGTTTTATTTTAGAGTAGTGTAATCTATGTGAGACTTTAAATTGTATTAAAGCATGTCTGGCATTTAACGAACATCGATGTATATGTTGTAAACTTTCGTCCCACAAATCTTTCGTTATAGGATGACCTAATTCATTTTCCCATGTGTGTCTATATGGTTCCGTCAGTTGATATAATATGTTTCATTATATAAAAATATATGTTAAAAGTTGCAAATAAGATGGCCGACAGGTTCACATGCGTTCATGTCTAGACACACTTATCAGAGATAGATTGGAATGTAAGCGGGTAGATTGCTCAAGGTCCTCGTGTTTATGAGGAGAATGTTTAAGATCCTTGAATTAAGCAGCACTGAAGACAATTTAAACCTATGGTAACGATATAACTTATTAACAAATTATATAACTAAATAATTAAGATTAACATTAGGTATTCGTTAATTCAATTTAAAATACAGCTATTATTCAAAGTCTACACTGAATAAGATCTTTCCAAATGTATCTCCTATTTGTGATAAATGTCTTCTTCAGGAAGCAACTATAACACATTCCTTTGTCTCTTGTATAAAGTTACATAATTTCTGGAGAGGAATTTTTGATATTTTTTCAAAAACACTAAAAATGAAATTGGATCCCGATACGGAATTGATTATTCTGGGCATGTCAGAAGCCTGCTCTGAGGTATCATTATTTCAAAGACGTTTCCTTAATTATGGCCTGATAACGGCGAAAAAACTAATACTCAAATTTTGGAAATATACATCAGTCCCTACTCTTAAGATATGGATTATAAACATGTCTAAATGCTACATCTTGAAAACATTAGACTTATCTTGGCAGCAAAAAACAGATCATTTTTCAAAGACATGGACACCATTCATTGATTTATTACAAGGATAGTATGGTACAACACAACTTTGGATTTAAATCTAATTACAGGTTGGGTGTGGTGGGTGGAGAGGGATGTAAGGGAGGTATATCACCACTTTATTCTTTCTTTCTCTTTTAGTCCTTTTATTTTTCTTATTTTTTCTATTCCTCTCCTCTTCCTTTCATTTACTCACTCTTTGGCTACACTACGTTGGTAGTCTAGGGGTTCTATCTTTGCACATATCATTTTTTCTCTTTCTTGCTTTTTCTCCTTTCTTTTCTTCCAACTATAGCTAAAAGTTAAAATTGGAGCTGTAGAATACTGTATTATTTCATATGCCATTGGTTCTATTTTTGCACATTTGCTTCTAATAAATTTTTAAAAATAAATAAATAAATAAATAAAACTTATTGCATTCAGCGTCCTGAGACAGTGTTTCTGGTGGTGACGGTGATGAACAAGCAGACTGTGACAAGTCTCCCAGCTATGCTAAGTTCCAGGCTGCGTGGAATCTTATGCTTTCAGATGCACCAGGATTTTCTCCTTCGTTTCTATTTTTGCGGTTGCTGATTATCCCTTCATTTTCCACAACAATTGGTGCTTGCAATATTATTGGTTTCCCTTGACTAAACTTAGAAATTTGTGTCAAATTCTGGTAATAAAGACAACAAAGTAGAAAGATATAATGCCTGGAATCCTGGCTGCCTAACAGTTTTAAAAGCATGATGTGTGTGATATAAAATTGATACACATCAGGAGGGTTCCAGGTTTGGGATGCACTGATTATATAGTGGGAGCAGTTGAGAGAGTCAGCCTGCATGACAGTTCCCTGGACCTGTTGGAAGGTTCACATACTGAGGAAGAAACTCCATCAACTATGTTCTGCGGTTGCACCTGGAGAAGGGTGATTTGGGTGGGAAGGGTCGAGATAACCAGGGAGTTGCGAGGGAACGGCCTCTGCGGAAGGCGGAAGTTTTAACGCTGGATTTGTCAGGATGGAAATCCAACTATCACCTGGGGAGACAACCGTCAATGTAATCTCACAACTGTTGGGTTGGGGAAGGTATTTCCTATTGAGGTTGATCTGAGTGCAAGATGCAAAATTAAAAATGGCAAAAATAGCTGGAAATTGAAATACTGTTCGTGATTTTTCTGCATAGAACATCGCCAGTTTCTCCAAGGTCAGCAGATTGCAGCACAAGATCCACCATATCTTGAAAAGTTTGAAAAGTGCATAATTTTGCTGGGAGACCATTACTTCAGTTTTTCTTTGCTGCACCACTGGCCTTTTTATAGGCCTGTTCAGAGCAACGATGGCAGACTGGTTTCCTTGACCTTAAAAAGTGATTACAACACCAATGAAATGTTTCAGCATGCAAACTACCCATTGAGGTCCCTTTGTTAAAACGTAATGCTGCACAATTGAAGGGGAAACAATTTAAAAGATAAAAGCTGAATAGTATTTTCTCCCTTTCACTTCTTTAAATTTGATTGCAATCCTGGCAGAGAGAGGGCATAGTAACGGCTTAGAAGATCAATTTTGCATTTGCATCATTAGATGATGTGAATAAAATAGTTTTTAGAATATTTACACGCATCTTCAACAACCCTTCCTTCCCATGGTGTGTGGGTATTCAGTGGGATCCCTAAGCAAAATACTGCATACGCAGTGTTTAGTTATGGTGCATTTCAACCACAACAGTCAGATGGCAGCTGTTCCATTTCCCTAAACATTGAGGAGGATGCTCGTGAGGGGGTGGACATACATATCTGTCGCACTGTATTTTCTGTTTCATTTCACTTTTCTTACTTTAGTTTAATTTAGAGATACAGCATGGAAATGACCTTCGGCCCATCCGTGTCCATGCTGACCATCAATCACCTGTACACTAGTTCTATCAATTTATGGAAGCCAATTGTCTTTGGAATGAGAGAGAAAACCAGAGCACTTGGGAGAAAAGCCATGCGGTCACAGAGAGAACGTACAATCTCCGCACTGACCGCACCCGTAGTCAAGATCGATCCCAACTCTAAGCTGCGCAAAATGCCACACGCAGCATCTGTGAGCGAGATAATATGTCTGGTACCCCTAGTTAGGATTGAACCTGGCTCTCTGGCTGTTGTGGGACAGCAGCTTTACCGCTGTGCTACTGTGCCGCCACAACTTTATTTAGTGTTTACTCTGAATGTAGTTTGTAAAATGAGAATAGTTAATGATTGTATTATTAACAAATGTAATCTGCAGACTCCTGAGGGTGACTGAATAACAACACTGTTCTGTGATCTATGATTTACAAAATACGTTGCTATCAGTTGATAGAACTTGTATGAGCCATACACAACACCATTGCATTTGGACTGAATGACGGTAGCTTTGGATAAAATTACAGAAGACATGAGAAGATTCCACAATTAATTTGATTTATTTATGCATTCATACATGGTAGCTGATTAAACCTGCCTACACCTGCACATTGAACATATTTCACTCATTATGGTATTCTTCCACTGAATGAATAGTGCAACTAGGATAGCAAGAAAGCATATTCCATCCTCAAGGAATAACGATATATGAGGATATGATTTCAGGGCAGAAATTTAGCATTAATGTCACATAGATTTAATTCTCTTTATTTGTCTGGAATTACTAAATGCAAGCAATATAAAAAATGCTGATGATTATTTTTTTAATAGCAAATCTTAACCTGTGGTCCTTTCCATGGAACAAATAATCAGTATCCTGAATTGTGTTTTACTGCAGTGTTGTGCTGTCATCTGCCATGATCCTGGCTTCATCTTTTTAAGTTTTTTTTGTGTGGAGTCTTTTTAAAGTGATCTCACCGGACACTGCAGTCTGTTTAAAAAAAAAGGTTTGTGACAATAAGCTTATAAGTTCATACAGCAAAACAATCTTTTTATGAAAATGGAATTTAAATTATAAATGTTTAAACCAGCCACTCACTTCAATCAGTTTGCCTCCTTCAATCTCAACTGTATGAGTATACTTGGGAAAATTCATAATGAGTTTTCCTCCTTCGAGTTTTACAGCAATCTGAAGAAAAGCAAAAGGGATTTTTAATTTGCATAATAGGAACAGCTGATTCATCCTAAATAATGTATGCCATCATAGATTCCATCTGAGCTTCCTCCCAACTATCTGCAGCGAACTCATCAGTAAACGTGCTATACTTTCCTTTTTCATGCACCTACACAGCTTCCCTTTAGATGTATCTCGGCACCTCACCTCAACCCGACTAAATTCCACAAGAAAGCAATGAACTTTTCAGAACCACCCCCAATGACATTCCGGCTATCCCTAAATTAAGAGAACTGAATGTGGGACACTCTAGGAGTACTCAAAAGTGCAAATCATTGATATAATTTATCCTCAATGCTCAGCTCACAAACTTAATTCAAACGGATAATGGAAGTGCATGGAATTCCAAATATTAAAGATTAATACAAAATTGAAGCAACAGTGAAATTCATTTTTTCAGCTTTACCTTAGCTTTTTCACAATTCAGCATCTCAAATTCTGATTCCTTCCCGACAGTAAATTGATTGGTTGTAGTATGACATGGATAAATTTGAGACCATGTAAATCCATCACCATTCTGGGCAATCTCTGTGTCAAACTTCACATTCTTCCCCTGTTCGATGCAATCTTCAGGCACACCTGCATCATGAATAATGCATCAAATGAACACAAAGTCCTACGATGAATAATACAACTGAAGTTCCTCATTCATTTTCATAGGTTAGTTTTCTTGCAGGTGGTCTTTAGAACATTTTAATTGTGTTAGAAATAACAACTTCCAACAGTTTTGAAGAGCTAATGACTAAATCTAAAATGAGCATAGATAAATAGTTATGTGTACGAAGGAACAGCAGATGCTGGTTTACACCAAAGATAGACACAAAATGCTGGAGTAACTCTGCGGGTCAGGCGGCATCACTGGAGAAAAGGAAAGGATGACGTTTCGGGTCAAGATTCTTCTTCAGACTGAGGGGAGAGGAAAACTCGAGGTATGAAAAGGTTCAGAACAAATCAGAGCCGCCATTGCCGACCAAGGAAAGGTGGAGCTCACGATGATCCATTGTTGGCTGTGAAAGAGGTGGTACCGAAGGGATATATGGATGGGAATAGTTGGACCAGCAGGATGACTGGGGTGGGGGAGGGGTGGAGAGAGAGGGGTTGCAGGGGCTGCATGAAATTAGAGGAATCAATATTCATACCGCTGGATTGTAAGCTGCCCAAGCAAAATATGAGGTGGTGTTCCTCCAATTTGCGTGTGGCCTCAGTCTGACAGTGGAGGAGGCCCAGGACAGAAAGGTCAGCATGGGAAGGGAAGTTAAAATGCTTGGCTACCGGGAGCTCACGTATGCCAAGAAGGAGCGCAGGTGTTCAGCAAAATGATCGCCCAGTCTGCACTTGGTCTCGCCCATGTATGCGAGTCCACACCGAGAACAAAGGATCCAGTGGATTAGGCAATTGAACCTCCATCTAAACCACCAGTATACTGATGATTACTGGCCTATTCAAAACCTAATAAACTGCCCTTGTCACGTTTAGTTTCAATTAGAACATAGAACAGTACAACACAGGAATGGCCCCTTAGGCCCACAATGTTTGTGCCGAACATGATGCCAAGTTAAAGTCATGTCTATACATATCCTCTATTCCTTGTACTTCCATGTGCCTACCTAAATGTATCTTAATTGTCACGATCGTATGCGTCTCCACCACCACTCCTGGCAATGTGTTCCAGGCCCCTATCACTCCCTGTGGAAAAAAAAAGTTGTTCCGCACATCTCCATTATACTTTACCCCTCTCAATTTACAGCTAGGCCCTCTAGTGTTGGATGTAATTAAAGTGGATTAGCTGTAAGAAATACTGTAAATAAGGAAGGATTAAATAAATCAGCCATTTGGATCTAAAATAAAACTACGAAAACCTCCATGTATGCAAAGGCAAAATAATATCTTGAACAATGTACACATGTTGATGAAGAGATGGGCAAGGTACAGAGAGATGAGGAGAGAGATTGGAAGCGAAGAACAGAGGTGGGGACACAAATGCAAGCACAGAAAAGATGGGGCAAAGAGAAAAGAGAAAAGAAGAAAAAGTAACACCAAGGAAGGAGAGAATTTTGATGGAAATATGGGTTGAGTGATGAATGTGTGCTTGATATTATTACAAATATGTTTACAGGGTTAATATTACATTAAGGACATCTGTGACTTTTGAAGCTTGAATCGCTTATAAGGTAGAATTTGTTTAGGACAGTGTGTGCAAACTAAAGATGTTTTTTTATTCAACTTAGAATAACATGCCCAGACCTGCCATTACTCTAAGGATGACACGTCTCACTGATATTGGTTCATCTTGTTATAAACCCCAAGAGTATTTTGAGTCACACTCCATGTCGTTGGTTCTAAGTGAACAGGTTTTATATTAGGCCTTATTATTATACAGTTCATAGTAAATGGCAGTGTCTCTATAAATCAAGGCTTCAGGGGCTTTATAAATGAAGTTAAAAATATAGACATTTCTTGCTAGAAAAAGTGACCAAAATAAGGCAGCCAGTATGACTTTATTAAAATTTGATTATATTGAATTCCTCCTCGAGATCAAATAAGTGGAATTGGTTACTGACTTCTCATATTGAATTATTAATTTATTCTGCCGTGTGCTATTTTAAAAACTTTCTTCATGGAACAGTTGACATGGCAGAAAATGAAATGTTTCCCTGACTGGTGATGCAAGTATCCAGTACTGGGCAATCTGGATGCCGTGTTTGCCTGTTATGAATGTAGAGGGCCTACATTGTTAGTTTGAAGCACCCTGATTGCTGCGATGTGGCCTCAGGGGCAGCACGTCTTGTGCTGCCCTCCCCACACACCAAATGCCCTTTAAGAGCCAGCAAAATTGTGCCTCCCGCTTCGTCAGCTGTCAAGGTCAGAAGCAAGTAAATGCGATTAAGAATGAAAGAAAGAAGTTCAGAAAATTAAACATTTTTAGATGGAGACACAAGAGACTGCAGGGTCCAGGGTCAGGAAGCCTGGGGTCCTGATGTCGCACAGGAGGGCTGCCGAGGACAAAGGGGGATCCGGAGTGGAGGGCCATTGAGAACAAAAAGGGGGGGGGGGGGGGGGGGGGGACCTGGCATGGGGGGAGGGGGGGTGCCGAGATCTAATAAGACTGGGCACGGGAGGGGTTGGGGGCGACCTCTGGGGCAATAAAAAAGGTACTTCGTAACTTTGTCTGCGCCCTTTTACTATTTGTATGCGTAGGTATATAAAACAAAGCATCTCACTGTGACTTGTCACCTTTGACAATAAAAGTATCTAATCTAATCTAATCTATTTTTTGGTATAAACCAGCATCTGCAGCTCTTTGTTTCTACATATTGAGTATAAAAGTTGGGATGTTAAGTTATAGTTGAACAAAACACCATGCTATAGGAATGATGGTGTTCAATTGAAAAGAGTGCAGAGAAGATTTATGAGAATGTTACCAGGACTTGAGGGCCTGAGCTCTAGGGTGAGGTTATGCAGGCTTCAACTTCAATCCTTGGAGTGCAGGAAACAATAGGATGATCCTATAGTGGTGTATAAAATCATGAGAGGAATAGATAGGGTGAATTCACAGTCTTTAACCCAGATTAGGGAAATTAAGAATCAGAACACAATTTAAGGTGAGAGGGGATAGATTTAATTGGAACCTGTTGAGCAGCTTTTCCACACAGAGGGTGGTGGGTATAGGGAATGAGCTGCCAGAGGAAGTAGTCAAGACAGGTATGATAACAATGTTTAAAATAAATTTGGACAGTTGCATGGATGGGAAATATTTAGAAAGAAATGGGACAAAAACAGGCAGGTAGGATTAGCATAGATGCGGCTGGGGCATCTTGGTTGGTTGGCATGGATAAGTTGGGCTAATGGGCCGGTTTCCGTACCGTGTGACTCTATGAACCCAATGAGTCAGGTAGCATTTGTGCAAGGAAATTGACCAAACAACAATTCCATCTGAAGAAAGGTCCAAAATTTTCCTAAGTTTGGCAGATTTGGTGTTTTTTTGGAAAGGTACACACTGCTTAACAAAACCATTTTGCTAAATTAATGTAGAGATGAAATACACTGCTCTGTGGAACTGACCTGTACTTTCTGAATATTTTGACGTTAATTAAATTTCAGTTTTTGCTCACTCAGATGCAACGCATGGAAGGAAACTATTCAGCCTAACACGTGCACTTCTCTTCAATTTAACTACTCGTTTAATTTCATTTCCCAATTTTTTGTATAGGTAATGAGGTTAATAAATAGTAATGATCCTCCTGGACCAGATTTATTAACCAGTTGTTTCTGAAAGAAGTCGCAGTGACTATCTTTTATCCATTACTGTTGCTTTCTCTCTTGCTGAGAGCAGAAACGTATTGACAATGCACTCTAATGCATTATTCACATCCTGATAAACAATTAAACACTCATGAAATGCTTGATGCATTTCACATCCAATTGAAACACATATCTTCTTAGCGTGAGAAAGATAGCTGCTTAAAAACCTTGGCTAAATTTACTCCTTCTGGACTGAAGCATGCAAGCCAATTGTCATGTATCAAAGATAAACTAAATCCGCACAGATTGGGATTTGAGCTGAAGAACTTTTTGTATCTATCGTTGGTTTAAACTAGCAAGTGCAGTTCCTTCCTACATATTTTGCTTTTCAAGGATAAGTCTGAAGAAGTGTCCCGACTCAAATGTCACCTACCCACATTCTCCAGATATGCTGCCTGATCTGCTTAATTACTCCTGCACTTTGTGTCTTTTAGCATATGCAGTTCCTTGTAAATACAAATTACTGACTGGATAACTAGGTCACGACTTAGTAAGAAAAGCATTTTATCTTTCCTAAACGAAGTACATCGCTTTTTCAATAATATCAGCCGAGCACAAATTTCACGCCTTCTTGCATATGTTGTGGTACTTGTTTAAAAATTGAAAAGGACAGAATGCTCACATCGTTTGATCAATATGTTTGATTCAATTGATGGTAATGGTATCATCACAAAGGATCTCTTACCCAAAGCCTTCATAAATTCTTCATAGTTTTCCTGATTCACAAATGTATACTTGCCACTGAAGTTCATTTTGCTACAAAAAGAGAATCAAAGATTTAATAAGTGTGGTGACAGTGAAGGCAGTCAGCACATTGTGATATAGTCAGTGTCTGAATACTCCCACTGCACCTTATGATAAATCACGAGCTAGACCATAAATCAATCAACATTGGTTATTAAACTATTTCATTAAGGTGGAGTGTGGCCGACAAAGGTTCTTAACTCTCTTAGCACCGAGAATCAAAGCACCTAGTTTGCTCTGTCAGAATCTCAAGGATGAGCACTGAAGTATGGGTAGGAATTCCAATGAAATTAAGAAAAGAGTGAAAATTGCTTTCATACATGATTTGATGCTTTGAATCTCTCTTTATGGGGACAACAGACAATCAGGTAATCAAAAAGAATGGAAATGATTCAGGAAGGAGTGTTGAATGGTTGCCTTTTTGGCTTTTGGAAACAGTCATTGATAACCTCGTGTTTTAAGTTCACATAAATTATTTTTTGTTTGTGGACATTCACTTTGTTACAATTGTTAGAGCCACAAAACTGGCCTTTCACAAGGCATGCAATTTTAGTCTTTTCTAAAGCTTTCAGACACTTAGTAAGGAATATGGATGGGTGTATTGCAAATCCTAATCCTAATTCATGCCAAGTCTGTTCAGACATAATTCCTGTTCATAGTGATCTACACTGACTCCCAAACAGGTATTAAATAAAATTGTACTCAAGTACTTACCTATCTAGGTAACCTTCCTAAAGTAACAACCTTCTGATCACAGTGTTCCTCCAACTGACCAATTTAGATTTGCTAACTACCACTGTTGAGTCCCTCCCATAGCTGACCAGACGTAAAGAGACTGCATAAACCTCTAACGACAATCGTGTCAATGGGGGAAACAAGTTAGGGGCTTGAGTGCTTCAGATTTGCGATAACAGACTTTTTTTCCTGTGGGATTTTCAAAAATAAAGATCTTTTCAATACCAATAAATTATTTTTTGCTACTGCAAGCTAAAATACAAAAGAGCCTATATTACACTATTTAACAAGGTATTGTTGTTGAGCAAATGTTAATGCAAGTGACTGCTTATCATTTTCATTGGCAACGCTCGGTTAAAGTAGCAGCTATGTTCTTAAAGATAATGGTGTTCGATTACCACGGGGAAACATGCTTTTTCCCCCCTGTATTGTTAAAATCCGAGACAGCTTTTTTGCCTGGTTGTTAATTTCTAAATAAAACTTTAAGTGAGTCTTTAGTTCCCAATCAAAATCACATTATAATCAATTTGGCCCATGTAATTCAAATAAAGTTCCCTAAATCATCACTTCCCTAAATTCATTTTGTCCTTTGGAAACACATGTTATAGCAGAACTACCTGTATTACTTTCATCAAATCACCTTCAACATACCTTCCTTCCCAAAACAATATCCAGGCAAAGTTACAGAATTCAATATAAATGAAAGGTTTGTCCCAATCATAAAGAAATGATTTGAAACAAATACTTTGTTAATGGTGGAAATTATTGATTTGAATATTAAGAGTCTAACAAGGAAATGGTGAGACACTGCTAACCATTAAGAGCACCCATGGACACTGGGGAGATGCCATAGATTAGTAACCAGACTCTTTAATGTTCATATTCAAGAAAAATAACAAAACTGACTGAATAGGTTTACTTCGGTACTTTGAGAAATAATGTACTTAAGTTATTGGAAATAACATTGAAAATTGTTTGTTCAATTTGCATGTGATAGTGAACTATAGTAGTCTTGGGGTCAATCCTGTCCTGAGAATTTTCATTGACAAACGATAAAGAAAGTCAATGGAAAATTGAAGCAGGTAGTCAAATTTTAGAATATAAGGAAGTTATCATCGAACAGTTCAGTGTTCTGGTCAGACCACGCCTCAGTTGCTGAGTGGAGTTTTGCTGATTGAGCATTAAGCAATATCTTGATAACAAAATTCACAAGAATTTTTAGAGCTGTGAGGAATTTAGAGATAATAAGAATTTTCAAAAGTTGTGTTGACGAGGAGATGTGCTTTATTAAAATGCAGGATAATTCAAATATTATCAATATTATTCAAGTACTATTTAAAAATAAACAGATAAAATAGACCAAGATAACAAAAAAGTCAAATGGCAGGAGGTTCTTTTCAACCATAAACGATCAGCACTTAAAATAAACATCCAGTTAGGATAGCAGAGGTCAAAACACTGGAATCGTTTATGAAGCAATCTGATGCAGCAATGGGCAGAATGTAAAGTTATTATGAATCTTATGAATAATGAAATGGTTGCCATGTGTGAGATATCCCAGCTTATTCCAGTTGCCTTCAATGTCAATCCATATCACACTCACATCAGAGGGCAATGAAAAATTTGCACCTTTAACATTAATTTAACAATGTTCTCAAGAAGCCCCCAGGTGTGATGTGAAATTGAAGAGTTTTATTTTGTGGAGGAGGAAATCTAGAAAAGGAACTGCTTCACAATTTTAAATGTCTAAAAAATTAAAGTGAGATTTAAGATATTGATAGTTGGATAACAGAATGAACTTTGTAATTCTTGATCTTTGTTAATTACTTGGCTGGTCTCATCCTTTGTTTATTTTTGTGTATTCATTAACTTTTTTTTAACTGAAAATACATCATAAATCCCACAATAGCAAAGTAGCTGGTGTGTGTCAGATGATGGCTTATCATTTAAAAGATTCAGCTACTTCACAAGATGAAAATGATTATACTTTTGAATGGATATTATCTGCACCAAAAAGATATAATGGTAAAAATACAAAAATGAAATTCCTGTCTGTAAACATTTTCAATAATTATCCTGTAATATTCACTGTTCCAATGAACATTATTATTTAGGTTTTCTTAATTTAGAATTTTCTGCTTCTCCACAGGAGAGTACAATGGAAACGTTTGTAGAACTGCATCCTCAAAGCTCCAGAGAGCCATGTGGAGGCCGTCAATGGGTACTTTTGAAATGGAGATTAGTAACTTAATTAGTAAGGGCATCCAGGGTTATGGGGAGAAGGCAGAATGGGGTTGAGAAGGAAAAATAGTAAGATTAAACGAGAACTTACCAGTTCGAAGTTTGATCATTATTTTATGAGGAGTACGTTGAGGGAATACGTGAAGAAGAACCCCGCCAGGACGCATGCGTGTCATTCTTCAAAGCAGCGGTGTGATATCACAGATGACTGTAATGACTAAACATAGTAGGTTTAGAGAAGGAGATACCAGTTGAGTATATGATCAAGGGTGGGAGCGGAGGGCACGTATTCCCTCAACATACTCCTCATAAAATAATGATTAAACTTCAAACTGGTAAGTTCTCGTTTAATCTTACTATTTTACTTCGGAGTCACGCGAGTGACTACGTGAAGATTTTAAAGCTCTGTGATTCCATGCCGTGGAAACGAGTCCATGCATCACATCTGCCTTGATTATGGGGAGAATAGTGTTAACATTATTAGACATCAATACGATATTGAAAAACAACGATAAATTTATTAACACCAAATTATAGCCCCTATTTATGGGGTAAGATTATATTACAGAACTTAAAATTGTTTCTGCAAATGTTCCAGGTTCAATTACTGGTTTGTTATAAAATCGTTGGAAAGTTTTCTCCGTTGACCATCCTGCTGCCTTGAGGATTTGATCCATAGGAACATCCAACTTCATAGCTGCCCATGTAGCTGCAGCCCTGGTGGAATGAGATTTTAAAATGTTAGTGTCTACTCCAGCCTTTATTAGGACCTGTTTTAGCCATCTCGAGATGGTCTGGCCTGTCATTTTTTTTGCGTGGGTGTTTGTAGCTGATTAAAAGTGCCATTTCTTTGCCTCTGATGATCTTAGTATATAATCTCCATATATAATAGCAAGTGTGTTACAATACAGAGACGATCATCTGTCGGGTAGGCCCTGAATTCTATTTTTAGGCCTGCTGACCCCTGTCTGTTCCGTTTGACTAATTCATTGATTTGAAAAGTTAAATTTCCAGATGAAGTAGTCATGTTGTCCAGCCTTAGTTCCTGTAGCGACTGGACCCTTTGTGCCGAGACCAAGGCCATCAGCATGACTGTTTTCATAGTCAGTATCTGTAGGGACAGAGCTGTAGCTGGAGACCAGTTTCTTAACATGGTCAGTACAATGCTCACATCCCATATTTGGGAGTACCTGGTTCTTGGGGGACTAACATTAAAAATGCCCCTCATGAGTTGTTTCCAGGGGGTGTGTCCCAACAGAATGCCGCTCTGTTCCTTGCCACAGGTATGTTGACAGAACACTTCTGGCGCAGTTGATGGCACTATAACTGAGCCCCTCATCGTAATGGAGGCTTGCCAGGAATTCCAGAAGACGGGATGTTCATAGATCTGTGGGTGATGTTATTGTTGTGACAGTGCATTTCCCATTTCTTGATGTACACAAAGTACTGTTTTTTGGTGGACTGTCTGTGGGCCGCTGAAATAATATCCACTGTTCGGTCCGTCAGTCTCAGGTGTAGTAGAGGTGCTTTCAAACTCTACAAATTAATAGGTTTATATAATTATGACATGGGTGACTTTCCCTTGTTACGGGATGAACCAGTAAATTAGGTCTATGATGGATGGTGATGCATGGTTCTAATACCATGTCGAGTATCACCGGGAACCATGGTTGAGTACGCCAATCGGGTACGATCAAAATACCAGACGCAGAGTCTTGCTGTATTTTCCTTACTACCCGACTGATGAGGCAGAAAGGAGGGAATGCATAAATAAACAATTTTCCCCCAATGCAGCGAAAATGCACCTGTTGCCGCTGCCCCAGGGTCTGGTTCCCATGAAACATAGTTCGATAACTGGTGATTGAGCCTGGATGCGAATAGATCAATATCTGGTGTTCCATACCATGCTGTAATTTCAGCAAATACTTATTTATCCAACATCCATTCGGTGTTTTCATTGAATTTGCGTGACCTGGTGTCTGCCACTAAATCTAATTTACCTGGTAAGTAGGTAGCTGATATCCAAATATCTCTCTGGATACACCATTGCCAAATTGTGTTGGCCAGATTGTCACATGATGTCGATTTGTTTCCACCCATATGGTTGATATATGCTACCCAGAACAATATGACTTAAGGCCATGGAATGCACCTAACATTTCCAGGTAGTTTATGCCTAGTGTTTGTAATAATGATGCCTCCTGTGCATTCCATCTCCCTCCACAGCTGGAGATGTAATTGGTAGCACCCCAACCAAGTGCACTGGCATCAGTTTGTAGTACCATAGACGGGTTGCTGATAATGGTTGGATTGGAACAATGCCCAATGTTCTTTCCACCATTTTAGTTCCATTATGGCCTCTGTTGGTAGCTTCATTGGTCTGTCAAAATGACCACCATTCATTTTGAGTGTTTGTATTTTAGCCCTCTGTAAATTTTGACAATGTAAAGGTCCGAATTGTGTGGCTGGAAACGCAGCCACTATTTTGCCAATTATTCTTGCTACCAATCTGATGGATGGTTTACTGATGTCAATGATTTTGCTGCAAGCCTCTATTAAGGCTGTAACCTTTTCTTTCGGCACTGACATGTGAAATGAGTTAATGGTGAACCCCAGATAATCCATTGTGGTTGAAGGCGTTAATTTAGATTTAACTGGATGGATGATAAACCCCAGTTTTTCAAATAATTGTTTTGTGGCTGTTACCGTTTGTTTAGCCAATTCCAAAGTTTTGCCCACAATAAGTATGTCATCTAGATTTGTTTCCGCAGAAACGCTAGGGCTGGTTTCAAAATTTTAGTGAACAGCCTGGGGGCTGATGTTAGCTCATTAGGTAGTGCCCTGTACTGCCAGTGCTGACCCATCCAGTTGAATTTTAAATAACATCTGTGGTCACCTCTTATGGGTACTGTATCTTATGGGTAAGGTTTCAATCTTGAAATGAATATATTGTACGAAAGTATTAAAATTAGTCAAATCTATGATGATGCGGCAACCACCTTCTTTCTTGTTTTTGATAAAGATATTGGACACAAATTCCTGTGATTCGTGTTGGGTTTTCTCAATTACTCCTTTTTTATAAAGCCGCTGTAGTTCAGCGTGTGCTTTTGATTTTTCTTTGCCTGTAAGCACGAACATTCGGTTAGGTACATGCTGAACTGGAGGGTTATGTTTTTGTATAAATTCTATGGTATATCCCTGGATACTGCTTAAAATATAAGTGTCGGTAGTTAACTTATTCCATACATCCAGATAGAAGTGTAATCTCCCACCAACCTCCATGCTCCCTTCAATTCGTAAGGAACCAGACCCACCTACCTCCATGGTTACCAGTGGTAGGTTTATTACTTTTTCGGTATCCTCCGTGGACGTTGAGGCGCCGGTGTCTGGGTCTGTAGTTGGGTCGGTGATGGAGGTTTGCGCATTTTCCAGGAAGGCCGGTCTGGGCCATGGCCTAAAAAAGACCGATGTTGAGTGTACCTGGCCTTCGAGCTTTCACCAGTTTGTCTTGTCCGACTGGTGGGTGCGTAGGGGTGCTGTTTCTGGCCGGAGTAGTTTTTAGACGTTGCTTTAATGAGCCCCAGGGTTTTAGCCTCTTCGTCAAGTTCTTTTACCTGTTTGGATAAGTCACCTCCAAATAGTAATATTGGTGATTTGGAGGTTCTGGGTTTGCACAGGCCTGCAAATTTGGGGTCTAAAGCTGGTTGGATGGCGCTCTTCCTAATACTATTTAACTCGTATTGGGAGTTGCAAAATAAAGCCAGTGCATCCTGCTGATCTTGTGTCATGTCTTTTTCGTTTATTGTGTGGGCGAAAGCTGTAATTCCCGCTGTTAGGACTTTCAGAACTTTTTGTAGTTTCAAGTCCCTGGCTCTGATTGATGCTCCGACATGTTTCCAAATACACTGGGAACATTCAGTGATTTGCAGTTCCCTGGTGGTAAGTGTCTTGCTGGGGTGTCCAATAATGCCTGTTCTTGTAGCTGATTGAAAGACATGTAGTCGATACTTGCAGCTATTTTAGGTTCCAGGTTTTCCCAGTTTGGTCAGGTAGAATGAACTGGGACACCATATCCAACATTTGTTTTGTTTTCTTGCACCCCATGCGCACTAGGAGTATGTTCTGCACACCCCTCTTCAGGGTCAGCCCAGAATTGACCCCCCCGTACTCCCCTCTGATGAGGAAGAAACACTGTGCAGCCCTACAAAAGGTACTGCTGTAGGACTTACTAGCTGCCCACTGTAACTAGTCTCCATCTCCCGGAGCTTGTCACTTTGGAGCATTTGCTCCATCAGCCGCTCCAACCAGCTCCAATGCTCTCGGGCATTGGCCACTCACGGCTACTCCTGTTCCTCAAGCCGCTCCAACCGGCTCCAACGCTCTCGGGCATTGGCCACTCACCGGCCCCAATGCTCTCGGGCATTGGCCACTCACGGCTACTCCTGTTCCTCAAGCCGCTCCAACCGGCTCCAATGCTCTCGGGCACTGGCAGCTCACGCAAGCCGCTCCAACCGGCCCCAATGCGCACAAGCACTGGCCGCTCGCGGCTGTTCAAAGTCGGACTCATCGGAGTCAACGACTCTGTCAGTTTTTTGCTTCGCTTTACCGCTCAGCCGCGGTGTTGATTTGGCCGGTGCGGGGGCGAAGTTGAGCACAGCTGTTGCCATTGCGGGAGATTGCTGCGCCGTTGGCCGCTGCTGGCTGCCCGCAACTCTGCGGTTCTCCCCCACCAGCTTTTTCGCAGCCTTCTTGTTTTTCTTGGATCTGTCCATGCCTCCACCTGTGATAATAGTAAGTGGAAAGAATGCAGAGTCTCCTTACCTGCTGTTCCCGGCTTTTACATTCTGCTGCTAAGGGGAACGTCGTTCCCCCTGCTGTGACTCGTTGCAATGCGTGTAGCGATATGACACGCATTCATCCTGGCGGGGTTCTTCTTCACGTAGTCACTCACGTGACTCCGAAGTAAAATAGATCAGCCATGATCGAATGGCGAAGCAGACTAGATGGGCCAAATAGCCTATGGCTCCTCTGTTTTATGATCCAATCCTGACTTTTGGTACATTGTGATGTCTGCACTTCCACTTGTGAATGGCTGGGGGCAGCACACATCCTAAACACATTAAGCGGATAACAAAGTTAATTACCACCATACATTTACCCCAGTATTTATCTATGTAGAATTTGTGAGAAGTTGACAGGAATGTGAGAATAAAATGGGATGAGTGTGAATGGGCGCTTGATAGTTAGTGTGGAGGACTTGATGGGCTGAAAGGTTTGTTTGGTGCTGTGTCCAGTGAATAAGGATCATAAGAGGCTTCAGCTGCACATAATTGGGTATGGAGGGGCCAATGGTGAGAGTACAGAGCTTAATCCGAGTGAAGACTCAGAGTGAAGAGATGCTGGGTTCTGGAGAGAAAAATACTAACAGCCAGATGAACTCAGTGGGTCGAGCAGCATCTGGGGAGAGTGGTTCTCTCTACCCAAAACATCGACAGTTCCTTTACCCTCACAAATGTTGCTCAACTTGCTGCATTCATTTTGCAGTCATTTTCCGCTTGAGATGCTGGGTGGCTGTCTCATATCCCTGTCCCTCCTGTTGCGGATCTTTGATTCCGATTGCAATCGAATGACGATGATGGTAGGAGTTGGGTTTTACTCAGCGGTCCGGTCATTAACTACACGTGATTTAAACTCTACCCCAAACACAACCTTTAAGGTTCAATTATTAAGCAACATAAAATGAATTGCAAATTCGCACAAAACGGATTCTTGGGGGCTTGTCTTTGCTATGTCGTCACGAAAAGACTCGCTCCCTCAGTTCAATGCATTTTTAAGGCAGCTTCCTGCCAACGCTGTTCTTTCACAGCAACTCGAAAGGAAGAACTTCATCTCACCGACTTAACCCTCAACATTGACAGCAAGAGAGCGGCGTTCACTCACCCAGGCGACTCGGGATGGGCTTCAGACCTCACAGCAAAGATCTTAGAGCAGAGCTGCTATAAGATCTTTGCCTCACAGTGTTCCGCTGATATCTCGGTGATCACCTCTCCGGCCCAACCCACTGACTCCGGGCCCCATAGCTTCACTTCCGTTACGCCATGGAACCTTTAAGATTACGTTTATCCACTTGTTTATTTGAAATGGGCAATGGGAATGTTTCATGCGTTAGGAGAACTAAAGCTATTGTAAGAGATTAGAACCGAGGGAAATTAGCTCAACTGTATCAGAAGTCACAAATTCAGCAGTAAATATATGAATGATAAAATGCACTGTTCGTCTCGGTCACATTCAACCAAACTCTTTAAAAGGACTATCAAAATGATGTCCTTGTACATAAAAGTAGTAGTGCTTGTTATCCTATTTCCTTGCATTCAATGTGTATTTTTAATAGTATAGCGCTGAAAAAGCACTGGTTGAATTTCTGGGACGCTGTTTAGAAGGGCTGAGGAACAAAGAAGATGGATTCGAAATGATTGGTAAAGAAAATAGGATAACAAGAGAAAAATGTGTGCCATGCAGGGAAAACTCGCGTTCTGACAGAAGGGTGGAAAATTAAAACACCGTTGCTTTCAAAACAATGCTTGAGGGTGGAACTTTCCCCATGGGGAAATGCTGTGAAATGGAACTTACGGGAATGCTCTTGGGGAGTGCCGGCCTGGGCTGAATGGCCTCCTCCCATTCTGTTACAATGCCATGATTCTTTCATGTTTCTGGTTGATGATCTTTCATTTGAACTGGAAATAAATCAGTGAGGTTTCAAAAATTAACTAGGAAACGGAGAGAAGGAAAGGGCAAAAGGGAAGATCATTAGCAGGGAGGAAAACAGCAAAGATTAAACAGTAAATAAATATGTTGAAAAGTAAAATATAATGACATTATGATAGCAACCAAAGGATGGGTTTAGAGTGGGTGTAAGTTAGTATTACTGAAATATTAATTCCCAGCACTTGCAGTCTCTAGTTTTAGAGGCCCTGGGCAGTGGTAACGGCAGAGGGAAAAAAACAGATTTTGCACTTTCTGCAATTGTGTGGAAAGGGAAGAAGGTGCTTGGGCTGATGTACAAGGAATGCTCTCCTTTGACTGTTCAACAGAAGGATGATAATGTGTTTCATTTTAGCATCATGCTGGAGATAAAAGTAAATTAAAGGACTGCAAGAAAATGATCCA
The DNA here is from genome assembly GCF_028641065.1 of Leucoraja erinaceus. Classification (NCBI taxonomy): domain Eukaryota; kingdom Metazoa; phylum Chordata; class Chondrichthyes; order Rajiformes; family Rajidae; genus Leucoraja; species Leucoraja erinaceus. The sequence goes on along the minus strand of NC_073387.1, from coordinate 29,384,993 downwards.
TTGAATGTGGAGACCGGTGGGCAGTGGAAGTCTGTCATGAAGGGAAGTGGAATATGGAGATTGGATGGACACAATCAAGGCCCAATTCTATTATTCGGGAAGGGAATCCTGGCTAAGAGGAAAATTTGTAAGGAGGTTTGTCTTCTGATCAGATACAATGGCAACAGAAGCTGAGAGATTGAATAGTGAATGTTGACTGTGGACTGGTTGGAAGTGTAGTCCATTCTGAATCAATGGGGTTTACAGTGAAAATTGATTTTAAGCCTTTCCCCAAAAATGAACATGCTTAAGTTGAAGAAGGGAAAGATATTGTTAGAGATGGGCTGTGTGATGGTGAATTAAGAGTATATATTGAAAACAAAGTTGGTGACATTTCCCAGTTCAGACTGAGAGGGGAAAACAACACTCATGCAATCATTAAAGAACTGGAAAAAGAAAAATTGTAGGGCAACTGAGCAGAATGGAATAAAAAAAGTTAGGCATGGCTAATACCCACTCAGTAACTGTATTTTCTGTTTCTAGAATACATATCATTTTACATTTGTAGAGCTTACAATGTGAAGGAAAAGGGAGGAGTCTTCCATGTGTCCTTGCACTATGTCTTCATCACTATTATCAAGATCAAGCTTATAATTAACTCTAACGTTGGAAAGCAGTTGATAAACCAGTTGTGATATTGCAACATAGCAGAACAATGGGATTTAGTAGAGCTGTTAGTTGCAGGTGTTGATTATTTACATGGATTCAACTTTATAATCACTCAGTAACTCAGATGGTCAGTCATCATCTCAGGAGGGAATGGACAGGTGGTGCTTCGGGTCGGGACCCTACTTTTATCTAAAACTGTTTAATCTAGGCAGTATTCAGTAAACCTCTTCTGCACCCTCTCCAAAGCCTCTGCATCCTTCCTGTAATGTGGTAGCCAGAAATGCACACAATATTTTAAATACAGCTTAACCAAAGTCCTTTAAAGCTGCAACTTGGTTTCCTGACCCTTATACAATGTCATGACCAATGTAGACAAGAATATCAAATGGCTTCTTTCCCACGATCTTCTTTTTCTGCCACTTTCTGGTTGTTATGTCAGGGACCACAAGATCCCTCTGTACGTTAAAGCTGATAAGGGTCTTGATATTTACTGTATACATTGCATGTGTTTCCATATATATCCAACTTTGTTGTAATCTTCAAAAAAAGTACCCCAGGAGGCTTTCTGTGCCAAACATTTGTTTGGGTAGGAACTCTATGGACAGTGGCAGTTTGGGTGGCAGAGTGAAACTTAAGAAACTACTCAAAGGAGGACCAACCCGAAGAATGATGAAAACCTTGGACTCCCCAGCAAAGACTACTCAAAGCAAATACTAAATAAACAAAGCAAGCCTCTATTCTCTATCTAGGGCTCACTTTTTAAAATAATTTGTCATTTGAGGAAGACAGGATGCAGCAAATGGCCTCCTTCTATATCATATGAAAATTTGAGATGTGATCCTTGTAGACACTCCGTGACCTTTGACAATACTGTGTATGGAGAGCCCTGGAACAGGTTTTCAGAGTGCATTATGCAAACTAAGTATGCAGCCACATTTAAACACTGAATAGAAATTCTTGCCCATGGTTTGTTAATTTTCTTAAATGTAATAATCCTACTTCCATTCACATTTAAGGAAACTACATAAAGTACCATGTTAAGATGTGATGATAACACTGTTATGTGTGTGTTGGCATCTGTTAGAGGTGATCCTGTTGGCCAGTCTATTGTCTTTACAGGATCACTCTGGCAAAGGCTTTTCCTGTAACACTCAGAAGTGAGATGTCCCTGTAGTTGTTGCAATCAGTGCTCTATCCCTTATTCTTATACAGTATGGCAATGTTGCCATTACACATGTCTTGAGGGACACCATCTACTCTCCAGCAGAGCAGGAGAAGGGTGTGCAGGTATTGCAAGAGTTGACAGATTGCACATCACACACAGGTGATATGCCATCCTTTCCAGGAGACATCCTGGCTGCCTGGCGATTGATAGCTTTATCCAGTTCATGCAAGGGAGGTTGTGGAAGGTTAATAAATGCCAGCGTACATAAATAAAAATTAATTTGTTTTGGGTGAATGTTTTGTTGAAGTTCTGTAGAAGAATGATTACAATAGTGCATTTGATGTTGGGTCAATGGTGTTTCAAGTGCCACATGATAAAGTAGCATTTGACAGACGTAAGCAAAATTGACGTCCTTTGAAATGAAAGGCACAATGCCTGAGTGAATTATGTAACAATCCGTGTAACTGGTTTGGAACAGAAATCAGAGGAAATTGTTGAGCAATTATTTTTCAGACTGGAGAAATTTGTGCATTGATATCACATAAGATTTGATCAGCTCTTTCTAGCATAAGGAATTTCAAAACTTAGAACCAATCTCAGGAGGATGTAAAGAACTAGGTGAAATTGGCATATATTTGGCAGAGAAATTTAAGGAGAATATGAGGAAGTCAAAATGTTAAAGTGACTTCAGGAATATAGAGACCAAATCTGAATGTGAGCAAGCAAATTGAGAGCTATCAAAATGTCAATACCTTGACTATAATGAAGGTCATAGAGTTCAAAAGTAAAAGAGTCGTATTAGAGATTTTTAAACAACTGCATAGGCCGCAGGGATGCACTGGTATACGTAATTCTGCACACAGAGAGTGCAGAATAAAATAAAAACTGAACTGAACTGAGTTGTGAGTCTGTGGAATTCTCGGCCTCAGAGGGTGGTGGAGGCCAGTTCTCTGGATATTTTCAAGGGAGAGCTAGATAGGGCTCTTAAAAATAGCGGAGTCAGGGGATATGGGTGCTGATTCGGGATGATCAGCCATGATCATATTGAATGGTGGTGCTGGCTCGAAGGGCCGAATGGCCTACTCCTGCTCCTATTGTCTATTGAAGACCAAGAAGAAAACATAAAGGAGATCAACCTCATAAAGTGTTTCAATGGTATAATTAAGAGAATGGGGGTCATGACAGAAGCCTCCTCGTGGTGATCCCCAGAAACGACAACACGATGCACTCTGTGATGCGTCAGGCAACCAATTCTGTCAACATGTTGGACGACGACAGAAGCCAACAGCGAGCTACACGTCAGCTGACACACGAGCGAACGAACGATTAAGGGAATATGTTTCTAAAGGTAGAAGGCCACAACTCAGAGCCAAGATGATTTCCCACTGAATCAGATAATCTTGAAAATAAGTGGAGCATATTTCTTGGAATGGGCAATTTGATAGCAGAGTCTACCCTAACTTTCGAAATGGAATTGAATGAATACTTAAATGGGGGTATTTTGCAGACTGTGGGGAATTAACAAAATAATGGGATTATGTGACTGGGTATGATGGACTGAATGACCATCTGCACTGCATTGTTCTTTTATTCTATTATAATCAGAAAATTATGCAATCCTTGGGTATTCTCAGAGAAGGTATACGGTTGATGGTAAGACCTTTAGTAGCATTGATATGCAGATGGATCTTCAGATCTTGGTTTTTAGGTCCCAGAAGTGGTAACACAGATATATTGTGTTGAAGGCACATAAAATGCTCGCCTTCTTTGGTCAGGACATTAAATATAAGAATCAGGAAGTCATGAAGCAGCTTTATAAGATTTTGGTTAGGTCACATTTGGAATATTGTGTGCAGTTCTGGTCGCCCCATTACAAGAAGGATGTGGAGGCTTTGGAGAGCGTGCAGAAGAGGTTGACCAGAATGCTGCCTGGATAAGGGGAGCACTAACTGCAAGGAGAGGTTGGACAAACTTGACAATTTTTCTCCGGAATGCCGGAGGTTGAGAGGAGACTTGATAGAAGTATATCAAATTATAAGAAGCTTGAATAGGGTAGACAGTCCGAACCTTTTCTCAGGTTTGAAATACCAAAGACTAGAGGGGATCACTTTAAAGTGAGAGGTGCAAACATTAAAGGATATGTTGGAGACATTGTTGGAGATGGTGGTGGAGGCAGAAACGATAGTGGCATTTGAGAGACCTTTGGAATGGCATATGGATTATGTTCAGGTGGATAACAGTTAGTCTTAGTATCATGATTGGCACAGACATTGCAGGCTGAACGGCTTGTTCTTAAGCTGCACAGTTCTATGTTATATGTTCATTCAAAACTGAATTGGGAAGAGATGAGCAAATTGCAGGATTGTGGTGATTGTGGTGATTGCGGCAAATTGTGCAAGTTCATGCTACAGGTGATTAGTTCAAATTATCATATGAACAAAGTGAACTTAAACTTAAAAATATCTGAGAACAAGGAACGACAAAATGGGGCAAAAAAAACCTAGGGAAGTTCAGAAAAATACTGTAATATGCACATACCTTAAAGGGATAGAGGAAGAACATATGGAAAGGCACTGATCAGAGATGGTTCAAACTTTAAAAATAAAGGGTTTAGAAAAGATGCCAGAGTTTTCAAAGAAACACATTAAAAAGTGAAAAAAGAATGAGAAAATAAGCAATGTAAGCAGCACATTAATTCATTTTGGTTTACGGGGTGAACTTAAAAGAAAAACTCTGGTAACTTGAACAGAGATCTGGTGTTACCAAATTATATAAATGAGAGTGCCGTGGGAAAGCTCAAGGGGATGGAGAGGATTGGAAAATACCACTTCCACATTGTAAAATGGCCCCCTGTACTCTTCTGCATGCCAAAGGCTTTGTAAATCTCATTTACAATCATGAATCGCTATTGGAAATCCAAAGCTTGCATCCCAATATAAATGGCCTATCCAAATCCCTACTTATTATCACTCGAAGGGTAGTCAGTATTGTCACAAATCTGAAAACAAATGAGTAGAACTTCTTAAATAAATAATTGCTCTGGAAATCTCACTAAAAATATCAATCAGAATTTTTAAGGATTCTATATATAATCTGCCTGTGGAATAAGAAGTATTTGAAAATTTTCGTCAATGTCTGGAGATATTCTCTGCATTACATTTAAATGGAAGCACAGATAATATGGCATCTGGTTAAGTATAAGATCTGTGAAAGCTGAATACTTAATCATTCTATCAAATCAGGAAGTTATGTTAGTAAATTAAGTTAATTCTTTATATTGAGGTTTAAAAATCATTTACTCATTTGGCCCTCTAACCTCAGCATTATGAGCTTATAGTTCATTCACTCAACAACACAAAATCATGAATTCTCATTACACTGGTGTTATTGACCTCATGAAACTCTCTAATGATCTGTTTATAATTGTAAATGGTATGGTGTGATTCTGATGAATCATTCAATCCCGTAATTGTGTTTCATCCATAATTAATCTATAATTTAAATATTTTATTTAAAGATCCCAACCACCCTGGCAAAAAAATGTTTCTTTCTTAGATTACTTCATTTACTTAATAGAATGCATTTCAGATTTTTCTGCTAATAGCTTTCATCCCAATTACTTTTCCATCTTAGAGCATTTTCTGTTACTCTTTAGCAATTAAATTAACACTTAAGAATTACTTACTTTAGTTCATGGAATAATTTTATACAGCAACTCAGCTTTTTTGTAATCATTTACCTACAATTTGTAGGAAAACACATCATGACTGACTCAAGAAAGCGCTTTTAACTATTAATTTCAGTCATAGATTGATACATTGAGTATCTGCGCAATTGCAGTTAAAATTCATTGTGAAAAGCTCGTTTGAGAACAAATCAATGAATGGGTACATGGCTACAGCCTGTCTGTTTTTTCCTATGTTTTTTTATTTTAGTTTGTCTAAATAGTTTTGTTTGGGGATTCTTTAGTTTTTCTATGTGGGGGAGGGGTAAGGGGAAACTGCTTCCCAGTCGCTTCCTGGCGAGACTGCGACTATTTCTCCGAGTCGAGTCCTCGCGGCCTACCATATGGATTGGCATGGCCTTTACTGCCGGAGACCGGGGACCGGACCAGAGCTTCGGCAGTGGCGGCGCTGGATTCACCGTGGGGCGGGGGATGCCTTCCTGGATTGCCGTTTGAAGCTTCGGAGCGTTGGGCCGCTGCTGTGGTTGTGGGGCTGTGGTTCACAGAGCTCCCAGCACGGGTGGTGCTGACCGATATTGCGGAGTCCCTGGGGCCCTTTACCGAGGGCCACCAGCGTTGAATCTCCGCCCGGCGCAGCCTTGGGACGTCGGGAGCTGCGGACTCTGGTGGGAAGCGGCCGATTTGGAGTCCAAGCCGCTGAGGTTGGCCTCCCGTTCCGACATCGGAGTGCCAACATCCCGGCGAGCGGGCCTGAGCGGCGGGGCTGCCCGTAGCGGCAACTGAGGAGGGCTCCGGAGGCCCCGTCCACAGGTGAACATCAGAGGAAGATGACTGACTTTGGTTCCTTCCCTCACAGTGGGAAACTTTTGATTCTGCTGTGTGGGGATGTTTTATGTTGAACTCTATTGTGTGTTGTGTTATTTATTTTATTGTATGGCTGTATGGTGATCACATTTCACTGTGCCAACTGGCACATGTGACAAATAAATGTATCTTCTATCTTGTATCTTGGGTAATGGCTAGTTTTAAATTAACCATATAACCATATAACAATTACAGCACGGAAACAGGTCCTACAAGTCCGTGCCGAACAACTTTTTTTTCCCCTTAGTCCCACCTGCCTGCACTCATACCATAACCCTCCATTCCCTTCTCATCCATATGCCTATCCAATTTATTTTTAAATGATACCAATGAACCTGCCTCCACCACTTCCACTGGAAGCTCATTCCACACCGCTACCACTCTCTGAGTAAAGAAGTTCCCCCTCATATTACTCCTAAACTTCTGTCCCTTAATTCTGAAGTCATGTCCTCTTGTTTGAATCTTCCATATTCTCAAAGGGATAAGCTTGTCCACATCAACTCTGTCTATCCCTCTCATCATTTTAAAGACCTCTATCAAGTCCCCCCTTAACCTTCTGCGCTCCAGAGAATAAAGACCTAACTTATTCAACCTATCTCTGTAACTTAGTTGTTGAAACCCAGGCAACATTCTAGTAAATCTCCTCTGTACTCTCTCTATTTTGTTGACATCCTTCCTATAATTGGGCGACCAAAATTGTACACCATACTCCAGATTTGGTCTCACCAATGCCTTGTACAATTTTAACATTACATCCCAGCTTCTATACTCAATGCTCTGATTTATAAAGGCTAGCATACCAAAAGCTTTCTTTATAAATCAGAGCATTGAGTATAAATTCTTTCAAAAAGGTTGAAATCTTGAATGTCATCTGAGTAAAACTGCTTATTTTTGAGATTAAATGCTTCAATATAAAATGTACTTTTCTTCTGCTTGATGTTCAAAGCAACAGTCAAATGAAAAGTCAAAATGATCTGTCATTATAAGGTCCCTGAATGATTTATTTATTTGCAATGTGTCTTCAATGTGACAATTCTCTTGTTGCGTATTCTGAAATGAAGATAAATCTTTCACGTTGCATAATAGTTGGAACTGAATACAGAATTAGGGTAAGAAGTGATGGAGTATGGATCGAGGAAATTGATCTGACAAGGCAGTGGATAGGTGATTTGACTTGATTGAGGTTCACAAGATGGACTCCTGGGATTTCAGGTTTCAATGTGATAAGATAAAACAAGAAATTAAGCAGTTTGTGCCTTTAGACCAGATCTCTATTCTGCGGACTGGCATTTATTAAGGGAGGTTTAGAAAGATGAAATCTGACAGGGCCTTTGAGGAATATAAAGCAAGCAAGAAATAACTCAAGCAGGCAATTAGAAGGGCAAAAGGTGCTGTGAAATATTATTGGCAAGTCAGATTAAAGAAACTCCCAAGCATTTTTATACGCACATTAAAAATGAGAGGCTAACCGAAGAGAAGGTAGGATAAAGGAGGGAATTATACTTGGTCAGAGGATGGAAACAAGGTATTAAGTGAGTATTTTGCACATGTCCTTCACCAGGGAGAAGGGCACGGGGACAGCGAGATCAGTGTAGGGAATACTAATATGCTTGGGCAGTTTGAGACCAAGGAACTGGTGTTCATGCTCTTGAAGAGCATTAAGATGAACAAATCCCCAGTACATGATGTGATCTATCACAGGTTATTGAGAGAGTCAGGAGAGGGATGCAGCTTCTCCAGCCACAGGCAAGGTGTCAGAGTATTGGAGAGAAGCCAATATTGTTCCTTTGTTTAAAAAGAGAAGAGATGATCCAGGAAATTATAGGCTGGTGAAACTCATGTCACTGATAGGGAAACTATTGGAGTGGATTCTTTGGATTTGGATCTACTCACATTTAGAAGAGAATGCACTAATTAGGAACAGTCAGCATAGCTTTGTCTGCTGCAGGTCTTGTCTTACGAACTTGATTGAGTTTTTTGAGGAGGTAATGACGGTGATTGATGGCAGCGTATGTTGTCTAAATGGATTTTAGTAAAGTATTTGATAAAGTCCCTCATGGTAAGTTGATCCACAATATTAAGATGCATGAGATTCACAGTGACTTGGTTATTTGGATTCAAAACTGAATTACCCATAGAAGACATGGGGTTGTAGTGGAAGGGGTGTTATTCTGGCTGGTAGAAATAGAAAGTTCTCCTCAGAATTCAACACTATCTTAGTTTGAGTTTAGTTTAGAGAAACAGCATGGAAACAGGCCCTTTGGCCCAGCAAGTCCACACTGACCACTGATTACCTGTTCACACCAGTTCCATGTTATCCCACGTTCTCACCCACTCCCTATACACTGGGGGCATTTTACACAGGTCAATCATCCTACAAACCTGCACGTCTTTGGGGTGCGGGAAGAAACCAGATCTCCCAGAAGAAATCCATGCGGTCACAGGGAGAATGATATAGCACCTAAGTTCGGGATCAAACTTGGGTTGCCTGATGATGTGAGGCAGCAGCTCTACCACTGTGCTGCCTTTAATTGATAAATATAAACTGGGTAGGGGTCATTAAACTGTTAACCTGAACATGTCTGAATGCAGCATAATCAAGCCATAAAATACTTTAGTTAATTAATGACATTTATAGTATTCTCTAACTCCCATCTCTACTATACCAATGGAAGATAAGTTATCTTTACAGTAATAGCTTCAGATAGAAATGATAAGCATGATATCACATACATGAAGGGCTAATTATCACTTGACTTTGGACTCTGAGACACCAAAGAACCCTCAGAGAGTTGCATCACTGACAGAAACATTTACGAAAGGCCAATGACCAGAGAGTTTTAAGGTGTGTTCAAAATGTAAAATTACTACCATAGCTGAGGGCTTTCACCAGGGATGCCAGTGTTCCCGGTGGAGTATGATTCAATTGCTCCCTCCCCACAGTATTCATGTCACCACCCGCCCGCCACTCCAACAACTCCCTTGCTGTCAGCTAAAACCTAGTCACCTAGACTCCAACCATGGCCACTGCAGGACATGTATATCACTTTGACTGAAATGTAGCAGCTTTCCACCAGCTATCTACCCACTCTGAGAGGAGCAGTAGAAAGCAAATGTAGCTCAATGTTAAAGGAATGCACAGTGGGAAGTAATTAGCTCATATGGAATATGGCATGATTTAGTCTATAAATGTGTTTTGGGAATTATATCTGTATTGGACCATCTATACTCTGATGGTCCTGCAGGGTTTGCCCTGATAGCTTGCAGAGACAGAGCTACTACTCAGATCCATTAATGTGTGGCGCACATAATGAGTCTCACACACACCAGAAACATGAGCCATATTGTCAACAAATAGCCACAATGTCACCAATAGGCCATGCCACCTAGTAGCACCTTTAGGTTTGCCACTATGACACCGTGGACTCCCATGTTTGAAGACAATTTGGCCGTTGCCAGGATATTGGGAATGATTTACCCATTTTTTATGACAGTGCATCAGTTGAAAGCCAAGTGAGTGGAATCTCTCCTGGCAGAGTCAATATTCAGTACACACAGTCAGAGCACACTGCAGTGTGGGGAAACTTATAGCTCCACAAGATGTGCCTGTCAAGAAGATTGCATGTTTCAGCAAGAAAATAAGTAAATGTGTATTATGCGTTTTAATATTTTTTTAAATTAATATGCCATTTATTGTCACTGTACATGTACAATGAAATTAAAAGCTGCTCGTACTCAGTGCATACATATAATTTAGTACAAAAAACAAGAAGCAGAAAACAAAAACAAAAGGGAGGGGGGGGGATAGGTGCACAATTCTGCGGCGCTATGTACATATCTATAAAGGCAAAATGGTGAAGGAGATGTTTAGAGATTATATTAAATATTAAAAATGTTTTTAAAAAAATGTTAAAAATTACAGTTACAATACACATTACAGTTCCAAATTTCATTACGTGGATATAATAGATAGAAGTCCGGGTGTTGGGCTGTAAAGTCAGTGCATGTGTGAATTAAGAGTAGTTATAATTTTCGGAAAACAACTATTCCTGAGTCTATTTGTCCTAGATTTGATGCACCTATAGCGCCTTCCAGAGGGCAGCAGGTCGAACAGTCCAAACGCAGGATGGGAGCTGTCCTTGATGATATTCTTTGCCCTGCTAAGGCAGCGGGAGGTGTAAATATCCATCAGGGAGGGGAGAGGGCAGACAATGATCTTCTGTGCTGTCCTAGTTACCCTCTGAAGCCTCTCCCTGTCTGCCAAGGTGCAGCTGCCGTACCATGCTGTAATGCAGTATGTCAGCAGGCTCTCGATGGACGAGCGGTAGAAGGTCAGCAGCAGGTTAGAGTCCAGGTTGTGCTTCCTGAGGACCCTCAGGAAGTGCAGCCGCTGCTGAGCCTTCTTGATGACCGCTGTCGTGTTGTCTGTCCAGGAGATATCAGCAGAGATATGGACGCCGAGAAACCGGAAGGTGTTGACCCTCTCCACACACTCGCCGTTGATATGTAGGGGGACTAAGTCGGTGCTGTGCCTCCTGAAGTCGACAATGAGCTCTTTTGTTTTCCTGGTGTTCAGAGCCAGATTGTTTTCTGAGCACCAGGTTGTCAACTTCAGGACTTCCTCTCTGTAGGCTGCCTCGTCTCCCTTTGAAATAAGTCCGACTACAGTAGTGTCGTCAGCAAATTTGACGATGCGGTTGTTGTTGTGGGCCGGACTACAGTCGTAGGTGTAGAGAGAGTATAAGAGGGGGCTTAGCACACAGCCCTGTGGGGAGCCGGTACTCAACCTGCGAGTGGAGGAGAGGTGGGGGCCGAGTCTCACAGTCTGGGGCCGGTTGGTGAAGAAATCTTTTATCCAGGCACATGTGAGAGTGGGGAGGCCAAGAGTGACCAATTTATCAATGAGAATGTCCGGAATGATTGTATTGAAAGCTGAGCTATAATCCACAAAGAGCATCCGGACGTAGCTCTGCCCCTGCTCCAGATGGCTCAGCACAGAGTGGAGAGCTACGGTAATGGCGTCTTCCGTTGATCTGTTTTGGCGATAAGCGAATTGGTGGGGGTCGAAGTCTGGTGGTAGATAGTCCTTGATGTGCTGGAGGACCAATCTCTCGAAGCACTTCGTGATTACCGGAGTGAGGGCCACAGGACGGCAATCATTAAGGCTGTGATGGGAGACTTCTTCGGCACTGGGACGATTGTGGCTGATTTTAGGCAGGACGGAATAACTGCCTGGTCCAGGGAGAGGTTGAAAATTCTGGTGAAGATGGCAGTGAGCTGGTGGGCACACGCTTTGAGCACCTTACCAGGTACTCCATCTGGGCCAGTAGCCTTCTTGGGGTTCACTGCCAGGAGCACCCGTCTGACATTGTGCTCCCTGACAGTGAGTGGAGTAGTACAGGAGCTAGGTGAGGGTGGAAACAGGGCTGTAGCAGGTGAGTGCTGCTGTTGTGATGTTTCAAAGCGGGAGAAGAAGCAATTTAGCTTTTCTGCCAGTGGCACACTCAGGTCTTCTGACTTTGTGGCACAGCCTCTGTAGTTGGTAATGTCTTGTATGCCCCGCCATACCTCCCGTGTATTATTGCTGGACAAGTGGGACTCTATGCTCCTCTTATGGTCCGCCTTGGCTTTTTTAATACCACTTTTCAGATCGGCTCGAGCAGCCCTGTACAGAGCTCTGTCACCTGACCTGAAGGCAGCATCGCGGGCTCTGAGGAGTGTGCGGACCTGGCTGGACATCCAGGGTTTCTGGTTTGCGAAAACCCGAATATTTTTGTCCACAGTCACGTTTCCGATGCAGAACTTGATATAGTCCAGCACCGATTCTGTGAGAGTTTCCAGATCCTGGTGTTCGAATATGTCCCAGTTTGTCTGTGTAAAGCAGTCCTGTAGATTGGAGAGTGCATTTTCAGGCCAGGTTGTAACAGACTTTATGGTGGGCCTGGCACTGCGTCTGAGGGGGGTGTAGGCTGGAGAGAGCAGGAGGGAGAGATGATCTGACTGGCTGAGTTGGGGGAGGGGGATGGCTCTATACGCGTGCTTAACATTGGTGTAGACATGATCCAGCGTGTTCACCCCTCTAGTAGAACACTTGACATGTTGGTAGAATTTCGGCAGTACAGTCTTCAAGTTGGCCTTATTAAAGTCCCCTGCGATTATGTGAACACCTTCGGGGTGATCCCGCTGCTGTTCGTTAATGGTGTTCAGCAGGAGAGAGAGCGCCTGTGTTTACATTGGCGTCAGGTGGAATATACACAGCCGTGACAATCACTACTGTTAGTTCTCTCGGTAGAAAAAAAGGCTGGCATCTTACAGACATGTACTCGAGGTCAGGGGAACAATGATTGTCTATGATTATCCCGTTGTTGCACCAATTCTCATGCACGTATATACAGAGGCCCCCTCCCCTGCTCTTACCGGAGTCCATAGTCCTGTCCCCGCGGAGCAGAAAGCGTCCTGCTAGCTGCATGCTAGCATCAGGTATCCCCGGGTGAAGCCAGGTTTCGGTGATAATCATAACACAGCAGTCACGGACATATCGATTCCCAGCGAGTTGTAATTCCAGGTCATCCATTTTGTGAACCAGGGATCTGGCATTGGAGAGATACAGGCTCGGTAGAGGTGGCTTGTGTGGTTGATTTCTTAGCCTTAGCAAAACACCGGACCTGCGGCCTCGCTTCTGCTTCCTCTCCCTCCTCCGTCTGCGCCGCCTCTCAGACCCGACGACAATCCACGGGGACCCCGGTGGTCTTGCTATGTCGCCCGGGATGTTATACTTGCGATGGAAGACACCCGAAACAGATGTCTGACGCTGGTCACCGATATCACCGATATCCACGAGGTTCTGGCGGGTGTAGCGGGTGTAGCGGATGTTCGCAGAACCGACAGCAAAGACGTACACGGACAACACAACGTACACAAACAACAAAAAAGAGCACCGAGACAGAGAGCCGTGAGCCGCAGCGACTGTGCGCGCCGCCATCTTGGACCATCTATGAGCACACCACCCTTTACAGGCAATGGGAACGCCGTTTTTTGTCGTGCTTTGTGCTTACCGCAGAAGGGAAGTTTCTGTGAGGCCAAGGTCATGGACACACAGACAGCTCACACATTACTTCGCAGTGAGGGTTAGGGAGGGTTAAACAGTCTGTACTTACAAGGCCTCCCGCAGACAGCCTCTCTCCACAACAGTAGTCTGTGCAAATTTAAGTAACTACGGAAAGCATCAAAACACTTATAAAATCACTAATCAACTAGAGCAAATCAGACATGAAGTGAACTGTAAATTAGTTGATAATATCGTTAAATAGCCCTTGTGAGCTTTACTGCTGCCAGATGCATGTTCAGATGTGTGAGGTTAAGAAAGCTGGAACATTGAGTTTCACAGTGGCAGCCTTGGCACTAACTCAGCATTACCCGCTGATCGGCAGCACAACCTACTGGCTCTACATTCCCCTGCAGATGCTAACTGCGTGTATGCTAATGCTTAATGCTTTCACCAAAATGGCATCCAGGCGTGATGTGTGCACCAGTTTGATTTTTAAATGCCATCTATACTATGTAGGATCAAGTGCTGCCAATCCCAATGTTTTGCCTGTAGAAACCAAAAACTGCAGCTGCTGGTTAATACACAAAAGGGCATAAAATGCTGGAGTAACTCAGCAGGTCAGGCAATATCTCTGGAGAATATGGATGGGTGATGTTTCTGGTCAAGACCCTTCTTCAGACTGGGAGGGTGAAGAAAGCTGGAAAAGGGGAGAGGCAGATCAACGTGTGGGAGGTTATAAGTGGACTTGGGTGAGGGGAATTTTTGATAGACAGGGGCGCATTTCAGAATTGCTGCCTTTCAGCACGGGAGACCCGGATTTGATCCTGACCACGGGTGCTGTCTGTACAGAGTTTACAGTTTCTCCCTTCCTCCCAGACAACAAAGCTTTACAGGTTTGTAGGTTAATTGGCTTTGGTAATTGTAAATTGTTCCTAGTGTGTATTGTGTACTAATGTAATGGGAATCGCTGGTCAGCAAGGACTCGGTGGGCTGAAGGGCCTGTTTCTGCACTGTATCTCTTAACTAAACTAAAACTAAGATGGTTGGAACAAAGGGCAGAGATACGAGAAGAAGGTGTGAGACAGGTTTGAAGAGTTATGGATTGTGAAGCCAAAGTAGCAGGAGGGAAGTTGGTGCAAGTCCAGGTGGGGCACCTCTCTCCCCTTTTTTGATCTCTCTGTCTCCATCATAGGTGACAGACTATTGACAGACGCCTACTAGAAACCTACTATCTCAGTATTTTGGACTACACTTTCTCCCACCCCTCCTCTTGCAAAGACACTATTCCCTACTCTCAATTCCTCCATCTCTGCCACAACTTCTCCCGTTGAGACTCTTTCATTAGTAAATGTGGGTTCTCCCTGTGGGTTCTGTCATAGATGGATTCCTTAACCGCATCTCCTCTGTATCCTGTAATTCTGCTCTTGCTCCCCCTCCCCCCTAATGGACCAAGGATCGAGTTCCCTGGTCCTCACATTTCACCTCACCAGCCACCGCATCCAACATATCATCCAACGGGATCGCACCACTGGCCACATCTTCCCATTTCCATCCCTTTCGGTCTTCCACATAGACCGCTTCCTCTACAACTCCTTAGTTCACTCATCCCTTCCCACCCATACCACCCCATCCCCAGGTACATTTGCCTGCAGCTGCAGGAGATGTAACACCTGTCCCTATCCCTCCTCCCGAGCTTCCTTCCAGGGACCTCAGAAGTCTTTCCAGGTTGAGACAGAGGTTCATGTCCTCCTCGTCCAAATTCATCTACTGCATCCAGTGGGCCCGATGTAGCCCCCTGTACATCAGTGAGACCAAGCATAGACTTCCCATTCTCACACATACCTTTCTGTCCTGGGTCTCCCCCATTGCTAGAATGAGGCCATAAACAACTGGAGGAACAGCACCTCATGATCCGCTTGGGTAGCTTACAACCCTAATGGTATGAACATTGAATTCTTCAATTTTAGGTACCCTTGAACTACACTACACTACACTGCGCTACCCTACTCTATCCCACCCCTCACATGGACTTCCATCTACTTCACCCATCCTCATTAATCAATTAATCAATTAATTAATTAATTAATTCAAGATCGTTTCATTCCAAAACAGGATCATTTCATTCCAAAACAGGATCATTTCATTCCCAAAAGGAAGAAAGATTCTAAGGGGTGTATGAGGCAACTGTGCTGACAAGAGAAGTTAGGGATAGAGTAAAACTAAAAGAATAGATGTATAACATAGCCGGAAGCCAGAGGAATGTGAAACTTTCATAGGACAACAGAAGATAGGCTAATGGGACTGAAGGATAATATATCCCCTGGGACTTCTACTTCTTCATTTGTGTGGCGTGCACAGCCTAAAGTTGTTGGACAACTTGTTCTATTTGATCTTCCATTTGTGCACGTCGAGTTGATTGCATTAGTTGAAACAGGGCGGACCACTTGAAGAAAGGAGCGAGAGAGAAAACGGGGAATTACAGACCAGTTAGCCTGAATTCGGTTGTGGGAAAGATGCTGGGATCAATTATTAAAGAGGTAATAATGGAGCATTTGGATAGCAGTAAAAGGATTAGTCCAAGTCGGCATGGATTTATGAATGGGAAATCATGCTTGACTTATCTTCTGGAATTTTTTGAGGATGTGACAAGTAAAATGGATGAAGGGGAGCCAGTGGATGTAGTGTATTTAGACTTTCAGAAAGCCTTTGATAAGGTCCCGCACGGGAGACTGGTGACTACAATTAGAGCACATGGTATTGGGGGTAGGGTGTTGACATGGATAGAAAACTGGTTGGCAGACAGGAACCAAAGAGTAGGAGTGAACGGGTCCTTTTCAGAATGGCAGGCAGTGGCGAGTGGAGTGTCGCAAGGCTCGGTGTTGGGGCCGCAACTGTTTACCATATATATTAATGATTTGGAAGAGGGAATTAGGAGCCACATTAGCAAGTTTGCGGATGACACAAAGCTGGGTGGCAGTGTGAACTGTGAAGAGGATGTTAGGAGGTTGCAGGGTGACCTGGACAGGTTGAGTGAGTGGGCAAATGCGTGGCAGATGCAGTATAATATAAATAAATGTGAGGTTATCCACTTTGGCGGCAAAAATAAGGGGGCAGATTATTATCTCAATGGGGTTAGGTTAGGTAAGGGGGAGGGACAGCAAGACCTGAATGTCCTTGTACACCGGTCACTGAAAATTGGCATGCAGGTACAGCAGCAGCGAAGAAAGCTAATGGAATGTTGGCCTTCATAACAAGAGGATTTCAGTATAGGAGTAAAGAGGTTCTTCTGCAGTTGTATAGGGCTCTGGTAAGACCACATCTGGAGTATTGTGTACAGTTTTAGTCTCCTAATTTGAGGAAGGACATCCTTGTGATTGAGACATTGAGTGCAGCATAGGTTCACGAGATTGATCCCTGGGATGGCGGGACTGTCATATGAGGAAGATTGAAAAGACTAGGCTTGTATTCACTGGAGTTTGGAAGGATGAGCGGAGATCTTATAGAAACATGTAAAATTATAAAAGGACTGGACAAGCTAGATGCAGGAAAAATGGTCCTAATGTTTGGCGAGTCCAGAACCAGGGGTGACAGTCTTCGAATAAAGGGGAGGCCATTTAAGACTGAGGTGAGAAAAAACTTTTTCACCCAGAGAGTTGTGAATGTGGATTTCCCTGCCACAGAGGGCAGTGAAGGAAAAAAATCACTGGATGGATTTAAGAGAGAGCTAGATAGAGCTCTAGGGGCTAGTGGAATCAAGGGATATGGGGCGAAGGCAGGCACGGGTTATTGATTGGGGACGATCAGTCATGATCACAATGAATGGTGGTACTGGCTCAAAGGGTCGAATGGCCTCCTCCTGCACCTATTTTCTATGTTTCTATGTTTCTGGTAACCGCGCAATTAATTAATTAACGTTTTTTTTAATTCCACGCCACCCCTCCTGATACTTTCCTCCCTCTGAATTCTCAAACCACAACCCATCTCATACCTTCTGCTCTTATCTCTACCCTTCATTCCAACCATCTACCTATCAACACCCCACACCCCTATGTCCACCCTATTACCTGCTACGCCTCGGCCTGTCTCTCCCCTTTTCCAGCTTTCTTCTTTCCCCCAACAATCAGTCTGAAGAAGTGTCTCGAACCAAAATATTACCTCTCCATGTTTTCCAGTGATGCTGCCTGTCCTGCTGAGTTACTCCAGCACTGCGTCCTCCAGTGTTTTGCCTGTTGTCTGTAAATAATACTGTTACCAGGTTTTGAACCATTTGTGGGCAATTTATTTCAAAGCAAAGAGGCTTAGATGCAGGCAGAAGGGCACTGATGAAAACTTCAGAGAATTATGTTGAGGACAGAACTGGAAAGGGAAAGGGAATATTGAACTCTTGGTCACAATCAAAATTAGTGATGGTAATAAGTGCTAAGAAGTGCAATTATTGCTAAAGCTTTGCCAAATGTGTCCTGTACAATGGAGCTGCCACTCCTTTGTGTAAGTAGCCTTAGTGCACTCACTATCATTCATTTGGCAATGGACAACACACTGGAGCTTGATATGAACCTCTAACAACCCCCAGTAATCACATAAATGAGTTATTCCTTCATCATCAATCCGTTTGTGCAAATCCCTCTTTTCTCTACCCAATTGCTATGAATTTCAGAGGAAAATGTTAACCTGTGATCTTAATGGTGGTGTGACTTGGCTTTGTGGTGAATGGTTCAATTCCTGGTTGCTAGAGAAACAGCTACTTTTAGAAGGAGCAGATGGAACAATACAGTTTGAGCATACATTACAAGTATGCCACATCACATAGCAAAGCCTCTGGCAGCCAGAGAGGTAGCTTAGTACCTTACTTTGCCATGTGTTGAGGATGGTTTTTTTATTGTGTAACCTGCTATTTAAATTTCAACAACCCCACGTGTCCTACACACACTTTCCGGGGAGAGAGGGAGAAGGGCGGGGTGATTAAGATGATAGAGGTCTAGTAGCTTGGGGTCTGGTTTTTGGATTGGAATTAATCAATCTTGTGACTTGTAATGGCAGATCTGCCTGAGGTCATCATGAGCTATTTAGAGGACTGAAACAATGCAGAACAATAATTACATTTGCTTATAACTTAAATTGGGTTAAGTTCCCAGCTTTGGGCTGGGATCTTGTCAAGGAAGCCTCATATCATTGCAATGCCTCAGAGGATATCAGTGAAGTGGGGTAAATTTACCCAGAAAAAGCTGTGAAGGAGCTTTGCGCAAGGAAGGAAGTCCTTAGATGTTAATCTGACAACCTCGATCCTTGATTGGAAATAAACTTAAATTAACTGTCATATATGTTTCTCAAGTTAAATATCCAAATATTGCTATGTACCCCACCTTCTAGCCCCTTGAATTTTGCACTCTTGATACAGTTTCAAAGACCCTTGAAACATTTCTGAGAGAGTACAGTGATTTTTTCACACATTTCTAGCAACCGCTGTTATTTTTGACTTTCATTTGATTGTGACTTTACAATAATATTATTATAACCATCTATTTTCTCAGCTGTGCAGCTTTGATTCCACCTCCAACAGATCCTCTCTGATGTACAAGGGGATAATGTGTTCCAAGAATTAGTTTAAATATTTCCTCAAAATACATTTGTTAGTTAGGATAAAGTCTATTAAGGGAAAGATTAATATTAATTTATGCTTGAAGATGATAGAAGCAAAATTATCTTGCAGGTCCAGGCCATTAGAACTTTTGGCCAGGATATGCTTTACAATCTGCTTCATTAATAATTCCTTTTCATGCTCTGTGGCTCCATGTCCTACCATGTGAGGATCTAGGCAATACATTTCAAAGCTGAACCTCAAGGATAATAATGTCTGGATTTCCCAGAGCTTTGGGGGCACAATCACTTAACATTCTGAAGGCTGAGGCAGAAAGATTGTTAATAAGCAGAGGGGTGAAAGGTTACCACAGGTGGATGGAAATGCAAAAGAGAGAGTTAGATTTAGCTCTTAGGGCTAAAGGCTTCAAGGGTTATGGGAGGAAAGCAGGAACAGGGTACTGAAGGGCCGAATTGCCTACTCCTGCACCTATTTTCTATGTTTCTATGTTTCTATCAGATGTCATGATCTTAATGTGAAGCACTGAGGGGGCACGAAGCCTCCTACTGCTCCTCATTCATGCAAAATGACTTTGCATGACAAAGGTGCAAAGTGAGGGAGCAAACGATGACCTGATGTTTGAGTGCATTGATCTAGAGATTTACTGCCGTTACCCATATGGCAATTGACACAGCTGTGCCAGCGCCTGTCACTCACATTGGCAAATGGAATAAAAGGAATTTATTTTTAAAAGTGACCAAATATTCCATGATGTGTAGGAAGGAACTCCTGATGCTGGTTTAAACCGCAAGTTTAAAACTAAGCTAAACCGTAAAAAGTTAGATTAACTCAGCGGGTCAGACAGCACCCCTGGAGAAAAGGAACGGGTAACATGTCGGGTCGAGATCCTTCTTCACATTGAGAGTCAGGAGAAAGGGAAGCGAGAGATATAGACGGTGATATAGAGAGATATAGAACAAATTAATGAAAGATATGCAAAAAAAGACATTCCAATATGTTCCTCTTAACTTTCCTCTATGATGAAGTTTAGCTGGAAATTATTTTATCATCAGTTGGCTATTTGCAGTTTTGAAGTGTTTTTCAGAGACTACTGCTCATCTTATTATAGCAAAATAAGTAAGGAGATAATTTGCAAATGTTTAATTTCCATTATTCCTTTGAATAATATGAATAATACATTGTGCCAACTACCATTTGGACTTTTGCAGCCATTTAGGGTTTAAACTCAAATAAACTGGATCATGTTTTAATCTGCAACAAAATTAGAAGCAACTTTACCTCCCTTGCCCATTCCATTATTTTCTGAGCAAATTGAATACTGCTGTTGTGGACCTCCTGGTGACAATTCACAATTACATTGGTGTCTGTACATCTGAGGCAACAATAAATAAATACCTCAAACATTGAAGGGTAGAACATGGAAGATTTTCATCCTCCATGTTTGAAGAGTGTTTATAGTAATCTGCTACAAACCTGGTTTGGTCTGTTTTGTTTGAATATTTGTTAAGAATAATATATATGCGGAAAGTTCAAGGACAGTTTGTAGTGGATAGGTTACTGTGTGAACCTGCATTTCATCCACTTTATGTTTTCTGATTTGCGTTTTCCAAAAAAAATTCCAAGCCCAGACAAGAAACTGCCGATACTGGAATCTTGACCGAAAGAAAAACTAAGTCCTATAGGAACTCAGATGGATCAGATAGCATTTGTGGAAGGAGCAACTGACGATGTTTTGTGTCGGGACCCTTTTTCAGATTGAACATTAGCAAAGAAACATCTTCATAAGGGTCTCGACCTGAAACGTTGCCTATTTCCTTCGCTGCATAGATGCTGCCTCACCCGATGAGTTTCTCCAATATTTTTATCTACCCTCATAAGAACAGGCTGCACTGTCAGACTGATCTACACCAGTTTTGTGTTCCTTACTCAATTTTGTAAGAATTATAATGCAAACATTGAATCTCTCTGGTCAGGTTTGGAGGTTCATACACCTGAGTCAAAGTGATACATAGTACTTCACATGATCTTGTGCTCAATGTAACCCTGTTCACAGTCCACATCACACTCTCAGTGGAGATCATAAGACAGCATGAGTCAGATAGCATGAAAACAGACCTTCAAGCTAACAACTCCATGCTAATCATCAAATTAATCTAATCTACATCAAGATGGACACAAAAAGGTGGAGTAATTTAGCAGGACAGGCAACATCTTTGGAGAAAAGGAATGGGTGACGTTTGGGTTGAGACCCGACCCGAAACGTCACCCCTTTCTTCTCTCCAGAGATGCTGCCTGTCCCACTGAGTTACTCCACCTTTTTGAATCTATCTTCTGTTTAAACCAGCATCTGCAGTTCCATTTTACACCAATCTATATTAATCTCATTATACTTTCCCAACATTCTCATTAATTATTCCAGATTCTACTCCTTACTACACCGTCACAGAGAATGCACATCAGACAGCACTAGAGGCCTAATTTAACCCAGGTCACAGGAGCTCTATTGGCTGCTCCACTACGCACCTCATGGTTGTTCCACTCAGTAGAAATCCTTGCACAGTTCTGGTCTTACCTAAACAACCATAGCCAAAGAATGTCCAGCAAGTCTTTTTTGCCCATTTGTATTGTTCCTCATCTTTTCTTCAAAAATATGCAACTGCTTATTAAGATCAATCTCCGTGAAAGTCAGAATTTAGAGAAATGTGTTATTCACTTCTTGCAGAACAGATCACATTAGAATAGACTACCAAAAATAAACGGACTAAATAAGCGTGCCAGGTTTAGATAAATATTTGGTGATAATTGAGTGCTGATAGAATCCAGCTTTTGCAGTGACATGAGCTGTAGTCAACCAGGCTGTGTGCTCTTCTTTTAAACACTCACGTAATTAACAACCCAGGCTTTGGGGTCATACACACAGCTTGCTGTTTATGGAAACATTGCACTGCAAAGGGAGTCACTGCCTTCGAGAAGGGAGGGTAAAGCTAAAATTACAAAGATCCTAAAGGAAATAATTCTAATTAATTTCACCTTAATTGGTAGTAATTAATTTAGGTAATGACTTCAAATGGCCCGTGTTGTATGCTATTATATGAATTACTCGAGATGAAACCTGTGTTTAATGGTAAAGTGTGAGGGGGTCTTGTTATCACATTTACTAGGTGTGGAAGTGTTGCTATGCAGTTGTGAAAGCTTCCTTTTTATATCATGACCCCAGATAATACAAATGAGAATCCAGTGCCCAGGATTCCATCATTCATAATCCTGGTTTTTTTTATCATTTTTGTTATAATTACTTGATTATTAAATGCATGCCCAATGAAAAAGCATTATTAAACCCAGCAGCTATTTTTGGGACATGAATAATTTACAGAATAATAACTTCCACTGACACAGTTTAGAAGCAATTGTATAAAGAAAAACTTTAAAAAAAACTGCTGATAATGAAAATCTGAAATCCTAGCATTGCTCAGCCACTTTGACATTGTCCATGGAGAAAGAAACAGACATTGTTTCAGTTTGATTACCTTCAATCAGCTTTCGGAGAATTTCCAAAATTAAACATGTTTTATATTGCAGAGAAGGGGGATGGTGGAGAGAACAAAGGGAATGACTTGACAGGATGGAGAGCAAGCCAGACTGAAGGTGACACAAGAATTGGTGGTGCGACTGAGAGAGTGAAAGCTGGTTCACGAGAGCTGATCTGTCTGAAAGAGGTGCCACTAGATTGGAATGATGGGGAACAAAGGAGAGAGGAAAGAACCCTGGGATACTAACACTGCACTGGGTGGAAATGTGAAATAAGGGGGAACGCTGGAAATATCTATCAGGACAGAAAAAAAACTGAGGAGACCTTTATACCATGATATAAACTTTCTTCATTTTTTTGAAAATCATGCATTTACAGGTTCATTAGCACCTGTAGTATATTGGCGAGGGATTACTTACATACAAACCTCCCCCCCCCCCCCCCCCCCCCCCCTGATTTGCAACCCTAGAACAAAGCCAGAAAGAATTTAGGTATAATTTATGTATAATTTATATTTTTGTTTGTTTGGCTGAGTCAATGTGCCCGTGATGCTGTTGCAAGCAAGATTTCCATTGTGCTTGTATCTCACTGTGCTTATAACAGAAATTGGATTGACTCATCTTTCCGGATAATGGAAATGTTTTGATCTGCATTGATGGTTGTAATGTTAGGAAAATAAAGCAGCCAATTTGAATATAAGCTACCACGTACATACATGTGATAAAGGTCAATGGTGTTAACTGGAGGATAAATATTGTTCACAACACAAGGATGTTCATTGTCACGGGATCCTTCACATCCACTTGTGGGGTTTATTTAATATCTCATCCAACAGAGGGCTGTACAGCAATCCCAAAGTGACACCCTGGAACATTGTGTTCAAACCTTTGGTGAGAGCCACATGGACTATTTCCACACTATGCAGGAGATGTAGCACCTGTCCCTATACCTCCTCTCTCACCTCCATCCATGTACCCCGGCAGTCCTTCCATGAGAAGCAGAGGTTCATGTGCACTTCCTCTAACCATAATTACTGCATCTGGTTTTCCTGATTTGACCTCCTGTTCATTGACTGAGCGAGTGTTTCGCCGAACAAATGCGCTCGTTCTGCCAAGGCCTACTGGATCACCCGGTTGCAACCCATTTTTATTCCTCTTCCCAGTACCATACTGACCTTTCTGCCCTGGGCCTCCTCCAGTGCCCAGAATGAGGCCACAGGCAAACTGGAGGAACAACACCTCATATTTTGCTTGGGTAGGTTACAACCGAACGATATGAACATTCAATTCTTCAATTTTATGTATTACAAAGCTCTCCCCTGTCCCCTCTCAGCCCCTAAACTACATACCCCTCCATTCCCCTCCCACCTCCTACTATTCCCTGTGCCCCAACTGGACTTGCACCTATTTCTCCCTTCTTCCTCGCCTTCTATCTACATTCCTTCTTCTTGCTTCACAATTCACAACTCTTCAATCCTTTTGTCTCATTCTTTTTGTCTTTTCATCCCTGGCGTTTGTCCACCATTTGCCAATTAACCCCATCCCCTCCCCCTCACCTGTATAAACCTATTACCTGCCAGATTTTCTCCTGCCCCTCCTCTCATCCAGTTTTCTTTTCCTGCCCCCCTCTAATCAGTCTGAAGAAGGGTATTGACCCAAAACATCATCCATCATGTTCTACAGAGATGCTATCTGACCATCTGAGCTATTCCATCACTTTGCGTCTTTTTTTCCACGCTATGGAATATTGGAACAACCCTAAGTACATCGTTCATGGGGGGGAAAAAAGTAGGGAAAGGGAGGAGCATTTGACATCTGCCAGCTGGGTCATCTTCAAAAGATATCACTGGATAGCATTTCTGAATGGAAAAATATTTCTAAGGTCATGCCAAATAAATGATTTACAGCACCCTGCTGCCACCTAGCTGTGATCACATTATTCAGCAATGGACAGAAACTTAAACACAGTGGCCATGAAATTCTGAGCAAAAAACAATGTGCTGAGGGAATTCAGCAGGTCAGGCATCAGCTATGGAGGGAATGTTTCAGCTTGAACCCCTTTCAGACTGATGGAGCAGGGGAAAGAAAGCAGAAAAAGAGGTGAGGAGGGAAAATAAGTGGGATGACCTTGGTGGTGGAAGATGGCGGGGTGAGATTGTGCACACACAGAGTAAAATGTGGGTTGGGGGGGGGGGGGAGGGGGGATAATAGGGAAATGGGGTATCAAAGGGGATGAGGTAAGAGAAGGGATTGTTGGGGATTATGACTTGAAACTGGAGAATTCAATGTTTATAACATTGGGTTGTAAGCTGCCCAAGCAGAATCCAAGGTGATGCAGCTTGTGCATGGCCTCATTCTGGCAATGGAGGAAGTCGAGGACAGAAAGATGACTGGGAATGGGAAGGGAAGTTAAAATGATTACAATTGGGAGCTCCAACAAGCCCTGGTGGACAGGATGCAAGTGTCCAGTGGAACAGTTCCCTTGCCTATGGAATACTCTGGACAGGATTTATAGGGGGTGAAAGTGAACCAATGTTACAACTGGAAGGCCTTTCTGTGCTCCCTGGTAGGGTGTTACATCTCCAGTGGTGGCAAAGGAAAGTGCCTGGGGAGGGGAGGTGGTTGGGTCAGAAAGGATGAGCAAACCACAAAGTTGAGAGCGTGGTTTTTATGGAAACAGAAACTAATGGGGATGGGATGATTTGACTGGTGGTGGGAATATGTTGAAGGTGGCGGAAATGTCAGAGAATTATGTCTTGGACGCAGAGTCTAATGGGTTAAAAGGCAGGGACCAGGAAAACTTAATTCATTTTCCATCTGCTGGAAGGGGCAAGGGGAGGGAGGGGCAAGTCGAGAACTGTGGGAAACAGATGAGACATGGATGAGGGCAACATTCACAACAGAAGTGGAAAAACCATGTTTACTGAAGAAAAAAAACATTCCAATTTTCCTGAAGTGGAAGGTCTTGGGAGCAGATGATTCAGGAAATTCTGTTGCATTGCACAATGTTTTTGAGTGCTTTGTGCTAAGGTGCAGGTGGTGGACTTTGGGCCTCCTGTTTCTGGTCGTCCTTGCATACGACCTGCATGATTAAAGAAGTAATTGAGCATGCTCATTGAAATCAAACAATGTACACTGTGCATGCTCCCAGCTTGGACCAACAACTGGTGCTTAAATGATACCCACGACTAACTTGGACGACACTTAGCAAAGAAGACCCTAATTGAAGAGTTGAGGCCTAGTTCAGTGTTAGTTAGGAGGCACGGAACCTTATGTTAAACAGGTGTGGGATCTCAGCACAACGTTGCTACAGTATTTCTAGTCTGTTGTCAGATATTATTAAATCACTAGAGATTTCAAGATAATTAGCTGCTCACAGATCCAAGGGACCATGGAGTTATGCAGCATCAAAACTGGCATTTCAGACCAGTAGGCATATCATCAAACACCCACTAATCCCAGTTTTATTCTCCATACAGTCAATCAACCATCAGATTCTACAACCCTCTCACACACTGGAGGCAATTTCCTCCCACATGCCTTTGGGATGTAAAAGGTAACCCTTGTGGTCACAGGGAGTATGTGCACACTCAACATAGAAACATAGAAAGTAGGTGCAGGTGTACGCTATTCGGCCCTTCGACCCAGCACTGCCATTCAATATGACCATGGCTGATCATCCAGAATCAGTACCCTGTTCCTGCTTTCTCCCCATAATCCCTTGATTCTGTTAGCCCAAAGAGCTATATCTAACTCTCTCTTGAATACATCGGACATGCATGGACAACACGAAACATGGACAACACCAGAGGTCAGCTTGAACCTGGGTCAGTGGAGCCGTGAGGGAGTTACTGTGCTAGCTACACCACTGCATCCTTGTAACATGCTGGTTCAAAACTTGCTGCAAGTGTCTCACCATCAGGTGAGGTCCACACCCACCTAATTCATACACAGAGTCTAATTCTATGGTTTCAAAATGTCTTGGACATTTTTGAGGACACCTTGCCTGGTGGCTGGCACCTATGCCATCTAATCTGCACTCAAGCAATGCCCATGAAACAACAAAACAAACTTTGATGGACACCAAAGCCAGCCTTTTAGGTTTGTCATTTGTCAAACTACTATGGTTTTTTGAAGTACTGGGGAATCTGCAAATTCATCCTGCATTGTTGGAATACAAATGAAGGCATTTATGGAGAGCTCTGCAGAGAATCACCATAATTTCCATATAGGTTCTGGACCACTATTATTTACTACCCTTCTTCCTCTAAACAACCCTGTTTACCAGCATAATCTCTAGCTGCTTTAGTCCAATGGCCTCTCGCATGGCAGATGCTGATGGCAGTCTGAGAGAAGCTGCTTCAATAATTTAGGCTTAATTTCAATACTTGCCAGAAAAGAAGCTTTGAATTGTGGGCCAGAGTCTGCTACTTGTGCAACTTGCCATCTGGATAAACAGTTTGAACAGTTGAAAGCTGCTGGTGTTGAAATTTGAAAGTTGATTACAAACCAAAACAGGAAAATACCAACTCAATATCCTTTTTGTTTATCAGAATGTTTTATTTGCTATAAACTAGATAATGCAATTCTCTTGCAAGCATGACATGATATTGAATAACTGTTCATCTATGTATTCACCCTAATACTGGAATTGAGAACAACTGTCCATTACATACATTTTATGTAATGGATTTTAATGATAAATCTAAGGACTAAAAGCATAATGGGGCAATTTGAAATGACCAGTTTTAATTGCTTCAGTTTTTAATTGTTTTCAGCCAAAAGTCAGCAATTTATTACAAAAAGTCCCCGAATATCTTGGAAATCTAATTTGTATAATGAACAAAGCAAAGCATCATCACCATTCTGTTAATTGTCTATGGAAATTTGCAGCAGTGCAGATTATGTGGGCAAAATCTTTTAGAGTTGGAAATCCTTGTGACTTCAAGAATAACGCATTTTAAACAGGATAAAACTCCACAAAATGCATTTGTAAATGTATACTCTCCTTCAATCTCAATGGTCAGTATTTTCTATAGGTGATATCAAGATGTAAAGTTATGTTTCGGCATGGACTTAAACAAATGAGAAACCAACTACATTTCAAGAGTTAACTAGATTTTGAATACAACAAAATGTGAATGTATGGAATGGGCGGATAAATTCTATGTGGTTTTCTGGGGTTTGAGAAAAAGATGAGAAAATAATGCAGGAGCAGAATTGGCACTTCATAACACCACCAACAATCAGAACATGTTGTGGTGGCTCCCAAGGGTCGCGCCATCATACTGTTGAACCCCTCGGCCCGGGAGTGGTTCAGTCCGGAGGCGGTCCTTAACCAGAGGGTTTAAAGGCAGGGGTTTGGGTGCCATCTTTCTCTCGTTTGGTCTTCCCTACAACCGGAAGGAACATAATTAAAGGTGCCTCTCAAAACACTAGACTTCGTGTTTCCTTTTGAGACCCACGCACCACAATGTCATCAAAAGCTGACAAAATGTTAGTAAAGTTTGGCCCTATTTCAAACCTAGTTGGTGGGGATAACATAGGTTTGACAAAGTAGAATAACATGATTGAAATAGTTGTATTAAGGGTAAATAGAAAATTATTTGAAACTGACAGACATTGAATTTTATGGAAAACCAATAATATACAAAGGAAAAAGCAGTGAAACTACACAGCCCCACTTTCATCTCTTCCTGACAAACTTCTTCAACTATCTACCTCTGGCCTTGTAAGTTCCACTTTCAATCCACTGTAATTTCACACAGAGAACAATGTGTGCACGGAACAAGCTGCCAGAGGAAGTGGTAGAGACAGCTTCATTTGGTACAGGTACAGATTCATCAAGTATTTAAAAAAATACTTGGAAAAGTACACAGATAGGGATCGTTTGGAGGTATATGGGTTAGACACAGGCAAGTGGGGCTAGTTCTGTTAGGCAACTTGGTCGGCATGAATGCGTTGGGCTGAGGGGCTTGTTTCAATGCTGTAATAGCTCTGACTCACTGACCCTAATTAATCTTGTCAGTGTAAAGGGCCTGTCCCACGAACATGCGACTGCATGCGGCAAGTGCGACCAAACCGGAAGCAGGGGCCGCGCGGAGGTCGAGTGATCCCCGTACAGGGCCTGTCCCATCAGCATGCGGCTGCATGCGGCGAGCGCGACCAAACCAGAAGCGGGGGCCGCGCGGAGGTTGAGTGATCCCGTACGAGTTGACGTGAAGTTCGAGCGAAGTCCACGGGAAGTTCACGCGTGATGTACGGCGTCAAGACACTGCGTACGGCGTTGAGACGCTGCGCATGCCCGTCAAGGCGGTGCGTACGGCCTCAATGCGGCTGCGGGCCGGCAGGCCATTGCCGCGCGGAATTTTTGGACTGTCAGTTTTTCGGAGCACCACGCGATGTCAGGACCAGCTCCGCACAACTCCATATGGCTCTGGCGATCGAAGTGGGACTGGCCCCACGAGGCCGTACGGCTCAAGCGACCACGTTAGGTCGGGCTTGCCACATGCAGTCGCACCCTCGTGGGACAGGCCCTTAACACACCTGTTCTCAGTTAATTCCATCGACAATGCATTAAATTCCATATCCTTGTTAGGTTTTGAAATATTTCCACAGCTTTTTCTTCCTTACAATTTGCTCCATCGTTGTAGGCATGTGTTGGCCTCGTTTGCTTTCTATCCCTTTTCCATTAGGGTTACTATGTTACTCAGATTATACCTCTCTCTTTAAGCCCACTCACATTTTGCTGTCAATCTTCTTCAATAGTTTTAAGATACAACTTTATCCTTTGAACATGCCCTTAGTCTTCTCCCCAAATCCCAGTAACACTGCTTTACATCCATTTTCCACTTTGGTGAAGCACTCTGTTATGATTTCTAAAAGCGAATAAGTAAATACAACATTATGCTGACATTATGCAGTTTATTTCATTATGCAGTTTAGTTCAAAGAATGGTTTCAAAAATAATTGAAAATATAAGGTAGAAAGTAATAATCCATAATCAATCATAAAAATAAAGTATTGGTTAGCTGTTACGGTTGGGTAACTTTTGCAATGCTCTCATTAGCATTTGAAGGCACGGTGGAAATATCTCTTAATGGTAATGATCAAATCAAAGAGGGGAAGACAAAATAATGTTAATCCTTGCAGCTCAAATATTCTGAAAGTTTAAATAAATGATTGACCAGTGCATGTTAAAGAATCTTATTGAAAGAAGGCAATCAGAACAAGATCACAAAACAGTGATATACTTCAAATTGGTTACTTTGCCATCTTTTTACATTGCTTTTTTAATTTGTTTGATTACAAATATGTTATCATCATGTACTAGCAAAACTGCTGAGCAAAGACTTTGTCTGCTGCTAACCAGTGTCCATGGTCCTTGGAACTATCCTGGCATAGTTTTGAGTTGCTCCTCAGTCCAACTATTCTAGTTATGAATCTCGCAAGCTTTAAGTTATTGACCTCCTCAATTGTTTTGTCTCTGAATCTGGCCACTTTTTACAATCCCCTACTCCATCAAAAGCCCTTTAAAGAAATACATTTAAAAACTAGTTTTGATAAATCATTTTCCACATGTTATGTGAACTCGTCATGATCCTAAGATTAGAAACATAGAAAATAGGTGCAGGAGTAGGCCACTCGGCCCTTCGAGCCAGCACCGCCATTCAATATGATCATGGTTGATCATCCAAAATCAGTACCCCGTTCCTGCTTTCTCCCCATATCCCTTGATTCTGTTGGCCCTAAGAGCTAAATCCAACTATCTCTCTTGAAAACATCCAGTGAATTGGCCTCCACTGATTTCTGGGCAGCGAGTTCCACAGATTTCCACAGAGGTATCTGACTTTATTAGACAACATTGGTATGAAATGAGAGCACTTGTCACCATGTGGAGTATCAAAGGGCTTAAAGTTCATAAAATGTAACACTAATGAGTTTCACTACTGGAATTATGTGGATGAAAATGTAATTTGTTATTTCAATGACTGCTTATTTTATCAAAATCTAACAACAAGGAATCAGCGCATTGGATTAGCTGTGAGAAGTTGTTGAGCAGTCTGTACAGATAGTTCTCTGAACAGTAAACAAATAGGAAACCATACTTAGAACTAATAAACTACTCAGCTAAATACTAATGACCAAAAGAAAATTATCAAAGATTACACAGAGGGACGAAGATTACTATCTATGTAGCATATTTTCCAGGGACATGGACTGACAACCTTCAATAGCCTTTAGCAAAGACAATTTTCAGCTAATTTTTAAATGCAGTAATTGTACCTGCAGCATTAGTACTAGTGATTCTTTTTAAATGAAAAAAAACTTGCTGAGCTCAAAATAAGCGTGATTTCACCTTTGACCCAAGGATTTAGGCACTAATACTTCACGTGATTATATTGTAGCTATGAGCTGTGGGAAGAAACCCACGTGATCCCAGGATTCACAGACAGCACTCAAGGTAAGGATTAAGCTGGATGTTCACAGGTGGATAGATTCTAGTGCATAAGGAACATAAGAAATTAGAAGGGTCTCGACCCGAAATGTCACCCATTCCTCCTCTCCAGAGATGCTGCCTATCCCGCTGAGTTACTCCAGCTTTTTGCGTCTATCTTCGGTTTAAACCAGCATCTGCAGTTCCTTTCTATATACATAAGAAATTAGAAGCAGAGGTAGACAGCAGACACCTCATTCCTGCCCCGCGATTCAACATCATCATGGCTGATCCACCCCAGGCCCTGACTCCGCTTCTGTGCAACTTCAATAATCCACACTTTCTAGATCTTTCAAATATTTACCTAAATTTACCTTGACTATAGTAGGTATAGACTATAGCAAAGAGTAGGAGTAAACGGGTCCTTTTCACAATGGCAGGCAGTGACTAGTGGGGTACCGCAAGGCTCAGTACTGGGACCCCAGCTATTTACAATATATATTAATGATCTGGATGAGGGAATTGAAGGCAATATCTCCAAGTTTGCGGATGACACTAAGCTGGGGGGCAGTGTTAGGTGTGAGGAGGATGCTAGGAGACTGCAGGGTGACTTGAATAGGCTGGGTGAGTGGGCAAGTGTTTGGCAGATGCAGTATAATGTGGATAAATGTGAGGTTATCCATTTTGGTGGCAAAAATGGGAAAGCAGATTATTATCTAAATGGTGGCCGATTGGGAAAGGGGGAGATGCAGCGAGACCTGGGTGTCATGGTACACCAGTCATTGAAGGTAGGCATGCAGGTGCAGCAGGCACTATAGAAAGCGAATGGTATGTTGGCTTTCATAGCAAGAGGATTTGAGTATAGGAGCAGGGAGGTTCTACTGCAGTTGTACAGGGTCTTGGTGAGACCACACCTGGAGTATTGCGTGCAGTTTTGGTCTCCAAATCTGAGGAAGGACATTATTGCCATAGAGGGAGTGCAGAGAAGGTTCACCAGACTGATTCCTGGGATGTCAGGACTGTCTTATGAAGAAAGACTGGATAGACTTGGTTTATACTCACTAGAATTTAGGAGATTGAGAGGGGATCTTATAGAAACTTACAAAATTCTTAAGGGGTTGGACAGGCTAGATGCAGGAAGATTGTTCCCGATGTTGGGGAAGTCCAGGACAAGGGGTCACAGCTTAAGGATAAGGGGGAAATCCTTTAAAACCGAGATGAGGAGAACTTTTTTCACACAGAGAGTGGTGAATCTCTGGAACTCTCTGCCACAGAGGGTAGTTGAGGCCAGTTCATTGGCTATATTTAAGAGGGAGTTAGATGTGGCCCTTGTGGCCAAGGGGATCAGAGGGTATGGAGAGAAGGCAGGTACGGGATACTGAGTTGGATGATCAGCCATGATCATATTAAATGGAGGTGCAGGCTCGAAGGGCCGAATGGCCTACTCCTGCACCTAATTTCTATGTTTCTATGTTTCTATGTATACGACATAGGAGCAGAATTAGATCATTCGGCTCATCAAATCTGCTCAGCCATTCAGTCTTGGCTGATTTATTTTTCCCTTTTTACCCCATTCTCCTGCCTTTGCATAATCTTTGATGTCCTTAAGGGCCTGTCCCACTTGGGTGACCTAATCCACGAGTTCTGGCGAGTTTGCCCTCGACTCGTACTCGCAGCTTGGTCGATACGAGATCGTAAGAGGTCTTCGTAACTCTCTTTCATATTCTCTTTCGAAGCTGGTCTTCAACATAGTTGAAGGAGGTCGAAGGAGGTCTTCTACATAGTCCAAGGAGGTCTTCAACATGTCATTTTTTCAAACTCTTCTAAACTCGTCAATTAGTTCGCCTAAGTGGGACAGCCCCTTCACAATCAAGAACGTATCTAACCTCCATTTTAAAAACCCCAATCACTTGGTCTCCACAGCCATCATTGGCAATGAGTTCCACAGATTCAGCACCCGCTGGCTGAAGAAATTCCTCCTCATCTCTATTATAAAGGCATGTTATTTTATTGTGAAGGAGTGCCCTCTGGTCAATAGACAATAGTTGCAGGAGTAGGCCATTCGGCCCTTCGAGCCAGCACCGCCATTCAATGGCTGATCATTCCCAATCAGTACCCCATTCCTGCCTTCTCCCCATATCCCCTGACTCTGCTATCTTTAAGAGCCCTATCTAGCTCTCTCTTGAAAGTATCCAGAGAACCTACCTCCATCACCCTCTAGACTCTCCCACCGCTGGAAACATCCTATCCACATCCACTCTATCTAATGCGAGTACAGGCCCAGATCCATCAAACACTCCTCATACGTTAACTCAAACACCACCGGGATGATTATCGTAAACCTCCTCTGGACCACTCTGAGTGAAGACATTTCTATACATCTTACTTTTGAAAGACAGTCCTCTTATCTTGTAACCACATCCCCATGTGAATATTCTCCCATTAGTGAAAACATCTCAACATGCACCCATTGGGATCTTATATATTTGAATAAGGTAACCCCTTATTCTTCTAAACCAGGGATTCCACTTCAAAAATGTCTGGCCTTCCTCTTTGAGCCCTGAATGTTGTATCCTCTCCTCAACTGCAACTTCCAGCTGATATTCCAGGTGAAACCAACTAACTCAACATAGGTCACAGATAAAGCATGCCATTTGTGAACTATCAGTGTAGACCATGTTTAAATCAAAATCATGAAATTAATGAATTCATGAAAATGTGATGGTTGTGGCTCGCATTGCACTCTTTTGATTTTAATTTCACTTAATCAGTGGAATGATTCAATCAAATAATGTTCATCACAGATTCTGGTAATGTTGAGATTAGTGGATTATCATAGTATGTAATGAATAACTGCGGTAAAAACACTGACTAATGACATTTATGAGGACTCTGCAAACATTGATATTCTTTCAATATTTTATACAGACCCTGATAATGTATTTATGGTTTAATGAAAAACCACATTTATACGGCTATGCAACTGTAAGTAGTTTCCTCCCCCATTCTATCGGCAGCCACCATCATCTCTTTGTCAAAAGCTCACTCTTAACCTAACTCTCCTCATATGCTAGCACTCATCTCCAGCCTTTTCTCCTTGAACACATTACTGCCTCCCGGAGGTAGACAAAAGTGCTGGAGAAACTCAGCGGGTGCATCAGCATATATGGAGCGAAGGAAATAGGCAACGTTTCGGGCCAAAACCTTTCTTCAGATGGAGGGGGGGGGGGCAGGGAGACGAAAGGAAAAAGGAAGAGGAGGAGCCCGAGGGCTGAGGGAGAACTGAGAAGGGGAGGAGACAGCAAGGGCTACCGGAAATTGGAGAATTCAATGTTTATGCCGCTAGGGTGCAGACTGCCCAAGCGGAATATGAGGTGCTGCTCCTCCAATTTCCGGTGGTGCTCACTCTGGCCATGGCCGTTGCACTGGGCCCATCCAACATCGCCGTCTACGACCACTGCCTCCCGGATCCATGCAAATATTCCTCAGACCAGCATGTTCTGCTCCTCCCACAACACAGACACACCACTAATCACAGAAACACGCTGCACAGTGGCGCAGTGGTAGAGTTGTTGCCTTACAGTGGGCTTGCAGCGCCGGAGACCGTGGTTCGATCCCGACTATGGGTGCATGTCTGTACGGAGTTTATATGTTCTCCCCATGACTGCGTGGGTTTTCCCGAGATGTTCGGTTTCCTCCCACACTCCAAAGACGCAGTTTGTAGGCTTGGTATAAGTGCACATTGTGCCTAGTGTGTGTAGGATTGTGTTAATGTGCGGGGATTGCTGGTCAGTTTGGTGGGCCAAAGGGCCTGTTTCCACGTTGTATCTCTAAACTAAAAACTAAACTAAACTAAACTAAACACCCCACAACCAATAGGCCTTTGACAATGGTGAATTTTTCCCCTCTCATCCTTATCTTATGACCCTCCCTTGACCATGTGAATATTTCCTGTGGGGAACATCATCCACTGGCATGTTGCTCACCTATACCAATGACACTCAGTTCTGTCTCCACAGCATCTTTCATACTTTTTGTCACTTTAATGTAACCTTCACATTTACCTTTTTCTCCTCCCTGACTTTCAGCATCAGATCAGACCAGCCTTGTTACAACACTTTATCATACTCAGGCACAAGTGGGTTAACATCAGCTATCTCTCTTTCTGTTTAGAAGGAAAAAGGTAGACTGAGGTAAGGACAAAATTCATTACTGATAGAGTGGTGAATTTTTAGAATTTTCTACCTTGGAAGGCTACAAAGGCATCGCCATTGATTCCATTCAAAAAGAGCAGTAGATTTCTGGATATTATAGGAATCAAAGAATAAGGGAATTATGCAGGAAAATGCCTTGAAGTAGAAGGTCATCAAGGGTCTTGATGAATGATGGAACAGACACAATGGGCCAAATGGCCTCCTTGTTCTCCTATTTCATGTGGTTTTATATTCTCATATATTTATGCTGCACTTTATGAAAGCACCCAATTATTCTCCAAAGCAGAATCAACTAGTTTTGTTTTCCAAATGGAAAACCAAAATCAACTTGTTTTTGTTTTAAGAACAGCTATAAAATATTGAATGTACTTTAAAGGGACATA
The DNA here is from genome assembly GCF_028641065.1 of Leucoraja erinaceus. Classification (NCBI taxonomy): domain Eukaryota; kingdom Metazoa; phylum Chordata; class Chondrichthyes; order Rajiformes; family Rajidae; genus Leucoraja; species Leucoraja erinaceus. The sequence continues at coordinate 29,349,422 of NC_073387.1, read as the reverse complement.
AAGTTTTCTGCTATCTCCAAGAACAAGATATAAAAGAAAAATATTACAGATGCCTGAAATCTGAAATAAAATATGAGAAACAGCTTCCTGTCCTTTAAGAACTACCAAATCAACTCTGAGACTTTATTGCATCAAGGAGAAATTAGGAAAGCAAAGAGAAAGGAGAAAATATCAACAGCTAACATCAAACAACATCCAAAAGTGTGTGATAAATACAGAGCTGGTGGGGACTCTGCCTTACAACGACCGTAACTCAGGTTCAATCCCGACCTTGGGTGCAGTGGTGCAAAACTTGCATGTTCTCCCTGTGAACACAAGGGTTTCTTCCAGATACTCCAATTTCCTTCCACATCCCCAAAACACACAGTTGGTAGATTAATTAGTCACTGTAAACTTCCCCTGGTGCAGAATCTGGGGCAAATTGATGAGAATCTGGAGAGATTTTTAAAAAGGGAGTAATGTAGGATGAATGGGTTGATTCTGTGGGCCGAAGGACCTGATTCTATGCACTATCTATGATTTTGTGATTCTATAAGGTTCAGCAGGTCAGGCCATTCGGAGTGATGATCTTTGTTCTCTGACATCTGCTGGTGGGACATCGACCTGATATGTTAAGCCTTATTTTCTTCTCCCCAATGCTGCCTAAGTATTCACTCTTCCCTGTTGATACCTCAAGTCAAGTCAAGTCAAGTTTCTTCGTCAATACACATACCAGATGTGCAGTGAAATGAAAAGTGGCAATGCTCGTGGACTTTGTGCAAAAAGACAAACAAACAAACAAACTACAAACAGAATCACATATTCTTTTACATATTAAATATTGTGGGCGGAAGGAAAAAGGTTCAGTAAAGTTAGTCCCTGGTGAGATAGGAGTTTACAGTCCGAATGGCCTCTGGGAAGAAACACCTTCTCAACCTCTCTGTTCTCACAGCATGGCAACGGAGGCGTTTGCCTGACCGTGGCAGCTGGAACAGTCCGTTGCAGAGGTGGAAGGGGTCTCCCATGATTTTATTGGCTCTGGAGTTGCACCTCCTGATGTATAGTTCCTGCAGGGGGGCGAGTGAAGTTCCCATAGTGCGATCGGCCGAACGCACTACTCTCTGCAGAGCCTTCTTGTCCTGGGCAGAGCAATTCCCAAACCAGATGGTAATATTTCCGGACAAGATGCTTACCACAGCCGCTGAGTAAAAGCACTGGAGGATCCTTGGAGACACTCTGAATTTCCTCAATTGCCTGAGGTGGTAAAGGCGCTGCCTTGCCTTACTCACGAGTGCTGCGGCGTGTGATGTCCATGTCATATCCTCAGAGATGTGGACTCCTAGATATTTAAAACAGTTCACCCTATCCACAGTATCCCCATTTATCCTCAATGGTGTGTACGTCCTCGGATGATGTGCCCTCCTAAAGTCCACGATCAGCTCCTTAGTTTTTTTGATGTTCAAGAGGAGGCTGTTGGCCTGACACCAGAGTGCTAGACCAGCCACCTCCTCCCGGTAGGCCTTCTCATCGTTGTCTGAGATCAGGTCCACCACCACAGTGTCATCAGCAAACTTGATTATTGAGTTGGAGCTGAACCTAGCCACACAGTCATGTGTGTACAGGGAGTACAATAGGGGGCTGAGGACACAACCCTGGGGCGATCCTGTGCTCAGGGTGAGGGACTTTGATGTATTCTCTCCCATCTTGACTACCTGGGGCCTGGCGGTGAGAAAGTCCAGGACCCAGGCACACAGGGGGGTGTTGAGCCCTAATTCCAGTACCTGAAATTCTGAAAAACAAACCTACTAAGACTCTGTTAACTGTTTGAATATCTTTTTTGATAGATTATTCCAAACATTTACATCACTTTTGATTGCAGTTTTTTCCAGTTTTGTTCCAAAAGAACTTTTCATTGACCTACCTTTCTATTCAATAGTTCTAAACATCTAGTTCATTTTAATTAAATGATCTGAACACAATTTAAGTTAAGTAATGCTATTCTTAATTATGTAAGAAAAAACTACAGATGCTGGTTTCAACCAGCAAGATAGACACAAAAAGCTGGAGTAGGCAACGGAACAGGCAGCATCTCTGGAGAGAAGGAATGGATCGGGTCGGGTCTGAAGAAGGGTCTTGACCCGAAACGTTACCCATTCCTTCTCTCCAGAGATGCTGCTTATCCTTAATTATGTTCATTTTAAATAACTGAATTCACCCCGGCCTTACCTGATAGAGTATTCATTCCTTGGCACTCCAGGATCAGTCATGATGTATCTTCCTGAATAATGAAAGAATATGTATCCAATATAAATCCCCTCTTTTCACAGACCACCTGAATGCATGGACAGAAAGGCGCTTGTAAAACTGCTATTCTGAAAAACCCAAAAGTCTTTTTTGCAAATTTATTTCAAAATCTACTGTAACACAAAAAGAAAACAGAGTAGAGGCATACACCTAAAAATTAAAAAAAAAACAGAAATGGAATTCATGTTTTAGGCTGATGAACTTTCAGGTCCTCTATGATGAAAGCACTGCTTATAAATTGGTTCATCGTATTTTTTAATGCTTTGATATCCAAGGCCAATTTTACTTCGGAGTCATGTGAGTGATTCCATGAAGAGCCCGCTCAGCATGCATGCGCGGCATTAACGCCAGCAGTGCAACAGCGGCGCATCGGGAGTCAGGCGCTCCCGCTACGAGCCTGAAGGAAAGGAACGTTAGGTAAGTACTTACCTTCAGTTTAAAGTCGGACTTTGCGTTTGTTTTTGCTCCAGGGGGAGCAAAGCAGCAGAGGGAAGCGGCCCCCGTTCGACTCCAGGGAAGGAGCCGACAGTGGAGGGGGGAGAGGCGGCAACGGGACCGCACACGCTGCGGTCCACAGACACGGGTGCTGCGCTGATGCCCAGTCCACTAAAAAGCTGTCTGACCAACAGCAGCGGACTGGAGGGAAATTTAAAACCGGCCGGCACCCCTGCAGACTCCCGACAAGGAGACTCGCCGCCCGAGAACCGCTGAAATGCCGCCCGAAAACGACAGACAGCCTCTAACAGCAAGGTCAGGACCAACCTCAGGCTGGAGACAGACACGGAAGATGGGATCAGCACTTCAAACAAGAAACAAGAGTGTCTGTTTCTCCAAGCCAGAGGAAGGTCATGGAGCTAAAAACTCCAGCGAGACTACCTCAGGAGCAGGGGCAAGTCCGCCAAGGGAGCTAACACTCCCACTCCAGTGCCTAACAACACTGGCCATCTCCCTTGTCGAGGGATTGATGGGAACCAGAGCTAGGCTGGTCAAGAAGAGGGGTCACTGGCTGAACAACATCGGGAGTATGCTTGAGGTACAGGATCAGGAAGAGTTGCTGGGTGTGGCCGCTATGTGGCTCCACCACTAGCAAGATGGCTTTTCAGTCTCAACTGGCGGCCAGCTTACTACCTGTTCTTTTCAAAAAACCTCTCCAAGACAGGTAGTCATGAGGTGTTGGATTTCATCACGCCTTCCCTAAATTGCATTTACTCAAAGTGCCCACCGCTATTGGGGGGGTACATTGAGCATAGCTTTTAAAAACCCAAATATCTTAAAATGAATTTGATATCCCTGACGTCAGTTATCATTTTCGCATGTTCTTTCCAGAGGGTCGGGGTAGTATGGCAAAACACCTGACCCTACTGTTCGCAGTGCTCCTCAACTTCTCAGGAAGTTATAAAACCTGCCCTCAACTCAAAAATTTTACAGGACTGTGAGAACGCTGACCTCACAACCACAGATCCTGCTGTCTGGCTAAGTTACCAAACCAAGCCTAAAAAACTGGACGAAATGTCCAAAATATTCGGCGCAAGAGGGCAGGGTCTGGAATGAGCACCACACGTAAACCAGTCAGCAGTACGTCTAACACGTCCACCAGGAGGGTCTACCTCATGGTACTGGTGAAAGCTCGGGGCCTGCATACCAATCCCGTAAGCCTTTCAGGCCAGGGCCCAGAGCAGGCCCCATGGAAAATGCGCCACCCCCCAACATCACCGCCACGTCAGACAACGTGCAAGACTCGTTGGACCGGCAGGAAACAGAAGAATACCCATAACCATGGAGGTAGGTGGGTCTGGTTCCTACCAATGTATAGAAAAAGGGGCTTAATACTAACAGGGGGGAGATTACACCTGTTTTAAGAAGCACGGGAGTCTATCACGAGTGATCGGTATATACTCAATGGCTTTAGTGGATACAAAATACAATTCATACTAGAAAAATTGCCACCAGTTTAACATTTACCCCAGAGGGTATTTTCCCTCTCCGTTAAAGAAACGAGAGGGACAAGCTGAACTGGTGAGACTAATTACAAAGGGTATCATGGGAAACATGAACCCTTGGAATTCGTATCAAATATTCGTCACTAAACCCAAAAAGATGGTGGATGTCGCATCATCATTGACTTAACTTCACTAAATAAGTTTGTTAAGTATATACTTTTCAAAATGGAAATGGTTGTTACTGCCAAACAACTAATTTCCAAAGGATACTTCATGGCAAGCATTGATCTTAAAGATGGTTACTATTTAGTACCATTCACAAGGGTCATCGCAGATACCTGAAATTTACCTGGATGGGGCAGCAATGGCAATTTAAAACGTTACCCAATGGGTTCACATCAGCCCAAAATTATTCACCAAGATACTAAAACCAGCTCTGGCAATATTCACAAGACAAAAACATATTGTCATGGCATATCTTGATGATATCTTAAAAAAATAGGCAAGACCATGGAATTGACTATGTTAGCTGTATCAGCTACCAAACAGTTATTCGAAACCCTGGGATTGTCTTACATCCAGATAAATCTAAGTTGAAGCCATCCACAATCATGGACTGCTTGGGCTTCACAATTAATTCAGTCTACATGACTGTAACATTGCCAAGAGACAAAACAGTTTTGAATTGGCACAATCATGCAACAATTAATGGTCCACGTACTCCCAACTATTCGACAAGTAACAGAGTAATTGGGAAAATGGTAGCAGCATTTCCGGCTACACAATTCGGACCTTTGCACTGTCAAAACTTACAAAGAGCAAAGGTACAGGCACCAAAACGACATACAGGTCATTATGATCGTGTCATGAAGTTACCCACTGAAGCAATATCATAACTACAGTGGTGGGCAAAAAACGTTTGGCATAATTTCAACCTATTATCATCACTAACAAGTAGTAGATGGACTAACCCAGAGTCATCGTTACCACTTACACTGGGCATTAATTATCTACAGATGTTGGGTGACTTTTATGGTTTAAAAGCATATGCACAAATATGCATCACTTGCATGTACGGTTACAAATAGATAATACTACGGTGGTGGCCTACATTAACCATATGGGCGGCATAAAATCGGTATCATGCGACAAGTTGGTCAACACAATTTGGCAATGGTGTGTCGAAAGACATATTTGGCTATCAGTAACTTACCTGCCAGGTAAGCTAAATACAGTGGCAGACACCAGGTCACGTAAATTTAATGACAACATCGAATGGATGTTAAACCCCCAAAAATTTGCAAAAGTTATCAAGCAATATGGCACGCCAGATATCGATTTATTTGCATCAAGGCTAAATCACCAGGTACCTATGTATGTCGCTTGGGAACCAGACCCTGAGGCAGCAGCGGTAGATGCGTTTGCGCTGGATTGGGGAAATTCTTCTTCTATGCATTTCCTCCCTTCTGCCTCATCAGTTGGGGACTACGCACAATACAAATGGACTCTGCTTCAGGTATTTTGATAGTACCCGACTGGCCTACGCAGCCATGGTTCCCAAAACTCCATGACATGGTTGTTGAAACTCCGATGGTATTCCCCAGTGACCCAGAGTTATTAACACCCAGTGTCGGGCACAAGCCACCCGTGCCATGAAAAAATCAAACTCCTGGGTTGCAGATTCTGCACAAACCACTTCTGGGACTGGGATTATCAGAACAAACCGTCAACACCATGTCAGCATCCCTCCGAACATCCACTAAAAAACAGCACTTGTCCAGCATCAAGAAATGGGAGAAGTACTGCTTGGATACAGGGACCACCTACTCAACCGCTACAGTTACCAACGTACTGGAATTCCTGGTGAACCTTCACCACGATGAAGGACTCAGCTACAGAGCCATCAACACAGCTAGAAGTGCCCTGCCTGTCTATTTAAAACCAGCTCCAGGACAACAGGCCATGGGGTCCCACCCGCTGGTGGTCAAACTAATGAAGGGTATTTACAACTCTAACCCCCTAGACCAAGGTACACCCATACATGGGATGTCAGTGTGGTCCTGACATACCTCAGGGGATGGCCACCAGCCAGATCCCTCAACCTGGAACAATCTATGCTCAAAACACTCATGTTGATGGCACTTGTATCTGCACAGAGGGTCCAGTCACTACACCTATTGCGACTGGACACCATGCTCACAGCTCCAGACCAGATCTCTGTCGTTATCCAGGGACTGATCAAACAGAGCAGACCAGGAACACCTAATCCAATCGTGGAATTCCGGGCTTACCCACCAGAACCACGGTTAGGTGCCATGACCCACCTACTATCCTACATAGACACAACCAAAATATTTGAGGGAGATGAAAAGCCTTGTGGGTCAGTCATAAAAAATCTTATGGTCGGGTGACAAGCCAAATCATTGCAAGATGGCTCAAGCAGGTGTTAAAAACTGCTGGGATAAACACTAACATGTACACATTTTATTCCACCAGGGCAGCATCCACGTCGACGGCTAAAAGAATGGACGTGCCTATAGATCACATCCTAGCTACAGCAGGATGGTTGGGGGAAAGACCATTCAGAAATTTTATAATAAGCCGTTGGCAAAACCTGTTTTATTTGCAGGAAAGATTTTACAGACTGCAAATATTTAATTTAAGCCCAGGGGAGCAATTTAATTTCTTTGTTGTTATTGTTAAAAAAATACCATTGTGTTTTTCTACAAACAGATTCATTGGTTGATTACGATAACACACTTCGTCCCTCACACTTCGGCAGTGCGTGAAGTAATAACTGTTACACGGTTTGAAATCACAGAGCTTTGAAGTCTTCACGGAATCACTCACGTGACTCCGAAGTAAAATAGTAAGATTAAACAAGAACTTACCAGTTTGAAGTTTGATCTGTATTTTATGAGGAGTTACGATGAGGGATTACGTGCCCTCCGCTCCCACCCTCAATAATATGGGTCAAACTGATAAACTGATGTCTCCTTGTCTTTACTATGTTTACTTCAATAACTGTGTCTATCTGTGATTCCACACCGCTGCTTTGAAGTATGCCGCGCATGCATGCTGAGCGGGCTCTTCACGTAATCCCTCATTGTAACTCCTCATAAAATACAGATCAAACTTCAAACTGGTAAGTTCTCGTTTAATTTTACTATTTTACCTGGAGTAACTTGCATCTGCAATCAGTAGAATTCCACAGGGATCTGTGCTGGGACCTGTGTTGAACCTAAAGTAAAAGTATAGAGTTAATGGTAAGACTCTTAACAGCATTAATATATAGATGAATTTTGAGGTCCAAGTCCATAGCTCTCTGAAAGTGGCAACACAATTAGATTGGAAAGAAGGTCTACGGTATCTTAGCATTCATCAGTTGAGACATTCAGTATAAGGTCGGAAAGTGATGGTGTGGCTCTATAAGACTTTAGTTAGGCTGTATTTGGAGTATTGTATGCAGTTTTGGAAGCCTCATTTCAGGAAGGATGTGGAGGCTTTGGAGGGAGGCGCAGAAGAGGTTTACCAGAATGCTGTTTAGATCAGAGGTATAATGAGAGGTTGGACAAACTTCGATTGCTTTCTCTGAAATGTTGGTGGTTGAGGGGAGACCTGATAGACGTGTATAAAAGTATGAGGTGCATAGATAGGGTAGCCATTCAGAATCTTTTCCCCAGGATGGAATTGTCTAAGATTAGAAGGCATAGCTTTAATATGAGAAGTGCAAAGGATAAAGGAGATTTGCAGGACAAGTTTTTTATACAGAGGGTGGTGGGTGACTGAAATGCACTGCAATTGGTGTTGGTGGAGGCAGATGTGATAGTTGTACTTAAGTGGGTTTCAGTTAGATATGCAAGAAATGGAGGGATGTGAATCACGTGCAGGCATAGGAGATTAGTTTAACTTGGCATCATGTTCGGCACAAACATTGTCGGCTGAAGGGCCTGTCCTGTGCTGTATTGCTCTATGTTCTACAATGTAATATAGGTTTTTGCTGGTCAGCACGATGTGGTGGGCAAAAGAGCCGTCTTCCGTCTGTACAACTCGCTGATTTCTGATTATCATAATGTTTCCTCTGCCTCCACCCTTTCCTGCTGCTCTTCCTTCTTTGCATCCTGGTGTTGTGGTGGGAATAGGGCAGGGAGAGGCCAGGAGAAATATTTCTAGCAGATACACATGATAACTACATTCAAGCCATCTTTTTGTGCACACATGGTAATATAGATGTCACTGCTAGTCAATAAACAAAACAAAAAAAAACACACACAAAAATGCTTTTCACTGTACCTCAGTACACATGCCAATAAACTAAACTAAACTAATATAAAGCTGATCTCAATGAAATATTGTTAACATGTATACTTGGCAGATTCCCAGCAGCATCTGCTTCCTGGCTGATAGGTGTCTCAGGCACTCGCCGTTTAATAAGGAACTGCACTCAAGTAAGATCCCCTCATTTTCCGGTGACCTCCCACCTGTTCTTCACAATCATGGTCTCAATGAAGGGGATGGAAAGATATTTAATATCCTTTTCATTATCCTACATTTTTAAGCTTGATTTAAGTCTTAGTGGTTGTGGGATTAAAAAATCCATGCTTGGGCTGAGCAAATGACAGTGTGCATGTGCATGCATGGCCTACAATTTTGCTGAGCTCTGCTTCTTGCTGCTAGATTAATGCTCAACCATTAGATGGTCAATACATTTTCTAAGAAAGTTTGACTCTGCTGGTCTTGTTAAGTCATGATTTGCTATTGGTTATTTCATTTAATTTATTTAATTTTAATAGTCAGGGGAGTTTGAGAGAGGGGGTTTTGTCGAATTGATGCCAATTATTTTAAACAAATCCTCCTAAAAGTCACCTATTCCTTCTCTCCAGAGATGCTGCCTGCCCCGCTGAGTTACTCCAGCTTTTTGTATTTATCTCCCAAATACTTTTGTGCCTTGAAGCATTTAGAAATTGTGAATGGCTGTGGGAGAGGAAGGTGGAATTTGAAATTCTTCAAGCATGTTTAAAATACATTCATCATTTCAAATGAAGTTTCTTTTTGACTAAAAGTTAATTGGATTTTAGTTAGATTTCTGTGTATTGAAATTACTCCTTTTTGGGCATTTTCAAATCACTCAAGGTTGATCAATTTAGCGAATTGCTTATTCTTTTCAATTTAATTAGACATTATTCAACCCCACTGCCATGGGCTTGCAAAATCTTTGAACCTCCTTCCATCCACACAGTGCAAGTTTGAAAATTATACTTCCTGCATGTGTTGCAACCTTGGGTTTTAATTTAGCTGTAATCTCTCTTAACCTTTCAACTAGATCCTCCAGTGGTCCCATTTTCTCTTACAATCTCCAGAAGATGTATTTTTATGTAATATGCTCAAACGAATGCATCGCTTTGGATTAAAAAATACTTAATTTGTCATCATTTTCATGGTGCACTAAGCCTCTTTTCAAGCGCAACCACAGGGCTAGTGTAGATTACACTCTGACCAGAATTTTAGCAGGTATAACTTGATGGTTGAAAGTCTTGTATGTGCAGGAAATAATGTCATCAGTAAGATCACAGTGTATGCCATTTCAGGAAATGGCATTTCTTTCCTTGTGGTGAAATAATAATATAAAGCCAAGGACATTGCATGTGAAACATAACATTCCCATTGCAAATTAATCACCCATCTTAAAAATGATCTTCAAACATGAACAGAAAATCCATTAATAACAGATTATTCTCTCATTCAGCCGAATACATGGGGTGAATGCACAGTCTTTTACCCAGGGTAGGGAATCAAGAGAGACGAGTGATAATGTACCTGTTGGGTCAAATATCAGTCAGGGCCAGAATAGACCTTTGCAATCAGTGTTTAAAATTCCTCTAGTTCCATGTAGATGCATGTCTCCAATCACCACAGAGAAAACCTGTTGCAGGATTCCACCCATCTTGGGCTGCAATTCCTCTATTGAGTCCAGCAATCATTTATTTTCTCCTGGTGCTGGTGTCCCATGACCTCAAAGAATAGATTCTTAATTTGCAATTTTAACAGCTAGATCGATGCTGCTTGCTGGCTCCAGAGCTGTTTCATTCAGAAACTCCACAGGCAGCATGCCAGCAAGAGACTGTCATGAGACCCAGTCAACTTGCCTGCTGCATTTTACAGCATTTCTGCTCCTGAAGTTACGGTAAATTGGATCTGTGCTTTTTCCTTGTGACTGAGAATCTGACCTACATTTCCACCTCAATCAATCATGCAATTTAAAGGGCACTAAAGAAGTTTCAATGTTCTGCTTTCAATCAATCAGCAAGCTGTTGAAAATGGAATTGCCCGTGATGTACCCCAGGTGCAATCCCTGTTCTTTCCCTCTCTGGCATAATGGAGGAACATAGTATGGAAAATATTCCAATCAGGCATCTTCGACCTGAAACCTTAGCTCTGTTTCTCTCTCCTTAGATGCTGCCTATGCTGCTGAATGTTTGCAGCATTATCTATTATTAGACTAGGCAGCACCTGTGGAAGGAGAAATGATTAATGTCTCAGGTCTGGGAACTCTTGTCAGAAAAAGAGAAAAATCGTGTTAGATTTCAGAGGCAGAGAGGTTGGGGGAAGGGAGAGGCGAACAAAGGGAATATGAGTGTCCCAATGGGTTGTATAGCGAGAATTACAAGCACATTTTGCTTCTTTGTTTGTGCAATGTGTTGTTAATAGTGAGATTATGGGATATGCCCGTCAGGTCAGTCAATATTAATAGAATTTAAAAAACTGAGCAAAGTGATGACAGGCAGAAATGACTGGTTCTTATACAATGTGTATTCTAAGATTACTGATGAGGTCAATGTGGAACTTGTAGACGCAATCACACTTGGGGCAGGAGGTGCCTAACAGGGTAGGTAAATGGATAGGTTGTTCCTTCCACCATTTACGCTGTGCTTTCTTGTGTTCCTGAGGCACAGGCTTGAGATGCCACCTCGTGTGGAGCAATGATGGGCCTGGGATTCCCAGGTAGAGGTGAAGAGAGGACATATTTTCAGAGATGTTGAGAATATCTGCATCTTTTCCTCTATCTGCATTACAATCTCTTCCCATGACAGCATGAAGTCTCAAAAGAAACAAGGAACTGTAAGTTTCTGAAGTCTGGTGGCACTTGAGTAATGTGAAGTGTATAACGTAACCGTCTGAGTTAATCCGGGCATCCCAGTCTTGGGTGTTGGCATGGGAGGGGATGTGTTAGTTCTTCTAGTGAACTTTGGAGACTTTTGTGGAGACAGCTTTGATGGTACCTCCTCACTGCTTTGCTGCCTGCTGCAGTTAGTACAAGTGATTTGAGTATAGGAGCAAAGAGGTACTTCTGCAGTTGTACAGGGCATTGGTGAGACCACAACTGTGTGCAGTTTTGGTCTCCTAAATTGAGGAAGGACATTCTTGCTATTGAGGAAGTCCAGCGTAGGTTCACACCGTTAATTCCCGGGATGGCGGGACTGTCATATGATGAAAGAATGGAACGACTGGGCTTGCACGCACTGGAATTTAGAAAGATGAGAAGGGATCTTATCGAAACATATATAATTATTAAGAGATTGGACAAGCTATCTGCAGGAGAACATGTTCCCGATGTCGGGGGAGTCCAGAACCAGGGAACACAGTTTAAGAATAAGAGCTAGGCCATTTAGATCTGAGATGAGGAAAACCCTTTTTACCCAGAGAGTTGTGAATTAGTGGAATTCTCTGCCACAGAAGGCTGTGGAGGCCAATTCACTGTATATATTCAAGAGAGAATTTGATATAGCTCTTAGGGCTAATGGAATCAAGGGATATGGGGAGAAAGCAGGAACGGGGTACTGATTTTGGATGATCAGCCATGATTATATTGAATGGCTGTGCTGGCTTGAAGGGCCAAATGGTTGACTCCTGCACCTATTTTCTATGTTTCTCTGTTTCTATAGAAGATTGAGAGATTCACTATTAATAGTGAATAATCTATCAAATGTCTATAAGCAAATTGTAGAGAGACTATTGACTGGTTGCATCACAGCCCGTTTTTGTAACTCAAATACTTGGGAATGAAGGAAACTGCAGAAAGTGATAGATATTGCCCGATTCATCACCAATATTGACCATCACACCATCAAAGGAATCTACAGAAGGTGCTGCCTCAGAAAGGCAGCTAATATCATCAGAGAACACACCTCCCTGACCACACTCTTATCTCACTGCTATCTTTGGTAAGAAGGCACAGGTGCCTAAATTCCGTGACTTCCAAGTTCAAGAGCAGCTTGTTCCCAGCGACAACAGACTCTGGTACTTCTTTAACCACGACCCTACCTCAGCAACTATCTACTATGAGCTTTGTTTTGGTTGCACTACTGAGCCATTGGTCTCTAGAATGTGGATGGTGAACACACAAAATTCTTAGACAGCCAGAACCTAGAGGCAGATTAGAGGGCATAGCTTTAAGTGAGATGGGCAATATTTAAAAGATATGTGGGAAAAATGTTTTACAAGAGAGTGGTTGATACTTGGAATATGCCACTAGGGGTGGTGTTGGAGGCAGATACAATAGTGACATACGTTTAAGAGGCACATGGATTCACAGGGGATGGAAGGATATGGATCACATGCAGGGAGAGATTAGTTTAACATGGCATCATGTTCGGCATGGAAATTGTGGGCCAAAGGGCCTGTTCCTGCACTGCGCTGTGTGCTATGTTCTTTTGGGGCTTCAAAGAGTGGGTGCAGGTATGATGTTTCCCATGGCTGGCAAGTCCAGTATCAGGGATTACAGTATCAAAATAATGGGTTTTTGTTGTTGAGGACTGAAATAAGAAAATGAGAAGACACCTCTTCATCCAGATGATAGTGAAACTTTGGCATTTTTTACCCAAAGGGAATGCAGATGCTTAGTCATTCAGTATTCTGAAAATGGACGTCAATAACATTTGCACCCAGTTCAATAATTTTTTGGTTATTAAGAAAATCGAGTGTGATGAAAGAGCAAAGAGCAGAACAAGGGTGAATGGTTTACTCTTTTCTGAATGTAAACAGAAATATGCTATAAACAGGCAGCATCTGTACAGCACAGAAACAGGCCCTTCGGCCCAACTGGTCCATGTTGACCAAGACGCCCCATCTATGCTAATCCCATTTGACAGCATTTGGCCCATATCCCTCTAAACTTTTCCATGTACTTATCTAAGTGTCTTTAAAATGTTGTTATAGTACCAGCCTCAACAACCCCCTCTGGCAGCTTGTTCCATATACTCACCATCCCCTGAGTGAAAAGGTTGCCCCCGAGGTTAATATTAAATCTTGCTCCACTCACCTTAAACCTATGTCCTCTGCTTTTTGATTTCTTACCGTGGGTAAAACCCTATCACCCCTCAGCCTCTTGTGCTCCAAGGAATAAAGCCTTCACCTGCCCAACCTCTACCTGTAGCTCAGTCCCCCATGTCCTGGCAACATCTTTGAAAACTTTCTCTGCACTCTTTCCAGCTTGTCAGAATTGGGAAAGAGGAAAGTTAGTGTTGGGTGGGTGGCAGAGAAGGTCATCTGCTCCAGTGCAGTCCAGAAGGTCATCTGCACCACTGTTCTGTTTTAAGGATTCGATATATATCAATTTGCATTGTACTTTGACTGTTTCCTTATCTCCATATGAACACCATGGGATATTTATCTACATTAAAAATGATAAATGAATGTGAATTGTTCCTACTGATCAGTGTAACTAACAGTTTGGTAGATTCTAGAGCAAAGATATATCAACCTTTGTTCTCCTTTTGTTCCCCTATTGTTTAAACTATATTCCTCCAGCAACTCCCCAAGTGAACTTGCTCTACCAGTTTTCAAGAGGAAGTCACAGTGACTCAGAGTTTCATAGGGAAACTCTGCCTTGTACCAGAACTGCCCCAGAACAGCACTGAAAGTGTGGGTGTGCACCTTCACTTTCCAGTAATTATTATCAGATATAATTTTAGTGGTTCACTCTAATACATAAATGCAAATTAAAAAAATCAATATAATTACTGGAAGTCTGAAGCAAAGAAAATAATGAGAATGCAGAGTGTTAGCCTATCAGTATCCATGGCAGTTGATTATTAATCTATCAACGTGTGTGAATATCCAACATTTTCTGATTTTTGTCGGAAGGAACTGCAGATGCTGGTTTAAACCAAAGATAGACACAAAAGGTTGGAGTAACTCAGCGGGACAGGCAGCATCTCTGGAGAGAAGGAATGGGTGATGTTTCAGTCTGAAAAAGGGTGTTGACCCGAAATGTCACCCATTCCTTCTCTCCAGATATGATGCCTGCCCCGCTAAGTTACTCCAGCTTTTTGTGTCCATTTTTTGAATATTAAAAATCTGTTTTTGTGTGTTGTCCTGTTCTCTGAAAGTTATAACACTCACATAACTTGCTACCTATACCAAACAAAATACATTAAAAAAAAAAAATATATATATATATATATATATATAATATAATATATACACACACACATACACACATGTGTTTTGAGATGCCCAGTTTTCCTATTCCTTGTTTCTTTTGGGAAATGTTTAGCTTCTTGCACCTTTTCCACAGTACTAATGTCCACCCGTTTTTTTTCTATTCCAAATATTTTTATTAATCTTCTACTCATGCTAAATTTATATTTAAATGACTAATAAAGCATGCTTCAGTTATTTGTTGGTAACCAACACATTGAGCCTTAGTCCACTGAAGTGAGACTTCTGTTTGTCATTGAAGGTCCATAGCTATTGTCAGTCTCCATTTGTGCTGCTGAAACTGCTCAATTTCCCATGGTAACATTAATTTAGATAAATGTTCACAGATGCTTCATAAAGGAGGAAATGTTTGGACGTCAGCTATGTGGGAGGGTTAACAGGCATGCTCGATTGTGGTTCAAGCATATAATGACACATAATGAAATTCAGACAAAAGGCAGGAATAAGGCTTTATGTGCGGCTGGGTGGATGATGTTTTACTAATGGGTGGTGGTAGAGAGATGATGATCAGCCATTGCTCAAATAAGGCAGTGTGGAATATTCCAGCTTAACCTAATTGAACAGTCAGAGAGCTTAATGCTGGGGATGTGCGTAAACTACTTACTGCATAAGAACAGAAACCCCAACTTTCATATCCCCAAAGCTCTACTTGTGTAACATTTGTTTAATACAAGATCTCACTTCAAGGGGTCTTCTTGGCAGGTGGGTGTGTGGTGGTGGTGGTGGGGGTTCAAATAAATCAAATGGAGTTGTGACACAAATGATCCTTTTGGTCAAGGGTGTGCTGCTGCAAACATCAGGGTCCAGAGTGCTACAGGAATTGTAAAGGGAAAATAAACATCTGAAACCAGGGCTGGGTCTGTTGAGGGTAGTGGTAAGAATGGGGGTTATAGGTGAGAAAGGGTCTCAAGTGGCACATTGGGGCTTGCTTGGGTGCTATGTGTGCTGATTGACTTGGCATCAATTTCTAGATCAAAGTCTGAAGATTTTGGGATGGTGCAGTGAGTGGTGGGTGGGACCAGAGCGGGAAGATGATACCGTTATGGAGGGGTTCAAGATAATCCTTGTGGACATGCCAAATCTTCTCAGATGCCTTGAAACAAAAAGTGCTAATGTGCTTGATACCTGTATCGGTGTGAAGGGACATAGAACATAGAAACATAGAAAATAGGTGCAGGAGTAGGCCATTCGGCCCTTCGAGCCTGCACCGCCATTCAATATGATCATGGCTGATCATCCAACTCAGTATCCTGTACCTGCCTTCTCTCCATACTCCCTGATCCCTTTAGCCACAAGGGCCACATCTAACTCCTTCTTAAATATAGCCAATGAACTTGTCTCAACTACCTTCTGTGGCAGAGAGTTCCAGAGATTTACCACTCTCTGTGTGAAAAATGTTTTTCTCATTTCCCAAAAGGATTTCCCCTTTATCCTCAAACTGTGACCCCTTGTCCTGGACTTCCCCAACATCGGGAACAATCTTCCTGCATCTAGCCTGTCCAACCCCTTAAGAATTTTGTAAGTTTCTATAAGATCCCCCCTCAATCTTCTAAATTCTAGTGAGTTAGGTTGCTGGTAAAATGCGTACCAAGAAACTTGAAGCTATCAACCATCTCTACAGCAGCTGTATTGATGAGAATTGGGCTGTTAGGGCTGTGTTCTAACCTCCCCTCCCACCTTCCCCACTTCCTCAGTTCAACAAACAGCTTTCGACTTGCTGACGTCAAGGGCTAGGCTGTTATTCTGACACCACGACAGAAGGTTCTCGATTTATTTCCTGGACTTCATCTCTTCGATGTTGTTGATTGGGCCGGCTTTTCCTGAGAATCATTACTCAAAATATAATAAAATAATTTTCCACTAAAAATAGACAGGAACTGATTTAAAGCTTTGTCACGATTGATGTATGCCTAAAGTATCATATGGATCAATATTATCATGCAACAAAATATCATATATTGTTGGTGCCTGGAATTTTCTCAGTTTCCTATTTTGGTCGTGGGCCTGGAGCTTGCATTTTCAGCAGTAGCCACATTCCAAGGTATCAGATGTCAATGAAATGACCGTGCATGAGGGAGGGGCTTTCCTTTAAATGCTATGCTTGTTACAGCATGCAGAAAGGATATCATGTACGTTTAACACTGTGGCTCAACACAAAGTGCTGGAGTAACTCAGTGGGTCAGGCAGTATCTGGGAAGGAAATGGACAGGTAGCGTTTCGGGTCGGGACCTTTCTGCAGACTGATTCTGCCAGAGGGTCAGGGCGGTGAGTATATAAATCGGGCGCGGGGCTTGATTTCACAGAGGCCCAGGACCGTTGGAGAGCAGTCGAGGAGGGTCAGGGCGGTGAGTATATAAATCGGACGCGGGGCTTGATTTCACAGAGGCCCAGGACCGTTGGTGAGCAGTGGAGGAGGGTCAGGGATTACCAAATTCCGTAACGTTCCACACTACGTAGTGAGGGTTCTGGTGGAAGCCGCTGATTGGTGGACGCAGACTAGAGGAAGCAGCTGATTGGGTGCAACATCAGGTTAGCATTTGTGCTTTCTGGTTAATGGGGCAGTGCTTTAGTTAAGGTACAGTGGGTTAAAGGGGCAGTGCTTTAGTAAAGGTACAGTGAGCCAAGGGTACAGTGGGCTAAAGGTACAGTGCTTTTTGTTTATATAATAAAGGTGCAGTTTAAAGGTCACGAGGGAGCAGCTGTTGTGAGTCAGATACCTGCTGATTTCTCCCAGCAGTTTCTATTGTATTATACTGGTATCAGATCCAGGGTAAGGCGGGAGAATGACAGTCAGAGCAGTATACTGTTCTGGATGTCAGATGTGGGAGGTCATGGTGTCGGATGGCCCTCCAGACATCCACATCTGCACCAGGTGCAGCGAGATGGGGCTCCTAAGGGACCGTTTTAGGATCCTGGAGCAGCAGCTCGATGACCTCGCTCTGATCAGGGAGAGTGAGGAGGTCATAGAGGGGAGTTATAGAGAGGTGGTCACTCCAAAACCACGGGAGAGAGACATGTGGGTCACGTTAAGGAAGGGCAAGGGGCAGAGGCAGGAACGAGTGAGTACTCCAATGTCGGTACACCTCGCAAATAAGTACTCCTGTTTGAGTACGGATGGGGGTGACAGCCTACCCGGGGGTAGTGACAGCGGACGGGCCTCCAGCACAGAGACCGGCCCTGTTGCTCCAAAAGCTAGGGAAAAAAAGAGGGCAATAGTAATTGGGGACTCTATTGTTAGGGGGTCGGATAGGCGATTCTGTGGACGCAGTCGGGAGACCAGGATGGTGGTCTGCCTCCCTGGTGCCAAGGTCTCGGACGTGTCTCAACGCATCCAAGATATCCTTAAATCAGAGGGAGAGGAGCCTGAGGTCGTGGTACATATAGGTACCAATGACATAGGAAAAAAAAGGGAAGAGGTCCTGAAGGGAGGATTTAGGGAGTTGGGAGGAGAGTTAAGAAAAAGGACCAAAAAGGTAACAATCTCAGGATTACTGCCTGTGCCACGCGACAGTGAGAGTAGGAATGGAGCGAGGTGGAGGATAAATGCGTGGCTGAAAGACTGGTGCAGAGGGCAGGGATTCAAGTTCCTGGATCATTGGGACTTCTTTTGGGGAAGGTGGGACCTGTACAGAAAGGATGGGTTGCACTTGAACCCGAGGGGGACCAATATCCTAGCGGGGAAATTTGCAAAGGCAGCTGGGGAGACTTTAAACTAGAATGGTTGGGGCGAGGGACTCAAATAGCGAAAGGTAGTAGACAGAATGGGAGGCAGGAAGCAGAAATGGGAAGCACTCGGACACAAGAGGAGAAAGAAAAAAAAGGAAATAAACAGAGAATAAGAGACGGGGGGTTTCTTAAATGTGCATATTTTAATGCTAGGAGCATTGTAAGAAAGGTGGATGAGCTTAGAGTCTGGATAGACACCTGGAAGTATGATGTTGTGGCGATCAGTGAAACGTGGTTGCAGGAGGGCTGTGATTGGAAACTAAATATTCCAGGATTTCGTTGCTTCAGGTGTGATAGAATTGGAGGGGCAAGAGGTGGAGGTGTTGCATTGCTAGTCAGGGAAGATATTACAGCAGTGCTTTGGCAGGATAGATTGGAGGGCTCATCTAGGGAGGCTATTTGGGTGGAATTGAGAAGTGGGAAAGGTGTAGCAACACTTATAGGGGTGTATTATAGACCGCCAAACGGGAAACGAGAATTGGAAGAGCAAATATGTAAGGAGATAGCAGAGATTAGTAGTAAGCACAAGGTAGTGATTGTGGGAGATTTCAACTTTCCACACATAGACTGGGAAACACATTCTGTAAATGGGCTGGATGGGTTGGAGTTTGTAAAATGTGTGCAGGATAGTTTTTTGCAGCAATACATAGAGGTACCTACTAGAGGAGGGGCAGTGCTGGACCTCCTGTTAGGAAATGAGACTGGACAGGTGGCGGAGGTATGCGTTGGGGAGCACTTCGGGTCCAGTGATCACAATACCATTAGTTTCAATATAACTATGGAGAGGGTCAGAACTGGACCTAGGGTTGAGATTTTTGATTGGAGAAAGGCTAACTTTGATGCGATGCGAGATGATTTAAAAGGAGTGAACTGGGACATTTTGTTTTATGGGAAAGATGTAGAAGAGAAATGGAGGACATTTAAAGGGGAAATTTTAAGAGTACAGAATCTTTATGTTCCTGTTCGGTTGAAAGGAAACAGTAAAAATTGGAAAGAGCCCTGGTTTTCAAGGGAAATTGGACATCTTGTTCGGAAAAAGAGGGAGATCTACAATAATTATAGGCAGCATGAAGTAAATGAGGTGCTTGAGGAGTATAAGGAATGTAAAAAGAATCTTAAGAAAGAAATTAGAAAAGCTAAAAGAAGATATGAGGTTGCTTTGGCAAGTAAGGTGAAAGTCAATCCAAAGGGTTTCTGCAGCTATATTAATAGCAAAAGGATAAGGAGGGATAAAATTGGTCCATTGGAGAGACAGAGTGGACAGCTATCTGCAGAGCCAAAAGAGATGGGGGAGATATTGAGCAATTTTTTTTCTTCGGTATTCACCAAGGAGAAGGATATGGAATTATGTGAGGCAAGGGAAACTAGTAGAGTAGCTATGGATACTATGAGGTTCAAAGTAAAAGAAGTACTGACACTTTTGAAAAATATAAAAGTGGATAAGTCTCCAGGTCCTGACAGGATATTCCCTAGGACATTGAGGGAAGTTAGTGTAGAAATAGCCGGGGCTATGACAGAAATATTTCAAATGTCATTAGAAACGGGAATAGTCCCCGAGGATTGGCGTACTGCACATGTTGTTCCATTGTTTAAAAAGGGTTCTAAGAGTAAACCTAGCAATTATAGACCTGTTAGTTTGACTTCAGTGGTGGGCAAATTAATGGAAAAGATACTTAGAGATAATATATATAAGCATCTAGATAAACAGGGTCTGATTAGGAACAGTCAACATGGATTTGTGCCTGGAAGGTCATGTTTGACTAATCGTCTTGAATTTTTTGAAGAGGTTACTAGGGAAATTGACGAGGGTAAAGCAGTGGATGTTGTCTATATGGACTTTAGTAAGGCCTTTGACAAGGTTCCTCATGGAAGGTTGGTTAAGAAGGTTCAACTGTTGGGTATAAATGCAGGAATAGCAAGATGGATTCAACAGTGGCTGAATGGGAGAAGCCAGAGGGTAATGGTGGATGGCTGTTTATCGGGTTGGAGGCAGGTGACTAGTGGGGTGCCTCAGGGATCTGTGTTGGGTCCTTTGTTGTTTGTCATGTACATCAATGATCTGGATGAAGGTGTGGTAAATTGGATTAGTAAGTATGCAGATGATACCAAGATAGGGGGTGTTGTGGATAATGAAGAGGATTTCCAAAGTCTACAGAGTGATTTAGGCCATTTGGAAAAATGGCTGAAAGATGGCAGATGGAGTTTAATGCTGATAAATGTGAGGTGCTACACCTTGGCAGGACAAATCAAAATAGGACGTACATGGTAAATGGTAGGGAATTGAAGAATACAGTTGAACAGAGGGATCTGGGTATAACCGTGCATAGTTCCTTGAAGGTGGAATCTCATATAGATAGGGTGTAAAGAAAGCTTTTGATATGCTAGCCTTTATAAATCAGAGCATTGAGTATAGAAGCTGGGATGTAATGTTAAAATTGTACAAGGCATTGGTGAGACCAAATCTGGAGTATGGTGTACAATTTTGGTCGCCAAATTATAGGAAGGATGTCAACAAAATAGAGAGAGTACAGAGGAGATTTACTAGAATGTTGCCTGGGTTTCAACAACTAAGTTACAGAGATAGGTTGAATAAGTTAGGTCTTTATTCTCTGGAGCGCAGAAGGTTAAGGGGGGACCTGATAGAGGTCTTTAAAATGATGAGAGGGATAGACCGAGTTGATGTGGACAAGCTTTTCCCTTTGAGAATAGGGAAGATTCAAACAAGAGGACATGACTTCAGAATTAAGGGACAGAAGTTTAGGGGTAATATGAGGGGGAACTTCTTTACGCAGAGAGTGGTGGCGGTGTGGAATGAGCTCCCAGTGGAAGTGGTGGAGGCAGGTTCATTGGTATCATTTAAAAATAAATTGGATAGGCACATGGATGAGAAGGGAATGGAGGGTTATGGTACGAGTGCAGGCAGGTGGGACTAAGGGGAAAAAAAATTTGTTCGGCATGGACTTGTAGGGCCGAGATGGCCTGTTTCCGTGCTGTAATTGTTATATGGTTATATGGTTAAATGTCAGGGAACGATGTGTTGGGTGAGGAGGCAGGTGGGGTGAAAAGTGAGGATCAGGGGAACTTTGATCTTGTTCCATTTATGGGTAGAGTGAGTAGTGAGAGCAGAACTGCAGCACACAGAGGATACATGGGTGAGGACTCCATGCACTACAGCAGGGGAAAACGTTACCTGAAGAAAGAGCACATCTCAGATGTCCTGGTATGGAATTCCACATCTTAGGAGCAGATGCAATAGAGAAAGTGAGTGGCAAGGTGGGTGGAGGTCTAATAAAGGTCACTATGGGAGTCAGTGGGTTTGTAGTAGATGTCAGTACAGTCTATCCCTGTGGTGTAGAGAGATTGAGAAAGGGGAGAGTGGTGTCAGATATAGCAGTATCTGGCTGTTCCCTGAGAGAAATGATGGGAGGTTATTGCCTAGTTCATCAGAATATGTTCAGCAGGTGGGGAGAGGGGTGTGTGGGTCAACAGGTTGGGTGATGTGCCCTGGAGCTGTGGCGGCGGCAGCGGCAGCAGCAGCGGTAGCGGAGACCCGACTCGGCCTCGAAGCTGTGGCGGAGGCGGCGGAGACCTGACTCGGCCTCGAAGCTGTGGCGAAGCAGCGACCACCCGCGGAGTTTGAACCGTCGCCTCGGCGCAGAGGGAGAACAAAGAGGGAAGAGCCAGAGACTTTAAGATTTTGCCTTCCACCACAGTGAGGAGGTGTTTGGTGAACTCACTGTGGTGGATGTTAAATTTGTGTTGACTATGTGTTTTTGTCATTTTTTAAAATTATATGTATGACTGCAGGGAAACAAAATTTCGTTCAGACCGAAAGGTCTGAATGACAATAAACAAATCTAATCTAATCTAATCTAATGTGATTGATGTCCAGGTGTTCGATGAATTAAATCACTTCTTGTACGACAGCAAAAGCAACCTACCTGCAGAATGTCATTTTGCAACTGGACAAGTTTCAGGACAACCTTTTCAGATTCCAGCATGATGCAATGATTCATCGATTCAACTAGGGTCGAGGGGTGAATCACCCTGGCGTGGAGGTTAGGGTCCGATAGCGGTGCATCGCGGTCAGTGACTCTGGGTGAGCGGCAGGACCAGCCCGTCCCACACCTCTGCTCCACCCGGCGCTGCCGACACACAGCCCATCACAGTGCGGCTGCACAGGGGAGACGAGGTGGAGGGTGGCCGTGGTCCAGGCACGTGCCGTCAGGGTAGGCAAAGTAGGCACTGCCTACCCTGACTAAAATTATGAAAAGGTAATTATTAAATATAAATAGTAAACTCATGGGAGAATGATGCCTATCTAAGAGATCAATCTCGTAGGTAGGCATAATTCTCCGTGCCTTTCAACCGCAGCACTTGTAATACGGGAAGCTCTGTGGAGCCCACGTGCCGACAGCACTGCCTGAAGCCGTCAATTTCAGGCGGAGCTGAAGGCAGCAGGAATTCTGCCTTTCCAGTATTGTGCAGGTGCAGCAGCCTATTGCGCATGCGCAGCGTGAGTTTCTTGGCGGGATTTTCAAATATGGATTGCCATTATTTTAAGAGTATCTTAGGAAACAGAGAGTGAAGAATGGACTTCATGTACCAATAACGTGGTAAGTACTTTTCTTGGTGCTTTATGTTTTTAAATACTGTATTTCCCGAGGTGGGGGGAGAGCTCCTTTCACAGTGTTTGGGGGGTCTGGCCCAGGCTAAAGTTGCGGGGAGGATAGGAGCGTTTTAAAGGAGGGGATCGGGGTCAGTAACCCACTTGCGACGCTCTGGGCACGGAGCCACCGCATTGAGGCCGGAGAGTGAATTAGCTCGGGTGGCTGGCGAGTGGTCGCCAGGACCGGACAACCCCTTCTGCCGGTCACCGCACACCTCTGGCAGTGCTCTCCATCTGTAAACCTCTCTCTTGCTGCTTGCCGGCTTCCAGCAAATCTTTAAATTCCGACAGTGCGTTCACAGGACCAGTTGAGGTTACTTGGCTGTAGGAATTTAAGGATTTGCGGGACGCGGCTGGCATGAACGAAGCCGGTGAGCAGCAGGTGAGAGATGTTCAGGCGGAGAGCACTGCCAGAGGTAAGCGGGCCGGTAGAAGGCGCGGAAGTGGCGGCCAGTTCTGCTGTCCGTGCCCGGAGCACTGCGGCAGCGGTGAGTGAGTCCGATATGATCTCTGACCCCCTCCATCTCAACACTCCTGCCCTCCCCGCATCTTTAAACCCTGGCACAGACTCTCCCTCCAATAGGACCCTTGAATTATGAAAGGAACTCTCCCTCCAATTGGACCCTTGAATTATTATTGTCATTCAATAAGATGACAACTGATTCAACATACTGGTGTGCTCCCGCTTCTCCCACCATCTCTCCACCTGCCTTCATCCTCCATCCCCCACCCATTCAGTAATTAAAAAATGAAGGAGATATAGAAGTCTTGGGAAAATTGAATTGTTACTTATTTTTTACTTTTTACAGAGAGAACAATCTGTGAATGCGCGGTTTAAGATTTTTTTTTTAAAGCCGGCTGACTGCCTACCTTGAGTAATTACTCATGGCACGTGCCTGCCGTGGCAATGGGAGAGTGTGGGCTTTCCCGAGGGATGCGCTCCTTCGGCCGTTTACAACATGGTGCTCGGGTTCAGAGTGCCCAGTCACCTATGACTTGTATGAGAAAATGAACCCCACCCACCCGTCGATGTCATGGAGTCATGGAGTCTGGACCAATCGCTGACAAGTCTCGCGCCCCTGGCGGTAGGCGGCGCGACCCTGGTCAGCAGCGGCCTCTGCAGCCCGTCCGCGTTTTTATTATTTTCTGTCTATGTTTCTATGTAGTTTTTGTTATTTTATGTTGGGGTGTGTGTGTGTGGGGGGGTGGGGGTGCGGTGGGAGGGAGGGGTGCAACTTTTAAATCTCTCCCTGCACGGGAGACCCGACCTTTTCTTGTCGGTCTCCGTTGTCGTTGGGGCTGCAAGGAGGTGCGGCCCCCAACAGAAGTAGACCGGGGACTCTGGTGCCGACGACTCACCGTCACCATCGTGGAGCTGGCCGAGTCCGGAGTGGGTGGAGCGGTGGAGGAGTGCTGCTGCTGCTGCTGCTGCTGCTGCTGCTGTGGCCCGACCTCCGGAGATTAGGAGGCTGCTACTGCGGGTCTGCGGACGTCGGCACCGGGAGCCCGCGGATCCCTGGAGGGAGACCGCCTTTCTGGGCCCCTGCAACGGCGACTTCTCCCGCCCGAGTGGCGGGGTCGAAGAGCTCCTGGAGCGGGGCCTAACATCACCGCCCCGCGCGGCTTGGAATGGCCGCGGGACTCTGCGAGCGCACGCCGGGGGCTCCAACATCAAGACCCGGTGTGCGACCTCGCACCACCCGGCGTGGCTTTAATGGCCGCGGGACAATCGCCATCACCAGCCGGGGGCTTTGACTTTGACTCTGACATCGGGGGGGGGGAGAGTGCAGTGGAGAGATAGGTTTTTTTTGGCCTTCCATCACAGCAATGTGATGGATGTTTATGTAAAATGTAAATTATGTTGTGTCTGGGGTCTATTTGTTTGTAATGTATGGCTGCAGAAACGGCATTTCGTTTGGACCTCAAGGGGTCCAAATGACAATTAAATTGACTATTGACTATTGACTATTGACTATTGGCGATGTCATGTCCGTTATTTGACTTTTCAGTCATTCGGTGAGTTGGCTTGTAGGCGACGCAGCCTTTCGGTTAGTTGGCTTTTCGGCTTTCTTTCCGTTCGGTTATTTGGCTTCCATTTATTTGCTTCAGCTTCTCGTCCTTCGATGCCACGTCTGGGTACCCTATTTCTCATTCCTAACACCATTCTCCTACCTTCTCCCCATAGTCTCTGACACCTGTACTAATCAAGATTTTAAACGCTAAATTCAATAAACTGTTTAAAATATGAATCCTCCATAATTTATTATACCAGTCTCTGCCTTGAATGTATTCAATCACCCTGCCCCCCACCGCATCTAGGGCGGAGAATCACAAAGCTGCACAACCCTCTGAGATAAACAGACAAAAAATGCTGCAGCTGCTAGGATATGGCACAAAACACAGAATGTTAGAAGAACTTCTTGGGACAAGCAACATCTGTGGAGGCAAAAGATGGAGTTTGACATCTGGGGTTGGGACCCTGCATCATCTCTGTCTGAGTGTCAGCTATGTATAGTCAAGTAATCATCATCCCTTGTGCTCCCCCCATGTGCTTTTAGGTAGTGTGATGCAGTCTTTGAGTAGACTGTAGATGGTAGACTGTTCAGAGTTAGCTGGTCATTATTTGCCACTTCTCAATCACACTTGTCTGAGTGAGTGATCGGATATTGTCTCATAGACATTATATAGTCTGCTTACTTTTACTCGCACGTTATCTCCAAATAAATAATAGTAAGTAAGTAAGTAAGTAAGTTTATTGGCCAAGTATTCACATACAAGGAATTTGCCTTGGTGCTCCGCCCACGAGTAACAACATGACATACAGTGACAGTAACGAATGATTCAGAAAGCACTAAACATTAATAATAATAAAACATTAATGATTGTAATTGTTATATAAATAATAAATCATCTTAAATAATTATTTATCAAGCTCCATGAATAATTCAAGTGAAAATGACTCAGGAGTGTACATCATATGAAGAAGCAGAAAAATGTGTTGACTCTTGTACAGTAGGAGTACTGGGGCAATACGATGACACAGCAGTAGAGTTGCTGCCTTACAACGCTTAAAGCGGCAGAGACCCGGGTTCGATCCTGGCTACCGGGTTCGATCCTGGCTACCAGGATCCTGTTGTCTGTACGGAGTTCGTACCTTCTCCCCATCACCGTGTGAGTTTTTATCCGAGAACTTTGGTTTCTTCTCACACTCCAAAGACGTACAGGTTTGTAGGTTAATTGGCTTGGTATAAATGTAAGAAAATTGTCCCTAGTGTAGGATGACAATGAATTTCACTTTAACAAAACATGCAGAACTCCATTAAATTGAAGAGAACTCCTTGTTCCTGTGTCTTTGGCTGGAGTTCACTGACTGTAATCTATGGAATTTAACAGTCTATTGGCATTGTATATTTGCTCTGCTGATTTATTTGAATGAAATTAACACTTCTTCAGACTAAGGATGAGGAAGTTGAGAAAGAGAGGTGGGGCTGAGGGCAAATCCTGGCAAATGGTGGAGGATACGGTGAGGTGGGGGGTTAATTGGTAAATGGATAGATTAGGTGATCAAAGCGATAGGTGAAAAGGAGACAAACGCATATTAATTAAGGAAAGAGGAGAAGTGAATGTAAAGCTAGAGGGAGGGAAATGGGTGGTAAGAGCAGTAAGAGGAAAAAAAAGAGGGGGGATAAAAGGGAAATGTGGGATATAAGTGAAGTTGGGTATAAGCATGAGGAAGAGGGGGACTGTTCGTGCACTGGGTGGGGATGGCATGGGGGGTGGGGTGGGAAAGAGAAGGAGGAGTGATTAGGAGGAGGGGGGGATTACGTGATATTGGTGAATTCAGTGTACAGTTAGGTTGTAGGCTAGCCAAGTGCAACATGAGGTGTTGTTCTTCACACAAAGGTGATGCAAATGACTAACTTGGTCTGTTTGATGTTTGATGGATTTATTCCCTCATTCTCAGCAGAAGTAACAGACTCTCGTGGTTATGAGGTACAAGGTGCTGGCATCTACTTGTCACAAAAGTATCACAGTGTCAATGGAATGTTAGGTTCTTTATTTTTCTAAAAGCTCATTTTCTTCCTTCTCTTTCAGTATCAATAAGATTTCATTGTTACTTATGGGCCTGTCTTACTTAGGGCGACTGTCAGAGTGGAACACACACACACACATCGCTTCCTTCACCAGCCCGTTATGCAGGCAGGGGACAGGGCAAGTGGGGGGAGCGCTGTCTGAGTGAAATTCACACGGTGCAAAGCCAATGTGATGCAGACATATACCACGATGAACAGGAAGGTTGGAGCTGTAATTAAGATGACTAAAGCACAGTGAACGGTAAGTCCTTTAAAAGACGGGGGAGAAGGAGGGAAAAGGAGTGGTGGCAACTTTTAAGAAACCAGAGGTACACGGCTGTGAAGCTCGGCGGACATTTTTACATTGTCGGCCGGTTATACTTTGCTCTGAAAACCATTGTTTTTTTCCCAATGAGTCAATGAAATTCACCAGTCAGCACCGGCTACAACCTACGAGAACCTACGAGAACCTATGAGAACCTTCGACCTCCTGGCAACCCACTAGGATCTTCTGGTAACCCACCTACGGCATGAGAATTCTCACTACTCTCCATGGCAACCATAATGAGGCCGCGAATAGTTCGCAGAATGCGGGAAGGCCTCAAGACCATGAAGGCGACTCCCCGGCAACCACCCGCGAACATGTGGCGACCATGTGACAACCGCAAAGTCTCCCTCAGTCGCCTAAAAAGTTGCTTAAGTGGGACAGGCCCATAAGGCCTCATCACATGTAATTATCAACTTAAAATTTACACAATGTGCATGCATTGGGGGAGATGGCATGAATTTTTGAGAATTTCTTTGTCTTTAGGTTTGGTCATAAAATCCAACCCGCTAGAGCAGTGGTAAAAAGTGTTTGGCACTGTGATTGTCTAAAGAAAGTTATTCATTTCCATCAATCGCACATTACATTACAAGTACACTTTTACCTGTTAAATTTATAACAAGTACATGTTATTGTGTAGGAAGGAACGGCAGATGCTGGTTTAAACCGAAGGTAGACACAAAAAGCTAGAGCAACTCAGCTGGACAGGCAGCATCTCCGGAGAGAAGGAACGGCTGACGTTTCAGGTCGAGACCCTTCTTCAGACCATGTTATTGTGTGAAGGGTTTGTCAAATGCATTTTCCAGTCAGATTAATGGAGACCAGAGTGTAGATTTTCAAACGTTTTCTGCAAACTTGTTTGTCCAGAATTCACCTGCTTTTTATTTCCATTGAAATCTGAATTTGGGCAGTTTCTATAATTGGTATTCAAGAAGGAACTGTAGATGGTATCGAAGGCACAGAAGGAAAACTACACGATGCTCCAGATTTTAGGAAAGATGATGGTTGTTGACTTTAGAGGGAAGAAATACTACAATAGTTTACCAGAGCTGACGGCGACACACGAAAATATGTGCCTACAGGATTTAATCTATAGTTTCTCAACCCATACTATCAACCACAGCTCCCTTTTTAGTCTTCACTGATGCAGAGCTGCTTGAACCACTGAGTCTTTGCTGCTTGAACCTCCAGTTCATTTTTGGTCCAGACTTTACTTACATGAATAGCTGATAGAAGCTGAGCTTGTAGTCCCTGGAACAGAGGAAGCTGTGAGATATTAAAAATCATGAGAAATGTTGATAGAGAGAAACCATTCCTATTGGCCAAGGTTTTGATGACTATAGGACATAGAAGGTGATCGTAATAAAGCAAAAGTGGCAAGCAGAAAGATGCTTTTGTAATATGAGCAGTCAGAGTCTGCAGGGAACTGCCAGACATAATAATGGAGGCAGATTCAATCACATCATTCATAAGGGAGCTGGATATTTTTCTGAAAGGAAAAAAAGTTGCAGGACTCGGGGGAAGAGTGGGACCAGCTTGATTGCTGGCATGGACTCAATGGGTGCAAAAGTCTCTTTACGAGCTGTCATTCCATTGCTTTCCAAACCCAAACAGTACATTTCTTGTTATCGTCATAGAGTTATGCAGACCATTTGGAGATCATTCTTTAGGATAGGAATTGCTCCCATTTGGAAGAGAATGTGTTCATCATGGACAGTCAACATGGTTTTGTGCACGGCATGGTCGTGCCCTACGAACCTGATCGAGATTTTTGAGGAAGTAAGGTGGATGTTGTCTACATGGATTTCAGTAAGGCATTTGATAAAGACCCCCATGGTAGGCTGAACCAGAAGTTTAAGATGCATGGAATTATCAGTGATTTTGCTGTATGGATTCAGGACAGGCTTATTAATAGTAGACAGAGGGTTGAGGTGGAAGGATAATATTCAGTCTGTGACCAGTGTAATTCTACAGTGCTCTGTGCTGCGATCTCTGCTGTTAGTGATTATTACAAATGACTTGCACATAAAGGTAGGTAGACAAAAATGCTGGAGAAACTCAGCGGGTGAGGCAGCATCTATGGAGAGAAGGAATAGGTGACATTTCGGGTTGAGACCCTTATTCACAGGTAGATGGTTGGTTGGTAAGTTTGCAGACCAAGATTGCTGGAGATGCTGACTGTGAGGAAGGTTATCAAAGATTGTTATATACAGTGAGATATAGATCAGCTACAGAAATAGGTGGAGAAATGGCAGGTGGAGATTAATCTGAACAACTGTGAGATGTTGCACTTTGGGTGGCCAAATGTAGGGGAAAATATACGATTAATCGCATGACCCTTAACAGCATTGATGTACAGAGTCCATCATACCTGGGGTCCAAGTCTGTAAATCACTGAAAATGGCAACACAAGTAGTTAGAATGGTATAGAAGACCCATGGTATGCTTGCTTTCATTAGTCAGGGCATAGAGTAAAAGTGTCAGGAAGTCATGATGCAGCTTTATAGGATTTTGGTTTGGCTGCATTTGGAGTATTGCATGTAGTTCTGGTTACCCCATTACAGGAAGAGGAGGAGAGGAGGTTTAGCAGGATGATGCCTAGATTACAGGATACTAGTTACATGGAGAGGTTGGACAGGCCTGGATTGCTTTCTCTGCAATGCCGGAGGTTGCGGGGAGACCTGATAGAAGTATATAAAATTACGAGAGGCATAATTAGGATAGACAGTCAGAACCCTTTCTCAGGATTAAAAAACTCAAATACCAGAGGGCATAGTTTTAAGGTGAGAGGAGCAAAGTTTAAAGGAGATGTGAGAGGCAAGTTTTTTACACAGAGGGTGTTGTGTGTCTGGAATGCGGTGCCGGGGGTGGTGGTTGAGGCAAAATAGTGGCATCTAAGAGAATTTTGGATAGGCATATGGCTGTGCGGGGAAGGAAGGGATATGGATTATGTGCTGATAAGAGTTGGTCTTGGCATTGTGTTCAGCACAGACAATGTGGCCGAAGGGCATGTTCTTGTGCTGTATTGTTCTATGTTCTATGTTCTGTGGCCCACCTCATCCATGCTGAACAAAGTTTTCCTAAATTAGGCCAATTTGCCTGCATTTTGGCCATGTCCCTCTAAATCATTTCTATCCATGAAGCTTTCTAAATGACTTCTTAAAGTTATAGTTGTTCCTACACTTACACTGGCAGCTTATTTCATCTACCTATACCATCTGGGTGAATATGTTGCTTCTCAGGTCCCCTTTGAATCTTTCTTCTCTCACCTTAAACCTATGGCCTCTAGTTTTAGACTACTGTACCCGTGGAAAAATAAAGTGATCGTCCACTTTATCTCTAAGGTCACCCCTCATCCTGCTTTGCTGCAGGGAAAATAGTCCCAGCTTATCCAGTCTTTGTAATTCAAGCCCTCCAGTCCTGCAATATCTATGTAAATCTCTTTTTCATTTCAGTTTAATTTATTGTCACGAGTAAAAAGCTTTTCTTGCGTGCTAACCAATCAGTAGAAAGCCAATACATGATTACAATCAATGCATTTACAATGTATACTGTAAATACAGTGCATTTACACACCGTTTCAACATCCTCTTTAGCTTAATCACTTTCCTCCTATAGTATGGTGACCAGAACTGCATTGCACCATCAAGCAAAAATAGTTCTGTCAAAGTAGGGTTACAAAGTTATAAACTGCAGGAACAGGCCCTTTGACCCAGCTATGCCCATGGCCAAGGTAACCACCTGCTGGTTCCAATTTGCCTGCATTTTGCTCGGATCCTTCTAGGCCGATTCTATCCCAGCAACATCATAAATATTATGTTTGATGTGCAGCTTAATGAGCAGAATCTGATTTGTAATCATAAACAGCTCACTGGAGGGATGCAACATGAATTTCCAGGAATCGCAGTAATTTAGATTAAAGAGTTGACCGTATCATTAGTGTGAGGGTGATTCTTGTCCTTTCATTGAGTTCACTCTATCAATGGAACAATTAATCTGTAGTCAGGAGTACAACTATGAATCGTTGTGGTTTAATGTTGAATTTCTTGCCCTTTTTATTAATTTGCTTAAAAATACATTTGCTTAAATATTCCGATTCAGCTGCTTGGGCCCAGGAAGTGGTTGGACTGCAGAAATGGGAGGAGTTTCTAGAAGTAACTAGTATTAACCCGTTTATGACAAATATGGAAAAGTGCACAAGAGGAAAAGTGATTGAGAAATACCACCACAGAGTCAGCTGAAATACTGAAATACCACTACTTAAGAAACCTGGCCTGGATCAATGTGTTCTGGCCAATTTTAGACCCATCTCGAAATTGCCTTTTATTTCTAAATTACTGGAGAGAGTTGTTTATGCTCAGCTAAAACTATTCCTGGAAGAGCATGATATTCGGGAGATCTTCCAGTCTGGATTTAAAACCACGCACAGCACGGAGTCAGCATTGCTAAGGGTTTTTAACGATATCCTCCTGGCTAATGATTCTGGGGATTGTGTGGTTCTTGTCCTGCTGGACTTGTCTGCCGCCTTTGATACGGTGGACCATAATATCTTATTATCTCGGCTACAGCAGTTAGTGGGCATCTGCGGCAGTGCCCTGGGATGGTTCAGGCCCTATCTGGCGGGCAGAACGAGGTGAGGTAGCGGTGCTTGGTTTGACTTCTCTTCCGCCCCCCTGTCATATGGGGTTTCAGAGGGTTCGATTCTGGGGCCCCTGCTTTTCTCGCTGTACATACTTTCTCTGGGTTCCATCCTTAGAAAGCATGGCATCTCCTTCCACTGTTATGCAGATGATACCCAGCTTTATTTGCCGCTGAGGGGGGAAGATGCCTTTTCTGTAAAATCGCTTCTGTCTTGTCTTGATGACATTAAGTCCTGGTTGGCCCTAAACTTTCTTGGATTTAATGAAAAGAAGACAGAGGTGATTTTATTGGCTGCCGTGAACCTCCATTTGTTGATTTAGGTCCATTGTCACGGTACGTGAAGCCAACAGTTGTGAACCTGGGTTTTAGGATGGACAGTGACTTTAAATTAGATCGCCAAATATGCGCGGTGGTTAAGTCCAGCTTCTTTCACCTAAGGAAGCTGGCGAAGATGAAGCCCATTCTCGAGCGGCAGCATTTTGAGACAGTAATCCATGCCTTTATTACGTCTAGGCTGGATTACTGTAACGCGCTCTATTTTGGTGTTGCTCATTCTTCACTGGCTCGTCTCCAGTTGGTTCAGAATGCTGCTGCTCGCCTTTTAACAGGGACTCGAAAGAGGGAGCACATATCGCCAATTCTGGCCTCCCTACACGGCTCCCGGTGCACTTTCGGGTTCATTTTAAGATACTGTTATTTGTTTTTAAATCTAGTGAATGGGCTCGCCCCGCCTTACCTCTCTGAGCTTCCACCCATACGCTCCTGCCCGGTCCCTCAGGTCAGCTGGGCAGCTGCTCCTGGAGGTACCGAGGTCTAGTTGGAGGCTCAGAGGGGATAGAGCCTTCTCTGTTGCTGCTCCGGCACTCTGGAACACCCTGCCGTTGCACATCAGACAGGCCCCCTCACTGTCCATCTTCAAATCCAGTGTTAAAACGCATCTATACTCCCTGGCTTTTGACCATGCCTGAGGCTTTTGCTTCTGTTTTTGGTGTGGATGTTTCTTTATTTAAATGTCTTTTCCTAGGAGTTTGATTGTTATTTTGGTGGTGTGTTAAACCCGTTTTGTCAATGATTAGTGATGTACAGCACTTTGTTGCAGCTATGTTTGTTTTTTAAAGTGCTCTATAAATAAATATTACCACATTATTATTATTATTATTACTGTATGTTCACATGGAATAAAAATCCTTGTAAGACTAGTCTGCTTGTACACTGGTCCACATTTAAGGATGCAGCAGCCAACCTAAATGAGAATACTACTTAATCAGTAAGTGTGTAGAGGACTGTATGCCTATGAAGTCAGTTTGGTTGTTCTTCAATCGGAAACCATGGATGAACCGTGAGATCCATTCTCTGATGAAGACCAGATCGGAAATGTTCAAGTCGGGGAATCCCAACCTGCACAAGAAATCTAGTTACTATCTTTGTAAAGCTATCAGGAATGTCAAGATATAATTCCACACCAAGCTAGACTCCTAGACTAAGCACACAAGGATTTGTTGACCGTGGCAAGGCATACATGCTATGACGGGCTACAGAACAAAGTCGGCAGGATTTACTGCAAAAGTGGATCGCCCCAATACATTCCATATAAACATGAAACTGCAGATGCTGGGTTACCAAAAAGACACAATGTGCTGGAATAATTCAGCAGGTCAGGCAGCATCTCTGCAGGACATGGATAGGTCATATTTCGAGTTGGGACCCTTCTTCAGATGGTTTGTAGGGGGGAGAAAAGAAAGTTGGTAGAGAGAAGGGGCAGGACAAAGAGTGGTAGGGAATAGATGAACACAGTTTGGGGGTGGGGGGGGGGGTTTGATTATCAGTTGGTTGGATAAAGGCCACAGTTGAAAAACAAAAGGTGTGAGACAAAAAGATTGAAGATTTGCTAACTGTAAAGTAAGTGGAAGGAAAGTAGATCGAGGAGGAGGAAAGAAATTGGTGCGAGTCCACGGAGGGTGGGGGGGCGTGGTGGTGGAGAGGGGGAGGGAAGAAAGTAGGGGAGGGGGGCGGAGAAAGGTGAGGTCATTTGAAGATAGACACAAAATGCTGGAGTAACTCAGCGGGACCGGCAGCATCTCTGGAGAGAAGGAATGGATGATGTTTTGGGTCGAGACACTTCTTCAGTCTGAAGTAGGGTCTCGACCCGAAACATCACCCATTGCTTCTCTCCAGAAATGCTGCCGGTCCCGCTGAGTTACTCCAGCATTTTGTGTCTATCTCCAATCGTCTTGGCCCCACTCTGGGGGTAGAAGTGGGGGCGGATCTGGATCCGCAACGGCCGTGAGCCCCAGGCTGAGCTCGGCGATCATTTGCCTGCTTCTGCTGCTTTTGGAGGTGAGATGTTGCGCCGCTCCAGGGTCTTAGGCCTGTCCCACTTGGGCCATCAGTTACGCGACAGGCCGGTGGCTTTCGTACATGACGAAGTCCACAGTCCTCCACGCCACTCCACACCATTCCATGCACCCGTCCCGCGCTACCCACGCGCTACCCACACGCTAGCAGGTCGCGTAAATGGCGCGTGAATGACAGCCAAGTGGGACAGGCCCTTTAGCCATTGTTAGCCACAATTGAAGATTCAGAGGACTGGAATGTTGTACCATTATTTAAGGAGGGCAGCATGGATAAGCCATTAATCTAAGGCCGTTGACCCTGACAAGATGTTGGAGGTGATTTCTAGGGACAGGTTCTACCAGTATTTGGTTATGGACTGATTAGGTATGGTCAGCATGGCTTTGTGTGTGGGAAATAATAACTCTCAAATCTGATAGATTTTTTAAAATGGTCACCAAGAGGATTAATGAGGGCAGGGCAGTGAACGTTGTCTGTATGGACTTTAGCAAGGTCCCACGTGGTAGGCAAGTTTGGAAGGTTGGATCACATGGAATTCAAGACAAGCTGAATTCAAAATTGGCTTGGAGGAAGAAGTCAAAGGGTAGTTGTGGAGGGCTGTTTATCTCATTGGAGTCCTGTGATCAGTGGAGTGCCGCAAGGATTGGTGCTGTGTCTACTGCTGTTTGTTATATACAGTAACAATTTGGATGGCATTGTGAATACATTTGCAGATTACAGAAAAAATGGTGGTGCAGTAGGGAGTGAGGAAGGATATCTAAGATTACAACAAAATCTAAATCAATTGGGATCAGTGGGCCAAGGAAATTGCAAATGGAATTTAACCCTGACAAGTGTGAAGTGGTGCACTTTGGTATATCAAACAAGGGCAGTAAATGGTAGAGTCCTGGAGAATGTAACAGAATACAGAGATCTGAGAGTACAGATACATGGTTCCCCGAAGATGGCCAGTCAGGTGGACAGTGTGGTGAAGAGGGCATTTGGCACAATTGCCTTCATTGGGAAGGGCACTAAGTACAAAAGGTGGGATACCATGATGCAGCTGTGCAAGTCATTGGTCAGACTGCACTTGGAGTACAGTGTGCAGTTCCAGCCACCCAGCTGCTTGAAAGATGTCATTAAATTAGAAAGGGGTTCACCAGGATGTTGTCTAGGCTTGTGGGTTTTGAGTTACAGAGAGAGATTGGATAGGCTGGGACATTTTCTTTGGGGTACAGAAGGCTGAGGGGTGGCTTTATTGACATGTACAAGATCATGAGGGGCATGGATATAGTGAGCATTCAGTCTTTTTGCCAGGGTTGGGGATTCTAAAACTAGAATATGTTTAAGGTGTTTAAGGTGAGAGGCGACTCATTTAAGAGGGACATCAGGGGCAACTGTTTCACTCAGAGGGTATCTATAGAAGTAGTGAGAATTACGACTTACAATTAACATATGGATAGATAAGTATATGATAGGAAGAGTTTCGAGGGATATGGGTAAAATGCAAATAAATGAGACTAGTCCAATATGCCAAATTGTGCACTAACTCCATTTACAAGTTTCCAAATGACATCAAATGACAGATTAGTGTTCATTGACTTCAGGAAGCAGGGTGGAATATATACCCTGTTCTTTAATAATGGTGCTGAAGTGGTAATGGTGAGGTTCAAGTTTCTAGGTGTAAATATTTCCAACAATTTATCCTGGTTCAATCACAATTACACTACAGCCAGGGGAACACACCAATGCCTCTACTTCTTTGGAAGGCTAAGGAAATTCAGTATGTCTCCATTGATTCTTACAAATTTCTATAGATTTTACATAGAAAGCATCCTATCCTATCTGGATATATCACAGCTGGGTATAGCAACTGCCTTGTTCAAGACTGAAGACATTGCAGAGAGTTGGGGGTGATGCATCATCTGATTTTCTTAACTATGAACCAGAAATTGTCCTCCCCTCCTCCCAATTCATTTCACTGAACAGAATTTCAGCAGCCAAGTACAACACAGTAGCAATTGTATCGGCCATTAAGCATCAGCCACACTCGTATTTCTAATTCCTTTTTATTGCTGTTTCATGATTTTAAACACTTTACTATATTTTCTCGTTGTCTGCACACTTCCAATGAACAGAAACACAAATTTTAAGTAGTTTTCTCATTTATTTTATTCCAGTGGATCCATGCAGCTTGATGTCAACATCTTGACAAGGCTTGCTGCGCTATGAGCACAATACTGCACTCACTACTTGAACTAAGGTTTGCAACATTTAATACTTTAAATATGTAGTTACTTAATCATTTGTTTCATTTAAATCAATGAACAAATGTTTTGTGATGTGAATTCATCCGATAGCTGTATTTTCATCCTTCATGACTATGTTGACGCATCTCTTCTTGCATTGTCTGACTAATAGAATTTTAGATTATTTTGGGGGAATCTAAACTAAGACTAAATTCTTCACTAACAGGCTGTCGTTCACACAGACTTGCATAAATAAACTAAAAGTAGCACTATGTTCATTACTAGTGTTGAGTTCTCAACTGCTGCACCTCAGTTGAATTCCATGTGCCTTCTCCAACTATCTAATTAGTGTTCTTCAAGGGGAGGCCAATTCCATATAAATGGGCACCACCCAGTTGATGCTGTTAGGGTGTCTGTATCAAGTTAACATATAATTCAAAATAAAAAAATTAAGCCTTGATTTTTATGCATGTTGTCATCTTAATTTAGAAATTCATCCACTGGTCTCCATAAACTGCATTAAAATTCATTTTACACATACTTTAGCTTTACTATACCCATTTTCCATCACGTCCCCCCATTGGGAAATTGAATCGTGAACTTCTAGCTGTGATTTGCCCAGTGTGCATGTTATTTCCCTTGGACATTCATTTCAAGCTAATTGGCAGAAATGCAACCTATAAACAGCATTTTTCACTCAGAGTAAAACAAAGAGCAAATTTCACTCTGTCGCCTCCTAACAGTGAACTAAAGTGGGCAAGTAGGGCATTGACGTTGGGCTCGGTGGTCTACCTGATGGAACACTGTACTGAACAAAATGTTTGCAGGCTGGATTGCTTACAAGAGAGTAACACTGCAGCGATCAGCACGGTGACCTCTGCCTGAATGATCTGGGGACATAGTTTGGAGACTTTGTGGCTCAGGAACTGACTAGCAATATTAAATACGTTTCTCCATCCCTTGACATTCCCGTCACTTTCACTCACCTTCATTCCAGCTGATGTTGCTGTTGGCAACTGATGAGAGTGCTCTTCTGTGTAATAACTCAATTCCCAGCAATCGGTGCAGCAATGATGTAGCAGCGGCAAGCTCTGTATCCAGTCATTTCCAGGAAACATGCAGGCACAGTTTTCATAACGGAAAATGGATTCAAATTATATTTATATTCAATATATTACTTCAATATCATATTTCACCAAGTTATGGGCCTGTCCCACTGCGGCGACCTAATTGGCGAGTTTAGAAGAGTTTAGGAGAGTTTGACAAAGTGTCATGTTGAAGACCTCCTTCGACTATGTTGAAGACTAGCTTCGACTAGCTTCGACTAGCTTCGACTAGCTTCGACTAGCTTCGACTAGCTTCGACTAGCTTCGGGAAATTGGAAAATAGTGAAGCCGACCTCCTTTGATCTCCTTCGACCGCCCTTCGACTATGTTGAAGACTATCTACAACTACCTTCGGTTACCTTCCACTACCCTCGATTACCTATTAATAACGTGCCGACCTACTACGATCTACCTCGACTAAACCTACAAGTAAAATTTGTTACTGCACATTTAAACAAAATTATATTTCTGAATAATTTATGTACTGGAAGGTATGGGGGTAGAAATTAATTTTTGTTTATTAACCCTCCCTGTTGTATTTCACAGTTGATGGTATCTTACAGTTGTAGTACAATTCTTGTTGGAAAATAGAATACCAGAGGTTTTTATTTATCCTTTTATTGTATTAACAATTGCTCAGAAGCATCTTCAATTGAGGCAAACTAATCCTAATGAATAAAGGCCATGTTCACAGTTGTTGAGGCCATAAGCTCTAGAATATCTCTCTGAATATTCCCACATCTATAACTTGCTCCTTCTTTAAAATGCCCCTTAAAAACCTGGGAAGAAGAAGAAGAGTTCCTTTATTGGCTTCGTGCTATAGTTGGAAAAAATATCATTTTTAATTTATGTGCGTCATGACCAACGTTCATCGCGACTGAATAAATCAATTCCATTTTACGATTTTTGCTTATTACCTGTTTCCTTCACTGGGCAGAAATCTATTCTTCCTCAAAGTACATTTGTGTTTTACTGATGTCTCGCTATCTTCAAAATTTTCTTTCTCTTCAATTAAATGCTGGCTCAACCTACAAAGCCCGCATCCTTTGAATGAATATCATTCCAGAGGCAGTATCCCTCTTAATGGTTAGATGTTTTGTTTAGTTTAGTTCAGTTTAGAGATACAGTACGGAAATAGGCCCTTCGGCCCACCGGGTTCATGCCAACCAGCGATCTCCACACATTAACACTATCCTACACCCACTAGCGACAATTTTTACATTTACCAAGCCAATTAACCTACAAATCTGTACTTCTTTGGCGTGTGGGAGGAAACCGAAGATCTCGGAGAAAACCCATGCAGGTCACGGGAATAATGTATAAACTCCATACGAAGAGCACCCATAGTAGGGATCGAACCCGGGTCTCTGTACTGCATTTTCTGTAAGGCCGCAACTCTACCCTTGCACCAACTCTACTGCTGTGCCACCGGGAGATCACGTTGGTTATTGCGAACTGAGCGGAGGTGTTCGGTGAAGCGTTCGCTCCCTCTGTAACTCCCTGCATCTGAACAAACATCTGAAGTTCCTTTTTATTATATTAACTTCTAAGTACTCATAGATTGTCACTCAATATGGATTAATGTGCAACATACAAAAAACCCAAATTGCTTGAGGAACTTAGCATCTGTGGAGGCAGGCGAATGATCAACATTCATAAGGACTGGTCTCTGACTCCATAAATACTGCCTGACCCGCTGAGTTTCTCCTATAGTTCATTTTTTGCTGCTGATTGCAATATCTGCAGTCTCTTATGTCTTATTTTTGCAATATCTAATTAAAATTGCAATATATTGGCTCCTCTGTTGCATAGCAAAGAATTGAGATTTATGTTCTCCTGTCCAAGCTTACTGGCAGGGTAAATCTTCGTTTCATTCATTTTTATTTTTATTTGATCACTTTATGAAAGAGAATGGTATCAAGTAAACACTCAATTCACTATATCATCCAGCATCAAAAGATGCAGAAGGATTATGGGGAAATTGTCAAAGAAATACTGAAGAAAATGAAACATTGATTGTCAAACTTTTGAAAAATCATAGAACACGCCACGTTTCACAACAGGTTTAATCCCTGATGAGTTACTAATGGATAAAAGCCCATGAACACAATTAAGCTTTGTTCAAGAGAGAGTGCAACAGAGGCAATTGAAAATTAGATCACAACTCAAACCTGAGAGGGAATAGGTTTAATGGTTACTATTGGTTTATTGGTGGTTACTATTGGTTTATTATTGTCATGTATACAGAGATACAGTGAACAACTTTGTTTTGTGTGCCACCTAGGGAAATCATCTCATACATACTGTAATTACATCAGGTCCCTCTGAAGAGAAGATAAACAGAGTAGATAATAAATCTACAGAGAAAATGCAGATTAAAAATAGCAAGGATTGTGCATCTAACAAATCTGATGTCAGTGATATCTTAATCTATATTACTAAAAGTCTGATCTTGACCGCTTTTGGCCTACTGTGCTGCGATTTCCGACAGAATGCCGCCACCTACGGCCGTCATTTTTGGCCATCTCGCTGAGAGCCCCTCTCCGCCTTACGGGTGCGGAGGATTTTTCCCATCGATGGCAGATCAGAGAGACATTAATGTTTTTAGAAAATTCACCATTCTCTCTGCTGCCCCTGCTGGGGGGAGGGGGAGGGACTATAAAACCAGGAAGTGGTGTGCCTCACTTAGTCTCTGCAAGATGGATGAAGCCAAGGGTCACGTCTCTCTGAGCTCTGAATAACACTGAACAAATGTGAGTACCCTTAAAGAGGTTTGAAAATGAAAATATGGTTTGTTTGAAGTAAAACGGCACTGCCTGCAAATGGTTGTCTGGGTGCTTTGGCTTGAAGTTGAAAGGCACTACTTACTGCAAATGGTGGCTTGGGTGCTTTGACTTGAAGTTGAAAGGCACTACTTATAGCAAATAGTGGCTTGGGAGCTTTGGCTTGAAGTTGAAAGGCACTACTTACTGCAAATGGTGGCTTGGGTGTTTTGCTTGAAGTTGAAAGGCACTACTTACTGCAAATGGTGGCTTGGGTGCTTTGGCTTGAAATTGAAAGGCACTACTTACTGCAAATGGTGGCTTGGGTGTTTTGGCTTGAAGTTGAAAGGCACTACTTACTGCACTACTTACTGCAAATGTTGGCTTGGGTGCTTTGGCTTGAAGTTGAAAGGCACAACTTACTGCAAATGGTGGCTTGGGTGCTTTGGCTTGGAGTTGAAAGGCACTACTTACTGCAAATGGTGGCTTGGGTGCTTTGGCTTGAAGTTGAAAGGCACTACTTACTGCAAATGGTGGCTTGGGTGCTTTGGCTTAAAGTTGAAACGCACTACTTACTGCAAATGGTGGCATGAAGTTGAAAGGCACTACTTACTGCAAATCGTGGCATTAAGTTGAAAGGGACTACTTACTGCAAATGGTGGCTTGGGTGCTTTGGCTTGAAGTTGAAAGGCACTACTTACGGCAAGTGGTGGCTTGGGTGCTTTGGCTTGCAGTAAGTAATTCCTTTCAACTTCAAATGGTGGCTTGGGTGCTTTGGCTTGGGTGCTTTGGCTTGAAGTTGAAAGGCACTACTTACTGCAAATGGCAGCTTGGGGGTGCTTTGGCTTGATGTTAAAAGGCACTACTGCAAATACACTTCCTGTTTGCACTGTATATTGATTTTAGATAAAACGCTACCACTTGCGGCTGTAATTTTTGGCCATCTTACTCAGTCCCCCCACCGCTGAGCAGGTGCAGAGAATTCTTCCCATCAATGAAAAATAAAAGTGTTATTAATGTTTAAAACATGTTGAGAATCTCTCTCCTGTCAATCACGCCCTGAAAGCCACTTTTTTCCGGTGGGAGGGGGAGGGGGAGGGGTTATAAAACCCGGAAGTGTGGGTGTGGCTCATTCTCTGCATGATGGGGGAGGGAGAGGTCATGACTCTGTCTGAGCTGTGAATCGACTGAACACACTGAATGTCTACTGAACTGTGAGTTTGGTGTTTTGTGTGGTTTTATGGTGGTTTCACCCTGCATGAAATGGTATGAAGCTGCATTTGAATTTGGTGGACCCTGCTTGAAGTGGGGTCAACCACAGAATTTATCAATGCAATGTATAGCAGCAGCTTATACCCCACAATCACATGACCAACCAGAATAACAACACACAGTGCTACACTTATCGACAATATATTCACAAACGTTATGGATAGAAAAATAGTGAGTGACTTAGTAATAAATGACACAAGTGATCACCTGCCAGTCTTTGCACCTATACAGAGCTGTACCAGGATCAAAAAAGACACCAAAACAATCAAAATAACCAGACACAAAACACAAGATGCTG
The DNA here is from genome assembly GCF_028641065.1 of Leucoraja erinaceus. NCBI lineage: Eukaryota > Metazoa > Chordata > Chondrichthyes > Rajiformes > Rajidae > Leucoraja > Leucoraja erinaceus. The sequence continues at coordinate 29,307,247 of NC_073387.1, read as the reverse complement.
TTAATTCCTTCAAAGAAGACCTATCAAAACAAGATTGGAACAAAGTTTATGTAAAAGATGTAAGTGTAGCCTACGAATCATTTCTGTCAATTGTATCACGACTATATGAAAAAAATTGTCCTCTAGTAAATAAAATAGTGAAACCATGGATAACTAAAGGAATATTAAATGCATGTAAGGACATTTTTTTATTGTACAACATTTTTTTAAAGAAAAGAACAGCAGAAGCTGAAGAAAAATATAAGACATATAAAAACAAACTAACAAAAATCATGAGATGCAGCAAAATCGATCACTATAGTAAGTTACTGGAGAACAACAAAAACAATATTAAAAATACATGGAATGTATTAAATGCCATAATTAAAAAAGGAAATGGAAAGGCACAATACCTAAACAATTTCCTGTTTAAAAACAACACAATAATCACTGATATGGCCTCAGCTGCAAATGAATCCAACAAATTCTTTGTTGATGTTGGTCCTGATTTGGCCGGAAAAATTGCAAAGACTGGTAGCAGCGATGGTGTAGAAAGTAAAGAGATATATGTAAAGGATACAATATTTATAAGAGGGACTGAAGAAAAAGAAATTATTGACACTGTAAAAAAACTCAAGAGTAAGAAATCCACAGACTGTCATGATATTGACATGTTTACAGTTAAAAACATTATAGAATGCATAGCAAGACCTCTGACTCACATTTGTAATCCGTCCTTTCAAACCGGTGTATTTCCCAACAAAATGAAAACAGCTAAAGTCATACCAATATATAAAACTGGAGGCAAACATGTACTTTCAAATTACAGACCCATTTCATTGCTTCCACAGTTCTCCAAAATACTGGAAAAAATATTTTACACAAGACTGGACGAATTTATCACCAAACATAACACTGTACGAACAACAATATGGTTTTAGAGCTAACAGAACAACTTCATTTCCAATTATTGAATTTATAGAAAAAATTACTAAGGCAATAGAAAATAAAGAGTATGCAGTAGGGATTTTTTTGGACTTAAAAAAAGCATTTGACCGTAGACCACGAGTTATTAATAAAGAAACGACAAAGATATGGCATTAGAGGCATCGCACTATCATGGCTATCCAGCTACCTACAGAACCGGGAACAATATGTCGAAATACAAAACCATAAATCACAATTACTACAGGTTACGTGTGGGGTGCCCCACGGCTCAGTGTTAGGGCCATTATTATTCATATTATATATCAATAATATATGTGAAGTGTCAGAAACTTTTGAAACTATTCTCTTCGCTGATGATACTAACTTACTCTGATGTGGAGACAACTTGGAACAGCTCCTGGATAGTATGGAAAAGGAATTGAGCAGGATGAAGATCTGGTTTGACGAAAATAAACTCACATTGAATTTAAGTAAAACAAAATTCATAATATTTGGAAATCGATCAACCAAGACAGAGAAAAAGCTCATGATAAATGGCACAGAAATAGAAAGAGTATCTGAAATAAAATTTCTTGGAGTATTAATTGACAACAAATTAACTTGGAAACCTCACATAAATTATATTAAAGCCAAAATATCCAAATCAATTGCAATACTGAATAAAGCCAGAGACCTACTAAATCAAGCCTCCCTGTATATGTTGTACTGTCCCTCATACTCCCATACATGATCTACTGTGTGGAGGTATGGGGGAACACATACAAAACAAATACACATCCAATCTTCATCCTCCAAAAAAGAGCAATACGAATTATACATAAAACCACCTACAGACAATCAACAAAACCATTATTTATCAGACTAAAAACATTAAAATTTCAAGATCTGACAGATTATAAAACTATCCAAATTATGTTCAAAGCAGCTAATCAGCAATTGCCTTGTAATATCCAGGGGTTGTTCCAACGGAGAGAAAGCAAACACAACCTGAGAGGAACCTATATATTCAAAAAACGGCAATAAGAACTAATGCAAAACTCCATTGTGTTACAGCAAAGGGTGTTAGTCTCTGGAATAACTGCCATGATGAGCTGAAAAAATGTAAGACTCTATTCAAACTAAAAACACTCTTCAGAAACAAAAGATTGAATGGTTATGAGCTGGACCAGTGATTTTCTTTTCTGTTTGGTTATTTCTTGTTTGTGGACTGTTCAACAGGTTTTGGGTCCATTTGTTCCCATTATTTTGTTTTTCCATGAAAATATATAGAAAATAAGAGGGGGTAGGACCAGAAAAGTTTTCGAACTTCCTCTTACCCCTTTTGAACATGAACGATATTATTTGTATTATTTGAGTTACTTATTTGTTTGTTTTCCTTTGTGTTTTATTTTCTTTTTTTTGTTGCTTACAAGTTTATTTGTGTTTGTATTTTTTCACATGTTCAATAAATTAATTAAGTAAAAGTAAGTAAAAAGTGGAATGAAACTGCACTTGAATTTGGTGGCCTTGGATCCCTGCTTGAAGTGGTATGAAACTGCACTTGAATTTGGTGGCCTTGGATCCAGCTTGAAGTGGTATGAAACTGCACTTGAATTCGGTGGCCTTGCACCCAGCTTGAAGTGGTTGGAAACTGCACTTGAATTCGGTGGCCTTGCACCCTGCTCATGGTGGTAAGAAACTGCACTTGAATTTGGTGGCCTTGCACCCTGCTTGGAATGGTAGGAACATGGATTTGAATTTGGTGGCCTTGCACCCTGCTTGAAATGGAATTTCAAGGAATAGTCATGAGTCAACTGCCAGCCCACCAGCCGTAAGTGAGCTGCCAGCAGATCAGGCTTGAGGGACTGAACTGCCACCCCAAGAACCCATACCAGCACTCCAGAAAGCCCCCCCACTGGCCACCAATATTGGAATTGGTGGAGAGGTGGAATATTGCGTCGGGGGACCAGCTCTCCCGTGTGAACAAGGGACCCAACGGGTCCCACTTAGTCTAGTATGTAATATAAAGAGGTACCTTATGAAAATAAAAGGCAGGATTATTGAGTGTATTTCTAAGATTTAATTCCTACCTGAGACCTAAAAGGGGATATCAAAGTGATATGAGAATATATTCCAAAAGTTAGAACTGTCGAATAAAATTCTACTGAAATGAGTAAAAAAGTGACATTCTCTACAATAAGGGGATTTGTTGCTGATGACATTAGTTTGTAGAAGATCAGGGCCTTGTGAAACCTCAAGAGGAGTAGGAACTGCACCTAAGGTAAATATGTGAATCATTCATTGGAAGAGGGGAGAGTCATTTAAATGAGATATATACAAATATAATCTGTACACATATAGAGTAGAATACACAATTTACAAATATCTTAGCTGATCACCACCCATCTTGGTGATTCATTTTATTTCTAGCATGCCTGTGGTCAGAGCAAGAACAGAACAAGAGAAAAGTTATAACGATTGGAGAAATTCATATGATAGGTCAGAACAAACACAAGAGAAAACACAAGCCCGTCATTTATTTTAATGGTTTCAAGACTTAAGACAAATGTAATGCCAGCTTAGCTCTAGCATGGCACACCCAAGAATATAAAGTCAATTAGAATTATAGAATCACACAACATGGAAACTGACCTTTTGGCCCAACTTGTCCATGCCAACCAAGATGCTCAACCTAATCTAGGCTCTGCCAAATGTCGTCTAACCTTCCTCAACTACTTCCTCTGACATCTCATTCCATATACCCAACATCCTTTGGGTGAATTATGCCACCTCACTGTCCATTTAGTTTAATAGCTGCACCCTATTATTTATTTAATTGACTGCAGTTCTGTCCTAATGCAACATCTGTACACTCAGACCTGTCAGGAACAATCTTCCCTCGATGCATGCGCATACACAAAGTCGCTCCGCTCAGCCAAACCATATCCGTGCAGACTTGTTGTTCTTAACAAGGTTTGTGCCAGATTGTTCCAAAAGTATTCAATGAGCAGCCTCATGATGTCTTCCCTTTCTTGTGGAGAGTTTGCTCAGTATTCTCTCTCCACCACATTTGCCAGAACTCTGCTCAGGGTTTGCCGCTGACTCTGTGTTCACCAACACTGTTGGTTCAAAGGATAATCTTTTGCTGGACAAAAATCGCTTTTTTTCACACAAGCTCAGTTCTTTATATTTTCCTTGATTATTTGTAAAATACATGCAAGTGCTTTTTCAAACTGCATGCAATGATTCAAAATGATGTAATGAGAGTTCTTAAAATATATGTACTTTGTTCAATCCTCCTTCTGCAATAAAACAATAGTAATATCACACATAATCGTAACTTGTGACAACGCTATAAAACAGTCTATGAAAAATTGTGATAGTCATATAACATGGATAGAGGCCCTGTGGCCAACTTGTTCCTGCAGACCAAGATGCCTCATCTTACACTGTTTGTCTGTGTCTGGTCCATATTTATCTAAGCCCTTCCTATCTATGTAACTGTCCAAATGTCTTTTAAATGTTGTTATTGTATCTGCCTTAGCTACTTCCTCTAACAGCTCATTCCATATACCAGTCACCCTCTGTGTGAAAAAGTTGCCCATCAGGTTCGCATTAAATCTTTACCCTCTCACCTTTAACCTATGCCTTCAAGCTCTTGATTACCCTATTCGTGGAAAAAGACTGTGCATTCCCCTCATAATTTTATCCAATTCTATAAGATCGCCCCTCAGCCTCCTGCTCTTCACAAAATAAAGTCGCAACCTACCCAATCTCTTTGCTAGAGCTTAGGCCCTTGAGTCCAGGCAACATAGTCATACATCTCTGTATTCTTTACAACTAAATGGCATCTTTCCTACAGCAACGCAACCAAAATTGAACACAATATTTCAAGTGTGGCTTCAGCAATGTCCTGTACAACTGTGACATATTGTCATAACTTCTATACTCAATTCCCTGACTTATAAAGGACAGAGTGCCTTGCTATCTTTTTCACCACCCTACAGTCTCTACCTGCAATGTCACGTTCGAAGAATTATGTGCCTGTACTCCTAAATCTCTTTACTCTACAACACTCTCCAAGACCCTACCATTCACTATGAAGGTGCTACCCTGGTTTGACTACCTAAAATGCAACAATTTACACTTATCTGAATTAAACTCCACCATGTTTAATATTTCATATAAAATTATTAGGATTTTTGTAATAAAATAAATAGCAAAGATAATCTTTTCACAACAAATATTCAACAATAGTTCAAGAGATTCTCACACTTACCAATGGAGTAAACTGTTTCCTGTCGATGCTCTTCATCAATATCCTGTGGAAAATTATGAAAGGAAAATTAAACAAAGATAGCTGGATATTGTAAGGAAAGTGTGATTTGTTCATGTCTTTCTCGAAAGTTCCCGTTCATCTAAGATGGTAATGACCAACAATTTGAAGCAAGCTATGTTATTGTGGTTTCTTATATTTATCAAGCAGGATTCAAAGAAAATAATATTCACCTGAGATTTTTTGAATTAATTGAATTTAACACCATGAATAGTATTTTTTTCTTTTAAAGAAATGACTGCATGAAATCTTAAGGGACGCGATTCTAGAATTGTATTGACAAACCAAGATTGTGCTTTGAAGGCTAAATCAACGGTCTTTTCATGAGTAAAACAATATTTAGGTTCTATGCATTAAATCTTGTTACTTTACAGGATAGCCCTGATTCATTTTCCTTGGAGCTTGGTGGAGGAGGATTTGTTTGGGGGGAGGAACCAGAAATCCTGAGACTATGGAATTTAACGACTATGCCTCGTGAAGTTCTTTTCTTTCATTTCCCAATATCAGATTAGTTTACTTTATTATTGTCACGTGTGCTGAGGAACATTTAAAAGCTTTTGTTTGCATACTATCCAATCAAATAAAAGACTATACATGATTACAATCAAACAGTCCACAGTGCACAGAAAAAGGATAAAAGGTACAGCATTTAGTGACAAAGTCAGATAAAGAAAATTCAAAGGTCTCCAATGAGGTCGATGGGAGGTCAGGATCACACTCTAGCTGATGAGAGGACCGTTAAGTTGCCTAATAACATCTATGAAGAAACTGTCCCTGAAACTGGAGGTTTTCAAATTTCTGTACCTCTTGCCTGATGGAAAAGAGAAGAGGGAGTGACTGGGGTGTGACGGGTCCTAGACGATGCTGGTGGCCTTGCCAAGGCAGTGGGGTGTAGATGGAGTCAATGGAAGGGAAGTTGATTTGTGTGATTGTTTGGACTACATCCACAACTCTCTGCAATTTCTTGAGGTCTTGGATTGTATTGTTTCCAGACCAGGCTGTGATGCATCCTGATCAAATGCTTGTTATGGCACATCTGTGGAAGTTAATGAGAGTTGTTGGGGGTATGCCAAACTTCCTAAGCCTTCCAAGGAAGTAGAGTCCTGGTGTACTTTCGTGGCCATGGCTTCAACGAGGCTGTTCCAGGATTACTGGTGAAATTTATTCCTAGGAACCTGGAGCTTTCAGCCATCTCTACATCAGCACCGTGTATGTGTACTGCTTCACTTCCTGAAGTCAATCACAATCTCCTTTGTCTTGCTGATATTGTGGGAGAAGTTGTTGTCTTGCCACCAAGTTACAAGTTTCTCAACCTCCTTTCTGCATTCCATCACATCATTATTTGATATCCGGCCCATTACAGTGGTGTTGTCTGCGAATTTGTAGAGTAAGTTGGATTTTTATTTGTCTACACTGTCACAAGTGTATAAGGAGTATAGTAGGTGGCTGGGAAAACTTCCTTACAGGAACCAATGTTGAGAATTATCATAGAGGATCGCACACCTCACTGACTTTGGTCTGTTGGTCAGGAAGTCGAGGATCCAGTTGCAGAGGGAATTGCTGGCTCCAAGTTCCATGATTTTAGAGATGAGCTAGGTTGAGATAATGGTATTGAAAGCATACCAATAGATGAATAGGAGGCTGACATAGGTGTCCTTCTTGTCCAGGTGTTCAAGGGATGAGTGTAGGGCCAGGGAGAAGGCTTCAGCCATGGATCTGTTGTGGTGGTAGGCGAACTTCAATGGATCAAGACTGTTTGGTAGCTACAGTTAATGTATGTCATAACCAGCCTCTCAAATCACTCCATGATGGTGGCTGTCAAGGCCACTGGACAGTAGTCATTAAGGCATGAGATCTTGCACTGTGATGTTAGTGGTCTTGTTGAAGCAGATTGCCGTTCTAGCCAAACTGCCAGATGAAGAAAACAGCAGGAATTGTGGACTGCGGCTCACAATTGGGAAAGGCGAGGATAGGTTTGAGGGCGAGCAGGTGTCATTAGAAATTGAAATTGAGTGGGAGAGAAAGCTAGGCATTGCCTGTCCCTGACAGTAAGAGGAAAACATATTTGGTGAAAGCTCCTCCTGATTTGTATACTTTTAACAGCTTGAGTCTAAATATATAACCCCAATCTGATCCTTCTGCTTTCATGTAGGGGTTAATTTCATGCAGCTTTCTTTCAGTTGACCTACTTTGCAGTTTATTTTCGCTGGCTGCTCTAAATTGTGCACAGTCTCATACTGGAATGGGAGACTGGCATGCTGCCATGCAACACAGACATGAATGATACCACACTGCCGCACAGGATGTTATCTTGAATGCCATGTTGTACAATAGAGATATTATGCATCGTGAACTACCAGAAATTCTGAAGGTTAACTACGTGCCTGAAGAGCCAGTAAATGGAACACAAGCCTCCAAATCTGATTCAGGACAACTGAGGATGTTTGTTCAGTTAAAAGCCTATCACAGGAATCTTTATAAATCAGAATCCTTTTCCCCAGCCCTGGCACAAGACCAGTACGAGCTCTTCAGATACCACAGAGGTCCTAGGCTTCCCGCAAATGACATGCAGTATTTTATTTTAATCAGCATTGAATTATGCAGTAGGAAAGAACTGCAGATGATGGTTTAAATCGAAGGTAGACATAAAATGCTGGAGCAACTCAGCAGGATAGGCAGCATCTCTGGAGAGAAGGAATGAGTGATGTTTCGGGTCGAGATCCTTCTTCAGACTGATGTCAAGGGAGTGGGCGGGACAGAGATAGAATGTAGTCTGAGACGGTAAGGCTGATGGGAGAACTGGGAAGGGGGTGGGGATGGAGAGAGAGAAGTCAATGTTCATACCGCTGGGGTGTAAGCTACCCAAGCGAAATATGAGGTGCTGTTCACCACCTCCAACTACTAGCCCCATCTTCCTATCTCTACTTTCTGCTTTCCGTAGAGACCGTTCCCTTCACATCTCCCTGGTCAACTCGTCCCTTCCCACCCAAACCACCCCCTCCGCAGGTACTTTCCCCATGCAACCGCAGAAGATGCAACACCAGTCCCTTTACCACCCCCCTTGACTCCATCCAAGGACCCCAACAGTCTTTTCAGGTGAGGCAGAGGTTCACTTGCACCTCCTCCAACCTCATCAACTGTATCCACTGTTCCAGGTGTCAAGTTCTGTACATCGGCGAGCAGGCTTGCCGATCGTTTTGTTGAACGCTTCCGCTCAGTCCACATTAACCTATCTGATCTCCTGGTTGCTCAGCACTTTAACTCCCCCTCCCATTCCCAATCTGACCTTACTGTCCAGGGTCTCCTCCATTGTCAAATTGAGGCCCAGCACAAATTGGAGGAACAGCACCTCATATTTTGCTTGGGTACCTTACACCCCAACGGTATGAACATTTACTTCTCTAACTTCAAATAGCCCTTGCTTTCTCTCTCTCTCCATCCCTCCCCCTTCCCCTTCCCAGTTCTCCCACCAGTCTTACTGTCTCTGACTACATTCTATCTCTGTCCCGCCCACTCCCCTGACATCAGTCTGAAGAAGGGTCTTGACCCGAAACATCACCCATTCCTTCTCTCCAGAGATGCTGCCTGTCCTGCTGAGCTACTCCAGCATTTTGTGTCTGAATTATGCAGTGTTGTTTTTCGGATTGATTTGGTGAAGTCGTGTCGCACAGAAACAGCTCCGTGTAACACAACTGGTCTCTGCCAATGATCCTCCATCCCTAGGCCACTTCCATGTTATTTTGATTTAACTCTGTCGGCATTTGTTCATTTTTTCTCTCTGCGCTGATCAGGCTTTCTCTTGACTGAAATACCATTTGATAGATTCTCATCTTCAATCACTTTACCTGTAATTTCACATTAAACTCTGAATCATTGTGCCATCAGCACCCCAAAATAGAAATGATGAGCTAATTACAACTTTTGTCTCATCTGACCGTCAGTTATGGTTACTCCTTCTTTACCCCACATCATCTAAACTCGTCAACATTTACTTCTTCAAGCATTTATCTGCCTTCTTTTAAATATATCTTACTCTTTAATTACACCATGTATCTGCACCACCTAATAATTGACTCTACGTCTGTCTCATGCATTCCAGAAGAAAAATAAGTCAACTCGTTTAAATGTCTATGCTTCTTAGAGAATTTATTCGGCAAATTGCTGAGAGGCTAGCTAATGTTTTGTGTTTCCATGGCCTCAGATTTGTGTTCAAAAAACAGGAAAACAAGTAAGAAATCTTTAGACATTTTAGAATTCATTATCTTTAGTGGGCTGAGAATGTTCAGACTTGAGAAACAGACATTGTTTCATAACTTGATGTTCTTGGGCAGTACTGAAATTGTACGGAACTATGGATTGGGAAGGGACAGAGTTGATGAAAATGATGCCATGATCTTATTGGAACTGATCAGCCATGATCATATTGAATGGCGGTGCACGCTTGAAGGGCCGAATGGCATACTCCTGCACCAATTTTCTATGTTTCTATGTTTCTATGCGCGATAATGCGTTACAATACTGATAACTATATGTAAATAGATGTAAATTTAAAAAATAATTTAATTATGGACACCAAGAGAAAATATTAAAAAATCAAGTTGTCCAAATCTGACAAATGGATTTTGACTTGAAAAGTTAACTCTATTTCTCTTCATGCAGATGCAGCTTGACCTTGACCTGTTTTATTATGGGGAATGTAGCTATCATTGTGATAGACTCCAAAGGCCTTTTACATACGAATGCCACTACTAAATCTAAGGAAGAAACATTTTTATAAGCATAAATTTCAAAAATGTTTGAATTTTCTCCCGACCTTAACAAGTTACACGACTATCTGCCGTTAGCACCACAGAGGTCCTCGGTGGTCCACGAATGCCGCACTGTTATCGCAGGAAGTTCCCACAATGTTAAACTCTTGTTAAGTCTTGCGTCAGGTCGCACCGTGAGAAAGCCCTTTAAGAAATAGGAACATGAGTTGGCCATAAGACTGCATGAGCATGCACTCTGTATCTTCCCCTTGGCTTGATTGTATTTATGTATGTATGCTATGGTACATGTGACAATAATAAATCTAAACCTAACCTATTGAATAGTAGAGCAGTCTGAAGCAATCTCAGGGCCAACTCCTGGTTTTATTTCTTCTCTTTGTAACTTTGTAACCCCAGTTTTATTTTTATTTTCTGCAGACCAAAAATGGATTGTGACCACATAACTGGGGCTCAACTGTAACTAATCCATCTCCCAACAAATCAACTGGGGATAAAACATGTAAGAAGCAACTGCAGATGCTGGTTTAAACCGAAGATACGTAGACAATAAAAAGCTGGAGTAACTCAGAGGGACAGGCAGCATCGCTGGAGAGAAGGAATGGGTGATGTTTCTGTTTGAGACAGGTCTGAAGAAGGATCTCGATTTGAAAAGTCACCGATTCCTTCCCTCCAGAGTTGCTACCTGTCCCGCTGAGTTACTCCAGCATTTTGTGTCTATTTTGGGGATAAAACAATGTATTGTTCCAATACAATTACATCAAAAAATATTGTTTTCTCTGCCTATATTCACAGTTCTATTAAACAGTCCCAAGACTTCAATTTTGCTTTCAACATTAACACGTTGTACTTATTTTCTGTATCCTTATATAAAATCAAGGATACATATTGCTTTTTGTTATGACTTTACTTCTATGTGCTGCCCACCTAATGACGTATGTATCAAAGCTCCAAGATTTTACATTTCCTTGTCAGCATAAAATGAACAAAGTGAAAGAATAATTCCACCAATGCTGGCTGACCTTGGTGCCTGTGCACTGAGCTGTAATTCAGGGACTCTGCTTTAGATGGATCAGGGCCAAGAATAAAATGGGATTATTGTAGGTTCCGTATAAATGGATGCTCGGTGGGAGGCACGTACATGATGTGCTGAAGGATCTGCTTTTGTGCTGAATAACTGTGACTGTATAACAAGCTGGTACTTAACACAGTCACCGCACCATGTTTGTGGTTCTGTTGAGGACACGAGTGGCAGCGTTGTTGTTGTTATATTGAATATGATAGCATGATCTAGGGATGGAAATTCATTCACACAACTCCAAATAAAACTATAATGCAGTTGGAAATTGTGTTCACCTGAAGCGCAGCAATTTTAAGCACAGTTCCGAATGCCTTGGTGGGCTTTGAGACATTTTGGCTATATATCTTTCAGTAGGACTTTCATTCTCCCAAGGATTCTTTTTCTGGCATAAAATTCTGCAAATTTATGTTAGAATACAAAAAAAACATTCAAAATGTATTCATAGTAGGATTTTTCAACTTCCTGGCTTGACAAACACCATTTTCTTTCAAAGAACAACCAGCTTCTATAAACCACTTCCCCTTAACCTATGCTATATAAATGGAAAACACTCAGACTGCATTCTTTGTCCTAACTGAGATCTGTGGCCTCTATATGACATTCTGATAACACTCTTACAGCCTTAAAAATAACTATTGTTTTGCCATGGTGGTCAGTATCACAGTCACTCTCATCTTTCTAAAACTTTGATACGGTTCTACTTGGTAGGCTGCTCAGGAAGATTAGATCTCACATTTATCCACATTATACTGCATCTGCCATGCATTTGCCCACTCACCCAACCTATCCAAGCCACCTTGCAGCCTCCTAGCATCCTCCTCACTGCTAACACTGCCCCCCAGCTTCGTGTCATCCGCAAACTTGGAGATGTTGCATTCAATTCACTCGTCCAAATCATTAATATATATTGTAAATAGCTGGGGTCCTAGCACTGAGCTTTGTGGTACCTCACTAGTCACTGCCTGCCATTCAGAAAAGGACCTGATTACTCCTACTCTTTGCTTCCTGCTGCCAGCCAGTTCTCTATCCACATCAATACTGAATCCACAATACTGTGATTTAAGTTTGCATACTAATCTCTTATGTGGGACCTTGTCGAAAGCCTTCTGAAAGTCCAGATATAACACATCCACTGGTTCTCCCTTATCCACTCTACGTTACATCCTCAAAAAATTCTATAAGATTCATCAGACATGATTTACCTTTCATAAATCCATGCTGACTGTCCAATGATTTCACCACTTTCCAAATGTGCTGCTATCCCATCTTTAATAACTGACTCTAGCATTTTCCCCACTACCGATGTTAGACTAACTGGTCTGTTATTCCCCGTTTTCTCTCCCCCTCCCTTTTTAAAAAGTGGGGTTACATTAGCTACCCTCCAATCCTCAGGAACTACTCCAGAATCTAAAGAGTTTTGAAAAGTTATCACTAATGCATCCACTATTTCTGGGGCTACTTCCTTAAGCACTCTGGGATTCAGCCTATCTGGCCCTGGGGATTTATCGGCCTTTAATCCATTCAATTTACCTAACACCACTTCCTGGCTAACCTGGATTTCACTCAGTTCCCCCATCTCATTTGACCCCCGGTCCCCTGCTATTTCCGGCAGATTATTTATGTCTTCCTTAGTGAAGACAGAACCAAAGTAGTTATTCAAATTGGTCTGCCATGTCCTTGTTCCCCATGATCAATTCACGTGTTTCTGACTGCAAGGGACCTACATTTGTTTTAACTAATCTTTTTCTCATCACACCTCTATAAAAGCTTTTGCTGTCAGTTTTTATGTTCCCTGCCAGTTTTCTTTAATAATCTATTTTCCCTTTCCTAGATAAGCCCTTTGTCCTCCTCTGCTGGACTCTGAATTTCTCCCAGTCCTCTGGTAGGATGCTTTTTCTGGCTAATTTGTATGCTTCATCTTTTGTTTTGATACTATCCCTGATTTCCCTTGTTATCCACGGATGCACTACCTTCCCTGATTTATTCTTTTGCCAAACTGGGATGAACATTTGTTGTAGTTCATCCATGCGGTCTTTAAATGCCTTTCATTGCACATCCACCGTCAACCCTTTAAGAATCAATTGCCAGTCTATCTTGGCCAATTCACGTCTCATACCCTCAAAGTTACCTTTCTTTAAGTTCAGAACCCTTGTTTCTGAATTAACTATGTCACTCTCCATCCTAATGAAGAACTCAACCATATTATGGTCACTCTTGCCCAAGGGGCCACGCACAACAAGACTGCTAACTAACCCTTCCTCATTACTCAATACCCAGTCTAGAATAGCCTGCTCTCTCATTGGTTCCTCTACATGTTGGTTTAGAAAACTATCTTGCATACATTCCAAGAAATCCTCTTCCTCAGCACCCCTGCCAATTTGATTCACCCAATCTATATGTAGATTGAAGTCACCCATTATAACTGTTTTACCTTTGTTGCACGCATTTCTAATTTCCTGTTTGATGCCATCCCCAACTCCACTACTACTGTTAGGTGGCCTGTACACAACTCCCACTAGCGTTTTCTGCCCCTTAGTGTTTCGCAGCTCTACCCATATCGATTCCACATCCTCCAAGCTAATGTCCTTCCTTTCTATTGCGTTAATCTCCTCTCTAACCAGCAACACTACCCCACCTCCTTTTCCTTTCTGTCTATCCCTCCTGAATATTGAATATCCCTGGATGTTCAGCTCCCTACCTTGGCCACCCTGGAGCCATGTCTCCGTGATCCCAACTATATCATATTCAAGGCTCAGTGCTGGGACCCCAGCTATTTACAATATATATTAATGATCTGGATGAGGGAATTGAAGGCAATATCTCCAAGTTTGTGGATGACACTAAGCTGGGGGGCAGTGTTAGCTGTGAGGAGGATGCCAGGAGACTGCAGGGTGACTTGGATAGGCTGGGTGAGTGGGCAAATGTTTGGCAGATGCAGTATAATGTGGATAAATGTGAGGTTATCCATTTTGGTGGCAAAAACAGGAAAGCAGACTATTATCTAAATGGTGGCCGATTGGGAAAAGGGGGAGATGCAGCGAGACCTGGGTGTCATGGTACACCAGTCATTGAAGGTAGGCATGCAGGTGCAGCAGGCAGTAAAGAAAGCGAATGGTATGTTAGCTTTCATTGCAAAAAGATTTGAGTATAGGAGCAAAGAGGTTCTATTGCAGTTGTACAGGGTCTTGGTGAGACCACACCTGGAGTATTGCATACAGTTTTGGTCTCCAAATCTGAGGAAGGACATTATTGCCATAGAGGGAGTGCAGAGACGGTTCACCAGACTGATTCCTGGGATGTCAGGACTGTCTTATGAAGAAAGACTGGATAGACTTGGTTTATACTCTCTAGAATTTAGGAGATTGAGAGGGGATCTTATAGAAACTTAAAAAATTCTTAAGGGGTTGGACAGGCTAGATGCAGGAAGATTGTTCCCGATGTTAGGGAAGTCCAGGACAAGGGGTCACAGCTTAAGGATAAAGGGTAAATCCTTTAAAAACCGAGATGAGAAGAACTTTTTTCACACAGAGAGTGGTGAATCTCTGGAACTCTCTGCCACAGAGGGTAGTTGAGGCCAGTTCATTGGCTATATTTAAGAGGGAGTTAGATGTGGCCCTTGTGGCTAAGGGGATCAGGGGGTATGGAGAGAAGGCAGGTATGGGATACTGAGTTGGATGATCAGCAATGATCATATTGAATGGCGGTGCAGGCTCGAAGGGCCGAATGGCCTATTCCTGCACCTAATTTCTATGTTTCTATGTTTCTATTAATAACTATCTGCACATTCAACTCATCAACCTTATTACGAATGCTCTTTGCATTGAGACACAAAGCCTTCAGGCTTGTTTTTTACAACACTCTTATCCCTTATACAATTATGTTGAAAAGTGGCCCTTTTTGATTTTTGCCCTGGATTTGGCTGCCTGCCACTTTTACTTTTCACCTTGCTACCTATTGCTTCTACCCTCATTTTACATCCCTCTCTGCTCATGCTCCCATCCCCCTGCCACATTAGTTTAAATCCTCCCTGACAGTACTAGCAAACACTCCCCCAACGACATTGGTTCCATTCCAGCCCAGTTGCAGACCCTGTTTGTACTGGTCCCACCTCCCCCAGAACTGGTTCCAATGCCTTAGAAATTTGAATCCCTTCCCCTTGCACCATTTTTGAAGCCTCGTATTCATCTGAAATATCTTCCTATTTCTCCTCTGACTAGCACGTGGCACTGGTAGTAATCCAGAGATTATTACCTTTGAGGTCCTACTTTTAAGCTTATCTCCTAGCTCCCTAAATTCACCTTGTAGGACCGCATCCCGTTTTATACCTATATCGTTGGTGCCAATGTTCACGACGACAACTGCCTGTTCACCCTCCCCTTCCAGAATGTTCTGCAGCCGCTCAGAGACATCCCTGACCCTTGCATCTGAGAGGCAACATACCATCCTGGAGTCTCGTTTGAAGCCGCAGAAACGCCTATCTATTCCCCTTACAATTGATTCCCCTATTATTATACCCCTTTCCACTCTTTTTCCCCCCCTCCTGTGACGCAGAGCCACGGTGCCATGAACTTGGCTGCTGCTGCCTTCCCCCGATGAGCCATCTCCCCTAACAGTATCCAAAATGGTATACCTGTTTAGGAGGGAGATGACCGCAGGGGACTCCTGCACTACCTGCCTACTGGCTAGTGGCCACCCGTTCACTTTCTGTCCGCTTAACTTTTACTTGCGGTGTGACCAACTCACTGTACGTGCTAGTCATGACTTTCTCAGCATTGTGGATGTGCAGGAGGCTAAGGGGTGATTGCATAAAGCTGTATAAAATCATGAGGTGAATAGACAGGGTGAGTGCACATAGTTCTCTTCCCAGGAATGAGGAATTAAGAACTTGATGACATAGTTTAAGATAAGAGGGGAAAGATTTAATGGCACTATTTTAGATGGGGCATTTTGTTCAACATCGATGAGATGGGCCAAAAGGCCTGTGTCCATGCTGTAATACTCTGACTCAAGGGCATTCTGACTCAAGGCCATTCCAGGCTGTTGTTACTGATCTCTGCTACATGTGTTGCACACTGCTACATTAGGGAGCTCACCCAAATCCGACAAGGAAACTTTGGATATTCAGTGTATCTAGAGTTACTGTTCTCATCTCATCTCATCCTGAGATCCAGACCCAGTTTCATATATCAGCACATGCATGCTTTTGACCTCTATTTCCAACAGAACCGATTCAGCATCTCAAAGTTATGCTGCTCCCAACCCCTGCTCCATCCTTAAATGCATTTGGTGCTGCCACAAGAGTCCTTTTACTTTTTTAGCATCAAAGCTCATGAATTTCAGTGTGCCTCTGTGTCTTCCAACCACAAATGAACAGCCATCAGATCAGGCATTGCCTTTATCCTGACACTGCTGAACTTGGGGTGCAAGGTTGTGTTAAAACCCTTCTTACATCATCTCCATTTCTTTGGTCAGGCGTCTCCATCCTACACAGTGAATTATTTCCAGTTCCTCCAGAATTCTTGATTCACTTGAACCTTTCCATCTCACTTCTTGCCTTTTATAGATCCATTAATCACAAACTGCCACCATATTATTGACCATCTCAATTTTTCTTACCGCCCTTACATTAAATAAACCACCCCCTCCTAACCCTGAACATTGCACTCCATTCACTAAGGATTAAATCAAGAATGTTTAATTGTCAAATATATCAAAGCAGAACAACAACATTCTTCCCTTTGAGTCACCTTTGTTATTATCAATGGTTCATTATTATCAAATATACAGACTTATAGTGAAATTTTTATTTTACCTGCAGTTCAATAAATTATCGCCATACCTAAGCACAATCCCCAATTAGTACAAAATGTATAGAAATAGTCCACAACGGTTCCGGAAATCCTCCATGGCACCCGTGGACAACGTGCCCTTCAATCTCTTGTGGTATCTACAACAAACATGCCCTTTGATCCTTCACTCTTTCCTGCAACTGAAGATTTAGATGATTTTTATATATTTCAATTTCTGATAGAAATACATCATTCAGAAACATTAATTCTGTTTCACTTTCCATTGGTACTGGTTGAACAACTGTGGCCTTTCCAGTTCTCAATACTAATCTTTTGCTTTATCATGAGGAGGCTTCAGTGAACAGGAGCCGGCAAAGTAGGCAGGCCATGCTTACAGAGAGCTACTTGCCATGTTTCTGCAAGGAGTGTTTGATTATGTCCCTGAAGGGTTGTCCTGACCTCCTTATGCAAAGAACATAACTCCTGTCGGTAGTGTTGTTTGACTGAAAGCAATCTCCCATTCCTTTTTCATTTATGCAGCATCCTTTATTGGCAATGTTCACCTTTAACTGAGAAAGTGTTGTTTCGACATCCTTAAAAGAGCTGCCTGCAAAGATTCCACCTGTTTTCCTGCATAATAACTGAAAGCTTGCTCTTTATCCACAGGCACCTTTGAAATGCTAACAGAGAAACCTGATTTGAGTGTTGGCGTCATTGAGTGTGGCAGCCTCGCCAGCAGCTGTCTGTCCTTTCATCTTTTTGTTATTTTAGTCTGTCTAAAAGTTTGTTTTTGGAGGTCTTTTAGTCTTTTTATGTGGGGGGTGGAGGGGGGGGGGGGTGAAGGGGGAACCTGGTCGAGGATGCGTCCTATCTCCGTGTCGCATCTTCGCCCCCCCTCGCAGCCTACCATCTGGATTGGCGCGGCCTTTCCTGCCGGAGACCGGCCAGAGCTTCAGCAGCGGCGCAGCACTGAATTACCATCGCTGAGCGGGCAATGCCTTACCGGGATCGCCATGTTGGAGCTCCGGAGTGTTGGGCCTGCCGACTTTTACACCGTGGAGCTGTGGTCTGCGGAGCTTCCAGCTGCAGGCAGCGTTGACTTTAATATCGTGGAGGCCTGGGATCATTCGGCGAGAATCGCCATTGTTGGAGCTCCGTCCAGCTCGGTTTGTGGACTTCGGAAGCCGCGGTCTCGGGTAGGAAGCGGCCGATTCGGAAACTCCAATCCGCTGAGAGTGTTCTTCCGCTCCGACACCGGAGCTCCGATCATCCGTTCATCCCGGCGAGAGGGCATGAAATATCGGGCCACCATTGCGGCGACTGCGGAGGCCTCAATAGGCCCCGACCACGGGTGAACAAGAGGAAGATGGTTGAACGTAAACACAGAACATGGAGCAACATCTAGGTCATGAAGTCAGCACATATAGAGTTACGGTCCAAGTTGTCCATGCCGACTTTAATTGCCCCATCTATGCCAGGTTCAGTTACAGGTTCACCTGCCTGTGTTTGGTCCATATCCCCCTAAATCTTTCCTCTCCATGTATTTAAATGTCTTTTAAATGCTTTTAGAGTCATCAAGTCATACATCTTGGATACAGACCCTTCAGCTCAACTTGCCTATGCTGACCAAGATGCCCCATCTACACTAGTCCCACCTGTCCATATATGGCCCATATAGACAATAGACAATAGGTGCAAGGGTAGGCCATTCGCCCCTTCGAGCCAGCACCGCCATTCAATGTGATCATAGCTGATCATCCCCAATCAGTACCTCGATCCTGCCTTCTCCCCATATCCTCTGACCGCTATCTTTAAGAGCCCTATCTAGCTCTCTCTTGAAAGTATCCAGAGAACCGGCCTTCACCGCCCTCTGAGGCAGAGAATTCCACAGACTCACAACTCTCTGTGTGAAAAAATGTTTCCTCATCTCCGTTCTAAATGGCACCCCTTATTCTTAAATTGTGGCACCTGGTTCTGGACTCCCCCAACATCGGGAACATGTTTCCTGCCTCTAGCGTGTCCAAACCCTTAACAATCTTATATGTTTCAATGAGATCCTCTCTCATCCTTCTAAACTTCAGAGGGTACAAGCCCAGCTACTCTATTCTCTCACCATATGACAGTCCCGCCATCCCTGGAATTAACCTTTTAAACCTACATTTCACTCCCTCAATAGCAAGAATGTCCTTCCTCAAATTAGGGGACCAAAACTGCACACAATACTCCAGGTGTGGTCTCACTAGGGCCCTGTACAACTGCAGAAGGACCTCTTTGCTCCTATACTCAACTCCTCTTGTTATGCCATTCGCTTTCTTCACTGCCTGCTGTACCTACTTACTTTCATTGACTGATGAATAAGGACCCCCAGTTTCCGTTGTACTTCCCCATTTCCCAACTTGACACCATTTAGATAATAATCTGCGTTCCTGTTTTTGTTACCAAGGTGGATAACCTCACATTTATCCGCATTAAACTGCATCTGCCATGCATCTGCCCACTCATCCAACCTGTCCAAGTCACCCTGCATTCTCATAGCATCCTCCTCACAGTTCTCACTGCCACCCAGCTTTGTGTCATCTGCAAATTTGCTAATGTTACTTTGAATCCCTTCATTTAAATCCTTGATGTATATTGGAAATGGAATCATTAATGTATGTTGTAAATAGCATTAGGATGACTCACAACATGTTTTATTGCCAAAACACATAACATGGAGCAACTTCTAGGGCATGAAGTCAGCACATATAGTTACTGTCCAAGTGGTCCATGCCGACTTAAATTGCCCCATCTTTGCTAGGTTCAGTTGCAGGTTCATACCCCTCTAAACCTTTCCTATCCATGTATCTGTTCAAATGCATATATATTTATGTTATTATAGTACCTGCCTCAACTACCTCTTCTGGCAGCTCATTCCATATACATATTTCCCTATGTCCTCTAGTTCTTGATTCCCCTACTCTAGGTAAAAGACTTTGTGAATTCACATTATCTATTCCCCTCATTATCTTGTCACCTCTACAAGATCATCCCTCAGGCTCTTGTGGTCTAAGGAATAAAGTCCTGACCTGCCCAACGTCTCCCGACAGCTTTGACCTTCAGGTCCTGGCAACATCCACATATAACGTCCCTGTACTCTTTTCACCTTAATTACATCATATCTAGTTAAAGACACAAATCTCACAGTTAGTGTCAACGTTATCTAGCTTTTACAGGATATTTGTTGCAGTCCCTGCAAAAGGAAAAATAAAAAAAAACCTACAGATGCTAGAAATCTAAAAGAAAAACTGAAAATGCTGGAAACACTCAGCAGATTAGGCCATGTCTGTGGGAAGATAAACAATAAAATAAGATAAAGAATGTTTCAGGTCGAAGACCCTTTATCAGCATTGGGAAGGTGACAAAGGAAGATCACTAACTGCAGGCAGGGATGGGGAGTGGGGGAGTCTCTGAAAGGGTAAAGCATGGATGAATGGGAGCAGTTAGAGAGTGTGAATGTAGACAACAGAATGTAGGAGTTGCAACATGCAGAGCAGGAAGACATGCCTGGCACATCATGCCGGCCTACTCCTCCACTCCCTGAGTAGAAAAAAATATATAAAAACAAACAAGCTGAACCAATATCACAGATGGATGTCAGACAGAAAACAAATCATTTGAAGTTGTAGAACTCAGCCGAATTGACTATACATTCTTAAAGGATCCTCCACCTCAGTCATAGTCATACAGCATGGAAAAATACCTTTGGACAAAATTTATTAATGCTGACAGAGATGCCCCATCTTGGTTAGGCCCATTTGCCTGGCTTTGGCCCATATCCTTCTGAACATTTCCTTTCCATGTACCTGCCCAAATGTTTTTTAAATGTTATTGTAACAGCCTCAACTACTTCTGCTATAAGATCCTCTCTCACCCTCCTGCGCTCCAAGGAATAGTGTCCAGGCCTGCCCAACCTCTCCCTATAGCTCAAGCCCTCGAGTCCTGGCATCTTTCCTATTGCACAGTGACCAAAACTGAACACAATTCCCAAAGTGCAGCCTCACCAGTGTTATGTACAGCAGTCATTCAAACAGATGTATGTCCTGGTCTTGTACTGCAAGGCTGAGACTTACTGGGTGATAGATGGCACTGCATTTGGACACTTGAAAATTGCTTAGAATGGCATGGTGATGCAGCAGGTAATATGGCTGCCTCAATTCCAGGGACCAGGTTCAACCCTGACCCTTGGTGCTGCTTGTGTGGAGTTTGCATGTTCTCCCTATGATTGTGTTGATTTCATCTCAGATCACTCTAGTTAATTGGCCACTATAAATTTCACCTTAGCACAGGTAAGTAGCAGAACAATCAACCAGGAGTGGATGGGCATGTAAGAGAATAAGTTGCAGGGTGACAGGAAAATAAGGAGAGGGGAGGTACTGATGGGATTTTCCTGCTGGATACGGGAAGTTATTCTATGGGTTTAACAATCCCTGCAATATCATAATAAGTGAATTAAACTACTTCTATTAATGGAGAGTGCCATACTTATAAGTGTATGCAAGACTACGTAGTTAATAAGAATAACTCAGTGGGATGGTGATGCAGTTGGCAGAGCTGCCACAGTGCCAGAGACCCGTGTTCAATCCTAGCCCTGGTCCCACCTGTGTGATGTTTGCAAGTTCTCCCTGTGACCATGTGAGTGTCACGTAAGTGCACTGGGTTCCTCCCACATCCTAAAGACATGAAAGTTGATAGGTTAATTGGCAACTGTAAATTCCCTGTCGTATGGCGAATACTAGAACATGGTGGAAGTTGATGGAATGTGGGGAGAAAAATGTGTGATTAGTATAAGACTAAAGTAAATGTCAGTGCTTAAAGATTGGTTGACTGAAAGTATGAAGAAGGGTCTAAACCGGAAATGTCACCCATTCCTTCTCTCCAGAGATTCTGCCTGTCCCGCTGAGTTACTCCAGCATTTTGTGTTTATCTTTGGTGGATTGAAGGGTTTGTTTCCATGCCGCACTATGACTAATTTGGAAACGCATCCCAACCAAAGCAATCAGCATCAGTTAATTTATGCTGATGCACCATGAATTGAGATGGGTCTTGAAATGGAGGTCCCCAGTTCTCTGAACTATCCAGAAACATCAGATTAGCTACAATAGAGAAACAGTTGTGGATCCCACGAGTCAAATGAGAGTCGCCTACCAGCAGTATCTGCCCCATGAAAGGTCATGTCCTCATTCACATCAGTTGTATTTACTTACTTTTTTTTTTTTTTTTTACACCAAAATTTATTCAATTATTAAAAATAATATTTACACTACAATAAAACAAACCAGAACCCACCACCATAATACAATACAAACATGTATCCGTAATAAACTACTATACAACTATGATACAATCCTTATTGAGGATACATTCAACACCCTGCGGAGCCCAGCGGTCCCGAAACTCCCTCAGGGTGCCCACAGACAGGGCATATTCCCTTTCTAACCCCACCCGGGCACGGACGTAACCCCGGAAAAGGGGCAGGCAGCTGGCTCGGGTAGAGCCCTCCGCCGTCTGGCGCCGTGACTCGCGGATGGCCAGCTTGGCCAGGCCCAGGAGCAACCCAACCAGGACATCTTCAGCCCTACCCTCTCCACAACGCACAGGGTGTCCAAAGATGAGGATGGTGGGTGAAAAATGCAGCCAGGAGCAGCCCCTTTAGATATTCAAACAGTGGCTGCAGCCTCACGCACTCCATGTACACGTGGTACACAGACTCTTCCAGCCCGCAAAAGTGGCAGGCGGCTGGCGAGTCTGTGAACCGCAAGAGAAACAGGTTGCAGGGAACACTTCAGTGCAGTACCCTCCACCCCAGGTCCCCAATGTAGAGGGGGAGAATCCCTGCATAGAGGGACCCCCACCGGGGGCCCCCCTCGCGACCGGAAGGCAACACTGACCGCCACTTGGTGTCCGGACGGTGGACCAGGGCGAGGAAGTGCAGGGTGTGGAGGAGGAGCCTGTACAGGACACGCCTCCCTGCGTCTTGGAGGGAGACGAAGGGTGTCGAGGAAAGGTGGCTCAAATTGTGTGGGACCGGCTCCCGGGATGGATTACGGCGCCTGGGTCCGATTAGTACTTCCGGCTGAGCGGGGGTTTGCACAACCACAAGTACTCCACACGTTTGAGCCCCCTGGTCACCCGATGGGGCGGGACAAGCACCGGCTGCTCTCACGCCCGGGCCGTCACCCTCCGCCGGTGGAGGTGGGGCCCGGTCAACAGCAACCAGGTTCCAGACTCTCAACGAGTCCCTGTAGAAGCCAGGCATCCCCATCTGGACCGCACGGCTGACCCCCACCATCGGGATCCGCGTACCTCGTTGAAGGCAGCGGCTCCGTTGGAAAAAGTGCGTTGCCAGCACGTGCCACCTGGGAGGATGCCCTGAGTACAAGTATCTCTGCAAGGTCCTGAGGAGTTGTATTTACATTGGTTGTTCTGATTAAACAGTGAAGTTTTGAACGGAAGGATGTAAAGGGACCCATGACCTAATTTCGTAAATACAGCTTCATCAAGCTGTAGCCTTCACACAGCTGGAGCATTCTATCTGCCTTCAGCCCAGTCACCATTGTAATACTCCACACACTATGGTCAGTTTTCGCAAGGTCATAATTTCCTATACGCTTATCCAATTCCCTCTCAACTTGACTCAGCAAAGGATATAAAACCAATGTGGTCTGGCAACAGACCAGCTTTGCCTCTGGTTTGGTACAAATGTATACGATGACTATCACAATGAAAGCAATTGACTAAAGTGGTCTCAGCCGTGTACTTCAGACTCATGTTACAGGCTTGGACTTTGTACCAACTTTCTGTTTGTGGATTGCAGCTACACCAGTTGCTTTTGGTGCATAACATTCTCAAGAGTTTCTGGATGTAATTTCTGTCAATGTTGCATGCAAGTTTAAAGGATGAATGCTGCGTTTAGCATGCTCAACAAGTTTTGATGAGCTTATTTGTCTGCCAGTCCTCACAGAAAAAAACTATCGTATAAGGCATTGCAATGCAAGGCTAAGTCTTTAATTATATTACCCTTCTTCTGAATCTTCATTGCAAATGTGCAACTATCATACATTTCTGACAGTTTCAGATTAAACTAATCATCCAGGTTCTGCAAAACATCTATAAACAAGACATATTTCGTCTTGCATGGTCAGCATGCCAAATGCTTCACACTTACCTACAATGGGAATATAGCTTTTTTTCTGTTCGCAGATCACATAATTGTGGGCTTTCACAGCATCAGCCCTTCTTTCAATCTCTGAGATACTAGACACGTTAAAGAACATATCAAATCTTATGCAGCAATGAATGCTTCTATAGCCCAGTCATACGTGTCCAAACCTCCAATGTAGCTTGCCAGCAAATCGATTTATTGCCAATTCTCTATAATAGTGACACAGTTCATTTTGATGCTTGCAACAGTGCAATAATAAGTCAAAACCAATAGCCTTGCCAGCATGGCTGGTTAACCAGGTACCCGGACGTGGTGCCGACAGACAAGAAACCGAAGCAAAGAAGTCGAAGCCAAAGAACGGAATGGAAACGAGGCTGAAACGCCAATAAACCGAAAGAGTCCGAAGATGAAACGCCAACTAACCGAAAGGATGGGAAGCCTAAATGCAAACTAACTGAAAGGTCGGGACGCCTAAGTCCCAAGGAACCGAAAACCTGCGTCACCTAAAAGCCAAACTTACCGAATGGCCGCTCTGTCGAAACGCCACCTTCCCGAAAGGCGGCGTCGCCTACAGGCCAAGGGACCGACTGCCGCTCAACAGAAAAGTCCAATAACGGACTTGACGTTGCCGGGGGGCGGGACTTGTCAGCTATTCGTCCAGACCGCCGCGTCCATCACATCACATCAAGATGTCCTCATTGTTTAGGGAATGGGGATTTCCCCCCCCCCTTCTATCATAGATGAGGCCCTCAAATGGGTCTCCTCTGTATCCCGTAGTTCCGCTCTTGCTCCCCCTCCCCCCAGTCGCAACAGGGTCAGAGTTCCCCTAATCCTGACCTTTCACCCTAACAGCTGTCGCACGCAACACGCCACCCTCCAACATTTTCATCACCTCCAACGGGATCCCACCACTAATCACACCGTCTCATCGCAACTCCTTTCTGCTTTCCGCAGAGACCATTCCCTCCATAACTCCCTGGTTGACTCAATCCTTCCCACCAACCCCCCCCCCCATGGATTTTCCCTCCAACCCCTTTTCCTTGTTCCTTGGGGGTCCCATTTCAGGGCATGCTCAGTGATGTTTGTGGCAGGTTTCCTGAGGGGGTGTCCAATCCAACTCCATTTTCTATGAGGCAAGAGCTTCACTCCCTCCTCTTCCTATCCAGAGTAGATAATAGACTGCCCGCTGACCAATTTGATCTCCCCTGACTGTGTCCATCTTGTTTCAGCCAAGCCCAGGACCAAGAGATTGTAGTGCACCATTTTGTTGGCAATTGTGGCAGCCTTGCCAGCCTGGTACATGGTTCGGATGTCCATGTCCCCACAAGGATGGATTTCTTTGACGTCAGAAGGTGCGTCAGCTTCCCAGCTCCCTTGCGGGTTTGGCTGGGAAACGTCTTGTTCCCCATCGCTGTTCTTCAACCAAGTGTGTAATTTGGTTTTCATTCATCAGAGTTTCTGTAACTCACACTTTTTTCCAGGGTGGGGTTGTTAACCCCACGCCCAACACCCAACCTGGAGGGCGAGGGACTGCTTCGTCTGCCTCCTCACCCGAGACCTGTCCGGTTTGGTTGAACCTACCAGGGATATGAAACCCCATCCTGCATAGCTCTTGGGATCACTGGAGTACACAAGCCTCTCCTCCACGTCTAGGTTGCAGTCCAGGAGAGGACACCAGCATTTTGCATCAATGTATTGGATTCTCACAGTGTGACATTTGTAATACATAGGCTAATGTAAAACGCCTTGATTTGCTATATAAATGCAAGTTGTTTCTTTAACAAAAGAACCTGCCTTGAATCAGAATAATTCTGTATTGTCTCAGCTTTTTATTGTTTCTTTCCCTTATCTTCCTTTTCTTTTCAATGTTTCACCACAAGGTGTAGCAATAATAACTTTTTTTTGCAATAGTAATAGCCTCCATTATCTCACAAATTTGTACGGTGATGGTACGTGAGGATTTGGAATTTATTCATGTGACCTTTACCATTATTGACTGTGGAAGGCATTTGCCCAATAATTCAGATATTCAGGAGACAGCCTTCTCAGCATAGAGGCACATGATAACATGCACTAATGGAATTTGATTCAAGTTGTTCCAAGAGGAAGTATATCTGTTGTAAGATTTAGAAGTAAACTATTTATACATTAAATAATTTGTTTTTCCCTGTTGGTATTCAGCAATCGTTGCCATGGAGATGACTGTTCTCTGGATACATCTCTATGTTCCAGGCATTTCTATCTCTGTCAAGGTCAAGACATGCAGTAATGTTCTTAATTGGTGAAGAGTAACACAGTAATTTATAGTTTACAGGGTGGCCCCATGATCCAGCAGTTAATGCTGCTGCCATGCAGCTTCAGGAGGCCCAGGTTCCATCCTGATCTTGGGTACATGTGGATGCAAGGGCTGCAGATGCTGCTTTACAAAAAAAGACACAAAGTGCTAGAGTAACATAGTGGGTCAGGCAGCATCTCTGGAGAATACGGATCGGTGCCATTTCGGTTTGGGACCCTTCCTTCCACATCATCTAGGAATGTCACCTCCCTCACCTCTATCCAGGGATACCTCCTCCTTCTAGCAATGTTACAAAATTTTGAGATTTAAAAAATCAAGTCTGTAATTTATCCCATCAGATAAAGCATAAAAAGAAGTTTAATTTGACACCTAATTCACTTTCATATCTTCAATATTAAAAAGGTTATGGCCATTTTCATACTCGGAAATTAGCATCTTGTTCCCTATTGTTTTTCCATTGACTTAACATAAAGGCTGTGATCGAGGACAGTCAAATGGCCATAACTTTCTTAAAAATTAAGAGAACTAAAATAAATTTTCAGTTATTATAGATTGAAGTATTCTAAAACAAATATGAAACAATCTTACTTAGATGACTTGGAATTAAAGCATATAATTAGTTAGTTACCTAATTGTAGCTAATTACAAAATTCAATTACTAGATCTAAACACCTATCAATTTCTTAAGAATATATTAACATTTTTAAATAGCCTAAGTGTCCAAATAACAGTCACACAAGAATTCACAATATACCATAATTTTTAAATCTCATTGTCATGGATTTATAGGCCAAATGGAAAGAATTTAATGTTTAATACCTGTAAATTAATGGCCATTTAAATCAACTTGTGAGTGGGTTTTTCTGGAACGCGATCATTTGGAACGTTGTGGTTTGCAGTGATTTAGATCCCCATATCGGCATGAAAAACACTGCCGGTTGGTGTGAGAACTAAATCACCGTTTCGCAAGTTAAAATTTGAAATAAAGGTATCTTAATGACCACTTTTATACATAAAAATAAACGGCTTTCGTTTACCTGTCCCCTACCTGAAATCTGTCCCCGTTGTCGGCGTTGATGGCTTTAGAAGCTGATTTTAAAATGACTTCAGCGCTGAACTAGTCGGGCGATTTAAAAAAAAAATACACAGAACGCCTGTCGGAACGATTCTTCAGCAAAAGCTTGCACTCCAACCAAATATAATCCAGGACAAGGTAAGAAAAAAAACACGTTTTAACCCCGCCCCCCCCCCTCAAAGGCACCAAAATCACGCACACGGCCAGTGGCAGAATTGCAGTGCCGCTGAAGGTAAGTATTGTAACATACCTACTCCTTTACCTCCAAACAGGGACCCAGGCAGTCTTTCAAGGTGAGACAGTGGTTTATGTATACCTCCTCTAATTTACTGGTGTTCCTGATGTGGCCTCCTGTGCCTGTCCATGTTCCTCCAAGATGTTGCCTGACTCACTCACTGTATGAGTCCATCACTCGGATTCTTGACTTTAAGATATAGTCTTCATGGAGTTTGTATGTTCTCCCTGTGACCATGTATGTTTCTTCAGGGTGCTCTAGTTTCATATCACATCCAAAAGGCATGCTGATGGGTTAAATGGCTGCTGTGAATTATCTCTCAGTGTAGGAAAGTGACAAAATAAGCAAAAGGGAGTTAATGGTCATGCGAGAGGGAAAAAATAACAGGAGATTGCAATTGATGGGATTAGTCTGCTGGGAGCTGGCATGAAACCAAGGGGCTGAATGGCGCCTTTCTGTGCCATAATAATTAAGTATGTTTCTGCTTATCACATACTTTTGAGTAGAAAACCTTGCACAATTTAAGTATTTTTACTTGAAATATTTAAAAAATATTTTCTCCTTTAAATGTTCTGTGCTGACTAGCGCTATCCTGGACTATTTTCTTAAGCAAGGCAGAAGTTATGGTCAGTGCTAATACTCTGTGACTTTATCGGACAGTAAATGCTGTGAAGGTGCCTTATCTACTTTGAATTCTGAAAAGTTTATTTCTAAACACGTTATTTTCTGCATCTCTAATAATGGTTGCACATCCTCCTCCAGTATGCTTTCAATTTCACTTCCGCTATTACTTATGAATAATAACACAAATTAATTATTAAACAGTTCCCTTATACCTTCACATTCAATGAATAGATTCACCATTTTCCTTTTCAAACAATATATATTTAGTTATTCTTTTCCTATTGAGATCCCTATTTGCTTTTGTTATTTTCCAGTATTTACACATACAAACAAGAAGCAGAGGGATCTTTTTTGCTGAAGCCAATAAAGAAATATAGGGCAATACTACCATACCAAAAGTGCACATTAGAGCTAATAGGACTTGATGTTTCAATCCCTGTTAAAAGTCAGCACTCTTGCTATTTGCAGTGGGATTGGTGGTGAAAGGTAGGGTAGGTACGTCATTGGGGTCATCAGGTGGGCACCCTCCGTCCTTGACGTTTAATTGATAGGCCCACAACATCCCCAGAGGGCTCAATGTTGATACCTGGCATCCTAGTTACACCCCCTCAATTCCA
The DNA here is from genome assembly GCF_028641065.1 of Leucoraja erinaceus. Classification (NCBI taxonomy): domain Eukaryota; kingdom Metazoa; phylum Chordata; class Chondrichthyes; order Rajiformes; family Rajidae; genus Leucoraja; species Leucoraja erinaceus. The sequence goes on along the minus strand of NC_073387.1, from coordinate 29,278,321 downwards.
TACCCTCCTGTCTTCATCTTGCAGACTAATTGTTATCTCTCATTTTGATCCAAATCGTACTGCTGCTTTTTTCTGCAGAATTTGATAATGACTTGATTGCTTGTTGAAGGGAGCGAACCCCTCACACCCATTTTCTTTAATAGCCTGGTCATAGATGCAGCAACAAATCCCCTGCATCTCACTTTGACAGGGAAAATCCTGGTCTTCCAGCTATTCTGGGCAGCTTCAGTTGCCGTTCAGAATACTTGGTCTTTTTCCTCTCATAAGCTTCTTCAACACCATCTTCCCATGGAACTGTCAATTTCACAACGTATGCCAACTTAGCTGTTGTGGACCACAGGACCATGTCTAGCCAGAGTGTTGTAGCCACAATGTCTGGGGGAAACACAAGCTTTTTTTCCAAGTCCACTTCCATTTTCCAATCCCGAGCAGGCTGCAGAATGCTTGCATCCTTTGATGTTATCTGGTGCTCTGAAGGTTGGCCCTTTGGTACAAATGTTGTGAAGTGGACATTTCCTGCCGATGTTTGTGGGGAAGCATTTGTGATCTTACGCCTCTGTTCCAGGATTGATGCCAGCTGTCTGAGAACTTGGTTATGCCGCCAAGTGTAACGCCCTTGGCCGAGGCTCACAGTGCATCCTGTTAAAATGGGCCTTAGTGATGCAGGTGCTTGGCAAAGGGAGCAAGCGAGATCTTCTCCAAACCACTGCTTCAGGTTCTGGGGTGATGGTAGAACATCATAAGTGGCTCTGATGACAAAACTTAGCCGAGATCCCTCCATTTGCCAAATGTCACGCCAGCTGAGTTTCTTCTTTTCCAGGCTCTACCAGTTAGTCCATTGGCCCTGCTTGGCCATTGAGACGGCCTTGGTGTGTTGCTCTGCCTCCTCCCGTCTTCTCACCTCCTCCACAACGAGCAGTCTCTTCTGCACTGATGTTGCCTTGCGCCATTGAGGAGCCTTTGGGACGAGCCCGAGCCTGAGCCCGGCTCTCCCATGTTGGACTGGGCCAACCACATCCCGGTAATGAAGAGCAGACTTAGCACTCTGAACGGCTTCAGATGGGGTCCACTTCCTCCCCGTTGCCACACAGGGGGCCGCTGTTCGAATAACAGTATCTTCAGATTCAGAGGGTCATGACCATCCTTGCTTTAGTACATTTGAACTCTTCCACAAGTCCACAAAATTGCAGATCCTGGAAGTAGTTTTTTACTAGATTTGTTATTGTTGCAGGCACCTGAAATAATTCAAAAGCAGTCCACAGTGGCGAATGAGGAACTGATCCATAGGCGTTGGCCAGGTTGAGGAACAAGACATGCAGATTTTTTCATTCTTTCTTAGCAGTCTGGATTTGATGCCATATGCTGCTGGTATGTTCAAGGCATCCCGAGAAGCCTGCTATGCCAGCCTTTTGGATTGACGTATCAATGAAATGGTTTTGTTTCAGATACTTTGTTAGTCTTTTCGTCACCACACTGAAAAAGATCTTGCCCTCTAGTTTAAGAAGGTTTATTTGCCAAAATGTTCGATGGTGGATGAATTTTTTTCATTTGGGATCATCACTCCTCCCGCTCTTCACCAGGCTTAGGGGATGACTTGCTTTTCCCACGTAACCCTCAATGTTTCTCCAGAGGAATTTCAGAATATCTGGGGCATTCTTGTAGACACAATACGGAACACCTTTAGGGCCTGGTACAGAGGTCGTTCTTGTCTTTTTCACTACTTCTTTTACCTCCCTCAGCTTGGGAGGGCTGATGTCAAAATGATGTTGTGGGGGTGAGATTGTATTGATATTGTGGGGGTATTGTACTTCCGGTGGCGCTGGTGTCAGCAGCCTCCACCTACAGCCCGGTATCTTTTTGTTTTTTTGTTTATTTAGTTATGTTAAAGTGTGTTTTTTTTTTTTTTGTTTTTTTTTTGTGTCTTTATGTGGGGGAAGAGGGCACGGTGCGGGGGATACCGTCCTTCAGCCGCTTCCTGGTGAGGACGCGACTATTATTCGAGTCGCGTCCTCGCCCCCCCCCCCCTCCCCCCACAGCGGCCTACCTACCTGGATTGGCGCGGCCTTTCCTGCCGGGATCGACCGGAGCTCCAGCAGCGGCGGGACAGCGCTGGAACATCGCGGGGCTGGCGATGCCTTACCGGGGGTCGCCGTCTGGAGCCCGGAGTGCTGGACCTGCTGCACCAACATCATGGAGCTGCAGTTTGCGGAGCTCCCAACGCGGGCGGCGCTGATGGACAGCGCGGGGTCCTGCGACTCTGCCCGGCTCGACCTGCGGACTCGGGAGCTGTAGACTCCGGCTGCGGGAGGCGGCTGATCAGGAGGTCCGGGCCGCTGCGGAGGAGGATGTTCACCGTCGGGGTTCGGCGTCGGCGTTCCACCAGCCCGGCGTGAGGGCCTGAACATCGGGTCACCCGGGGCGGCGACTGCGGGTGCTCAGAAGGCCCAGACCACGGATGAACACGGAGGGGAGGCTGGCTGGACTATGGTGCCATCCTCACCTGGGTGCCATTTATGTTATGTTTTGTTGTGGACTTTCTGTGTTTGTGCTTTTTTTATAATTTAATTTCAATTTTATTTTTCATATGTTTTATTATGTATTTATTATTTATTTATTCTTTTTTATGATTATATGATACTGCCTGTAAGGGAAATTAATTTTGTTGTCTCAAATTGAGACAATGACAATAAATTTGAATACAATACAATACAATACAAGATTGGTGGGATAGACAATAGACAATAGACAGTAGACAATAGGTGCAGGAGTAGGCCATTCGGCCCTTCAAGCCAGCACCGCCATTCAATATGATCATGGCTGATCATCCCCAATCATTACCCCATTCCTGCCTTCTCCCCATATCCCCTGACTCCGTTATTTTTAAGAGGCCTATCTAGCTCTCTCTTGAAAGCATCCAGAGAACCTGCCTCCACAGCCCTCTGAGGCAGAGAAGTCCACAGACTCGCCACTCTCTGTGAGAAAAAGTGTTTCCTTGTCTCCGTTCTAAATTGCTTACTCCTTATCCTTAAACTGTGGCCCCTGCTTCTGGACGTCCCCAACATCGGGAACATGTTTCCTGCCTCTAGCGTGTCCAAACCCTTAACAATCTTATATGTTTCAATGAGATCCTCTAAACTCCAGAGGGTACAAGCCCAGCTGCTCTATTCTCTCACCATATGACAGTCTCGCCATCCCTGGAATTAACCTTGTAAACCTACACTGCACTCCCTCAATAACAAGAATGTCCTTCCTCAAATTAGGGGACCAAAACTGCACACAATACTCCAGGTGTGGTCTCACTAGGGCTCTGTACAACTGCAGGATGTCAGTGGAGACAAAAATCGGTCATCTTTTAACTCATCAGTGTGGATGGTTCTGACGTGTCCTTCAACCTCCTTTTTTGACGCTTTCAGGGATCCACTATTCTCTTTTGTGAAATTGCCTTTCACAAACTTAAAGGGACCTTTGTAGAAGTCTTTCCTTTTTTTTGCGTCGTTTCCTTAAATTCTCCGCTCTGCGCAGCTTCGAGAGCCTCTGTTTTAGGTCCTCTTGAAGGAGATTGATGCCCTCCGTTTCTTCTGCTGTTGCTTTTTTCCACACCTTCCTCAGGCCTCTTCTTTCTTTAACAAGTCGTTGGATTTCCTGGAGATGACGGCTTGGAGGGAGGAGGCCTATCTTTTGTTCCTTCTCACCAAATTTCTCCTTTCCATAGCTGTAGACTAGATCACCCATCTTCTCCAACTTCTTTTCTGCTGATCCCTTGATTCCCCAAGATTAAGCTCACATCTGCATTGATGGTTTCCCACTCCTCGCTGTTAGACTGGCCATTTCACAACGGCTTACGTCCTTGCATTTTCTCCACTTTACGATATGCTTGGTTGTGTCTTGGACTGTTAACTCCTGAAACTTATGCTACATCCCATAGGGTGTTGATGCTCTGTGGACTGTGGGTTTCTTCCCACCGCTGTGTTTCATCCGACTGATTTGACCTTCCTCTTGACAGAATCTGGTCAATGCGGGGCCCTGGGTTGGGGATTCTCAAGCATTTCTTCTGTCCCTGATGAATTTTGAGACCACGAGTTGATGTTACTTTAGTCCAGTCACACCTACAGGTCTGAAGAACGTGTCCAGCTGTTCGTTTTTCAAGAGTTTTTCAAAAGTTATGGTCAGTGCTAATACTCTGTGACTTTATCTGACAGTAAATGCTGTGAAGATGTCTTATCTACTTTGGATTCTGGAAAGTTTCTTTCTTAACACGTTATTGTCTGCATCTCTAATAATGGTTGCACATCCTCCTCCAGTTTGCTTTCAATTTCACTTCCGCAATTACTTATGAATACTAATCCAAATTAATTATTAAACAGTTCCCTTATACCTTCACATTCAATAAATAGATTCACCATTTTCTTCTTCAAACAATATATTTGTATTTATTCTTTCCCTATTGAGATCCCTATTTGATTTTGTTATTTTATAGTATTTACACATACAAATAACCCTCATGATAACAGACCATGGGGGGGGGGGGGGGGGGAGGGGGGGAATGATCATCTGATCAGCAATAAGTACGAGGAGTAAATATGTACAATAATAGAAATATATCTTCCTATAATCAAAATCTGTGATAAAGAAGTCCGTAGGAATAGTGTGGGTTGACTGTATTGCTTTCCACCAATCTCCATGTTTTTTAACCTGCCAAGTTTGGTAAGTTAAAAAACATCTTTAGTAAAGTTACAAAAGGGACCAGTCACATTGTAAAGCATTAACATAGTGGTTATGATACAAAAGCATTCCCGTTAGCCATTTCAGATGGAGGTTCAGTGTCAAACTCTTTGCTGTAGATTTTCAGGCAGACCAGGAAAGGGTCCTACTTTGAACAACCTTAATGGGCCAGATTAATTATTTATCAGCCATCGTGAGTTTGTATCATTAATATTATTTGAAAATCTCAGGTTAATCGCTACATTAAAAACCCAAATCCCACATGGTGGGGTTTGAACTGACAACTCTGGAGTAATAGTCCAGACTTCTGAGTTACTTATTGTAAATATTGTATGTCACTGGATTTGTCATTAATGGTTCTGAACATACTTCAATTCCTTTGACACACTTTAAATCAGTACAGTTTAAAGGGCCTGTCCAACTTCCACGAGGTAATTCACAAATTCTCCCGAGTTTTCCCCTTGATTCGAACTCTCAGAATGTTCGTAACGAGTCCGTAGGAGGTCGTAGGAGTTCGTAGATATATCGTAGTGGCTCGTTATACTAGCCGTAGGTACGCGTGGCATCAGGTAAATCGTGACGTTTTTTCCAGCCTGATAAAAAATGTCCATGAGTAAATAAATGGTTGGGATGAAAGAAATTGCAACTTTTTACTCGTGAGGTGGGCATCGAAATAGTCGTGGGAATTCGTAGACATACTCGTAAGAGTTCATGGGAGTATGTGAACATAGTCTTGGAAGATTGTAGGAGTTTGTAGATTACCAGGATCTTTATTTTCTTTTAGGTCCTTTAAACCCGGCAGAGGTTTTTAATTAAGTCGTGAAAGTGGGAAAGACCCTTAAGTCTGTCAGAAGCAGAGGGATCTTGTTTGCTGAAGACAATAAAGAAATATAGGGCAATACTGCCAAACCAAAAGTGCACAGACTCCATTCACATACAGCCCTAATGAAGGCGACCATGAAGTGTGTGAGTCAAGATTCAATGATGTAGATTTGAGCCAAAATAATAATATTTCTTCAGACACTGGGTGCCTGCAAGCCTAGCAATACTGAAGTGAATTCCCCCCCCAAAGGCTTGAAAGGCATCTGAAAGGTTTTTGATGTTGTGAAAAGGAAAGGCCGAGGTGACTTTAAGTGAGGTTAAAGATTATAAAAAGTGTTTCACAGATTGGATGTGGAGGAAATGATTCTCAGGTATAAGATAACCACATAACATCCAAGAGATGATTTAGCAGAAACCTCATAAGAAGACGTTGCAGACGTCATGGACTATAACAGGAAAAAGAACAGCAGAAATGTCAATATAGTTGGATTTAACCTGTTCACTGCCAAGATGTTTTTCACCATTTACCATGACCCGAGTACAGTCTGGGGTGGCACTGAACAGGGTTAATGGGAAAATAAAAAAAGCACACAAGGGAGAAAGTTGCAGTGATGGGGTTTGATGATAACAACTTCAATTCATACCTGGAAATGCTGATCTGTAAGGCTTATTTCTGTGCTTGTCCCATGCTGTTGGAAAGCCATGACAGGGTCTTACACCCGGTCCATGATGGAGAGCAGCAACTAGGAGGTGCCACCATTAAAGTGGTGAGGGAGGTAAAGAACACAGCACATTTCCCCATATTCAAATTGAAAAGATGCTTAATTTTTAAAAGAAGCACATTTTTAAAAGGTGCAAATTTCACCAATGGTTCATTGAATGACAGAATTCAGTTTTATTGCCATGGCTGAAATCAGTCCCAGTGTCCTCATCAGCTGCAAAATGCAACATCCATGAGACCTCAGAACTCATTTATTCAAAGTACAATGGCCGTGGACTTCTTGGATAGTTTTAAGGCAGAAGTAGATACGTTCTTTTTATGCATGTGAGTGATTGGTAAGTACGGGTAGTCAGGATTGTGAAGTTGAGGTTACAATTTGATCCGCCATAATATTATTAAATGATGGTGCGGACTCAAGGGGCTGCATAGGGTAATTAATAGAGGGTGGTTGTTATATGGTACGAGTTGCCAGAGAAAACTCTAGTGACAAGTATAGTTACAATGTAATTACAATGTTTGAAAAATATTTGGACAGGTACATAATAGAAAGAGTTTGGAGAGATATGGGTCAAATGCAGGCAAATTAAAACAACTCAGATATCTTGTTGGCATGGACAGGTTAGGCAACGGGGCCTGTTTCGAGGCTGCATAACTCTATGGCTCTGTTCTATCAGGGAATGAGCAAGCATACTGTACTATTGCTTTGATAGGCAGATGGTTGACCAAAGATGAAAAGACAGAAGGTGTGAGACAACAGGATTGAAGAGTTGCAAGTTATGAAGCAAGAGGGAGGAATGTAGGTGGAAGGTGAGAAATAAGAGCGAATGCAGGAGTGGCTGAGGGTGGAGGGGGAAATGAAAGGGGAAGGGGGGGGAGGGGTGAAGGGGGGTGTTTGGTAGTTACCTAAAGTTGGAGACATCAATGTTTATATCGTTGGTTTGCAAATTATCCAAGGGATATATGAGGTGCTGTTGCTCAAGTTTGCATGTGGCCTCACTTTGGCTATGGAGGAGGCCCAGCACGGAAAGATTAGTATGAGAATGGGAAGACCAGTTAAAATGGTTAGCAACAGGGAGATCCATTAGTCCTTGGTGAATCAAATGCAAGTGTTCGGCAAAACACTTGCTGTGTCTATGCTAGGTCTCGATGATGTATAGGAGACCACATCAGGAATACCGGATATAGTAGACTTTTCTAAATCTGCCATTTTTTCTCAAGGTTACAAATGGGAACTTCCATCACCAACATTTATGAAACTCTCAGATTAATATTGTTTCTACTCATACACAGCGCTTGTCTCTTCTGGCCAGCTCTCTCGGGATAACAGAATATTCAGCTTTTCACGTTGTTAGTATAATTGACCAATCCTTACAAAGTGGAAAATGTCTCCAATTGTTAATGAAATGAGTTGTAACTGTTTCAGGAGTCATCACACATTGATTTGGAGAAAAGAATAAGGAGTAAGACATTTAGAGTGGAGATGAGGTATTTTACATATTATTATGTAAAAGAATATGTGTGTTATGATTGTGTTTATAATTTGTTTGGTTGTTTGGTTGTTTGTCTTTTGCACAAAAGTCCGCGAGCATTGCCACTTTCATTTCACTGCACATCTCGTATGTGTATGTGACAAATAAACTTGACTTGACTTGACTTGAGGAAACACTTTTTCACACAGAGAGTTGTGAGTCAGTGGAATTTTCTGCCTCAGAGGGCGGTGGAGGCCAATCAAGAGAGAGCTTGATAGGGCTCTTAAAGATAATGGAGTCAGGGGATGTGGGGAGAAAGCAGGAGGGGTACTGATTGTGGATGATCAGCCATGGTCACATTGAATGGTGATGCTGGCTTGAAGGGCATACTCCTGCACCTATTGTCTATTGTCTAAACCTTTATTCTCTTCCCTAATCAAATGCCAGTTACAACAACCCTGTTAGCAGCAAATATACTAGAGGATCTCCTCTATAATCTTTGGTTAGCAGCATGTCTGAATTCCTGCAGCTTGACACAGGAATGGGAATTAAATTCACAGCTTTTCTATAATGTATAGCTTAGATCTTTGCCAGATACATTTTCTAATTTATTCATCTGATATGCTGACTGAACAAAACTAATGCTTTAATGATTGCACACCTTCTTGCAGTCGACTAAGAAGGAACCCATTTGCCTGCTCACTGCTTGTTGGGAATGAAGAGGGAAAATGGTGCTGAGATAAAAGTATAAATGCCATTTAAAAAATAAAACAATGGTCAGATTTACTTATTTAGAAGTTTGGAACATCAAATATTAAAGCCAGATCAAATATTTAAATGTATGTACTGCACGGCTAGAAAGTGATTTCATCTATTCTGCTGTGCTAAGATCATAGCATGTTAGCAACAGCAACACATCAAGTCATGGCCGTCCGAAGGGGGGGTGCGTTGGGTGCGACCGCATCCCCCCTTTTTCCCCCCTAAGAAAAAAATCACCAAAAAACCCCCCCAAAAAAACAACTTTTTAAAAAATTAAATCTTAAGTGGAGTGGCTGAATCTGAACCCAATGGCTGTAACCCCAACACCAGACATCGCTGTGGTGGAGCCCGCTCCCCTCGCCTCCCCCCACCGCCGGGGCCCAAGCCATCTTCCCCCTACACCACCCCCGCTGACCCCCGCTGGGCCCACGCTACCCCCGCTGACCCCCGCTGGGTCCCCGCCACCCCCCCCGACCCCCGCTGGGCCCCCGCCACCCCCGCTGACCCTCGCTGGGTCCACGCCACCCCCGCTGACCCCCGCTGGGTCCACGCCACCCCCACTGACCCCCACTGGGCCCACGCCCCCCCCGCTGGGCCCACGCCCTCTCGTTGAATCCCGCTGGGCCCACGCCCACTGGGTCCACGCCACCCTCGCTGACCCCCGCTGGGCCCACACCACCCCCGCTGGGCCCACACCACCCGCGCTGGGCCCAGGCCACCACCGCTGGGCCCCCTCCACCCCCGCTGGTTCCACACCACCGCTGCTGACCCCCGCTGGGTCCACTCCACCCCCACTGGGTCCACGCCACCCTTGCTGACCCCCGCTGGGTCCACGCCACCCCCACTGGGTCCACGCCACCCTTGCTGACCCCCGCTGGGTCCACGCCACCCCCACTGGGCCCACGCCAACCCCACTGGGCCCACGCCACCCCCACTGGGCCCACGCCACCCCCGCTGGGCCCACGCCACCCCCGCTGACCCCCGCTGGGTCCACGCCACCCTCACTGACCCCCGCTGGGCCCGCGCCACCGCCGCTGGGCCCACACCACCCTCGCTGACCCCCACTGGGCCCACGCCACCCCCGCTGACCCCCGCTAGGCCCACGCCACCCTCACTGACCCCCCCAGGGCCCAAGCCCTCCCTCGCTGACCCCTGCTGGGCCCACGCCACCCCCGCTGGGTCCACGCCACCCTCGCTGACCCCCACTGGGCCCACGCCACCCCTGCTGGGCCCACGCCACTCCCGCTGGGTCCCGCTAGGTCCACGTCACCCTCACTGACCCCCGCTGAGCCCGCGCCACCTTCATCCCCCCGCCCGCTGGGACCCCTCTGGGCCCACGCCACCTTCATTTTCGCCGCCCCCCCACCGCAAGAATGAGGGGGGAGATGTGAGAGGGCGGAGGAGGAGAGAGAGAGAGAGAGAGGGGAAGGGAGGGGAGAGAGAGATGGGAGGGGAGAGGGAAAGGGGGATTATCTTTAGTGAGATTGCAAAATTAAGCTATGTTTTAGAGCTATTATATTTTCTCCATATGAATAATATTAAACAATATCAAATAATATCAAACAATTGGAACTGCTTTCTTTTCTTTGATAACAATACTGAAAAATAGAATTCCATAGTTTGTGATAAATACACATTTTACTGGGATCATTATATACAGATGTAACATTTCCATTTCGAGATCGGGGGGATGGGCGGGGGTGGGGGGAGGGGGTTGGGGGCAAATATGCGTCAAGCCGATAGCCTAATCGTTAAAGAGTTAAAAGATAGCCTCATCGATAAAGAGCTGAGAAGAGGAATCAGACCTGCCAAGGAAAAGTACTCTGAGAAGTTGAGGAGCAAGTTCTCATCTGGTGTCTCTTCTTCAGTTTGGAAGGACATGCAAGAAATTACCCGCTATAAGAGGAAACCCCCCCTGCTCTTTGGACAATCGTCAGCTGACGAACGACCTGAATGAGTTTTACTGCAGGTTTGAAAATCAGAAACGTAACCCTGGTACCCATTCCCCAACAAACATAGCCAGACCCCAGTCTGCAAAGAATGGACCCTGCACCCTCTCCTTCCCATTCACCACTTCACAGCACTTAAGGCAAGACTCCAGTATGAAAAGAGTGGACCCATTCCCACCCCAACCAACACTTCACACCCACTCACAGCCTGACCTCAGTCTGCAAAGACTGGGCCCTTCTACACCCACCCCCACTCCAATCACCACTTCACACCCAATTACTCATTTTTAACCAGTCCCTGCAAAGAAGTACTGTCTCTGCCTGCTTCAAAGTCTCCACTATTGTCCCTGTACCCAAAAAGGTAAGGATTACTGGTCTTCATGACTACAGGCTTGTCGCACTGACCTCTGTAGTCATGAAGACAGTTGAAAGGCTTGTTCTGGCCAAGCTGAAAAATATCACAATCCCTCTGCTGGACCATTTGCATTTTGCATATTGGGCCAATAGATCTGAGGATGACGCAGTCAATCTGGGCCTGCACTTCATCCTCCAGCACCTAGACCGCCATGGGACCTATGCGAGGATTTTGTTTTATTGATTTTAGCTCTGCATTCAACACCATTGTGCCAGAGCTACTACACTCCAAACTTTCTGAGTTGACTGTGCCTGAACCCCTCTGTCGGTGGATCACCAGCTTTCTGACAGACAGGAAGCAGCATGTGAGGCGGGAAAGTACATCTCGGATTCGCAAACGCTCAGCATAGGAGCACCGCAAGATGCGTACTCTCCCCTCTCCTCTACTCTCGCCACACCAATGACTGCACCTCCACAGACACCTCTGTCAAGCTTCTCAAGTTTGCGGTTGACACAACCCTGATTGGACTGATCCAGGATGGGGAACTCTGTACTCTTTTCAGTTTGACATCTTTCCTATAACATGGTGCCCAGAACTGAACATAATATTCTAAATGAGGTCTCACCAACGTCTTATACAACTGAAACATGCCCTCCCAACTTCTATACTCAATACTCTGACTGATGAAGGCCAAGGTGCTAAAATACTTTTTGACCACCTGATATACCTGCGACACAACCTTCAAGGAACCATGCAACCATCAACCATTCCTCGGCCCACCTGGCTAATTGATCCAGATCCTGCTGCAATCTTTCACTACCATCTTCACTATCTGCAAAACCACTCACCTGTATCATCAGCAAACTTGCTAATTTTGCCCTGTTCTATGACGTTTCACAGAGTGCTGGAGTAACTCAGCGGGTCAGGCTGAGTATAGAAGTTGGGAGGTTATGTTGCAGTTGCATAAGAAGTTGGTGAGGCCGCATTCAGAGTATTGTGTTCAGTTATGGGCACCAAGTTATAGGAAAGATGTAATCAAACTGGAAAGGGTACAGTGAAGATTTACTGTATAGATATGGTTGAGTCTTTTGCCCAGAGTAAGTGAATCGAGGGGCAGAGGACATAAGTTTAAGGTGAAGGGCAAAAGATTTAATAGGAATCTATGGGGTTTGTTTTTCACACAAAGGGTGATAGGTGAATGGAACAAGCTGCCAGAGGAGGTAGTTCAGGCAGGGATTATCGCAACAATTAAGAAACAGTTAGACAGGTACATGGATAGGACAGGTTCGGAGGGATATGGATCAAACGTGGGCGGGTGGGACTAGTGCAGATGGGACATGCTGGGCCAAAGGGCCTGTTTCCACACTGTATCACTCTATGACTGTATCTTTCCCTCTCAAACCCATTCTCCTGCCTTCTCCCCATTACCTCTGACACCCGTATCAATCAAGAATCTATCAATCTCCTCCTGAAAAATGTCCATTGACTTGACCTCCACAGCTGCCTGTGGCAATGAATTCCACAGTTCACCACCCTATCCATGTACGTGTCCAAATGTCTCTTAAACATTAGGATAGTCCAAGCCTTAACTACCCCCTCTGGCAGCTCGTTACATACACCCAGCACCCTTTGTGTGAAAAAGCTAACTCAGATTCCTGTTAATTTCTGAAATATTGGTCATAAATTTGATGCAGAAATGCTCCAAAATAAGGCTCAGAATGCATCAGAGAGCATCTAAAACCGCTGAGCTTCCAGGGCCCTTAAGCAGGCCCTGGACCCTGGCATCGAGGGACTTCACGCTTCGCACTCGTGATGTGCGCAGCGTGCACATTATTTCACATTAAGTTTTTTTGTAATCCTGTCATGCCACCCCCCTTTTTGAAAAGCTTTGTACGGGCCTGCAAGTCCATGCACAAAGACTGAATTTAATGAAACATAAGTGTGCAATGGGATTAGCTGTTTTATTGTGATCTGGATCTGGACAGAAAGAGTATTGTTGTCATCTAATTTGGGCCATTTTCTGTGCAGCACCCTGAGAGAAAGATTGGCAGCCCATAAAGTTATAAATGCCACTAGGAACAGACAGGCTTCCTAGTGTGGTGTGGGGGAGGGAGATGTAGAGGAAAAGGACTTTGCAGTTTTACACACTGAGCCCTTCTCCAGCCTGCTACCTTTCCAGGGTCACCTGCCACATCTAAGCCCTGTCAGATGATCACTTAGGCCAACATAACATGATTTTCACTTTAGATATACTCCCTGGAAAGTAATTATTGGTGGTTTGAGCTCATACTGTGCACTTCATAGTCATTTCTGGAGCTGCCGTGAAGTGTCCTGATGTCAGCAGAGAGGACGTCTAAATGAAGAATGAAGCACATTGTGCTTAATTTTTTTGTAATGATTCAACAAACTCACTTTCTTGATCTGGAAGCTCCAATTCAAATCACAAGGAATTGAAATATGTATTGGTGTTGGTTTAATTTATCACGTAAGGTGAATTGTATACTATTGTTTTGTATGTTATCCAGGTAGATCATACCAGTGCAATCATACAATCATGCCGAGTGGAGAGGGAAGAAGGTGGAATGACCAGGGTGCGAGTGGTCCTTGAATATGTTGGCTGCTTTCCAAGTCAGATTAAATCGATTGGTGATGAGGCTGGTTCATGTAATGGACTGGTCTGCATCCATAACTCTCTGCAGGTTCTTGTGGTTTTGTACACAACAGTTGCCATTACAGGCTGTGATGTATCCGAATAGGATGCTTTCTAAGGTGCATCTGTAGAAATTGGTAAGAGGAGACGGACTGTTGTGCTTTCTTGGCTGTTTCGTCACTGTGGTAGGACCATGTCAAATTGTTGGCGATATTTACCCTTAGATATTTGAACCTTCTGACCATCGCCACCTCAGCACCATTGAAGCAGGCTGTGGCTTCATCTCATTTCCTGCAGTCAAATACAAGCTCCTTTGTTTTGCTTATTTTGAAGATGAGGTTGTTGGCTTGACACCATCCTACTAAGTGATCTATCTGCTCTGGACCTGTTGTGACAGTAGGCAAATTGCAGTGGATCTACAGTATGCTGTCTGGGAAGCTCAAGTTGATGTTTCTCAAAGCACTCCATGATAGTGAATGCTAGAGCCATTGGATCATTCATAGAGCACAGAACATAGAATAGTACAAGCACAGGGACAGGCCCTTCAGCCCCCAATGGCTGTGCTGAACACAATGGCAAGACCAACTCCCCACACATCACCCTTATCCCTCCATTCTGTACATACAGTATCTTTGTACCTATCCAAAAGCCTCTTAAGTGCGATTATCACATCTGCCTATACCATCACCTTTGGCAGTGCATCCTGGGCACCTAACGCCCTCTGTATAAAAAAGATGCCTGCACATCTCCATTGAACTTTGCTGCTCTCAGCTTAATGCTTTGCCGTCAAGTATTTGATATTTCCTGGGAAAATCCTGGGAAAAATGATTATGACTCTTTACCCTATGCTAGGCCTCTCATAACTTTATATACTTCTATCAGATCTCTCACTTCAACTATTGGCATTGCAGAGAAGACAATCCAAGTCTGTCAAATGCCTCCCTGTGGCTTATACTTTGAATCCAGGCATGATTCTTTGGCATTGAGATGACAGTAGACTTCTTAAAGCTAGTGGGAACTTCACATTGGTGTAGCGAGAGATTAAAGATGTCTGTAAATACTCCTGCTAGCTAGTCCATGCAAATTCTAAGGGCACAGCTGAGAACTCCATCTGGGGTTGCACTTTCTGACTCTCAGGATGGTTCACTCTCAGGATAGCTGATCTTCCAAGGCTGTTGGAGCTGGTGATTTAATTTCACTAACACTCTGTTCAGAAGAAGCATAGAATGTATTGGGGAGAGGGGAGAGATTGCCAGTGATACTGCCCAACATTACTTTGTAAACTGTTGTGGCATGCAAGTCTTACCACAATCAACAGATGTCCATGATGTTATTATGGGACTCTAGAATGATCCAGAATTGTCTTTTGAAGTCTCTGATAACTTTGCAAAGGTCATAGCTAGATTTCCTGTGCAGGATGGGATCATCCAACTTGCGCACCACTGACTTTGACTTCACCATGGAGTGAACCTCACAGGGTATCCATGTTTTCCGATTGGGGACAACTTTGACTGACTTTGTTGGCACACAGTCCTCTACTCACATAATGATGAAGTCTGTGAGAGCAGTGTTATACTCATTTACAGTAGGTTGGCCATAGAGCTCTTCAAAGATGACCTGTTCACCGACTCAAAACAGTTGAATAGGATCTCATCTGTTTCCTCAAACAAGCTGTGTACAACTTTCTGTAGTGGAACCTCATGCTTCAATTTCTGCATGTAAGCAGGAAGTAGAAGCACAACCAGATGGTCAGATTATTGCTGATGTCAACATGTTAGGTGCACATCCAATGGCAATGCTAATCTGGACCAGAATCAGAAGTACTAATGTGATTTACATTAGACAAAATTGATTTTGCAAATAGGACTGGGGGAAAAAATCCCTCCAGTTTTTAATCAATTTTGTGTTTGTAACTCTCAGATATTTTGACCAGTTTGCTTTTCAATATTAATTTTGCATTATGTAGGTTTGTTGCTTTAATTGAGTATCAAAACATAAGATGCTTGCTTCATCAAATAAAGAGATGCATGGTTTTCACAATGACACTATTTTGGCCTAAATATTCCACATGATAATAGTAATGAGACATCATAAGGTCATAAGTGATGGGAGCAGAATTAGGCCATTCGGCCCATCAAGTCTACTCCTCCATTCAATCATGGCTGATCTATCTCTCCCTCCTAATCCCATTCTCCTGCCTTCTCTTCATAACCCTTGACACCAGTACTAATCAAGAAACTATCTATCTCTGCGTTAAAAATATCAATTGACGGTCTCCACAGCCTTCTGTGGCAGAGAATTCCACAGATTCACCACAGATTCACAGAAAAAGAAAATTAATCAGCTAAGTTAGCAGTCTCAATAACATGATGAACACTATTCCTTGGTTGCAAGCTTCAGGCAAATTATTATGAACTAAATAAATAAAAGTAGACTCAAAGTATATTGCATTGGACAGCTGCCAATTTGCATCAGAGTGTGGTTGTATATCCTTTCAAAAGCTATCCTTTCAAACTGCCAGGTTGGTAATGGCCAATAAAAGGCTGTCAGTTAGGAACAATAGAAAACAACCCATGACCTTGTCTATTAAATGTTCAATGTTTGTAAAAAGTAAATAAATACCACCTTCCGACCTTGAAAATAAATATGTTCATTGCATTTGATTAAATATCAAGGTGCCGAGTATTTGAATCTTGTGAGACTGATGTTGATGAATGAGAATTGTTACAGTCTACTACTAAGAAATCTTAAACTCTTAATTGATCTTTGCCTTTATGAGAACAGAAACAAGTAAATAACTTAAAAATTATTGTGGTGTTGGAGTAAATAAGAAATTGTATTATGCACAATTACCTTGTTTCATAGACATATGTTCAGAAATAAATTTCATCTCTTTTATAATTTGGGCCTTAATCCAAAACTCTATTAAAAATACTTTATTATTTTCTGGGAAGTTTGTTTTTTATCTGGCAAGGTCAGCATTTATTGCTTTTCTCTGATTGCCCTTGCGAAGCTGCTGGTAAGCTGCCTCTCTGAAATGTGCATTTTGTGTTCTGATGTAACATTCAGTGAGAAATTCAAGGATTTTGCCCTGAAGGAACAACAATATATTTCCAGACCAGAATGATGTGCAACGTGATATTTCAAGGTCAAGGTTTCAAGGTCAGTTTATTCCAAGATGGCGCCGATGTCTATGGCTGCCTGTCTGTTGCTCTCTCTGTTTTTTGTGTTTTCTATTGGTGTTATAGAACTAAAGTCTCTGCTGGTCTACGACCGTACATCTCTAATGGACATTCAGCGTAATGTCGGTGCCTTTGTTTACCGCGGACATACTACACTGCCCCCGTTCCTCTTGGGAATCCAAACTCACCTGGAGTGGGTTTTAAGCCCGAGGAAGCGTCGCCGTCGCCGTCGCCGTGGCAAACGTAGCGGTCGACTGGTGAAGTCTAAACTGGGTGGGCCAGGAGGTGGGAATCTCCTCGAAAGCCTTGAGCGTCGGGAACACTTTGCTCAGGGACATCTCCGGGGCCTGCAGCCTTCAGCCTGGTGCTCACCAACTGTCAACTGTCAACTGTCAACGGACAATCTCCTCCCCAACGATCGGGAGCACTGTCCACCTGCTGCAGCACGGAGAACTGGCTTGGCTCACCGTCTCGGTAGGAGGAACGAAGGAGGTCACCTGGTACACCAACTCTTCCGGGTGGGTCCCTTCGCCCCCACCCCTTCCTATGCTCAGGAGCTGTGGCGAGATGGGCCACGCCCCCCATGTTCTCCTCGGCCCCGCCACCGCGGGGTGAATCCCCGGAACCTGAGGACTCTGCACCGGGCTCAGCGATCAGCTGATCTGGTGAGTCCATCCCCCTCCAGGATCGGTTTAGTGAACGCCAGATCCCTGGCAAACAAGACTTTTATACTGAGGGATTTCTTCTGCTCACGTGGACTGGATTTCCTCTGTGTGACTGAGACTTGGATGGGTCCAGGTGAGTGCAGCGCTCTTGTTGAGCTATTACCGGCTGGCTGCTCTTATTTCAACTCACCGCGGCGGATATCGGGCCGTGGAGGAGGAACAGCGGCTGTTTATAAAAATAACTTTAAGTGCAGGCAATGCCCTCTATCATCTTCTTTCTCCAGTTTCGAAGCAACTGTATTTGAAGTGGGCCGCTCCAAACCGGTGCTTTGTGCGGTCATCTACCGACCGCCCAAGTATAATAAGGACTTTGTAAATGAATTCTCTGATTTTCTGGCTGGGATCGTGCCCAACTATGATCGTGTCCTTTTGGTTGGGGACTTTAACATCCATGTGTGCTGTCCTGCTAAGCCGTTAGTGAAGGACTTTTTCACCCTTGTGGACTCTTTTGATTTTGTCCAGTGTGTGTCTGGTCCCACACACGAACATGGACATACACTGGACCTTGTTCTCTCTCATGGCTTGTCTGTGTTGAATTTGGAAATCTCTGATTGTGTGTTTTCAGATCATATGCCTGTATTGTTTGATGTCAATTTCTCCTGTGAAGCAATTTTGCCTGTGGTGTCTGCTCGGCGCTGTCGGTCTTTTAGCCCTTTTACTGCTGGCAAGTTCTCTGCTGCTTTCGATCAGCTCTGCGCCCCCTCTGCATCCACTCCTCTTGGTACGGAGGAGATTAGTTCGTGGTTTCATTCTTCATGCAGGACTATACTGGACTCTGTGGCTCCGTTAAGATCGTTGAAGCCGAGGGCTAAACCTGAACCCTGGTTCAGTGCAGTAACTCGTGCAGCACGACGGGAGTGTCGTAGAGCTGAGCGAAAGTGGAGGAAGGACAGGCTACAGGTTTCACTTCAAATTCTCAGGGACTGTTGGCGTCACTACCAAAACAGTGTTAAAAAGGCCAAGAGAGAGTACCTGTCTAAAATTATTGTGTCAAAGTGCAACAACCCTCGTGTGCTATTTGAAATCCTTGACTCTGTTCTAAATGCCCCGCAGCCTGTCTGTCTGGAAGCTTCACCTGAAATTTGTAATGACGGCCTGCACTTTTTTGTTGATAAGGTTGTTCCTTAAGGGCTAACATTTCAGCACCTGCCTCTGACCCTTCTGTTTCGGTCCCTTGCCTGGTGGTATTCAACAAGTTTGAGCCTGTGACTATATCCTATTTAAATGATGTGGTTTCCCATATTAAGCCATCGGGTTCTCCTTGTGATGCGGTCCCTCCACATCTTTTTAAGGAGGTTTTCTCTAGTATAGGGCAGTCGGTTCTTACCATTATTAACAGCAGCTTGTGTTCTGGGGTTGTCCCCGTGAGTTTTAAGCATGCGGTAGTGCAACCACTGCTTAAGAAACCTGGCCTGGATCAATCTGTTCTGGCCAATTTTAGACCCATCTCGAAATTGCCTTTTATTTCTAAATTACTGGAGAGAGTTGTTTATGCTCAGCTAAAACTATTCCTGGAGGAGCATGATATTCGGGAGATCTTCCAGTCTGGATTTAAAACCCATGCACAGCACGGAGTCAGCATTGCTAAGGGTTTTTAACGATATCCTCCTGGCTAATGATTCTGGGGATTGTGTGGTTCTTGTCCTGCTGGACTTGTCTGCCGCCTTTGATACGGTGGACCATAATATCTTATTATCTCGGCTACAGCAGTTAGTGGGCATCTGCGACAGTGCCCTGGGATGGTTCAGGTCCTATCTGGCAGACAGAACCATGTGTGTTAGCCTTGCTGGGTTTGAATCCTCTTCCGCTCCCCTGTCATATGGGGTTCCACAGGGTTCGATTCTGGGGCCCCTGCTTTTCTCGCTGTACATACTTCCTCTGGGTTCTGGTGCACTTTCGGGTTCATTTTAAGTTACTGTTATTTGTTTTTAAATCTCTGAATGGGCTCGCCCCGCCTTACCTCTCTGAGCTGCTCCACCCATACACTCCTGCCCGGTCCCTCAGGTCAGCTGGTCAGCTGCTCCTGGAGGTACCGAGGTCTAGTCGGAGGCTCAGAGGGGATAGAGCCTTCTCTGTTGCTGCTCCGGCACTCTGGAACACCCTGCCGCTGCACATCAGACAGGCCCCCTCACTGTCCATCTTCAAATCCAGTGTTAAAACGCATTTGTACTCCCTGGCTTTTGACCTTGCCTGAGGCTTTGCTTCTGTTTGTGGTGTTTTTGATGTTTCTTTATTTTACATGTCTTTTCCTACTATTTCTTTTGATTGTTATTTTTGGTGTGTATTAACTTTTTTGTCAATGATTAGTTATGTACAGCACTTTGTTGCAGCTATGTTTGTTTTTAAAGTGCTCTATAAATAAAATTATTATTATTATTATTATTATTGTCACATGTACCAATTAAGGTAAAGTGCAATTTGAGTTACCATGGTCAATACTAGTCTCTGCTTGGGTAGCTGATGAAAAAGTATTTTGCCCTGGTAATTAATTTAATGTGGAGGATGGGGAGCCACCAAGATGGGTTGAACCTTCCCAAAGACGTAAACGTCTTGTGTATTATAAGAACTACATTAATCCATGTGCTTGTGGAGAATTCTATCACGTTTCTGGTTTGAGCATACAGATGATAGAAATGCCTTGAAAGACATGTTACACCACAGGGTACTGAGACTTGACCTGTGCTCAAAGTAAATCACGGTTTTTAGTAGCTGTTCAGTTTCAAGTTTATAATAATTTCCATCTGACTGCACTATCTTCAATTTTACTCGGTCAAATGTTGCTCTTGTGTCAAATATCATCTCAGTTGTGGAATTCAACTCTTATCTATGTTGGGTCAAGTCTGAACTGAAATGAAATCTAGATCCAGCTTATTGCAGCAAAGTTCAAACTGACCATCAGTCACCAGCTTGTTCAGTGACTGACCATCAGTCACCAGCTTCCTGCAAGTGAAATTATTGTAATTAGTTCTAGAGCACTTCTTTGGTTGGAATCATTGTAGCACATTATTGAGAATGCCTATGACCATTTCTGGCATGCACCAAGAGCAACATTTACAAAAACTCCTGTGTTTTGAAATGGATTTACAATCACTATTCGTTGAAATTTTAGTAGTTGAAATTGGCATCTTTTTTAAATGAATATCAAAGCTAAATGACATAGCATATAATAGTAAAAGTAAGATGGGTATAATAATTAGCCACCAGTTTACGACTGTGCTATCTCAATACCAGGTAATGAGTTTTGTTCATTACCCCATCAGAAATTGAGAAAGATAGCAACGAGCAAATCAAATGGTGAAACGTGGTACTCCATTTCCAATCCATCATCACTGTAGCCCATAAAGCGGACTGCAATCCTTTCCCGTCCTCATTCACAATCCATGAACCAACTGTGATTGAAAGCAGAGTCCAGGAATCTTTGTCCACCTCTGCAGGACTGCCAGGCAAAAGGTGATGGTGGTCCTTCGAATAATATTAAACCCCTCTAGACATTGGAAGGAAAGAAACAGTTGCTGTGTCTCCATACAAAGCCTAACCACCAAACATTGTAGCTTTAATCCTCATTGTTTCTTTGTACCTGTAGTGGGATTTTACAAAGTTATTATGAATCTTCACTTAAGAAAGTTAGTTGGGTTACAATGGGTTCAAAGTGGCACAGAGACATTATAGACAAAATAAGTCCTGAATTCGTTTTTCACAGGAATAGAAACAGGAGAAGGTCATACTGTTACCCATATCTAATCAGCTAAGATCATGGCTAACCTGATCGAGGTCTCATCTTAGAGTCACAGAGTCTTACCGCATGGAAACAGGTCCTTTGGCCCAACTTACCCATGCTGACCAAGTTGGCCCATCTACACTAGTCCCACCTGCCAGCATTTGGCCCATATCCCACTAAACATTTTCTATCTGTGTACCTGTCCAAATGTATTTTAAATGTTGTTATAGTACCTGCCTCAACTACCTCCTCTGGCAGCTCATTCCATATACCCACCAACCTCTATAAGAAAATGTTGCCCGTCGGGTTCCTAATACTTTTTTCCCCTCTCACCTTAAACTTATATCCTCTGGTTATTGATTTCCCTACAATGGTTAAAAGACTCTTTGCAATCACTCTTCCTCCTACACTCCAGGGAATATAGTCCTAGTCTGCCCAACCTCTCCCTATAGCTTAGGCCCTCAAGTCCTGACAACATCCTTTTAAATCTTCTTCTTTCCAGCTTAACAAATCCTTCCTATAGCAGGGTGATCACAACTGAACACAATACTCCAAATGTGCTCCAAT
Source organism: Leucoraja erinaceus (assembly GCF_028641065.1). Taxonomy (NCBI): domain Eukaryota; kingdom Metazoa; phylum Chordata; class Chondrichthyes; order Rajiformes; family Rajidae; genus Leucoraja; species Leucoraja erinaceus. The sequence continues at coordinate 29,256,682 of NC_073387.1, read as the reverse complement.
GTCTTGTGCAACTGTAACATGACATCACAACTTCAATACTTATTATCGTGATTGAAGAAGGCCAATGTACCGAAAGCCCTCTTGACCACCCAATCTACTTTTGATGCCACTTTCAAGGAATTATTAGAATTAGAATTAGATCCTTTATTTGTCATTCAGACCTTACGGTCTGAACGAAATGTCGTTATGCACCTGCACTGCCAGATCCCTTTGCTCTATAACACTGCCCAGCACCCTGCCATTCATGTTTAGGTCCTGCCCTGGTTTAACTTCCCAAAATGCAACACCTCACACCTATCTGCATCAAGCTCCATTAACTATTCTACAGCCCACTTGCCCAACTGATCAAGATCCTGTTGTAATTTTTGATAACTATCGCTATCTACAATAATACCCACTTTAGTGTCATCTACAATACTCTTCACTTTAGTGTATTGTTTTCTGCCTGGTTCACACAACACTTGAGTCCCCGATAGATGAAAAATCTATCTTGGCCTTGAGAAGATTCAATCAATTTGTTCACAGAGATCGGTGCACATATCTTTCCAAAACATTTAGGGAACCAAGTACCAAGTATCAAAGACCATGTGGCACTATAGCAAATCAGTATTTATTAATAAAAAAATAGAGATGGAGAAATTAGTGGCGTTGAAAGCTGATAAATTCCCAGCACCTGATAATTTGAATTTCGAAGTATTAAAGAGATAACTGTGAAAATAGTGCAGGCATTATCCATAATTCTGTAGGTCATGGAATTTGCTATAATTCTGCAGTTATTAAATAATACTTGCATTTTGGACAGATGCAAATGCAACCCCACTATTTAAAAATGTGATAGCTGGAGAAAGCAGGAAACTAGATAGCAATTAGCCTAACAACAGTAGTAGGAAATTGCTAGCGGTTATTATAAAGATCAGATAATAGGACATTGAGAAAATGTACATGGATTTAAACAAATTCCGCCACCTGCAACATGATCCCACCACTAGTCCGAACTTCCAGGCCCATTCTCATACTGACCTTTCTGTCCTGGGCCTCCATTTTCCTTCCCTCTTCTCTTTCATGTGCACCCCTCCCAATGCACACTTATTTCTCCCACTATCCCAACCCCCCTCCCCCACATTTCACTCCTCTTCCCTCCTTATCTTATACCTTTTTGACTGTGTCTCCTTTCTGTCTCCTTTTGTCCCCTTTTATCGCCCTTTTGTCCCATTTTTATCTCTAGCCTTGTCACCCATCTTTTAAGGAACATCTCCCTCACTTGTATCTACCTATCACTTGAGAGGCTCTGTCCCACCCCCACCTCTTTTCCAGCTCTCTCACCCCCTACTGCAATCAGTCTGAAGAAGGGTATACGTCATAGAATAGATAAGAGAAAAATCAGTGAATGGATGACGAGAATAAACATGAATTTTCACAAAGTTTTCGACAAAGTTACACATAAAAGACTGTGCAAAAGAAAAGCATGTGGGATTGGAGTTGTGCATTGGGATGAATTGGTTGACAGACCGATTAGAAATAAATGGCTTTCTTTCCGAGTCGCAGGCAATGATCATGAGATAGTGCAGGAAACAGTGCTTGGTCCTCAGATATTCACATGGTATATTAATATTTTGGATAGGGATGTAAGTACAATATTTTGAAGCCAACAGGATATTAAAACATTATCTAAAAGGAAATAATTCTCCTTATCTTTAAAATTGCCTACTTTTTCTCTGTAACTGAGCCAGCTATTATGTTTTCTGACCTCTGTCCCAAACCCTATGAAGGGAATTATCCTCTCAGCAGAATCTTATCAAGCCCCTGCAGAAAGTTATATGTTTCTATAGTTCGCCTCACTCTTCCAGACTCCAATGAGTTTAGGCCTAACCTACTCAGATCGCAGGATAGAATGCAATCTTCAAAAGGATACAGGATCTAGTAAAGGAACCAGCAGTTGAAGTATTATTACTGTTTTTTCATATGCTGTGACATTTATAGCACCACTTTTCAATCTATTTCGCTGAACAGAGAGTGGCTCAGTTAAAGCACTACCAGCAACTATGGTGGTTATTGGAGTAATACATGAAGTGACATTTGTTCAAGGAAAGACAGAATGCATAAAACAACGGTAAAAGGATAACTAATCCTATCAGCCTTGACAGCAGAATTTCACTGTCATCCACATCTGAAAAAATATTATTTAGACTTTAGACCTTAGAGATAGAGCGTGGAAACAGGCCCTTCGGCCCACCGAGTCACCCTGTACACTTGCACTATCCTACCCACTAGGGACACTTTACAATTTTACCAAAACAAATTAACCTACAAACCTGTACGTCGTTGGAGTGTGGGAGGAACTGGAGCACCCGGAGAAAACCCACGCAGACACAGGGAGAACGTACAAACTCCATACAGACAGCACCCTAAGTCAGGATCGAACCTGGGTCTCTGGCACTGTAAGTCAGCAACTCTACTGCTGCGCCACTGTGCAGCCACGGATTGTATATGGATGGTAGGCTGCCTCCGGACTCATTATAGACAGTACCATAGGTATACATTGTGTGATATTAATAACAAAACTATCATATTCTAATGTAATTAATTAGCCTGTTTGACCTACAAAAGCATAAGCACACACATTTTAATAGATAAGCATCTTTGTTAATATAACAGGCAGAATAGAAGTACTTCAACTGATTACGTGGTCATTGTTCAGAACCCAGCACATTTCACACCAATGAAACTATAAGTGAATGAGCTTGCACCATGTTTATTAATGTCAAGGAGAATGATTATCCAAATATAATAAGCAAGAAAATCAGATGCAGCACTGTTCCGTTTTCAATACCACACATATAGAAAACGTTTTTTTTCTGGAGTACAATCCCACTCTAGTAAGGGATGGATTACTTCCAGTCAAGATTCATTCCAGTGCATCTCACCAGATTTCTGAATCACACTTAGCAAATGACTTCACCCAACACCATCATACTTAAACAACCGTACTTTGGACCACTGCAGAATCAACTTAGCTTGGTTTTTAGACTGGATAGAAACATGGAAACATGGAAACATAGAAAATAGGTGCAGGAGTAGGCCATTCGGCCCTTCAAACCAGCACCGCCATTCAATATGATCATGGCTGATCATCCAAAATCAGTGCCCTGTTCCTGCTTTCTCCCAATATCCCTTGATGCTGTTAGCCCTAAGAGCTACAGTATATCAAACTTTCTCCATTAAATTGGCCTCCACTGCCTTCTGTGGCAGAGAATTCCACAGATTCACAACTGGGTGAGAATGTGGATATATTTTCCACATGAATAAGTAGTTTCTACTAACATGGATGCCAATCACAATTTTCTTTGTGTTTGTTACTTGGAATGAAAAATGATAAAAGATACAGGCAGGCCTTTTTTTTTTACAGAGCAGGTACTGAAAATATAGCAAAACCATAATTCATAAACATATCCTTTTAATATTACAGGGGTGGAAGACACATGTATTATCCACAAGTAAAATGTAGATTACTGTAACATCCACATTTGATGCAAAGCTACCTGACAAAATGTAATCACAAATGTTGAATGGCACGATAAAAACATAACATAAATTCATAAGAAAAATCTATAACATGCTTAAGGAGAAAATTTAAACTCTTGCTGGGAAATATAGTGTACAGAATAGCACTTTAAGTAACAGAGTCTATTAGAGTTAAGGTATCCCTAACCATGTATTGTGTTAACTACATTCTATATTAAACATTTTTTTTAAAATTCAAAGCAAAAATATTGCACGTACTGAGAATGTGAAATAGAAAAACAAATATCTGGGAATACTCAGCACGCAAGACAGTAAATGCCAAGGGACAAACAGTTGATGATATTCCATCATCAAAAATTCAACCAGTTATTAACAGCTTGTTTGCATGTATTGAGTCAGCATGATAAAAGCAGCGATTGGATAGGAGGGAAAACCAAGAGGGTTTGGAAAGGGTGGAACAAATTGGTATGGGACCTTTTTAGCAGTACTATTTCTGCACATAATTTCGCCAGTCCATTTCTGACCCCTTCACTTTCATCAGTTCTCACTATGTCTATTCAATTTCCAAATAATCCCAATAATGCCAACTCATGGGGGAGACAGAAACAGGAACATGCTTTAATAGGATTCAAACCAAGATTCCCACCTTATTAACTAACTCATACACACCTTGATACTCATTAAAGCGGCAGTGACTTAGGAACTAGTCATGTTCCTGCTTACAAAGCACATATGACTCTTTACATTTCCTGGCAACCTTTTCCAAAAGTAATAATCTATTAATGTCTGAACCATGTTTCTTTTATCATCTTCCTCTTGGATTGCATTGACTCTATCCATTTCAAATAATATATTTAAATCTAATATGTTTCTAAAGTTTAATCAGTTTTTCTTTAAATCTACTTTTCCCTGAAGTAAATAGTCCCAATCCCTGCACAGTCCATCCTTATAATTAGATTATACCAGACTAAGTGGAACCCATTCCCCAACACAATATTTCACCACTCACCTGTTCCTCCAACGCAACCCGTTCCCCCAAAGCAATATTCCACCACTCAGGGAAGGAGTGGTGTGGGGAAGAGGAGGTGTGGGGAGGAATGGGAGGGTGTGGGGAAGGGAGGGTGTGGGGAAGAGGGGGGGGGGGTGTGGGGAAGGGGGGGGGGGTGTGGAGAAGGAGGGTTGTGGGAAGGGGGGTGGTGGGGAAGGGTGGGGTGTGGGGAAAGGGAGGTGGTGTAGGGGGGAGAGGAGGGGGGGGGGGGGTGTAGGGGGGGGGGGGGGGGGGGGGGGGGGTGGTTACAGCAGACGCAGCTCACCCTCATGCAGCAGATCCCGTGCCATTAATTTCTCATTGCTGAGTGTACACACGATGGCTGATTTTAAAACCATGACGGCTGATTTAAAGCTATATTAGCAGAGGGGTTTATTAACCCCTTGGTACCTCTTTTTCAGGCCAATAAATTGTGAGATGCCTTTTCACAATGTTTGAACTTGTCCTTTGTCATGTGAATGTCTATTTGTCTTTTGTTTTGCATGCAACTCAAATAAACCCTATTTTGTTGTCACCTTGCAGCCATTTATTTGCGAACAATTGATTTTGTAAAGTAACTAGGAGTTGAGATAACATTTTGTTTTCTCAGCGTCAGGTTTATCAAGACCATTTGTTTTATGATGTCTGCTGTCATGGGTGACATCACCTCATCCCAGTATTTGCTCAGGGATTAAGTCCGAGGGCCTATTGTCCTAGCATGGTTTCATATAGCTCCAGCCAAATGCCTTTAACACACATGGGAAATGAACCTGCCTGTCCTGCTGAATGACTCCAGCATTTTGTGTCTATCTTCGCTTTAAATCAACATCTGCAGTTCCTTCATACACACTGTATGTTATCACTTCTGCAAATGATGACTGTTTCCACAACCATATAACCATATAACCATATAACAATTACAGCACGGAAACAGGCCATCTCGACCCTTCTAGTCCGTGCCGAACACATAATCTCCCCTAGTCCCATATACCTGCGCTCAGACCATAACCCTCCATTCCCTTCCCATCCATATAACTATCCAATTTATTTTTAAATTATAAAAACAAACCTGCCTCCACCACCTTCACTGGAAGCTCATTCCACACAGCTACCACTCTCTGAGTAAAGAAGTTCCCCCTCATGTTACCCCTAAACTTCAGTCCCTTAATTCTCATGTCATGTCCCCTTGTTTGAATCTTCCCTACTCTCAGTGGGAAAAGCTTTTCCACGTCAACTCTGTCTATCCCTCTCATCATTTTAAAAACCTCTATCAAGTCCCCTCTTAACCTTCTGCGCTCCAAAGAATAAAGCCCTAACTTGTTCAACCTTTCTCTGTAACTTAGTTGCTGAAACCCAGGCAACATTCTAGTAAATCTCCTCTGTACTCTCTCTATTTTGTTGACATCCTTCCTATAATTAGGTGACCAAAATTGTACACCATACTCCAGAATTGGCCTCACCAATGCCTTGTACAATTTTAACATTACATCCCAACTTCTATACTCAATGCTCTGATTTATAAAGGCCAGCACACCAAAAGCTTTCTTTACCACCCTATCTACATGAGATTCCACTTTCAGGGAACTGTGCACAGTTATTCCAAGATCCCTCTGTTCACCTACATTCTTCAATTCCCTACCATTTACCATGTACGTCCTATTTTGATTTGTCCTGCCAAGATGTAGCACCTCACACTTATCAGCATTAAACTCCATCTGCCATCTTTCAGCCCACTCTTCCAACTGGCATAAATCTCTCTGTAGACTTTGAAAATCTACTTCATTACCCGCAACCCCACCTATCTTAGTATCATCTGCATTCTTACTAATCCAATTTACCACACCATCATCCAGATCATTGATGTACATGACGAACAACAGTGGACCCAACACAGATCCCTGTGGCACCCCACTCGTCACTGGCCTCCAACCTGACAAACAACCATCCACCATTACTCTCTGGCATCTCCCATTCAGCCACTGTTGAATCCATCTTGCTACTCCACCATTAATACCCAACCATTGAACCTTCTTAACCAACCTTCCATGAGGAACCTTGTCAAAGGCCTTACTGAAGTCCATATACACAACATCCACTGCTTTACCCTCATCAATTTCCCGAGTAACATCTTCAAAAAAATTCAAGAAGATTAGTTAAACATGACCTTCCAGGCACAAATCCATGTTGACTGTTCCTAATCAGAGCCTGTTTATCCAGATGCTTATATATATTACCTCTAAGTATTCTTTCCATTAATTTGCCCACCACTGACGTCAAACTAACAGGTCTATAATTGCTAGGTTTACTCTTAGACCCCTTTTTAAACAATGGAACAACATGGCGTGATTATATATTTTTTAACAATCTTAGTGCTCCTTGATTATAATTTCTGAAAATTATTTGACAATTGCTCTAGGTTTTAGACCCTGACAAGCTCATTTGAGCCCTCCCTTTGTATTTTATTTTCCTCTGCACTTCTACCCTCCTCGGTTTATTTATACTAAAATTCCAGCTTACCTCATTTGTTAAATATATCTTTCCATACCTATCCAATTTTCTTTTCTGTCATTCAATGTATCTTTTCATCTTCTTGACAACTCCTTTCAATTCACTTGTCTTATTCACTTTTTGTCAGATCTCTATCCTTTTTTGCCATTGCTTTATTTTGCAATCTACCCTGCATTACATGGATAGGACAGGTTTGGAGGGATATGGACCGTGGATATGGACCACGGGCAGGTGGGGCAAGTGTAACTGGGACATGTTGACCGGTGTGGGCAAGTTGTGCTGAAGGGCCTGTTTCAACAGTATATCGCTATGACTCTATTTCCCTTTATTTCCTGGCACACTCTGACAGTAATTCCATGAAGTTCTAACTGCAGGCTTCCATAAATTTATCATGCTCTACATGTCCTCTCGATTGTTTCCTTTCCTTCTTCCAGGCCCTGCTGCAGGATTCTGCTGTGTAGGGGCTAATGTGAAGTGAAGCAGAATTTAGTACAGTACGCCACACGATGACGGCCTAGTTCCACCTCCACAATCACTCCTGACTCATTCTCTCCCTTTGCTGTAGCTATGACTATGTTACCTCTATTTAGATCTGATCATTCCAAGGTCTCCCATAAACTTTAACTTCAACCCTAAGTTCATGTTAATTAACGCATTGCTGCTGTGTAAGCTGACCTATACTGGTTTCAGGTTATGCAACAATTCTATTTAAAAATTCTAACACTTTTCAAATTTCTCGAATAACTCTCTTAGTCGGCAGACTCCTCTGGCCATAAAAAGCCTCTGCTTGCTATGCTCTTCTTCAGTGCTAGCCATTTTCTCATCCTTAATTTTATTCATCCCTTGGTCTTACATTGTAGATTACCCTCCCTAACATTTCCTACTTCTCCACCTCCATCATTTAAAAAAAAAATCCTTTTCAAGCTTTTGATCATCACTGAATATGATTCTATAAGCAAATTCTGCTTCCTTAGAATATTTTATTATGTTGAAGTTGCTCCATAAATACAGTTGCTGTTGTTGCCGACAGAAATATCAGTGTAGTAAAGATCCTTTGGCTGAACAGTGCTGAGAATATAAAATGGAAGTATGTCACTGACTCATTCAAAGATCCTGTGTTGGATTGTTATGACAAGTGTGACTCAAAGTGTAGTGGGATGAAATAGTTAGTGATAATGAAAATCTCATGTCAAAAAGGGAAAATTAAAAGGAAAACTGCGTTTGCTAATTTAGAGGCAGCAACAATAATGCTTCAGTGTTAAAGCATGGGTGTAGATAATAGTTCTATTTATGCACATGAATGACCAATAAATTGACACTGTCCTTTTGTTGTGAAGAGGATGTATTCCAGTCACAGCTATTCTCAGGGGCAACTGGCTGCAAATGATGGCTGTAAATGCAATGTTTCTTCAATGATTCTTCAAGTCCTTTTACTATTACTATTTGTGAAATGTTGCAATGAAACATTTCCCTAACAAGGGAGAGTAAAGATTAAAGCCGTGGGAAGGGGATATATCCTAGGCAATCATACAATTCAAACAAGAGGGTTTTATCAGCACATTTGACTCTGCAGCTTATTTTGCTCTACCAGCAATGGAAAATACAACTGCACTTTGAATACATTTCTATTTCTGTATCCACACAACAATTATATATATAAATAACCGTAATTATGATTACGGATGCCAGCTTTCTGAACTCCCATCTTTCCTGAACAAGTTGACCTCTTGTTGGAAATCTTTCTTCAGATTGCCTTTCTTCACACTTGACGCCTGACATAAGAGTTCAGAAGCTTTTCATCTACAAGGGCATCACATCCTATTCTGATTCCTATCTAAGAGGCACAGAATTGCTCATCCATAAGGGATTCCTGGATAGCAATTAAAATCTTGAATCCAGGCCAGTTTGCTCGCTTCTATCCTGAAGTGCAGCCATCTTTAGTAGCTCTTCCACTGTCCTGGCTGAGAAGAACCAGCTCAGGCAGCTTAATGATATCAAAGATTAAGCAAAATGTTCTTATGGCCATATCAAAGATTAAGCAAAATGTTCAAAATGTTGGAAAGCTACTGTTGTGATTTATAAATATGCTAAAATATGTAAAAAATAGATAGGACATATGACAATAAAACGCTCTTGACTCTTGACATTTTAAATGTTTACAGTATGTTACATATCTTAATCATTTATCTATGCCTGAATCTTTCAAAATCAGTGAAAACATTGTAATTTTACCTCATTAATCATGTGATATTATATTATAATCATTGATGAACTACTATTGGATTGAATCCATGTTGGGACTGTGCTTCACATCAACATACCACATAATATGAGCATTGCAGAAAACTTAATGATTAAACTCAATTATGATGCATAAATCATTAATTATAAGTGTATATGTAATGAAAGACAGTAATAATAAAAAAGGTTTTAATACGTGACTGGTTTTATAGGAATAGTATTCTCTTGCACTGCTGCATAAATAACTAACAGCTGTGTCTCTTACATATAATATGTGTTATTATTGTAATGGTGTCAATATTGTAAAATAACAGTTAAAATTATTAGCAGTGAGATAGGATTAATGTTAATAAAAGAGCAGCACATCTATCAGATTATACTGCTCTGCTATTAAAGTATTCCAGATTGTTCTACTTTCTCATGACGTGAGTACTAAGAATAGAGAAGCATAGCCATGGAAAGCAGCTCCAGTAACCAAGGTACAGTGAAGACTGAGATGTCACATCCACTTCTAAATTACCGTCAAAGCAAAGCTGTCATTTTCTCCTGTCAATAGTGTCACCAACAAAATGCTTGTGTAAATTAGACTTAATTACTCATTTTGCTAAGGCATTTTCAACCATTTATAGGAAAGGAATATCTGATTTGGTAAATTCAGATTAATTGTTGCGAGTTCAAAGCTTTCATACCCACAATTCGCTGTTTTGATTACCCTCAATGCACTTGCCAATCTGCCTGTCCCATCCCTCAGCTGAGGCAGCAGCTAAATAGCTAACTTGCTTCAAGGCTTCCAGGCAGCTAGGGATTCAGGAAAAGAGATGGGGGATGGGGATGGGGGAAGGGATTGTCCAGGACTAGGGAAGACCTACTTTTTCTTTGTTGGCCTTCAGAGGAGCCTGCTCGTCCATTTGCTCTGACAATGGAAAGTTTTAAACTTAACCTTACAGGAAAACTGACTACAATCTTCCATTCTGATTAAAAAAAAATCAAAGGGTATCTCAGAATAGGTTCATAAAATCTACTGTGGCCTATCCTTCACTTGTCAGTTATTGAATTTTGCTGACAAAATAAACCTCCTCTCATCCAATCCCATCCCCCTGCACACGCGATAAAACTGAAATCCGATCAAGGCATTTACAGAAGCACTAACATTTACTGCCTTATTTTAACACTTGGGCAATTGGTAAGGATATAGCTAATTTCATGCTTTATCTTCCTTGGCACCTAAATTTAGCTTGGCTAAGGAGAATATTTTAAAGGTAACATAATGAAAAAAAATCACTGTTCACCCGGAATTTTCGCATTTTGGGGTTTTCAACAGATTATATCAATGGCCCTTAATTTATTCAATATACCTATTAAACATTAATCAACTTGTGCCTCCAAATCAGCAGTCCACTACTAAGTTTCTCAGCAGCAACGTTTGATCAGTTACCATTGACTGACAGAAGAGCTGATTCATCATGGGCACTAGTATCGTCAGCTGATTCCTGTGTCTGAGTGGCTCTTAGCTAATGAGTCACTTTGTTGCTGGGGAACTGAGTGCTGCATAAGGTGCTGAATTATACATTTGTTCTCTCTGCACAGAAGTGTACCCAGAGTGATCATATGAAATGTCAATGTGGTAAATGAGAATTTCATCTTAGTCCAATATGTGTGCCCTTTTTCCAGTTTTTTTTATTTTTCTCTATTTTGTTTGATTTTATTTAATTTATTTCTGTGTGCTGTTTAAGTCAATGTGCCTGTGATACTACTACATGCAAGATTTTCATTGTACCCTGTACTTGGCTTGACCTGACCTCACTTGATTTTCAAGGCTGGGGTAATATAAAATAAAATGCATATTGGAGAAATCTTTAATTTTTCACCAATTGGACCATATTTTGTTTGAGTATGCTTGGGCATGGCCTTGTGCAACCAAAATTAAGAAGTGACATCAGTAGTCAAGATAAAAACAGAAAAAAAATGATTTCTAGAATACATAAAATTCAAGGATTAAATTTTTATTATCTTCAAGCAAATTATGATCCTCTTGTCTAGAAAGTGCATTGTACACATTTCTGTTACAGTAAATCATGGGTGTAGAGCAGTGGTTCCCAACGTGGGGCGTATGCCCCACAGGGGGGCAATTTGATTTTTAAGGGGGGCAATTGAGCACGACTGAGGAGGTCTGGGTACAAATTTTCGATTTTTATTTTTTTGGATTTTCCATCAGGTAAACATATGTAGTTTATGTTTCAGATGTTATTTTGAGTAAATAATTTTTTTGGGGTAAAAAAGGTCTTTATTGTGTAGTTATTACATAATCACCGCGCCATCGCTCTTCATGCACGTCGCACGAAGCGCGCGAGGCCATGTTCTTTTGAAGCTTGTTTAAACCAAGGTATTGGCGTTTTAAGCTTCTTCAGCTGAAACGGAGTTCACTTTTTAAATGATAAGAATTATATATCACCACATGGGGGGAGGGGGCGGGGGCATCAGGATTTTAGAGGTGATTAGGTGGGGCATGGCCAAAAAAAGGTTGGGAACCACTGGTGTAGAGTCAGCACGGAAATAGGCCCTTTGGCCCAACTTGTCCATTCTGACCAAGATGCCTCATCTACATGTCTCACCTGTCCATGTTTGGCCCATATCCCTTTAAACCTTTCTTATCCTTGTACCTGTCCAAATGTCTTTTAAATGTACTTAACATTAACTTCCGATCGGGTATAAAAAGCTCAAATAGGCCAAACCTACTTTGAAATGTTGTTAGGGTGGTTTACACTCAGAATCAAGGGCTAAAGTAGGAGCTGTCCAATTCCCCAATGGGATCTCATCCGAATTTCACTAATTTCCAAACACCAAGAGGTGCTATGGTCCTTAAAAGCACACTGCACTTGGCAGCCACACACCAGTAACACTTGAAGAGCACATAAGATCCAAAGGAGAAAGTGATGGCTCCAATATTTGCTCGAAGGGATGATGCAATCCAGCAGAATGATTGTTTGCACCAGTGAAGCCAGGAGACATGCCAGCCCTACTATAAGATGAGCATGGATGTAAATAGCTGCAGTGGAAACCTTCAGGCATGAGAATCCACACATAATCCACAACATGGAAAAAACATTCACAATTTTGCAAAATATGTCAGTTTACATTTGCAGAAGCTGCCTGAAAAGGTATTTTAAAATAAGGATGGCCATTTTTCAAATGTAATGCTGTTCATTAGGAAATTCAGAGATTTGTGGCAAGCCAAGCGATTAACTGAAGCAGGAATTCATTTGTTCATGTATTATATTCAGTGAAAGTGGACCTGCAAAGCAGATTTTGGGGAATTTTATGCATCATAAAACATTAACAAAAAAACCAGCACAGCACAGGAACAGGCCTTATGGCCCATAATGTCTGTACCAAACATGATGCCAAGACCAACTGTTATCTTTATATTCATAATCCATACCTCTTCATTCCCTGCACATCCATATGCCAGTATAAAAGTCTCTTCAGATTCAGATTCAGATTCAACTTTAATTGTCATTGTCAGTGTACAGTACAGAAACAACGAAATGCATTTAGCTTCTCCCTGGAAGAGCGACATAGCATATGATTTGAATAAATATTTACATTAGCATATATACAGACATAGTGTTTTTCCTGTGGGAGGAGAGTCCGGGGGGGGGGGGGATTGGCGGTCACCGAGGTACGTTGTTGAGTAGAGTGACAGCTGCCGGGAAGAAGCTGTTCCTGGACCTACTGGTCCGGCAACGGAGAGACCTGTAGCGCCTCCCGGATGGTAGGAGGGTAAACAGTCCATGGTTGGGGTGAGAGCAGTCCTTGACGATGCTGAGCGCCCTCCGCAGACAACGCTTGCTTTGGACAGACTTAATGGAGGGGAGCGAGGAACCGGTGATGCGTTGGGCAATTTTCACCACCCTCTGCAAGGCCTTCCGGTCGGAGACAGAGCAGTTGCCATATCATACTGTGGATGCTCTCGATGGTGCAGCAGTAGAAGTTCACCAGGATCTGAGGAGACAGATGGACCTTCTTCAGTCTCCTCAGGAAGAAGAGATGCCGGTGAGCCTTCTTGATCAGAGCTGAGGTATTGTGGGTCCAAGAGAGGTCATCGGAGATGTTAACACCCAGGAACCTGAAGCTAAAAACTATCTTATTTTATCTGCCTCAACCACCACTCCCCGTAGAGCGTTCCAGGCACTCACCAACCTTTGTGCACAAAACTTGCCCAGCACATCTCCTTTAAACGCTGCCTCTCTCAACTTAAAGCTATGTCCTCTAATATTTCATTTTTTCCATCCTAGCCAAAAGGATCTGACTGTCCACCCTATCTATGCCTCTCATAATTTGATATACTTCTCCCAGGTCTCCCCGCAATCTCCAGCATTTCAGCGAAACCAATCCAAGTTTATCTAGGCATCATTCTGGTATACAGCCTTGGCACCTTTTTGAAAGCCTTTACTCCTTCCTGTAATGGGGGCAACCAAAGCTGCACACGATACTCTAAATGCGCCTCCCAGAACTTCCTGTCCTCTATCACGGAGGTCTTGGAGGACAGCAAGCGGGAGAGTCTGGACCAACCACTGACCCTAGAGGAGCTGACTGGCTCCATCCGCTCCTTTGACTCGAGTAAAACTCCCGGAAGCGATGGCTTACCGGCTGAGTTGTACTCGGCTCTGTGGGACTGGGTGGGCCCAGACCTGCTGGAAGTGTACAACGACATGCTTCTAGCAGGCAGCATGTCAGACTCCATGAGGAAAGGCAGCATTACCCTAATCTACAAGCAGAAGGGGGAGAGGAAGGATATAAAGAATTGGAGACCCATAACATTGTTGAATGTAGACTACAAGATCCTGTCTAAGGCCATCGCCAACCGGGTCAAGTCTGCTCTGGGACGGGTAATCCACCCGGACCAAACCTGTGCTGTACCTGGCAGGAAAATCTCAGACAGCCTAGCGCTGCTGAGAGATACCATTGCCTACGTGCAGGACAGACGGGTGGATGCCTGCCTAGTCAGCTTGGACCAGGAGAAGGCCTTCGACAGGATATCGCACACGTACATGAGGGACGTGCTCTCTAAAATGGGGTTTGGGGAGGGAATTCGAAATTGGATCAAACTGCTCTACACCAATATCAGTAGTGCAGTCCAAATCAATGGGTGGGAATCAGACAGTTTCCCTGTAAGGTCTGGAGTCAGGCAGGGTTGCCCTCTCTCTCCTGTCTTGTTTGTCTGCTGTATTGAACCTTTTGCCGAGTCCATCAGGAAGGATGCGAGCATAAGAGGAGTGACATTGCCAGGCAGTGGAGGCATTCAAGTAAAGACCTCCCTGTACATGGACGACGTCGCCGTCTTCTGCTCGGATCCAAGGTCGGTCCGCAGATTGATCAGCATCTGCGACCAGTTTGAGTCGGCCACGGGAGCCAGGGTGAACCGCAGGAAGAGCGAGGCCATGCTCTTTGGCAACTGGCCCGACCGATCTTCCATCCCCTTCACCATCAAGCCTGACTTCTTGAAGGTGCTGGGGATCTGGTTCGGGGGGGCTGAGGCGAGTAACAAGAATTGGCTGGAGCGGGTAGCCAAGGTGGGGAGGAAGCTGGAGCTGTGGAGGCAACGCTCCCTCTCCATAACTGGAAAAAATTTGGTCATCAGGTGTGAGGTGCTCTCGGGGTTGCTGTACTTGGCACAAGTGTGGCCTGTCCCTCCCTCCTACGCCACGGGGATCACCCGGGCCGTCTTCCAGTTCATCTGGGGGTCGAGGATGGACCGGGTGCGACGGGTCACAATGTACAAGTCGGCAGACAACGGGGGTAAAAGCGTGCCCAACGTCGCCCTCACCCTGATGGCCACCTTTGTGTGTGGCTGCATCAGGCGGAGTGTAGAGCCAAGGCACGTGGGCACTAAGTGTCATTACCTGCTGAGGTTCTACCTGTCCCCGGTGTTGCGAAGGATGGGCCTGGCGCAGATGCCACGCAATGTGCCAGTCAGCTGGACATTGCCGCCCCATCTGTCGTCTGTGGAAAGCTTCTTCCGGACCAACACCTTTGACCACAAGTCCATCGGGCAGTGGTCAGCACGGAATGTCCTGCAGGCACTGCAGGGAAAGGACTCGATGGATCCGGTGGCGTGGTTCCCAGAGCAGACTGCCCAGCTTGTCTGGCAAAATGCCTCATCGCCAGAACTCACCAACAAGCACCAAGACCTGGCTTGGCTGGCGGTGAGGGGAGCCCTCCCAGTTAGATCCTTCCTGCACCGTCGGAACCTCACCACCAGCTCACGCTGCCCCCGGGACGGTTGCGGTGGAGAGGAGACGGTTGCCCACCTCTTTGCAGAGTGTGGGTTTGCAAAAAGAGTCTGGAGAGGTATGCAAGGGTCCCTGGAACGATTTATCCCGAACAGCTCCGTCACAGAGGACTCTGTGATTTACGGACTGTTCCCAGGGACACATTCAGAGACTGACATCGAGTGCTGCTGGAGGGTCATCAACTCGGTCAAAGACGCTCTTTGGTCTGCCCGAGCGTTGCTCACCACCCAGCAGAGCGAGATGTCCGTCAGGGAATGTTGCCGACTGGCCCACTGCAGACTGCAGGAGTACGTGCTAAGGGACTCGCTGAAGCTTGGTGCAGCCAACGCCAAGGCTCGGTGGGGGAGGGCCACAGTCTAGGGTCCTTCCGCTGCTGGACATGGGGGGCACGGTATGGTGGAGACGCCCCTCAAATTAAATTAAGGGAAGGTATCCCACGCCAGGGGGCCACATGAGTGGCACGGGTGGGGGACTGTTTGGAGAAATTTGAAAAATGTAAAAAAAAATTGTACTGAAAAAACTTGTATAGTCTCCGAAAATGTCGGATGAATTTTGTTTGTTTGAATGGTTCAGGAATTGTATATATTTATCAATGAATAAAGTCTATTTTGAAATTAAAAAAAAACCAATCCAAGTTTATCTAGGCATCATTCTGGTATACAGCCTTGGCACCTTTTTGAAAGCCTTTACTCCTTCCTGTAATGGGGGCAACCAAAGCTGCACACGATACTCTAAATGCGGCCCGACCAAAGTCCTATAATGCTGCATCATGACCTTCTGACTCTAATACTCAATGCCCTAACCAATGAATGCAAGCATAACATATTCCTTCTTTAGGACTCTATTTACTTTGTTGGCACTTTCAGGGAGTTATGAAAATGGACCCCAGTTCCTGCTGTCCCTACTAATGGGTGGTATTGGCAGTGAGGATTAGAGAGTGATCTCTTGCTTTGTACTGGTGAATTTTATTTTGCTGGGTCCCTACAAAAATCATCTCTCTCGAATATCTAATCTGATCAATGGCTGCTCCTCAGATCGCCTGGAAAACGAGGCTGTGGATGCTGTGCAAGGTGACACCCCCAAAAGTTGCCTCTTCCCTCCTGTTGCTCTGACTCCTGCTGCTCTTCGGGATCCACATTATGGCCATCAGATCTGAAACTCCTTGCCTTGCTATCTCAGGGAATAGTTGGTGACTCTGATCATAAAGGATGTGCAGTGCCCACCCCTGGTGGTGAGCATGCATGTCCCAAGACGGGTGCAAGCCACAAAGCTGTACCTACAGAAGATTACTTTCCAAAACAATTCCAATAGATGTCTGGCTCTCTGCTCAGATGTTGTTGAACAACCCACCAGTGCGAGTAGCCCAGGATACAGGATGCACCAGCTACTTATAATGTTGGGCAGTGCAGACTCCCTCAGAATGAAGGAGTTGTATTTGTTACCATAACAGCATTTTAAAATCAATTGTCATTACATGGATAGGAAAGGTATCAAGGGATATGGGCTAAACATGGGCAAGGGGACTAGCTTAGATGGGTCATCTTCATCAGCATGGGCTGAAGGGCCTGTTTCCATGCTCTTTGACTCAATGACTCTCTGTGACAATGTTGGTCCAAGATAATTCCAAATTATCTTGTATCTAACCTCAATGGAGCACCTCCCCAAATATAAATACAAAATAGAATGAAGAATCAAGATGAATGAAACATCAGATAGTAAGGTAATATACAGGTTGTTCCTCAGGTTACAAACACTTTATTTATAGACAACTGCAACTACAAACAGGCTCCCATAATATTATTAAATTCAAAAGACTGATGTACGAATATACATTAATTTCTATAAACAACAGAACTCGTTTCCTGTCTCTCCACTTTTAGTTATTTTTCTGACCAATTTTATGTGCTTTTCATACCATTCATTACAACACTCGGGAGGTATGCTTACATGTGATGATTTCATGTATTTTCAAAAATTGACAAAATCAACATGGAAATTATGAACCATTTTGTAATCCAGGAATAGTGTGTATTTCCAATTTTTTATGTTATTTTCAAATAATGTCAGTAGTGGTCCCAGAAAATGCTCTTAGTGGAATTTATGAGCCAAATAATTTAAAAGGAAACCATAAAAGATCAGTTGATACTCAAAAGTTCAGAAGTAGTTTCAAACTCAGTGTAACCAGCAGCCAATCCGCACCAGTTGGTGCAGTTTGGTAGTGGAGTTTTGGATGAGTTCAGGATTAGAACACACTGAAAATGTCATGCCCAGAGGTGACAAAAACATAGAATAAAGTTGGATTTATGCAGTTTTAGAGATGACGAGACCAACTGGGACCCATTGGGTCCATGTCACACGTGAGGCCTGGTCCTTAACACAAAATTACACCACTGACCCATAGTACCCACGGGAGGCAAGGAGAGATATAGACCAGGTGGGACCCGTTGGGCCCCGTCCCCAAATGCGAGGGGGGGGGAGAGCGGGGGAGCGGGGGGATAACAGTAATTGACAATTTGAATAGACTTTCTACTCTATCATTGCATTTCAGATTGGAAGATTTTCATCCAATGTTTCATTGTGATAAATAACATACCTTATCTATAGTTAAAATAATGACTATATTCAGCAGCATGGAACAATCCTTTTGTCGTGTGAGATTGATTTCAGGTTCCAATTGTACAGAATGTCTAAAAGTTTTAGTTAATTATTATTTGCATTGTACTTCTTTGGCTGGAAATTAATCCTTAAAAAAAGGACTGCATGGATTACAGAATTTTCTTCTGAACACATGCTATTCACTGTCCTAAAAATAAACCATGTAGACATAATGAAGAATATCTTAAAATACCCCCAGCAATTTACTCTGAATTCATTCTACAATGCACAGCACAAATATAATTACTTGTTTGAATGATTTGTAACTAATTATTGAGGTTTTATAACTGCAGCAAAAAAAAGCGAAGAAGAGCAAAGCTACCTAGTTTTGCAAGTCAATTGCATTAACATTGCCGAGTCCCCCAAAAATTCATCTAGATGCATAATCATCTGGGACACAGAATTAAAAATGGTCAAGATCCTTTGAATTTCCCTATTTCTACCATAAATGCTCAATCCATGGCCTGACATAGTGACTCACAATTCTAGATAGCCCAGTTACTAAACTACGAACTCAAACTACGAACTGTCTTGGATGCACTAGAGTCTTCAGGATTTTGTTTTGTATTGCTCTAATATTGAGAGTTTTCATTTGTTGAACTTCTTTTCGTTTGTTTATTATGTTATTTATCAAGCATGTTTACAGATGCAAGTAAGAATTTAATTTTTCCATTTCAGTGCATATGACAATTAAATATTCTTGACTCTCTTGACTTGACATCTTTCTTGTGTCTATGCTACCATGCTGGTTCATGGTTCAATGAAATTAACTAATTCAACTGGTGGGAGAGGGACACTCATAATGCCCAAAAAGAGCATTGTGACCAGACTCACTGACTACCAACCGATGGCACACACATCCTTGGTGATGAAGTGCTTTGACAGATTGGTTATGAGGCATATCAACTCCTGCTTTAAAATGGATCTAGACCCACTCAAATTTGCCTATTGCCACGACAGATGACAGTGGATGTGATCTTGCTGGCTTGCCAATCTGTGTTGGACGACTTGGACAGCAAAAATACGTGTATGCTCCGCTGTTGTTCATCGATAAGCATCATTGACAAGGAATTAGTAAGGCAACCAAATCTGTAAACTATACCCAAGGTGAATTCTCACCGTCCTAAAGAAGCAGAGTAAGAATTTTCAACTCTTATATTTCATTGTATATAAAGAGTTATTTAAAAGGGAAAGAGAGAATAAGAAAAGTTAAGACACCAGTATTAAACGGGCAGAAAGCACAGGAAGGGATAGGAGAGTGTGGCCAAGGGAAATAGGAATCAATACAACAACAACAATACAATACGGGTTTATTCGTCACATTGCACATAAAGTGCAAGTGAAATGAATACGTCAGCAGCGATACACGAGAAAGAACACACAATACACAATAAAAATGTAATACAAACATCCACCACAGCATTCATCACTGTGGTGGAAGGCACAAAAATTGTCCCGTCCTCCTCCATTTCCCCCTGTGGTCGGGACCAGAGTCCAGAGCCAGTCCATAGTCGGCTCTTCCCCACCGGAGACCGCGGCTTCAGGACGGTGTAGGCCACAGGCCGGCGGTCGAAGAGTTAAAGTCCCCGCCGCAGCCAGAAGCGATGTGAAAGGTGAGGGTAGTAATGTATTAATAGTATTATATATGAATGCACAAAGTATAAGAAATAAAGTGGATGTGCTTGAAGCTCAGTTAGAAATTGCCAAGTATGATGTTGTGGGAATTATCGAAACATGGCTGCAAGAGGGCCAGGGCTGGGAAATGAATATTCAAGAGTATACGTACGTCCTATCGAAAAGACAGACAGGTGGGCAGAGGGGGTGGGGTAGCTCTGTTGGTGAGGAATGAAATTCAGTCCCTTGCGAGGGGTGACATAGAATCAGGAGATGTTGAGTCAGTATCGATAGAAATTAGGAATTGTAAGGGTAAAAAGACCCTGATGGGAATTAACTACGATCCCCAAATAGTAGCCTGGATATAGGGTTCAAGTGGAATCAAGAGTTAAAATTGGCATGTCGCGAAGGTAATGCTACGGTTGTTATGGGAGATTTCAACATGCAGGTAGACTTGGAAAATCAGGTTGGTACTGGAGCCCAAGAAAGGGAGTTTGTGGAGTGCCTCCAAGATGGATTCTTAGAGGAGCTTGTACTGAAGCCTACCAGGGAGAAGGCAATTCTGGATTTAGTGTTGTGTAATGAACCGGTTTTGATAAGGGAACTCGAGGTAATGGAGCCATTAGGAGGTAGTGACCATAATATGCTAAATTTTAATCTATAATTTGAGAGGGAGAAGAGAAAATTGGAGTCAGTATTACAGTTGAACAAAGGGTACTATGGAGCCATGAAGGAGGAGCTGGCCAAAGTTGACTGGAAAGATACCCTAGCAGGGATAACAGTGGAACAACAATGGCAGGTATTTCTGGGAATAATACAGAAGGTGTAGGATCAGTTCATTTCAAAGAGGAAGATTCTAAGGCGGGTAAGGGGCGACTGTGGCTGACAAGGGAAGTCAAGGACATAATAAAAATAAAAGAGAAGTAGTATAACATAGCAAAGATGAGTGGGAAGCCAGGGGATTGGGTAACTTTTAAAGAGCAACAGAAGATAACTAAAAAGGTAATACGGGGAGAAAAGATGAGGTACGAAGGAGGTTAGTAAAAGCTTTTTTAGGTATGTGAAGAGGAAATAATTAGTTAAGACCAAAGTTCGACCAATGAAGACAGAAACAAGTGAATTTATTATGCGGAACAAGGAAATGGCAGACAAGTTGAACAGTACTTTGGATCTGTCTTCACTAAGGAAGATACAAACAATCTCCCAGATGTACTAGTGGCCAGAGGAACTGGGGTGATGGAGGAACATGAAGGAAATTCACATTAGGCAGGAAATGGTGTTAGGTAGACTGATGGGACTGAAGACTGATAAATCTCCAGGGCCTGATGGTCTGCATACCAGGGTACTTAAGGAAATGGCTCTAGAAATCGTGGACGCATTGGTGATCATTTTCCAATGTTCTATAGATTCAGGATCAGTTCCTCTGGATTGGAGGGTTACTAACGTTATCTGACTTTTTAAGAAAGAAAACAGGGAATTATAGACCCGTTAGCCTGACCGCCACTGGTGGTGGGGATGATGCTGGAGTCAATTATAAAGGATGAAATAGCGGCACATTTGGATAGCATCATCTGGATAACAGGATTGGTCCGAATCAGCATGGATTTACGAAGGGCTTACGAAAGTCATGCTTGACTAATCTTCTGGAATTTTTTGAGGATGTAACTCGGAAAATGGACAAGGTAGAGCCAGTGGATGTAGTGTGCTTGGACTTTCAGAAAGCCTTCGCTAAGGTCCCGCACAGGAGATTAGTGGGCAAAATTAGAGCGCATGGTATTGGGGATAGGGTACTGACTGGAAACAAAGAGTAGGGATTAACGGGTCCCTTTCAGAATGGCAGACAGTGACAAGTGGGGTACGGTGCTGGGACCGCAGCTATCTACACTATACAATAATGATTTAGGTGAAGGGATTAAAAGTAACATTAGCAAATTTGCATATGACACAAAGCTGGGTGGCATTGTGAACTGTGAGGAGGATGCTATGAGGATGCAGGGTGACTTGGACTGGTTAGGTGAGTGGGCAGATGCATGGCAGATGCAGTTTAATGTGGATGAATGTGAGGTTATCCACTTTGGTTGCAAATTATTATCTGAAGTTGGGAAAAGGGGAAGAACAACGAGATCTGGGGTCCTTGTGCATCAGTCACTGAAAGTAAGCATGCAGGTATAGCAGGCAGTGAAGAAAGCTAATGGCATGTTGGCCTTCATAGCAAGAGGAGTTAAGTATAGGAGCAAAGAGGTCCTTCTGCAGTTGTACAGTGCCCTAGTGAGACCATAAGGGGTAGGCCATTTAGAATGGAGATGAGGAGGAACTTTTTCACCCAGAGAGTTGAGAATCTGTGGAATTCTCTGCCTCAGAAGGCAGTGGAAGCCAATTCTCTGGATGTTTTTAAGAGAGAGTTAGATAGAGCTCTTAAAGATAGTGGAGTCAAAGGAGATGGGGAGAAGGCAGGAACAGGGTACTGATTGTGGATGATCAGCCATGATCACAGTGAATGGCGGTGCTGGCTCGGGACGAATGGCCTACTCCTGCACCTATTGTCTATTGTCTATTGTGGCTGCAATTTATCCACTAAAGACATATGAAACATTGGTAATTCTATTAGTACCATGACCATGGATGGAATATCTTATGAAGAGATTGCAAACATTTCTTGAAGGGATTTTTGAGAATGGCAATGTTTGTGATAAAGGTTCAGAGGAAGTGATTGGTGAATACCACATTAGAGATTCATAAATAAGTATTTCTAACCATTTGAATCAGGCAGAGTAGGATAATTTGGTGTGTGGGAATTTAGGGAAAGCTATTTAATGTGTACTTAATATATAAAAGGGGTATGTGCCATGGAAATGAGGTTATAGAACAAAAGGCATTTTTGTTTATGATGTAAGTCTAGGCAGATGTCAGTTAAGAAAAATAGGATTATAATGACACATCCTCTTTGCAAATTATTGTGCCACTTAAGAAACAGTTTTGGCAAGAAATCCTTGGGTTATAGGCACCCGAGAGGAAAGACAGAACAGTACACCTAAGGTGAAAGGGCCGAAGGGCCGAATGGCCTACTCCTGCACCTATTTTCTATGAAAGGCAGCATGGATGAGCACTCCATAAACTGCGTTGTTCCAATCACACCACACAACCCAAAGAATAATGATATATTCAGTGCTGTGGATGTGGACTTACAGCACATTGCTTACCAGGTCAAATTTATAATGAATGAAGATGCCTTCAACTGATTAACAAATCACTCATTAATGGATCACAATTAGGTTAAGCATTTTTTACTTTTTGCATATCTTTCGTTCTATATCTCTCTATATCACCGTCTTTATCTCTTGTTACGTTTCACCTGACTCTAAATCTGAAGAAGGGTCTCGACCCAAAACGTCAACTATTCCTTTTCTCAAGAGATGCTGTCTGACCCGCTGAGGTACTCCAGCATTTTGTGTCTATCTTCGGTTTAAACCAGCATCTGCAATTCCTTCCTACACAATTAGGTTAAGGTTTAATACTGTCATTATACTGAGGTACAGTGAAAAGCTTGGCTTTGCATGCAACCCAATCAAATCAGACAATAGTATACCTGGATACAATCAGGCCAACTCAAATAAGATAGGGAAAGACAAAGAGTGCAGAATAGTCGTAGAGTCGTTGAGACAGACACAACTAAGCAGGTTCTTCAGCCCAACTCGTCCTGCCTACCAAGATGTCCCATCTGCTCTAGTCCCACCTCCCCATATTCCCCTAAACGTTTCTTATCCATGTGCCTGTCCAAGTGCCTTTTAATTGCTTAAATGCTTTTAAAGTACCTGCCTCAATTACCTCTTCCAATAGCTTGATCCATATATCCATCACTCTCTGAGAAAATGTTGTTCCTTTGGTTTTTATTAAATCTTGGTCCTCTCATCTTAAAACTAGTGTAATGGTTCCAGGGACAAAGTTCAAAATCCGCAATGAGTTAGGTTGGAGAAATGGGGCTGTAACTTAGCTTATGGGAGAACCATTCAGAAGCCTGATAGCAGAGGCTTCTGTTATTAGAAGCTGATCCTGAGCCTTGTGTTGCATGCTATAAAGCTGCTGTGTTTCGTGCCCGACAGGAGCAGTGAGAAGACGGAATGACCAGGGTGAGAAAGGTCTTTGTATTGATAGAGTAGCTTGAAGGAAATGTAATCGAGGTGTATAAAATAAGAGTTTCTGCCTCTACCAACCTTTCAGGCAATGAGTTCTATCAAAAGTAAAACAGTTTTTCCTCCACATGTTTCTCCTTGCAAAGATGTGGTCTGTCCTGATGAGTATTTTCCAGCACTTTTGTTTAATTTCGGATTTCAGCAGGTGCATCTTTATCATTATCTCTCCTACTTTTGGAGTGAAAGAATAGTTCTTCATCTTTCTTCTAATCCTTTCACAAATTATCTTAAATTCATACACCCCCCCCACCTCCCACACCCTGACGTTTGACGCATCAGCTATGGAAAATAGCTCATTACTGTTTATTCTGTCTAGGATCCTCATAGTTTTACGTACCTCAATTATTTTTCCTTCATGGTCCTCTGTTGCAGAGAAAACAATCCCAGTCTATTCAGAAGTCTATTCAGAGTCTGAAGAAGGGTCTCGACCTATTCCTTCTCCCCAGAGATGCTGCCTGTCCCGCTGAGTTACTCCAGCATTTGTGTCTACTACAGGTGCTGGATTGTGAACAAAAATCAATCTGTTGGTGAAACTCAGTAACCCCGTGGGGGTAAAGGAATTGTTGATGTTTTGGATTGAGACCCAAACTGTTGATAACTCCTTTCCCCCACGAAAATGCTCAACCCCTACTGAATTCATCCAGCAGTTTGTTGTCTGCTGCAGTGCTATGAAATCCTGGTTAGGCTGAGTACCAGGATTAAGATTCATGTTGACTACTTTCTCCTGGCATTGCTGCAAAAAGAGCATCGAATGGGGAATAAGCTCACCCCATGTATCTCGACACTAAAAATGTAACAATTGTGCTAATAGAATTCACTACTGTGATAGCATGGACCAAATTCCACAGTGCTGTGATTCAACCTAGAAACTATTGTAATCATGTTCCACTTTGGGAACAATTGAATCTCATTGAGAAGGTAGCAGTGTATGACTGTGTATCTAGGCTCTTTTGATTTCCTGGTTGGTTGCTGCAACCACATGTCAATTTGATTATTGTGTAAGGACACCTAACAGCACATAACACCATTTTCCATTATTGACCCTTTTGTAACAAGTATTCTACATTATTGTTTCTTTCCCTGTCAAAGTGGTAACTTCACATTTCAACTAGCTCTCTCTTGCCCACTCATTTCCTGTTTCTATCCTATATTGCATCTCTTTGAATCTTTGTCAAATCTCACTTTACCGTTCATACTTTTGTGTCATCAGCATGCTTTAATACATTATTCTTAGCTTATTGCAAACTATCATTGTTATAGATTGCAAACTGTTAAGCGCAAAGTAATGAGTCTTGTTGTGCTCTAATGGTTATAGTTTTTAAACTTTAAAATGTCCCTTTTTTTGGGTGGTTGTGTTTTCAATTCTCTATGCTATATCCATTTTGCTAGTTACAATCTCCAAAAAATTAACAGATTTTTCAGATGGTTGCCCTTTCATAAATCGGCCTTGACGTTTTCAATTCAAAATGCCATTTTCTATTCCTGCCATCATGTCCCTCATAATAAATTCGACCATATTTCCTATTACTGATGCCATGCTGTTTGGTGTCTATTCCTTGTTTTTATCTCTTGCTTTTGAATAGTGGCTTCAATATAGTACAGTTGTAGACCCAATCTAGGGAAGCCAGGAAGATCAGCAAAAGTGCAGTATATCGTGTCTTGTGGCTGTCTCTTAAGAGTCCAACATGAAGAGCAATGGTTCCAGGTTCCTTTTTGGATTTTTATTTTCATTCATTGCTCCTTGTCTTATTTCTTTACTAATGACATTTTTTATATAAAGAATCGTAGAATGGTATAGCACAGGAACAGGCACTTTTGTCCCTGATGTCTATGTCAGATATAATGCCAGATTCAACTAATTTCTTCTGTCCGCATGTGATCCATACCCCTCCATTCTCTGCACATACAAGTGCCTATCTAAAAGCTTCTTAAATGTCACTATTGTATCTGCTTCCACTCCTGGCAGCACTTTTTAGGCACCTACTATCCATGTCCTTTAAATTCCTGATTCCACATCTCCTTTAAATCTTCTCCCTTTGACTTTAACGCTATGCCATCTCGAATTTGACATTTCCACCCTGGGAAAAATAGTTCTGACCGTCGATATAATCTATCCCTATTGTACCAGCACCTAGTGGTGGGGTGGAGAGGGCAGAACCCTTCTCATTGGTCGGTGCGGTCATGTGATCGCGGGGTGTCGGTTTTCGCGGGCTTTTGGGGTGTGTCCGTCAGTTAGTCAGGCCAAACGTAGTGATGATAGCAGTCTTGGGCACATCAAGACTGGCTGAGGATGCCTTTTGGACTTAAAAACGCCGCGCAGGTTTTTCAACGCAGGTTGGACATGGTTGCTCGTGGTTTGAATTTTGTTTTCGTGAACCTCGATGACATTCTGGTCGCCAGCCGTTCTCATCGCGAACACTGTGAGCACCTCCGCATGCTGTTCCAGCGGCTCCGGGATCATGGTTTGGTCATTAACGCCGCCACGTGCCAGTTCAGTCTCAGCTCCATCTCCTTCCTGGGGCACCACATTACCCCACTACGCCTCTTCCCTGCAAGGTGGAGGCGATTCAGCGGTTTCCTCGGCCGCTTACCTTCAAGGGTCTGCAGGAGTTCGTGGGACTGGTGAACTTTAACCATCATTTTGTGCCGGCGGCGACTAGGATCATGCGGCCTTTGTTCCCGTGCCTGGCCGGTAAGCTGCGGGATCTCATGTGGACCGCCGAGTCTGACGCTGCTTTCGTGGGTGCCCGCGGGCCGTGGCCCCCACCGCCCTTACCATGGATGTTTCTGATGCTGCTGTTGGAGGGGTCCTCGAACAGTTCATTGGTGGTTGTTGGCAACCGCTCACTTTCTTCAGCCGGCCCCTACGCCCTCCTGAGCGCAATTACAGTGCTTTCGACCGCAAGTTGTTGGCTCTTTATTTGGTGGTCTGACATTTCAAGTATTTTCTGGAGGGCACGACATTTACCACGTTTACAGACTGCAAACCTCTCACGTTTGCCTTCGTGAAGTTGTCTGATCCCTTGGTCTGCTCGGCAGCAGCGGCACCTGGCTTTCATTTCTGAGTTTACAACTGATGTTTGACACGTGGCCAGCAAGATGAATCTAGTGGCCGATGCTTTGTCCAGTCCTGCTGTCCATGCTGTGCTGTCCGTCGCCCCGGGGTTGGACTATGCTACGCCCGCTGCTGCTCAGCGTGATGGTGACGAGATGCAAGGGCACTGTACCGTTGCATCGGGTTTGGTGTTGGCCGATGTGCCATTCGGCTCTGCAGGAGTGACCGTCCTGTGCGATACTTCCACTGGCCGGCCACGATCTGTCATTCCAGTTGCTTGGCAGAGGAGAGTTTTCGACTCTATTCATGGACTGGCTCATCCTTCCATCCGGGCGACCTCTGCATTGGTGGCGGCAAAGTTCGTGTGGCATGGCCTTCAGAAGCAGGTTGCAGCGTGGTCCAGGGCCTCTATTCTTTGCCAGATGTCTAAGGTCCAGCGGCATGTTCCTGTGCCGCTTCAGGATTTCGTGGTTCCTTCCCACCGGTTTGTGCACATCCATGTGGATCTGGTGAGTCCATTGCCGTTGTCTCGTGGTGCCACTCACCTGCTCACAGTTGTCGATCATTTCACACGGTGGCCTGAAGGTATTCCGCTGTCCGACACCTCCGCGGCGAATTGTGCTCGGGCTCTCACGGCCCACTGGGTGGCGCGTTTCGGCGTGCCTGCTGACATTTCTTCTGATCGTGGTGCCCAGTTCACCTCTGCCTTGTGGTCGTCCATGGCTCCGCTGTATGTTGCTAAGCTGCATCATACCACCGCGTATCACCCGTAGGCCAATGGGTTGGTCGAACGCTTCGACAGACATTTGTAATTGGCGTTAAAGGCGCGGCTCACTGGCCCGGATTGGGTGAACCAATTACCTTGGGTGTTGCTGGAGATCCGCACGGCACCTTAGGCGGATTTGGACACGTCTTCCGCAGAGCTGGTGTATGGTGCGCCTCTGCGGGTGCCTGGGGGTCGCCGGAGCCTGCCTCGTCTGAGCTGGCGGGTCTGCATGAGAAAGTGGGGGTCCTGGCTCGCGTTCCCGCCATGGGGTCGTTCCGGTGTATGTGCCGCCGGTGCTTAAGGACTGCTCTTTTGTCTTTGTTCGCAGGGACTCACATCGTACTCCGCTCCAGAGGCCTTATGAGGGGCCTTTCCGGGTGTTGCAGCCTGGGGGTCGCGACTTTTGCATTGGATGTCAGGGGTCATGAGGAGATCGTGCCAGTGGCCCGCCTCAAGCCTGCTCATTTGGCTATCAACAGCCCGGTGGTGGTGGCCAAACCTCGGCTTAGGAGTCGTCCGCTGGCCACGTCCTGTTCCCCGGTTGCACCTGTTGTGCCTATTTCCCCTTTTCCGCCTGTTTGCCCTGTTCCGCCTGGGGTGCCAGTTGTGCCAGTCCCTCCTGCTCTGCCCGTGGCACCGGTTGTGCCTGTTCCTCCGCTCTCCACTCGGTCTGGGCGGGTCGTTCATTTCCTCTCCTCGGGTTCTGGGATGGGGGGGGGGGGCGGGTCCTGTAGCGGCTCCTAGTGGTGTGGTGGAAAGGGCAGAACCCTCCTCATTGGTCGGTGTGGTCATGTGACCGCGGGGTGTTGGTTTTCGCGGGCTTTTGGGGTGTGTCCGTCCGTTAGTCAGCACTCTTCCTGGCGACAGGAGCTTATTATTGTTAGTGCAGACAGACTCGCGAACTTCACGGGTTTTCGTTGTTTAGTTTTATTAATAAATAAATAAACCTTTTCGCTCAACCTGTCTGGTCTCACTACACTATCATAATTTTATAAACTTCTATCTTACTTTAATTTTATAAACTTCTATCTTACTTTACTTTCCCCTGCTATGAATATCTTAACAAGTAAGGAAGAGGAATAAGGATGGCAATATAATGGTTTCTCAGGTGACCAAAGAGGTTGCAACATTGGTCAAAAAGAAAGATGAAGTCTATGTATGGTTTAGCAAGATTAAAACAAACAGGGCCTTTGAGGAATATAATTCAAGCAAGCAATTAGAATGGTCAAAAGGGGGACAGGAAATGTCCTTGGGGAGTCTGATTAAAATAATTAAAGGCTTTTTATACTTACATTAAAAACAAGGGGGAAATCAGGGAGAAGGTAGGACTGCTCAAGAATAAGGAGGGAATTTATGCTTGGAGTCAGAGGACATAGACGAGGTACTAAACAAATACTTTGCATCTATATTCACCAAGGAAAAGGACAGCAGGGACAGTGAGATCATTGTCAGGAATACCAATATGCTGAGGTAATTTGAAATCAAGAGGGGTGCTATTTGGGCGCTTGAAGAGCATTAAGGTGGATAAATCTCCAGGGCCCATTGCGATCTATTCTAGGTTATTGTGAGAGACAAGAGATTATGGAGGCCTTGACGAAAAATGTTGTATCTTGCTGCAGGTAAGGTCCCAGAGGATTGGAGAGTGGCCAATGTTGTTCCTTTGTGTAAGAATGGAGATCAGGAGATCATCGAGGAAATTATGGGCTGGTGAGCCTCGCATCAGTAGTGGGGAAACTATTGGAGAGGATTCTTTGGGATAGGATTTACTCCATTTGGAAGAGAATGGTATAATTAGGGACAGTTAGCATGGCTTTATCCCCAGCAAGCCATGTTTGACTAACTTGATTTTGCTTTTTTTAGGAGGTGATGAAGGTGATTGATGAGGGGAGGAATGTGGATGTTGTCTACATGGATTTTAGTAAGGCATTTGATAAAGTCTCTCGGTAGGGTGACTCAGAAGATTAAGATCTATGGAATCGACAGTGACTTGTTCATTTGGATTCAGAACTGGTTACTCATAGTAGACCGAATGTTGTAGAGGAAGGATGCTATTCTGGCTGGAGGTATGTGAGCAGTGGAGTATTGCAGGGATCTGTGCTGGGACCTCTGTTGGTGGTGAGATATATATATATATATATAAATGCAAGTTGGAGGTAAATGTAGAAGGGTTGGTTATTAGGTTTGCAGACAATACCAAAATGGGTGGAATTACAGACCATGAAAAAGACTGTCAAAGTATACAATGGGATATAGATCAGCAACAAAATTGGGCAGAGAAATGGTAAACGGAGTTTAATCCAATCATGTCTGACGTGTTGCACTTTCATGGTCCCAAGGAGAAAGTTAACAATTATTGGCACGATCCTGAACAGCACTGATATACAGAGAGATCTTGGGGTCCAAGTCCATATTCTCTGAAAGTGGTGTCACAAGTGGTTGGGCTGGTAAATAAGGTGTGTGGTATACTTGCCTTCATTCGTCAGGCCATGGAGTATAAGAGTTAAGAAGTTGTGTTGCAACTTTTTGGACTTTGGTTAGTTCTGGTTGCCTCTACACAAGAGGAATGTGCATGCTTTAGATAGGGTGCAGAAGAGGTATGCTAGACTGCTGTCTGGATTAGAGGGTGTTAGCTATAAAGAGAGATTTGACAAACTTAGATTGGAGGTTGAGGGGAGAACTGATGGAAGTATAAAAAATTATGAGGGGCACAGATAGGGTAGACAGTCTGAAACTTTTTTCCCCATGACAGAAATGTAAAAGCTTAGAGAGCATAACTTTAAGGTGAGAGGGGCAAAATTAATGATGATTTGCAGGGCTTTATTTTACACAGAGAGTAGTGGGTGCCTGATATGTGTCCCAGGGGTGGTGGCGGATGTAGATACAATAGTAGAATTTTAAAAGACTTTTAGATAGGCACGTGGGTATGTGGGGAATAGAGGGATATGGATCAGATGCAGATAGATAAGTGACATCATATTCAGCATGGACATTTTGGGCCAAAGTGCCTGTTCCAGTGCTGTACTGTTCCAGGTTCATGTGTAATTGCCATTTATTCCTTCTCTTCTAAACTACATCTTTTTACAACATTTAATTCCAATCAGTCATGATGCTACCATGTCTCCATAATGGCAATTACATAAAAATCTCCATTTTGCTGCAAATTTTAAAGGCATTCGGGCATAAGTGTCTGGATGTTATACCCATGTTTGCAAGATGTTTATGCTGAAATTACTCATAAAAGTGATTTTGTTCTGCACTGTAGATTGTGCAGGAAATTATTTTAGGTCAATTAGCATCCATCACAAAATTGGCCTGGGAACTTGTAATGGTTCCTTACCAAAGCAAAGGTGCCACTTACCTGTAATGAGTTCTGTCGCTAGTGACATCATCACATGTCCTGCTGCCATTTATGTGATCAGAGAACTAAATTATTACATGAAGACCTTTGTTGGTTAGGCAAGGAACAAACCCTGCAATGGATGATCAACAATGCATATAATAAATGCTTCCCATATGTGTCATTGATGATTAACTGCCAGATTAAGTTAATATTGCTCAATATTTATGCAGAGGTATCACGGTATGCTGTCAGTGAACATAGCTTTTTCACATTATGCACATCTGTGCAAGATACTGCAATCTTTGCCAGATGGATCAGCTCCTACCTTACATGACGTGAACCCACTCACAGCAGCAGATTGATCAGGTCATTGAATTATATTAGCCACACATAGTGGAGACTGCTGCCTCACTCCCGGTCCCCCATTTCCCCTAATTTCTAAGGAAACTTTCTTGGCAGCAGGTCTGTGCTGACAGCGATGCAACAGCTAGAAACTGTACATCTGATGGGAGCTGAACAGCAATTTGATTTGAGATCCAACTCGTCTATAGTGTTTTCTGCAGCGCTGTAAAAGAAGCAAATCACAAACTTTGCCTTATAAACTGAAAAATTGGGGCATCTAACAAAATTGGCTTTAAATTCTAATGTAGCGAAATATGTTGAATTTTGCGATGGGCAACTCACATCTTAACTTGCGAAAAGTTTTTCAAAAATGCTTCATTAGTGTCATGCTTAATTGGACATAAAGACCCTCTGAGACAACAATTTCTTGGAGAACTACATCTCCTCAATATGTCAGGGGTCATTACGTTTCTAATGGAAAATGTATTCAAAGATAATTATCGCAGTGGAGCATGATTACAACCTGCATCCTTTTGTACTAGCTGACCGAGAAGTCTCCCAACTTAGCCTGTCTTAATTTTACGTACAAATGCTACCTCCAATCCCCCAACCTTCCAGATTCACTTCATCCAATGTAGGGATATGGAAGATCCTCAAGATCATGTGAGAAACGGAGATGGTGGATCCAGTTGAATATTTCCTTTGGCAGATTATCTCAACACCCGACATCTCATTCAAGCACCAAGACCCCGTTTAGTTAGCAGTGACAAGATCCCTCATGCGTAGCTAGTCTCAATGCCACCCATGGTGCCATAAGATGGTCATGTGGACCAAAATGTCTGGAAAGCTTGCAGTGGTCCTTCTCGAGGTTCATGCTGCTGCACCTTTGTGATGTTTGGGTTGTTTCCAAAGATTGATATTGAGAGAAATGTCATCTGCTGCTGGAAGATCATCAATGTGGTGAATGGTGCAGTTTGGTCTGCCTGAAAAATGTTAGGCTTCCAATGCAAGATGTCTGCAATCAAATACTGTCAGTTGACCTATTCCACAGTGCAGGATTACATGCTGAGATGCATTGAAGCTCGCTATCAAGACCACTCGCTGGTGTCTTTCTGCCACTAGACACTGAAAAGCTGGGCCTTATGTAACAACCTCTCAAATATACCATTGATAGAATGCTTGGAAATGATGTACATGACATGCTGACACATTGTAAATTGTTTACATGAATGTGATGCTTGGTATACTAAGTGAAGTTAATGCCGTATCCCTATTGCATAACTTTTTAGTTTATGAAAAGAGGATATTTTTTTTTGGGGGGGGGGAAAGCATATCTGTTAGCTGAATGGAAATTCACCACCTTGACCCTGAAACATTAAATCTGTTTCACCTTCCATAGATGCTCTTTGACTGCCCAGTACTTCCGGCAATTTCTCTTTTATTTCAGATTTCCGGCACATGCAGTTTTTATATTAGTTTTCGAGCTATCGTGTATGTTTTCTTGATAAGGACTTCTAATCAATGTTGCGGACAGAGGGGAAGATGCCTACATATACACAGAGGAAACATACGACTCAGTATAAGTTATTTTTCCCATATAGCTGGTGTCTCCTATTGCAATGAAAAATGAATACAAAAAACATGGAACATAGAAAAATAGGTGCAGGAGTAGGCCATTCGGCCCTTCGAGCCAGCACCGCCATTCAATATGATCATGGCTGATCATCTAAAATCAGTACCCCATTCCTACTTTTTCCCCATATCCCTTGATTATTTTAGCTCTAAGAGCTAAATCTAACTCTCTCTTGAAAATATCCAGCGGATTGGCCTCCACTGCCTTCTGTGGCCGAGAATTTCACAGATTCACAACTCTCTGGGTGAAGAATAAAATATTGTCACTTTTAAATATAACGATTTTGCTATTTCCGGGAAGATGTGAAGAATCCATAATATGAACGTAAACATTTCAGTATAAGAGCATGGAGGTTCTACTGCAGTTGTACAGGGTCTTGGTGAGACCACACCTGGAGTATTACGTACAGCTTTGGTCTCCTAATCTGAGGAAAGACATTCTTGCCATAGAGGGAGTACAGAGAAGGTTCACCAGACTGATTCCTGGGATGGCAGGACTTTCATATGACGAAAGACTGGATAGAATTGACTTGTACATGCTAGAATTTAGAAGATTGAGGGGGGGATCTTATAGAAACGTACAAAATTCTTAAGGGGTTGGACAGGCTAGATGCAGGAAGATTATTCCCGATGTTGGGGAAGTCCAGAACTAGGGGTCACAGTTTAAGGATAAGAGGGAAATCTTTTAGGACCGAGATGAGAAAATCATTTTTTACACAGAGAGTGGTGAATCTGTGGAATTCTCTGCCACAGAAGGTAGTTGAGGCCAGTTCATTGGTTATATTTAAGAGGGAGTTAGATGTGGCCCTTGTGGCTAAAGGGATCAGGGAGTATGGAGAGAAGGCAGGGATGAGATACTGAGTTGGATGATCAGCCATGATCATATTGAATGGCGGTGCAGGCTCGAAGGGCCGAATGGCCTACTCCTGCACCTATTTTCTATGTTTCTCTGAAAGCTTCATATCACAGTAAAACATTACTATTAATGAAGGTAGACAAAAATGCTGGAGAAACTCATCGGGTGAGGCAGCTATTAATGAAGGAATATATTTTAAAGTCTGGACGGTGAACTCTCAGAAGGAAACTTATAGTGTGTGGCATTCCTGTGCAGCCATTGTCCTTGTCCTAGGTGGTAGTGCATCAAGGTTTGGGAGATGCTGTTGAATCCAGTTGTTCCACATATATTACTGTTCAGAAGATAGTAAAATTCTGTAATGAGCTGAGAGGTTGGGATGGTAATGGCAGACTCTTCAGGCATAATGTCTGGGATGCCAACAGATATAGGAAAATGCTTTGAACATTGTGATGCCTACTTTTTTTTCACATCGAACATCCCAAATTTCCATTGGTGATTTCTATTAGGCAATGAACATGCATTAAGAAACTCATTCACTCCTTATTGTGAGTTAGCAAATAGAAGACTGCAAGATGTTTGAGAAATTAAAACCACATATGAGCAGGAAGAAAATATCACAGAAAATACTGTCACAAAGTTTCACTACACTCAACATGGCATACTCCGTGAATTAACACCTGAGATAAATAAGGTGATTGCTGCTTTGATGAGTGCATGAATGGGGTATTTAAAGTCGTTATTTTGTTTTGCATTTTTAATCATTTGATTAACATATTATGCAGCCATATTAAATATCTAAAATAATTAGATTAGGTGACCAAAAGAAGTACATTTTAAGAAGCAAATTACAGTACAGGGAGAGGGAGGGAAACAATAAGGTTTTGTTGAAGGTGGGGGATTTCTAAAGATTAGGTTTGGGTATATATAGACAAAGCCATGAAAATTGTGAATGCACAAAATTAGAGCTGCATCGAAATCTCAGTTTGTTTCCAAGTTAGGGACAAGGCCATAAAGGGTTCTGAATGAATGGATATAAGAAACAAACAGGAAATAAACATGGAATAATACAGGTCAGGATTTTATGGCCTGCCAAGAAAACTGACCGTGGGATTGAAAACGTCAAATTGGCACGAGCTATTTATAAGAACATGATCAACAACTCGAATCGATCATAACAGATAGCCATGAAGGCAGTAACTGTATTTTCTAAAAATAAAACCTTGCCAAAATATATTAAAAGTACTGCAATAAATGGGTTGCTAGATATTCTTCAACCTCAGTAAGATAGTAATAAAATTGCTTTCACTATTATCCAAAAAAAGAATAAGCAGTGATTTTAGCATCTAACACAATTGATTTTGGTTGAGGGGGAGGAATTTTCTAAGCAGTTTCTTTTCCTCCCCCCTTTTAATAATCAGACTGATATAATTACAGCACTATAATTTATTAGTCCTGTCAGTCAAACACTTTAAATAATTTTCATTGTCGAACTTATACTATTTGTTTTTTTTAAATTTATTTTAGACTATCACACTATGTGAGCAACCTGCTAAAGGGACATTGTTGCTAAATATTTTCACTGTTAAATATCTAAGGGCGTGAGACCTTCATATCAAATGCATTCTTTAAAATCCACTGGGCGCATGGTATACTTTCTCGTGCTTTCAGCAATCAACTCTTTCTGAACTGGAAACTTTCTTTAGCACATCGTGTTGAGATTGCAGATTGCAAAAGCTTAATGAAATGCTTTCGGAATTCCTGTGTTAAATTGTTTTTTTTTATTTTAAACTATTAGAAAAAGGCCACTCGGCGCCTCAGACCTGAGGAATATTTCTGGAGATATCGTAACTTAATAAAGTCAAATTCTTATTCGTAACTATTCTACAACCATATTAATTATCCTTGATAAATAACACGAAATGCATCCATAATTACATTTTCTTCCGGGTTTATTCACATTCTATTTTGAAAATATAGGGAGACGTTAAAGATTTGCTCAGACACGTGGGAAAGGGAAAAAAATAACTTTTTTCACGTTTGTAATGTGACATTGCTCTGTAATGAAATGACAACCTCAGTTGCACGAAACTAGTTGATGAAGATAATTCCAACAACATCCTTATTTATTCCCAATCGATTGTACAAAACGATGCTTAGCAGAGATCTTTGATGCTTTGTGCCCTATGACTGACATTCGGGCCGACGAGTCAGGAGCGACTTTGCGCCTCTCGACGGCGGCTTTTCATTGACAATCCCTCCCGCCATGTCGAAATCTCACTACTTCACGTAAGATATGTGCATTGCCATGGCAACGCCGGGGGTTCCAGAACGGACGTTTCATTCGACCAATCGCAATGTACCTTGGCCGTGATGCCATTTAACGGACACTTTAGTCGTCCAATCGCTGCCGCAGCCGGACAATGGGGTCCTGGCTAGACTTTGATAGACGATTCGCAGTAACGAATGGGAGGAGGGTTACTGTCGGTCCCATCCAATAGACATGAGGCAAAGGGGCGGGAGGTGGTGCTGGTCCCGCCCCCAAGGCCAGGCCGGGAGCCGTGGAGCGGATGCAGAAGAGAAACGGCGCTCAGGAACGGGGAGGAGGCAAAATGGCGGCCGTGGGTGTTGGTGTCCCCGCGGTGAAACTCCTGGTGGGCTCTGAAGTGAGGGTAACGGTGGACCATATCGTCGAAGACGCGTTGGTCGTGTCCTTGCGCTTCGAAGAGAAGCTCTTCTCGGGGGTTCTAATGGACATTTCTAGAAGGTACCGAGTCTCACACAGAGAGAAATCTTCCTCCCCCGCAAAACAAACGGACCCCCCCCCCCCCCCCCCACACACACACAGAGGCGGAGGAGGCCTGGACTGCAGCTGGTTACCTGGAGGGCGGGGGCAGGCCAAGCGGCACTTCCGCGTAGCCTGAAAAGTGGCGCGCTGTGCCGGCCTCAGCCCGTGCGCGGACGGATGGTCGAAGGGAGGGGAGACGGAGCCTGTCGATGGCCGTCTGCCCTTCCTCCGTGCTCCGTTACATCTTGAAAGCTCCGAAGGCACGCAGGCAGCGCCCGCAGGACGGGCTGAGCGAGAGGGGGCAACGCAGGCGCTGCCCTGTCCAGCCCAGCCCCTGCACAGCTCCGATTGTACTGCACTGTATTCTTCTCCCCCCACCCCACCCCGTAATTAAACGCATCCTCTTTCATCTGAACTTTTAATGT
Organism: Leucoraja erinaceus; assembly: GCF_028641065.1. Lineage (NCBI taxonomy): Eukaryota > Metazoa > Chordata > Chondrichthyes > Rajiformes > Rajidae > Leucoraja > Leucoraja erinaceus. The sequence continues at coordinate 29,219,431 of NC_073387.1, read as the reverse complement.
CCATAATGGGAGGGATTATTTATCAAAATCCTCTCCATGTCCTTGGATTTACTTTGTGCACGATGGCACCAACTTTTTAAATTAATTTTGGGCATCATCAAATCGCAAATAGCCAAACACTTAAATGTCGGATGTTAAATGAAAATATGACTTGTTATACGAACAAGCTAGTTTGAGCCTTCGAATCTAAAGTATTACTTGAACCATCGAAATATCTTTAACTGATCCCATCAATATTGTGTAACAAATGTATTCCCATTTACTTTACGTTACTTGCATGAGCAGTTGGTAATTTTTGAGTGGGAATGAAATAAAAAATTGGGAATTGTAGACATCTTTTGAACCACACTTCCAAGCGTAGAATTTATGTGTAAACAGTAAACTTGACATTATATTTTAGTAGAGACACAGATGCTGGAATCTTGAACAAAAATTGAAGAAGGGTCCAGACCGAAATGTCGTCTATCCATTTCCTTCCACAGATGCAGCAGTTTGTTTATTTGCATTATATTTTAATAATTTATTAACTTGCAATCTATAACTAATTTTCCAGGTTTGGGAAATTACTCCAGATCATACAGCAATACAGAGCTTTGTAACAATACTTTTTAATGAGTATAGGTGCGAAGACCCTGCTCCTCATGGCCTTTTCTGGGCTCCAAAATACTTTAAATGCCCATTTTCCATGTATCCTCCTATCAATTTGGTGAGAGCAAGATGTTCCCAATAGGTGTTTAAGAAGGAACTGCAGATGCTGGAAAATCGAAGGTATATAAAAAAGCTGGAGAAACTCAGCGGGTGCAGCAGCATCTATGGAGCGAAGGAAAAAGGCAACGTTTCGGGCCGAAACCCTTCTTCAGACCCAATAGGTGTTCTTTGTTGAACAGTTGGCTGCGGGAAAGTTGTTTAAATATGAGAATAGGTGCAAGTATTTTAGTGTTCCTGGATCAAATTATACCATTGTGTGTGTGTGTGTATGTGGGAGGGGGGGGCACAAAGCCCTAGTATTCTACTCCTTAATTGAACCCTTACATTAACTTAACGCAGCAGCATATACACATTGGACATTCACTGCTGTGTATATCACATATACTGGTGAATTAAATTGCTTTTTGTGAAATTGACATGTTAAATCTGGACAGGCTATTGAAATTGTGTAGTTAACAGCATCTGTTCTTATCTGCTTGGATTATATAGCAGCAAAAGCCATAAAATTAAGTCCCACCTTCCATGCCCCCACTTTGCATTCATTTTCTGTCTAATCTTTATTAGTTTTAATGACTTAAATTAAATGTTGAAATTCATCCTTTTAAGAATCCATCTGTTCAATTGTCTGAATGTATGTTCTGAATTTATTTTTGTCACATTTAAAAAATTAAATTTGAGTCATACTTGGCAATTTGGGAGAAGATCTAACCAGTATTTCAGACAATGATTCTGCAAATGATACCATGCCTTGCAACCTATATTTTCATAATAAAGCATTAAGAAATATATACGACTCCAAGCAAGCACATGAAGAATTCCTTTAGTCAAGTCTTGTCTGCTTTTGTACATCATACATTGTAATCCAATGCCAAGTACCCCATCTAAATCGATGTAACTAGTGGCGTGTCAGCTTACCCTATTACAATGAGTTAGTTTACTTTCAAGATATTCTGTATGACGACAAAGTTTCAGTAAAATTCCTGTTAGGAAATGTTTGGGATATTCACCTAAATTATTAAGGAATGCATTTTTGCTTCAAATAATCAAACATTTGGAGATGACAAGCCTCTTGTTTTTCTTGTTAATTATTTGTAATGTAAGCTCAACTTCCCACTGTCAGGCTATATTTTACAACTGTTAATAGTTCTGTGCTATTTTTGAACCCTTATTTGGGATTTTGTCCTGACAAAATGCCTGTTTGTGGTTTATGTTCATCAAGGTAGTGTGAAGGCTATGATCTAAGGCGAGCTTCTCCTTTGCTGCTGTCATTCATTCATGCCGTTCATTGTGCTGGAACAGAGGTTTGAAATACCTGACTTCTGTGGGCATCCCTCAAAAAAGTGTGACTCTGAAGCACCCTTTACATGTCTTTTTTTTTTTTTTTTTGCAAATAGGAGTTGAATGGTTCATTGATTTGGCTCAGTGTGGCTTTAGAAATAGGGATTATTAAAATTTTAAATACAAATTGTAAGATACATTTACAAGTCGCTAGGTGAAAATCATTCAATTATTTTTAACTCTAAAAAATGTACTTATTCCTGGTGGAAACTAATGCTCACCGTGCCAGTTCAGTTCAAAAAGGATATGCCTGTTGAATCAATGGTTTAGAATTCTACCATAATTTTAGTATTAACGTTTGTTTGATGGGGTTGCATAAATCAGAGTCAAATGAGTGCATCCAGAACAACATTGTGAAGGAATATAAAAAGTTGGGGGGGGGGGGGGGAGATTAAAAAAAAGTTTCTGACACTTGTGATTAGCTATCCATGTTCTACGGCCTTAAATACAGAAGACCAGTATAACCACTGTCAGTGTTATTTTGTGATCGAATGGTAAAAAAAATGTAAATATGAACACGATGGGAAATTAATTGCATTTTGCTTCTACTACAGTAATTTTTTCATCATGACATAAGAATTAGATTTTTACACATAAGAAAGATGAAGAGGGGGCAGAACTGCACTTATAAGGCATCAATGAGAATAAACGATGTAGAAGACGTTATTGATCAAAGTATATATATTTTTTAAATCGTTACATAATTTCTTCCACTTTGGTTGAAAGAGTAGGATAAACAGACTGTTTAAATAATGGAAGACTACTGCATGTGAGTATAGATTTAGCTTACGGACACAGCAAGTGGAAGGTTGGACTTACAAGCGGAATGGAATACAAAATTAGGGATGTTTTGCTATGACTTTATAGGCCTTGAAATCATTACTGTCATACAATTTTATTGTCTTAAAGGGAATGCAAGAAGTTTACGGAATAGATTTTTGAGTATAAATGTTATGTAATGGGAAACATTAAGCAGATTATGCCTGTACTTTTCCAGTGTTTCTAAAAAGTTATTGTATTTTAACATGCATGATGCCCAGATGGCTTATTGGTGCGCTACAGAGAGGATGCTTCTCAATGAAATCTTCAAGAGGTGGCATCTCAGGATTTGGAAATCACCGAAATAAGAACGATTTTTTTTTCTCTCAAAGGGTTCTTAATGCTTGGTATTCTGTACCCGAGAAACTTACAGGGCTTAAGTCATTAAGTACATTTAAGGCTGAGAGATTTGCAGACTATGGAATCTAGTGTTTTAGTTAGGATATGGAGGCCAAACCAGATTAACAATGGTCTTATTTAATAGTAGAGTAGACATAAGGAGTTCTGTTTGTGTTCAAATGTTTTAAATAAATACAAATTAGTATTGATAGTCATTTAACTATTACATCAATAGTCAACCTGTTTGTTTCATCCCAGTTTTAGATTTGTTTTTGCTAATCAGATCTGTGTTAAATCTTCTTACTGATAACTTTACAAAACATGTGTAAATAATGATATACCTACCTTCACTGTGCTTCAATCACACATGCTTTGGAAACATTGGGGTTCTTCCAGGTAAGTAACAAGGAATGCTACTGCAGATTATACCAAATGGCACCTAATAGAACAAATGTAGTAATTTGAATTTTGGCTACAGTAAACAGTTTTGGTGCATCTTGGTCTTTTTACTTGAAATGCAAAATTGGAATAGTCGAAAGCATGTTTATTTTATGAAGGTTGGTGCAAAATATAAATATCTGAATTAAGACTTACACACACTTTGGTGCTATACCTTCTCAGGTTTGGACCATATGGAATTCCTGTGACTGTACTTCCAAAAAGGGAATACAAGGATAAAGCTGATCTACTGCAACTAGAGTGTGAAGCATTCCAGCAACAGACCCAAATAAATTCAAAATCTACTGTTATTCGTGATGAAGCATCTCCAGATCCCACTACACAGGCTGATGTTGCTGAAAGCCTGTGGACTGCAAAATCTGCTCCATTATTTTATGAAGGAGCACCTTATCCACCTCCTTTGTTTATCAGACATACGTACAACCAGCCTATACCTCAGCCTCCTCCAAGAAGGATTAAGCGACCTAAACGAAAAATGTTCAAAGAAGAGTCCACTTCCATAATGAACTCTATTAAACTTAGACCAAGGCAAGTTCTATGTGATCGATGCAAAAACAGCATTTCTACAGATAAAAAGGAGTTGAAAAGGGGTGGCAGTACTAATGATAATTCTCGACATGAGGACAAAAAAAGGAAAAATGACAATGTGCCCAATATTTCAAAGAGATTGAAAATGGAACACAAAGTGGAAGCAAAAACTCAGTGTGATGGTCAAAAGCGCAATACTGTCATTAAAATTACAAATTTATCTCCAGGCAAGGGCAAAGTTGTCAAAATTTCATCTCAAGTACACACTTCTAAAGTGCAGTTGAATCCTAAGAAAGTGTTACAGAATAAGAATATAGATCATATGAAAGCCAGGGAAATGTTAAAACTAGCCAAAGAGAAAGTTCAAAAGAAGCAACAAAAAGACGTTTCATCTTCTGGCAATTCCATTCCCAAAATTCATTATACACGGCGCTTTCTAACTACCAACTCTGGCTCTCTCCCTCCAAGGATTCGCTTAAAGCCACAGAGATACAGGAATGAAGAAAATGATTCTGCTTACAAGGCTAAACTTGAGAGACTACGCAACTGCAAGACAGCCTCCAAAACACTGCCTCGCTGCACCTCCAGCTCAGCAGGTGAGCAGCCTCCTGAAAAAGATAGTCCTACAAAAGGGTTGGAACAGTCCACTGATGAGAATAAAGACACCGGGGAAATAAAGTGGCCTTGTGAGCAGGATGAAAAACAATTGGGGAAAAGGGGCAGCAGAGGCAATATAACTGTTTATATGACCTACAGTCAAAATAAATCAGACTCTTCCACCTTTTCAGTTTGTAGTAGTGATAGCGCAGATGATCTAAAATCCTCCAACTCAGAATGTAGCTCTACTGAAACATTTGACTTTCCACCAGGCAGCATGCATGTACCTTGCTCCTCTTCCTCCTCAAAAGAAGAAAAACTCACTAATTCCTTGAAAATGAAAATCTTTACCAAAAATGTCTCTAAGTGTGTGACTCCAGATGGCAAGACCATATGTGTAGGTGACATTGTGTGGGCCAAGATTTACGGCTTCCCTTGGTGGCCTGCTCGCATACTTACCATAACTGTAAGCCGTAGAGATAATGGCTTTTTAGTAAGGCAGGAGGCCAGAATTTCATGGTTTGGGTCCCCAACAACATCTTTCCTGACTCTTTCCCAAGTCTCTCCGTTTTTAGAAAACTTTCAGTTACGGTTTAACAAGAAGAGAAAGGGCCTTTACCGTAAGGCCATCACAGAGGCAGCCAAGGCTGCAAAGCAGCTGACACCTGAGGTGCGGGCCCTGCTGACACAGTTTGAAACATGAAAACATCAAAGAAGGTAGGCAAGTTGAGCGCCCGGGGTTCCACTAAATTGATGCCCAAATTTAAATATGTATGACTAATTGCAGAATTTTAAATTAGGCTTATTGATCTAGTGGGTGCAGTTCAACAGCAGCTAGTTTTAGAATAAAGAATGCTGGCTTTTATTTTGTAGCATTGTGCTAAAGAAGAACACTTCATAATTGATCATTTTCATCTGCCCATCATCGAGGGCAGAAATTTGGTAAATAGTAAGAACATATAACTTGAATTCAAGGAGAAAGCCAGTTTCTTCAGGCCTAGTTGCTATGGAAACTTCACGTTAGATTTGTAGGAGCCTTACCCTTGAGGAAATGTGTACTAGCCTAGCCGTACATCTGTGTACTACAGGTTGTGTTGGATTCTTACCGTGTCAGTGTCCAGCTGTTAAAAGTATGATTTATGATTGCATTTCTGTATCTTGGGATCCCCCAGAAAAAGCTTAAAAAAAAAAAATGCTCCAAAGCTGTTAACCCGTTGAGTGGTTTAGTATTTGTTACTAATTCCCCCAAAATTTCCAGTGTGAGAAATCAAATTACTTGACAGATGCATATTGGACAAAGGATTTTAGTGCAAGTATATATTGAATATGGACATTTATTGGAGTAAAGAGTTTTCTTTATGAATAATTATCTCAATTTATTGTAATATTTTGCTTTGAATTTCTTATTTATTTTAGAAACAAACCATACAGTTCATCATATTCATTATTGTAGGATTACTTCTGCTTGAACTCAGCCATTGCCTATAAGAGGTTACCTATATAAAAGGTTGCCTATATAAAAGATTACCAAAATGTGCACCACCAAGTTCTGAAAATTAGCTGCATAAAAAATGTAAAATTTAAAGTTTGAATTTGGTTTACTGAGTCAGTGGCTGGGTTATGCATACTACGGTAAAAAATAAACAACTGTCATTATGTATAAACTACACAGGTTAAAGTACTAGTATATCAAAAACAATCTGTGGTCTTGAGACATTAAAGCAGACCAATCTTCCTATTCAATTGAATGTAAAAGATTCAATGACGCTATTAAGAAATAAACACGTTTTCCTAATGTCCAAGCCAATATTCTTCGAGCAGCATCATCTCGTTTGATCATTCATTTTCTGGTTGAGACCATGCTATGCATAAAATTGACTTATTTATCTATATAACTAATTGGTTGTGAATTTCAGGTGATGTGGGGCGGGGGAAAAATGGACCAAAAGTTGGTATACTCTGTGTATAGCAGCGTTTCCAGATACAGATCCCTGGGAAATGTTCTTGAGATGAATAAAGTAAATGCTGAAAGGAGAAAACCAAACTTGTTTATCATAGTGGTCACTTCAGAACATCATAAATGAGAATAAGATTATTCAGTTCTATTTTTATCCAAATCCATTCTGGTAAAATGTTATGAATTTGCATTCCTATCGGCAGTTTTTAATGATGGTTCCTTGGTCTGAACGATGCAAACAAATGAGATGCCTCCCAATTGAAGTACAAAACATTAACAACTAGGTTTCCTGGATATAAGTCTCCTTTAAAATGGCCCGTGTATTTTTCCCATATTAGTTGTCTTGAACTTGTTTTACAACTTGGGTTATCACTGCAGAGACCTAAAATTCAACTTTGCAGAATTGAAGTAGCATTAACCAGCAAAACGAGTGTTGGAAGGTTTTCCTTCACCAGAAGGGATTCGGATCTGCTAGGATTTAGCAGCAGTCGAATTTTCAGAATTTTATAATCACCATATCACATTCATTGCACGAGTTGGGTGACATTCCATCCATTTTTAACCCAGGCCTATATGACTACTCAGACCAATACTGCTTCATTTTGGCATGCATTCGAAAAAGAATCTGAGCTGATGCGTTCTTCGCTGCTAGCTACTCTTTTAATGGCATTTTTTGCTCCATTGTGTAAACTGACCTTTAAACTCAAGTTTCCATTTAACAGTATGTGGCTTTTGTCTGTGATTCTAATCGATTCAAAGTAAAGAATCCCTGAAATAAAAACAAGTGAGAGGTGCAAACCACAAATGGTTCAGTCTGTCATAGCGATGGACAGAAAATGGAAGACATCTTTTGTTAACTGAAAGATTACTGACTAGCTCACTTGGACCACATTGTTTCCTTTATTGTGGTCCTGAGAACACTCACCTTGGAGCCCAAGTGCATCAACAGCACATCTGGAACACTCTCACCATAGTCAGCTACCTGTGCTCCATTTCAAGCAATGTTTTGGCAGCAGGTAAGTCTTGCCATCAAATCTGAAACCTTCACATTTGAAAACATTTAGTTCTAGTCAATTATAATAAAGTAAGTTTAAAAACTAACATTGTCATACAGCATGGAAACAGGCCCTTCAGCCCAATTCATCCATGGTGACTAAGATGCCGCATCCATAGGCTGGTCCTATTTGCCTACGTTTGGCTCGTATTCCTCTAAACCGTTCCTATCCATGTACCTGTCCAAATGTCTTTTAAAATGCTGTTATAATATCTGCTTCAACTGCCTCCTCTGGCAGCTTGTTCCATATACCCACCACGCTCTGAAGAGAAAAAGTTGCTCAGGTTTGTATTAAATCTTGCCCCTCTCACCTTAAACATATGTCCTCTTGTTTTTGATTCCTCTACCCTGGACAAAAGACTGAATTCACCCTGTCATCCCCACATGGTTGAAACAACTGAACATTTAAATTTAATCAAGTAAAACGGTCCACTTGCTGACCTTTGATCGGGCATTTTTTCCCATTGATTTTATTGGGAATTGCAGCATTTACACCAGCCTGGAAAATCTGTAGAAATCTACTGCTTTGTTGGATCCAAAGGAAGTTCATCGGCACATTACAGATGTCCATACGCCTGCCCCAAATAGTAGTAGAAGGCTGCAATTTAGCTTCATATTTTTGTGGATGAACGAGCACATGCATTTGTGTGCATTTTAAAATCTACTAAACTCCAAGCCACTTTTGTTGCTTTAATGGAAGCATGAGGGAATGTGTGGGCCTAGTATGCAACATGTGCAAGACAAAGGTTCTGTAGCAAGACCTGGAAAATCTGAGCGCTTTCCCCAATATCTAGAGTAACCTATTGTCTATAAGTAGACAACGGTGAAGAAATTCACCATTAGCAGCACAATCTTTGGTCGATTGAAGTAAAGGATGTTTGAAGATTATGACTTAAACCTGACAAGTTTTGTTGTCAGTGGTCTACCTGAAGTGATCCCTATCTTTCTATAGACCTCTCATATCTGTAACTTTCAAGCACTGGAGGAAAAAAATCAAAATTCTCCTAATGCTCTAACAATAAGTAGAACAATATCAAATGCCCTCTTCTACAGTGAAAGTCCTGGTTACATTTCATAGGTTAAAAACAGGCAGATGTAAGTGCAAGATCTGAACCAATATTTTTTTTCTAAACTGAAGTAATTTTGAGTGACAGATTAATGCCAAATAAATTTCTGTATCATTAAAGGTGACAACTTTAACATTGTAGCACTTCCTCAGATCTGCCAATGCCACCCAAGACTTTCTGTGCTCAAGTCCTGGTGTGTGATTTAAGGTCAGAATTTTCTTAGTGCTGCCAATTGAGCAATGTTGATAGAATATTAAGTTATAAACAAAATTTACAAAGTAAAATGAATACATTTAGAAATCGGCACAAAGAAAATAAAACTGGGCTTTGGATAGTTCAGTTGCATCAGGTTTAAACAAAATAAAATGATTACAGCAAAACAAAAATCTTGTTTTGGTAACTAGTGAACAATATGTGCACAATTTATATAAGAACATGAACAGAATTGCATAACATCTGCGAGGCAGAAATTACGAAGGATCAAATGGGTATTTTGGTGATACAAAATAAATTGGCATAAAGGAGAATGCAAAGTTACTGCTACAGATGTTGAAAATTTTCACATTTATTCATAATATTTTCTTTACACTTATTTAAGGTAAACATACATTTTTATTTAAATTATATTTGGGTGAGGAATGTATTTATTTAATGCATTTTTTTTTTTAGCTTTCTACAAGTTCTATTCACTTAACATCCACAAATACAATAAGGCAAAATGGTAAGGATTTGAATGATAAAATATCACCCTGGTATTCATAATTTGAGTTCATGTAAAAATTATCACAGATACTGCCAACTAGTACGTTAATAGAGTAAGAAAAAAATAAGGATTGAAGACTAAAATAAATGGGGCAAACTTCCATTAAGATTTGTTGAGATTAACCTGTATCTGATCTTTTCTTGAGCATAAACTACTCATGGATCCATCCACAGCACTGCCAGCTTCCACAGATTGCTCAGTTGTTCAGATCGGAAATCTGCCTGCTGAACATGTCCCATGTACCAGAACAGTAATCCCATCAGAATCAGTAGCTGTTGATAGAACATTACATGTACTTTTTATTTAATTAAGATATTTGCAATGTTCTTAGTTATGTGTGTGTACTCGTCGTCTAATTCTGAATATGGGTCACCAGTGATTTTAAATTTGAACGATGTACAGAAGCATGCAGTAACAGAGACTCCTTAGCTGGTCAATGAACATGACGTGGAGGTCATCAATGCTGCCATCAAAGTCTTTGTCAGTACAGCCAACCCTTAAGTGCCAATGTTTATCATCAAATACTGCTTCTAGGATCATGCTGGAAGAAATAAGCAAGGTTCTAGGCCAGTGACCTGACCAATTGCATGATTTGCCTTACATGTTTTATCATATACGAGGAAGGATGAGTTCTTATTTCTAGCTTAGTCTAAAAATGGTCAACTATTCTCGTAAATCTGGTAGGCTTGACAGCAAGGTACAGATATTTAGTTTTTTCAATTACTTTTTCTTTCATCTGTAAGATGTGTTTTTACTTAATAAAAAAAGCATTGATATGCCTGAGACCATGTCTATCTGACAAAGCTCATTTTATTTCTCCAGAAAGTAGAAAGCAAACCAATATAAATAGCTCTATATGTACACTCATCATCAGATAGTAGTTGATAGTCATAGTGTGGAAACAGGATCTTCGCCCAACAAGTCCATGACCCATTCTTGTTAGTTCTATGTTATCCCACTTTTGTATGCACTACTGGGCAATTTAGAGTCCAATTAATCCTTGAATCTGTTTGTCTTTGGGATGTGGGTTGAAACCAGAGAACCCGGATGAAACCCATGCAATCATAGGGAAAACGTGCACACTCCAAACAGCACTCGAGGTCAGAATCGAAACTGGGTCTCTGGCACTGAGGCAGCAGCTCTACCAGCTGTGCCACTGCATATCTGCACCCATCATACATACACAAACAGAAATGTAGAATTAAGAGGTAATACCGAAAAGGATTGATGTCCAAAACTCCAAAATAGTGCTTTGATCGATATATAAGCTTTTCTGTTGTCTCAGTTGTAAGTGTTTCAGAAAGCTGGCTCCTTCAACAATACAATTCTCACTATATTTGTGGAATTCCCTGCCACAGAGGGCAGTGGAGGCCAAATCACTGGATGGATTTAGGAGAGAGTTAGATAGAGCTCTAGGGATTAGTGGAATCAAGGGATATGGGGAGAAGGCAGGCAGGGGTTATTGATTGGGGACGATCAGCCGTGATCGCAATGAATGGTGGTGCTGGCTTGAAGGGCCGAATGGCCTCCTCCTGCACCTACTTTCTATGTTTCTATATTCTTCCAGGAACATTAGTCTAGATTTTTGTGCTCGTCACTGAAATGATACTTGAACCTATATTAAATCTACAATATTTTATTGCTTTCCAACAAAGAATGGATTTTAGTTCAATGTTCTTTTCCTGTTTGTTAAAGCCTGACAACTGAGAAAATAGCAGTTTGTAATCTTGGAGGGAGATATTGTCAGATTTGCAGACAGTGCAGATTTTAACACTGCAGCTAGTTTGTTAGTGCAGGTGAATCAGACGTGCATTCATAGAGCACTCTTACATATGCAGTCAGACTTTTTTTTAAAAGTGAAAACAATTTGACTCCTTTATGTTACGGTGTGAGAACATTAATTAATATTGTTTTTATTTCATCACTTTTTCCTGATGTCAAATAATAATGAATAGTTTGGCATAAGTGTTATACATCCTACAGGTGTTAAGTAGTAGAATTGTTAAGTGAAGCTTTTTTTTTTGTCTTTGTACCATTGAATTGATGGTAACTTTTACCTATCTTATAATTAAACGCCATGCCTCAAAGAAAGACAAGGTGTTTACATTGTTATTTACAAAAACATTAAATTAGTACTGAAAATTGTTCCCCAATCTTGTATGCACATCTGCTGCAAGTGACTTCAATTTCCACTGCAGTGATTACTAACCAATCAAGCACAAAATAGCTGGCTTCTACTCAAGTGACAGCAATACCATTTCTTAACATCAGATGCTTGCAATCCTGCTGTGATTGAATGGAATCACCTTTATACTGTTTAGTTTTAATTTGTATATTTTCCCTTTTATTTTAGCTCGGCGACACTAAGGCTCTGGCTGCACTTTCCGATGATGTCCACTACACTGCCATTCATGGAGCTGCACTACGTGGCAATCAAACATGCAGCTTGGCCAGATACATTATCTTGTCCAGAGTTCAAATTTTGGGAAGTTGTTGGAGAGGGAGAAAATTAAGAAAATCAGTGACTTTTTATTCTTCAAAATAAACCTGACACTTGTACTTACTGTACATTGCTTTCTCACATGGAAAATGGAAGATATTTTTTAAAAAAGATTTTACAATACTTAATGCATGTTAAGATTTTTCTGACACATATTCACTATATATGACCCACTTGAAATGCGAGTTCTTTCTTAGAAATTCTTTTCATGTGATGTTCCCTCTTTCAAATGGATTAACCCACCTTTAATGAATCCAGTACTGTAGCCTTTTTAAAAATAAATCCTATGCATTGGATTTTAATTATGAATTCATTTTTAGAAATTGTGTCAGGGATTTTTTTTACATGTAGTACTGTATTTGCTCTCTACTGGCTTTTGCTTGGTTGCTTAATATTTAAGCTATGGTCCATATTTTAGTTTTTGTCTTCATATCAAAAGGAGCCCAATGTCATTGTCAAACTTGAATACATAATTATGTGATTCAGCTTTAAAGATTGCATAAAATTGAATGTTTTACGAATGTGGTGTACAACAGTTCAAAGAAATTAAAATTTAGATTGTATTATGGTAGTAGATGTCTAATTTCCTTCAGCCAGTGTTACCTAAATATTTATTTCTGATGGGGATGATATCATGGTTCACTCAACCCAGACGCTGCCATCAAGTTTATGCATGCTTTTGTAGTTATTTAGAATAGTGATGCAATTTAATGCTTGGTGCATTATATTATATGGTAAGGGTTCTCCTTCAACTCAGCAGGGATCCCTGTCCCATTGGAGAAGATGCAAAGAGTGATCACCAGGATTTCAAATTAATCAGTGGGATGAAGTCGGGTTTCAAAAGAAAATACTGTTATTATGAGTTCTAAAACAGTGAGGCAATTAACACAAATAAATTGTGCTTAAGATACCACAAGTGTTGGGGAAAACTGAAGGATGTAAAATAATTAAACAAGTGTGATAATTAAAACCTTGTACGCAAAAATACAAGGATGTCTGCAAGAGAGATATGAAGGCGCTCGACATGGATGTGGAGTCCTGGGAGAGCCTTGCAGCTGACCACATGAGGTGGAGAGGTACCCTGAACCAACATCTCAAAAAGGGGGAAGAGAAACTGTTGAACACAGGGGCAGACAAGCGGGCACGCAGAAAGGAGCGCAGGAACTTCAACAAACCAGAGACCACACACAAATGTGACCTTTGCCACAGAGACTGTCCCTCCCGCATTGGTCTCTTCAGCCACAAGCAATGCTGCTCTAGCTGAGGTTTGGAGCAAGCAGCTAACAACTAGAATGCATCACTCATGGTCAGTCATGAGAAGTTGGTGTGCTTTCTTGGCCATTGCTTCTATATGATTAGTCAGGGACAAGGTGCTGCTGATATTTACTCCTGGGAACTTAATGCTTTCAACCATCCTTACTTTGGCGGCGTCAATGTATACCGGGATATGTGTACCACTTCGCTTCCTCAAGTCGATGACTATCTCCTTCATCTTGCTGACATTGAGAGAAAGGTTATTGTCTTGACATCAGGTTACAAATGTTCTCAATCTCATTCTTGTATTTCGTCTTATCGTTATTTGATATCCAGTCCACCAAGGGTGGTGTCGTCCGCAAATTTGTTAATTGAGTTGGATTTGTACGTGGGTGTAGGTGTGTGGATCGCGGATTGGCCTCTACAGTCATCTGCAGACCCAGAAGTAGACGGCCCTATGGAGAGGACAGTAATACTCGTTTCGATGATGCTATAAGGAGCAAAACGGGGCTGAGAATGGATCCTGATGGAGCATCAGTGTTGTAGATTATCATGGAGTTTGATTTGTCCCCTATCCTCACTGATTGTGGTCTATTGGTCAGGAAGTTGAGGATGCAGTTTCAGAAATGACTGCTGACGACAAATTACATGCGATTGATGATGAAATCCAAGTTCCATGAGTTTAGTGATGTACCCTCACCAAACTATCCACAACCTTTGTATAATTGGGAAACCAAATGTACACAATACTCCAAATGTGGCCTAACCAAACTATAAAGCTGCAACATGACTCCCTGACATATACAATGCCCCAGCCTATGAAGTCATGCATATCATACACCTTTTTGTTACCACTCATCTTGTGTTGCTGCTTTCAGGGAGCTTTGTACTAGGATTCCAAGATCTCTGTACAACGGTGCTATTAAAGGTCCTACCATTAACAATATACTTTCCCTTAATATTTGATCTCAGAAAGTGCCGAACCTCAAACTTCCCAGGATTAAACACAATATGCCATTTCGCTGTCCCATTTGTAATTGATCTATCTGGTCATCTGGATTCCAGGCCCAGTTCCAGACCAAGAGTCTGTAGAAGGGTCAAGACCTGAAACGTCACCTATCCATGTTCTCCAGAGATGCTGCCTGATCAGCTGAGTTACTCCAGCACTTTGTGTCCTTTTGTGTATTCATCAGCATCTGCATTTCTTTGTTTCTACGACTTGTGCAATGATGCTCTATTTCTCGGTAGTCCCTTACTCGGTTATAACAAACAAATCATCAATAACGTACACCATCTCCCCCCCCCCCCCCCCACATGGTTTGTTATAACGAGGGCTTACTGTACCTTAAGAATCTTAAAGTAAAATAATCTCTAAAAGTCTCTTTAGAAATGAAAATAAGCTGAAATTAGCAAAGCAATCCATGCTGCGAGCTTTACGTTCTCAAATAATTGATTCTATATTCTATATTTGATTCAGATTTTTATGACAAAATAACATGGCTCTGTTCATCATCCACACTTTGGTTAATAACATACATTCCAAGAAAATCATTTGCACCAGCACTACATTGCGTTTCAACACTGATTCACATTTTGAAAGTTATTGCACACGCTTCGATGTACACAGTTTAAAGCTAAACTTGCTTCTAGCAACAGTTTGGTTTTGATAACATGGTATTTCAGTTGCCTTGTAATATAACGTGGAAATGTTTTTTTAGGAAGACTTTACCTAAAAGTCTCATGAATGTCAAAAAAGAGCCTTTTAAAAAAATCAGATATTAAGTGTCACTTGGCAGCAGACATGCTTGATTCCATTATCTTGGAGCATGTCACTACAGTTACCCTCTAGTGGATCATGCTGCCATTTAAACCCTCGCTCCTCCAACGCAATATTCCACCACTCACCCGTTCCCCCAACGCAATATTCCACCACTCACTCATAGCCCCACTGGGCAGTGGGCAGGTGCTATAGACCTGCACGGGAAGGTAGACGCTCCCGCCTCCATGAGTCTCGGGCAGATGGGGCTCATCTGCCTGGGAAGGCAGTCCATCTAGGAGAGGGAAAACTGATTTAAAACCTCCACTACCTTGTGGCAATATCCAGTCATGGAAAAGGCTCCTAGAGTAAACCTCAAGAAAATCCGGAGTCGGAACCCCTAAGGCAGTTTGTCGTTGTCTACAACCTCGCTCTGGCAGCTCCTGCGACGGCGCTGGTGCCAAACTGTAACGGCCCTGCTGTTCCTTTGGATCAATCAGCAACGTGGAGAGGGGGCATGCTGCATGCGCAACAGCCTGTCCTCCATATGACATCGCCCGGGCTTGCATCCGACCACACATCACCTGCAAACTAGGATGCATCACCCATGGTCAGACATGACCGGAGGGGGCCTACTACTACTACTCATAGCCCCTAACTGAGCAGGCGCGGCTCATTTCCCCATATCCCCCAGATACATAATTTTTGGAAAGGAATCTTTGAAATTTTCTCAAAAGCATTAAAAACAAAACTGGACCCCCATACGGAACTGATTATTTTCGGAACAGCAGAAGCCTGCCCTGAGCTATCAATATTTCAAAGATGTTTCCTTAATTATGGCCTGATAATGGCGAAAAAATTTATACTTAAATTTTGGAAAAATACATCTGCCCCTACTCTTAAAATGTGGATTACAAACAAAGACATGGATTCCTTTCATTGATTCATTACAAGGATAGTATGGTGCAAAACTTTGGAATTAAACCGATTTACGGACTGGGTGATGGGTGGGGAAGAGAAATGAAGCATGCAGGTGCAGCAGGCAGTAAAGAAAGCGAATGGTATGTTGGCTTTCATAGCAAGAGGATTTGAGTATAGGAGCAGGGAGGTTCTACTGCAGTTGTACAGGGTCTTGGTGTGACCACGCCTGAGGTATTGCGTCCAGTTTTGGTCTCCAAATCTGAGGAAGGACATTATTGCCATGGAGTGCAGAGAAGGTTCACCAGACTGATTCCTGGGATGTCAGGACTGTCTTATGAAGAAAGACTGGATAGACTTGGTTTATACTCTTTAGAATTTAGGAGATTGAGAGGGGATCTTATAGAAACTTACAAAATTCTTAAGGGGTTGGACAGGCTAGATGCAGGAAGATTGTTCCCGATGTTGGGGAAGTCCAGGACAAGGGGTCACAGCTTAAGGATAAGGGGGCAATCCTTTAAAACCGAGATGAGAAGAACTTTTTTCACACACAGAGTGGTGAATCTCTGGAACTCTCTGCCACAGAGGGTAGTTGAGGCCAGTTCATGCTATATTTAAGAGGGAGTTAGATGTGGTGGCCCTTGTGGCCAAGGGGATCAGAGGGTATGGAGAGAAGGCAGGTACGGGATACTGAGTTGGATGATCAGCCATGATCATATTGAATGGCGGTGCAGGCTCGAAGGGCCGAATGGCCTACTCCTGCACCTAATTTCTATGTTTCTATGTTTCTATGAAGCAGGTATATCAACACTTTTTTTTTCTTTTTCCGTTTTTTTCTTTTTATTTCTTTACGTTTTTCCTATTTCTTTTACTTACTCACTCTTCGACTGCACTCATTTGGTAGTTTAGGGGTTCTATTCTTACACATTCACTTCCTCTTTCATTTTCTTTCTTTCTTGCTCTTCCTCCCTTTGTCTATTTCATCTTTGCTAAAAATTAAAATTGAAGCTGTACAATACATGTATTATTTCATATGCTGCGGTTTATACTTTGGTACACTGCTTCTAATAAAAATGAAATAAAAAAAAACAAAATAAAAGCTGTGGCCCCTGGTTCTGGACTACCGCAACATCGGGAACATGTTTCCTGCCTCTAGCATGTCTAAATGCTTAATAATCTTATATGTTTCAATAAGATGCCCTCTCATCCTTCTAAATTCCAGAGTATACAAGCCCAGCCGCTCCATTCTCTCGCCATAGGACAGTCCCGCCATCCCGAGAATTAACCTTGTGAACCTACGCTGCACTCCCTCAATAGCAAGCATGTCCTTCCTCAAATTTGGAGACCAAAACTGCACGCAATACTCCAGGTGTGGTCTAACTAGGGCCCTGTACAACTGCAGAAATGCATCTTTGCTCTTATACTCAACTTTTGTTATGAAGGCCAACATGCCATTCGCTTTCTTCACTGCCTGCTGTATCTGCATGCTTACTTTCATTGACTGATGAACAAGGACCCCCAGATCCCGTTGTACTTCCCCTTTTCCCAAACTTGACACAATTTAGATAATAATCTTCCTTCCTGTTTTTGCTACCAAAGTGGATAACCTCACATCCACATTAAACTGCATCTGCCATGCATTTGCCCATTCACCCAACCTGTCTGTCACCCTGCAGTCTCATAGCATCCTCCTCACAGTTCACACTGCCGCCCAGCTTTGTGTCATCTGCAAATTTGCTAATGTTACATGTAATCTCGTCATCTAAATCATTAATGATTTAGCTGATGGTGTTCAGTCTAACACATTATCAATTAAGTATCCAACATTGGAATTATATTTTTGGCACACATTTTTGAGCAATGTTAAAATAAGAGGGGATCTTAGCTTGGTGGCAGTCAGGTGCGCAGCACTATCCAGCGTTGGGTCTTGACCTGCAACGTCACCTATCCGTGTTTTCCAGAGATGCTGCCTGACCTGCTGAGTTACTCCAGCACTTTGTGTCCATCATTGCACAAGTGTTGATCGAAGCAATTGCACAGATGATTAATACTCATGCCTGGAAATCATACAAAATTTCAAAGAACTTGTGTCGAAATAGTTATTGTAGTAAGGTCCTAGTAGATTCGTGGTCTCATGGTTCCAGTGATCTGGAGTTAATGCTCTCCTGCAATGTATGTGTGAAGTTTGCATGTTCCCCTAGTGAGCATATGGATTTCCTCTAGATGCTGTGGTTTCCTCATCCTAAGAATATGATGGTTAGTCATTTGATTGTCTAGTATAATTTGCTCCTAGCTTGTAAGCCAGATAAAGAATCCAGTGGGAGCTAATGGGCATGCGTGGAGAATAAAATAGCCTAGGCTAGGAGTAGTGTAAAAATGGGTACTTGATGATCGGCACACTGATGAGCAAAAGTAGCTGTTTTTGCGTTCTACCTCGAACAGTTCTTCTAGGATTGAAACTCATTTCAAATTGAGTTGTACGCAAACTTATCAGCCTGAACATGTGATCCACTTTAGTTTTTAAGTACACTAATCTGGCATTCGTGTATTTGGAATCAGTATGTGTGATAGAGGAGGGCAACATTTGTACACCGATAGTCAGATGAATTGCACTTATATCTTGCACTAAATGTTATTCCCTATATCTATGCACTGTGGACAGCTTGATTATGTAAATGTATAGTCTTTCATTTGACTGGAGAGCACGCAAACAAAAGCTTTTCACTGTACCTCAGTGACTGTTATAAACTAAGCTAAAATGTCATGAGTGTAAACAAGGCAGTATTACTGTAGTGAAAAAAAAATCAACCTTTCTGATTAGTTACAGTTCAATTTAAAGACAGAATTAATTACAGGAGCAAAGATGATCTGGCTGTTGACCAGAGTACCATTGCATTATAAAATGACTGGAAAATATATGGACATTGGCAAAGCATCAGTTTCATGCATTTTTACTCTACTGAAGTTCAAAAAGTTTCATTTCATGTGTGGGTTACTGCAGTTGTGATAATTAGCATATCAGCCAAAATTACCAATAGCTCATTTCCATGACAATATCAAGCACAGCACAACTCATTTCATCTACCCCAATAATTTTTCTTGGAACATTGCATCAAAATTTTGGATCTTCAAATAATGACCATGCTGCCTATCGTGAATGGGACAAAATAGATTGCTTTTCGTAATCATAGTACTAAAGGATTACAGACCGGTCAAAAGACAGACTTTGGAAAGTTAGCAGATGATGGAGGATGAGTCAGACACAACACAAAGGGAAAATTTGTTGGCTGTAATTAAAACCAAGGTTAGTCTGGTTTCAATGTTGCAAAATTAGAAAGAACCTGTCATTATCCCCTAAAGATCAGATGATTGGTATATTCTCCGAACCATTAATCACATGGAGAGTAATATCTCTTTCCCAGTCAGATCTATCTACAGATTTTGCAGTTGACATTATAAATTGCTTAAATGGTCAAATGGCCATAGGGATGGAAGAAAATCTGAGCTGGCAATGACAATTTAGTCTCGCTGTAGGATGCACCATTTTGTCTTCCTCCTGGAGACTGTTTATCTCACTATGGATATCATCCATCTTATGTGTTGTTCTTCCAATGTGTTATGTGGACTCGATTCAAAATACCCTTGATGCTTTGTAGGTTAATTATTAACAATAAAATTGTATTGTACCTATATTTCATGGCTTGCGATATTTTATACTTTACCATGATTGTTCAATTAAGGAATCTTTCCTTGGTCTAAGAGTACAGATAACCTGGAACAGCAATAGCCTTACTTAACAATGAGTTTTTATCTTACTGAAGCTTTCAGAGGACTCTGTATGTGCTAAGCAGCAGAAACAGCATAACATTGCCGAAAATTTGATGATGCATCTCAGCCTCTTCCTGCGATTTCCAGAAAAGATGCCAGGCTCCAGCTAAGTTAGCATACTTCTTATGATTCAATTTATTCTCAATCATCATGTCAACATACTTTTGCAAGTGGCTGTCCCAATTTAATTTCAGCAAAATAATGCATTGCATTAGAACACCAGGACTTACTGCAAGTTGCATAGAACAGTGTTTCTGATCCCAGGCATTCACAGTAGTGTCCAATGGTATGAAATGCCTGTCAAGACACATTGAAAAACATTTTGGGTTTTAAACCCCTTTAATGGAAAGGGCACTAAATGATGTGCGTGACCACAATTATATATTCTGTCCTTCATTTTTTTTTACACCATTAAGGCTGCGTACCTGCACGTTCAAATGCATTATCCAATTTTATCCCTGCCTCCAAACATTATCTGCCAAAAGCCTTTGCTCTATTTAGGCTTGACAATTTTTCTGTTTAGCAGTTATCCAAATTGTGGTGAATACATCCTGATTCACCAAGGTGTATTCATTTGTCTCTGGTGCTTGCTGACGTATATTGACACCTGGAGTAGCAATATCTATATTACAAATGTCTCACCTGTGTTTTTATGTCCCTCGACAGCTTCCCCCTCTCCCATGCCTAATATCTCCCACAGCCCCAGAAAGCCACATTAGCACTTCTCAATTTCTGTCCTCCCACATTAATTGTGCCGTAGTCTCGATATCTTGTGGTGTAGCTTGGCATCAGCCTTTAATATTCTTAAAGCTTCTTGGAGTATTTTACAATTTTAAGAGTTTTTAAAATGAAAATATAGTACTTTAAAGATGTAGACCCTCTCTCTAGACATCGCCTGCTACATCCTTAACCGTGTCTATTACTTTTAGAAATTACCATTTTTATGCTGTCAAGGCAAGCATTTAAGTGTCCATCCCATGTGAAAAGGCGAGTATCCAAATTCTGATGAATATATACTATCTCACACTTAGGTCTGTTCATTTGTCTTGTGCTTGCTGATCTATATTGACTACAAGAGTAGCAACATCTAAATTATAAACAAATTATAATACATTTTCCCAGCCCCCTGAATAGTCTTGTCCTTCCCCATCTTCGCAACATCCTCAGTTTTGCATTTTATTACTTATTCATTACCCAACATTGTCAGCATGCTATTCTTAAACACTTGGTCTCTGATATTCTCTGGAACTGGTTTTGTATTACTATAACCAAAAATTTGCAGAAATTAATTAAATGTTTATTTTGCATAAACTCGTATTCAATAACATTCTAATATATGCGCTAATTGCAAAAGAGCAATTTAGCTTCTTAAGTAGTTCTCAAACAACACTATACAACAGAAATATATTTGAAAATATAAAAACGTTAGATACAATAGATTCAAAAATCATGTAACAGTGCTATTTCATTTAGTATTGAGAATGGAAGATACAGTAAGAATATACGGCTAATTCCTTCCACAATGGCTAATGATTCAAACAGATAAGTAAGCCAAATTCTCATCTTAACTGCTTGTCTTAATCACGGCACAGCTAAAGATCTGCATGTGCAGTGTAGCTTCTCCAGGTCTTTTAAAAGCTAAAGTAATAAAAGGCAAAGACTGCTCTTCAAAACCCTAGCAATTTACTGCAAATAAATACACCTATAATGAACATATAAAATGATTTCCCTCAGTGTGTTTTCCAACTTTTACAGTGCTTTTAATAACTATAAGCTTAATATGAGAGAAATGACAAGCTAGTAAATCTACACAGTAGAGACCTTGCATCTGAAGTGTTTTTTGTGCTTCCCCATCCTAAAGCATTTTCTAATGAAAGGTATTGCAACACATGATGGTTCTCAGGCTTTTAGCACAGCCTTCTGGTTTACACACGTCATCATTGTGCAACAGTGCCTGACTGGAGGAACAGGTCCAGAATCAGTTGCAAGAAAGAATGTGATATCTGCAAGCATGAATTCCCATGCACTTATGCCTGCATAGTGAGATCAATCAGTATCAGTCCAACTGAGGAAACATCATGGTTCATGTTGATTATAATAAAAAGCAAAAACAAAGAATATCCAATTCAAACGACCAACTAAATGTCTTTCCTATATTTCAGTTGAAGAGGACTGAAACCATGAGTTTTTTTAGAAATATGAGAATAAATCCACCAAACTTTGTGTCAATTAGTTTAACATCAACGTTAGAAAAGATACCAGGCACTCAAACATAATGGAAAAACTCACTGAAATTGAAATTATTATGATGAAGCGATTTCAATAGGGAAGGTCATGCTTGATCAACCTCAAGGTGTAGAGGTGGAAGGGCAATAGAGGGGACAATGCAGTTAGTTAGCTTTCTAAAATTTGTACTTCCAAAAGAAGCTGTGCATACAAGCAGCACATATGTAGCAAAATGAATAACAAACCAGCTGCAAATCAGATACCAGTTATATCACAAACCAGGATTAAAAGTGATTATTCAAACTGATAAAAGGTGGGAAGAAGCACTCCTCAGTTATTGCTTCTGGGATAACTGTTGTTGAGTGAATTGAATGGAATTGAAGTGCAGGAGGGTGGTGTGTGTGGTTCAACACAGGGGAATGTGACAAACTACAGGAAATCACTAACTGTCTTGCAAACTGAGCAACTATTTGGCAAATTGAACCAGATATCTGTGGTTTCACATTCTTATTGCAATAATAAGGAAGCCATAAACGTCATATTTTTCTAGTAGAGGAAGAATCTGCTGGTATATAAAATGGAAAATCACTAATAGTGGACCAGAATATCAGGATATAAAAAAACAGCCTTAGCTTCAATTCAAGAGGAATGCTATTGAAACGCAAAAAAAATGATGCAAAACCTTTCCAGTTCATTGGTTCTCGTGTGCAGTTCTGTAAATTGTCCTGATCCCTCCATTGTCAGGAAAAAGACAGACACCATATAAAATCAAAGCAGAGGCATTGGAATTATTTCAGAATTGAGAAGATATCTATAAAGGAAAGAATGATGGAAAACAAAGCTCTAATGTGTTCAAAAACAAAAGGCCAGAATGGATAGTCCTCTGGGTAGTACGGTGGTACTGCAAGTAGTGCAGCTGCCTCACTGAGCAAGTAGTGCAGCTGCCTCACAGCTCCAGTAGCTTGGACTAAATTCTGAACTCTGCTGCTGTCTATATTGAGTTTACACATTCTCCCTGTGAACATGTGGGTTTCCTCCCACACCAAAACATGTATTGATTCTTATTGTTCTGCATATTACCTATTGTGTAGGTGGATGATGGACGAATTGGGAGGGGTTGGGGTGGTTAATTAGTATGTGCAAAAGAATAATTATTCTATTGTTACAGGAAATAAGGGGGGAATAAGATTGATTGGAATGCTCTGAGCCAACATGTATTTGCTGGATCAAATTGCTACCTTCTCTGTCCTTCTAAGGGATCTGGATGATTGTGAAACAAGTTGACCCATAGATGTAAAGACAATGTTATTATTTTGTGGGCAAAAATGTGGAACTATCACAAAGGACAGTTGAAGTAAACAGCACAGATGCAAATAAGAGGAAGTACAGATGCAGTTCAAACCATGGTGTGGATCTGTTAGGCTAACTGGATGTTTTTTTGGTGCTGTTTCAAAAATATGTTTGAATAAAAAAAGATCGCTGTCCTATTTAGACCTAGATAAGTTTGTTCTATTTGCATACTGAAGCAATGCAAGTTCCATCAAAATGAAGTACAGCTTTAATATTTTATTTCCAGTAAGTTCTCTGAATCATGAAAGTATATTCTAACTTTATTTTTTAAGTTCACAGAAAACAAGGAAGTTTAAAACAAGGAGTTATTCAGCATGATCAACAGTATATAACTAGACATCTCATCAGTAGTTTGCAGATCTCAAACAAAAATCTACCCTGTGTTACATGGTGATTTTCATATGCATTTAACGAAAATGAAGAAATTTGTTTCCAAACACCATACTTTGTTTAATACATCCAAATTTAACGACAAATATATTAAGAGCTGTAACTGTTGCCTTTACTTCCAAAGAGCAGCTCAAATCAAGTGTCTTAAAACTATACAAGTACCTGCAAAAATGCAGCAATAATTGGAACAAATCTGTTTGCTGGGAGAATAGAAAAGCAGTATTTTATAATTTAACAGCTAAATTTTGTTCCATGCACACCCTTAGACTGAGCTATTACCAGTAATAAGCATTATCTATTATTGTTATTTGGGTTTTGCACAAAGTTGACAGAGTATGAGCCGGAGTTTGGATCCTGGTTTAACAGGAAGTTGTCAGTGGACAGGCCAAAAGGTCGCAGAACCATGTTGCCAAGATCTTTCAGCTTGCCTACAATAAAAAGAAAATAATCTGTAGCGTGATTCTTCAAGATATCAAAGGAGATAGTCTGCAGACAATTACAATAAAGTCATTCAGAAGCCTCCCCCCCGATCGCTGCATATTTGCATGAACAAATAATTCCTCTGCTAATGGACAAGCTAGCACTGCTATAAAATCATTCTGCAACAAACTGTCCACAGGTAGATAATTATCTTGAGATGATGCCGCACAATACGTAAGCAACCAATGCACTGATCCAATTTTCCATAAAAGGTGGATTGCGTACAAAGGTTCAGTGCAATCAACTTACATCATGCTTGTATGTGAAAACAGGCAAGTGACTCAGCCTGAAGATTATGAAACATTTTAGACATAGAAACACTCACCCTGTATTTTACAGTTGTATTGACAGTAACATGTACGCACATATCACTTAATGTGCAAGTCCAATGCTCCATGCATTTCTGATCCTCCACAAGGTCTGATATTTTTCAAAGGAAATCAATGATCTGACATGAACTACTCATTCTTCTGAGATAAACTTAATGATTTCAATGAAATAATGGCTTAATAGTCAAAAATCACATTGGCTTTTCATAAGTTATGGTACATAACCAGTGCAGAAATATATATACCTGAGCTTGAAGCGATAGCTCTACAATGTGGTGGCTTAACACTATGTGTGCCAGAAGTTAAGGTTCATTGGTACCATAACGCCTGTTCAAAAAAATTACACTATGCAATTTATTAAGTTACTTTTAAATGATTCACAAAAAGCAACAAACTGGTGACATTCTTGTTAAAATACTATCAACTACCGGAATAACTCTGAAGGTAAATACACTGTTCAGCATAGAACCAAGTCATACAAACCAGGAAGATCTCAAGTGTAACCCAAGAATATGGACATACACGCAGTTAGTTTTCTCAGTCAAAGCAATGTCGCATGACAAATGGATTAAAAATAGCCAGGTTTTTGCTTCTGATTAATTTTGCTAGACATTCTTGTCAGGAAATAAGAGTACAAAATTAAACATAACCTCCTCTCAGGTCATATAATATGCAGGTTTGCATCATTTTGGTGAATATGTGGTGAAACATATTTGTCCATGGTCTTAAAATATTGTCACCATTCATGAACCCATTTTCCATAACAATTGTACTGGTGAAAAGACTTGAAGTTATGACAAGGGAAACTTGTTTTTCATTTTTAAGAATCTAAATTCAAATCTACCATACCTTCTGCCTTCAACTATAAAATACTATGTGAAATATGATTAGCAGAGGATGTGAACTTAATGCAGTTGGATAACAATTTGTTTCAGGAAAATGGCCAACGTGACAGAAAAATCAAACATGCTGGTTTTCTATGAGAATTAAAGGCATATTAAAAGGCTGACAACCATATAAAGAATTTAAAAGGCTGACAACCATACAAAGAATTTAACAATCTAAATGTGCTGCTCACTAGATTGATCATAAAATAATAAAGCATGGATGAATGAAACTTTACCTAGTTAGTTTAACACTGTCACTCTAACTCAAGTACAATAATTCTACCCATTTGGTAAAAAATTGCACTTTCCCATGTTGTCTCTGATTATTAATTCTTCAGCCATCATAAACATGTTGCTTTTTTAAGTTAGCCCCTCAATGATATTAAATACCATCATCCAAGTCATGAACTGATCAAAACAGGCATTAATCACAAGCTTTTTAAAAAAAACTTCCATAGCCAATGTTGCATACACACTGTTACAAACATTTGTATTCCATAGACTTCCATTTTGTTAATAAATTATCAATGACTGATGAAGTGCATTCCAAAGGCTTGATATTCATGAAATGCTTTCCTCATTTCAGCTCATCAATCACCATAAATCTATAAACTTTAATTACAAACCTTGTTTCTTGAACAGATTTGTTCTACATTTACTCTATGTAATATATTATTTAATGCTCTTTCAATCGCCATATATGCAAAATTGTACATGCCACTAATCCTCTGGTGCACTTCACTCATCAAAAAACTCAGTCAATTTCACCCGAACAGAAATATGCCAACTCTCCTTTATTAGCCCCTATTTTCCTCAGGTCTGTTAGCTTTCCCCTGGATTATTTTGAAATTGATTTTCCTTTCTTTCTGAATTGAGTGCAGCATATGCAATCTTCCAGCCTTCTGGCATATCCCTTACATCCCTGGACAACTGTAATGTTGGGGCAGTACCTCAGACTTTCAATCCCCTCAGCAACCCAAAATGCATCCAATCAGGAGCACTTCATAGTCATGCAATTTTTTCCTGCATGTTATTTTATTTTTAGCTCACTCAAAACCAAAGTAGCATTCTTGTTTACAATACCTTTGGTAACATACTTATACTTAGTAAATGCACGAAGATGTTGATGAAAAGTGCATAATGGCACTTCAGTCATTTGTCAAATGATGATGGTGTAGAAAAAGTGCCACATTATCAATTATCTAAAACCTTTGGAAAAACTGCTCTCCTGTCTATTGCCTACTATTTGATGACCTTTAATATGATAGGTAGCATTAAAGCTCCAGTGAAAGATCACTTAGAATGTATTTTTTTAAAAGTGTACACAATGTTACGATTAGTTAACGTGGTGAAATATTACAAATCATCTCCCTTTCATTATTAAAACTAAATTTAGCCAATGAAACAGAACATCTCACAGACATTTCACTCGCAAAACATTAAGCAATTAAAACCAACCCTTCATGCAAAGCTATGTATGCACATACATGCCAACCACAACTTCTGTAGCATCACAGTATGATCATATATAGAATCTTAAGGTCCTCTAGGTCATTTAATAGTATTTAACTGAACTAATGTAGATTTAAATAAAACTAATTTTATTATTGAAAAGGGGACATTTTGGGAACAATAAAACATTGTATTTACTGAAAATGACTCTGCCCTTAGCCACAATGACTGAACCTTACAGTTAACTCAATGTTTTATTGATTATCCAGAAGCCAACTGATTTATTTATTTAATGGGTGGAGCCAATGATAAAGTAATTTTATGATAAAAGCAGCCGTTGTTTAGGTATTAAATCAAATAAAATATAATATGCACCATACATTTTTGAAAAAAGTTGCAAACTAATTGCTTCCATTCTTGTTTAATCAGAAGACTCAAGGCTTCTACCAACACCACTGCTGAATGGCTGCTAGGAAATAATGACTAAATCAGATAATCATCTAAATATGCCAATTCTGATAGGAAAGCTGGGCTTTACTGATAATCCAAGGACTGCGAAAATAGGGGACTCAATGTTGACAGAGCTGCGAGTGTCAACTCATTTCATAAAGTAGCACTTGAAGGACACTAGTGCAATGTGTTGTCAGAATATCAACTTCCAAACCATTTTCTAATTATTTCTCTTTATAAATGCTACTTAGGCAGTCAAATATTTATGACATTTTCTATTGTACAATCTACTGTTCACTGTACAATCCAGTGTTTTGGAATGTTGATTAAAATTACAATTTATTATTTCTTCACCATAGGACGTTGAAGTCAATGTTGTTTCACAACCCCAACCTCAGCTGTGATCTGCTAACTCATCTGCTGTCAAGGATCAAATCCAGGGTCTTCCCTTAAAATGCACCCATCACATAAATTGTGCACTTAATGGGGGAGCATGTTAATAACAAGCTCACAAGATGATGCAAGTTGGACTACAGGAAATGTAGAGTTTTGGATCAGTTGTGGATGGAAAGTGAAAAACAAACGCCTCTTAACAATAGACATAAATTAATGTTTCAGGTGCAGACAGGTTTGGTCAGGCTATGGATAGACACAAAATGCTGGAGTAACTCAGCGGGTCAGGCAGCCTCTTTGGAGAAAATGGATAGGTGACATTTTGGGTCAGGAAACTTCTACAGTCCAAAGAAGGGTCTTGACCAGAAATGTTACCAATCCATTTTCTCCAAAGATGTTGTCTGACTCGGTGAGTTACTCCAGCATTTTATGTCTATCTTTGGTATAAACTATCATCTGCAGTTCCTTTTTATTAGGCCCTATCTGGATTAAAAAACATGGAGCTCTTATAATGCTCAGTGTTGAATTAGAAACTCAGTTAAGGTTAATAGGATGTTTAGTTTGCTAAGATAGTGGCCATGGGATGAGCGAATGGAAGTTGTGGTGAGGAAACAAAGCTGTGGCTGTGTTTTCCCCATCTTTAAAAGGAAGAAAACGGACCTCATTTTGAAGAAGATATTAAGGAACTAGATTGTCATCTAAAAATTGTACAAGCATCGAGAAGTGGTTTAGACATAATGTGTACATTATGCCTCGAATCTGGTGATATTTTTTTTTAATAATCTTGAAATCAAATCATAAGCAAGGAGATGGCTAAATAAAACCAAACAGACAACTTTGAAACCAATAGTGGAGGCTGGGAACTGAAACCATACAGTAGATGCTCAGGCTATGATTAGGTAAGAGCAAAATTTGGAAAGGGTAGTCCAATTCAGCTGGACTGTATTCGTGAACTATAAGAGGAAGCTTGAAAAATCAAAACCTGTAGTTTATTTGCTGGATCAGTGGAAAGATGGCAAGAGCTGTGCATGCAGTCACTTTTAAACCTCCAGCTGGACAATATTAAAATTGAACTTTATTGAGCATGCAGTTTTAGAGATATGTAAAAGCATTATATAGGTGTTTTACAACACATAACTTATAAACAGGCTACAACGTCAATGAATTAAAAATTGAACGCTTTTCCATTTCCCCACAATTTTTCACTGACATGAAAACACATGGGTAAAGTATTTTCGCATGATATTAGTTTCAACTAAATATTTATATCAGAAGTATTGGGCATGGTAAAAATACATACCTAGCATCTCTTCTTTCATCTTCTCATTTCTTTCTTCAATTTGCTGCGGTAACCGCTATGGTGGAAAAGAACAAAATAAGACCAAGTTAACAAATAACATGCACTCCTGACAATCATTCAAATATAAACAATATTTATCACAATAATGAGATAGGTATAATGAGCAGACATAAAAATTTACCAGATTAAAAAAATTATATTTTAGATCATCGATCAACTTTGAAGTGATGGTGAGCCATCGCAATAGACCTGTTTTGTAACAGGATTTAGAATCACTGGCAATGAAGGAACAGCAATGATGTATGACTTCAAGTGCAGGTAGGGCTCACAGGTTTGGTAGGTGCCAGTTCTTGGATGGTTGAGTACTGGACTAGTTTGCTTGAGTTATAAGGAGTGACTGGACAGGTTAGAACCATTTTCTCTGGAGCATGAGAGGCTAGAGATATTTTAAAAAATGGGAATAGCTAAAGTGAATGACCAGTCATTTTCTTAGGAACAGGGGTCTAAAACTAGTGGAGTTTAAGGCGAGTGGGTAAAAATTTTAAAGATAAACCAAGGGGCAAGTTCATATGGAATGAGCCTCCAGAGAAAGCGATAGCAGTAGGCACCATTAAAATGTATAAAAGCGATTTAAACAGGCAGCGTGATAAAGAAGTTGACTGGTATGCTTGCTTTAATTAATCGGGACACTGAATAAAAGTCAGAAAGTCATGATGCACCTCTACAGGACTTTGGCTAGGATGCATTTCGAGCATTGTGTGCACTTTGGGTCACCCGCTACACAAATAAGGTGACAGCTTTGGTGAGGGTGCAGAAGAGGTTCATCAGAATTCAGCCTTGTTTAGGGGATATTAGCTAGAGGCATAGATAGGATAGACAGTAAGAACGTTTATCCCAGGGTATAAATGTCAAAGACTATAGAGGGCTTTGAGTGAGGCATATGGATATGTAGGGAATGGGGGATATGCATCATGTACAGGGAGATAAAATTAGTTTATTTTAGCATTACCAAATTTCATTCCATGAGATTATCTTGCTGGCCTGTTATGCATGGATGGCCTGTTTCTATGCTGGACATTGCCTGGTCCATCAAATGGTGTTGATCTCTCCACCAGCAGTGGAATCTATAGGATTTGCTGCCTCAAGCAGGAAATTATTATCAGAGCCTGATACCACTGTGGCCACGCTCTCTTGTCGCTATCTTTGGGAAGCCGTGAAGTAGCCCAAGAAATGTTACCACCAGGTTCAAGAATATCTTCCTCTATTCAACCATCAGAACTTTAACCACCTCACCACTGAAACTTTATGAACTTTATGTTCAAGAATGATGATTGTTCCATGTACTGTATTTTGTTTTTTTTTGTACCACTATGAGCTGGTTTATTCAGAATAACAAAATCATTATATATTTATTTGTTGTTGTTCTGGTTCATTTTCAATGCATGTTAAAACACATTTGTACTCCCTGGCTTTTGACCATGCCTGAGGCTTTGCTTCTGCTTGTGGTGTTTTTGATGTTTCTTTATTTTACTTCTTTTCCTACTATTCCTTTTGATTGTTATTTTTGGTGTGTATTAACTTTTTTGTCAATGATTAGTGATGTACAGCACTTTGTTGCAGCTATGTTTGTTTTTAAAGTGCTCTATAAATAAAATTATTATTATTATTATTATTATAAATAGTTACTCTTGAATCTCGAAAAGAAATACCAACTAACTATCCAATTATCAAATCAGTATACTATCTAGACATTTGGTTTTTTTTGGCCAATATTTCAGGCAGATATCTGATGTCTGTATTTTGGTGCAATTTACTTTGAAGTGTACATGCTATGCTGAACTGTCCCATTCTCATATTAGCAATTATGGGAATAACTGCCACCATGTTTCTTGACATTGAGAGCCTGCGAAGACAGGTGGTATGTTAATTATTGAGCTAATCAATTTCCAACCAATCGATTGCTGATAAGCTGCACCCTTGCAGTGCTGCTGCAGCCAACAATATTCTTGCCTTTATGGTGGCAATCTGCCTTTATCATATAGTGGTCCAGCTCCAAAAACCTTTCGATTCAAATGCAGTGCTGAGTCATGGCAGACCTGGAGCCAAACAGGATCGTGCTCATTCCAATGGTTTCTGGCTCAATTTGGGTCTTTGTCTAGGGGGGTGGAATGATGGTACATATGCAAATGTAATTGAATGTGTATTATCCATGTACAGATGGGTTTGAAGCAAGTGCTGGGTTTTATGAAAAATGCGTGAATATCAAGGCAATGGGATAGAAATTAATTAATTTGCACGGCTGATGGATATTTATGGATAACAATAATCAAGCAAAGTTAACGAGAAAGTATCAGATGCACTATAGATGATTTAACAGCACCTACTTTGCAGTTGGAGAGGAGCTGAGGTTCCTAAAGTCCTTTTTATTGTTATTAATGATACAAATACAATTTATGGGATCCACCTTCAAGGCACTTTCAGACAGTATTAAAAATAGTGAGGCATAGAGCTCAACATGGTCTTGCCAGTTGTGTGATAGGATGTACTTAAGATTGACACCAGGTTTGCCTAAACAAAGATTTGGTACTGAAATCAACAATTATGAGTTTCAGAACGGATTAAAACTAGGACTGAAAAGTTCTGAACAGCCAAGAGCTTTCCTTGCTCCTAAAATAAACTCAGGAGTGACCCAAAAAACAGATTTACATTGAGTCCATTAAATGTCCCATGGCAAAATCAATGATTTTACAAAAATTATATTTTTGTGCATTAGATTAAAACACAACCCTTTACATTAACTAACTAGTTAAATATTTGTATATATAATTCTGAAGAATTATATATTTAATAATAATATAGTAATAATAATTCTGAAGGGTCTCGACCCGAAACGTCACCTATTCCTTCGCTCCTTAGATGCTGCCTCACCCGCTGAGTTTCTCCAGCATTTTTGTCTACCTTCGATTTTTCCGGCATCTGCAGTTCTTTCTTAAATGTATATATATTAATAAATTGTTTGAAATACCAATTCGATATTTTGTTACAAAATAATTGATTTGTAAACCACGAATATTCTACAGGTTTGAATAAAATACCAACATTTTATGCAGATTTGATATTTCACAAGAGCTGCAGCCATTTTTTTTTAAAGAACAAAATGAGATTTGAAAAGATAAAGCCACTGGCAATTGAACTTTCTGGTTTTTATAGGAATGCTTCTTAGCAGTATAATGCAACATTTATAGGAAATGTCAATGGTTTGATTTTTGTTAAAAAGGGACAGAATTAGGTCAATTTTGGGAAATTCCTCATGTGAAAAATGCTCATGTCGGTAGATTTCCAAATTGGTTTGGGCTAAAGTACCCAAGACTGGTTAATAAAAGATTTGGATACTTTATTTATTCAATTAGCCACATTATTTGGATGACACCAACAAGATTAATATTTAATGCCCATCCGTAACAGCACTCAGGGTCAGTGGTTTACTAGATTATTCCAAAGTTAAGAGTTAACCTCATTGGTATGGATCCGATGACAGGTTTCTATTGATAACAGATACAAACGAACCAGCGTGTTTCTACAATTGATAGATACAACGTCGACAAATTATTTAAAATTAGATGATTTATTCAAATTAACAGTATGATCCAGCTCTCTTGGTGTCATTTGACATCATGAATATCCGGAACTAAAGGCCTCATGAGTGATCTTCCAGTGATTTAACCAGAAAGCCACCTATCACTAACAAGTAATTTGATGACGCAGTGGAACATTTCCAGTGATAATGCAAAGCAAATTTAATAACAAATGTATTGCACAGTATTTATTTATTTATTTTTTATAATGACATATTGGTATGAGATTGGTATGATTACCAGTTTCCAGCATGATTTTATTTTTATAGCCAAAAACTGCAAATCCATTTACATAGGGTCTACATCTATATTTATAGAATAGTATAATTCACTGGGATACAGTATTACCATTTAATTAACTTAATTGGCCATTGTAAAATGCCACTGGTATGTAGAATATGCAGAGAGTTGATGGGAATGTGGGGTGAATAAAATGGAATTAGTGTAAACGGGTGCTTGAAGTGCTGAACTAAAATAAAATCTAAACCTCAGAAATTGCCCTTGTCTCTCTTCCTCGCAATCTCTGAGCAGGAGAAGTAGAAATGTTATTTTTAAGTAGAGATACTCTCCCATCATGTCAACTTTACAAGAACTGTCTGCAACCCAATTTCTAAAAGTCAAAAAGGTGTCGGCTGAGATTGCATAAATTGCATGGTAGGTCAATTAGCTACAGATTATTACAGATTTTAATTACTTCTAATATCTTAGTTGTAACTAATTAGTACAGATGTGTACTACATTGAAAAGCAACAGCTGCCCAATAACAGAATTAGCCTGCATAAGCTTGAAAGTTTAAAATATCGACTATATATTCTCATTCTGAATGAGTTAACCTGGGGCAAATAGCCTTCAATTTCTGCATCTGTTTTTATGAAGCAGAGGTTAGATAATATTAGGGTCTGACTTCAGAAAGCAAGGCTGGTGAGGGAAGGAGTTTGAAAAAAAAAATGCAAATGCATAACATTACATTACTATATCTATAAATGCCAAACATTTATAAGGCTATTTGTAAATTAAATAAATTACATTACAACTAAAACATTTTGCAACACTTTCCACAGGACAGTCTATAATCCAAGTTTTCTGATTTACATTAATAAAACATTCATTACGTTCCTCTGAATGCAGTCAGTGTGAAACACTTTTCTTGTTACATTATTTCAAGTTATGCCCTCTCATCAACCCATGAAAATTGCTTCAGGCACTTTTCCTGTCATCTGAAGTCAGAATGGATAACATGACACAAGCCATCTATGGTGTGAAACTAGGTTAGTGTCCAAAACCTGACATTTACCATGAATGTTAATGAAATCCCATTTACCCAGAAAAGCGAAACAGCAAATGAAATTTTGTGGTATTTTTTTTCATTGTTCTAATTAATAGCCCATCAAGCAAGTAACTGACCAAAAAAAATAAAAACCCTTAAATTTATTCTTTCATATTTACAAAATAAAATAACAGATTTTGGTGCAACTTCTAAATGAAAACAATAATGTCAATTAATTTTATACAAACACTTCCCCAAACTCAATCACCAATTTTGTCATTTGCATTTCTTGAACTGCAGGAAAGGGTCTGATAGTTCAGATTACTAATGATTAAGGAAGGACAGAAGAGGAATTAAAATTCTGTGAATTAAGAACAGAAGAAAACAACAGGAGTAAATGGCTGATTTTTTTTTTTTTTTTTTTTAAAGTGGTCGGAACTGGGTTTGATTCTTTACGTTTTCAGCATGTATTAGGGGTATAACTTAGATGAAAAGCCGATTGAACCCAATGTGTCCATGCCAGTCGAGAAAGAACTTCCCTGTTTAGCCTCACCTCGTGGCACTAGACCTGTCTGTAGGAATGCAGATCATGGCACTTTAAGTATACATTCAACTAGTATTTTTATGTTATGGGGATTTTTGCCTCTGCCACACTTTCAGGCAAAATGTTCCAGATCCCTATACACTCCAAGTTGAAAAGGTTTCTCCCATATTACCATGCAAGCAGTGTTGAGATTTGTCATCAATTGCAAGCCGCCCATGGGTTACAATCATCTGACTTATGGATATCCCTACTTACGAGTAAGCTCCCACAATATTAAAATTCAAAAGTTCGGCATACATAAGTTCATTCCTACAAATGGCAGAACTAGTTTCCTCTCTTTCCACTTTCAGTATTTTTTCTTACTTAGACATGTGCTTTTGAAACCTTCCATTACTATATACCATAGAGTATTTTTTGTGTATTTCAAACTTACTGACAAAATCAATTTATGGACATTAGTAAAAAACTTTATGTATAAATTGTCTGCAGGTAACAAGTGGCCATTTTCTTAAAACAAAAGACCTAAAACTACATAGCAACAAAGTGATCTAGCTATGTTTTTCTGCAACATGTTAAACGCAATTCTGCATAGTCAATAGTCCGACATGGCCGGAGTTGCCGCCTCACCCGCGTTCCAGGCTCAGCAACCCACAGCCTCTACGATGCAGACTCCAGCAGCACGTGGTCTGACTCTGCTGGTTCCTACTGCTCCCACAGGGAACCTCAGTTGTGATGGGTCTTCCCCTTCCCCCTCTTTTAACCAGGTTACCCGACCACACCCCACCCATACAATAGTCCTCACGCCACCCCCCCCCCCCCCCCCCCCCCCGAACCCCCCCCCCCCCCCCCCCCTGAACACCCATCACCCCCCCCCCACACCAGACCTTGCCTTAGCCTCTGTCCACTCCCCGGCTCCCCTCTGACCCCAATCCTTGTTGTGTCTTCACCATCCCCCTTTCCGATACGGAATGGTCTGTCCTCAGCAGAGGCCTCACCTTCGTTCCCCTCTGCCCCCACCTCAACGAGTACCGGGTCCGCCATGACCTAGAGTTTTTCTTCCGTCGCCTCCATGCCTTTTTCTATGGGAAGAGGTCCTCACTACCCAATGATGACCCCTTCTCCAGTCTCCATCGGTCCCTCTCCTATTGGACTCCCCAGAACGTATTTCTGCCCTCTCTAGACCTCTATTTCTAACTGCTGGCGTGACATCAACTGCCTCAACGTTTCCACTCCCCTTACATACTCTAATCTCACCCCCTCTGAACATACAGCCCTCCGCTCACTCTGCAGCAACCCCAACATTATAATCAAACCCGCCGACAAGGGAAGTGCCATGGTAGTCTGGCACGACAACCTCCCAGACACCTCCTCCTACTTATCGGACTATGATCCCACAGACGAGCACAAGGCCTTAGTCTCACACACCATTTCTGATTTAATCACTTCTGGCTGTCTGCCTTCCACAGCCTCCAACCTTATCGTTTCCCAGCCCGGTTTTACCTTCTCCCCAAAATCCATAAACACAACTGCCCTGGCAGGCCCAATGTTCCTGCCTGCTCCTGTCCAACGGAAACGATTTCCACGTACCTCGACTCCATCCTATCCCCCAAGGTACAATCTCTCCCGACCTATGTCCAAGATACCTCACCTGCCCTTCATCACTTCAATGACCTGCTTTCCGAGCTCCCACTCCCTCATTTTTACTATGGATGTTCAGTCACTCTAAACCTCCATCCCCCAACAGAAAGGCCTTACTGCCCTCCATGTCTTCCTCGACCGCAGAACCGTCCAATTTCCCTCTACTAACACTCTACTGCGCCTAGCGGAGCTGGTCCTCACCCTCAACAACTTCTCCTTTGACTCCTCCCACTACCTCCAAGTTGAAGGCGCAGCTATGGGTACCCGCATGGGCCCCAGATATGCTGCTTCTTTGTAGGGTACATTGAACAATCCCTGTTCCAGGTGTACACTGGCCTATCCCCAAACTCTATCTACATGACACTGATGACTGCATCTGTGCTACCTCCTGCATCCATGGACTTCATCAACTTCACCACCAATTTTCATCCTGCACTCAAATTTACTTGGACCAACTCCGACACCCCCCTCCCCTTTTTTTTGATCTGCCTCCAGCACAGGAAATAGACTATTGACTGACATCTATTACAAACACACTGACTCCCACAACTATCTCGACTACACATCTTCCCACCTTGCTTCCTGCAAAGATTCTAGAGTTCCAATTCCTCCGTCTGCGCCCAATATGCGTGTTCCATACCAGGACATCCATGATGTCCTCATTCTTTAGGGAAACACAATCCTCTGAAATTTTCGCCATCTCCAACGGGATCCCACCACTAGCCACATTTTCCCATTTCCACCCCTTTCCGCTGAGACCATTCTCTCCGCAACTCCCTGGTTAACATCTCTTCCCACCCAAACGACCCCCTCCCCAGGTACCTTCCCCTGCAACACCTGCCGCTATAACTCCTCCCTCGGCTCTGTCCAGGGACCCCGCCAGTTCTTTCAGGTTAGGCGGAGATTCACCTGTACCTCCTCCAACCTCATCTACTGTATCCATTGTTCAAGGTATGGACTCATACACCGGCAAGACCAAACGTAGACTGGGTGATCGTTTCGCGGAACACCTTCGCTCAGGCCGCCTGAACCACCTGATCTCCCGGTTGCTGGACACTTTAATTCTCCTTCCCATCCCTACACATACCTTTGTCCTAGGTCTCCTCCATTGTCAGAGTGAGGCTAAATGCAAATTGGAGGAACAGCATCTCATATTTCACTTGGGTAGCTTGCAGCCCAGTGGTATGAATATTGATTTCTCCCAATTCAGGAAGCCCTGGTAATCCCTCTCTCTCTCTATCCCTCCCCCACACAAGTCACACTAGCTTCTCATTTTCACCCTACAGCTAACAATGGCCTGTTTCTTTTATCATTGTCACTTTTTTTTTGCATATCTTTTATTCATTCTTCTTTATCTCTCCACATCAGCGTCTATATCTCGTTTCCCTTATCCCTAACCAGTCTGAAGAAAGGTCTTGACCCTAAACGTCACCCATTCCTTCTCTCCAGAGATGCTGCCTGTCCCGCCGAGTTACTCCACCTTTTTGTGTCTATCTTCTGCGTAGTCAATGATATATACAAAAAGCTGGAGTAACTCAGCAAGTCAACAGCATCTCTGGAGAAAAAGAATAGTGACGTTTCGGGTCGAGACCCTTCTTCAGACTCGATCCCAAAACGTCACCTATTCCTTTTCTCCAGGGATACTGTCTGACCCGCTGAGTTACTCCAGCTTTTTGCTATCTTTGGTTTAAACCAGCATCTGCAGTTCCTTCTTACATATTTCGTCTACATAGTCAAAACAGTGTCCCTGGGCTAGCAATCAAAATGCACTGGAAAATGTACTGAAATAAAAATAAATGACCCTCTCCTTGATGCTGGCGATACAATAGTGACACACATCATTTGAAAATATTGCTCTGCCAAATGCAATTGACAATTGTAAAGAATGGCACATTTTCTCAGCCTGAATGCCTGAAACTAAAGCATCCTACTAAGCAAATTGAATAGAGTAACACCTAAACAGCAAGGTGTCACCAACTGCTACTGGGAAACAATGTCTGGACTGACATTATTTGCACGGTAGATTTCAGAAATAATGATTTGTGCCTGCATGTGAAAATGGGCTTAAGAAATAATCAAAAATTACATTCATATCAAATGTTCTCTCCAAGAATTGAGAACAGAAGATATTCGCAATTCTACTTTGATTGGAGCACAAATTCCAGCATTTGCAGGCTTGTCTCTCCATTGTGCACGGATCTCAATCCTACGGATCTCAATCCTATCATACTCTTCCAATACAAAGCAGCATTGACAATTCCCAGAATACGTTTTAATAAGAAGAAACAGCTCACTGATAGTCAGTGACATTCAGTCACTCAACACCACCATCCCCCACCAGGAAGGCCTTAAAGCCCTCAGTTTCTTCCACAACCGCAGAACCATCTAATTTTCCACTACTAACACTCTTCTCAACCTGGTTGTCGCCCTCAACAACTTCTCTTTTGACTCCTCCCACTTCCTCCAAGTCTAAGGCGCACCTATGGGCACCCAGCATGGGCCCCAGCTATGCCTGCCTCTTTGTAGGGTACGTTGAACAATCCCTGTTCCAAGTGTACACTGGCCCTATCCCCAAACTGTATCTCCATTACACTGATGACTGCATCGGTGCTACCTACTGCACCTATGCAGAACTCATGGACTTCATCAACTTCACCACCAATTTTCATCATGCACTCAAATTTACTTGGACCATCTCCGACACCTCCCTTCCCTTTCTTGATCTGTCTCCATCACAGGAAATAGACTATTGACTGACGCTATTACAAACCCACTGATCCCACAACTATCTCGACTACACTTCTTCCAACCCTGCTTCCTGCAAAGACTTTATCCCATACTCCGAATTCCTCCGTCTACGCCGCATCTGCGCCCAAGATGAGGTGTTCCAAACTAGAACATCCGAGATGTCCTCGTTCTTTAGGGAACGGGGGTTCCTCTCTCCCATCATAGATGAGGCCCTCACTCGTGTCTCCTTGATATCCCGCAGTTCCGCCCTTGCTCCTCCTCTTAGTCGCAACAGAGACAATGTCCCCCTGGTCCTTACCTTCCACCCCATCAGCAGTCGCATACCTCCTCCCTCGACTCTGTCCAGGGACCCTGACAGTTCTTTCAGGTTATACCTCCTCCATCCTCATCTACTGTATCCGTGGTTCAAGATGTGGACTCTCATACATCAAGACCAAACGCAGTCTGGGCGATCATTTCGCGGAACACCTTCTCTCAGCCCACCTGAACCAACCGGATCTCCCGGTTATTGGACACTTTAATTCTCCTTCCCATTCCTACAGACCTTTCAGGGCTTGAAATTAACGGTTGCCCGGGTGCCATTGACCACCCAAAGTGCCGCCGGGCAACCTAAATCCCGAGTCATTTTGTCCATCATGGCACTGCAGATACTGGTTTATACCGATAGACACAAAAAACTGAAGTAACTCATCCTGGTCAGCAGGTCAAGCAGCATCTCTGGAGAAAAGGAACGTGACGTTTCGTGTCGGCGGCGGCTGTATTGCGGGGCAAAGATACTAGGTGCGTGGTGACGAAGGGTCGGAGCGAATGACGGGCCCCGAACAGCGGCAGCAGCTGCCGCGAAAGCGGCTCCACCACCTCCTCCCGCACGCCCTGATAGCGGCCGCTGCTTGCAAATCCGTCAACGGCGCTTTCAAAACAATCCCTCTTGCACGCCGAGGCCGGGAGGAGGGAGGGAGGGGGAGGCCTCCCCTCCTCCGTCAGCTTCTGAAGCAGCTGCACCAAAGATCCTATATCTATAGGATCTTTGAGCTGCACCACTCAGCCCCACACCTTGTTGGAGGGGAGGCGGTGGCGAGGAGATCCCAACCGCCTCCTCCTTTGGCGACAGCACTTGGCGTTGGACAAGGCAGCGGGGCGATGTTGTCCGAGGAGCGCTGACCTTCCTTCCTCCCCACCTCTTCTGCCCCTTCCTCTCTCTCTCTCTCTCTCTCTGTCTCTCTCTCTCATATACGCCCCCCTCCCCCCCTTATCCTGAGACCCCTCCTCTCCATCCCGCACTGATCCCAATTCCCGCCTCTATTCAGTCCTCACTGACATCCCCTGTGCTCCCCCCCTAAATCTATTCATCACCCTACCCACCTTGCATTGATTCTCCTACCACCCCCCCAACCATCCTACACCGGTCCCCCAATTCATCCTGTACTGACCCCCCTTCCCATCCATCCTGCACTTCTCCCCACATTCATACTGCACTGATCCTCCCATTCATCCCGTACTGATCCACCCTCCATTTACCCTGCACCGATCCCCCATCCATCCTGTAGTGATCTTCCCATTCATCCTGTACTGAACCCTCCATTCATCCTGTACTGATCCCCCCATTCATCTTTTACTGAACCCCCACCTTTCATCCTGTACTGAACCTCTCATTCATCCAATACTAATCCCCTCATTCATCTTTTACTAATCACCCTCATTCATCCTGTAGTGATCTGCCATTCATCCTGCACAGACCCTCCGATCTACACTGTCCTGACTCCCCCCCCCCCCCCCCCCCCCCCATCCTGTACTGATCCCCCCCCCCCCATTCATCCTGTGCTGATTCCACCCATCCATCCTGTACTGACCCCCCCCCCCGTTCAAGAAGAATGGGGGGGAACAGTCTGAAGAAGGGTCTCGACCCGAAACGTTGCCTATTTCCTTTGCTCCATAGATGCTGCCTCACCCGCTGAATTTCTCCGGCATTTTTGTCTACCCCCATTCATCCTGTGCTGAACCCATTCATCCTGCACTGATCACCCCCCCCCCCCCCCCCCCCCGTACCAATCCCCCCATTCCCCCCATTCAACACCACTGGCATCCCCGGTGCTCTCCCCTCACAATTTTACATACTCCAACCAACACGTACTAATTCACCTACCTCAATCCACCCATTCCGCACCGTTGCCTTCTCAACCTCCCCACCCCCGCCATCTATCCACCCGCACTGATTCACACACCCCCTGACCCTATTGTGCTGGAAATGTCTTCAGAGCGAACATTGACTATGTTTGATAACGGAATGCAATCAAATGTGTTTTAATTTCCAATGTTATTTGTTTTAGTCCATAAAGATGGATTAATTCAATTGTGAACACGTGAAACATTAAAACCGGTGTTCGATTGTCACTGCTGTCGTTGACACGTTATTACAGAATTCATTTTAACGGCAAATCAATGCTCTTAATATGGAGTATCAGTACTGTAGTTATTTAAGAGCAACATTCCTAACTATACGTTGGATTTATCCAGGTTTTACTTCTACAGTCGGTCATATACATTTAAAATTTGATCAGGAGATATTTCAGTTTAAATTTTAACGTTAATTCTTTAAACATTTTTTAACGTTAATTCTTCAATAATTTTTTTTAAATCTGGTGCGTACAAACTGGGTATCTTCATTGCTGTTCAAAACACGTACATCTAGTCTGAATGCCCGGTAATGTGGCGTTTTGACACCTTTAAACATATTACCAAAAGAGCATTTGCTGCAGTTATGTCCTTTGGCCATCTCGTCAGTTAGTGTCATGTCAGTCAGATGGGTATAGTCGGTTTTAACAGATATTATCATAAAATGCCTTTAGAAATTTTCTTGCAACCTGTATATTTTGTTATGGATAAATTATGTGGGAAGCCAGAGTGTTTCTGTGCCAATAGCAATAACGACCCATGCTATGACCATGTCATGGTAATTTTCAGGCCTTCACAGAAAACATGCTTGCATCAATCTGTAGTGTGCATGGTTAAGTATATATGTTACCATGGTCCAGGATTTATTGACACAGGTTGATTATATGCTGAACAATCCAACCAAATTTTTGTTTGGAAGTGGAAAGAACTAATAGGAATTGCATTAATTGCAATGTGTAAAAAGAGTTGAGATATTGTATTATAATTTTGCTGCATGTGATTGTGGTATATATCATGTCTTGATCGGTGAATATGTTTAGTTTGTGAGTTATTTGAAGCAGAAATAATATGTGAATGTAGACAAAAGTGCTGGAGAAACTCAGCGGATGTAGCAGCATCTATGGAGCGAAGGAAATAGGCAACGTTTCAGGGCAAAACCCTTCTTCAGACTGATGGGTTTAGGCCTGAAACATTGCCCATTTCCTTCGCTCCATATATGCTGCTGCACCCGCTGAGTTTCTCCAGCACTTTTGTCTACCTTCAATTTTCCAGCATCTGCAGTTCCTTCTTGAACATAGTATGTGAATGCTTCATTGAGCATAATTCCGACTGATAACTAAGCACTTCGTCCGCGCACGTTATCGCACGCGTCATGCAAACCGTCTTAAATGACCACCTAAACTGTCATTTGGCAACCTAAAATGCTGTCAAAGATGCCCGGCTGGCAACTGGTAAAAACGTTAAGTGAGAGCCCTGCTTCTGTCCTCGGTCCCCTCCATTGGCAGAGTGAGGCTAAACGCAAATTAGAAGAACAGCATCTCATATTTGACCCACATCGCACTAACTTTTCATTTTCACCCTACAAACAGCTTATAATGGCCTATTTCCAATATCATAGTTACTATTTCTCATTCATTGTTCTTTATCTCTCCACATCAATGTCTCTCGTTTCCCTTATCCCTAACCAGTCTGACCCGAAACGTCACTCATTCTTTCTCTCCAGAGATGCTGCC
This sequence comes from Leucoraja erinaceus, assembly GCF_028641065.1. Classification (NCBI taxonomy): domain Eukaryota; kingdom Metazoa; phylum Chordata; class Chondrichthyes; order Rajiformes; family Rajidae; genus Leucoraja; species Leucoraja erinaceus. The sequence goes on along the minus strand of NC_073387.1, from coordinate 29,176,552 downwards.
TGTCCTGCTGAGTTACTCCCGTTTATTGTGTCTATCACTGATATTTAATGCTGATATACATACCTGCAATCCCTTTTTTACCCTTTGAGGCAAATTTACGGGAAAAGAAAATCACAGAGAGTGTTATGTTTGGCTGCACAAATGCCCAAAACAACGACAACAACGTTTTATAAATTATGTCAAATTTAAATGTCTCAATATCTATATTCCTACGCCCCAAATAAACTGTACTTTTAATTATAGAAGTTTAAAGAACTAAGCTTCATGACAATGCACTATTTACGTGCTTATCAATTACAATATGATTCGTAAACCCTAGTTCCGTGCATTTATCCAAAACAACAGGGATCTCGTGGCATTGCTAGAAAGACCAAATACAGGCAGTCTTCTCATGAAATGCGTTATAGAGCAAAGAATAATTGGAGCAGAATGTGCAGACGTAATTCCCATCTGTTCCCTCCCAGACTAAATAGGAAGATGCCAGGTCCTTCATCATTCTATCCATTTAATACACCTCATTATACTCCCTTTAATCCACTTTCCTCAAGATGATTTAGTTTCCATTTTAAAACCACAAATTTTGCTTGTATATTTATAATACTTTGATGCCATTTGCAGTTAAATAACCAAACAATTATATCAGGAACGGTTGGAAATAGCTGAACCACTGTATCTTTCTCTTTCAGGAGCTGGGAAGCACAATTTATGTGTTCCAGCGACATCAGTGGCAGGAGGGTGATATTACAGCTTTATATCCACAATCAATTTGATTGCGTAAAGATGGGACAATGATAAAAAGCAAGAGTTTGAACAGAAAATATCTAAGAAAGATATTTAATAAAAGCCAATCCTGCAGCATATAGTAAATATAGTGCCTGTTAGCATTATCTGTATTGTCACATTGTTGATCCAATTTTTTTTCCTTTTTGCAATTCTCCTTGTGGCCCCTTTGTTTTTTTCACTGTTCTTTTAAATAAAGCAGTACAGGGAGCCATCAATAGCTACGAATCATAGCTATTTGTGGTCAAAACAGTCAGCTGTCGTTCAATTGGCATCACTCCATATCTCAAAAAGTCTCATGCCAGGGGCTTGAACAGAAAAATCTGGGCTGAGAGTTACACTGACAAAGGTACCACATTCTGAATGAGACATGAAACCAAGGTCTCATTCTCCCTGATGTTGAGCAAATGATCCAACAGTACAATTTTAAAAGAGGAACAGAACATGCTCTCTGGACATCTGGTATTATTCAGCCCTCAATTAATATCTTAAAATAGATTATCTAGCTAATATTATATTGCTGCTCACAAGAGATTGCAGGTTCACTAGTTATGCTTTCTATAGGATGCAAAATATTTGCAATATGCTGAGATTGTGAAGAACACTTGATATTAACTGTTCTTTCTTTTAAGCTGCATTAGGGTAGGACTGCGAAAAAAATGTGACCTTTAGTGCCTCTTTTGATGACACTACAGTGGTGGGACTCATCTCCGGGGGGGACGAGTACGCCTACCGGGATGAGGTGAAGCAGCTGACAGTGTGGTGCGAAGAAAATAACCTGCTCCTCAACACCTCAAAGACGAAGGAGGTAATAATAGACTTCAGGAAAAACAAAACGGACATGGTACCACTGACCATCAGAGGGGACTGTGTAGAGAGGGTGGCGGATTTCCGCTTCCTGGGAATCCACATTGAGGAGGACCTGACGTGGAGCGTGAACACCACTGCGCTGCTGAAAAAGGTCCAGCAGAGACTGCACTTCCTGAGGGTGCTCAGGAAGAACAACATCACTCAGAGGCTGCTGCTGTCCTTTATCGGTGCTCCATTGAGAGCATACTAACATACTGTGTATGCGTGTGGTACACCAGCTGCACAGCGGCTCAGAGGAAAGCGCTCCAGAGGGCCATTGACAACGCCCAGAGGATTGTCGGCTGCCCTCTCCTTACCTTGGAGATGACCTACACAGTTCCCGCTGCACCAAAAAAACCCAGAATATAATAAAGGACATCTCCCACCCCGGACACTCCCTGTTTGAACTGTTGCCGTCAGGCAGACGGTACAGATCCACAAGGACAAGGACAAATAGACTAAAAAACAGTTTTTACCCCACTGCTATAAAAGCACTAAATGTAGCCGCCAAGGAACGCAGGGGCGATACAGACTAAGGGACTGTGGTAACGGTGAAATCGACAGAAGGATGGAGGGTTGGGTGTGTATGCGTGCTTTGTCTGTGATATTTATTTATTTGCTTATCTTTATTATTTTACCGTGGATGTTTCGTTAGCTTTAGAAATGTTTGAATGCTGCACTGACTGGCTGACATTTTAAATTTCGTTGTACATGGCCCATGTTACAATGACAATAAAGAAACTATTCTATTCTATTCTTTTCCCAACCAATTACCAATTACCTCTAGGAACATACACTCACACTCCTTCTCGCAACTCTCCAACACTAAATACACTCTTAACTTTCCAAACATACTGCAAGTTTCCACTTTGGAAACTCAGTTTGCACTAAAAGTGCCTATGGTCCAATTTCTCAATTTCACTCACCTCTCCCACCATCTCTTTTATCCAATTTCGTCAAGATTACTAAAATAATAGGTTCGTATATCTTAGTGATACATTTGATATTATTTACAATTCAATAGCAAAGCATCACTGTTTCACAAAAACAGAATTAACAACTTTAAAAATGCAGTATGCGTTAACAAGATCATGCCAGAATAAAATTGAACCTTGTCACTACTAACATTTATCTCTTCAAACTGTTAACAAAACAGCTAAGACAATTTGTTTCAAACATTCAGATTTCCTTTAAAAAAGAATTTAGACCATCGTGATGAAAAGCATTGAGCCCCAATGTACTTTTCTTTAGTTGGAGGTTCCATAGTGAGCTGCCAGTTGGCTGCTGAGAATTAGCCGATCTGACTAACTTCTCTGCCCATGTTTCTGATCTCTTCTGTTGCTGAGCATTGATATCCTGAGCAGGGGAACACATGGACTTCCTTCCAGCCATTGCCTTTACACTATTACATATGAATGCTCTCGATGAGCACAGTAGATGTATTTTTAGCTTTATTTCAAATCTATTGCCAGTTTAATATGTTCTACATATTTTTTAATCATTTAATTTTTTTAAATCATTTAAAAAGTCCATCAGATGGCTAAGGAACCTACAGGGTTTAAATGAGCAAATCAAGGTATTGGAAAATATATAAATAAAAGAATATATATATATATATTTATCTATATCTATATATATATATTTATATTATTTATATATACACATACATATAAATATAGATATATGAATAAAAAAATATAAAGCATTTGAGGCAAATATAGTGCCACTCAGCTGCCAAAGACTGTAACTACAGCTTTCACGCAAAACTCATTGTTAGAAGTATTGCTATAAAAAAGCGGAGAACTCATGGACAATAAATGCCTTGCCTTGCTAGCAATGAGAGCACAACCAACCCATTCTGGACTGCTGCTGACAGGACAGCTTTGCCCCTTAATAAATTCATTGATTCAACCTCCTCAGCTCTATGATTGATCCTCAGGGAGTAGTTCCTCATTTCCCTACCATACATGAAGACAGACATTCTAATATATTGATATAACTTTAAACACAAATGCAGTAAAGCCAAGGTGGAGATCAAATTTGAAATAAGAAACTCGTCACATAAAAGAAACTCGTCACATTATCCTTAAATATCATGCAAATTGGATCAATTGACAGCAGTTGATCATTTAATTTTCCGCCAGAATACAAATCCAGTTACATCATACTTACCATGCAGGCTTCTCTGGCTTGAACTATTGATGGGTCTTTCTCTACAATGGTTTTATAATCCTGTAGAGCTTCATCAAGTTTTTCTGTTTTCTCATACACCTCTGCCCTCCTCAGTATAGCACGCATATAACAGGGATTTAATTCAATAGCTGCAAATGGAAAAAAGTCACATGACAGTGTAAACCACTATTCAAAATATCAAGTTTCTCAGAAATTAGTACCATATTACAATATGAAAATGTCAATAATTAAACATAGGATGTGTATTTCAGATACAGAAGCTAATTTCTATAATACTTTGTTGGGTACTAAAGATAAAACCAGTCAGAAACAGGTGAATTGATCATGGGGAACAAGGACATGGCAGACCAATTGGATAACTACTTTGGTTCTGTCTTCACTAAGACATAAATAATCTGCCGGAAATAGCAGGGGACCGGGAGTCAAATGAGATGGAGGAACTGAGTGAAATCCAGGTTAGTCGGGAAGTGGTGTTAGGTAAATTGAATGCATTAAAGGCCGATAAATCCCCAGGGCCAGATAGGCTGCATCCCAGAGTGCTTAAGAAAGTAGCCCCAGAAATATTGGATGCATTAGTGATAATTTTTCAAAACTCTTTAGATTCTGGAGTAGTTCCTGAGGATTGGAGGGTAGCTAATATAACCCCACTTTTTAAAAAGGGAGGGAGAGAAAACAGGGAATTACAGACCAGTTAGTCTAACATCAGTAGTGGGGGAAACTGCTAGTCAGTTATTAAAGATGGGATAGCAGCACATTTGGAAAGTGGTGAAATCATTGGACAAAGTCAGCATGGATTTATGAAAGGTAAATCATGTCTGACGAATCTTATAGCATTTCTCGAGGATGTAACTAGTAGAGTGGCTACGGGGGAACCAATGGATGTGTTATATCTGGACTTTCAGAAGGCTTTTGACAAGGTCCCACATAAGAGATTAGTATGCAAACTTAAAGCACACGGTATTGGGGGTTCAGTATTGATGTGGATAGAGAACTAACTGGCAGACAGGAAGCAAAGAGTAAGAGTAAACGGGTCCTTTTCAGAATGGCAGGCAGTGACTAGTGGGGTACCGCAAGGCTCAGTGCTGGGACCCCAGCTATTTACAATATATATTAATGATTTGGACGAGGGAATTGAATACAACATCTCCAAGTTTGCGGATGACACAAAGCTGAGGGGCAGTGTTAGCTGTGAGGAGGATGCTAGGTGGCTGCAAGGCGACTTGGATAGGTTGGGTGAGTGGGCAAATGCATGGCAGATGCAGTATAATGTGGATACATGTGAGATTATCCACTTTGGTGGCAAGAACAGGAAAGTAGACTATTATCTGAATGGTGGCTGATTAGGAAAAGGGGAGATGCAACGAGACCTGGGTGTCATGGTACACCCAAAGTAGGCATGCAGGTGCAGCTGGCAGTGAAGAAAGCGAATTGTCTGTTAGCATTCATAGCAAAAGGATTTGCGTATAGGAGCAGGGAGGATTTACTGCAGTTGTACAGGGCCTTGGTGAGACCACACCTGGAGTATTGCATACAGTTTTGGTCTCCTAATCTGAGGAAAGACATTCTTGCCATAGAGCGAGTACAGAGAAGGTTCACCAGACTGATTCCTGGGATGGCAGGGCTTTCATATGAAGAAAGACTGGATAGGCTCGCTAGAATTTAGAAGATTGAGGGGAGTCATTATAGAAACTTACAAAATTCTTAAGTGGGGGGGGGGTTGGGCAGTCTAGATGCAAGAAGATTGTTCCGATGTTGGGGAAGTCCAGAACAAGGGGTCACAGTTTAAGGATAAGGCGGAAGTCTTTTAGGACCGAGATGAGAAACATTTTTTTCACACAGAGAGTGGTGAATCTGTGGAATTCTCTGCTACAGAAAGTAGTTGAGGCAGTTCATTGGCTATATTTAAGAGGGAGTTAGATGTGGCCCTTGTGGCTAAAGGGATCGGGCAATGGAAAGAAGGCAGGTACAGGATACCGAGTTGGATGATCAGCCATGATCGTATTGAATGGCGGTTCAGGCTCGATGGGCCGAATGGCCTACTGTTGCACATATTTTCTCTGTTTCTATAAAACTTACCTTTGGTACAATCAGATATGGCATCTTCTGTATTATCCTGAGCAGGAAAACAAAATGTCAAATAATATTTTAATCAGCTTTTACAACATAATTATTCAACATCCAGCACAGGATCTACAATTTAGAAGATAGTTTGCAAATTTCAAACAGATTTGACATCCTGACATACATACAAACATACATCCATCTATCATATTATTATATTTATATTTACTAAAACTCTCATCTTGTTTGTTTGTATGTGAGTGAATCGTGGAAACTCCGGCAAAACGGCACAATATTTGGCCCACGGTATTGGCCCACCTTACTGACCATTGTCCTGGGGTGTGCAATAGCCACATTTTGTTTAGATTGATGGTATATTTTACATTATTGACATTTTAAACATTTCACATGCCCTTCATCTCCTCCATGACTTCCGTTTTGTAGGCCCCCATTCCCTCATCTTCACCATGGATGCCCAGTCACTCTACACCTCCATCCCCCACCAGGAGGGTCTTAAAGCCCTCCGTTTCTTCCTCGACCGCAGAACCAACTACTGATACTCTTCCTCGACCGCAGAACCAACCCCATCTACCGATACTCTCCTCCTCCATCTACCGATACTTCTCCTCACCCTCAACAACTTTTCGTTTAACTCCTCCCATTTCCTCCAAATCCAAGGCACATGCATAGGCCCCAGCTATACCTGCCTCTTTGTAGGGTACGTCGAACAATCTTTGTTCGAGGTGTACCGGGGCACTATATCCGAACTCTACCTCCGCTACATCGACAACTGCATTGGTGCTACCGCCCGCGCCCATGCAGAACTCACTGACTTCATCCATTTCAATACGAACTTCCATCCGGCATTCAAATTCACCTGGACCATTTCCGACATCTCCCTAACGATTCTGGACCTCACTCTCTCCATCGCAGGCAACAGACTTCTGACCGACATCTACTATAAACCTACCGACTTCCATGGCTATCTGGACTACACTTCTTCCCACCCTGCCTCCTGTAAGGACTCTATCCCCTACTCCTAATTCGTCCATCTACGCCGCATATGCACCCAGGATGAGGTGTTCCAAACCAGGGCATCGGAGATGTCCTCATTCTTCAGGGAACGGAGGTTCCCCTCTTCGACTATAGATGAGGCTCTCACCAGTCTCTTGTATACCCTGTAACTGTGCTCTCACTCCCCATCCCCCTCCACTCGTAACAAGGGCAGAGTCCCCCTTGTCCTCACCTTCCACCCTACCAGCCGTCACATACATAGATAATCCTCCAACATTTTTGCCACCTCCAATGGGATCCCACTGCTGGCCACATCTTCCCATCTCCTCCTCTGTCTTTCCGCAGTGACTGCTCCCTCCGTAACTCCCTGGTCAATTCTTCCCTTCCCACCCAAACCACCCCTTCCCTGGTACTTTCCCTTGCAACCACAGGAAATGCTACACTTATCACTTTATCTCCTCCGTTGACTCCATCCAAGGACCTAAGCAGTCTTTCCAGGTGCGGCAGAGGTTCATCTGCACCTCTTCCAACCTCATCTATTGCATCCGCTGCTCTAGGTGTCAGCTGCTCAGCATCGGTGAGACCAAGCGTAGGCTTGGCGATCGCTTCGCCCAATACCTCCACTCAGTTCACAATAACCAACCTGATCTCCTGGTGGCTCAGCACTTCAACTCCCCCTCCCATTCCGAATCCGACCTTTCTGTCCTGGGCCTCCTCCATGGCCAGAGTAAGACCCACCGTAAATTGGAGGAGCAGCACCTCGTATTTAATTTCCTAGCGGTATGAACATTGACTTCTACAATTTCAGGTATTCCTTGCTTTCTCCCTCTTTCCCCTCCCCTTCCCAGCTCTCCCACAGCCCATTGTTTCTGCCTCTTCCTTTCTTCTTATCGCCCCCCCTATCCCCTCATCAGTCTGAAGGTTTTGACCCGGAACGTCACCCATTCCTTCGCTTCATCGATGCTGCCTCACCCGCTGAGTTTCTCCAGCATTTTAGTCTAGCTTAAAATTTACATGAATCACTTTTCAAACCACTTTTCCACTTGCCATGCCCGTCAGGCGCGTTACAATGACGTCAAAATAGGATTACGAATCTCATTTACATAAAAAAGCGCAGTTTTCAATAAAACTACGTTTTAATCAAATTCTTCCGTTTTCATTAACAGCTAACATTGTGTTTAGGTTATTTTAAAGAAAAAACATGATTTTCATTGAGAATTGTTTTTTATCGCGACTTTCATTGTGGGGGGGGGGGAGGATAGGAGGGAGGTGAGGAGTGGGGAAGTAGGGAGTGGAGGATAGAAGAAGAGGAGGGCAGTGGGGGAGGTGAGGAGGGAGAGTGGGGGGTGGTATAGGGGGAGGTGAGGAGGTGGGGGAGTGGGGGGGGAGATGGAGGAGAGGAGGGGGGGTAGGGAGGAAGAGGGGGTTATGTAGGGAGGGAGGGGGTTATGTAGGGAGGGAGGGAGTGACTGAGGGTATGGGAAAGGAGAGGGAGGGAGAGGTGAGGGAAGGAGTAGAGGGGAAAGAAGAGGGAGGGTGAGGGAGTCTTGGGGGATGAGGGGGGATGGAGGAGAATAGGGGTAGGAAGAGGGATGGCAAGGTAATGGAAGAGCGGAGGGGGAAGAGTGAGGAGGGGAGGGAGGGTGTGGAGGAAGCAGATGAGGATTGGTGGAGGGTGGGGAGAGGGAGGATAATGAAGGAGGGGAATAGGGGACTGAAGAGGGAGAGTGAGATGAATTCACAGTGATCTTATATTTTACAGGTTATTGCCATTTTGAACATTAATAACGTTGCAGTCACGCTCCCACTTGCCGGCCGCGCCAGCGCAGTTTGGGGAGGGTTGCCTTCACTCGCGTCACAACGGGGATCTCTGGCGTCACAACGGGAACCCGTCAACCGCGCCTGCGCAGTTGGGGGCTATGGGTCAGTGTTGGAATATTGCCTTGGGGCACAAGGCCAACGGTCTAGTAAGTTGATAAAATTCTAAGTGAAAATGGACAAACTCATCGAAATTTCAAAATGAGATTGCAGCATCCAATGTTTGACAAAATAATAACTCCTCTACTTGCTTTGTAGTAACCCTCAAAATGCAATCAGAGCTCATTGGTCTTTCGTAAGTAAATATGTTGCCCTCCAAAAATAAAACATTTCAGGTAACTTAAATTTATTTCTTCAAGTCTTACCTTACTCGGGGCTAAAAAGGGAATCACATGATACAGTATCAGGCTTGTTCCAATTTATTCAATATAACAAATAATGCAAATGTTTATACTAGACGCAACAATCACTGATCATATTCATTTGTATGCTAATGGTATTAGAATCTCAGTTAGAACGAATTTGCACCCAAGGAGGATTTTAAGTCTTTCCAATTGAATAAGATTGACTGTCATAACCTTCTTTGACATCACTTATCAATACTCATCACGATGGATTATCCTAGAGCCCAATGTACAAAACAATGGAACAGTGAGGTAATCAGGAATTGACTAGGTTAGGCATTATACATTGTTTAATAAAGGTGATGCAATTAGAATAAATATTTTAAATATTAGTATCTATATTACTAAAAGTCTGATCTTGACCACTTTTGGCCCACTGTGCTGCGATTTCCGAAAGAACGCCGCCGCCTACGGCCGTCATTTTTGTCCACCTCACTCAGAGCCCACGTCTGACTTCCTGGACCAGAGGATTTTTCCCATCGATGAAAAATCAGAGACTCATTAATGTTTAAAAAAAATTCACCATTCTTTCTGCTGCCCCTGCTGGAGGGAGGGGGTGGGATTATAAAACTAGGAAGTGTTGTATCTCACTCAGTCTCTGCAAGATGGAGGTCACGTCTCTCTGAGCTCTGAATAACACTGAACACATCTCTACTCAACTGTGAGTGCCCTTAATGCGGTTTGAAAATGAAAATATGGTTGGTTTGAAGTAAAAAGGCACTGCCTGCAAATGGTTGTTTGGGGGGTTTGGATTGAAGTAAAAAAGCACTCTCTCTCTCTCTCCCCCCCCTCTTTTACTTCCCCTCCCCTAAACCCACCCTCCCCTCCACACCCCCCCTACCCCCTACCGCCTTCACTCCACCCTCCTTGCTCCCCACCTCTCCCCCCTCCCCCCTCAGCACCCCTCTCTCTCCCCCCCTCACTCAGCACCCCCTTTCTCCCCCCCCCTCCCCCCTCAATCCCCTCCCCACCCCTTCCCCCCCCCCCCCCCCCCCCCTCTCTCCCCCTCTTTCCCCCCCCCTCACCCACCGTCCCTCTTCTCCTCCCCTCCACCCTCCTCTCCCTCTTGCCCCCCTCTCTCTGTCTCTGCCCATTCTCTCTCTGCCCTCACTCTCTACCCCCGCCCCCCCTCTCTAGACGTGACTGCAAGTTGGGGGTTATGCGTCAGCAGATAGGGTGGTTATGGAGTTAAATGAGCAAATTAATAATATTAATATATCAAAGGGGGTAATTATCGTGTGTGCGTGGGGGGGGTAGTTAGTGTGTGGGACGCTGCATGCCGCCTCCCCCCCACAACCGCACGTTGGGGGAACAGACCCAGCGGGTCTGCACTTGGTCTAGTAATCACTATTTATTCCTGCGGTAGCTTTTATAAACTCTGGCAAAGGGGTTGCTGTATTTCACTGAATGAAAAGTTCAAACAAGTTCAAAGCAGTTGCTGGAATCATAAGCAAAAAAGAGCTGGGGAAAGGACAGTGGGTCAGATAGCATGTGTGGAGGGAAATGGCCAGTTTGGAGCAGGACTGTTCTTCACATGGATGCAGTAGAGGAGAGATAGCGGGTAGAAAGAGGTATGTGGAAATCAGGCACATGCCGAGGCAGTCAGTCGATTTTTAAAATTCGTAAAAATCCGCGCAGGCGCAGAAAATCGTGCAAACGGTGTGTGCTCAGAAAAATCATAAACACCGCGCATGCGCAGATCGGTCCTGTAGGCAGTCAGTCGACTTTTAAAAATCTTAAAAAACGCGCATGCGCAGATTGGTCTCTCCTGTGGGCTTGCGCACCTTACGAGCAGTCCACAGTGCAGGCAGAATTTCAGCTGCCTTTATTGCCCATTGTAAGTGAAGGCATGAAGCAGTGTCCACTGCACACGAGTTGAACATAGTCGGATGAAAGGGCACAGGAGAATTATGCCTACCTAAGATAAATTATTAAAATAATAACCATTTAATAATAAATACTGAATTTAGTAAATGAATTGGAAATCTTTACTATTTATATTTAATAATTACCTTTTTATAATTTGGCACTGCCTACCTTGACAGCATGTGCCTAGCGGAAATGATAGGACAATACCAGGTAAGTGAAAGGCTGAGCCAGGTAAGGAGGGGTTGTCAGGTGGAGGAGAAGAGTAAAGATGGAAACCAAAGCCGTGGGTGATACGTAGAACATAAAATCCATACACATAATATATTTACTGATTTCTTTTTTTTTCCCCCACAGAGGGTGGTGAGTGCCTGAAAGACACTGTCAGGGGTGGCGATTGAGACAAATATGAAAATGGCATTCAAGAGACTTTTGGATAGGTATATTGATAAGCAAGGATATGGATTATGTGCAGACAGATGGCAGTTGGTCTTAGCATCAAGTGCGTCACAGACATTTGGACTGAAGGGGCTGTACCTGTGCTGCACTTTTCTATATTCTATGGTTCACTTGTCACCTTAGCTTTAATTTCATTCTCCACCCTTCTCTCCCTCACCTGACCCATCTGCCAATCAACTACTCTCCAACTAATCCACCCCTCTTTAACTAATCCACATAAACTGCAGGCATTTACTCACCCTTTCCCATTTCTACTAGCTATCGCATTTCCACTCCATCAGTCTGAAGTGGGGGGAGTTCCAATACATTGTCCATTCATTCCCCCCTACAGATGCTGCATGACCTTTATTAGTAGTTTGTATTTTGCTCAAGATTCCAGCATCCACAGTCTTGTGTCTCTATTTTACTTGAAGGAGAACTGTAATGAGAATGTAAATGACCATGCCAAACAGTATATTTTCAAATCTTGCATAATCATTTATTTGCTCATTGTTGTTGGCTGTTAAAGCAATTTATTCAATCATTCAACCTGTTACCATCAGATAAATTCTTCATAAGAAAAAATAGACAATAGGTGCAGGAGTAGGCCATTTGGCCCTTCGAGCCAGCACCGCCATTCAATGTGATCATGGCTGATCATCCCCAATCAGTACCCCGTTCCTGCCTTCTCCCCATATCCCCTGACTCCGATATTTTTAAGCCCTATCTAGCTCTCTCTTGAAAGCATCCAGAGAACCTGCCTCCAGAGAATTCCACACTCACCACTCTGTGAGAAAAAGTGTTTCCTCGTCTACGTTCTAAATGGCTTATTCCTTATTCTTAAACTGTGGCCCCTGGTTCTGGACTCCCCCAACATCGGGAACATGTTTCCTGCCTCTAGCGTGTCCAAGCCCTTAACAATCTTACATGTTTCAATGAGATATCCTGTCATCCTTCTAAACTCCAGAGTGTACAAGCCCAGCTGCTCCATTCTCTCAGCATATGACAGTCCCGCCATCCTGGGAATTAACCTTATAAACCCACGCTGCACTCCCTCAATAGCAAGAATGTCCTTCCTCAAATTAGGGGACCAAAACTGCACACAATACTCCAGGTGTGGTCTCACTAGGGCTCTGTACAACTGCAGAAGGACCTCTTTGCTTCTATATTCGATTCCTCTTGTTATAAAGGCCAGCATGCCATTCGCTTTCTTCACTGCCTGCTATACCTGCAGGGCTCGAAATTAGCGGTTGCCCGGGTGCCATTGACCACCCAAAGTGCCGCCGGGCAACCTAAACGCCGACTCATTTTGCCCGGCTTGGCAAGAAAATACTGGTTTATACCGATAGAAACAAAAACTGGAGTAACTCCGCAGCTCAGGCAGCAGCACTGGAGAATAGGAACGTGACGTTTCGTGTCGGCGGCTGTATTCCTCTAGCATCTTTGATTGCGGGGCAAAGATACTGGGTGCAGGGTGACGAAGGGTCGGAGCGAATGACGGGCCCCGAACAGCGGCAACAGCGGCCGCGACAGCACCGCCTCCTCCTCCCACACCCCGCCCAGCGGAAGGAGGCCTCCCTCCCCCCCCCCCCCTCTCTCTCTCTCTCTCTCTCTCTCCCTCCCTCCTCTCGGCCTCGGCATGCGAGAGGGGTTGTTTTGAAAGCGCCTTGTCGGATTTGCAAGCAGCGGCCGCTATCGCCCTGATAACGGCCGCTGCCAGCAAATCCACCAACGGCGCTGTCCAAACAACCCCTCTCGCACGCCGAGGCCGGGAGGAGGGAGGGAGAGAGAGAGAGAGAGAGAGAGAGAGGGAGAGGGAGAAGGAGGTCTCCTTCCACCGTCTGAAGCAGCTGCACCAAAGATCCATAGCTATAGGATCTTTGAGCTGCACCGCTCGGCCCCGCACCTTCCTGTCGGCTGGCGGAGAGGAGGCGGCGGCACTTTGGCGTTGGACAGGAATGGACAAGGCAGCGGGGCGATGTTGTCCAAGGAGCGCTGACCTTCCTTCCTTCCCACCTCCACTGCCCCTTACCCCAACCCCCCCTCTCTCTCTCTATCTCTCTCTCGTGCGCCCACCTCCATCCCTATTATCCTGGGACCCCTCCTCTCCATTCCGCACTGATCCCCATTTCCTCTTCTCTTCAGTCCTCACTGACATCCCCTGTGCTCCCCTCCCCATCTACCCCCCCCCCCATCTATTCTTCACCCTACCCACCTCGCAGTGATTTTCCTGCCAGCCCCCCCCCCCCCCATCAATCCTACACTGGTCCCCCAATTCATCCTGTACTGACCCCCCCTTCCCATCCATCCTGCACTTCTCCTCCCATTCATTCGTACTGACCCACCCTCCATTTACCCTGCACCAATCCTGTAGTGATCTCCCCATTTGTCTTTTACTGATTCACCATTCATCCTGTACTGAACCCCTCATGCATCCTGTACTGATCCCCTCATTCATCCCGTACTGATCCCCCATTCATTCTATAGTGATCCCCCATTCATCCTGCACTGATCCTCCCATTCATCCTGTGCTGCTCCGCTCATTCATCCCGTACTGCTCCCCCATTCATCCTGTACTGATCCCCCCCCCATCCATCCTGTGCTCCCCCTCCATCCATCCTGTACTGAACCCCCCATTCAAGAAGAATGGGGGGAACAATCTGAAGAAGGGTCTCGACCCGAAACGTTGCCCATTTCCTTAGCTCCATAGATGCTGCCTCACCCGCTGAATTTCTCCAGCATTTTTGTCTACCTCCATTCATCCTGTACTGATCCCCCCCCCCCATCCATCCCGTACTGATCCCCGCATTCAACACCACTGACATCCTCCGTGCTCTCCCCTCACAATTTTACATACTCCAACCAACACGTACTAATTCACCTGCCTCAATCCATCCATCCCGCACCGATTGCCTTCTCAACCCCCCGCCATCTATCCACCCCGCACTGATTCACACATCCCCTGACCATATTGTGCTTCATGGTCTTCAGAGCGAACATTGACTATGTTTGATAACGGAATGGAATCAAATGTGTTTTAATTCCCAATTTTATTATTTGTTTTGACACTTTTAAACATATTACCAAAAGAACATTTGCTGCAGTTATGTCCTTTGGCCATCTCTTGTCAGTTAGTGTCATGTTTAAACTGTCAGATGGGTATAGTCGGTTTTAACAGCTATCATCATAAAATGCCTTTAGAAATTTCCTTGCAACCTGTATATTTTGTTATGGATAAATTATGTGGGAAGCCAGAGTGTTTCTGTGCCAATAGCAATAAAGACCCATGCTATGGCCATGTCATGGTAATTTTTGGTCCTTCACAGAAAACATGCTTGCATCAATCTGTAGTGTGTATGGTTAAGCATATATGTTACCATGGTCCAGGATTTATTGACACAGGTTGATCATACGCTGAATAATCCAACCACATTTTTGTTTGGTAATGGAAAGAACCAATAGAAATTGCATTAATTGAAATGTGTAAAAAGAGTTGAGATATTAATTTATAATTTTGCTGCATGTCATTGTCTTGATTGGTGAATATGTTTAGTTTGCGAGTTATTTGAAGCAGAAATAATATGTGAATGTAGACAAAAGTGCTGGAGAAACTCAGCGGTTGCGGCAGCATCTATGGAGCGAAGGAAATAGGCAGAGTTTCAGGCCAAAACCCTTCTTCAGACTGATGGGTTTCGGCCTGAAACGTTGCCTATTTCCTTCGCTCCATAGATGCTGCTGCACCCGCTGAGTTTCTCCAGCACTTTTGTCTACCTTCGATTTTCCAGCATCTGCAGTTCCTTCTTGAACATAATATGTGAATGCTTCATTGAGCATAATTCTGACTGGTAACTACGCACTTCGTCCGAGCACATTATTGCACGCGTCATGCAAACCGTCTTAAATGACCACCTAAACTGTCATTTGGCAACCTAAAAAGCTGTCAAGGTTGCCCGGCTGGCAACAGGGAAAAAAGGTTAAGCGAGAGCCCTGACTTGCATGCTTACCTTCATAGACTGATGTACAAGGACCCCCAGATCCTGTTGTACTTCCCCTTTTCCCAACTTGACGCCATTTAGATAGTAATCTACCTTCCTGTTTTTGCTACCAAAGTGGATAACCTCACATTTATCTGCATTAAACTTCATCTGCCATGCATCTGCCCACTCCCCCAACCTGTCCAAGTCACCCTGCATTCTCATAGCATCCTTCTCACAGTTCACAATGCCACCCAGCTTTGTGTCAGCTGCAAATTTGCTAATGTTACTTTGATCCCTTCATCAAAATCATTGATGTATATTGTAAATAGCTGTGGTCCCAGCACCGAGCTTTGTGGTACCCCACTAGTCACTGCCTGCCATTCTGAAAGGGACCCGTTAATCCCTACTCTTTGTTTCCTGTCTGCCAACCACTTCTCTATTCATGTCAGCACTCTACCCCCAATATCATGTGCCCTAATTTTGCCCACTAATCTCCTGTGTGGGACCTTATCAAATGCTTTCTGAAAGTCCAGGTACACTACATCCACTGGCTCTCCCATGTCCATTTTCCTAGTTACATCTTCAAAAAATTCCAGAAGATTAGTCAAGCATGATGTCCCCTTCATAAATCCATGCTGACTCAGACCGATCCTGTTACTGCTATCCAAATATGCGGCTATTTCATCTTTTATAATTGACTCCAGCATCTTCCCCACCACCGATGTCAGGCTAACTGGTCTATAATTCCCTGCTTTCTCTCTCCTGCCTTTCTTAAAAGGTGGGATAACATTAGCTACCCTCCAATCCACAGGAACTGATCCCGAGTCTATAGAACATTGGAAAATTATCACCAATACATCCACAATTTCTCGAGCCACTTCCTTAAGTACCCTGGGATGCAGACCATCAGGCCCTGGGGATTTATCAGCCTTCAGTCCCATCAGTCTATCTAATACCATTACCTGCCTAATGTGGATTTCCTTCAGTTCCTCTGTCACCCCAGATCCTCTGGCCACTGCTATATCAGGAAGATTGTTTGTGTCCTCCTTAGTGAGGACAGATCCAAAGTACCTGTTCAACTCATCTGCCATTTCCTTGTTCCCCATAATAAATTCACCTTTTTCGGTCTTCAAGGGTCCAACTTTGGTCTTAACTAATTTTTTCCTCTTCACATACCTAAAGAAGCTTTTACTATCCTGCTTTATAGTCTTGGCTAGCTTACCATCGTACCTCATCTTTTCTCCCCGTATTGTCTTTTTGGTTATCTTTTAAACAGTTAATCTATGCTGACCCATTCATTTAAAAATCCATTTGAAGACTTGAAGCCACAAGTGAGAAATGCTTACCAGTTTAATTCTAGCAGCAGCTCTATTGGAATAGAGAATAGATCTATCCTTCTGGTTGCAGGCCGGGCAAATACCAAGAGCTTCTGTGTATGAGCTCTCAGCCTCTGGATACTCTAAGTAAATTAAAACAGATCAAAGATTATGTACGACTAATCTTTCTGCATAATGAATATGTAGAAAAAAAAAATAACGAATGTTTTGCAGTCTTGCATCACGTTGATCATTTCCCAACTTTCTCTGGCTCTCTTGCATCCACTAGACTTTAGAGATACAGCCCAAAATCAGGCCCTTCGGCCCACCAAGACCAGCAATCACCCCATACACTAGCACTATCCTACACACTTGGGACAATTTAAATTTACCAAAACCAATTAATCTACAAACCTGTACATCTTTGGAGTGAGGGAGGAAACTGGAGTACCCGGAGAAAACCCATGCGGTCACAGGAAGAATGGGCAGACCATGTACAGACAGCATAATTAGTAGGCCAGAGGTGTGTTGTTTTATCATTATTACGTGACCTCTATTTGTCCAGCAAAACAGAAAATTTGGCACGGCTCTGGAACCAGAGATGCTGGAAAATTGGTGGTGGACCTGTCGTATATTGCATTCAGTGTTCAACATGTGGTCCCCTCTACAAAGAATGAATAAGAGCACAAATCAAATGCAGACACATGGCGTCCCCACCGTAGCCTACACAAAAAATTAATGTCATAATTGATCTGCCCTAGGTTTTAAATCTTACTCTGTGCCATCCCCTAATTCTTTTAAACATTCATTTATCTCCTCTCCAAATACCTAACTAACCCTTTCACAAACCTCCAGGCTAGAGAATTCCCGAGATTCACCATATTTTATGCAAAGTGATTTATATGTATCTCCGGTTTAAATGGCTGCTCCCTTCTCTCCTCATTCGAGACTCTTCCACTAGTGTAAACGTCTGATCATTTATACTGTCTAGCCTTTTACGAGCTTGCATAACAATACCACCCATTCTTTTGAACCCCAAAGAACAACTTCTTTAGTAGCCAATTCCACAAATTACTTTTGGACCGTCTCCAAAGCTAGTACATTCTTTCTTAAATAAGAGGACCAAAACTGCACAGCTCTCCAGATGTAGCCTAATTTACAATTCTAACAATATTTCCGCATTTTTAAACTCTAACCTGCATGTAATAAAGGTCAATATACTATTTTCCTATCTATCTACCTGCTGCACCGTCCCGATAGTTATAGAGATTCATGCACAACAACAGCAAGGTCTCTCTGTACTTCAGCAAAACACAGTGTTAGTGGAATGTAGAGGGAATGGACAGACTATGTCCCTATGACATTCTCTGCACATCAAAACAAACTTGGTTTCACTCTTTACCCAATTTAGATGAAGAACAATCAACCTTAAATTTTAATTCTTTCACTCTCCACGTGTTACTGGACCTGCTCAATATTTACAGCATTTTCTGTTTTTACATGTACATGGCTAACATTTCCGAACAGAATAGCTACTACCTACAAAAGGCAAGACCAGCAACGCAGGATTGGCTAATGCATAGATGATTAAGTTAAAAACTATTTCAAGTTACCATGAAAAGACACAGTGCAGGAGTAACTCAGCAGGTCAGGTAACATCTGTGGAGAGCATGGGCAAGTGACATTTTGGGTCGGGACCCTTCTTCAGTCTGATTGCAGTGGGGCGGGGGTGGTAAGGAAAGAAAGCTAGACGAGAGAAGGGGGAAGGATGCTGGCAAATAATGGGTGATTACAGAAGAGATGTTTTTTTGATTGGCCAGAATAAAGGCCAGAGATGAAAAGACAGAAGGTATGAGTCAAAAGGAATGAAGTTGCAAATTGTGATGCTAGAGGAAGGAATGTACGTAGAAGGGGATCCGGCACGAACCTAAACGTCACCTATCCACGTTCCTTAAGAGATGCTGCCCGACCAGCTGAGCTATTCCAGCACTTTGTATCTCTTTTGTAAACCAGCATCTGCAGTGCCCTATTTTTCGAAATTATCATGCCGAAGAACATGAATGATGCTTTAATATTTGTCTAATGCCATCAGACTTGGATTAAATTCTGAAACGCCTACCTGCTTTTTTAAATTGCCCATTGCCAACTTCTTTTAGCGTCAAACTCTCAATTTCTCTTCGCTGCAAAACAGAAATGTTGTCAAACTATAAAAAAATAATTTCACAAGTTATTGTAAGATTCAACAAATTCAGACTGGCCGTTGATTTTTGACAAGCTTTACCAGACTTTGCGTAAATTGTTAAGACAGACATCTGAGAGATCAATGCATGTGATCACCCCCAAATATAAAATGTCAAATCACGAAACGTGGCTTCAGCGTTCCAATTTCCAGAACTTTCCTCATGCCCAGTCAAAAAAATACGGCAAGGCCTACTTGATTGGTCTTTGTCCTCTACCAATAAAATATATGAACTAAAATTTATACTTCATTCACTTTGCTTTATGGATGTCACAGTGCATGTAGACTACGAATAAATTCCATAACATTTGAATGATGCTCTGGTCAGTGACATGATAATGGTTACCCAGTAGGTAATGGCAAATTTTATATATTAAAGTAGCCTGAAATATTTACATATTATTATTACTATTACTATTATGTCAAAAGCACCAAGGCATGCTGGAATGGATTTATGGAAGAATGGACAAGATCATGTCAAAGGTTACAGGTATACAAAACTGGCACAAAAAAAGATTTAATTACAAGAGGGAACTGAAGGTAGAAATAAGTTCTTGTTTGAAATCCAAGATATCGGGATTATCGCGTTTGTCGCTGAGAATAAATTATTAACATTTTTGATGGAGCAAACGCGGTAATTCGATTTTTGGATCTCAGCCAAGACTTGTACGCCGCTTTCTACCTTCATTCGCAATTTCTAAAAATTAATGATTAACTAGTACAAAAAATTGAGGGTGGGAAAGTGCCCAAATGGAGAGACTAAAAACGTGATCTACGCTTCCTCACCCTATAAGTAGCAGAGCTTCCAGCAACAGTGGTGCAACTGGTAGCTGCTGTCTCACAGCACCAGGGTTACGGGCTCAATCTTGACCTCGGGTGCTGTGTGTAGTTTGCATGTTCTCCCCATGGCTGCATGGGTTGCCTCCGGGTGCTCTGATGTCCTCCCACACTCCAAAGACGTGTGGGTTTTTTAGGTTATTAATTGGCCTATTTGATACCCAGAAACGAAAGCTTAGTTATCAGTTAGATTTTGATTCAGTACTTCAATGCTAAATGCAGAAGACAATCACAGGCTTTAAAAAACAAATTCAAATCCAAAACAAATCTTGCCATGATACAAGGAAAGTCACATTGCTTACCTTTTTCTCTTCTTCAGGCAGATCTTTTTCCAATTCTCGCAAATATTCTTCATCAAATTCAAGCTTGTTGGTTTCGTTTATTTCAGAATCACTCTCTTGTTCCCCATTTGTCTCATCTTCTTCCACGTCTGCAAATCCATCAGTCTCAAGTGATTCTTTGCATTCAAAGAAATGTTCTTCTGCTAACTCTTGATCATTAGCACTATTATCTAATTGTGGCTTCTCAACATTACCATCGGCTCCCGAAACATCACTATCCACCGTGGATAGCCTGCACGAAGTTGTTTTGCAACTTACTTGGTCAGCAAATACATTCTGCTTCTCTGTCTCATCAACTGAAATGTTTAAACAAGTCCCCAATTTTTCAAGAATCTTTCTCTCTTCTGATTCTCTATCCATTTGCAAGTCAAATTTCTTAAATCAGAAAGGAAAACGAAGGTCACAATAACCAATTATATTGCTCAATAACATATTCAATGTAGCTCTGAACCTGAAAGGTATAATAATTGAAAATGTAACTACACTCAAATAATAGAAACATTCTTGAAACTGTTCACAATATCATTTCTCAACAAGCAAAAAAAACATTTCAACAGCAAGTGAATCTTTCTTTCTGTTAACTCATACTCTCCTATAATTGTTGAAATACACAGAAATCATTTTTGAAAAAGTCAGTTTTGCAGGGGTGCATATAGATATCAACTTTTGTTCAAGAGCTATTAAAAGGTCATGTTTTATAATGTGCATTAAACCAAGTTATCATCTGCTAGCACAGGTCTGTGATGGCATCATGTCAGAGTATATTATTTAAAGAAGTAATAGCTAAAACCTATCTCCCAAATGAAATTATTAAACAGATCCAATCAACATTGCATTACTGGTAGCACAATTTAGGAAGACGTGTTAAATGCACTGACACCCTGACTACACTTTAAATTGTAACGTTTTTGAATGAAGCCTACAAGAGATGTAAAAACTATTACTGAAAATATTTTGAGAAGATTCCATTTATCTTTCTATTTTATGATTGCACAATGCTGAAACACTCCACAGAGTCTCACTCCAGTTGCTGCTTCACCAGCCAAGTAGTTTCACTTTCCTTATTCGTTTCAGATTTCCAGCATCTACAAGATTTTGATTCTACTGGGCGTTAAATTTGCTGCCATAAACTAATAGTCCCAAACAACAATATGGTAACTTGTAAACAAAAATCGATCACGCACTTGTGAGGTCGTCACTGTACAGAGGTTACAAAAGTGTAGCGGTTCATTTCACTATATTTCGTGCCCCGCCTGGTAAACTGGCATTTGTTCCCAGGCCTAATCCAAATCACTGTGTTTGGACTGTTATTCTAGGGAAGCATCCAGGAAGAATCGAGACTTCTGTTGCTGTCAGCTTTAAATGTTAAAGGAGACCCACGACCCTGTTGGGAGAAGTGGAGACAATCCAGCCGAGACTACGAGATAAAAATAGAAGATTCTGGAACTGCGCTGCAGTTTCGGGCGGGGGTCGAGGTAGTGTTCAAGCCAGGGGTTATGAGCTGCCGGAGGTAGACACAAAATGCTGGAGTAACTCAGAGGGATAGGCAGCATCTCTGGAGAGAAGGAAGGGGTGACGTTCCAGGTCGAGACCCTTCTTCAGAGTTCCCGGCCCGGTTGTGAAGGGAAAACACCGAGACTGACCACACTTGTCATGCGGGGGCCGCCTGTCACCACCGCGTCCAGTCGTAGGCGACATTCCCCCCCAGAGGCCTGAACCAAACGGTCAAGGTGCCGGAACGCAGCGAGCGCCACAGTCGCCCTGAGCCCCCAACAGCCGCTCACCACAACTCACCACAACTCACCTGCTCCTTCACCCCCGAATCCTCCCAGTGATTGCGCACAAACCGCTCGACGGAAATCCTCCCTTCGCTTCCGCTCGACGCAAAAAGCTGTCGCATGCCGGGAATTGCAGTTCCTGACCCTTCACCAGGATCCAGAACCACAACGAAGACAGATATTACTCGTCACAGTATTTAGGCAGTAATATCACTGCCTTACCTTTAAGGTAGAATCTGTGCTTCCGAAGGTTTACGCGGGAGCGCTGAGTCTCGGGTCTATTGTCTGCAAACCGTTGTAAATTGGCAGTGGAAGGAATGCTGGAGGCAGCATCTGTGGAGAAAAGGCATGGGTCGAGACCCTTCTTCAGACTGAGGGGCCGGGGAATCTAGAGATCAAAGCAGACAATGGTTAGAAATGTAGAATGGTTCATTGTTAGCTGAGGGGAAGGTGACGAGGCATACAATCGGTAACATTAATCAGAAGGACAACGAAACTAGTCGGCGAACTAGGGTGGGAGAAGGACGAAGAGAAAGGGGAAGCAAGGATTACAACAAATGCAAAAAGCTATAAACTATCCACTATAGGTAGCAATGTTACAAAATTTTGAGATTTAAAAAATCAAGTCTGCAATTTATCCCATCAGATAAGGCATAACAATAAGTTTAATTTGACACCTAATTCACTTTCATATCTCAAGTAATAAAAAAGTTATGGCCATTTTCATACTCGGAAATTAGCATCTTGTTCCCTATAGGGTGATTTCACTAAAGGTCACTGGAGCGTAGATCCGCACCCACGTGACCAAAATTCTCAAGTGGAGGACACTCGAGGGTTCGGTACATGTTAGTGGATGGGAAAAAACGCATTTTCCCACCCGTTAAAAACATAGAAAACGGCGAGGTTGTGAGCTGCAATTTACTGTGCCAGTCGGGGTGACCGTGAGGCACAGCTACCTAGGTTTACAGGGAAAAAAAAAGATAGCAAGTAAGGTAAATTCAAGAGGGAACTGAAGGTGCCAAACCGGCGGAAATGAACAGCCGACATTTGCCGTGGATATTTACAGGTCCAAAATATCGGGAATTATCGCGTTTGCTCGCTGAATTTCATCAAAAGTAAGGCATTATTAACTTATCTACGCTCCAGTGACCTTTAGTGAAATCACCCTATTGATTTTCTATGGACATAACAAAAAAGCTGTGATCGTGGACAGTCAAAAGCACATAACCTTCTTAAAAATTAAGAGAACTGAATGAAATGTTCAGTTATCATAGATTGAACCATTCTGAAACAAATATAAAATAATCTAACTTGGATGACCTGAAATTAAAGCATATAATTAGATAGTTACCCAATTGTAGCTAATTTCAAACTTCAATTTACTAGATCTAAACATCTATCCATTTCTTAATAAATGATTAACATTTTTAAATAGCCCAAGTGTCCAAATAATATTCACAAATAATTCACAATAAAACATGATTTTTAAATCTCATTTACATCAATTTATAGGCCAAATGGAAGGAATTTAGTGTTCAATTGCTGTAAATTAAAGTCAATTTAAATCGGCTTTCTAGTGGGTTCCTGTGAACGCGCTGGTTTAGAACGTTCACATTGCGCTGGATTTGTGCCCTCAAATGCCCAGAAAAATACTGCGGGATATAAAGAGCCCAAAATGAGCTACTCGCTATAGAAAACTTTATATACACGGTTATATACATGCTCCATTTAATGTAAAAATAAGGTACATGCCTTTAATTGTTTGCTTTATAAAACCCTGGGGCTGCGAGAGGTTGCGAGTTCAGAGAGTGATTTTTAAACTACTCTAACTATTTTACAAGGCCATAAAAACTAATAATACCTTTTGCGACGGGGTCTTTCAGCGATTTTCCGTTAATGATTTACTAGGCTGAACATTTTCGATTGCAACAGCCTAGTAAAAATCGCGTTTTAAACCCGCCCCCTCTAAACAGCGCCAAAATCACACACACGGCCTGAGGCAGATTCTCAGCCACGATTCAGGTAGGTTTTGTAACATACCTACTATAGGGAATTATGGCGTTTGCTCGCTGAATTTCATCAAAAGTAAGTCATTATTATGTCTTACTTTTGATGAAATTCAGTGAGCAAAAGCGATAATTCCCGATATTTTGGACCTTTAAATCTCCACGGCAAATGTCCGCTGTTCACTTCCGCTGGATTGGTACCTTCAGCTCCCTCTTTAATTTACCTTAGTTTCTATCTTTTTTTTTACTGTAAATCTTGGTAGCTGTGCCTCACGGTCACCCCGACTGGCACAATAAATTGCAGATCAAAACCTGGCCGTTTTCTATGTTTTTAACGGGTGGGAAAGTGCGTGTTTTCCCATCCACTAACATGTACCGGATGTCTAGCATGTCCTCCACTTGAGATTTTCGGTCACGTGGGTGCGGATCTATGCTCCAGTGACCTTTCGTGAAATCACCCTATACAAAAGCCATTGACTTTCAATTGAGAGGGATTGTGGAGAATCCTCAAATTTGGTTTCCTTCAGAAATTTGTCTCCGTTTTATGCTACATAATAATTTCACTCAATCCTAAACCAGAGTGGGCACAAGCAAGACAGTGTCATCACTCTAACCCTCTTCTCAATCGTTATTTCCCCCGCAATTTCCTCACATTCGAATTCCCCTATTGGATTGATGTTAATGTACAGGAAAATGAGAAATCTTTCAACTTTCTTTTCCTCCAAACTAGAATAGGAGACATTCCAACCCCAGTCATAAAGACAGCTATTTTGTTTCTGTACCCGCAGAGGCCATACTCCAAAGCACTGTCGACTCATTTTACTAAATGTACGAGAGAAGAGACTGCATACTAGACATCCACAAAATAAAAAATGTCCTCCACCACTCTATCCATGTTGCATAATGCAATTTCTTATAATCAAAGTCCAAAAAGAGACTGCTGTAGCGGCGCCTGCTAGCGCACGCAGATATCGAACCCGGCGTTCGGAAGCCGCAGTCAAGTGACTCGGGAGGGGCTGCTGTTTTCGCGCGTTTTTTCCTTTGCGTGCGTTAGTTCAGCGCTGACCACTGATGTGGGCAGACGTGTCTGATTAACCTGTATGCTGCAACTTGAGCTTTCGAATAAAGTTTTGTTGAAAACTCCAGTAGTCGTTTCTCAGATTGCTAAACTGCTCAGCAGCTACCTCTCAAAATGGGGACAAGAGAATAGAATCATCCATATACTCCACGCAAACAACATGCAATTGAGCATATTCAATGCAATTTGCAATACACCCGCAGAGGAAGTAACTTCCTCTGTAATGAGAGACTTAATCAAATGCAAAAAGTGACATGCTATCAACAGGTTGGTAGAGTTACCAATTTTCATCTGTCTTTGTGGCATTTGGTTGTTAGAGAAAAAAGATTAAAACCAATGACATGGCTCAAACTTATTAGTCTATGGGCAGCAGTGTTCCCTTCCTTTCTTTAATCTTCTGAGACCTGGGCTACCTATCTCAACAATTGAAAAACATTATTTCTGCGAAATCTTATAAATTCACAAAAAGGGTAAGCAAACTATCTCAGGCCGACATCTCTAATTTTAAGGCCCTAGGTCCATGGAATTGGTTCCATTGGGCACTTCACATTGTTTGCATATCCAAACTTAGATTACAAATGCAGGTACTCGATTCTGATCTCTGTTATGGGAAGATATTGCCAAGAGTACAAACAAAAGATTCAAGGATGTGCTCAAAGCCTCCTTTAAGAAACATAGGATCCCAACTGACTTATGGAAATCTCTGGCTCATGACCACACACAGAAGGGATATCTGGGAGGAAAAAAGGTGGCTGGGAGAAATAACTTTCCATGGAAGTAAATGTCACAATTGTTGTTCAGTCAAGATGCAACGACACTGATGGAGTTTGATGAAACACGTCAGAAGAGTAGTGTGCAGTTTGGGTCATCAAGGAAGAGAATTGAATAATGATTTTTCTCATCTCAGAGAAAACTTGCAGAGTTCAGTCAACGTATGCAGAGACTGAAAGCATGAGAATGTAGTGGGATTTCACTAAATTATTTGAAAAAGTGATATTCCTTGACATAAAATTATGAGGGAAGGTGGGAATTATGACACTTCTATGTTTCTGAAATTATATGTTCTAGAAGTTATTGAAAATCAAGGGCCTTGCAATTGAACACTTTTGAGAACACAGTTGTGAATCTGTAGAATTCTTTGCCACTGAAGGCAGTGGAGGCCAATTCACTAGATATTTTCAAGAGAGAGTTATATATAGCTCTTAAGGGCTAACGGAATAAAGGGATATGGGGAAAATGCAGGAACGGGGTACTGATTTTGGATCAGCCATGATCATATTGAATGGCTCGAATGGCTGAATGGCTGAATGGCCTACTGCTGCACCTATTTTCTATCTTTCGATGTTTCCTTGACATTAAATTATGTGCTGGGAATGATGACACTTCTGTGTTTCTGAAATTATATGTTCGAGAAATTGAAAATCTAAGTCCTTTCAATTGACCACTTTTGCAAATAGTTTACACCTTCATCTGTTCAACATTTTCCAAGAACAAAAAGATTACCCATGGGCAATGGTAGCTCGAAAAAGGAACAATAATTGCCCGCAGCATAATCTCAAAAACCTTATTTCAGGCCTTCTTTAACCTCCTCCTCTCCACCACAGCATGTGCTCATATCTCCGTGGAAAACAACATTGAATAGAGACTTCTGCAACAGCTGCTGATGGGCTGCAGTGAGCAGGTTCCTGAGGATAGATTGAAAATTAGTGAATCTTACAAGCTGTGGGGAAAAACTTAACATTCTATTCATTGTCACTGTTATTGGGAACGCTAGAACTTTGGGATGTGGGTTAGGAGGTTTTCTCAACAACAAATAAGATGTAGTTCATCTTGAAACATCTTAATGCTTTATAACTTTATAGTTTAACATTTCAAAAAATCTTATTTTGTGCAAAATCCCAGCCAGAGAGCCAGCAATTTTGTCAACGGATGAGTGCTAATGCTATTCGATGCCATCACAAGAAGTTCAGTCACCATTTAAACTGCCTTCTCATTAGTTTAGTTTCATCCTTACCAGAAGAGAGATTTTTTGATGATGTCATTAAGGTTGAAGTCCTTTTGTTGGCAATGGTTGAAACATCTGGCATCACAGCATTGATATGCCATTGAGTTCATTCTTGTACCTCTGTTAGATCATAAATGACAAGTAATAAATCATTTGACAACATGGTACAAACACACCGAGCAAACTAATTTCAGTTTGAAGTGCATGTCAATTTCACATTTATGTTTTAAATGTTTCTTTGTTTGAGTTCAAAGATCTGTTTTGGTTTTATTAATTTATATTCTCACAAAGTATTAACTTGGAAATCCAATTGTGACACGAGTCTAACGTGTACAAAAATTAAGCTACTGTATATTACATAATCTTAAATATTGCATGTGGAAACATCAAAACTCATGAAAGTTAGCAGCTGCTTCAAAGAGGTGAGAGCAGAAAGTCCAGTTCAATCATCCCTCACCTGTGAGAACCACAACATTTTCTGACCAACAAAAATATATTTTCCTTCACACCCCATTATCCTACGATATGAAAGGAAGATTGAAAAATACGCACACAAATTCTATGGTGTTTCAGTGCTCCAGGGCAGTTGAAATTAATCAGGTACTATGGTTGTTGAGTAAATTTGACTGAATTGTCAATGCAGAAAACTTCCTCGAATTTGTATCTAATCTTTGTGAGATGGCAGTTCTCATTCAGCGTGGATTCAATGGTATGGGTGTTTAGGACTCCTCTATTGAACAAGGCAGATATTCCAGGACTCTCGCCTTAAATTGTTAGTAAGCAATATCTGAGAGAAGTGCACAAGAAACTAGTGCTTTAGCCAAAGATGGATCACGCACAAATGCGATGCTTTCCCCAGTCAATCAAGAAAGCATAGTAACACTCATGTCAAGCTTCCCGGTGGCTCAGCACTTCAACTCCCCCTCCCATTGCGAATCCGACCTTTCTGTCCTGGGCCTCATCCATGGCCAGAGGGAGGACCACCGTAAATTGGAGGAGCAGCACCTCATATTTCGCTTGGGCAGTTTGCACCCCAGAGGTATGAACATTGACTTCTCTAATTTCAGGTAGTCCCTACTTTCTCCTCCCAATCTCAGCTCTCCCTCAGCCCACTGGCTCCACCTCTTCCTTTCTTCTTCCCGCCTCCCCACCCTCGCATCAGTCTGAAGAAGGGTTTCGACCCGAAACATTGCCAATTTCCTTCGCTCCATAGATGCTGCCTCACCAGCTGAGTTTCTCCAGCATTTTTGTCTACCTTAAAAATACTGTATGTGTTTGTGACAAGTAATGGAAGGAAGCATGTGCCGGTACAACAGTAAGTTGACAGTAAGTGAGTAACAGTAAGTTGGTGCAGATTCAGGCTATGGAACACAAATGAAATGAAGGAAGAAATAAGTGTGTAGGAATATTGCAAATCTAATGCCATTTCACTTACAGCTATTTGGAGTTCCAATACTCACAAAGAATAATGGGCAATAATGGAAAGATTTTGGTATGTGAACCACCATTGTGAAGAGTTTCATGAGCCGATATAGATCATAAGAAGGTTATAAAAAAAACAAACGTTCAACACCTGGAATTTCCAATATTTAGCTTTAAAAAAAAACAACTTTATTCAGTTATTTATCAATCTGTTTGTTTATTTATTTATTTATTTATTTATTTGTTCTTTTAATTTTATTGAGCCATCAAAAATTAGGTACAGATTATGTTGCCATTAAAAGAGGCTCATCAGCAGTTCAATGGAACCCCGAAACCTCCACATATCTACATTTGGTTGTATTTTTTCTGGTGAGGTTTGCAATTAAGGCTGTGCAATCCCTACCAGTCGCCAGATTTCTTTTCCGTATTGCATGTGCCAAGTCTTGAGATTCCGCTGCGTAAATAAACTTGTTACCATCCACACAGCATTTACCAAAATCAAGTCCAACAGAAACTTCCATATAGTCGACTTAAATATAATTTTACTTCGGAGTCACGTGAGTGACTACGTGAAGACCCCGCCAGTACGCATGCGTGTCATATCGTCTATCGCATTGCGTGATGACTGGCAGGATGGACGTGATTCTCCTGCCAGCAACAGACCTGAGGTAAGTTTTTAAAAAACTTTTTCAGGTTTTTCATCTTCTTGCAGGAACCTCCACTTAGAGGTCCTGCTAAAAGTCCGGGGCAAAGTCGGGACTAGGGGGAACCCCAGTCACGAACTTCCAGGGAACCTCGGTCACGGGAATGCCTGCCCACGGACCAAGTCGCTCGGGAGACCACAAATGCGGGTAGCGAGTGGAGGTGGATTCGCCTTTCGAGCCGCTGGTGGTGGAGCCAGCAGCTTCATATAGGTGGAGAACCCGCTCGGGAGACCGCAGAACGCGGGGAGCGGGCGGCGGTGGATTCGCCTACCGAGCGCTGGCGGTGGAACCAGCGGCTTCATATTGGTGCCGGGGGGGGAAACCCCGACTGGAGAACATCGCGGAAAAGCCCTGCTATAGGGACCGCGGAGGTAAAGCTCGGGGGAGAAATACCCGACAATGGAAGCCTTTCAACAAGGACCACAGAGGGAACCCCAGCTGCAACAACTAAGACCAGGAGACCAGGCTCGGGAGGAGTGTTGCCCCTGCAGCAGAAGGTTCAAAACAGGCCATGCAGGTAAAATCCTAACTCAAAGGTTGTTTTGTGTTATTTTATGAGAATGTTACAGGAATGGACCGCATCCAGACTGACTGAGGAGGACCGCGGAATTGCGGGCAGTCAGCAGTGGTAGGCTGCACCTGGATCGTTATTGATCAGCAGTCTCCGACCTGGCACCTGCACAGTCGGAATCGACGCCACAGATTGGCGGGAAGGCCAAGCAGAAGTCGGACAGGCCCGAAGACTCGGACGAGTCGGGCTGTGAAGACTCACCGCCGGCGGGAGTGACTATGATCGCATATCCCGCATGGAGCGGTTGATGGAGCTGATGCTCCAATGTGACATGGAGTTCTAGTCACCATAGGGGTCCTAGGACGCCCATGGCAGCACCTTATCGAGGGCTGCATAATGCATCTCCCTCGACAGAGGGGAGCATTAGGAATCACTTCTGGGCTGACTCTGAAGACAGTGGTTTGGCTGCAGATACCACAAGTGTGCTTGGGGTGCAGGAACAACACAACAAGCAGTAGGAGAAAGCTGTGAATAACAAATACCAAATACCCAGCACCAGGGAACTGTATTTCGCTCAGTGTCCCTGCAGTAAACAGCTATCAGGGGGATACTGCCATTTGGGCAACCTGATGAAACAAGTCAAGAAGCTCGACAAGGACCGTTGGGCTCATGAAGGCCACATCATCACTCAAGACCTCACATCTCCAGCAGCAGCACCCCTACGCATCCACAAGCAAACCACGATACACTGAAGCTGGTGAAAGCTTGAAGGCCGTACAACCAGGACAAAGGTCTTTTTAGGCCACAGCCCAGAACGGCCTTCCCGGAAGATGCGCCAACCCCGTATTCGAGCTCCTCTATCTCCCAGGAGCAGAAGTGAAAAATCATGCACACATGGTTGAGGCAGCTCCTGGGTCGGGTTGCATAAGTCCTCCCATTCGGATGTGGAAGGAAGAAGCTGATTGAGGCAACTCCTGGAAGTTCCCCATCCGGCGTTGTGAGGTAGGGAGCCACATCATGATGTCTCCTGTCACGGATACGTTGGTAATATTAACACTGGTTTGAATATTTACACTAGTTTGGGATAACATAGGATTAGTTTATACTGCACAACAGGTATGGTTGGAGTAGCCTTTCAAGGCAAGCTCACAATTATGGAGATGTGGACTGATCATTGTCAACAGCCTCAAACCGCAAGTGCAGTATAGACATTTCTGAGTAACTTCCATGTGATAATTTCCTCTCACAGGGTTCAGAGATAATTGAAATTTAACTGGATGAGGCAATGAGACACTCAGTGGCGTTGCAAAATGAGCTAACTTCAGTTTCCAGATTATTTACCAAATCACTACAATCAGTGCTTTGACTGCACAGAGCTAACAAATAAGTGTTATGGCCAATCTGGATGATATTGAACATACTGAATTTTACTAAATTAGCCTATCAGCCACATAGCTATATTTGATAAATTGGGGTTCTAACCCGTTCAGTTAAATTTAAATCAAGCTGATACCAACTGAAACTATTGATTATTGGAATACAATCAATCCATTTATTTGTCTGGGATTCGGCTCTGTGACAAAAGATTAGACATCTGCTATTCGCAGCTGAAACTATCAAAGTCACAATGGTGGACGAACAGTATTCCGCGTTGCTCCACTAAACCTCTCATCCGTAAATCTTCAGTCATTCACAAACTGATGCTATTGCACAAAGATGAGGAATTTACTAATACCATCTCTAGTTACGGAGGCAGATGGGATTAGCACGAGTTATCAATTGTTCAGTCATGGTATCAACTGCCAATGGACACCAGTTGCGTTCTGTGCATTAAAGGGTGTGTGAATATGCATAATCTGCATGCACAAGTCCTAGGTGATACACTTTGGTGGTGGAATATGTTAATCACTAAGTTACAATCAAATCAAAGTATCCGGTGATAGTTTTACCTAACCGCATTTAGCACTGATGTATTATCATGCAAATCAATGACAACACAGAATTAATGTGTGATCACAAGGTATTTAATGACATTGTGAATCGATGGAACACTAATGATCGAGATGCTTGCATCCAGGCTCAATCACCAGTAGTAAAAATACGAGGCATATCAGTGACGAAGGGTGCATTCTCGCTACACGTGAGGAATGGTCTTTTATGTCTTCCTCCATTTGGCCTCATAGGACGGGTCATGCAAAATTCCCGCTTCCGGCTTTTCATAGTGCCTGCCTGGGTGATTTACCCATGGTTCCCGCTAATGTGGGGAATGAGCATAAAACCTTACATAGTTATTTCTGGCACAAAGATGCTGGTTCAGTTGTGATGTTGAAACCATCCTCTGCATGATATAATCAATTCATTGACTTACAGACTCTGAGAGACCGTTCCTGCGGCTCGGGTTGTCAAACCTAAAGATTGGGAGTGCTCACGGCAGATTGCAGGAATAGCATCAAATAGCAGCATTCCTCATAGGAGATGGGAAGTATTGTTTATGCTTCTTTACGTTTATCTCGGCACGGACGACTAACATCTTGAAATTCAGTCTTATGGGATTATAACATTAAGTTAATATTCCATTTACTGTGCCTGAAGTACCTCATCATTTAGCTGCAGTGAACATAAACCACTCTGTCCGGTCTCACCCTCTGATATCTAGATTATTAAGGGTATCATCAACTTATAAATCCTCCCAGGTCTAGGGACGCAGAGATATGGGTTGTTAACTTTGTGCTACGTCACTTCGCCGATGGGCACCAGCAACATCCCTGTCCTTGGTCAAACTCACTTACTAGTGGTTATGCCATGGTGCTGAGTACAGCGCTATGGGTTCAGTCATTGCTGCACTGGATATGATGATCATATCTGTGGGCTATAATAAACATGTTTTGTTCATGATTAGTCAAGCAGAGTAGACAGGGACATAAGACCAAACTAGATGTTGCATATCCCATGGACCTTGGGTCGCGTGTAATCACGCATCTACACCAGTATGTCAAGGTCCTTAAGGGTCTTATAGACTCTGACTAGCTATATTGTTAGTTACATAAACCTCGTTAGAAGGAATCACTACAAACCTTCTCCAGAGGATTAAATGGGTCTGGCATATACTGGAGTGAACATTGACATTTTGAGTCTCACTCCACCAGGACCGCTATACCTCAGCAGCAGGGTTATAGTCCACATCCTAGCAGCTGCAGGATGGTCAAACTATTGATCTGTCCAAATATTCAGATCAAACTCATTGCCAGATTGGGGGTATTTGCCAACTCTATGTTAGGTATGTTTCCTCCCGGTTGAGGGAGGTTATTATTGCACTATTGTTCATTAATAGCATCAACATGTCTATATCAATGTCATGTCTGAATGCAATATTAATGTTCACTCATCATTGGCCTACTGATGCAGTGTATGACGCCTGAACTCGTTTTCCACGGCATGAAATCACAGAGCTTTAAAATCTTCACTTAGTCACTCACATGACTCCGAAGTAAAATAGTAAGATTAAACGAGAACTTACCAGTTTGAAGTTTGATCTTTATTTTATGAGGAGTAACGTTGAGGGATTACGTGCCCTCCGCTCCCAGCCCTCTATCATAAAGGTCAACTGGTATTATGGTTCTCTTATCTTACTATGTTCAGTTCAATAACTGTTGTCTGTGATTTCACACCGCTGCTTTGAAGATTGACACGCATGCGTACTGGCGGGGTCTTCACGTAATCCCTCAACGTTACTCCTCATAAAATAAAGATCAAACTTCAAACTGGTAAGTTCTCGTTTAATCTTACTATTTTACATGACCAGTGAAAGCAAAGTGCAAATTACAAGACCACAGCCACAACAACGTCTTGGAGAAGTTCTCAATTATTTCCACAAATTTAGGGAAGAGCTCTATGAATATTTGCCTCATAACTATTTGTAGAGCTGTTGTGTTATTTATTTTGTTGCTTTAGCATTTACACAGTAATCCAGAAAGCTACTGCAAATCAATTTCCTGACATTGCTACCTCTTCCCTTTGAATAGGATCATTGGAGCACCTGTACCTTGTTGCAGGTGGCTGACTGCTAGTGTGGTTTCCAAAATGACAAACAGAAGATCTTTAAATAAGGTACTTCTTAATTTGTTTTTGAAAATTAGCTTTTAGTGTTAGTTATTCGTGCAATGTGCACAGAATTGACACAGACTACCCTTAGAAACAATAAATATATTGGAAAAGTTTAAAGGCACCAGTGATCCATATGGGTGATGTCCTTTATATTGTTTCTCTGCTTCTGTGTGGGTAGATAATAATCCTGTTTTACCTTCTAGAAAACGTAGCTATGAATGTACAATTGTCATAAGTGGAGATTCATTTGCAGACAACAAATTTTGGATAAAATGTCAATTGTTTAGAAATGGATGGATTTATTTAGGGCAACAAACCATTTTTCTTAAAAAACATATAATTCATAATATAGGATATTTTTGGTAAAGGCAGTTAATTAGATTGGATTGAATTTCAGGACATGCCTGTTAAAAAAAAAACAGGTATCTGATTAAGAGTGTAGCTTCAGTTCGAGTTGGAGGAGGGACATGAAATATGAATTAGAATAAACTGGTGTTCCTTAAACTAAAGAAGGGTTGGACATGCAGACATACAGTATGTACTCTAGTAAAAGTGGGTCGTTAACTTTTATCGTTTGTGTATGTAAATAATTTGTACAGAAACTATAAATGTCAAAATTATCCTTCAAAATAAAATGTTTCGCAAACAGTTGAAGGATACGTCAAAGTAAATGTTTGAAATAATACATTTCAAATAAAAACATGAGGAATAGAAATATTAATTGAAAAGCGGTCATGGATAAGAACAATATCTTCAGAGTTCGCATGCAGAAACATAATGACAGACACATCCACTATGTTTTAAGCTTTATTATTAAGGTTAAAAGTAAACGAGTAAATCAAATAATTTTACATTGGTACAATTGGTCGGGCCATAGTTATAATGTGTGAAGTTTCATGCAATCTTTATAAATAGGAGATTAAAGCCAAAGAATGTAGATTCCACAGAATAGGTATAGGGAAATGCTTTTGTGATGCAAGATATGAGTTACTCAAATTGTTAACACCAATAAAATGAAGAAATTAGTTGTTTGTGATCAACTTTCTGACCACATCAATTTGGCCCCATCCTATGGGTTATCGTCCTTAATTTTGCCCAAGTTGCAGTGGAAGGACAACTATGCTTGACTTATCAAACATTCAGGTTTGAAATTAAATTCTGGAGAGTTTAGGTTAATCACCTGAAAGGTCCAAAAAGCAAAGACAAATAGAAAAAACATCATCCAATTATTTGAACAATGTTTAGGAAGGCAACCTGAATGAGTGGGACTATTACATTTGGGAAGTCATGTAATGAAACATCCTAGAACAAGTCCAATTGGTGTTAGCAACCCTAATTAAAAGCCTGCAGTTTCTTCACCTTGAATCTCAATGAACACTGTAGAATTAACAAAAGATTGTGCTTGTGAATATTTTTTAACAAATGAAAAGATCCTCCCTTGTCTGGATTGTTGCGATTCATTGCCTTTAGAAATCAGAATACAGAATAATGGATTCTTTTTTCCCTACACCCTATAGCACAGCCTGTTCCTTTAACTAATTGAAAATCATGTACTGAGGAGCAAAGAAACAAAGAGGTTGGGGAGGGAGGTTGTTATTGTTGGTGCACATGGAGGAGTGCAGCAGAAAAAAGGGTGTGTGTATGACTCAAACAGTTCCGCTATGTGCAATGAGTTTATTTTGGCAGCTGGGGAACAAGGGTGAGTAATAGGAGTCACGAACCCTGATATCAATCCCTATCATGGACTTACATAGCTCATTCATTCTGGCCTGGTTTCAATGTGTATATAAAAAATATAATAAATTCTTTTTTTTTAAACTGTCAAATAACTTTGTTTAATTAACTCTCACTGTTCCATCTTCTCTTCAACACTTTGATGGGAACATAGCAGTTTCAAACTAAACCTTTTTTCACAATGACTTCACAGTAAAGTTTGGTGGTCAGAGACCATCACAATCTCCCATCAGTGCTCCATGATCATCATAGCTGAGAATGTCTTCTCCCAATTACTTTCCAGGACACAAGAGTTCATGTTCAATTATTTGGAAAGTATGGAGAATCTGGGATTTGGTTATTTTTTTGCTTGGAAAATGTTGCATGGGAAGAGATATAGAAGAAAAGAACTTTAAGATGAAGTGATATTCTGATAGCAGAAAAGGGGAAGTGCATTCCACTGGGAAGTGAAAAAAGATGCCTTAAAAAAGTAAGCTTATTAAAAATACAACAGTATCTGAAATGTGTAGGAAGGAACTGCAGATGCTGGTTTACACTGAAGATATACATAACATGCTGGAGCAAATCAGCAGGACAGGCAGCATCCCTGGAGAGATGGAATGTTTTGGGTTGAGACCCTACCCCAATATCTGAAATGCATTGTTTGAAAACAATGCCAATTAACATTTTGAAGGGAAACTAGATGCATAATAAACAAAAAGGTAGTGGACCTGACTAGATAATCCTTCCCTAGTGCTACCACAGTCAAATTAGATAGAAAAATATTCTATTTAATTCCATTTAAGATTTCAAAGTGGAAGTGACCAGAGCAATTCCTCAAATACCCACTTAAGACTGGTCACAAAATTAAACAAATGACGAGAAATGTTACATGGCAAGGATTTGGAATGCTTTGCTATGGGGAATAATTAAATAGAGCTATCTGAAGCAGACCAAAATGCAAATACTACACTATACCATCATTACAACCACATAGTTCCAAGTCACATTAGCAAAGATTCCAATATAGACATGATTGGTCAAATAGCCACCTACTATGTTTTTAAAATTCTGCACCTCAATTTGGAGTGAAATAAATATTTCCAAACTCCCCTCTGCACAAATGGTGGCGAGTTCCCGGAATGCCCTGCTGGGGGTGGTGGTAGAGGCAGATATGATAGTAGCATAGAGTTACTTTTGAATAGGTACATGAATGTGCAGGGAATGGAGGGATATGGATTATGTGCAGGAAGATAAGAATTGGTC
The DNA here is from genome assembly GCF_028641065.1 of Leucoraja erinaceus. Taxonomy (NCBI): domain Eukaryota; kingdom Metazoa; phylum Chordata; class Chondrichthyes; order Rajiformes; family Rajidae; genus Leucoraja; species Leucoraja erinaceus. The sequence goes on along the minus strand of NC_073387.1, from coordinate 29,139,832 downwards.
TTGGCATCATGTTCGGCACAGTCATTGTGGGTTGAAGGGCCCCATTCTTGTGCTGTAGTATTCTATACATCGAGATTGTGCTGATCTTTGATCAGTAGCCCAAAAGATTGTTACATCCTGAATAAAATACATAAATTGACCAAATTAAGATGACAATATAAAAAATTCAATTTTAAACTCAGGCAATGATACATGTAATAACATGTTGCCATCTTCCACAATGCTCTGACACACCCTCAAGATTATAGCATCTGTAGTCTCTTGTGTTTCCTCTATCTGGTTACTTTAGTGTGCAGGTATGCGAGAAATAGTGGAGCTTAAAAGAATTCTGTTTGCAACCAAGGAGAAATATTTATTCTTGTATTTATTTCTTTAAAATAAGCAAGCCTTTAAACGGACAAGAAACATGACTGCATTAAATATAAACATGTATTTGCAATAAATTGAAAACACAAAACAGCAAATTCTTGCTTTGCCTTCAACTTACCAATAATTACAGAATGAAAGACAAAACCTTAGATTTGGCTATTACATATTAAAATAATGCAAACCAGATCACTATAAGGCCACAAACAACTTTCCCAAAATGCTTCACCAGCCATTAAAACATCTCACAAATTGCATTTTCAATAGTTAAACTATACCGTTCTTTATTCAAATCAATTCAATTATTAATTAAACCAAATGCATTTGATTAATGCATTTGGTTTGACCAAAATCATTACTGACAGGATTTATGCTGCAATGTTAATAAATGGCTGCCAATTATACAATCATCTTGCTTTCCACTTCATTTTCATCCCATCTTTTACTTTTGAGATGTCAATGCGCTTTAATGTGAAAGTGTAGCAAGTTGTGAATTAGGCCTGACGGCATTTGACAAATTGTTATTTTGGTAATCTTTGGTGAATATCGTGCAATCAAGTATCAAACCAAAAGCTCGCCGGAAAGATTTATTAAATAAAGCATATAACAGAGGGTTAAGGGCAGAATTAACATAACCCAGCCACACAAAAACGTCAAGAACAATATGATGCACCTGATATCCAAGTAAAGCGTTAGCAATGTTTGCAGTGAAAAAGGGTAACCAGCAGAACAGGAAACAGCCAATGATGATACCAAGAGTTTTAGCAGCTTTCCTTTCCTTCTTCGTGGAAGTACTGTGGTGAAATCTTGTGGCGTCCATTTCGTGGGATCCATTTTCCATGGTGTATATCTGTCTGGCTTGGATCCTGGCAACTTGGAAAATTTTGCCATATGCAGCCAACATCACCAACATTGGAAGATAGGAGGAGATCACTGAGGCACAGAGAGCGTAAGGGATATTGACAATGAACACACAATCATGTGGATCCAGTTGTGAATGAATAGTTTCCAATCCCGTCAAATGGAGGCCCAATAGCAGTGGCACAAATGACACTAAGCCTGGTAGAACCCAACAGACGAGGAGGAGGGTTGTCACTCTCTTCCGAGACACCCTGAAGCGATATCTCAGACGGTAGCACACTGCATAATACCGGTCGAAGGCAATGCAACTAAGGTTCATGATGGATGACGTGCAGAGCATTACATCCATGACCGTGTGAATTGTACAAAAAGCCTTCCCGAAGTACCATCCAAACATCACCTTGATCATGCTGAAGGGCATAACGATAATCCCAACGAGGAAAAATCTGCAACGGCCAGTGACAGTAGAAAGGCGTTGGTTAGAGTTCGTAGTTTGGTAAAGTAAACGATTGAAACAATTACCAAGAGGTTACCCAGGAAGGCCCCGAGAATGATAATGGTGAGAACAGTCAGGATAAAAACCTGTTCTATAATTTGCCATGTTGCATGCGGAACGATTGCTGAAGAGTTGCGGTGTGCGCTGCAGTTATAAATGAGAACATTTACCACTTGTGATGTTGGGCAAATAATAACTGCAGACAACATGGTGCATTCAGCGGGAGAATCTAGTTTTACAATAGTTTATTCCACACATTTGGCCATCCATGCTGTTCTTATTTTAAACCCGTTCAATTAGTTCTTCAGCGCTTAAGAGTATTTTTACTCAACGCAGCGTTAGTAATAGACACACTGGTCGATAATACGCCAATCTTACCCGGAACAGTCGCCAAGGGATACATTCGCTTCGCCTTTATCACCCATTTAACATACTTGATGCGTGACAAGTCGGGATGTAAATCATTAACCTTGTGACAATTATTTATCTTTTGCAGGCTGCATCATTTGCAACTGACAGTAGAGATAAATGACTGCTGATTTCTATCCTTGTTGACTAAATGGGTCATCCAGAAGTCCAAATCACTACCCACAGATCAATACTGGCCATACAAATCATCTGCACATCTCGAATAGAATGCAAATCTGGTGAAACTCGAAAGTGCTTTAAAAGGAATTTGCGTTCAGCTGGTTGTAATCAGTGGCGAGTTCAAAATTAATATTTAGACAGACGCATATAATGAGTATAGTCTATTAGAGTGAGTCCAAAGCGATCTGCGTTAAAATACATCTTTAATATTTACATTTTATCATATTTGAAAAGGGAAATAGTAATCAGCCACTTGAACGAACAATGGGGCTGATACAGCAGTTTACGACCTTTATAAAGGCACTTATTTGGATCTGACAAAGGGTCTCCACCCTGAAATGTTTTCTTTTCCGTGACACGGCCTAGTATTTTCAGCCTTTTTTGCTTTTGTTTTAGATTTCCAATTTCTGCACATTTTCACTTGATGGCATTAGTTACATCAACTAAGAAACAAACTTATCCCTCTTTTAAAGGGACAGGTTTGAGGATGTGAATAGCCTCCGTATATTTAAGTTGTCAGCTAATTTGATTATCAATTTTTGTTCTCAGATTTGATGCCAACGAATCCCCTCCAAGAGTCGTTCCTGCTTCTCTCCATTCTAGTCTGGTTCCATGTAGTTCCAGGATACCAGACAAAATTACAGAATAAATAGCAGTCCATGAGTAGAGTCCCTTTAAATGTGATATAAGCAAGGTGCATGCACTTTCCAACTAGGAATAAAGGGGCAATGAAAATGCACGGGCTTTTCAGGTACTCGGTATAGCCAAAACAAAGTCTGTAACAAAAAGGTTCAAAAGGCAATCAGAGAAGCACTTGAGGGAAATAAATGTGAAACAATGGGGAAAGGGCAGGAGAATGGGACAGCTGAATCACTCGTCAGTATTAATGTGGAGTTCATAGGCCAAATGTTACCATCATTACTCCAAAGTTCTGATAATAAAAGGAAAGCTAATATGTAAAGATAAAAATGGACCAGGGGCTCAAATTAACATTTGGAATCAATGTGAATTATACAGCATAGGTGAATGACTTATGACCCAATGAACCTGTCTCAGCACCTTTGAAGAACAATCCTATGAATTCTACTTCAGCTTTTTCAACATATCAGTGCCATTTATCCTCCAAGTATTTATCAAATTCCTCATTGAAATGTTATTTTTGATAATTCTTTAATTCTATCCACCTGTTGCATAGAAATCACTCTTCATTGACAGGGTCTTGTTCATTTGCCAATCATCTCAAATTCATGTTCTCTACAATATTTAAAGACAGTTGCCCTTTATTTTCATAATGCAAACTCTTCACACCGTTTTGGACCTCAATCAAACCTCCTTTCTCTAAGGAGAACAAACCAGTTTTGCCAGTACATCCATGCAATGATAATCCCTTTCCTAGTAAATCATATCTGTCCCCTTTGGAAAGCCACTGCAACCTCCCCAAAAGTAATAAGAGGAAGAGTGAAATAGATCTACCAGAATAATAAAATTCAAATTCAAAAGGTATATAGACATTGAGTCTACAATCTGTGCCAAGAAACAGAAGATTATGCCAGATGAAGCTGAAAACAAAGGTTGCATATGACAATAGCAAAATCAAGTGATATAGGAAATACCATAATTGATAAATAATTTGATAGATGAGGATCAATAACACCAATAACACTGTAAGTTAGTCCAAATTGCAAATAAATATGGCACTGGGCAGATATTAAGTTGGGTCTCAGTGGTTGAAAGAGTGCTTCAAATGGGAGATGACTAAAATGAAACAATACAGGTGCCACTGAAGGTTGTGGAGTTTGAGGAAGTTCCAGAGGCAAGTAGGGATGTGGACATAGAATGTTTCGAGAATAAGGATTTAAAATTTATGCGGAGAGCATATTTTGAAGATTAGCACAACATACAAAGTAATGTGCCTGAATCTATTCTGAAGAAGCTACACTGCATAAATGCAGGGAAATTTATCCTAACTTACTTGCTAGGCCTACTTACATCTATTGATTGTTTGAAAACGATCAATGCTTGACAATATTTAATAACGTAATTACTAAATTGTTCCAGGTAATTGCAGGCCAAATGTGAAAGCTGAGCATAGAATTATATTGTTAGTTTCATTAACTTACCAAAAGTGGTATTGCTGGCAAGGCTATCGTTAATTGAACCTCCCTAAATTCCCTTGGAAAGATGGCTGTTCCCTTGTACTGCTGCAGTCAGTCTGATCCAGTTACTCCAATAGTGCCATTGGTGATGTTATTCCACACAGTAGATAGACTCACAGTAATGGAACTGTGATAAATTTCATGTCAAGGTAGTGAGTGACCTAGAAGGGAGAATGCTGACTGCGATGGACCCAAACAATTGCAGTCTGCTGGAAATATAGTTTAATGAATAAACAAATTGGCCATTCTGGTACTTAAGCTCCACATAGGTCGCTTCATTTGCCTTTTTATCAAATTCTGTCAGAGTGATCTTCTTTACCCATCTTTCTCAAGTGATCATATTGGCTTTCTGCAAATACAAGTACGGTGTACACCCTGTGGTAGGAAGTTCCATCCCATTGCCATGCCATAAATAAATATTCTTCTGAAATCCCCTTTGATCTTGTACTGTTTTTAGGTATGCTTCGCCAAACAAATAGAAACTCTCCTTGTGCCTATTCTCACATCACATTTAATAATTTAAATCTTGTTGGATCAGTCATCCCTACTAAGAGAATGCTACTCAACATGCAATTCCTTTCCCAAGAGACATAGACAATTGCTTGGGCAAATTTCAAAAATGAAAATAGACAAAATACTTGTCAAACCCCAGTATGGCAGAGGTACAGTCATTAGTGCTATAGCCTCGAGGCTGAGTTCCTAGCTTTTAAAGCAATCTAGGAAATAAGCTTACTAGTGTACCATCGTGTCTCCCTCACTTTCATACTTAGTGGGGGGGAGTGATGGTTTAGCACACTTTTCCTTGTATATTATATACATTGTTCAAGTGGAAGTACTACCCAATTATTCTGTAGCCTGGTTTCAACAAATCAATAAACATCTTTCGGGTAAGTTTCAGTTGTCTATTTGCATTTTCTTCAACTCTTTGAAACCCATTTATTTTATCTCCCTCTTTCAATTGTACCACTCAGGCCCACATGCATCCTTTTTAATCATCCCCTAATTATCCTGTCAGCGATACTGCGTGGAGATGGGAATACTTTGTTCCAGTCCTAATTATGATAATAAGGCTCCTTTCATATATATGTGACCGTCTCATGAGATGGTTACTCATGCCACTGAGGAAAACTACAGTACTCTATTTCATCCCCAACACTGCTGCCATATGAATAAATCTTGATTGATTAATTGATAGATACAGCATGGATACAGGCCCTTCAGCCCATTGAGTCCACCCAAACCGTTGATCACCCGTTCAAACTTGTTCTATCTTATCCCACTTTCACATCCACTCCCAATACAATAGGGGACAATTTTTAGTGGTCAATTAAACTATAAGTCTGGGGTGTTGAATGAAAACTGGAACACCCAGAGGAAAAGCATGTGGTCACCGGAAGAACGTGCAAACTCCATTCAAACAGCACCTGAGGTCAGGATTTAACCAGGGTCAATGGCATTGTGAGCTAGCATTTCTACCAGCTGTGCCACTGTACCATGTCGGCATTGAAGGCAATGGGTATAATTCTGGGAAATTTAATTTTTATGGATAGATGGGCATGGATATCTTTGCCCTGCTTCATCGGTTGTAAGGCAGGATGTACCTTCCTCCTCCAATTTACAACACTAGGATATCTATCAAGAACAGAAGCAAAATCCCATTTAAGAAGAGACTACACTTGTTCATTGGGTGCTTTTGCGACAAACAATATCATAATGTCCAAGGACTTCTGGTGGCATTGAATGTAAGAGTATCATATGTTTGAAGGCTATTAGCACCACTCATAACCCCAATCAAAAGACAAAATCTCCTCCATTAGTGGAAACATCTTATTTATATATACAATTAAACAACTTCCTGTCACTTGATAGGCTCTTTTCACTTGACTAATCATCATAGGTGTCCAGCTTTAATTGAACTATTAATACCTCAAGCATTACAACGCCAATGGTTTATAACAATGTTAGTTGCATCTATCTCAACGTTTTAATAAACTAAGTAGAATGCATACTATCACTATTCTAATCTACTCACAAAGTTCTTGCTGTCTTCCACTTTACACTACACAAAGTCTTTAAGGAAGAACTTTTTATTTTATCAACAAGGTGGTTGGAATCTGAAGGGGATGCAGAGACGGATTCATACATTTAAGAAGTATCTAGATTAGCACATAACATTGAAGGCAATGGGAAAAATTCTGCTCAATTGAATTTTTATGGAGGGGTTATCATGGCTACTCTGTGCTTTTTTTTACTCAATGACTGAAATAAAACTATCGAATGGTCTGCTTTAAATGTGTCTGCATTTCCAATGCACAGTTAATTCATAGGGAGTAATTTTAATCTTCAGGAACAGATGGGGTTGAGTTTTAATGTTGGGGATCATGGGAGCTAGTATACACAAATATTTACAGTTTTTCTTTATTTTTAACTCAGCATGTAAAAAGGAGCTCAAAATGACCAGATACCTGGGCTAAGAGTATGTATTGTGCACTGAAGGCCAACATGTGATGGTGTGCTTCCTCTACCCTGGTCAATGAGCTTATTTGTTTCTTACTTTACCATTTATGACCCCATCCTCCACAATCTACAAGATACTCTCTCCACACAACACTTTCCAAGAATAACCCATATATAATATTTGTCCCTGTCCTCAGGCACAGGTATGTGCTGTGGAATATCTTCCCCTGCAAACTGTCCTCAGACAGGTTCAAGTTCGTTCATGTTCAAGTAAGTTTATTGTCATGTGTCCCTGATAGTACAATGAAATTCTTGCTTTGCTTCAGCACACAGAACATAGTAGGCATTTACTACAAAATAGATCAATGTGTCCATATACCATAAAATAAATCTATACACACACATGAATAAATAAAATGATAAAGTGCAAATAACAGATAATTGGTTATTAATCATCAGAGTTTTGTCCGAGCCAGGTTTAATAGCCTGATGGCTGTGGGGAAGTAGCTATTCCTGAACCTGGTTGTTGCAGTCTTCAGGCTCCTGTACCTTCTACCTGAAGGTAGTAGGGAGACGAGTGTGTGGCCAGGATGGTGTGGGTCTTTGATGATACTGCCAGCCTTTTTGAGGAAACGACTGCGATAAATCCCCTCGATGGAAGGAAGGTCAGAGCCGATGATGGTCTGGGCAGTGTTTATTACTTTTTGTAGTCTTTTTCCTCTCCAGTGCTCAAGTTGCCGAACCAAACAACGATGCAACCGGTCAGCGTGCTCTCTACTGTGCATCTGTAGAAGTTAGAGAGAGTCTTCCTTGACAAACCGACTCTACGTAATCTTCTCAGGAAGTAGAGGCGCTGATGAGCTTTCTTGATGATTGCATTAGTGTTCTCGGACCAGGAAAGATCTTCAGAGATGTGCATGCCCAGGAATTTGAAGCTCTTGACCCTTTCAACCATCGACCCGTTGATATAAACGGGACTGTGTGTCCCCATCCTACTCCTTCCAAAGTCCACAATCAGTTCCTTGGTTTTGCTGGTGTTGAGGGCCAGGTGATTGCGCTGGCACCATATGGACAGTTGCTCGATCTATCTTCTATACTCTGACTCATCCCCATCATTGATACGTCCCACAACAGTGGTGTTGTGAAGCGAACTTGATGATGGAGTTCGCACTGTGACCGGCTATGCAGTCATGAGTATACCTGAGTGAGTACAGCAGGGGGCTGAGCACGCAGCCTTGAGGTGCTCCCGTGCTGATTGTTATCGAGGCTGACACATTTCCACCAATACGGACAGACTGTGGTCTGTGAATGAGGAGGCCAAGGATCCAATTGCAGAGGGATGCGCAGAGACCCAGTTCTGCGGGTTTGGTAACCAGCTTGGAGGGGATGATTATGTTAAATGCCGAGCTGTAATCGATGAATAACAACCTGACATATGAGTTTTTGTTGTCCAAGTGTGAGTGTTATGGAATATTTTCCCCAGCAACTGGTCTCAGGTGCAGATGCGTGCTTTGGGCTCTGTTCCCCTACAATCTGTCCTCAGGCACAGCAGTGTGATATGGAATATCTTCCCCTCCAAACTGTCCCCCAGTTGTCGGTGTGGGTTCGGCTCTGTTCCCCTACAATCAGTCCTTGAGATGCTTGTATGCCAAGGGCTCTCTTCCTTCACAATCTGTCACTCAGATTACCTCTCATCTGGGAAATGATGGCAGCAACTAATATCTGTAGAATATTCAAGTCCCTATTTCTGAGCTTTCCATACAGTGTCATCAGATTCTAATGTTCAGTTATTTAATGTGAATGTAAAGAGATGTTTCAGTAATACTTATAAAATCAGAGTGTGATGCGCAGCAATTTCTTTAAAATTCGTAAATATGTTTTTCCTGATCTGTTTGGTTCTTGGGTTACATAACCAGAAAAAAATGTCAAATCATATTTGAAGCAATATGTATACTGGTTCACAACTCATTCCATGTCCTTCATGCACTGGATTTCCCTTCTGCAAGTATCCAGCTCCAATGTATGATAGCAGCCAATGTAAAGATGTTCCACCTACTTGAAGGTTTTTACAAAATTAATCCATTATTATATCATCAGAAGCACTTGACTAAAACACAAGAAATATTTTTTAAAGTAGTGTAATATATCATGTCATTGAATACCTTGACATTGGCATTGATGTATTGTATGCTCCTGCCCTTAATGTTCTTCCTCTCCCCAAAGTTCATTTTTTATTACAGGAAAGCGCTCAGAGAAATGCTAAATGAATGATTGCAGGGTTCATTAGAAGGTGAAGATTGAAAATCATATTCCAACTCTCTGGAATTCTAAAAGTTATTTGTAGTTTAGGGTGGTTTGGGAATTTTTTGTGGAATATGTAGGTATGTTGCAAAACGTACCTGAAGCGTCGCTGAAAATCTGTCCCAGCCCGTGTGCGCGATTTTGGCGCCGTTTAGAGGGGGCCAGGTTTAAAACGCGATTTTCCCTAGGCTGTTCAAATCGTGGTTTTTCAGCCTAGTTAATTATTAACGAAAAATCGCTGGAAGATTCCCCCGCTTGAGCTATTATTAGTTTTAAGGGCTTTATTTAATTGTTATAGTAGGTTAAAAATTAACCTCTAAACCCCCGACCGCCGACAACGGGCCAGATCTCATACAGGGGAAAACAGAAGGTAGGCTGTTTATTTTTACGTTAAAAAGGGCTTCTTAAGATCCCTTTATACAAAGTTTAATGTTGCGAGTAGCTAATTTGGGCCCCATTATATCCCGCAGTATTTTTCTGGGCATTTGAGGGCACAAATCTACCGCAATGTGAACGTTCTAAACCAGCGCGTTCACAGGATCCCACTAGAAAGCTGATTTAAATGGACTTTAATTTACAGCAATTAAACACTAAATTCCTTCCATTTGGCCTATAAATTAATGTAAATGAGATTTTAAAATCATGTTTTATCGTGAATTGTTTGTGAATATTATTTGGACACAGGCTATTTAAAAATGTTAATCATTTATTAAGAAATGGATAGATGTTTAGATCTAGTAATTGAAGTTTGGAATTAGCTACAATTAGGTAACTAACTAATTATATGCTTTAATTTCAGGTTATCCAAGTAAGATTATTTTATATTTGTTTCAGAATGCTTCAATCTACGATAACTGAAAATTTCATTCAGTTCTCTTAATTTTTAAGAAAGTTATGGGCTTTTGACTGTCCACGATCACAGCTTTTTTGTTATGTCCATAGAAAATCAATAGGGAACAAGTTGCTAATTTCCGAGTATGAAAATGGCCATAACTTTTTAAATACTTGAGATATGAAAGTGAATTAGGTGTCAAATTAAACTTATTTTTATGCTTTATCTGATGGGATAAATTGCAGACTTGATTTTTAAAATCTCAAAATGTTGTAACATTGCTAGAATATGATTATAGGAGTGAATGACACAAACACAAATTTAATGTTATGTGCAATTCGATATAAATGTCTGGAAATTTGATTTAATTTATTTTTGTTGTGCTTAAACATTTGTTACATTTCGCACTAGTGCTGAACTCTTTTCTCAGGTTAAAGAAATCTGTAGTTATTCAATCTATCTTACGCCTTGAAGAGAGGGAGAGAAGTCCATTCACTTTACTGGTGTGAACCATGCATTCGCAATGGGCAACATCAACAAATATCATGGCTGCCATGAACGTGAGACAAGATGTAGAAGGAAAGGGAGAAAGCTGCACGGTATTTTGAGAAGGATGAAAAATGCTCATAAGTAGAATAAGTGCCAAGGAGATGTAGGAAAGACCTTCTTCATAAGAAGATCCTGGCAGAAAGTGGCTTGAATAGTTACTTTCAGAATGCAAATATGTAGACAATGTAACAAAGCCATGAGGAATTTAATGATCTTGTTAAAGTGAGTTGCACACTACTGAAAGAACTGCTTACATCTGTACATGCAGTCACACACAGTGGCGGACTGGCCAGGGTGTCAGCTTGCCTGATGACAAGTGGGCCCCTGATGAAGTGATGGCAAGTGGGCCCCTGTTAAATTATAGCATTGTAGTTGTGGGTGGGCCCCCTTTGTCTCCTGGCAACCAATACTTTTAGACCCAGTCCACCACTGGTCACACATGCACATACACACGCATGCACACAGATACACATACACACATATACATGCAAACACATGCTGTTAAATCTGATGATTGAGAGCTGAGTGAAACATTGTGCTCCTGCCACTGAGATCTCATCAGAGAGGCTCCGTTGTGTACCTTGAAATGTTAAAACAGACTTCACTTGAAGTTCCGTGAAGGAAATATCACTGGTGAATGAGTATGGTATTTATTCTTTGAAATGTTAGCTCTTCATTGCATCTCTTTGCCCATTGCATGCCAATCTAATCAATAGTTTGTGTTATGTATTGCTCTCAGTTGCACTAACAGTGACCATTGATGCAGAATAGCAGGCCAAAGGGTTTAACATTTCAACCAATGTTTATACTTGCAGAGTGGATCTTCTCCAAGGCAGGTATATATTCTGCATTAGGTCGGCATCTTCGACAAGAGGGCCCTCAACAGGAAATACAGAGCTGTTGTAGCAAGGTAATTTAGTAATAATGGTCAGGGAGTAATTTATTGAAATGTTTTGAACACTGCAGAGCGGAATGTGAGAGAATGTCACACGTCACCTGGTCTTCCAACTGAAACATAGAAACATAGAAATTAGGTGCAGGAGTAGGCCATTCGGCCCTTCGAGCCTGCACTGCCATTCAATATGATCATGGCTGATCATCCAACTCAGTATCCCGTACCTGCCTTCTCTCCATACCCCCTGATCCCCTTAGCCACAAGGGTCCAGAATCTTAGTGAGCAACATTAGTGTTAATGGTTGTAGTGTGGAAATCACCTTGGCTTGCTTTGAGGATCAGATTACAATGTTCCATACAAATAGGAATTTTTTCCACTGGGTTATTTCCTACCATCAGTGTCCCCCTCATCCATCCAGGTAGGAGACAATGTTCTAGATGTTCAGCAGGGACATCCCCCATCAGCCTTTCTCATCCTCCTGTTCTTCCTCTTACTTCTATTCTTCAGCTTATCCCTCCTAGTCCTCATAGTCAGCTTGCTGTTCTTTCTCCTGCACCAGCAGCTGCCTGTACATTCATGTTAGGGGGCATATTGTATTTGGCGATAAAGTTTCCACATCTCTCTTCCAGCTTTCTTAACAATCAGTCAAGCCCCACATGGATGCACACCCATTTCTCCCACAATCACACCTCCCTTTCCCCTACCCCCATCATCTTCCACCTATATCCCTTCCAATGGCTTCACATTTCACATCTCTTCTCTCCTTATCTCACAGCTTTTTGTATTTTCATCTCCGGCCTTTGTCAAACCATCTGCCAATCATATCCCCCTCACCCGTATCCATCCATCACTTGCCCCACCTCTCTTCCAGCTTTCTTCCTCCTCCTACAATCAGTCACATGCTCTTCAGCGATGCTGCCTGATTCACTGAATTAATCCAGCATTTTGTGTATTTGTATGGAAACCAGCATCTGCAATTCCTTGTGCCTGGGCTCCCACATCTGTTTGGTACATACCCCAGGATTGATGCTGGCAACAAAATCTAAAATTAAGGAGACCACTTCTATTTTGACGGTTTGCTATCTCAAATTATAAAACACTCATCTACAGTGGTTGGAGTCCAAACTGGCAAGAGCAGCAACAGAATGAGGGTGCAGTCCTGGCTCCTCAGGAATCACCCTTAAGGGAAGTGCCCGCTACTGAAAATATCTGGCCTGGAGAACACTCTCGAGGTGAACGAATCATGGGTGCTGCCAGAATACATGGCAGCAAAAAGGATGCTGGAGCAATTTGAGGTGCGATCTACAGCTGACCAGTTTGGTCTCCAGATGTCCTGTTCAAATGGCCTCTTGTCCCCAAAGGGCCTGTTTCAACACTGTATGACTCTATGACACTATGTCAGCAGTGTGCCCCTTTAAAATGTGCAGAAAGCATGAAGGTAGCATGATGTGCTCCTGGTTGTTGTGAAAGCAGTTCTAATATTCATTGAACAAAGCTGCATACTGGTGTTATTGGAAACATTGGAGGTAGTGGAAACAATCATTGTATGATGTCATTGCTATCGTTGGTTGCACAGTTGGTGCCAGGAAATGTCAGGTGCAAAATGTGGGGTTTTGCATTGAAGGAGCCAGTCCAATTTTGTGGTTGGTATGAATCTGCCCGATTTTATTCAGACACATATAACTTGGCATGGAAGGGAAAATGTGTAATGTAACATGGTCTCTTTGTTCTTTGCTACCCATTTAATGTAACTGGTTAAGACAAATCTATCTTTATTGTATGGTTCCAGCATTTACTGTTGTTGATCCTGGAATCTGACAATATGAAGCACATAGAATATCAAATTTATAATAATGAAATGTGGATTCAGATTGGTTCAACGTCAGGTTTAGAGAAATCATAGATTAAATGATCTGAAGGACTGAGCGAGATGCAGCAGAGCACGGCCAATATTCTAATTGACCTCGTGTTGTCTTATACCTTAGCCTGAACTCTGAAGCGCAATGCTGGACAGACATTTTCACACATTTTTACGCCAAGATAATCTTTCACTACAAACATTACGTTCATTATTTGCAAATCCATATGCAAAATTGGCAATAAGTGAATTATAAATGTTTTATTTGCTAACTTACCTCTTTCTCCATTACCTTGTTGTGTTGATAGCCCCCAGCTGACAGACCATAATGAATAATACTGGGTAGCAATTAATTCAAATTGGAGGAGGCTGCTTTTATTTAAAACACTTATTTTTTAATTTAAATAACAATCGATTAAAGCATTGCATCCGCAACGCACCTTACTCTACCATATTACGATGAAGTTTCGGTAAAAATCACTGTTTATAAAAAAAACGTTATTGTGATGGCTTTATCATGAATCTTCCTTTTCTCTGGCTGTTCACTTCCTGATCTGATTCATCTCTCCAATCTTTGCAATCAGCAACCAGTTACTGAGAATTGTGGCTCAAGGTGAGCCAGTGCCTTGTCCTCTCTTCTGGCCTGGACTCCATCACTTGCCTTTTTCTCTATTAAATTGTGTTACATCTGGGGAAACTGACACTAGTTTAGCAGGAGTGATTGGAATATGAAAATGGCCACATTATCTCATGGTCCCATACTATCCAACTATACAGAGGTATTTAAAGCAGAACACTGTGAATCTTCTGCAAACATATTTTTTCATCAAAACCAACAACAGCAGTTATTCCATGGCTTGGATTTTTAAAGTTATTTTCAAGGAAACATGTTTTACGTGAGACACTGTTACATCTAACATAGACTAAAGCAGTTTAAATATCAGTGATCTTGTAAATGCAAACAAACATCTTTAGTGAAGTGTAAATTGTGCATTTTAGGTAACAAACATTTTCCTGAGGGTACGACATTTTCATAGTAACATAATATACATCTGAAACAATGAATTATCACACGTACAGCAATGAGAGTAAAACATTTATATAGCAATTATAATATGATATGAATTATACATTTGTAAATATTATAGCATACACCAAAATAACATTTCACAACAAGGCATTTCAATGAAAGTCTTGATTCTTGTTTAAATATTTGTTTCTGGGACATGATGCGTCTTTTTATTAGGAACGCTCTTTTGAAATCCCTCAGAATTTGGTGCAAAATGCCCAAAAGCTGTGGTTTTCTTTGTAGGTATGGTTGAACTATTACAGATTCCATACTCTCCATTGATGGTCCTTCCAGTAAACTCATACTTTTCGTTTGGTCCATTGGACTGTAAGGAAGAACGGCGTCGTGATGAAATCAGCCTCCATCCTCGAAGGCTGCACATTTCTATGTTCTGCTGCTTGTTCTTGTCCACAAGAGTGTGACCCTGGCACAATGATGGCCTTCTGCCATTGTCACCGAAAACAATGGAGCCACCGTCCACTGAGTCTTTTCGCTGCTGGTCAAGAGAATTCATTCTCCAGTTGTAATTGTAAACCCGCCAGGCTGGCCGCTTTCTGCGGGTACATTGACACTTCAGAATTCGAATAAAAGCTCTTTTGAATTCTTTACTGGAGCACGAGTAAATTATGGGGTTTACACAGCTGTTTGAATACCCTAGCCAAAATACTACTTTAAAGACAGTCTCCGTTGGTTTCAAAGATGGAAAGAATGAACCTGTGAAAGAAAAAGTTCACAGAAGTTACATTCATATTTTTGTAAATAAACAATTCATTAAAGAATACAGTTTACTCATAGACAATAGTATTTTATCCCCTTTAAGTGTAATGCAATACTGTTTTTCAAAAAGGAATAGTGGACTTCTCTAATTGAATCTAGTAAATAGATTTACCTTTGGTCCTGAGTTGCTTAAATCTGTAAAGTTTGTCTTTTTTCTGTGATTGAAACCTGGAAATCTCTTTCTATATGTATAAAAACTTAAAGTACATTAATACATCTTACATTAATACGTCTCTTATTTATATGATATCCATTTGAAGGGGATCCGTGTACTCCTACAGTATTTCTTATGCCGATGTGTCAGTCTTGTCGTCTGATAATGGTCTGTTCAAACCCCATCAGTGGTCATTGTGCTTTGGGTGCAAGACATCTTGCAATTCCAAACAAAGCCACTTGGTGTCAGTGTAAACTACAGTTCAGTTATCTTGGTCAAATGTCGTAATCTGACTCATTAATTTTCCTGGGATTATCGTTAATTGAAAACTCCCCTCACTGTTCCCCAGAAAAATGACTTGAGACCATGATTTTCTTATGCCTTGCAACATTGTGTTTCCTCGCCAATGTTCAAGATTCTTTCCTGAGTTTGCAGCTAAGAGTTCAGACTGATACTGCATTGCAGTCGTGATGGAGTTCTACATATTGTGAAGTGCTGTCTTTTCGACGACATGTTCAGCCAATGATCTATCAAATTTCTCAAGCTGACGTGAAAGATCACGTGACATTATTTTGCAAAAGAGTATGTGGTCATTCCAGTGTCTTGATCATTACTTATCCCTCACTTATTATTTCAGATGGTTAATCATGACCCGTTACAATTCGCATACCGCCCGAACAGATCCACGGACGATGCGGTCTCCCAGGTTTTGCACACCGCTCTCTCTCATCTTGACAGCCAGAAGGGGGGGCTACATGAGGATGCAGTTCATAGACTTCAGTTCATCCTTCAACACAATAGTCCCCACCAGACTGGCCGAGAAGCTACTGGAATTAGGGCTCAACACCCCCCTGTGTGCCTGGGTCCTGGACTTTCTCACTGCCAGGCCCCAGGTAGTCAAGATGGGAGGGAATACATCGAAGTCCCTCACCCTGAGCACAGGATCCCCCCAGGGATGCGTCCTCAGCCCCCCTATTGTACTCCCTGTACACACATGACTGTGTGGCTAGGTTCAGCTCCAACTCAATAATCCAGTTTGCTGATGACACTGTGGTGGTGGGCCTGATCTCAGACAACGATGAGAAGGTCTACTGGGAGGAGGTGGCTGATCTGGAACTCTGGTGTCAGGACAACACTCCTCTTGAACATCAAAAAAACGAAGGAGCTGATCGTGGACTTTAGGAGGGCACATCATCCGACGACGTACACTCCATTGAGGATAAATGGGGATACTGTGGATAGGGTGAACTGTTTTAAATACCTGGGAGTCCACATCTCTGAGGATATGACATGGACATCACACGCTGCAGCACTCGTGAGTAAGGTAAGGCAGTGCCTTTACCACCTCAGGCAATTGAGGAAATTCAGAATATCTCCGAGGATCATCCAGTGCTTCTACTCAGCGGCTGTGGAAAGCATCTTGTCTGGAAATATTACAATCTGGTTTGGGAATTGCTCTGCCCAGGACAAGAAGGCTCTGCAGAGAGTAGTGCGTTCGGCCAAACGCACTATGGGAACTTCACTCGCCCTTCTGCAGGAACTATACATCAGGAGTTGCAACTCCAGAGCCAATAAGATCATGGGAGACCCCATCCACCCCTGCAACTGTTCCTGCTGCTGCATTCAGGCAAACGCCTCCGTTGCCATGCTGTGAGAACGGAGAGGTTGAGAAGGAGTTTCTTCCCAGAGGCCAATAGGACTGTAAACTCCTATCTCACCAGGGACTAACTTTACTGTACCACTCTATTGCTTTTTTTTAAAATTGCAATTTTTTCCCTTTTTCCTTCCGCCCACAATATTTAATATGTAAAAGAATATGTGATTCTGTTCCATTCTGTTTGTAGTTTCTTTGGTTGTTTGTTTGTTTGTCTTTTTGCACAAAGTCCGCGAGTATTGCCACTTTTCATTTCACTGCACATCTCGTATGTGTATGTGATGAATGAACTTGATTTGACTTGACTCTGTTTGTGAAAGCTAGCAGTACATGAGTTGGCTGCTCCTTTTCCTTCATTGCAGCATGATTATATTTCAAAATTATTTTTATGGATCTCTAACGTTCTATGGGACATTCTGAAAAGTGTCAGAGAAATGCAAGTTTTTTTTCTTTTCCTCTGTTCCGAACTTCACATGGGATCTTGATATTTACTCCTCCCACTCCTCTTTCCAGGCCATTACCTTTTAAGCAGCTACTGAAAAACTAGAAGTTTGTATCTGTTTTTAATGAAGCATCCTCTAAAAAATGCGATCCATGAGACTAATAACATGTTTTTTTGAGAATATCATCATTCTTGTGGTTTCTGTTTTTTTCCAAACTTCTCTCTCAATCCCCACTCTCATCAAACTGAGATGGGAATCTGGGAGAACAAAGAAAAAATAGAAACATTTAGCTGATCATAACATAGTACAGCACAGGAACAGGCCGTTAAGGGGCTGTCCCACTTGGGCGACCTAATCCTCGAATTCTGGCAAGTTTGCTCTTGACTCATACTCACAGCATGGTCGATGCGAGGTCGTAGGAAGTCATACAATGTCTATACTGAACATGATGCCAAGACCAACACTGTCTGCCTGCATATAATCACCATCTCTCCATTCCCTGCATATCCATGTGCCTCTAATTGTTTTCTGCTGGAAGAATAAAAGGATACTTTTTCAAATAATCCTCCCTTTTCTTGCCTATTGATATTTTTTTCACTCCATCTCTCTCACTGCACCAGCTTCCTGGATTTTCTTTCCCACTACCCACATTTCTAATGTTTTCTCTGTCTTGCTGTTAGCCTATTCTTTGGACCCTCCCCAACTCTATCCCTCCCAACTTTCTCTTTATGATTTACCTCCTGGTATCTTTTTCCCACTCGCACGGAAACATAATCAAAGGAGTGGGGGTAGGCATTCAGCCCTTCGAACCTACTCTACCTTCAATATGATGATGGCTGATCAATTATCTCAACACTATTCCTGTTCTCTCTCTACACCCACAAATGCCATTTTGTGCTTAGAAATATAACTTTTTAGTCACCACTGTTTTCCATGGTAGAGATTTCCACATGATCACCACTCTCTGTGAGAAGAAATGTAAAGGGCCTGTCCCACTTGCCGATTTTGCCGGTGTCATATCAGTGTTGCTAAAAGATTTTGAACATTTCAAAATCCAGCGGTGACAAAAACGTGGTGGTGACACTCGAGAAAACACCGCGGGCCATACGTCATCGCGCTGCGTCACCGCCGCATCATACGTCATCACGCCGCGTCGCGCCGCATATTTTTCAGTGACATGATACATTAGTCAATTATGCCGGCAGTCGCCGAAAAAATCGCCAAGTGGGACAGGCCCTTAAGGCATAAAGTTGTGCAGCACAACTCTGGCCCACCACATCCATGCAAAGCTTTTTGCCCATTGACATAAATCCCACGCCCTCTTTAGGATCGTATCCTTCTACCCTTTGCCTATTTATGTGCTTATCAAAATACCTTTTAATGCAGTAATTGCCTTTGATTCGCCACCTACTTTGGCAGCATGTTACAGATACCAATCTCTCTCTATGTAAAACAATTACTCCTTAGATTCTCTTTAGAACCACTACTTCTCACCTTAAAAGTATGCCATTGTGTTTTTGATAACCCTAACATAGGTAAAAGATTTTGCTATATTATCCTAAGTATGCTTCTCATAATCTTGAATACTTTACCAGATCACCCCTTAGCCTCCTTTGATCTAGGGAAAACAAGCTCAGCCTTTCCATTCTGTTCCCATAACTACAGTACTTTGATGCAGGTAACATCCTGGTGAATCGTCTCTGCACTCTCTCTATCACATTCATAACTTTCCCATATTGTGGTGACCAGAATGGCATACAATACACCAGGTGAGGCCTAACGAGTGTTTTATAAAATTGCAAAGAGATGTCCCAACTCTGATATTCTATGCACTTGCAGGTGTGATCGCACTCAGGCCCTGTATAATTGTAGTGAGACACCCTTGCTCCTGTACACAAAACCTCTTGTAATGAAGGCCAACATAGTGTTTGGCTTCTTAACTGCTTGCAACATATGGATGTTGCTTTCTCTGATTGGTGTGAAAGGCTCCCAGATCCCTTTCTCTACCATCATTTTCAACGTTTTCCTTTATTTTTTCCTCTACATTTTTCCCATCACTTATCATCACCAACTCCATCGCTTCAACCACGTCTAATTCTCTTACTTTTTCCTGCCTGGTTTTAAATCCAGGAGTTAAGCACCTGAAAATTTGTTTTAGTATTCGGTGACTGAGGACTAATTTCTCCTTGTGTCTTTTCAGTATATTAGTTGTAACAGTTCATAATAATACCAGATCTGGGTGTCCAATGCTAGCATATCACTATGAATGGAACAAGTTAGCAGCAAACCTTCCTGTATTACCTATTAAAATTATGCTATAGTCCTTATTATTACATTTTAGCCATCACCTCTAAGCATTTGTTACCACCACATTATTAACAGAAAATAAATGGAGTGCAAATGTAGTGTCTATAATGTTACATATATCTACATAATATATTAGGACCACTCCATCAGCAGTCCAGATGTGACACAGTATCTAAAAATAAGGTTCTGTGCTGCAGTTAATACTGGTGTCAGATTGTCTGAAGATTCCTAATCAGTTTCATCATAGGCAAAATTATAGTTCTCAACTTTGGCACACAAATATGATCCTTCATTTCAAGAGTGCAAAACAGTTCCTCTTTTGGTTTCAATTGGACATAATGGCAAGATAATGTAGTTTACACACTGTAATATATCTGTCCTTATGAAGCACAATGGCCAAGAAATTGGAACTATGAGCGCATTGTCTACGAATTCTGCAAAAGGTTGTTTTGGACACATTTAATTGCTTCCAGATCAATCAGCGACCAACAGGCACAAATGGTTCATATAGTGCACAATTCCTCCACCGCTGACGTACATTGCTGCTACGGAAGTCAACATACCACCTTTGTTAATGCATTAAAAAAAACAGGTGTATGTTTTACAGGGTTCAGGAATTCAAAGGCAATTAATAGACTTGCAATGGTGTATGAATGAGCCGCTGAGAGCATTTCCCAGCATCACGTTCGTGTTAGTTGGAAGTACTTCCTTGATGTTATTAATCCCCTGGAGCTCTTTTCACTTTAATAGTCACTCGTGACCTGCATGTGGTGACTGCCTTGATTGATTTGTGGTTCACAGCAACTTAGACCTTCTCACACCACCAAATGGTTCAGCCCTTACCCTTAGGCAGGGAGTACCTGGCAATATACCATAGAGTACAATACAATGCCTCCCTGTTTTACCTCACTTACATGACAACCTTTTATGCTGCTGTACTGTTGTGCTCCTGGAAAGTGTTCTCGAAGAGCTGACCCACTACCATGATCAATGGAGCGATAATGTTGCAAATGCAACCTCTATAGACATCTACAGTCTGGAACTGCGCTGCTTAGGGCTTGCTTTCAGATTGTATCTGTCTATAACTGTAAGAAGCAGCTTGGTGGCACAGTTAGTTAGCTAGAGGAAGTAGATGAGGCATGTATGCCTCTGGGTAGTGTTGCAGAGCAGAGGGATCTAAGAGTACAGGTTCATGGTTCCTTGAAGGTCGAGTTGCAGGTAGATAAGGTGGTCAAAATGGCTTTCGGCACTTTGGCCTTCATCAGTCAATATTGAGAATATAAGTTGGGAGGTCATGTTGCAGTTGTATAAGACGTTGGTGAGACCACATTTAGAATATTGTGTTCAGTTCTGGGCACCATGTTATAGGAAAGAGATTGTCAAGCTTCAAAGGGTTCAGAAAAGATTTACGAGGATGTTGCCAGGACTAGAGGGTGTGATCTATAGGGAGAGGTTGAGTAGGCTGGGTCTCTATTCCATGGAGTGCAGGAGGATGAGGGGATATCTTATACAGGTATACAAAATCATGAGAGGAATAGATCAGGTAGATGCACAGTCTTTTGCCCAGTAGGAGATTTGGGGACCAGAGGATGTAGGTTCAAGGTGAAGGGCAAAATATTTAATAGGAATCCGAAGGGTAACTTTTTCACACAAAGGGTGGTGGGTGTATGGAACAAGCTGCCAGAGGAGGTAGTTGAGGCTGGGACTAACCCATCTTTTAAGAAACAATTAAACAGGTACATAGATAGGACAGGTTTGGAGCGATATGGACCAAGCAAGTGGGACTAGTGTAGCTGGGATATTGTTGACCGGTGTGGGTGAGTTGGGCCGAAGGGCCTGTTTCCACACTGTATTACCCTCTTTGACATGTATAATAACAACATTTAAAAGATAGTTGGGCAGGTACAAGGATAGGAAAGGATTAGTGGGACATGGAACAAATGCAGATCACGATGCGGACCAAGACTAGCTTAGCTCGGGCTTCTTGATCGACATGGATGATCTTTGCCAAATGGCCTATTACCATGTTGTGTGACTATGACTTTAACTGTTGCCTCAAGATCCAGCGACCTGGATTTGAACCTAACCTCTGGCGCTGTCTATGTGGAGTTTGTGTGTTTATCCTGTAACCGTGTGGGTCTCAACTGGCTGGGCTGGTTTCCTCCCACATTCCAAAAATATTCAGGGCAGTAGGTCGCTGCAAAATTACCCCAAATGCTTTGATAAGTGGTAGCATTTTAAGGTTTGGTGTTGGGGTGGGAGAGAATAAAATTGGTTAGTGTGTGATTAGTGTAACAATGGGTGCCTGACCGTAGTGTGGTCTTGATGGGCTGAAGGGCCTGTTCCCATGCTGTATCTCATGAGTAAACCCATCTGGGTTACCAGGTGATTTGAAGCCACATTTCACATTGCCCTCATGAAGGAAGGTTCTAACATGGTTTCTAAATACAGGTTGACATGTACTTGTTTAACAGAGAGATTACTGCTTTAGAGTATATGCTGTTGCCTAGCCATAAGGATCCTGATATCCATTTAATGGCTGTGGATAGTTAACAAACCAAGAGCAACTTATTGAGATATTTGTCGCATCCAGCCTGTCAAAACTGCTGTTCAGTGGATTAATACATCAGCAGGGGAGTTCAACTTCAGGAACAGTTGGTGCCAATTTAAACCACACCACACGTCTTAAAGAGGGGACACACAATGGTTTAATGACTGGTGGCATTGGGTGTAGCTGTGAATGCAACTTGCTTATGCAGTTATGCCTTAACTTGGGAAAGGATAAGTCCTGGGATAGGGTGGAATGGGATGGGATGGGGTGGGGTGGGGGGGGTGGGATGGGGTGGGATGGGATGGGGTGGGGTGGGGTGGGATGGGATGGGGTGGGATAGGGTAGGCTACCCTCCACTGCTGGGAGACCAGTGAGAAAGGATGACTTTGGGCCAAACCATGAGAACATGGATGCTGTGCTGCATAATGTTCAGTGCTCCCAGCAGTAAGTCATCAGTTAATACACCTTCAAACTCATACCCCACTGACATCAGACATGGCCCATGTACCCCCTGCCAATCAATCATCTACCAACTATCTCCAATACAAAGGCCTCAGACACCTTTCATGCTCTGCTCAGTGTCCTCAATGGCTCACACCAACATTTCACAATCTGTATAGGCTGCCAGCCTTTCAACAAAACCTATTGATCCGATACGTACTTGCCTTTTGCCAGCAGTTCTGTTGAGAAGTATCAGCAAGGTCCCCTTCATGGATCAGTTTATCTTTGATTTGTGCATCTATGTATTGTACTACTTTCCAACTGGTCCCTGTGCTTTATGCAAGGCATTGCTGACATAGGAAGGATCTCACTCATTTCAAAGTATCGTAGAAATATTGAACTCCACAGCCTAGAAACAGGCCCTTCTGACCAACTTGTCCATACTGACCAATTTGGCATTCTAGTCTAATCTGAAATGTCCATATCCCTCTCAACCCATAGTGTGTTTGTGAGTGAAGCCAGATCGATCATGATCCATTTTAATGTATTACGCTGTCTGTGACAAATTCCTCCAACATCAGTGGTCGAGGAGAACGCCAGCACCACCTTCCTCCTACTGAGTAGACACTGCTGCTGGAATTTGAGCAGCCATGATAGTGGACATCGATGGAGTTGAAACCATTGAAAGTCCTCATATGTTCAACCCACCTTCTCACATTGCAGCTTTCTTTCATTCAGCCTCTCTTCTGGGGTACAAACTGTAGAAGGTAAAAGCTGGCACCCAACCTCCCTAACCTCCTTTCCCCTCATCCAAATACAAGCCGTGTTTGTGCCTTCCTCTTTCACTTAGTTAAGACAGCACGCATCAGCAAAAATACTAGAAAAGAGTAAAGGCGAAGATGCACCTTCATTTGATTTTATCGTTGTTCCCAGCTCAGGTATTGGAAACAATGGGGTGCAGACGTTGATAATTGTAAATAAAAATGTAACATGACAAGGATACTCAACAGCTCAGGCAGCATCTTCTGAAAGGAAAGCAGAGTTAACTTGTCAGGTCAATTGAACTCATTTTCTGTACTTGTGCCAGCTCAGATAATCTCTCTCCTCACACTGCAGAATAGTGAAGGAACTGGTTAGAATTAAATACCTATTCAATTGAAGTATCAGTCGCTTATCAGATACATAAAGACAATGCATCCTTTTCTGAAGAAGGGTTTCGGCCCGAAACGTTGCCTATCTCCTTTGCTCCATAGATGCTGCTGCACCCGCTGTTTCTCCAGCATTTTTGTGTACCTTAGATTTTCCAGCATCTGCAGTTCCCTCTTTAACATGCTTGTCATGGTTCATGGCAAGGGGACGTTGGAGCACATCCTGAGCTGTTGCCCAAAGGCTCTTGGGCAGGGCCGGTACACATGGCGTCACAACCAGGTTCTCAAACCCATTGCAGAAGCCATCAGCATGGGAATCAGCAGCTGTAGATGAGAACGCCCCACCACCCAGATGATCACCTTCGTGAAGGCCGGAGTGCAGCTGCCAAAAACCACAGCAGCCAGGAATCAGTCAGGAATCCTGGCGACTGCGCAGGACTGGCAGCTTTCCGTAGACCTGGTGAAACAGCTGAAGTTCCCACGGCACATTGACACGACCACCTTGAGGCCAGATATCCTCCTGGTCTCAGAGGCGACCAAAAGCATCGTCTTGTTGGAACTGACTGTGCTGTGGGAGGACCGTCTGGAGGAGGCTCACGAGAGGAAGATGGCCAAGTATGATGAGCTGGTCATAGACTGCCGCAAGCAGGGCTGGAAGGCAAGTTGTATGCCCATCGAGGTTGGCTGCAGAGGTTTTGCAGGGCAATCGCTCTACAAAGCCTTGAGTGCACTGGGCATAAACGGAGTGGTGAGGAGAAAGGCCATCAAGAACACCACAGAGGCAGCGGAGAAGGTCACGAGATGGCTCTGGATCAGGAGAGGAGGTCCATGGGGAGGAGCGAATGCCACCTGAACACGTCGTGGTCTGATCAACCACGGCTGGGTCACCTTGGTGAGGGTGTCTGATGTTGAAAGACCCGAAACACCCAATGACCCCAGGTTACATCACTGATGATGTGTTCAGGAGCATCTATTGATGTATTTGTAGCAATCTGGACAATTGTATTTACATTTCTATTTCCATCAGGTTAAATACCCACTCATCTCTTGTAAAAATGAAGATATATTACTTTATCACATCAGGAGCTTGTATCATTTAATTCATAATGAATCATTCTGGTACATAAATAATTGCCATGACCCTTTAATATACAGGTCGGCTTTCTGCGAACAAATAGATTGGATGGATAATTTGAGGACAGTATTTTTAGACACACCCTGAACTGAAGCACCATAAAAACATACTCTGCAGATTAGTTGAAATCCTATTTTATTGCCATGGCCAAAGAAACCAACAAGAAATCATTTACAACTAGCCGTGCCTCTTTTACACTTCCAAAACTGATGGAAATTTACATATCTAACAAAGTGTAATGATGCTGTTTAAAAAAAAAAGCATCTCGGGTTCATGGAGATGGCCATTGTGAAGTAACTCATCCAGTCATAAGGAAAATACGACTCACGTTTTACATGTTATATGCTTAAACTGTTCAAATACTCATTATTTTCCAAATCCCACTACGCTAAATAACAGCTTGATTAATAACAAAGTCCAACAATGTTAAAACATTTCCACTTGGGTCTATGTTTGCTTTGCATGTGAAGTCAAGTGATGGCAACAGTGTAAATAAAACCGCTGACTTTCATGATGCACATGCAATGCTAAAACAGGGCTTAGCAAAATATGCCATGGCCATAATTCTTTCCCCCACTGCTTCCTGCATACATGAAGGAAAACAATTAGATGTACCTATATATGCAGAAGCTGAAACCAAACACAATATGACAGCAATAATATACTCCAGGTAGCCTTTGGTGAAGTTTGCTGCAGCGTTTAATGTCCAAGTGTAGCTCACTAATTTGTCCTTGAGTTTATTAGAAAGATTCCCTGTATGCCAACAGCTGATTGGAATCTGTTGGAATATGGAGCAGCTGTTTGCAGTCACGAAGTATAGAAGTGACATTAAATGCAGGAGCACAAAGATTAACAGACAGTGTAGGAATTGCTTACAATTAAATTCCTGCTTCAGTTAAATGACACTAGCTCGTTAGGCACTTAAAGACAACACATCCTTCTGTCAACAATACAATCAATACAATCAATCAGTTTTATTCGTCACATTGCACATAAAGTGCAAGTGAAATGAATATGTCAGCAGGGATACAATAAGAAAGAACACACAATACACAATAAAAATTAAACACAAACATCCACCACAGCATTCATCACTGTGGAGGAAGGCACAAAAATTGTCCCGTCCTCCTCCATTTCCCCCCGTGGTCGGGACCAGAGTCCAGAGCCAGTCCATAGTCGGCTCTTCCCCACTGGAGACCGCGGCTTCAGGATAGTGTAGGCCGCAGGCTGGCGGGTGAAGATTTAAAGTCCCCGGCACGCGGTAGAAGTTGGCTGCGGGCCGGCGGTGGAAGCTTCTTCTTCCCCCGAGTCCCCCACGAGGGATCCCGGGCTGCGGACGCCGCGCCAGCTGGAACTCTGCAGACCGCGGCTTCAGGCTGCCGGTTGCCGCGGGCCAGCAAAACGGTGCGCTCCCCTCCAGCGAGCCCTCACCCGCTCCACGCCGAAAGTCCATGCTGCGCCCGCTGCTGGAGCCCTGGGCGCATCTCCGGGAAAGGCCGCGCCGATCCTTGTTGTTAGGCCACGGGGCAGGCGACCTGGAAAAAGTCGCCTCTCCATGGAGGAGGCGACCGAAGCGGTTTCCCCCTCACCCCCCCCACACCACCCCCCACACAAAACACACAAAGAAACACAAAAAACATACTTTAAAACATACTAAAAAAACAAAAAAAGTTGAAAAAAACGGACACGCTGCTGACAAAGCGCCGGCTTGCAGCGCCCCCACCGACCGAAGATCACCGACCGTCATGATCCGTTATAGGAATTTACAGTTCTTCCTCCATTGGGCTAAACATACAACCACTTCTTGGGCCCCATGGGCCCCAGCTAATGGCACCAGCTAAGCCTGCCTCTTTAACCATATAACCATATAACAATTACAGCACGGAAACAGGCCATCTTGGCCCTACAAGTCCATGCCGAACAAATTTTTTTCCCCTTAGTCCCACCTGCCTGCACTCGTACCATAACCCTCCATTCCCTTCTCATCCATATGCCTATCCAATTTATTTTTAAATGATACCAATGAACCTGCCTCCACCACTTCCACTGGGAGCTCATTCCACACCGCCACCACTCTCTGCGTAAAGAAGTTCCCCCTCATATTACCCCTAAACTTCAGTCCCTTAATTCTGAAGTCATGTCCTCTTGTTTGAATCTTCCCTATTCTCAAAGGGAAAAGCTTGTCCACATCAACTCTGTCTATCCCTCTCATCATTTTAAAGACCTCTATCAGGTCCCCCCCTTAACCTTCTGCGCTCCAGAGAATAAAGACCTAACTTATTCACCTATCTCTGTAACTTAGTTGTTGAAACCCAGGCAACATTCTAGTAAATCTCCTCTGTACTCTCTCTATTTTGTTGACATCCTTCCTATAATTTGGCGACCAAAATTGTACACCATATTCCAGATTTGGCCTCACCAATGCCTTGTACAATTTTAACATTACATCCCAGCTTCTATACTCAATGCTCTGATTTATAAAGGCTAGCATACCAAAAGCTTTCTTTACCACCCTATCTATATGAGATTCCACCTTCAAGGAACTATGCACGGTTATACCCAGATCCCTCTGTTCAACTGTATTCTTCAATTCCCTACCATTTACCATGTACGTCCTATTTTG
Organism: Leucoraja erinaceus; assembly: GCF_028641065.1. Lineage (NCBI taxonomy): Eukaryota > Metazoa > Chordata > Chondrichthyes > Rajiformes > Rajidae > Leucoraja > Leucoraja erinaceus. The sequence continues at coordinate 29,112,171 of NC_073387.1, read as the reverse complement.
ATTTGTCCTGCCAAGGTGTAGCACCTCACATTTATCAGCATTAAACTCCATCTGCCATCTTTCAGCCCATTTTTCCAAATGGCCTAACTCACTCTGTAGACTTTGGAAATCCTCTTCATTATCCACAACCCCTATCTTGGTATCATCTGCATACTTACTAATCCAATTTACCACACCTTCATCCAGATCATTGATGTACATGACAAACAACAAAGGACCCAACACAGATCCCTGAGGTACCCCACTAGTCACCTGCCTCCAACCCGATAAACAGCCATCCACCATTACCCTCTGGCTTCTCCCATTCAGCCACTGTTGAATCCATCTTGCTATTCCTGCATTTATACCCAACAGTTGACCTTCTTAACCAACCTTCCATGAGGAACCTTGTCAAAGGCCTTACTAAAGTCCATATAGACAACATCCACTGCTTTACCCTCACCAATTTCCCTAGTAACCTCTTCAAAAAATCAAGAAGATTAGTCAAACATGACCTTCCAGCACAAATCCATGTTGACTGTTCCTAATCAGACCCCGTTTATCTAGATGCTTATATATATTGTCTCTAAGTATCTTTTCCATTAATTTGCCCACCACTGAAGTCAAACTAACAGGTCTATAATTGCTAGGTTTACTCTTAGAACCCTTTTTAAACAATGGAACAACATGCACAATACGCCAATCCTCGGGGACTATTCCCGTTTCTAATGGCATTTGAAATATTTCTGTCATAGCCCCGGCTATTTCTACACTAACTTCCCTCAATGTCCTAGGGAATATCCTGTCAGGACCTGGAGACTTATCCACTTTTATATTTTTCAAAAGTGTCAGTACTTCTTTTACTTTGAACCTCATAGTATCCATAGCTAAACGTAGCGGGTACGTAGCGGGTACGTCGAACAATCTTTATTCAAGGCGTACCGTGGCCTTATCCCCGAACTCTACCGCCGCTAGCATGGGCCCCAGCTATGCCTGCCTCTTTGTAGGGTATGCTGAACAATCCTTGTTCAAGGCTTACCGTGGCCCTATCCCCAAACTCTGTTATGCTGCCTCACGCACTGAGTTTCTTCAGCTTTTTTGTCCACCACTTCTTATAATGTAATCTGCAAATAGATGTTAAATAATACAATATGCTCAATGGTGGCCTTGCCTATTTGGTCAGAGCACTTTATTAATGAAGTTTCAAATGCATGCATTACTCACTGTATTCCATAGCTTAAGGGTTGTGGAGAACCTATGCAGTACAAAATTGCATCAAACAGCAAGGAATGGCACCATTTTGATGAGGATGTTTGAGATATTGACTGCCCACAGGAAGTCAGCTGAGCAGTAGGTCATGATGACATTGTCCAGCTCCAGTTTAATTTAGTTTTGTTTATAAATCCAGCCGGAAAAACAGGCTCTTCGGTCCACCGATTCTGCACCGGCTAGCAATCCCTGCACATTAACACTATTCTACACACTAGGGCCAATTTTTACATTTTTACCAAGCTAACTAACCTACAAACCTGTACTCCTTTGGAGTGTGGGAGGAAACCAAAGTTATCAGAGAAAATCCACGCAGGTCACAGGGAGAAAATACAAACTCCGTACAGACAAGCTCCCATAGCCAGGATCGAACCCAGATCTCTGGCACTGTAAGCGCTGTAATGCAGCAACTCTAACTGCTGCGCCACCGTGCCACTCTATACAGCAGCAGAACCCTTTCTTATGTGTTAAAATTGAAAACATTTCAACCCTCCCTCTTCCCCCAGATAAATTGTTGACTGATATGTTTTTCCTTTTTGTGAATTCTACGGGTGTATATTTTTCAAAATTGGTATTGTTTGCAGATGTCTATTTTCTGTTGGCTAGGCTTCTGGGGATAAAAAGTTGTTGATAAATATGGGTGGATTTGAAACTGTCTGTCTGTCTGAAATAATGTGTAGGTGGCAAAGTCACGCTAAGCAAGAAAAAGTTATTGGAAATGACCACAAGAACGACTGGCGAGTCAATATGCCAGGCATATTGAGGGTCTCCAGGGAATAATTCTCCTGCCTGATACTCAGAGAGGTACATTGTGTGAAAAATCTTGGCTTGATAAGGACATCCTCATTGTAATCTGCCGTGGTCTGCAGCCAAAACAGCAGTCTCAGAGCTGTGCGGGGAATGTACTGTATCACTGTCAAAGACATACACAAAATGCTGGAGTAACTCAGCGGGATAGGCAACACCTCTGATAGAAGGACTGGGTGACGTTTCAGGTTGCGACTCTTCTTCAGACTGAGTAGGGGAAAGGGAAACAAGAGATATGGAAGGGTAAAGTGTGAATATCAGAGATCAAATGGGAGGAAGTTCAAGGGAAATCATTATTAGCTAGAGGAAGGTGATAAAGTAAAATTTTATCAAGAGGACAGTCAAACCAGTCAGAAATCTATGATTGGAGAGGGATGGAGAGAGAGGGAAAGCAAGGTTTACTTGACATTAGAGAAGTCAATATTCATACCGCTGGGTCAAAGACATAACTGTATTCACCCCCCAGATAAATTACTCTTATGAAGCAAGAGTTGAAAATATTTGTAATATTTCTTAGTCTGATAATTCCTATTGCTCTGCAGAGTTCTCTGAGATTCTCCATTCAAAATTAGTCATATTAGCTTTGGTAGATGATGGCCATTTGGAAGTGATCAATTAGGAGCAGGAGGATGAGGTGGAAGAGAGAAGAGAACCTCGAGACTATTCAGGATGATTAGCCCTATTTAATGTAAAAACTGGGAATCACATTTGGCTACAGTTCCATTTCCCCATGCACTATTAGCCTCACAACTTGGATCCTTTCCATCACTAACCATCACCTGATTCAGTTGGCCACAGCGAAAGAGTAAACCTCAGCGCAAGAGAAATGTTCCAAACTGAATTAATTTATGAAATGTCAGATTTTACAAAAATGTTAACTGGTTGTTCTTAGTACCTGCTTTCTTCTTGCTTATGACTATGCTAGTGCCTACTACACAGTGCTTCCATATGATGCACATTGCTATAGAAAGCCTCCTGACTTTCAGTGGGGGAAACAACAGATAATTTCGGAGGATGACTTCCAACAGTTTTGGGCAGCATCTTGTTGCGAGTGGCTGCAGCTGGACTGGCTGACTGGCAGACAATGGCAGGAGTGAGTGGGCAAGGAACTTCCATTACCATCCTCCTAATCTTCTCTGGAAATGCCTCAGTAACACTGTGAGCCTCTCAGCTGACAGATTGCTGGAAGTCCCTTGTGGTACGTAGCCTTGATGACAACAGTCATCACTCACAACATTGCTCATAGTGCACAGGTGTTTGGTGGAAACTGCATCTGAATATATGTACAGCGTGATTCGTTCCATAAGTGAGTGAATGAAGCCCAACACTCTTTTCACACTGGAATAAAATAGGCTTTATATAGAGTGAAAAGAGCTGTGTCCAGCTGGATTCCTTCATTCTCTTTGACGATGATGCAGGGTTTCCGGCAAATTTCTAAATTAAATATGCATTAACCTTTATTTGCAGGTGGCACCATCAAAACCTTAACAGGAACTCTTTATGGAAGAACTCATGCTTAACCGTCCCTCTCATCTGAATTCCCACCTGCTCTAACCATTCCCTCTTCCATGATACCCAGTGCCCAAAACCTCCTGGAGATCTAAGCTGCTCCTCTAAACTGTGCATTGCCTATGTCTGAGCTGATAGCACCAAGTGTGAAATTAAATGTAATCTTTTTAATTTTCACTCTTTTCTGACGTTACCTGGTCAGATTGCTTTTCTTGGCTATCTGAAATAAGAAATACACCTCTCTGTTGTTATGGTGCAGGGATGGATGTGATGTCAAGTGAGAGAATATTAGGTGAATGGTAGTTCCACATGCTGCTGAAATCGGAAGAGTGAGGAGGTTCATGTGTTAGTGACAGGTGCGAGACATGGAAGATTAGGTATGGCGGTATCTTTTACTGGATTCTATTTCACCGCTGGCTGTAAACCCAGTAACCCGTTTTTCCAATGGCATCTAACACCATCTCCTCCAAGAAAGGAAGACACATTTATCCCATTTCAGTTATTGACTTCTGCATTCAGTTGTGCATTACCCTGTTCTGATAGAGAGAGGGATGTATGTTAGTGAGTCATATAGAGTATTCAAATAACATATGTAATGCAGCAAACTACCACATTTGTTCAAAGTAATAACCTGTTGCGTGATAGAATTAATGCCAAAAGTAACAAATTCCAATTAATCTTTTGATGGATATGTAGGTCATGGTGGAATAGGTAATGGTACTGGCAAAATCAGAGAATGGATATGAGGTCTGTAGCAACACTAAGTGCACAAGGATGGAGGTAATGAGTGGTAAGAGCCCTGAACAATGGAGATTACTTGTAAAAAAACTTTATATATCTCTTCTCTAATCTTTTCTAATGCAATTGCATCCTTCCTGGCATGTGGCCACAGGAACTGAAGGCAGTACCTTAATTTTAGCCTAGCTGGTGTTCCTTACAATTCCCTGTTCTTGTATCTTTTTTGGTGATAAAGAAAGAAAAGTATACAAGTAGGAACAAGAAACTACAGATGCTGGTTTACAAAAAAACACAAAGTGATGAAGTAACTCAGCGGATTAGGCAGCATCTCTGGAGCACATGGATAGGTGACGTTTCAGGTTGGGACCCTTCTTCAGATGGATTGTGCTTGGTGAGGGGATAAGAAAGGTGGGAGAGACGAGAGGCAGGACAAAGCATGGCAGGTGATAGGGGTGGGGGTTTGGGGGGGGGGGGGGGGGGGGGATAGGCTGTTTTGATAGTTGATGGTTGGAACAAAGGCCAGATCAAACAAAAGTGTGAGACCAAGGAATGAAGAGTTGCGAAGTTTGAAGCCAAAGGAAGGAATGGTGGTGGAGGGAGATAGGGAGGGAAATAAGTCGAGGTGGGCCACATGGGGAAGGTGAAAGAATCCCATTTTCAATCTAATCCACCTCATGTGGCTGCCCTGCTACTTCTATGGATTCATGGACTCACACTTCAATGTCACTCTCACTTATCACTATCCTACTACTTGTTTAGGATTCCCTTGCTTAATCTCCTGAATCCATTGCTTTGCATTTCTACAGACTGAATTCCCTTGTCATATTTCTCCCTATCCAACCAAGCATTTGAAACCTCCTGCAATCACCAACTTCCATCCCTGAAATCAACCATGTGGCTAACTTTTATATCAATCCCAACCCCATCAGATAATGCTCAGTCTTAATGATTAAATATATAATGACAAACAAGGGCACAAAGCTGTCAATTTTGTTTAGTTTAGAGATACAGCACTGACAAAGGCCCTTCGGCCCACCGTATCTGTGCCAACCAACGATGAATTCTGGTCATTTTCAGCTCTCATATTCTACAAATGGGACCTGATATTTGTTCAGAACACTGAATTTACGTGGTGAACAAATAACGTGATTTTTTTTCTCCTTTCTAATAGTTAACATACCTGTATAAGGTTATTATTAACAACTGCACATGTCATTTCAATCATTAACTTTTCTATGTTAAAAGCAAAACAGTGCTCTTGATAGGAAACACCAGCAGTTAATTGTGTCACTTCCACATTTGTCTTTTTCCAAATTTGAATATTAATTTTTTCGCCGTAATTGAGGAAACATCTTTGAAATATCATTAGCTTAGAACAGGCCTCTGACATAACTAATGTGGTCAGTTTTATATCAGGTTCCAATTTAATTTTAAGTATTTTATAGAATATATCAAATATCCCCCTACATAGGTTTTGTAACTTTATACAGGAAGCGAAGGAATGGGTTATAGTCACTTCTTGGAGGTGACATTTATCACAAATAGGAGAGACATTTGGGAAGATCTTGTTCAATTTGGTCTTTGAATAGTAGAGTCTATGCAGTATTTTAAATTATATCAGGAAGTGCCTAACTTTGATTGATCAGTAGTGTATGTATAGTAGGCTTTCCTCCCAGCTATCCTTTGAAATTAATGAACCTAATTCATCTTCCCATGCTCGCCTATGCATCTCAGAAGATGGGATAAGTGCAATTAAAAGAGTAAATGTAGGATATTAACTTGCTTGTATTGACATGTCTATTCATACATTCATCTAGTATATCTGGACCCGTAAAATGACAGTCTTATGTATATGTTTTCCCATAGTCTCGGATTTGAAGATATCTAAAAAGATTGCTTGCTTTCAAATTATATTTCTCCTGTAGTTGTTGAAGCGAGAGGAAAATCCCCTTCTCGTAAAGCTCTCCCACCATTTTAATTCCTGAGTTTTTCCATTGTGCAAACGCCTTATCTAAAGTAGACGGTTTAAACGAGGGATTAGAAACATAGAAACATAGAAATTAGGTGCAGGAGTAGGCCATTCGGCCCTTCGAGCCTGCACCGCCATTTAATATGATCATGGCTGATCATCCAACTCAGTATCCCGTACCTGCCTTTTCTCCATACCCTCTGATCCCCTTAGCCACAAGGGCCACATCTAACTCCCTCTTAAATATAGCCAATGAACTGGCCTCAACTACCCTCTGTGGCAGAGAGTTCCAGAGATTCACCACTCTCTGTGTGAAAAAAGTTCTCCTCATCTCGGTTTTAAAGGATTTCCCCCTTATCCTTAAGCTGTGACCCCTTGTCCTGGACTTCCCCAACATCGGAAACAATCTTCCTGCATCTAGCCTGTCCAACCCCTTAAGAATTTTGTAAGTTTCTATAAGATCCCCTCTCAATCTCCTAAACTCTAGAGAGTATAAACCAAGTCTATCCAGTCTTTCTTCATAAGACAGTCCTGACATCCCAGGAATCAGTCTGGTGAACCTTCTCTGCACTCCCTCTATGGCAATAATGTCCTTCCTCAGATTTGGAGACCAAAACTGCACGCAATACTCCAGGTGTGGTCTCACCAAGACCCTATACAACTGCAGTAGAACCTCCCTGCTCCTATACTCAAATCCTCTTGCTATGAAAGCCAACATGCCATTCACTTTCTTTACTGCCTGCTGCACCTGCATGCCTACCTTCAATGACTGGTGTACCATGACACCCAGGTCTCGCTGCATCTCCCCGTTTCCCAATCGGCCACCGTTTAGATAATAATCTGCTTTCCCGTTTTTGCCACCAAAATGGATAACCTCACATTTATCCACATTAAACTGCATCTGCCAAACATTTGCCCACTCACCCAGCCTATCCAAGTCACCTTGCAGTCTCCTAGCATCCTCCTCACACCTAACACTGCCCCCCAGCTTAGTGTCATCCGCAAACTTGGAGATATTGCCTTCAATTCCCTCATCCAGATCATTAATATATATTGTAAATAGCTGGGGTCCCAGTACTGAGCCTTGCGGTACCCCACGTCACTGCCTGCCATTGTGAAAAGGACCCGTTTACTCCTACTCTTTGCTTCCTGTTTGCCAGCCAGTTCTCTATCCACATCAATACTGAACCCCCAATGCCATGTGCTTTAAGTTTTTATACTAATCTCTTATGTGGGACCTTGTCGAAAGCCTTCTGGAAGTCCAGATACACCACATCCACTGGTTCTCCCCTATCCACGCTACTAGTTACATCCTCGAAAAATTCTATAAGATTTGTCAGACATGATTTACCTTTCGTAAATCCATGCTGACTTTGTCCAATGATTTCACCACTTTCTAAATGTGCTGCTATCCCATCTTTAATAACTGACTCTAGCAGTTTCCCCACTACCGATGTTAGGCTAACTGGTCTGTAATTCCCCGTTTTCTCTCTCCCTCCCTTCTTAAAAAGTGGGGTTACGTTTGCTACCCGCCAATCCTCTGGAACTACTCCAGAATCTAAGGAGTTTTGAAAGATTATTACTAATGCATCCACTATTTCTGGAGCTACTTCCTTAAGTACTCTGGGATGCAGCCTATCTGGCCCTGGGGATTTATCGGCCTTTAATCCATTCAATTTACCCAACACCACTTCCCGACTAACCTGGATTTCACTCAATTCCTCGCGGGCCCCTGCTATTTCCGGCAGATCATTTATGTCTTCCTTAGTGAAGACGGAACCAAAGTAGTTATTCAATTGGTCCGCCATATCCTGGTTCCCCATGATCAACTCACCTGTTTCTGACTGCAAGGGACCTACATTTGTTTTAACTAATCTCTTTCTTTTCACATATCTATAAAAACTTTTGCAGTCAGATTTTATGTTCACTGCCAGTTTTCTTTCATAATCCATTTTTCCTTTTCTAATTAAGCCCTTCGTCCTCCTCTGCTGGTCTCTGAATTTCTCCCAGTCCTCCGGTATGCTGCTTTTTCTGGCTAGTTTGTACGCATCATCCTTTGCTTTGATACTATCCCTGATTGTTAGCGATTGGTAAAAGGAGAGAGAAATTTCTCAGTTTGAGACTTAATTTCAACTGTTTCCAAATGCGTAGGGTACTTATCGGATTTTGCTCATACGTTGATTTATTCAGATGTGTTGGAGAAAGAAGAATCGTGCCTATATTAAAAGGCAGACATTCTTCCCTCTCCATTTTTAACCAATTTACCTGTTGACATGTATCATCCATCCAGTAGATTAAATTTTTAATATTAGTCGCCCAGTAGTAGAAAAGGAAATTAGGGAGTGCTAATCCTTCATTTTCTTTAGATTTACATAAATGTCTTTTATGTATTCTATGGGTTTCATAGTCCCAATTGAAATTTGTGATAACCGAGTCAGGTTTAAAAAAAAACTTTTTTGAAGATGTATCGGTATTGATTGAAATAGGTAGAGGAGTTGTGGAAGGAAAATCATCTTTATGACATTTACTCTACCTATAAGGGAAATAGGGAGTGTTTCCCAAAACTGAATGAGGGCAATGTATTCCTCAAAGAGTTCTGTTTGAAGCCCTAAGTTTCAGTGATTCCCCATATATTGTGCAGGATCCTTTCAAAAAACCTGCAAGGAGTTAGGATTAATACGAGTCCTTCTCCATTGATTTCAATGGAAGGATGACTGTGGGCAACTAAAGAATTAGAGATTTTTTTTAATGATTTGAGTTTACTTAAATATTTTTTGAAGCTAGTAAGTGTTTTAAGTAATTTTTTAAATTATAGTTAATAATTTAGTTTACAGATAAAACATGGAAACAGGTCCTTCGGCCCACCGAGTCCATGCCGACCATTGATCACTGTTCACACTAGTTGTATGTTCTCCCACTTTCTCATCCATTAGGAGCAATTTACAGAAGCCAATTAATCTACAAACCCACACATCTTTGGGTTGTGGGAGGAAAATGGAGCACACAGATTGAACTCTTTTGGTGACGGGGAGAATGTGCAAACTCCATTTGGACCGCACCGATAACCGGGATTGAACACAAGTCTCTGACACTGTGAGGCAGCAGCTCTATGCCACCCTACTTTAATAGTATCAATGTCCTTTTGTTGCTTTTATTTTATCTAAACTTATCCTATGAGCGAGCATTTTGATTTTACAATAACAGTGAAACATCCATTTACCTCCAGCTTATTTATCAATGTCTGATCAAATTTATTGATCAAATGTCAACCAACTGGAAATCCTTTCAGGAATAATCATAAAATCAAAATACAACTTGAGATTAATAAACCCATCAGTCTTTGCTGAATCTTTAAAACAGCCATTGAAATAAGGCTATGGCTCGGCTCTTTCCCCAAAGCCCAGATGAATTCTCCTTTTCATCGTTTTCCTGACGTTGTTTTGAAAGTTATTCAATTTTTTTCCATCAGATAACATAACAAGATAACATAAGATCATAACAACTCACTGAATATAAAAGTTTCCCTACATCACACATCTGCTTCTTCTGACAATAATTTTAGATCTGCATATTCACCCTCTGTTATAAATGTTATTGCACAGGAGGTGGACATTTGGCCCACTGAGTCTGAGATGGCTCTTTTGGAGAGCAATCAAGTTAGTGTCACTCCCCCAGTCTTTCCACCTGTGCTTACAATAATTTTTCATTCAAGTATTTTATTTAATTACAGTACATCCAGGAGGCCTTTGTTGATCAGTGTAAACCAGTTGGTTATGCCTCCCAAATCTTAGGTCGATACATATAAAACGTTTTTCTTTGTGTTACTTCTGGTCAAAACAATTTAAGCTGTCTTTCTGGTTATCAACACTCTGGTCATTGGAATCAATTTATCTTTACTATATCCCTATAAATCACTAATGATTTTAAAAGGCACTATGAAATGTCTTCTTAGCAACCTCTGCTCTGAGAAGAACAAGTTCATAAGTTCATAAGTGATAGGAGCAGCATTGGGCCATTCGGCCCATCAAGTCCGCCATTCAATCAGTGCTGACCTAATTTTCCCTCTTATCCTCATTTTCCAGTTTGTCTGCTTAACAGTGGTCCTGTTTCCAGAAACATTGTGGTAAATTTACAAAACTATCAAATCATTTCAAAGTCCAGTTCCCAAATTTGCATTCGCCATTTTCATATTGAATGGCGGTGCAGGCTCGAAGGGCCGAATGGCCTGCTCCTGCACCTTTTTTCTATGTTTCCATGTACTCAATAAATTGTTTAAGAAGGAACTGCAGATGCAGGAAAATTGAAGGTAGACAAAAATGCTGGAGAAACTCAGCGGGTGAGGCAGCATCTATGGAGCGAAGGAAATAGGCAACGTTTCGGGCCCAAACATTTCTTCAGACTGATGTGAGGGTAGGGGGGGGGGGGTGAGGCGGGAAGAAGTAAGGAAGAGGCGGAGTCAGTAGGCTGAGGGAGTGCTGAGAAGGGGAGGAGAAAGTAGGGACTACCTGAAATTAAAGAAGTCAATGTTCATGCCGTAGGTGTGCAGACTGCCCAAGTGAAATATGAGGTGCTGCTTCTCCAATTTACGGTGGTCCTCACTCTGGCCATGGAGGAGGCCCAGGATAGAAAGGTTGGATTCGGAATGGGAGCGGGAGTTGAAGTGCTGAGTACCGGGTGATCAGGTTGGTTATTGCGAACCGAGCGGAAGTGTTCGGCGAAGCGACCGCCAAGCCTACGCTTGTTCTCACCAATGTAGACCAGCTGACATATAGAGCAGCGGATGCAATAGATGAGGTTGGAGGAGGTGCCGGTGAACCGCTGCCACACCTGGAAAGATTGCTTGGGTCCTTGAATAGAGTCAAGGGGGGAGGTAAAGCGACAAGTGTAGCATTTCTTGTGGTTGCAAGGGAAAGTGCCTGGAGGGGGGGGTGGTTCGAGTGGGAAGGGACTAATCGACCAGGGAGTTACGGATGGTGCGGTCTCTGCGGAAAGCAGACAGGGGAGGAGATGGGAAGATGTGGCAAGTGGTGGGATCACGTTGGAGGTGGCGAAAATGTCGGAGGATTATTTGTTGTATGTGACGGAGGCAGGGTGGAAGGTGAGGACAAGGGGGACTCGGCCCTTGTTGCGAGTGGGGGGATGGGGAGTGAGAGCAGAGTCACAGGGTGAGAGCCTTATCTATAGTAGAAGAGGGGACCCCCTTTCCTGATGAATGAGGACATCTCCAATGCCCTGGTGTGGAACACCTCATCCTGGGTGCAGAGGTGGCGTAGACAGAGGAATTGGGGGTAGGGGATGGAGTACATACAGGAAGCAGGGTGGGAAGATGTGTATTGCAGATAGCCATGGGAGTCAGTGGGTTTATAGTGGATGTCGGTCAGTAGTCTATCATCTACGATGGAGATGGTGAGGTCAAGAAATAGTAGGGAAATGTCGGAAATGGTCCAGCTGTATTTGAGTGCCGGATGGAAGTTAGTGGTGAAATGGATTAAGTCAATGAGTTGTGTGTGGATGCAGGAGGTAGCACCATTATAGTCGTCGATGTAGCGGAGGTAGAGTTCGGAATAGGGCCACAGTACATCTCAAAAAAGGATTGTTCGACGTACCCAACAAAGAGGCAGGCACAGCTAGGGCCCATGCATGTGCCCATAGCTACGCCTTGTATTTGGAGGAACTTAATAACTCAATAAATTATTTTGTTAACCTGTATTGGCATTTACAATGATTAAAATGTTTCTCAGAACCTCTTTTAAAATGACCTCTTCTCGTTCTTTCCAGTTTGCATTTTTCTGTATTGAATTTCATCTGCAAGTGTCATGTATCAGGTTATTTAACCTACTTTATGCTTTCATGTCTAATACCATTCTCCTTTCTTCTTTATTATATTAGCATTATCTGAAAATGTAAGTGCACTGAAATGGTTGTTTAATAATCTTTATTTTACTTTACCTCAATGTTTTATGGTAAGATACTTTATTTACATTTATTATATTGTTATGATTTAAATAATTTATTAAAATGAAATAAAATGATATCCATTTCAATGCCGCTACTTCCTGAGGAGAATGTGGAGATTTGGTATGTCAATGAATACTCTCTTGAACTTCTGCAGATGTACAGTAGGGAGCATATTAACTTGTTGCATCATAGCCTAGTCCAGCAACTTGATCGCCCTAGAATGCGAGTCAGTAAAAGACAATAAAACACTCCTGATTCTTAAGTTTCTTGAACTTCAAAAATGGTCTGATTATTGTAAACATAAATCTAAGACAAAAACGTTTGCAACAGCGAGCTGTCAAAAGGTCAACGGTGTGTTAATGATCAGGGGGTCAGAGTCCAATTGGCCTTTCATAGATGTGGTTTGTCAGACGGCTACTCAGTATGGAGGTCAGGACAGTCATCCTCTGTATCCAAGTTTGGTTAGTACTGTCCCTGTGGGAGGTAAGCTTGGGCAGGAGTCAGGATCCAAGTGTCCTGTTCTATATTAGTGTTTTGCAATTCCTCGGTTTGGATATTGTGAATAAGAAAATCATCAGATGTCTGTCTTATGCCACTTCAGGTATGGGAGTAATTCCATTATAGAGGTGGGTGGCAAAAAGCCTGTTAATTTAACAAAACAAGTGAGTCTGGTTATCACCTAACCAAAGCCGAAGATATCCTCACACAGAGGAACTGTAATGATCTGACAGGCAACAAAGGTAAATTATGTGGCTATTGACTGACAGATATTATTCCATTTTACTTTTGAAATAATTGATCAATATTTACTGTAAACATTCAATATGATTTATATCTTACACAAACTCAACAATGGTCACTTATTGACTTTTGAGTTATAAAACATTACCAGTGTCCACTCACTAAACCATCGCCCTTCCTGTACTGTGAGAAGAGTATGATACTGTTGCAATAATTGCAATAATTGATAAATTGATAATAACTGACAAAGAATCAGACTCTGTACAGAAGGTGCATTAATATATCACATAGAAAATAATTGCTTCCAATGGATGCTAGGCAGCAGAAAGAGAAACTATAGCCCCTGCAGATGTAAGAGGCAAATTCAATCCTGGTTACTCATGCATTTAATAATGTTTATGATGTATATACACTAGATTTGTGCCTGCATTCAACTATTATAACTTTTTTTTAAAGCAATACTCTGAGGAGTCACGGATATAAAGTGAAATTAAAAGTGCAGAGCAGAAGATTAATTGACTGTCCATTTTTTAATGTCAGGAGAATCAAAAGGATGAAAAAAGCTTAAGGAATAAAAAATCAGTCGCTCAGCAGATTCACTCAGGATTCATCACCAATATATATGTTAAAGAGACAAAAACCTTCCACCGAGTGATCAATTGTGTTCAATGCCATGGGACGAGACTCAAAATGAAGAGTAATATTGCAGAAACAAAGTTTAGGTATGTCAGGTCTGGGGATTTCACACTTAAATGATGATCTCAGATGTTCTGCAAAGAAAATGGAATGTTTGTAGAATTTTAAATAAGTAAAGGGCCTGCATGCGGCAAGCGCGACCAAACCGGAAGCAGGGGCCGCGCGGGGCCGCCCGGAGGTCGAGTGATCCCCGTACAGGGCCTGTCCCACCAGCATGCGACTTCATGCGGCGAGCGCAAACAAACCGGAAGCGGGGGCCGCGCGGAGGTCGAGTGATCCCGTACGAGTTGATGTGATGTTCGAGGGAAGCGTACGCCGTCAAGACGCTGCGTACGGCGTCGAGACGGTGTGTACGGCGTCGAGACGCTGCGCACGCCCGTCGAGGCGGTGCATACAGCCTCAATGCGGCTGCGGGCAGGCAGGCCGATGCCGCGCGGAATTTTTGGACAGTGTCAGTTTTTCGGAGCTCCGCACGATGTCGGGACTAGCTTCGCGCAACTCCATACGGCTCCGGCGATCGAAGTGGGACCGGCCCCGCGAGGCCGTACGGCTCAAGCGACCACGTTAGGTCGCGCTTGCTGCATGCAGGCCCTTTACTTATGCTCGTGGGACAGGCCCTTAAGAAGAAAATGAAAAGTTCTCAGAAGATTTGCAGCTGATGGCATAATAATTTATGTTGTTATCTGAGGGAGGTTTTCAGCACCTGTGCCAGCCACAGGCATATCTACAAGTATCTCACATATTGCAAAAATGTAAGACAAGTGCCTCCCAAATGAGATGCTGAGGCTCCTGGCACGGAGTGAGTGAATGGGAAAATTAATACCTTCCTTGCTTCAATGTAAAGAGCCTCATCTCAAGGGTACGGAGGATAACAACTGTGCCTTCTTTTCGGGAATGATCAAGAAAAGTGCTTCTTTGCAGTTCCTTTTCCAACGGATCAATGACAAGTAAGAGAGTAGGTTAATCCTCTAAGGAAATGGCTTTCTCTTCTTCGAGCCTCACTGCTCCTCATTATTTTTAAACTGCTCTACCGCAGGGTACTGACATTTGGACTCTTTATCTTCTTCAGTAATTTCAATTTCACAAGGCTCTTGGATAAAGATGAAATTGCAAAGGGCTTCCTGATAAGTACTGCAACTGACCCGAGCACCTGACATTTTTCTTGAGTATTCCCACTGTGCATTTAACTTTAGTTTGTCTGAATTTTCCCTACTGTTAGTGTAAATCTTCACAATTATGTTATCTGAAATGTATACATCTCACCCAAGATTTTGAAATAGTACAGATGCACTATTGGAGGATGAACGAGATTTTGTAGCTTCCAAAAATTGCATATTCATATGTAGTAATCTGTTTAAATGAATACACACTAATTATTCAAGATGTACAAGTCACCTGAAATAGAGCACTGTAGTCACAAGAAGAGATTGGATGGGCTGGGTTTATTCTCACAGGAAGCTGAGGGGGGATCTTATAGAGGTTTACAAAATTATGCAGGGCATAGATAGAACAGAGTGTTAAACTCTTTTTCCAAAGGCAGGGAAGTCTAGAACAGGTTTAAGGTAAGAGGGGAGCAATTTAAAGGAGATCTGGGTGGTAGGTTTTTCACACAGAGAGTGGTGAATAGTTTGAACAATCTTCCAGGGGAGATAGTGGAGGCAGATACTATTATGATGTTTAAAATACACATAGATCGTTTTTTGCTCATGAAAGGAGTAGAGAGACATGGGCCTGATATGGAGCAGTGAGAGTGTATATAGGAATGAGGGTCTGCATTGATGAGATGGACTGTAACTGCCTGTTTCTGTTTTTTATGAAATCCCTTTTGTTTAACAATTTCCTTGGGATCATAGCAGGGTTCATATGGCTTGAGTTCATATGAAATAGTTGTTTCCAGGAATGGCTTAAAATCATTTCATTCAGAAAAATCAATGGCACACTATTATTTAAGTTGGACGAATTAAAATGTAATGAACAGAGTTGCCCTGCCAAATCAAGTATTAATTAGTTACTTGTAACAGACAGAATAGCAAATTGGCTGATTGGAATAAGTAACTGAGAGTTTTTGCAATGAGTTGGTGTCAAGAAAATTAATAATTGTTGTGACATTCTCAGCCACAGTAAGTGGCGCCTAGAATAAATTTGGATTTAGAAACAGCAATAGTATCCGACTCAAATTTTGCTGCATTAATTGGAATATGGCCATTATATATCTTCTCTATTCTAATGGATTTATAACAGAGATAATATGACAGCAAACCTAGTATATCTGGAGACCTCTTGCAGATTCATAGACTAATTTCTCAAAGCTTACTCCAAACCACCACAGCAATAACTTGTGCAACATACTAGAGAAAAACAATTATTACTGCTATTTCCCAGCTTATTCTCTCTCACATGCCTTTCAACTGCAATTTAATTCTTTTGTCAGTTATCTATATCAGGGCTCAAATAAATAACAGCCAGTCAATCTACCAACATATCTTTGAGACATGGGAGGAAACCAGAGATCCCAGGAGAAACATACATGCTCATAATTAGAACATACAAACAAATAGCACATCATGTCAGGATCAAACCCAGATCACCAGAGCTGCGAGGTGATAGCACTAGTTGCTACATAACTGTTGTCCATATTGAACAGAATGTTACCTCTAAGATTCTTGTCTGTTGGAAATATAATGATCTTAGCAGAGATCGCAATAAAAATCTATGGACAGCCGGATATCCTGTAGCTTGATGTTATCTAGTGGTCTTTCCTGAAAAGGTCAACCTCTAACGAGGTCACATTCAACAAAGATATACCAATGGTCAGATAGCCTGATAAAATCTATTTTTTAGGGCTCAATAGTTGTGCTGTTTACAAGTAGCAAGGACTCAAATATTCATTTTCCACTGCAAGTATTCATGAAAGGAGAGACATTTCTAAGATAGATAAGGTATCTGGAATGATGAAAAAGTTTGAACAAAAGCAGCAGGAGGTAATAAAAAAAATGCATCCAAGTTGCAAATTATATATATTAACAATTCATTAGAAAACTAGAATTCAGTTGTGTTACATTCTCGGTTTTGAGGAAAAATAAAATCTATTAATCCTATTAATGGGAAATAAACAATTGCCATTTAACAGTGGAGCTTGGAACCCATTTTGATATTCTAATGAGGGAACGACTGTCATCGTTCATTATTATTACATTATGAAACCAATACCACTTTTGTAAGCTGCCCGTGAAATATGAGATGCTGTTCCTCCAAATTAGCGTTTGGCCTCACTCTGACAATGTAGGAGGCCCAGGACAGAAATGTCAGTGTGGAAATGGGAAGGGGAATTAATGTGTTTAGCAACTGGGAGATCAGGTAGGTCCAGGCGGACTGAGCGATGGTGTTCAGCGAAACGATCGCCCAGTCGAAGTTTGGTCTCACCGATATATAAGTGTACACAGCTTGAACAACAGATACAGTAGATGAGATTGGAGGAGGTGCAAGTGAACCTCGGCCTAGCCTCTGGACCTACGTGATTTCCCGGTTGTCAAACATTTTTATTCCTGTTCATTACAGATACATCTACATTTGCATTGTTATGATATCACAATAAGGGATTCAATCTCTCAGGATGTCTGAACTCAGAACTACTTTTTGCAACAACACAGCTCCAAATATGCAGCCAACATTGCCCCAGCAACTATTATGCGAGGCGGGGCAGTCTGCAAGGACCATCTAAAGCAAATGTAGCAGGAACTAAGGCCCTGCCCAAAGACTGTTCTCATGGATTCGACAGGTTTTGCCCTCACAATGTATTTTATCAAAAACATTTTGAGACAGCTGAAACCATTTAATTAATAGTTCCTGTCTATATCCGCCTTTTATTTGGTTACGTTGAATAGCCTTTGTTCCAAATGTACACTGACACCATCCTCTAACTCTTTCTCCATTGCATCGATGACTGCAGCAGGGTTACCTCCTGAACCTGCACAGAACTTGTTGATTTCATTAACGTTGCTGCTAATTTCCACCCTGCCCTCAAATTCACCTGGACTACATCAGGTATCTCTCTCCCCTTTCTTGATCTCTCTGTCTCCATCACAAGGGACAGACTATCAGTTGAAATCTGCTACAAACCCAACGACCCCACAGCTATCTTGACTACACCTCTTCCCACACTGCCTCTTGCAAAGGTGCTATCCCCTACTCTCAATTTCTCCGTCTCCACCACATCTGCTCCCAAGACACTTTCCATTCTAGGATATCCGAGATGTCCTCGTTCCTTGGTAGAAGTGATGTTCCCCCTTCTGTCATAGATGTATTCCTCACCCGTATCTCTTTGTGTCCTGGAGTTGAGCTCTTGTTACCTCTACCCCCAGACGAAACAAGGATATGGTATCCCCGGTTCTCACCTTTCAATCCACCAAACTCCACATCCAACACATCACTTTGCGACATCTCGCTGTTAATCCTGGCTAAATTGGACCAGCCAGGACTTCAAAATGGGGTTAATTTCAGGGTTGCTGGGAGATTTGGTCAAATTGGAACTAGTCTCTGCAGAGCTAGGACAGGCTGCGAGAGGTGCCAGGGAGTCTGGAGCTTAGATACAATTTGCAAGCAAAGAATGGGAAGCCTTGCAAACTTTAGGCAAGGCAACTTTAATTAGGCAAGGCAACTTTAATTAGGCAACACAGCTTTAGCATTTCCAAACCAAAGGCAACACAGCTTTAGCATTTCCAAACCAAAAGCAACACAACTTTAGCATTTCATAACCAAAGGCAACACAGCTTTAGCATTTCCAAACCAAAAGCAACACAACTTTAGCATTTCATAACCAAAGGCAACACAGCTTTAGCATTTCCAAACCAAAGGCAGCACAGCTTTAGCATTTCCAAACTATATTTTCAAACCACATTAAGGGCACTGACAGATCAGCAAAACCACTCACAGTTTAGTAGACATGTGTTCAGTGTTATTCACAGCTCAGACTGAGAGACACGACCCTTTTGTTCCCCCATCTTGCAGAGACTGACTGAGGCACTCAACATTTCCGGGTTTTATAGTCCCTCCAGAAAGGGCGTGGCCTTCAAGAGAGAGAATCTCAACATTTTTGTAAACACTAATAACTCTTTTAGTTTTCATCAATGGGAAAAATCCTCTTGTCCTGCGTAGCTCTGAGTAAGATGGCCAAAAATCACAGCCGTAAGTGGCAGCGTTTTTTCTAAAATCAATATACAGAACCACAGGAAGTGGTCAAGATCAGACTTTTAGTAATATAGATTTGCGAACCACCATGCGTGTATACCATGCAGATTCACAGGATTTGTGGGAGACCATATAACAAATAATTACTCCAGCTGAGAATACCAAATTTCTAGTAGCCCTAGGACACCCGACTTATGAAAAATTGGCAGGTGTGGTAATGGATGAGTGCAAGAGAAGAGGCTGTTTTAACGGCTCTTGCAAAAACGTTCCAGAAACCAGGAGATTTAAGTCGAGTCCTGGAAATGACCAGAAAAGGGTGAAGGAGCAGACAAATTTCTAGACCGCTTTTCAAGATTATATATCGACCAATCAGGTGATTTGGACTATCAGAATGGAGTAAGTTCCCCTCAATATTGTGCAGTCTTGTTCAGTTGTCTCCCCACTAGAATAGCGAATTTAATTAGAACTAATAACAGGAACTGGTCTGAGAGCCGAGCCAGTCAAATAGCCAGAGCTGTGAGATATTACTGGAAGGTAGGAAGGAACCAGGAAAATTATCCTGTAACTAGGAGAGAAAGTGAACGCACAGCGAAGGAAGAATTACCTAAATCTAACTATGACCCTTGGATTCCCAGAGTGCCAGCCAATTACGGATTGGAAGAAATTAGGGGCCCCAATTACTCAGACTATCACCACTATACTCCCAATCTTGAGCCCATTTCAATGGAACCCAGAGGTAGAATAAGACCTACAATGCTGCCTAACCAATGCTATACTTGTGGAGGGATGGGACATTGGAGTAGGGCCAGTCCAATGAAGGAACAAATGAAAGAGAGGGGTCAGAGAAGGGATTTCTGAAGAATTTAGGGATCCTAGAGAATATAGAGACATCCGAAATCCAAGGAGTTATGGGAGGTCCTTTAAGTTAAGAGACCACTGGGACCCAAGAAACCAGAGAGAGAGATGGCCCGAATGTCAGGAATCAAGAAGTCACACACCATTTACTCAAGGTAACCCATTTTCTCAGTTCTGACTCACCAACCCGCCCTGGAATTGTGGGCGTGGAGACATGACCCCTACTCTAATTTACCAGAATGAGTGGATTGGATATACTATAGTAGTAAAAACGGGAAATTTTATGGAGGAAAATTATAAACCCTCATGATTATTCCAGAAACCCCCCCTAGAGCAAAGAAGATTGTAAATCAAGGAGCTTGTTTAAACTATCCAATCAGGTCACTGGAGCAGGGAGTGCCCAGCGATAAAGCAGAACATAGCTGGATTGAAAAAATATCAAGGGGCAATAAAGAGAGTAAGAAAGAGAACATAGTAGCTAGTGTGGGAAGAGATAACAACTGAGGAATGGAAATGGCACTAGGTAGAGAAGAAACAAACTTACTGTACAGGAGGAATGGGAGTGGGGAAAAGATGATATTGAACTAACGTATTGCTGAGTTTTGTGCCTGCAGGACAGTGTGTCAACAAGAGACTATTTGGGGAGTGAGGTAAAATAATACACAGACCCCTAAGAATGGGAAGAAGACAGCAGAAGGGAATGTAGCTCCCCAGAAAAAGGTGACCAGCAGGAAGAATTGGCACTGTCCTGCTCCTTTAAGACACTTGGGAAGGCCAGCATGTAGAGCCTTAGTATCCACACTCTCTAGCAACAGACACCATCATTAGAAAGGAGGAAGAAAGGACCTTCCCTAGTGTCTACCTTCAGATCATCTAGCTACTGGAAGAATACAAGGAAGGAGGATAAAGGCCACTCCAAACATTTCAAAAAATAAAGTACCCTGACAACTTATAGTGACTGTTGGGTTCCTCTTTAGAATTGGATTTGAACAAAAAGGAATTTCTCTGTGATTCGGGGTAAAATACTCACTTTGCGCCAAAATTCAGTTATAAGTAAATTAATTTAAAGTGGGTGTATGGGATACAGTCTTGGAATTGTTGGAGATTTGACCGTTAATTTAGCATTCTTCTATTATCTCACCCACAGGAAAATAGTCAAAGATAGTACTGGGCCATCTAGTTACCATTCAGGAAGGGACAGACCTTAGCAGGTATCAGGAATTAAGACATACCCTGGAAAGGTAAGGTAGTAGTGTAAAATGATGAGGTAGATCGAAAATTTATGTTCCCCTCGGAAGATCAATACTGACCATCTAGAAGAGTCACCTAGGATAAGAATCCCTAGACATCGAAGCCAACAGAATAAAAGCGAGAAACCCTAGACAGAGAACATAGTAAAAGCTAACATAATAAGAGCTAATAAAATGAAGAACCAATATAGTGAAGAATTAGCATAGTAACCAGTTATCATAGTGAAGAGCCTGTACATAAATGAGAGAAACTGGAGGACAGACTTGGTTAACTGTAGGGGGAATTGCAGAGCCGATGTGTATTTGCCCGATGTATTTGAATTGTTTAACCCTTGATGGTAAAGAGGCTTATATTATCAAGGTGAAAATAGATTGTCCCTGGATTTGGCATTTTGATTGGACTTAGGTTGAAATTAGTAGTAAAATAAAATGGTTGTTTAAATTTGAACAGCTGGGAATGCCACAGGAATTGGAAGGGAGTTGTATTATGGGCTACAATGCTGTGGAATGAAGAAGAGGAAATGGGCATTGAAATTCAAAATGGTAAATTGGATGCTGAGACTGAATTTGGTTAAATTGGAACATTTATCATGGTTTGCTTCAAATTAAAGTCACGCCTGTAGGGGAATCTGGACCGAACCCAGCTGGAAATTCATATGATTACCTCTCACCAGATATACATAATAACACCATGTGAGGATGAAGAAGGATATTTAGTGTCGATCCTAGAACAATAAAGAATAGGTTAGAGAACAGATGGTGTGTGGGGGGCGGGGGGGGTGGGGGGGGAAACTTTTAAAATCTTTCCCCTGCACGGAGAACCCGACCTTTCCCTGTCGGGTCTCCGTTGTCGTTGGGGCCTAGCACTGTGGAGCGGCCTCCAGCAGGAACGTCCTGGGGCTCCAGTCACGGAGCTGCGGAGCTACTCACCATCGTGGAGCTGGCCGAGTCCGGAGCGGGAGGAGCGGTGATGGCGCGCTGCTGCGACCCGACCCCGGGGATTCGGAGGCTCCAACCGCAGGTCTGGTAGACAGTAACACCGGGAGCCCGCGGGTCCCTGCTGGGAGACCGCTTTTCGGGGCTTCCGCAACGGCGACTTCTCCCGCCCGAGTAGCGGGGTCGAGGATGACCTGGAGCGGGGCCTGACATCATCGCCCGGCGTGGCTTCAACGGCTGCGGGACTTTGCTAGCGCCCGCCCGGGGCTCCAACAACAAGACCCGGAGCGTGGCCTTGCACCACCCAGCGCGGCGTTAATGGCCGCGGGACAATCGTTGTCGCCCGCCGGGGGCTCTGACTTGGGCTCTGACTTTGACTCTGACATCGGGGGGAGAGGGAAGTGCAGGGGAGAGATAAGTTTTTTTGCCTTCCATCACAGCGAGGAGGCGATGCGCTGTGATGGATGTCTGTGTAAATTGTGTTGTGTCTTGGGTCTTTTTTTCTTGTATGTATGACTGCAGAAACAACATTTCACTTGAGCCTCTATGAGGTTCAAGTGACAAATAAATTGTATTGTATAGGAAAACAATATAATAGGTTCAATAGATAATAGAATAGGGCTAGGTTCAAGTGAAATAGCGAATATGTGGGAAAGCATGAGAGCATGATGGTAACTTGCTTTGTCCCAAGCTTCTTAGGATTTTCCAGGGTTTAGGTTCACCTGTGGAAGGTGATGGAAGACTGGGCAGGAACACGGATGGAGGTAATTCGTGCCCACGAAAACTCGGGAGATGAAGACTCCTCAGACTGGACTTGTAAAGTCATGCCCATGAAAACTCAGGACGCTTTACAATATTCTGAGAAGAAACATCATCATCTTGTGTTACTGATAGATGGGAAATGTAAATCACACATGTATATCTGGTTAGCTGATTACTGAGCCACTTTGGTGATGATGGGTTATCATAATGATAAAATGAAGGAATGTTAATCCTGGCTAAATTGGACCAGCTATGACTTCAAAATGGGGTTAAGTTTCAGGGTTGCTGGGAGATTTGCTCAAATTGGAATTACTCTTTGCAGAGCTGGGACAGGCTGCGAGAGGTACCAGGGAGTCTGGAGCATAGATACAATTTGCAAGCAAAGAATGGGAAGCCTTGCAAACCCTGTCAATCTGGTGCTAAATGCATAGAATGGATTGGATGGCTGCAAACCAGACATACACCTTGTAAACAGTTTGTAAATAATGTTGCAGAGTCTGACTCTGCTAAGTGTTGATTGGATGGGGTCTTGAGCCTTGTCTGAGTTTTCTGTTAATCAAGGTAAATGTTTCCAAGTTGACTTCATCCTGAAGTCCGTTGTGAATACAATATATTGAACTGTTGTATCATTGGGTTAGGGAAATGCCTGTTATGTATGGGGTTAATCGATATCTGTAATTGGGTGATTAAGAGACAACCCCCATGTGGTTCGGCCTCTCGAGTTCCCGGGACATATAAAAGTCCATGATCACGAGGCTCAGGGTCGATCTTCTGGAAGAGCGCTCAGGACCGTGTACCTTTCTGGAGTGCCTCTGTCTGAGTGAGGCCTAGAGGGCTTGAACAGATAGATGCAAGAATTGAACCCGCGTGGGATAGGTACATTGTGTGATCTGTGACGCCCTTTTGGTAAAATAAAATTTAGTTGATTCAAGTGCTTGATTCAATGTTTTTACTGATACTAGACTGGGGGGAAGCTTAGAAACGAGCAATTATCATCGCCACCAATAACATCTTCCCAACCCACCCATTTCCGCCTTCCACAGAGACTTCTACAACACCTTGTTTCACTAATCCCTTCCGACCAACCACCCCTTCCCCAGGTACTTTTCCCTGCATCCGCAGGAGATGTAACACCTGTCCATAGATTTCCTCCTTCGCCTCCATCCTGAGACCCCAGCAGTCCTTCCAGGTGAGACAAAGGTTCACATACACCTTATCTAATCTTTTCGACTGCATCCAGTGTTTCCGATGTGGCCTCCTGTAAATTGACAAGACCAAACATAGGCTTGGCGACTGTTTCGCCAAACACTTGCTCTCAGTCCGCCAAAGCCTACTCGATCTCTTGGTTAATAACTATTTTTAACTTCTCTGCCCATTGCCATACCTTTCTAGTCCTGGGCCTCCTCAATTGACAGAGTGAGAACACATGCCAACTGGAGAAACAGCACTTCGTATTACCATATAACAACCATATAACAATTACAGCATGGAAACAGGCCATCTCGGCCCTACAAGTCCGTGCCGAACAATTATTTTCCCTTAGTCCCACCTGCCTGCACTCATACCATAACCCTCCATTCCCTTCTCATCCATATGCCTATCCAATTTATTTTTAAATGATACCATCGAACCTGCCTCCGCCACTTCTACTGGGAGCTCATTCCACACCGCTACCACTCTCTGAGTAAAGAAGTTCCCCCTCATGTTACCCCTAAACTTCTGTCCCTTAATTCTGAAGTCATGTCCTCTTGTTTGAATCTTCCCTATTCTCAAAGGGAAAAGCTTGTCCACATCAACTCTATTTAAAAGGTATTCCGCTGGGATAGCTCACAATCCAGCAGTATGAACTTTCCACATACATTCCTTTCTCTAGATTTACAACTTGCAACTCTGCATTCCTGTTGTTTCACGCCTCATGTCTTTTTATCTCTGGCATTTGTTCAACCATCTATCAACCCCTCCCCCCCTCCCCCTCACCTTTATCCATCTATTACTTTTCCCAACATCTATTACTTTTCCCAGACCACAATCAGTCTGAAGAAGGGTCCCGACCGGGAATGCCACCAATCCATGTTATCCATCCATAATATGTGAAACAAACCATTTACTTTTTCAATGAAGGTGGTGATCTCATTTGAATGAATGGGGGTCACCTGCAAGGAAGGTGCAAAGCTGAGGGGCCAGATACAAGGTGTATCCAGCTTCTTAGCTCATGCATTACACAATGCCCTAGAAGCAGAGGTTGGATGTACCCAATGATGCTCAAACATGTCCTGGAATGAGCCATTGTTTTTTAATGTTTTAAATGGAACAACTGGCAGTGTGACTTAACTCATTATTCAGACACCCAGTTACCATCTGGCTATGTGCTACATATCATTTTATAATGGCAATAATGTATATTAACAGCCAGAATTCTGTATATGTTGCTCAGTAATTATATTAATAAAGACTCAGTGATATTAAGGCATAGTTTAATAGCACACATACAGTAGGTATGTTACAAAACTTACCTTCAGAGGAGCTGCAGATCTGGGGGGCGGGTTTAAAATGCCTTATTTCTCCAGCCTATTCAAATCGATGTCTGTCAGGCTGTTTAGCTGCTAAAGAATAATCGCTTCGACTGCCGTTTTATTAAGTTTCTTTTAAACTGCACTGGATATTTTACGAACAGGAGTAAATTAAAAATAATTTTCTAAAGCCGTCAATACCGACAACGGGGGACAGATTTCATGTATGGGACAGGTATAGGAAAACCGTTTATTTTATATGTAAACTTGCTTCTAAGGATGCCTTTAATCAAAATTTCACGTTGCGAAAATGTCATTATATAAATATATGAACCGGCAGTATTTTTCCTGCCAATATGAGGTTTAACTTCACCGCAAATGCAACGTTCCAAACCAGCGCATTCCACAAAAACCCACTCGCAAGATGATTAAAATGGTCATTAATTTACGGGAATTAAAAACTAAATTCCTTCCATTTGGCCTATAAATTAATGACAATGAGATTTAAAAATCATGTTATATTGTGAATTATTGTGTGAATGTTATTTGAACACTTAGGCTATTTAACTTTGTTAACGTTTTCTTAAGAAATGGATAGATGTTTAGAACTAGTAATTGAATTTTGTAATTAGCTACAATTGGGTAACTAACTAATTATATGCTTTAATATCAGGTTGTTTCATATTTGTTTCAGAATGCTTCAATCTATAATAACTGAAAATTTCATTCAGTTTCTTAATTTTTAAGAAAGTTATGGGCTTTTGACTGTCCTTGATCACAGCTTTTGATTTAAGTCAATGGTAAAGCAACAGGGAACAAAATGCTAATTTCAGTATGAAAATTGCCATAACTTCTTTAATACTGAAGATATGAACGTGAATTAGGTGTCAAATTAAATTTCTTTTTATGCTTTATCTGATGGGATAAATTGTAGACTTGATTTTTAAAATCTCAAAATTTTGTAACATACAGAACGCCTACATTTATTGATTAACAAATTAATTGTAACGCTGCATGGTAAATTACATTTCACTGCACCTTATGGTGCATGTGAAAAATAAATTTGAACTAGAACTTGAAATAGTCCTCTATATTGATAATATATAGACTAATTTACATGACACTAATACACTGCAATATGCCTTACATACAATATATACTAAATAGTAATAAAATTAATTTATGGGGCAATAATATATTTTGACAAATACCATATTGGTTTGAAAACATATAGGTTGGTGACATAAATATATAGGGAACATACTTCCAAAGTGACACAAAACTGCTTTACAATTACATAGATGAAGTTATACCGAAATATATTTTTGAAAATTCCATCAGGGTATTCACAATTATGAGCATTCACATATTCTTGGTACTTTAACCCCCCCCCCCCCCCCCCATACTTTAAAAAACATAATAAAATACATTTCAAAATATTTTCCAAACTATAATCCATGGAAGTCATAGGAACTCTTAGCTTATTGTGATTCAGCACATGCACAAAATGTGCAACGCTCTTGCACATTTTGTATGACACGTGGGAAAACTTGGCAACCATTCAGTAATCTGTCAACTGGGATTACTGATATTGCAATGTCACATTTTCCAATGGATGCATAAAATGATTTACAAATGTTCAACCACTGCTGTCACGTATCTGCAAGATAGAATTACATTTCCCGTGATGAATATTATCAGACTGATTATGAAACGTGGTTCTCTGAATGCTGTTCTAACTTTTTTTAGTGGATCTAATCTGCACTTCCTTCAAGAAGAACTTCCAGTCAGAGAGTATGGCAGCAACGATATCCAAGGAATCAATTCTGCTGCCTAAGATGATCATATCTATTAAAATATCTACCAGCACTAAAATATATGGAAGCAAAAGATATTTACCACCTTGGGATTTTTAAATGTTAGGCCAGTGTGTATTTTTTTTAAGTTCGGCTTGGGCTTATGAAACAGGATCATTTCATAGAAATCATCTGCAGTTCCTATTAATGGTGTCTGCAAAGGCACATTGCATATACACATTGTAATAGTGCTATAGGGGAGAGGGAAGACATTTTCTAAATGCAAGTTGATGATTATGATCCAAATCAAAATTTGTAAATAGTGAACACTGGTTGCATCTTTGTATACATTTTCTCAGTTCACAAAAAAAAATGATTCCTTTCTATGTAATTTCATAACCCCTCACTGAAGACTCATAAAGGTTATGTCTACTAAATAATGGTTTATATTGAACAACATCCTACCCCTCTCTAACAGCTGTATGCTATTTCAGTGTTGTATCCACACACACATTTCAATTATTTATTGCCATCACTTCAGGGTCATTTCAAACAGACTGCACTCGGACATAAATGGATTATATGTTCAAAAACAAAACATTAAAAATGATTTAACAAATCTTTACTTTACATACACTTGAAGGATGACAAACTTTTCTAAAATTAAATTATATTGAATCATTTCATGAAATAAGAGTTGAGCACGTATGCACAAGGCATTCAATTATCATACGGAGTATGCTTTTACTGTATAATAAAATCTTTGCAATGCCTGCCACTATTTTACAGATCAAATCCATATGAAGGGTGATTTGTGAACGAGCAGATAAAGGGCAACTATATAGCTGCCTGGCAATTGGAGAAAGTGTATAAAATGGATGGTATTAGTAAATATTTGTCTAGCATGTTTTCAGGGCCAAATCAGAGCTCCTGGTGATTAAGAATACTCTGCTGGGTGCAGCCTGATGATGGTTAAATGAGATGCCTTGCTAACTTTACCATGACTTGACAGGGAGGTGGAGGACAATCAGAGGGAAGAAGGCCAGTAGTCCTTGGCACCAGTGCCATGCAGCACTGCTCTGGGTGCCCTGTTCCAGGAGCACTGTTGAGCGCTGACTGAGCCTTTGACAGTGAAATGCAGAGCAGAGTGCAAATGAGAAATGTGGTCCAGTTGTCAAGCAGCACTGGGTCTCCCACTGGTACTAACAAGCAACTCAAAACTAGGCTGATGCTTGAGTGCACCATGGCTACTGGGCCTGAGTCTCAGGTGCTGATTGTGTATATGTTGGGTTAAATGGGGTCGAGTATCAATATGCTCATATTTTAAATCAGCTTCAAATTGTATGTGGTTAGATCAGGGTTTATTCTTATACCCAAAGATACCTCAATGCTACATCACTAAAATAGGTCCTCGAGATTAACAATTCTGTGCTGGTGTAACATTTTCAGGATTACTCTCTGTTCTTTTCGGAACTGCAGTGACCGACGTTCAAACCTGACATTGGGCATTGCCTTTGTGGAGTTTCCACATCCTATTCACAACCAATTCATTTTCCTCACCAAAGACATGTCTGATAAATCAATTGCTCCCAAAGTGTAGGAAGGAACTGCAGATGCTGGTCTACACCAAAGAGAGATACAAAATGCAGGAGTAACTCAACGGGATTGGCAGCATCTCTGGAGAGAAGGAATGGGTTAACTTTTGGGTCATGGCTCTTCTTCAGACTGAGAGTCAGGAGTGTTCTAACCTTGTTGATCAACCTTCTGTGTGAATGCCTTCCAAAAACCCAAATACACTATAACAACTGGTTGCCTATCAGCTACCCCATGTCAAAGAGGTGGAGATCTGCGGAGACAGATTCCATTGAGGCTTTCTGGAATGAATTATATAAATACATGCTGATGACAAATTTGCAGGAATGCAGAAAAGAGGCTGGGATTTAGAACTAGTGAGTGGGTTTGGTAAAGAGCTGGTGTGTAAAACCTAACACTATACATCCTCCCTCACCTTCATCTAGGGATCCCAGCAGTCCTTCCAGGTGAGAAAGAGGTTAATGCGCATCTCCTCTAACCTCACCTACTGCATCTGGTGTTGCCGTGATGGGCTATCGTACATTGACAAGAGCAAGTGTAGGTGACTGTTTCGATGAACACTTGCACTCGGTCCGCCAAGGCCTAATGAATCTCCTGGTTTCTAATAATTTTAACTCCCCTTCTCAGTCCCACACTGACCTTTCTCTCCTGGGCCTCCACCATTGCCAGAGTGTGCCACCTCCACATACA
The DNA here is from genome assembly GCF_028641065.1 of Leucoraja erinaceus. Classification (NCBI taxonomy): domain Eukaryota; kingdom Metazoa; phylum Chordata; class Chondrichthyes; order Rajiformes; family Rajidae; genus Leucoraja; species Leucoraja erinaceus. The sequence goes on along the minus strand of NC_073387.1, from coordinate 29,082,926 downwards.
AAATGGAGGAACGGCACCTGATATTCTGCTTCGATATCTTCCAATTCAATGGTATGAACATTGATTTCTCCAATTTCAGATAACAACCTCTCCCCTTTCCACCACGCCCCATCCTCCCCTGTGCCCCACCTAGACTCACATGCATTTCTTCCCTCCCCCTCCACTCCACCTACAAACCTTCCTCTATATTCACAATTTACAACTCTTTTTTTGTCTCTGGCCTTTATCCACCCATCTGTCCATCACAACATCCATTAACCTATGTTTACCTATTTGCTGCCATGCTTTGTCCTGCTCCAACTCTCTTCCAGCTTTCTTTACATCCCTCCTAACCCCCCTACAATCAGTCTGAAGAAGGATCCTGACCTGAAACATCACCTATCAATGTTCTCCAAGGAGGCTACCTGACTTGTTGTGTTATTCCAGCACTCTGTGCCTTTTTTGGGTCTGTACATGATGGGCCAAATGGCCTCCTTCAGTGCCATGATCATTCTATGCTTCTGTATTTCTATGAAATAGCCAGGAATGTACTACTTTCCAAGTCACCTTTTAAAAAAAATCTGGAAGCAATTTTTATCTGGCAGGACATAAATGCAAAATTATTGAATGAAAAATGAATGTAAAAGCATCAGCTGAACAATGGAATGAACACGACGGGGATGGTGTCCATTCTTGCGGCACCTATTGCGCATAACAGCAGAGATAATGTCAGCAATTGTAATTGTTCCCTTGTTTTCATGTTACAGGCATGGTGAAAATATTTTGCAAGTCCATAATTGATAAAATGTAATTGGGGCAGGGTGGGGGTGTTACAGGGTGGAGGTGGGATATCATTAATATGTAGTGTGTTGCTGTATAAAAAAGCTACCCAAATCTTCACTGCGATTTTTACTCCCTTAAACATTGCTCGCTGTCTCTGGTTATCCGAAGTAAAAATGATTTTAATCAAGGGATCCAAGGTAATACAGGCTGATGCACTGAACTGGTTTGTAAGTAATGTAAATTGAGCCATCTCATGCTCTGTGGCACTATATTGACATTATCAGTTAAAATTCTGGAGTATGATTGACAATACTGAACTCTTTTAATGTAGTAACAGGTAATTGTATCAGGCTTTGCAAGCTCTGGGCTTTTTGCCCCGATGCAAAGAATTTGTTAATAATATTGTCATTGGTCTCCGTCTGTTAACTTTCTCCGGCCACTACAGATGACTGAATCGTTGGGTTGATTAGTTACTCTCTACAAACTGTTTTGCTTCCCCATCTGCTGTTTTAGAGAATGCCATATTTGAGATAAAACATAAGCTTCACGAACATTAAATATTATGTAAAGACATCAAATAATTGAAATCTATCCAGTACATCGGAAAGAGATTCCATCTGGTGCTTGATTCTCCTACTCAGTAAATGACTTTATTAATTCCCCTCATGATTCCCCTTTCCACATCCAACAGCTGAATCAGTTGACTTCGGGTTGTTCCATATCTCAATTCAATTTACTAACCTAGCCGCTGATGCCTGATATACTTACCTTACATAACTTTAAATTTGCCCTTTATCTCGTGTCTTTTGAAGGGTAAATTTCGAGATTTACTTACTTTTTGTATGGCAAATTAGTTCTGGTGTTTTCCCTTTCAACAAGTCTATCTCTATTTGTAAGTAGACAAAAATGCTGGAGAAACTCAGCAGGCGAGGCAGCATCTATGGAGAGAAGGAATAGGCGACGGTTTGGGTCGAGACCGTTCTTCAGACTGAGGCCTTCTCTTCATTCCTTCTATTCCTTCTCTCGCCTATTCCTTCTCTTCATAGATGCTGCCTCACCCGCTGAGTTTCTCCAGCATTTTTGTCTACCTTTGATGTTTCCAGCATCTGCAGTTCTTTCTTAAATATCTCTATTTGTAAACATATTCCAACGTTGTGTGCATTCTCCTCCCTCGCCCACCCTGCAAGGGGAAATAGCTTTTCTATATATATCTACTTTATCTATTTTTTCATTATTTGAAATTGCTCTTTTAGAATACCTTTGAGATACAGAATACAAAATGAGTAAGCATCATACATGTCTTTAAGGATAATTATGTCAATTTTAACATTCTATCTTTTCTTTCAGGGCAATGGCCAATAAGTGAACACTCAGCATAGACAAATAGAACCAAAGTGCCTGCTTATGCGATGCATGGGAGAATCAGAATGATGTTGATGTCAATGGTGCTGTCAGGACCTAAATGCCTGAGCTAGGACTTTATTCCTTGGAGCGTAGGAGGCTGAGGGGTGATTTTACAGAGGTGTATAAAATCATGAGGGAAATTAATAAAGTGAATGCAGAATCTTTTACTGAGTAGGGGAATCAAGCACCAGATGAAATAGTTTCAAGGTGAGAGGGGTAAGTTTAATAGGAATCTGAGGGACAACTTCTTCCACACAGAGCGTGGTGGGTATATGGAACTATAACTATAAGATACTATAACAAAATTTAAAATAAATTTAGAGAAGTACATGGGTAGGAAAGGTTTACAGCGATATGGGCCAAATGTGGATGGGGCATATTGGACGATGTGGGCATATTGGGCTGCAGGACCTGTTTCCATGTTGTATGACTCTGACTCTATTTAAAGAACATAAAATGGAGAATCTGAGGAACTCTTTAATTTGAAGGGACAGAATAATGAATGAAGAAAACGTGAAACGCCAGCATCCTCACAAACTTCTACAGTTGCACCATCGAGAGTCTGCTGACGGGCAGCATCACAGTCTGGTACGGGAACTGTTCTGCCCACAGCCGCAAATCACTCCAGAGAGTGGTGAAGGTGGCACAGCACATCACTGGCAACTGTCTCCCGGCCATTCTGGACTTTTCCACCGGCGGTGCCTGTGGAAGGCACACAGCATCATCAAGGACCACAGCCAGCTAGCACGCAGACTGTTCTCCTTGTTGCTGTCAGGCAGACGATATAGGAGCATGGCTGCACACACCACCAGACAATAACATTTATCGTCGTGCCAACAAGCTTCTGAACTCATAAACACATCATATATGTTGATTATTTTATTTATTATTTTCTTTTATCTACCATTGTCACTTTTATCTTATCTTATTTTACCTTAATTTTATCCTTGTACTATCATTACTGAGGTGACCCGTTGTCTTGTCAAACACATTTCATTGTACCGTTGACCCTGTGTTAACCTACATATGACAAATAAAACTGAACTGAACTGAACTAATGGTGGTGCAGGGAGCAGTGGTCAGGAATGATGCAGGTATACTCAGAAACTGGCCAGCCAGTCAGTCCATCGACGCCAGCATTTATGCTGCACCGAAGAATCCTTTTGTTTTTTTCCTCGACTGAATCTATGGCATGTTCCAACAAAAAACATGTGCTTCAGCCACGCTTGTGGATGATAAATTCAACATAAATAAATTACACATTCAACGTAAATAAGTTTCCGCTGAATGTCGAGGTGACCTAATAACTCCTGGCTATGCTTTTCCCGGTGTCACACGCGTACTCCATCGAACCCAATGACCAGAACAGGAGATGTGGGGGTTAACAAGATGTGCCTTTTTGTTATTCCAGCTGCACTTAATTGTGTCGTTAACAGTGTACAGGGAGAACAGGATAGAAACTAAACACCGTGAAGATCGTGTGTACCTCAGAAGATATCCAACTCACTTCTGGGACAACTGCTGCTGTGGCAGAGCCCGGCAGCTAAATGCCGTGCGAGCATTTATTGTTTGCTACCGACCGCGATGTCCGAACTCTGAAACATTTAATTACGACTTCCAGTTTGAGCGAATGTCCGCTCGACAAGCCGTTGAGAATCAATTTGATTATTCATTTCTTTAAAACAGAATTGTCTTGCTTTAACGTCAAAGTACCAGCTTCAAGGTGCACAGCTATAGTTAAATGATCATACACCGCCGAAATAGTTTTATAGTTGGTCTCAGTTCCTATTACCCGCTAACATTGGCATTGATATAATCGATTTACCAGTTTAAGCACTCCTCATGTCTCATGTAAACAATCGCAGTGTTTAAGATGACACTTAAAGTAGAGAGCATGACATGCAAGGCTGCTTAATGCTAATTAACATTAACTTGATTTTCAGTTCTGGTCTGTCTTGGGTTGATATTTTTAAGTCAATTAGTTATTTTCAGAGCGTTTAATTAGTCACCCCACTCTCGCCCCAGAAATCGTGAATAGGTTGTTATTCTATTTATGAAAGTGCCCCTTTATTAGACTTCATGCTTTCTACAGATGTAGGGGAAAGTTCCAAGAACAAGCACACAAATGTGAAAGAATGAATCTTGCGGCTTGCTGCCTGAATAATATTTGTATGCAATTCAATCATTTCAACACCGATGGATTTTCGAATAAGCACAATGGTAAAACTAACATAATTTTTGGCGTTCTTAAAATAAGAATGTTATATATTTAAAACATATTCTTGTTCCCACTGCAAATATGATTTAACCTGGTGATAATCGACCATTTGAGGAGAGAGGCTGAGGAATGTGCAAAACTATTTCCCCAAGTTGAAACGTCTTGAAGTGAGAAAGTATCCAGGCAACGTTTCCGAATTTTGCATGATAGTCGCTGCCATTTTGCGAAGAATCTGAATCAGTTGCTCGTCACTGTGCAATAACTCGCCAAAAACTTTTCACAAGACATTTAAAGGTGCTTGCAGGAAGCTTCAGAACATCATCCCGATCAATTAAAAAAATGAAGATAGACACGAAAAGCTGGAGTAACTCTACGGGTCAGACAGCATCTCTGGCGAAAAGAACAGGTGACGTCGAGACCCGAAAAAAACAACAAACACTGGGGATCTTTCGTGTCTCCATTTTTCAGCTTACCGTACCTGGAAACTTCATGGACTGTTGAAACTTTCACAATTATAAACAATGCATTTTCATTTATAAGTCTTGGAGACATGTCAACAATAATGAGTGAACTATATATAAAAATGTCACCGACCCATTTGAACTCCCTTTAGGGCATCATTTTAAACAAAGTGACGGGATTTTCATTTATTTTGTCCCGGTCGAGCTTTATATCTGTGGTGCTCATAGGTTTACGCCACGATTAGGTTTACGCCACTATTCAGTTATGGACCATTTCCGCACAAATGGTCAATTGCTAAAGTTTACATTAACTTCTACTCACCCAGCGGAAGGGCAATGAAGAATGGCAGCCAGCAAAGAATGAACATGCCCATGACGATGCCTAGGGTTTTCGCTGCCTTCTTCTCCCTGGAGAACTTGAGGAGGCGCACCGACAGCGAACTTCTTAGATGGGGCCCTTTGGACCTGGAGGCAAGGGCCTCGTCCTGAATGTTCCTGCAATGGATGCGCAAGGTCAGCTCTCTGGAGTCCGAGGTCTCCTTCATCACACCAGCCTCCAAATTCTTGGTAGTCCTTTTGGCCACAATGTAGACCCTAACGTACATCACCAGAATGACGGTTAAGGGTATGTAAAATGACCCCAGCGAGGAGAAGAGAGCGTAACCAGCTTCCAGTGTGATCTGACAGTCCTTTTCATCGGGCGGAGCAGGCTGTTTCCAACCCAGGAGAGGTCCGATGGAGATAACAATCGATAGAGCCCAAACAGCCACTATAACCGACACTGCCCTTTTCTCGGTTACAATAGAGGGGTAGCGCAGAGAGTAGCGCACACCGATGTAACGGTCTATTGAAATGGCACACAGGCTCATGATGGAGGCAGTACAACAGAGCACATCAAGTGCCGCCCAAATATCGCAAAAAATCCTCCCGAAGATCCAGTGCCCTGCGATCTCTAAAGTGACAGAAAAGGGCAGCACTGTTGTACTTAGGAGCAAGTCTGCGATGGCTAGGTTTATGATAAAGTAGTTTGTGGTTGTTTGCAAGTGTCGGTTGAAAGCTACGGAGAGGATGACTAGAATGTTACCAACCAAAGCGAATAACATGAAGAGTCCGAGGACCAGCCCCAGAACCGCTCCCCGGGTCGCGTTGAGGGGCGGCAGGCTGCAGTTTTGGAAGGTCCCGTTTGAAATGTTGGCGGTCAAGTTGCCCTCGTACGAAAGGGGTGCTAAGGACGACCGGTTGCCGCCCAAACCTCCGCCGGGCTGTGCGAGATTCATGTTAAAGATCATTCTCCATTCCAGCTCATGCTGCTGCCAAGCAGCGAGGGGCCGCCGATTGCGGACATCCCGAGCCCCGGACAGCGGCGCAACTTGTTCCGCCCGGAGCAGCCGCGACCTTCTGCAGAACCAACTGCGGAGTTACCCCAGTCCAGCCCAGGACTGTACAGCACAGTCCAGCTCAGTCCAGCTCAGCCTAGCTCAGCCTGGGGCGGCGAGAGGGGTGAGTGGTGTCCGCGGTGCCGCCGTAAACGGGGGTTGGGGGGCTTGTCTAGCTCAGCATTAACTAGGCATCTAAGTGCGTTGTGCGCCGCCTTGCAGCTCAGTGCCTTTATATAGAGCATGTTCAAATCAAACACAGACACCAGTCTGTCAAAGGTGCGGGAGCACTGACGTCAGGACTCGGTCTGAAGCCGCACGTTTGGTGCGAGGCAGTCCCTGGGAGAGAGGCGGGCGGGCAGGCGGGCAGGGTGAGAGCTACCAGAGGTGAGGCAAGGGTAGAGTGGGGAGGTGTTGCAGGGGTAGAATGGGGGTTGGCGTTGGGCAGGGTGGGGATGTCACAAACGCAGGATGGGGGTGTTCCACGGCAGGGGAGTTGTTGCAGGGGCAGATGGTGTCAAGGGGGGAGTAGGCGGGGATATTACATAGTGGTGGGGGGGTGTTGGGACAGGGTGACAGGGTGGGGGTGTTACGGGGCAGGATGGGGGTGTTACAGGGGGGGGGGTGTTACAGGGGTAGTGTGGGGTGTTTCAGGGTGGGGGTGTTTACAGGGTGGGGGTGTTACAGGGTGGGGGTGTGTCACAGGGTGGGGGTGTTACAGGGTGGGGGTGTTACAGTGTGGGGGTGTTACAGGATGGGGGTGTTACAGGGCGGGGGTGTTACAGTGTGGGGGTGGGGGGTTTACATGGGGAGGTGCAGTCAGGAGAGGGAAGCAGACCCTTTTAAACGACCTCTCGGTAGCACATGGACAGGTTATCTTGACAATTTCTAGAGGCAGACAGACAATTACAAACACGCGTTAAGATTGAAAATTTCCATTCATTATTGCGGGGCCAAATTTATGACACTAGTTTTGTTTACAAAACTAATGTTGCATGAGGGAAACAAACGGAAGTAGTGCAAACAATTCCCAGAAAAAAAAACAGTTTCTGATTTATTCCCGATGGCGGCAGGCATTACTTTAATCGCGGATATCGCTGCATTGTCCGGTGGGACTGCGGGCCGCGCCTGTCCATTTTTATTTGTAATAAGGAAGATAAAAAGATAATTACGTCCACTAAGCAATTACTGATTGCTGTGTAATAAGTAGTAACCCATACTAAATCCACAGTGAGAGCCACAAAGTGCTGGAGTAACAAACAGCATCTCTGGAGAATCAAGAACATGGATCGGGAACGTCCTTCGACAGTAGACGTCACCTGTATACGTTCTCCAGAGATGATTCCTGACCCTCTGAGCACTCCAGCACTTTGTGTCTTTAAAAAAATATATAAACCAACATCTGCAGTTCCTCGATTCAAAATCCCACAGTGGATCAGAGCATCTTATTCCGGAGAGAACTTGGTACCTGTTGCACCTCTGATGCTAACACAGCAGAACTGAGTTATTTAAGTCAATCTTTGGGTAACTTCGAAGCGTCAAGTCCTGAATGTGATCGTAATTGCTGCTTTTACATTTTCGGTGGGGGGCAGCACAGAGAATAATTCACACCGGGGTCTCATCAGGGCACCGACTCCTGAAATTCCCAACTTGTAGGCGTAAAACTCCTGCGGTCCCAGTGGATGGATTGCCGGACTTGAGAGTATTCACCACTGAGAATTGAAACTGATAATCTCTGGGAACATTTTCATACACGGCTTTAAAACAAGGCATAGAAAATGCGCAGAGTCGTGGGAATGGCAGCAAAAGGAATGGGGGAATCCTACACACGTCCTTTGACTCATGGATCTCTGGCTTTTCACATGTATTTTAAGAACGTGATCTGGATTCTGGGCATTCACATTCCACGTCTGATGGATTCCCACTTTCCATCATTCAGTTGCTCCACATTATCTTCCAGCTCTACTCTTTTATCGCATTTTTGTGCACTTAATGTTTCACCCGTTTGTCATTAGAAGCACTTACATTCATATCTATATATTTTTGCTTATATAAACTAAACACTGCATCAGGACAAACTCCATCCAAGTGCGTGTGAAATATGTTCTAAACTTTATTCTTTGGTTATTTTTCTCTGTAACTGAATATTTTACGTTCAAAATACTTTTAAACAAACTGAGAAATGTATATTACAAATAATATGATTTAATTCTTATTTTTGGTATCTCATAATGAAAGTTGTTACTTGAAAATCCAGTCCTGCTCAAGTATTTAGATACTCGTACAATCTGAGCATGCTGGATATATTTTTCCTGAATGGATTGTTAATATTCAGAATACAGATGATTTTTTTTTAACAATTCTAATAGTTCCAGATATTTTATTTTTATTTTTTTAATCGATTTTGTAATCTAAGTAAACACATTTCCAAAACTATATCGAGTGCATTGTACTTCTTAAAACAGTATAGCTGTACATGGTTTTATGTTGTAGGAGAAGAATAATAATAGTGCTCTGATTACACCATGTTCTATTTTATGCTTTGCACTCACTATAGTTTAGAAAGTACCTTTGGCCGGGTGGGAGGAACAGTTTGTGGTCCTATAAGGGTCAACAGAGGAGAAATAAATGGACAAGGAGAGATAGAGACATTATGCATCTTTCCTTTTTTGAATGTTAATTTAGTTTTCAAAAATGAGTGGTGAATTAAAGCCCGTTTCATATGTAAATTGTGTTTCATTAACAGTAAGTCACCTACATATTTGTGCCAAGGTTTCTAACATCTAAAATTCAGTAAAGAGTGTTTTATTGTCACATGCCCCAAAAAAGAAAAATTCTTACATGCAGCAGCACAACAGATATGTAAATATAGTACTCCGTAAAAACTATAATAACCATAAAAACCTGTCCCAAATTCCACACCTTGGTCTTATTGACGTTGATAGCAAGGTTGTGTTGGAAGGAACTGCAGATGCTGATTTAAACCCAAGATAGACACAAAGTGCTGGAGCAACTCAGCCGGACAGGCAACATCTCGGGAGAGAAGGAATGGGTGATGTTTCTAGTCGAGATCCTTCTTCAGCAAGGTTGTTGTTCTAGCACTATTTGGTCAGTCAATTGATCTATCTCCTATAGCCTGACTCATCATCATCCGTAATTCATCCAAAAATGGTAGTGTCATTGTCGAACTTGAAGATGGAGTTCAAACTGTGTCCAGCTACACAATTCTGAGTATAGAGCAGAAGGCAGAGCATGCAGCCTTGAGGTGCTCCCATGCTGATGGTTATTGAGCTGGAACTGTTGCTGCCAAATTCATACAGATCATGGCTTGTTGATGAGGAAGTCAACTATCCAGTTATAGAGGGATTTGCAGAGACTAATTTATGTCAGCTTGATAACCAGTTTGGAAGGCGTTGGAGCTGTAGTCTATGAACAACAGCCTGACGTATATGTTTTTACTGTCTGTGGTCCAGTGCAGAGTGGAGAGCCAGTGAAATGGCATCCTCCATTGACCTGTTGTGGCAAATTGTACTGGGTCCCGGTTCTTGTTAGGGTGGTTGATGTGTCCTATAACCAATCTCTCAAAGCACTTAATCACCAGGGATGTTAATGCCACTGGCCGGTAGTCATTAAGACACGTCACCTTACTTTTTTTGGGCATCTGTATTGTTGATGCCCTTTTAAAGCAGATGGGAACCTCAGGCCTCAGTAATGAAAGGGGAAGATGTCCTCAAAAACTCCAGCCAATTGGTCTGTACAGGTTTTAAAAATACGACCAGGTTGTACCATCATGTGTTTTCCAAGAATTCACCTTCCTAAAGGGGATCTTCTGGCATTACCTGCTGTGACTGGGATTGTAATACCATTAGGAGCTATGGGTGATTGGGAATGCACATCAGTGTATTCCCTATCAAAGCATGCGTAGAAGGCATTGAGCTCATCTAGGAGTGATGCTTCACTATCGCTTGAGTTGCTCCCTCATTTCATCTTGTAAAAGGTGTTGGCATTCAAGCCCCATCACAGCTGTTAAACATCCGTATCATCCTCCAGCTTAGAATAAAAGTCCCTTTGAGCCTTTTTGATGGTCTTATCAAAATCATATCTGAACGTCTGGTATAACACTGCATCGCCAGACTTGAATGCCAAAGATCTGGTCCTTAGAAGAATGTAGACCTCCTGGTTCAACCAAAGCTTCAGGATGGGGACACATGGGAACGCATTCCTCCACAAACTTTCTTACGGAGTCGGTAACAACTGTGGCATATTCATTCAGGTCCATGCTGAGTCCTTGGACATTACCCAGTCTACTGACCCAGTCCAAGCAGTCCCGGAGTAATTCCTCTGCCTCCCCTGACCAACTCTGTTCAGTCCTCACCGCTAAGGCTGTGGTCTTCAGTTGCTGCCTATATGCAGGAAGAAGGAGCACAGCGGAGTGGTCAGATTTCTCAAAGTGAGGGTGGGGGATGGAGAGAAAGGCATCCTTGATGGTGGTATAGCTGTGGTCAAGGGTCTTTGATACTCTGGTGCTGCAGGAAATGTGTTGGTGGTAGTTAGGGAGTGATTTCTTCAGGCTGGCTTTGTTGGCGCCCCAGGCTATGATGGTAATAGCATCGGGATACAGCAACTGGTGTTCATTGACCACATGCAGCCCCTCCTGTGAGCTATGTCTCTGTGAAACAGAGCACACAGCATTCCCTCATCTCCCTTTGGTAAAACAGTCAGTGTAAAGAATACTGAAACCAGTTAAGGTGCTGTGGAGTTAAGGACCTGCCAGTTTAGGTCCAGTTAATCTTTTAAATTTTTAAATGTGGCTGTATTAAAAAATATAAGAGACACATAATTAACAATTGAAAGCAAATAATGCTTCTGATGGGGAAAAAAAAAACAGAGGAGGAGAGTAGGAAAATTAGGCTGGATAAAAATTGACTATGATTCCAGCTTCCTGATACATTATCCATCCACCCATCCACCATCCACCACAATCACTTGGTGGAGAATGAGCATGGATAAGAAACAGTGATGCAGTGGTAGAGTTGCTGCCTCATGGCACCATATACCAGTGTTCAATCCTGACAAAGGATGCTGTTTGTATAGAGTTTGTACGTTCTCCCTATGACTGCATGGGTTTTCTCTGGGTGCTCTTGTTTTCTCCCACATTCCAATGATGTGCAGGTTTGTAAGTTAATTGGCTGTAAATTGCACCCAGTGTGTAGCGTGTGAAAGTGGGACGACATAGAACTACTGTACGGGTGATCGATAGTCAGCATGGATTCGGTGAGGAAATGAGTCGGTTTCCATGCTGTATCTCTAAGCAAAACTAAAAAAAGGAGTAGAAGTAAAAGGTAGGGGGTAAGGGTTATGGTTAATCAACATCAGGGAAATTAGAAAGAAGAGAAAGAACGCTAGTTGTGTGAGTCGATCAAAAGGAAGGAGATAGGGTTATTAAACTAATGAGATGAGGTAGGAACAAAAGCAGTTGGCAGGGAAAGGGAAAATATAGGCAATGGAAGGTGTGATAAAATGAAGGATGAATAGTGTTGGCAAGAATGGGAATTAAAGCATTAAACCAGGCATTTCCCTTAATAACCTCATCTTGAGGACAGCTATCACAAAATATCATCCTCATCTCTCCATGCCTCATACTTAAAACAAAAAAACAAAAATCAAAAATGAGGAGCAATGTCACAACACATAGACAGTATTCTCCATCTGTGCCATGGGAGATACACCAGCATCAAAGAATCTTGTCCTTGTGATTCTTTCAGATTGGAAATGCATATAAAATTGGCTGTATGTGGATGACTGACACATGGTTTCCACAAGGATCCATCACTACAGTCTTCATTGCATGTTAATGCACACAAAGCAATGTTTTCACACATTTGAGAACTAAGTGAGGCTTTTACAGATACAGATGAGGCTAAGGGGGGGGGGGGGGGGGGGGGGGGGGGGGGGGGGGGGGGGGGGGGGGGGGGGGGGGGGTGGGGGGGACACAGAAGTGATGGCGATGTTCATGATTGTCTGCTATGGTAGCAGGGAGAATCCAGGCTTACAGTCAGGTGTGTCAGGGGGAGGGGTAGAGGTTGTGACTTTGGGGTGGGGGTGTGGGCTGTAGCGGGGTCGTTTATGAGCGGTCAAGGTCTGATTGGTAATGACATAAGGAATAATGTAATGAGATTTCATACTTTGAAGACCATACACATGCAGTCATCCCACACTTGCGTCAGGCCTTCCTTTGAACATCAGAAGAGACTTTCATTCATTGGGAAGACGAGCTTTTCTATGTAAAGTCTGTGTTATGTACTGGTCAGACCTCCAGAAATGTATTGCTTATTATTGCACACCACTGTTCCTATCCTGGCATCTCTGTGTCAGTAAATACCATAAATACTGTATAGAGACTCCAGAAACAATAAATTGCAAATGTCAGAAACTACTTAGAAAGTCCTTGGAAAGTTTTAATGCATGGCAAATAAAGATCCCAGCATGCAAATGAATTTCCAACCATTAACTCTACATACACCAGCCCTTAACACAAAGGAGTACAATGGTACCTCACTCAACACTCATAATGCATAGGAAGGAAATGCAGATGCTAGTTTATACCAAAGATAGACACAAAAAGCTGTAGTAACTCAGCAGGTCAGGCAGCATCTCTGGAGAAAAGGAATAGGTAACATTCCAGGTCGAGACCATTCTTCAGACTTATGCAAATTGGAGGAACAGCACCTCATATTTTGCTTACAACCCGGTATAAATTTTGATTTTTCTAACTTCAAATAACCCTTGCATTCCCTCTCCCCCCACCCCTCCCCCACCCGAGTCATTCCACTCATTTTACTGTCGTCCTGCTTAATTTCACTGTTTGTATCTACTTGTTATCACCTTATCCACAGCCAACAGTGGACAATTGGAGGCTCCACCTTCCCCTGATAATCTGGCTGGCTTTGATTTGTTCTTCTTATACTTTTCGTTCATTTGTTCTTTGTACCTTTTCATATCACTTGTTTCCCTCTTCCCTGATTTTCAGTCTGAAGAAGAGTCTCGACATGAAATGTCACAGTTTCCCTTTCTCCAAAGATGCTGCCTGACCCATTGTGCTACTCCAGCATTTTTGTGTCTATCTTCTCACAATGCATTCTCAGGAATGGGAGTGATAAAAGCATCAGCCCTGAAGGAAGTCATTTTGGCATTATACACATGGGGATGTGTTATAGACAGTGCCACTGCCCTGTGAACCCAGTGCAAATCTCTGCCCTCCCTGCTGCTGTGAATTTCTTTGTTGGGACTCCTGATGATGGGACCTGGAATGAGTCCAGTCATGAATTGCTCACATGTAGAGAGGCTGCTTGAGTGGGCAATGGACCCTTACGCAATTTATTACTGCAAAATTGCTATTGGAAGGCAAGCTGTCGTACCACGTTCCAACCAAGTTAGTCTCGCTTGTCTGCACCTGGACCATGTCCTTCCAAAACATTTCTATCCATATACCTTCTAAGTATCCTTTAAATATCATGATTTTATCCATCTCTACCATTTCATCTGGCAGCTCGTTCCGTGTATGTAACACCATCTGTGCGAAAAAGTTGCCCCTTAGGTCCCGTTTAATTCTTTCCACTCTCATGCCCTGTATTTCTGAATACAACACTGAGCTAAACACTGGAAGCTATTAACCTTATCCATGGCTGTTATGATTTTAGATGCATCTATAAGGTTATTCCTCCTATTCTCCAGGCTATCCTTACAATTCAAACCTGCCAGATGTGATAACATCGTCACATATCATTTTGTATACATTCCAGATTAATGACATTTTTCCTATAGCAGGACAGCTACCTACCAGGAAGTATATAGCTGTGAGTGTTTGTGTTGAGGGCCAAGAGTGCTATAACATATCAATGCTCTACGGGGCACTGCTTGGTAGAGTATTGTGTATTCGTGAATACACCAACCCTGCTTTTAATTTGCATTGGTTGCTGACATTGACCATTCATATAGGAGGATTACTGATCGGCTGGGAGCTGTTTAAGGTACGGTGATCCAAAGTAGAAGGGCAAAACTCGGAGAATGAACTTGCTCATGTTTTTAAACAGCATCCGATTTCCCTTCCATGACAATTGTTTCTACTCTATTGCTAATGTTAACCAAAAATATTAGTTACTGAGATATTTCATGGTTGTGATTGAAGGTCCAGAAATATCTTGTCCATATACTGTACAAAATATGATCAACATTGAAAAGCAGACGTGCAATTAATCTTATTTGTTTTGGTGCTAGATTCAGAGGCACACAGAGGCACACATAAAGTTGGTGGGCAATTGAACCCAAGAAATTACATTCTGTTTGAACACAAATTGGGAGGGCAGTAATAATAATAATAATAATAATAATAATAATAATAATAATAATAATAATAATAATAATTGGCTTGGGTATTTCACATTGCAAGGTCAAAAAGGCCATTGTCCTTCAAAAAAGAAAATAAGATAATTCAAGACATGACATAAGGCATTACTAAAATTTCCTACAATCAACAATCAAATGCTGAATACATTTTTTGTTCAACTTTACTAGTTTTGCCAAAGGTCCAAAATCAGATCAGTAAGAAGACGCTCAAAACTGACATAAGTTTGGTGATGGAAGGTGACACAACTAGCATAACGTGATTGTTGTCATGCTAGTCTATTGTCTCAGGTCAAGAGCATCTCTGTTGTAGTACTTCAGAGCAATATTCTTACCAAAAGCTTTATTTGATTCACATGACCATTCTTGCATAAGTGTCACTTTTTGCTTTACGTAATGTATCATTTCAATTCCTGGCATCAGAAAATGTAACAGTCCATGGAGGCAATAGAGACGGCTGGTGCATGAATCTCAAGCAAAGATCAAACTGCTGGAGGAACTCAACGGGTCAGGCATCATCAGTGAAATCAAAATGTTAGTTGCTGTTTTGGGATAAGATCCTACATCAGGACTTAGAATGTATAGAGGAGATAACAAGCACAAAGAGGTGAAGAATAGGGATAAGGCAAGGGCTGACAGGCAACAGATGGAGACAGGTGGAGAGTGATATGATGGGCAGATGGAGTCAGGTGAAGGGCAGGGAGGGGTGGAGTCAGGGGGCAGTGGCAGGTGGGTGAGAGATCGAGACAGATAAAGAGAGAGAAAGGGGGAGAATCAAGCTAGGGGAAGAGGAAGGTGGAGGCAGAGGCAAAGGCTGGAAACAAAAGGGTGCAGATGCTGGAATCTGCTAAGTAAGGAATTTGCACACCTGAATTGAAAATATGTATACCCAACAACACCATGGGGGAATCTTTACCATGACCACCTTCTAAAGTAGTGATGACTAATACATACTGACCAATAAATATTGGATGTCCATATCAAATAAATAAAAGAAGGATTCAATTATGTGACCATCTGGCTAATACATATATCTTACAACTAATTCCTTAATATATTGTTGACTAGATTGTTATTGACGATTTGGCATATTATTTATGCTTGTTAGAAGCAGAAACAAGCTGGGACCAAAGCAAAACTGTTGATTTACACAAAGAATTGTAGGTCACATTTGTTTCTGAAATTCGATTATCACAATAGCTGTTAAGCTTCACAATAGGCTGTTAATCACTTTTGTTAGAGCACATCCAACACTAATGCCTTTACATTTCACCATCTCATAGCATTTGATAATATATTAACATTTTAATTTGACATCAAATAATAATTAACATTGAACAATAGTTTTGTGCAAGGGATAACATTAATTCAAACAAATAATCAGGCCGTCTTAAAACCTTTTGGAATGAGTACTAATTACAACAAACTGGGTTATGGGTACTGTGCACTGTACAGATTAATTTAAATGTAATATTTATTGCATTAATTCCTTCACTTATTTGGATATTTGCTTTCCCATATCCAATTATCTACTCCAAATATTGTTCAGCAACATAATCATAATGAGCACATCTTGCCACAGATGATGAACTTGAACACGTTCAACCACCATGGATCAGAGAATTGTGGAGCCAATACCTCATATTTAACTTACGGCCAGAACCTCAAGCCAAACATGTTGCAAAAGTCAAGTCGTCAAGTCAAGTTTATTTGTCACATACACATACGAGATGTGCAGTGAAATGAAAGTGGCAATGCTCGCGGACTTTTGTGCAAAAAGACAAACAACTAAACAACCAAACAAACCATAAACACAATCATAACACACATATACCTTTATATAATAAATAATGGAAGGAAAAACGTTCAGTAGAGTTAGTCCCTGGTGAGATAGGCGTTTGCAGTCTGAATGGCCTCTGCGAAGAAACTCCTTCTCAACCTCTCTGTTCTCACCGCATGGCAACAGAGGCGTTTGCCTGACCGTAGCAGCTGGAACAGTCCGTTGCAGTTTGGTCCTAACCTACCTCACTCCCACAGCATATTTCCTTGTACCATGATGCCCAAAAGTGAAGTTACATTTCTCCCACAGGCACCATGTGCAGGATGAACAGTGTCTTATAGATGGGAATATATAGACTCCTAAAATATATGTAGAACAGCTTTGATTAAACTGTGTGCAGCCTAATACTACACTGGGAATTGGTAAATGAAGTTGGGCAATTGGAGTTGTGGATTGGGAGAAAATATGAGTCATAACAGGCTTAATATCTTAATTTTAAAATTATTATGAAATAGATAAATCAGAAATGGGGATAGCATGTTAAATAGGACAAATTTAGTGTTCTGAAAAGGGATGTAACATCAATAGAACTGGAAAGAAAAATGTACTAGCAAAATAGTTTCTCAACAGTAGCAGATCTTTAAGGCAGAGATAGGTAGGGTGCAAACAAACATACAGCGTGGCAGTTAGAAGGTAGACAAATGTTAAACTGAAATAGTGTGGTGGCTCCCAATGGTCGGGCCATCCTAATTGTCAAACCCCTCGGCACGGGAATGGTTCAGTCCAGAGGCGGCCCTTAACCAGAGGGTTTAAAACAAAGATCCTAGAGGAGCAAGATAGACCACTCCTCCGAAATCCAATAGGCTGGCGTGTAGTACGTGAGGGAACGTCACGGCCGCCATTTCCCAATGCAACACGCGACTTCCGGTATGCCACTCGCTGAGATCCAAAGCAAAGATTATATAGCTCCTCTATAATCTTTGATCCAAAGCAAAGATCCTCGAGTATCTTGTAGCGGAAACAGCCCCCTCCTTTGCGTAGTTTCCCTTGCATTGTGTTGTGCAGTTTCCCTTGTATTGCTTTAACACACACTGCACAAAATTAAATTTAACGTATACATATTTTATATATTTATACGAATGTGCGTCTGTGTGTGAGAGGCAAGTTAGAGATAATTAAGTTTATTCTCATGGATCAGAAGCAACTTTGATTTAAATAATCACTATTAATTTATTTGTCTTGTAAGATGATATACATAAACCATAAAGGCAATTATATATATAATTATATAGTAATAATATATATATGCATATATATATATTTATACACACATATATATACACATACATATATACACATACATACATACATACATACATACGTATACACATACATATGCACACATACAAATACACGCATACATATGGATACATTTATATGCATACATACACACATATAAACATATATATACATACATATATACACACATATACATGCATATATACACATACATGCATATATACACATACATATATATTTATACATATGATCATTTTCCAACGATCAATAGATTTACGATCAGTTCCTGTGGATTGGAGGATAGCTAATGCTATCCCACTTTTCAAGAAAGGAGCGAGAGAGAAAACAGGGAATTACAGACCAGTTAGCCTGACTTTGGTGGTGTGAAAGATGCTGGAGTCAATTATTAAAGATGTAATAATGGGGCATTTGGATAGCAGTAAAAGGATTAGTCCAAGTCAACATGGATTTATGATTTTACAATGCATTTAAGCCTCTCCCATTTTTATGAGATGCATTCCTGGAATATGTAGGAAGTTTATTGTAACCTAGTGCTACATGCCTGAACAATGGATGATATATCACTTAAATGCAATTGTTTTCAGTTGTGTGGAGAGACCTGTATATTGAAGATGCTTTTTGCCTCTAATATGTCAATTTACCTTAAATGTAGAAGAGCTTATTAAAATCTTCTTACAAAGACCATTAAGTATTTTCTTTCTATCCTCTTTTGGACCCAAGGCATAGCAGAGCTGCCAACTCTCATGAAGAGGTAAGGGAGGGGGAGATGGAAGGGAGGGAGAGAGGGAAGGGTGGGAGATCGAGATAAGAGAGGGGGAGAGAGAGAGAGAGAGTGAGATCGAGAGAAGAGAGGGGAGCGAGAGATCGAGAGGAGGGGAGAGAGAGATTGAGAGAAGAGAGGGAGCAAGGGGAAGGGGAGGGAGAATGGGAAAAGGGGGGAGAGGGAGAAGCGGGGGAGGGAGAAGGGAGACAGGGACAGGGGGAAGAGGGGAGAAGGGGAGGGAGAAGGGAAAAGAAAGGGGGGGGAGAGGGAGAAGGGGGAGAGGGAGAAGGGGAAAAGGGGGGAGAGGGAGAAGGGGAGAGGGAGAAGGGGGACAGGGAGAAGGGGGACAGGGAGAAGGGGGAGAGGGAGAGTGGAACGATAGCACATTATAACGCGCTGCCGTCCCATTCCGACTAAAGATTATAGAGCAGAGCTCCTCTAGTATCTTTGATTGCGGCCGCCGCCACCGAACCCCCCGGCCCACCATTGCACCAAAGATGATAGAGCAGAGTTGTATAATATTTGATTGCACCCTTCTTCACGGCGGGCTTGTGATCTTTGCTTGTGATGTCTTGACAATTCGAGGGATATAATGGGTAACAGCCGCCCATTCTCGGACTTGAATCTGAGCTCGAAAAATCCAGTGGTCACTGGACCTAATGTGTTCCGCGGGCCATATTGTGGAGACCAATCCCTTACAAGAACAAAACCAAAAATGTACAGAAGTGTTAAAATTGTCTTTATTATTATGGTAAGTAAAGATCTATTAAAAATAAGTCTAATAACTTTCTAATGTACCGACAAACCTAGTTTCCCAATGCCGTTGATGGGAGAACAGAAAATAACATTTTCACGACAGAATATCGACTGAAAATAATAAAAATATTTTCTCACCTTTCTTTTTTATTGGGGAACCTAAAGAATTACAGGTCGGGTCGTTTAGATTTACGATTAGAATAATTGATAGCAGAGCAGTGAGATGAAATTTAGATAAGGACGCCATGCCAGTGTGGGAGGGGGGGGGGGGGGGAAGCCCAATAAAATGCCTCAAAAAATGGCGTCCACAATCACACACGTGATACTACGCATTTTTCAAGGAGTGGTCTATCTTGCTCCTCTATAATCTTTGGTTTAAAGGCAAGGGTTTGGGTGCCATCTTTCTCTCATGGACTTCCCTACAACCGGGAAGAACATAAATAAAGGTGCCTCTCGAAATACCTGACTCCTCTCTTTCGTTTCGGGACCTACGCACCACATTGGTGACCCCGACGTGATTCGAACACGCAGCACAATAGCAAAATACCAACTGGAGAATACATTTGCAAACAAGTAGAGCAGACGGGAGGACACTGAAAGTGGATAGAAAGACAAAGTAAGAAATGATGAGCAGGATCACAAAAGGGAATTAAAAACTTTCTATCGACATATGAAAATGAGTGATTATTAAAAGATTGGTAGGGCTGATGATCACAGTAAAAAAAATCAAGTATTTTGTGGCAGAAGATATGTTTATGATACTTCCATCTCACAATTGAAGAGGATGAATTTAATTACATTTGACGAGGGAGAGTAGAAAAATTGGGTAGCTAAAATACTGTATATAGAAACAAAGTATTTAGAAAGTAGATATCCCACAATGTTTACATAACTTATTGCTCTTACAACTTTTTCAATAAATCTCTGTCTTCAATGCATCTGCCATTTCTCTATTACAGTTATCATTTGCCATTTACCTGGCATTGTTATAAACATTATCTATTTTATTTTAACCACCATATCCTATGTTGCTCAGGAAGCTTGAGTTTTGATTATTCCACATTTAAAACTCCAGATGAGCTCCAGATGGATAAGATTCTAGGTTGCAGAGGAACACCAGGATGGATTAGAATAAACTATGATTACAATTTGTTAATCCTTGAGTTTGGAGACATGCCAGAAGACTGGATAGTTGCAAATAATACACGCGTGTTTAAAAACAGGAAAGATAGGACTGTTAACCATTGTACAAGAAGTGCAATACCAGTGAGATGAAAACAACTGGAAACTATCAACAAAGACAACATTGATTTTCATTTAAAATAGCTAAATTTAATAAAGAATAGTAAGTATGAATTTGATCAAGGAACACTGGATCTTCAATTTCTGCCTCAGTTGGATTTTAATCTCCAATTGTGAGTATCACATTTAAGAAAGAATCCAAGTCTTTAGAAAGAGTATAAAATAAGTTTACCATATTTATATTATAGAGAAGACATTCAGTTCTATGGACAATAAGGAGACAGCTGGTTGAGATATTAAATTATATGAAGAGATTTAATAGAAGAAGTAGAGGGATATTATATCCACAGGCAAGTTGGTTGGTAACTTATAATAAATATTTAACAGAAGAACTACCGGTCAAAAGAACCAGTGAGGATTTGCAGATAAATCTTTCAATTAGATGTTCACTGAAATCTGAAATGTATTGCCCATACTGTTTGGTGGGATCGTTGCATTTTAACTTCCAAGGGCCAATTGGACATGTGCTTGAAATCAATTAATTTAGAGTTGCAGATAGAAAGCTGGGGTTGTTACTAAACTGGACAGGCATGACGAACCAAATGACTAGTTTTTAGACAATGTTTGTAAGACTTTATGGTCACAAGCTAACTTGTTCTGCCTTCCATTTATCTATTTGTTATCATCCAATAATAGTGAAGAGACTTGAATAAGAAATAAAATTGATAAAATAAAAAAAATAGCAGGAATGGACAATGTCGCACCTTGCTGCTGTTCTGCTGCTCAATAAAATCATGTCTGATCTTCAGCATTTGCACCACTTTCCTGTTCTGTGTGTGTGTCCATCCTTTGATTTCCCCCAATAGAAAAAAAAGATGTCACTCCTGAATATAATAAGCAACTGAGCTTCCACCACCCTCTGGAATTGTGAATTCCGAAGATTCACTATCTTCTGAATTAAGATATTGCTTGTCATCTCAGCGCTAAATAATGCAGCTCCTTATCTTGCGATATGACCCCTGGTTCTTTATATCACTGTAACTCCACATCCAGACCTGTGAAAATGTTGTACATTTTGACGATATCACCTCGCATTCTTTCACACTCATGAGAATACAGGCCCAGTCTGCTTAATGTCTCTTGAAAGGACCATCACTGTATCTCAGGAATCACTCCGGTGAATTTTCAGTGAAGTTCTTCTGTTGCCAGACACAATATTCCATGTTCAGTCTCACCAGAACCCTCTATTATCCCAGTGGTACATTAACTAAACCTTGACCATTTAGTGTAGTATTCAATTGACAGGGATGAATGTGGATTAAAGACTGAATTTCTTTTTTCATCTAATTAACAGCTTCTCCATTACTTTGTTCCCGATTACATGTTTTGTTAAGGCAGCAACAACAATCACAAGGTGCTATCATAAAATACATGAAGTCAATCATGGACCTTTCCTGATAAATCAAGAACAAACAATTTGACACCACATTAGGCTCAGTTCAATATATTGAGGGCAGAACAGAAATCTAGTGTTGGGGAAGTGAAGGGAAAATACATTTACTATAAATGGTACATCCCAAAATCAATTCAATGTAGGAGCCAAGTTATCACTGCCATCAAAATCAGCAGGAAATACCTTTTTAGTGCTGTATTTGAAAACACATCTTTCCAGACGGGAATAGTTTCTGTTTTATGAAAAATATATCTAAGTTATCTGGTATATATGGGGTTTGACATGAGCTTTAATGGATTCCCTCCACACAAATATTCAATACAATTACATCTGTACATCTGGCATTTGTTGGATGAAAGATAAGGGAAATGAAGTTATACTTCTGCGATACGAGTAAACCATTTATAAGCATTTAATACCATCGAATAGGAAAGATGATTTATTAAAGCGCAATGGCAGAAATCAATTTGAAAGAAATAATTTTATTTCAAATAACCATGTTTTGAAAGCAGTAGGTGCCTAATAGAAAACTTTCATTTCTTGCTTTACTGATCTTGTGAAACTAGCATTTTAAGATAAATGTTTTCCTTCAGTTAAGGCAGGTGACTATTATTTTTACACAGCATCTGTTGAACAAATGTTGAGAAGATATAACCTTTCTCAAAATGTATTATCATTTCACTTCTGTTCTTGAATATCATCTGAACAAGAGCAGAAAAACAAATAGCATCTGAGTACATTTTGGCTTTAGATGTGTTCATTCCCTGGAAATTGCTGGAAACGTTAATTGATAATGGTGCACTGAAACAGTAGAGCAGCTGAGACATTAGTGTTGGAAAATACATTACAGTCTATAAATTTGAATACAGAATGCATATTTTAATGTTATATAATTAACTTGAAGCAGGAGATAGGTTGCCAAATGCAATTAGCTGCTCCCTTTGCATTCTGTGAAACTGAAAATGCAGGCTCCATGGATCTAACAGACCTACACAAGGAGTAGGACATTAGTTTTGTGCAATGCATGTTTGACCTTGCCATTGTGCAAGTGGAACTGTATCTATCCTAGTTGATTTACATTGGAACAGCAGGCTTTAACACGCCTCACCCTGACCTGAACTGCTCTCAGAAGCCAGCCATGGAATATTCATCTGTGGACGATGTCCTTATGGTTAAGTTATGGCTTTGCTTCTTGTTTGGGTGGATGTTAGGGGCTGGTGAAATGTGAGGCCCCAACTTCTGGATATCCACCTCCACTGAATTGTGTTAGAGGTACCTACTCCTGTCCCCAAATCAGTCCTGGTTCAGGCACATCTACTCTGGCTCCACACATGATTCTGTCTCTGCTCATTCCCACATTGCAGATGTCAAAAAATACTCAGGAACTAGACTGGGGAATCTCTGATTTTTGGACAATGTGATTTTTGCATTTACATCGAAGTTACATATCTCCTACCAAAAGTACAGGTATTTATGAAATGTAAAAAACAGAACTGGAAATACTCAGTACCCTTTGAGGCAAATGTATTTGTCATGTTTTGGGTTGAAACCTTGCATCAGGACTGAGAAAGAAGAGTAAAGATAGCCAGAATGTAATAGTATGAGAGAGGGGTGTGACAAAATCTGGTAGATGATAGGTAGAATTAGATATGTGGTTATGGAGAGAGGGCGGTGGGGGTTTGAGATGATGAGCAGATGGAACCAGGTGTGGGTGTGATGGAGAAGGGGATGGGAAAGGTTAAGAAAGGGGGAAGGAACCATAGTGGACAGGAGTGTCAGAGAAGAATATTGAGGGTGTGAGTAACCCGAAATTGGAAAATTCAGTATTCATACTATTGGGTTGTAAACTATCCAAGCGGAAGATGAGATTCATAGAGGAAACCTAAGTTTTTACACCCCTGGCCATGTGTCATTTGAACAAGAAGGCTGCCTCCTGCCTGCAGTGATCTTCAGAAACAGGAATGTGTACATTCCTCTGTCTGCATCACCTAGGCGACTATGATCCCTCCTCCCATTATCATGGCTCGACAAGCATTATCATAGCCAAAGATCCTATGGCGAGCAAGATCAGATTCAGATTCAGATTCAGATTCAGATTTAAACATTAATGTTATTGTGCAGTGTACAGTACAGAGACAACGAAATGCAGTTAGCATCTCCTTAGAAGAGCGACATAGAATATGAGCAATAAATAAATATATTTACGTCCACTCGATGAAAAAGACGTAGTTGGGTCATGGGCAGAATCATGGGTAATCTTCAGCCCCATTTCCGTAACTGGCTTCCGTCTCTGCACCAAAGATCCCATAGTGGAACAAAGATACTAGTGTGGAGACGCAAACCATTTACGGAACATCGTCGTAAAAATCAAACATCTTTGGTAAAAATCTTCACCTCATTTTCTTTCTGCTTCTCTGCCTCACAATAAAAGGCAAAAAGATGCCTATGTTCCTTCCACAGCGTGTGGGAAGTCTGGCCCGGATCAGCACGGCTGGGACGCCAGGGTAAAGTTGCGGGGAGGTTTATAATGTATTTTTATGTAATGTAATCTGGGGCCCTGTGTCCGAAATAAAGTTTATCATTATATATAAAAATCTGGAGAAATATATATGTGTGTGTTATATGATTATATACATCTATATCACATTCATATATATGTGTGTATGTGTTTTCTTTCCTACACAATCTAATCAGTTGTATGCTCGCTGAATAAAACCATCCTTAAGTTATACATCATTTTTTAATCTAGCTCAAAACAATTTTTATTTTGTTAAATACTTCATTTAGATAACCCCACCATTACAGACAGATCTCATTCCACTCTCTGGTTATTGGGAAGACCAGACCCATTTTGTTGAAAAACAATTCCATTGACACAAAAAAACATTAAGGAACATTAAGAAACATTCCAAGAGTAGACCTGGAATCTTCATATTGCTATTATTTTTCCAAATACCGCAGTTGTGAACAGTGTGCTTAGATGAATTACAGAGTGCAAGTGTAATACAAAAATCAGCTCAAACACAGCACATGAGCCATTTAAAAAGAAATGTTTTGAAAAAAACATTAAAAAAGACAATTAACAGAATCATAATTTGTTAACATATTAATCTTTCACAAAATTTAACAGAATTATGAATTAACAGAATTATGAATCTAACCCTATATCGGACACACAAACTTCCGCAGCCCCCGCAACGCTGATTACACTGCGAGAGGGATATACAAAGTCGGGTCGGATTACTGAAATGGCCAAAGGAAAGCCCGACGTTCCACTCCGTTGCATACCACATGTCAGCCCATTGGATTTAGCAGGAGTGGAATATCTTGCTCGCTATAGGATCTTTGATCATGGCTCTATATGCGGTGATAAGAGCTGTGGGAAAATATATTTCTATCATGAGAAATCACAACTATTTGTGAAATAGAGTAGTGTTACACAAAGAGGCTATAAGTAAACAGAATTTACAGACCATCTTTAGGATTATTTTAATGAAAATTAGGGAGTCTGCTAATGCTGAAATTACATCAAAGACATTTCCAGCCCCCATACTTCCATTCACGGTATTGAATAATTGGTTTTAATATGTTCGTCAATTTCTATCCCAATCTTCAAAATATCAACTAAAATATGTCTCTTCAAAGTTATACATCTGACGCCCATCTTTTTCATTCATTTAAACTTACATAAAGATTGAGGATAAGAGATGAATTGATGAGAAAAACATAGATACAAAGAAAATAGGTGCAGGAGTAGGCCATTCGCCCCCTCGAGCCTGCACCGCCATTCAATATGATCATGGCTGAAATCCAACTCAGTATCATGTACCTGCCCTCTCTCCATACCCCCTGACCCCTTTAGCCACAAGGGCCACATCTAACTCCCTTTTACATATAACCAATGAACTGGTCTCAACTACCTTCTGTGGCAGGGAGTTCCAGAGATTCACCACTCTCTGTGTGAAAAATGTTTTTCTCATCTCGGTCCTAAGGGATTTCCCCTTTATCCTTAAACTGTGACCCCTTGTCCTGGACTTCCCCAACAACGGGAACAATCTTCCTGCATCTAGCCTGTCCAACCCCTTAAGAATTTTGTAAGTTTCTATAAGATCCCCCCTCAATCTTCTAAATTCTAAATTCTAGCGAATTCCAGTCTTTCTTCATATGAAAGTCCTGACATCCCAGGAAACAGTCTGGTGAACCTTCTCTGTACTCCCTCTATGGCAAGAATGTCTTTCCACAGATTTGGAGACCAAAACTGTACGCAATACTCCAGTTGTGGTCCCACCAAGACCCTGTACAACTGCAGTAGAATCTCCCTGCTCCTATACTCAAATCCTTTTGCTATCAATGCCAACATACCATTCACTTTCTTCACTGCCTGCTGCACCTGCATGCCTCCTTTCAATGACTGGTGTACCACGACACCCAGGTCTCATTGCATCTCCCCTTTTCCTAATCGTCCCACCATTTAGGTAATAGTCTACTTTCCTGTTTTTGCCACCAAAGTGGATAACCTCACATTTATCCACATTATACTGCATCTGGCATGCATTTGCCCACTCACCCAGCCTATCCAAGTTACCTTGCAGCCTCCTAGCATCCTCCTCGCAGCTAACGCTGCCCCCCAGCTTCTGTCATCAGCAAACTTGGAGATGTTGCATTCCATTCCCTCGTCCATATCATTAATATATATTGTAAATAGCTGGGGTCCCAGCACTGAGCCTTGCGGTACCCCACTAGTCACTGCCTGCCAATCTGAAAAGGACCCGTTTAATCCTACTCTTTGCTTCCTGTTTGCCAGCCAGTTCTCTATCCACATCAATACTGA
This sequence comes from Leucoraja erinaceus, assembly GCF_028641065.1. Lineage (NCBI taxonomy): Eukaryota > Metazoa > Chordata > Chondrichthyes > Rajiformes > Rajidae > Leucoraja > Leucoraja erinaceus. The sequence continues at coordinate 29,056,157 of NC_073387.1, read as the reverse complement.
ACCCCCAATACCATGTGCTTTAAGTTTGTATACTAATCTCTTATGTGGGACCTTGTCGAAAGCCTTCTGAAAGTCCAGATATAACACATCCACTGGTTCTCCCTTATCCACCCTACTAGTTACATCCTCGAAAAATTCTAAGATTCGTCAGACATGATTTACCTTTCGTAAATCCATGCTGACTTTGTCCAATGATTTCACCACTTTCCAAATGTGCTGCTATCCCATCTTTAATAACTGACTCGAGCAGTTTCCCCACTACCGATGTTAGACTAACTGGTCTGTAATTCCCCGTCTATTTACCTAACACCACTTCCCGGCTAACCTGGATTTCACTCAGTTCCTCCATCTCATTTGACCTGCGGTCCCCTGCTATTTCCGGCAGATTATTTATGTCTTCCTTAGTGAAGACGGAACCAAAGTAGTTATTCAATTGGTCCGCCATATCCTTGTTCCCCATGATCAACTCACCTGTTTCTGACTGCAAGGGACCTACATTTGTTTTAACTAATCTCTTTCTTTTCACATATCTATAAAAACTTTTGCAGTCAGTTTTTATGTTCCCTGCCAGTTTTTCTTCATAATCTATTTTTCCTTTCCTAATGAAATTAAGCCCTTCATCCTCCTCTGCTGGTCTCTGAATTTCTCCCAGTCCTCCGGTATGCTGCTTTTTCTGGCTAATTTGTACGCATCATCCTTCGCTTTGATACTATCCCTGATTTCCCTTGTTATCCACGGATGTACTACCTTCCCTGATTTATTCTTTTGCCAAACTGGGATGAACAATTTTTGTAGTTCATCCATGCAGTCTTTAAATGTCTTTCATTGCATATCCACCGTCAATCCTTTTAGAATGAATTGCCAGTCAATCTTGGCCAATTCACGTCTCATACCCTCAAAGTTACCTTTCTTTAAGTTCAGAACCATTGTTTCTGAATTAACAATGTCACTCTCCATCCTAATGAAGAACTCAACCATATTATGGTCACTCTTGCCCAAGGGGGCACGTACAACAAGATTGCTAACTAACCCTTCCTCATTACTCAATACCCAGTCTAAAATAGCCTGCTCTCTTGTTGGTTCCTCTACATGTTCTATCTATTGCTTCTACCCTCATTTTACACCCCTCTGTATCTCTGCTCACACATTTAAGAACCCCACCACCTCTTATTCTCTGTTTATTATTTTTTTCTTCTTTCCCCCTCTACATGTTGGGTCGGAGTGCTTCCCTTCTCTGCCACCTGCCTCGCACACTGTCTACTAGCTTTCTCTATTTGAGTCCCTCCCCCCAACCGTTCTAGTTTAAAGTCTCTGCAGTAGACTTTGCAAATCACCCCGCCAGGATATTGGTCCCCCTCGGGTTCAAGTGCAACTCATCCTTTTTGTACAGGTCACACCTTCCACAAAAGAGGTCCCAATGATCCAGAAACTTGAATCCCCGATGTTGAATCCCTAAACAATTATCTTTTATAGAAACCCACAGCATTTGATTACTGGTTGAATGATTATTTTTGTACCCACTGGGAATTGGAAGACCATACTAACTTTTATTATTTTGCATGAAGAAATGTGTATGCCACAGAGTCATAAAGTCGTAGAGTGACATAGCATGGAAACAGGCCCTGTGGCCCAACTTACCCACACCGGCCAACATATCGCAGCTGCCTATCCTATCACCTATCGCAGCTTGGTCCCTATCCCTCCAAACCTGTCGCATCCATATACAATACCTGTCTAACTGTTTCTGTGCCATCAACTATAAACTTCCTTTCCTACATTTGCTTGAATTTGAAGTAGTATTATGGCCAAACTCTTCCATTGCTTGTATAATATGAGTACATTTCTCTGTAAATTCCTCTTTTATTGGCCACCTTTTCAAACTGAACAACCTAAGATTGTCAAAGCATTCCTAGTACATGTCTCCTCGAACAACTGGGTTCTACAGAAATTCCTGAAATATTTATTCTCACCTGTACTATAAAATATATCAGTATATCAGTATATCTTTATTGTTATTTCCTGAGTACTCACATACCCAGAGGAAACAAAAAAACGTTGCTCAACCAGTGTCCATTCAGTGTGCAGTGCAAATAACAACAAGTAAATAGAAATAAAAATACATATATCATGAACAAATTAAATTAAGCACTCTACTCTCTACTAAACATCAACAGGCGTTCTGATCAACAGCTGCTGCAGTGTGTCCAGGTTGGTGGTTGGTGCGCGATACTTTGGCAGGGGGCTAAGTCCGTTTATCAGTCTTATAGCCTGCAGGAAGAAGCTGAGGAGCATCCTGCTGGTTTTGCAGCTAATGCTCCTGTACCTCTTCCCAGATGGCAGGATGGAGAATATGTGATGCGATGGGTGGTAGGGGTCTTTGATGATGGAGATGGCTCTGTTGATACATCTCTTCCTGTATATGTCCAGCAAGAAATGGAGTGGAGCACCAATAATCCTGCTGGCGGTCTTCACAATCCTGTCAAGTTGGTGCCGTTCGTACGCCTTGCAGCTCCCGAACCAGGAAGTGATGCCGTTGGTTAATGTGCTCTCGACTGTCCCCCTATAAAAAGTTCGTAGATGTGTAGTGGGGGAGACCTGCTTTACGTAATCTTCGGAGAGGGTGTAGTCGCTGCTGGGCTCTCTTGACCAGTGCTGTGGTGTTGGTTGTGGACATCAGGTCATCTGACAGGTGGAGTCCTAGGAACTTCACGCTGCTGACCCTTTCCACATCAGCTCCATCGATGTGCAGAGGTGTATGGTGTTGTTTTCCCGCTCTCCTGAAGTCAACCACCAACTCCTTAGTTTTTCCCACGTTGAGAATGAGGTTGTGGGATTTGCACCATCCTGTGAGCAGCTCCACCTCCATCCTGTACGCCGACTCATCATTGTCACTGATAAGACCCACCACTGTTGTGTCATCAGCGAACTTGTTGATGAAGTTGTTATTGAGTCTAGCAGTACAGTCGTGTGTAAGCAGACTAAACAACAGGGGGCTTAGGAAACAGCCTTGGGGCGAGCCAGTGCTCACGGCTATGGTTTTTGATGTTCTACTGCCCACCCTGACTGTCTGCTGCCGTTGTGATAGAAAGTTCAGGACCCAGTTACTTGTGCCAGCATCAACCCCCAACAGCTCCAACTTCTCCACCAGCTGCTGCGGAATGATTATGTTAAACGCAGAGCTGAAGTCTATGAAGAGGATCGTGGCATAAGTATTTTTCCGATCGAGGTGTGACAGTGTGTCAGAGGAAAAGTATGACCTTAGGTGATCCTTACATTGCTTACCCATTGGCATTTTACCAACTATAATGCTATAAACACATCTTGGTTAAGAACAATAACACAATGCACGCCAAAGTTTGAAGTTGGAATTTTACTGACCTTTAGTATAGTAAAACAAAAAGTTGTAGAATCTGCACTGAACTTTCAATAAAATATGTAATCATGGAGATCAGTTATTAGCAAAGAATTTGATTCACAAAGACTGAATTTTAAAAATATATTATTCCACTGCAGTAGCAATTCTGCAAACCTAATAATGACTGTAACTATAAGCATGATGCATGTTTCATTATCAACCTTGTCAGAAATGTATTTGGCAATGTAAATCAGGTATCTTTTAAATCCAGCAGAAAAATTGCTGATTTTTTTCTTCACAATTATATTCTATGGTCTGGATCAACAAAATACAAAGTCTGGTCCAATTTATTCGGAGAGAAATATAGAGCGATATTTTCAATTAATTTTAAGTAAAGTAAGGCTTGCATTTAAATAGTGTTTTTCACAACCCTTTCAATATGCTCCACATACTTTGCTGCTCATGGTTCATTAAAATGACAGTTATGATAGTTTATGATAGTTATGATAGTTATGATAGTTACTAATACAGTTATGATACTTATGCCTGCCAAACTGGGGAGAGCCAGCTCTCAGAAGCTGCAAATTGATAATGACCAGATAACCTGTTTTTATTAACATTAGGTGAGGGATATGTCTTAGGCAGGGCACCAGGGATAAGAGAGCACTCTTCTTTATACAGTGTCATGGGATCATCAACCCATTTGAGGCAATGGATAGTTACAAATAAGCAGTAAAATCCACAGTTATATAAAACTTTGCATGTCAAAATTGAAAACCAAAATAGGAAGTAAAGAACAAGTATCTTCCCACTTTATTGAATGAAGTCCAACATGTTTTTGGGAGAAGAGCTTGGGTGGGGATTAATTTAATAATGAATTACATTTCATTTCAATCAATCTGATACTGGCAGCATTGTCGCCTGCTCTTTCTCAATACTCATTGTTTAGACAAGCCAATTGTTCTTGGCCTTGTGATTTGTTTGTTTTGATTATATTAGAGTAATAATTCATTCTCATTGCACATAATGAAACTATTATTAATCTGAGAATTGTTATTTGCAATTTTTTCAACTCAGTGATTTTGTGGGAATTGGTTTATGGTCAACCAGCAAATTTGTAGAAGGAAATGAATTTAAATATTTAATTTAGAGCCAACAAAGTTGAGCTGAATAGGCTGAACATTCTTCTATAATTGTTAAACGTGCATCTCCATGTACAGCTCCAAATAAAATCTTCTTGAAGTCATATACTTTTGATAAACCATGTTTGGAACGTTGTATTGCACTGAGAGAGATGCTCAGAGCTCTGATCTTTCTGGGTTTCAAAAACAGCTACATAAATCTTGTTGTTGGACTCTTCGGTGCTGATGTTGACAATGTGGCCAATTTAAAGTCATTTGAGTATTATTATGTGCTTGATTCTGGAGAAAAGATTCTCATCCAAACCAAGGGTTGCACATTCTGATTATTATCTTTCAAATTGTGAGTAGAATCTGGTTGAACCAATAATATTTAATGTAAAATAAATGAAAGATAAGCAGTTACATTGCAACTTTTGCATTTTCATTTGTCCCAAAAGAGCTCCACAAACAATTAATCTGAAATGAAAGGGGTGGAAATGGGCAGAAATCAGCATGCTGCCAGTGATCCAAATATCTCCACTGCTGTGCATTTTATGCAGAGGGCTGTGTGGAAGGCTTTCAACGAGGTGATGTGAGGTGGTAGCAGTGACAAGGCTTTCGGTAACATGCTCCTGAGGTGTCGACTTAGAACACTAGACTGGAGTTGAGAGTGGAGTCTCAGTTCTTGTCAAAGCTGGTCAAAGTTCACTAATAGCCTTTAAATACCTAAAACATTCAGATACATGAAAACAAAAACTGAATAGATTTCAATAACTATTTTAAAAACATATATTTTTTAAAAGAACTAATTAAAACATTTAAAAATGCAAAATAAGAAAATAAAATGGTTCATTAATGGAACAAGCTGCCAGAGGAAGTTGGGGAGCCAGGTACAATTACAACATTTGAAGGACACTTGGACAGGTTTGTTTCTTCCCAGTCCTTAACAGGCAATTGAACTGTCTTCTCACCAGCTAAAGTGCAGTCCTGATCTCCCATCTACCTCCTCGTTGGAGACCTTTCAACTATCTTTAGTCAGACTTTATCTTACACTCATTGTTGGACCCATTATCATTTATCTGTGTACCATGATCAGTGTGGTTGGATTCATGTAAATCTTTTCTTTGACTGGTTAGCAGGTAACAAAAAAGCTTTTCACAGTGCCTTGGTACACGTGACAATAATAAACTAAACCTACATTTAGAGGGATATGGGCCACATGTTTAGAGGTATATGGGCCATGTGTGGGAAAATAGGACTATCTCAGGGTGGCATCTTGATCAGCATAGACAGGATAAGCTGAAGGGCTGGTTTCCAGGCTGTATGACACTATGACCTTATGACTTTAAGTAAGCACATAAATACCTTACTTATCTTTTACATTTCACTAACACATCTGGGAATCCCCTGAGTCTGCAGACGTTCAGAATTTACATATCTGGTAGTGGCTGTTCACTACTGTTTTAGAAGCAAATAGAAATACATACAAGAAGAAAATAAGTAAGAGTCGGCCATTTAGCCCCAAGGCCTGTCCTGCCATTCAGTATCATCATGACTAGTGTTCCCCTGGCCTCAGCTCTTCATCTGTATCATTTCCCCACAGTTCTATTTTACTATAGAAATGTTATCCACCTCCTCTTTTAATACCTCCAGTGATCTAGCCTCCACACAACCCCCTGGCATAGAAAACTTCAAAGATTCACCACCCTTGTGAGGAGAAATGCAAGGAATCCTTTCTTAAATAAAGGGTCTAAAATGGTTCACAGTATTCCAGGTGTTTCACCTACACCCTGTACAACTGTAATGGGGTGGGAGATTGCAACCTTCACATGGTCCACCCTGTTTCGACTAATGCAATCAACGCAACGTGCACAAACAAATAGATCAAATAGAACAAGTTGACCTACAACTCTAGGCTGTGTACGCCATACGCAAGAAGAAGAAGAAAACTATAACAATATTCCCAACTTTCAAACTCCAACTAGCCTGAAATAAAGGTCAAATGTCATTTGCTTTCTTACTTACTTGCTGCCATTGCATAATTAATCTTTTTGGTGTCAGGTACAAGAATGTCCAGATCCATCTAAATCCCATTCAATGGGAGCCTCTCCTTTTGGACGACAGTTGGTCTTTTGATTTCCAACACCAAAGTGTATGACCACACACTACCTCATTATTTGCTGAATTTTCGCCCATTCGTTGAACCTGTCTATTTCCATTTGTAGAGTCAAAGTATCTCAGCAAGCCTGGGGACCTAACAATCTGCTCCACACCTGCAAAGTAAAAATAATAATTGCTGGCCAAAGACCAATCCTTGGGGGTACTCCACTAGTTATGTCGTTATGGTGTGAAGGAGATCCATTTATTCAATTTTCATTGAGATTTTTTTATGAGATAACTAATTTTTAGACTGTATTAATACATTACCCCCAATCACATGCACCTCCACCTGTCTTTTAAGTGGCACCATATTAAATGCATTCTGGAAATGGAATTCCCTTCCTAATCTTCTCTGTGGTTTCCACCTTCAGGCCAATTCCAAAACCAAATGAAGTTGTGGCTTCATGAGAAACTTTATTTAATAACATTCTGCTGAAATTCTGCAGACCAAAAACCAATCCTATGATGTGTCCAAAGGCCACTCCCTTTCTGCCGTACATTATTTGACCTAGGACTAACTCTGAACTTATTGTTTTTAAATTTATCTTTTAAAACTTTTTCAGGGATGGCTAGAGTATTGCTAATGTTATTGAATGTTGTCCTAGAAAATCTGTTGAGTTCTTGAAACCTTAACCCCCCCCCCACTGATGAGGCCTGAGTGGCTGAGTATTTTCTATTTTTATCCTAGAAAGTAGCCCAATCTGTTCCAGAGCCCTCTTCAAAACTTGTGCAATGGATGAAAGTTGGATAAATCCTTAAGTGATGCTCAAAACCATGACCAATAACTCATTCTGCATCAAATGGTTCTGTTAGGAGTAGGCATTAACTCACGTGCTAGCCACTGCCTAAAACAAGACTATCTTACGTAATACTATTATCTATCTATATTACTAAAACTCTGTTCATGACCGGTTTCGGCGATCTGTGCTGTGATTTCCGAGAGAACGCTGCCACCTACGGCTGTCATTTTTGGCCACCTCGCTCAGAGCCCCCCTCCGCTGTATGTGTGCCGAGGACTTTTTCCGTCGATGAAATATGACAGATATATTAATGTTTTTACTAAATTCCCCATTCTCTCTGCTGCCCCCGCTGGAGGCAGGGGAAGGGACTATAAACCCAAGAAGTGGTGTGCCTCAATCAGTCTCTGTCACTCTGAGCTGTGAATGACACTGAACAAATGTCTACAACACTGTGAGTACCCTTAATTTGGTTTGAAAATGAAAATATTGCTAGTTTTAAAAGAGAGTCTCTCTCTCTCTCTCTCTCTCTCTCTCTCTCTCTCTCTCTCTCTCTCTCTCTCTCTCTCTCTCTCTCTCTCTCTCTCTCTCTCTCTCTCTCTCTCTCTCTCTCTCTCTCTCTCTCTCTCTCTCTCTCTCTCTCTCTCTCTCTCTCTCTCTCTCTCTCTCTCTCTCTCTCTCTCTCCCGGCTCCTCTCTCTCTCTCTCTCTCTCTCTCTCTCTCTCTCTCTCTCTCTCTCTCCCCCCCCCCCCTCCCCCTCTCTCCTCTCTCCTCTCTCCACCCCCCTCCCCCTCTCTCCCTCCCCCCCTCTCCCTCCCCCCCCCCTCTCCTCTCCCCCCCCTCCTCCTCCCCCCCCTCCTCTCCCCCCCTCTCCTCCTCCCCCCTCCCCCCCCCCACCCCCCCCCCCCCCCCCCCCCCCCTCCCCCCCCTCCCCCCCCCCCCCTCCCCACCCCCTAATTGTGGCTAATTGCCCGTCGGAAACAAGCACCACTGCGTCGCTAATGTTTTCAATGAATTAACAATAATAATAATAATAATAATAATAATAATGTATGGTAGGATTGTCACTGATTCGTATATGCAAAAAAGGATTGCACTATTCTTAGATACACGTGAGAATAAAGTGTCATTTAATCATTGAAAGTATCCATGTCCCTCTGAATGAGGGCTGGCAAGCCTTTTTATGGGATATGGGTACTATTGGCAGCTATTCCAAACTCCTTCATCAGCATGTGTATCACTCAATAAGAAGACTAAGCTGGCATTGCAGCTTGGCACCCAATCATAGATACCATTTTGTACCGACTGTATGCCGAGAATGTCTGGCCCTTCTTGTTTACAGGGCCTACAAACAGTCCATTGAGGCCACTCTCCCAAATAGCTTACACATCACAGGAGGCACCAGTGCAAACACTGCAGAAGATGGGGGTCAGGATAAGTATAGTGAACAGCTGGTGCAGTTAAAAGCCAACTGCAACATCCAGGCCCATACATTGTGAAGTGATGGGGGATAAATTTAATCAACATAGCCTTTTCCCTAAAGTTTGATGGAGTGGAAAGCAGCTATAAGAATCAGTGCATTAATGCAAAACAGATGACATTCTCTCTCCAGTGGCTTTTCACTCAATCAGTAGTACCCTGGCATATTCTAAACCATTAGAGTTGCCAAGACAGGCTGATCACACAGTACCTCCTCCTGGACTTCAGTACATTCTGTTACAATTACACCATGCTTACTTCCAAGAAATGAATATCGAAGTCCAATTTCTTCCATTGCCTTGTCTCCCAGCAGGATTTACAGGAGACTGAGTCTCCGCTTCCTCCGCAATGTTCATGGGAATGCTATTACAGCTACAATACGATCCAACCTCCCATCACATCTTGTGGTTTTATATGTTTAGATACGTATGAGGAGCTAACATAAAGAAAAACAACAACATCCTGTTTGGATTATTTTAACAAAATTCAAATATAATCGGTAAACTACTTTTGTGAAATCTTATTAAAAAATCATGGAATTAATGTTAATCAGAAAGATCGGAGAGATGGGAAATGCTTTTCCCTTGGTCACAAGATATTGAAAGCTGATCTATTAGAGGTTTTCAAAATCTTGAGAGAGAGGACAAGAAAGTTATTTCCTTCATTGAGCATTTGATAAGTTTCCGCAAAGTAGACTGCCCTGGAAGATTAAATTGCATAGGATCCAGGGAGAGCTAGCAGACTGGATAGAGAATTGGCTTCATTGAAAGAAGCCGAGGGTGATCGTGGAAGGTTGTTATTTAGACTGGAGGCCTGTGACTAGTGATGTGTCTCAGGCATCAAAATTGCGGCTATTGCTGCTTGTAATCAATGATTTCGATAGGAATGTACGGCTGGATTAGCAAGTTTGCAGATGACACTGAAGCAGGTGGTATTGTAGATAGCATAGATGGTTAGCGAAAATTACAGCAGGATGATGATCAGTTGGGCAAGTGGGCTGAGGAATGGTTAATAGAGTTTAATATGGATAAGTGTGAGGTGTGGCATATTGGGAAGTCAAACCAGAGCTGGCCATTCACAGTGAATGGTACACAATGAATACTTCACAGTGGCGCAGCGGTAGTGTTGCTGCCTTACAGCACCAGAGACCCAGGTTCGACTACCTGTTGACTACAGTTGCTACCTGTAAGGAGTTTGTATGTGCTCCTGTTTCTCTCCCGCACTTCAAAGGTGTACAGGTTTGTCGGTTAATTGGCTTCAGTAAAAATAGTAAATCATCCCTTTTGTGTGTAGTACTAGTATATGGGGTGATCGCTGGTTGTAGTGGACTCAGTAGGCTGAAGGGCCTGTTTCAGTGCTGTATCTCTAAAGTCTACAGTGTAAACACTCCCTAGAGTGTTGTATAGCAGATGGATCTAGCTGGTACATAATACCTTCAAAGTGGTGCAACCCAGTTGATAGGGTGGCCAAGATGCCTTTCAGCACATTGACGTTCATTAGGGTATTGAGTATACAAGTTGGGATGTTATGTTACAGATGAACAAGATGTTGGTGAAGCCACATTTTGAGTGCATGAATGTTCCGTTTTCATCATCCTGCTGCAGGAAGAATGTTGTTTAGCTGTAGAGGGTGCAGGGAAAATATAAGAGGATGTTGCCAGGGCTTGAGGGCCTGAGCTATAGAGAGAGGTTGGACAGCTAGAGCCTTGTCACCTGGAGTGCAGGAAGACGAGGGATGATCTTATAGAGGTGCATAAGATCATGAGGGGAATAGAAAGGGTATTAGCACCACATCTTTCATCCAGCCTAGTGGAATCAAGAACCAGAGGATATAGGTTTAAGGTGAGAGGGGAAAGGTTTAAGGTGAGAGAAACCTGAGCTGCAACATTTTCCCATATAGGGCAGTGAGTATATAGAATGAGCTGCAGAGGGGGGTAGTTGAGGCAGCTACATTAGCAACAGATACAAAAGACAAGAATAGGAAAGGTTTAGAAGGGTATGGCCAAATGCGGGCAGGTGGGACGAGTGTCGATGGGGCATTTTGGTCAGAATGGGTGAGTTGGGCTGAACGGCCTGTTTCCATGTTGTATGACTCTATGACTCATGACAACGCCCCCTTCCTCTGAAGCCACTCTGATCCCTGTCATTAGCAGACTGGCCAGGAGAGGCCAATCCTCAACATCCTTGTTCTTCTTCTTCTATGTAGTGTTTTTTGGCGGTTGGCAAACAACTTTTTTGGTGCATTACCGCCACCAACTGGCATGGAGTGTGGATCAAACAACACCATTACATATACTAATAACCTATATCCTTCCGAACAAATTGGTTACCCTAAGAAAAAGCAACAGGATTTGATAGCACTTATATGAACTCCCTTGCAAAATATCTACCAAATCAAATTGTACTCTTTCTTTTCTGAACTGCTCACTCATCCGTCCTCTCTCCTCCTCATACCTCTCACAATGTACAATGACATGCTCTATTGTCTCTTCTTGCCCACAGTATTCACATCTGCCTGTATTATGCTTGCCTATTATAAAAAGTGTACTGTTCAGACCAGTGTGTCCAAATCTAATTCTTGAAATTACTGTCTCCTCTTTTCTGTTTTTTCCTGCACATCTCATTTCTCCCACTTTCCTCTGGACTCTGTAGAACCACCGTCCTTTCCGCTCTTCCTCCCATTGCTTTTGCCATCTTTCCTTCAGTCTTTGCTTAATAATGTCTTTGATTTCAGTTTTACCTATGTTAATACTTAAATCAATCTTACTTCTTTTTGTTACCTCTTTTGCTACCTTATCTGCCATTTCGTTTCCTCTAATGCCAATGTGTGCTGGTACCCATAAAAATATGACTGTAAGCCCCATCATTTGAATTCTGAATAGTGGTTGTTGTATTTCAATCAAAATGTCTGGTCTACTGTTTGAATGGCTGTGCTGTAAACGCTTTATTGCTAAACTTGAATCTGAACAAATAACTGTCCTTAAAGGCCTAGTATCCTCGACCCACTGTACCGCTAACAATATTGCAATCATTTCACCTGTGTATACTGAGACCTTATTATTGATCCTCTTCCCTACTTTGATGTGAAATTCTGATACAATAAATGCTACTCCTACTTTATCTACTGAATCTTTTGATGCATCTGTATAAATTTGGACAAAACTAGTATCTGTCAATGTATTCCTGTATGATGAATGAATTATACATATATTGTTTATCCTTGTTTTTCTGTTCTAATATTGTAAAGTATACTGTTGCATCTGGAAGTATCCAAGGTGGAATTGAAGGTAATGGAACCACATTTAATTGTGCTATGCTGATTTGTAATGCTCTCTGGGTCACTGTCTATCCAAAACCTTTTGTTTCCCTTCTCTTCTTTTCCCAGCATGGTTTGGCAGTAATTTTTACTGGGTGTTCCTGACTGTGGCCCTGTAGGTTAATCCAGTAATTCAATGAAAGCTGTATCCTTTTCATCTCTAGAGGCATCTCCCCCATTTCAACCTGTAATGCTGCTGTTGGAGTTGTTTTTATTGTACCTGTACATATTCTCAATGCCCGATATTGAATGTTGTCTATTTTCTTAAGAGAAATACTTGATGCGGACCCATACACCACACAACCATAATCTAACACAGATCTAATTAACCCAGTGTATATAGCCTTCAAAGCTGTTCTATCTGCCCCCCATCCAACGAAACATCTCATTACATTAAGTATCTTCTTACATTTGTGCACTACTTTCTGAATATGAACCATCCATGTAATCCTCTCATCAAACCATAAATCTAAAAATGTATGGTATTTTACTCTATCCAATTCCTGGTTATATAATTTTAGTTTTACCTCACTACCAATTTTCTTCCTAGTAAAAAACATTATCTTTGTCTTTCAACATCCTTGGTAACAACTGTGTCCAATTAGCTGACATCAGATTGGCCCAACTGAACCTCGTCAACCTTCTATACCTCGTCAACCTTATAAAACCAGGCATTCATGGGAGGGGGAGGGGAGGGGTTTTGCCACTTGTTCTGCAGCTGCAGATTCAAGGAAGACTGAATCACTGGGACATACCCAAGACCACCAGTGCTACTGGATGGTCAAGACTGCGAAGACGCCCTTGATAGCCAACTCTGTACTGAGGCTAAGACTTCTTCTTATGGACTCCACATGCAAGATTAGAGGTTGTTCGGCCAGAGCATCTGCATACCATGGTTTCTGTCTTGTGCTTCTTGTGCACGGTGGTGGAAAGATTGGTTAAAACAGCGCTGCGAAGTGAACGCTCTTTCCTTGACCCCAGGCTAAGACTAAGTGGCTGTGGCAAGGCTGAGATGCCAGTGCCTCTTCCTGTCCATGGACCATGGGGGACTGCGCCCACATGCAGGTAAAGACTGAGCTGCCAGGATATGCCAGTGCTGCCTCTTCAAGCCTAAAGCGGAGTCACCAAGATTGGCCTGTGACTGCCAGCAACTCCTCTTAACACAAAGGTGAACTGTAGAGAGAAGCCTGAGATCACCATGCCTCCTCTTTGCTGGACCAGGACTTTGCTGCTCGGACAAGACTGAGATTACCAGTGCCATATCTCCCTGTAGCTGCTTTGCCTCATTCTCACAGATCACACAACCACCCAATTTAGTACTATCAGTAAATCTAGATACTTCAGTTTAGAGAAACAGGCCCTTTGGCCCACTGAGTCCTTGCTGACCAGCAATCACCCTGTATGCTAACACTGTCCTATGCACTAGGGACAATTTGCAATTCTTACCAAAGGTAATAGTAAGATTAAACGAGAACTTACCAGTTTGAAGTTTGATCTGTATTTGATGAGGGTTTACGTGAAGAAGCCCGTCCCAGGACGCGTTGCGGCATACTTCAAAGCAGCGGTGTGGAATCACAGATAGACACAAGTATTTGAAGTAACATAGTAAAGAATAAAGAGACATCAATTATCAGTTTGATCCATGTAATGAGGGTGGGAGCGGAGGGCACGTAAACCCTCATCGTAACTCCTCATAAAATACAGATCAAACTTCAAACTGGTAAGTTCTCGTTTAATCTTACTATTTTACTTCGGAGTCACGTGAGTGATTCCGTGAAGATTTTAAAGCTCTGTGATTTCAAACCGTGTAACAGTTATACTACACTCACTGCCGAAGTCTTTGAGGGAGGAAGTGTGTATCGTAACCAACCAATGATTCTGTTATAGAAAACCCAATGGTATTTTTACAATAGACACTGAAGAAATTTAAATGCTCCCTTTGGCTAATTTGAATATTTGCAGATTGGAATCTTCCCTGCAAATGAAAAAACAGGTTTTGTCAACAGTTTATAATAAATTATTTCTCTGAACGTTTTACCCCCACTATTCTGCTGGAGCCAGGATGTGGTTTATAGGTACGTCCATTCTTTTGCCGTTGACGTGGAAGCTTCTCCTGTGGGATGACAACTTTGACATGTTAGTTTTATCCCAGGAGCTTTAACCTGCTTGAGCCATTTCAAAAAAGGCTTGTTACCCGACCACAAGGTTTTTTGTGACCAACCCACAAGGCTTTTCATCTCCCTCGCATAATTAGGTTGTGTCTATGTAAGGTAAAAAAGGGTCTTGGTACATTACCGTGTTTTCTGGCGGGTAAGCCCGGGTTTTATGACTGGATAAGGTATTCCTGGTCTGGTTTGACCATTCCCTGGACAAATGATAGATATCTGGTCTGAAGCTGTGAGCATGGTGTCCAGTTGAATAGGAGTAGTGACTGGACCCTCTGTGCTGCTCAGTGTGCCTTCAACATATGTTTTTAGTGCATAGAAGGTTCAGGTTTAGGGCTCTGGCTGGTGAGTATCCGCTGAAGTATGGTTAATCATTGTGACATCCCACATATGGGTGTACTTGGTCTAGGGTTTTAGAATTTTAATACCCTTCAAATTTACCACCAGCCAGTGACCCCATACCTGTTGTCCTGAAGCTGTTTTGAAAAAGAACAGTCAGGGCAATTCTAGCTGTGTTGATGGTACTGTAGCCGAATCCTTCATCGTGATGACGGTTTTCCAGGAATTCCAGTTTGTAGTACCTGTATCGGATGAGTAGGTTTTCCCTGTATCCTTGCAGCACTTCTCTTGATGCTGGACAAGTGTTGTAGTCCAGTGAATGTTCAAAGGATGCTGACGTGGTGTTGATTGTTCAGAATAACAATCCCAGTCCCAGAGGCTTGCGCAGAATCTGCAGCTCAGGAGCTTATTTTCTCATGGCACAGTTGATTTGTGCCCGGCTCCGATTGTTAATAATCCTGGGTACTGGAAAAAACACCATCCAAGTTCCAACAATCATGTCATAGCGTAAGTTCTGAAACAGAATCCTTTTGTACTGTGCGTTGTTCTCGATTTGTGAGGCAGAAGGGAAAAATACATAGAATTAATTTCACCAATGCAACGTGAACGCATTTGTCTATCAATATTATAAATACATTGTTGAATGACAACATGACCTATAGGTCAGAAAAGTTAATATATATAGCTTACAAGCTTTCCGCTGGAACTATCTGTCCCAAAGAAAAACATTTTTTATATATATGAGGATTCCACTGCCCCAGGGTCTGATTTCCCCCGCGACATACATAGGACATCCCCGAACCCCTGGTGATATAGCATTGATGCAAATAATCGATATCAGATTCACATTCCATTTTAATTGTCATTGTCAGTGTGCAGTACAGAGACAATGAAATGCATTAATATCTGTTGCATCGTATAGCTTGATAGTTTTGTTAAACTTTATATGAAAACATCTAATTGATGTTGTCCTTAATTTTATGTGACCTGGTGTCTGTCACTGTATTTTGCTTACCAGGCAGGTAAGTTGTTGATAGTCCAATACCTCTATGGATATACCATTGCCAAATTGTTTTGACCAACTTGTCATATGATACCGACTTTATGCTGCCATATGGTTAATATAGGCCACCTCCATAGTGTAGTCTTATTTATACCCATACATGCAAGTGCTTAAACTCATAAATTGCACCCGAGCATTTTTTAGATACTTAATGCCCAGTATAAGTGGTAACCCCACCACTGTCTTTCTGATATTATTTCAGTGGGTAACTTCATGAGATGCTCAATGACAACCTATATGTTGTTTTTGATACTAACATCTGAATCATGCAGACAGAAAATGGTACCATTTTCCCCCAATTACTCTGTTATTTGTCGAGTAGTTGGTAGTTTGACCATTAATTTGTTCCTTGTTTGTGCCAATTCAACTATGTTGTCTCTTGGCAACATTAAAGTTACGTGGACTGAATTAATATGAAAGCCAAGATAGTCCAAGAAAGCGCTCTATTTGCTGGTAGGAACCAGACCCACCTACCTCCATGGTTATTGGCGGGGTTGTGGTTTTTTCTTTCCCAATGTTCTTCCCTGTCGACGTGCTGGCGATGTTGGGGGGAGGCGCATTTTCCAGGGGGTCCGCTGCGGGCCCTGACCTAAAAAAGGTCTCTGGGGATAGTGCGGCCCCAAGCTTTGACCAGTCGCATATTCGGGACGCCGACTGGTAGATACAGTGGTGTGCTGCCGCCTGGGTGGAATGAAAAGCTTTGGTATGTTCGTCGCCGGTACTGCCCTCATGAGGCTAAAGGTCTTGGACGCCTCATCCATCTCTTTTAGCTGTTTATTCAGGTCCTTCCCAAATAAGAAAGAGTCGGTCTCGACTGTTGGAACTTTGCATAACCCTGCAAACCTTGGATTGAGGGCCGGCCTGATGTTCTCTCTTCGTAGATTATTTAGCTCGTATTGGGTTGTGCACATTAGTGCAAGGACATCTTGTTGGTGAGTGGTCATCTCTTCTGTCTCGACACCCCGCGCATAGGCTGTTATTGCCGCCGTGAGGAGGCGAAGTATGCGCTGAAGCTTGACTTCCTGTGCCCGAATTGGTCCCCCCACATTGCCCCAGATTTGAGGATTGAGGCTCTTTACTTTAAGAGCCTCACAATTGTCCGGGGCTGTGTGCTCCTCAAGCACTTGGGCGAGCACCTTCTCCTGAAGTGGCTTGTTGGAGAGATGGTTAATGCTGGCAGCCATCCTTGGGGTAGCGACAAAGCGGCTTACGACCCCTACCCCTAGCAGCTCTTCCTGCACACCCTGCTCTCTTTCGACTCCTTCCGCCTGCCCCATGCTCAGACCAGCCCTGCCCCTGGTCACCGATGCTAACCTCCCATTCCTGGTCCGAGGTCGCAAAGGGAGGTGCCGGACTCAGCACCATGGAGGGGGCGCCTGTCCTGTCTGTCCGAGAGCGCTGCTGCTCTCGGTAGACCATCCCCTCCAATAGCTGCTGGATGCAGCTTAGGCGGCTGTCTCTCCCCCGCTTTGGGGTGGACATTTCCCCCCTCCGACGAGTCGGAGACGACCGGCCGTTTGGCTTCCTAGCCCCTTTCCCAGTCCGCCGTGCAGGCTATGGCGAGACTGGCTTGGCTCGGTCTCAGGGATAGCGAAAACGCTCTGCGAGCGACGCTGCCGCCGGTTGCTGCCCCGCTGGTAGAGTTGGAGCGGGGCAGTTCCTCTTTGCGAGTTTTGCGTTGTGTTCCTGAACTCTGTGATAAAACACAACTGCAAACTTACCTTTGGAATGCCCAAGAGCTGCTCCTGTAGTTCAGGCGGCAGTCTCTCCCCCTCCTGGGTGGAGAGACTTCCCAGTCCGATGTTGGCTCCACCGCCGGGTTTTACACACATCCAGCCCGCTGCTCAGGCGCTAGCGGGCTGGCTTGGTCCCGGTGTCGGGTTTGTGGACCGCCCCCTAAGCGGTCCTACCGCCTGTTGCTGCCCAAAGACGTTTCCTTCGTCGGGCAGGTGCAGCATTTCCCTCCCAGCCCGCAGCTGATGCTGACGGGCTTGGTACAGAGTCGGGAGCGGGGCGCTGATTAGCGGTCCTCCCTCTCCCTCTCTCTCTCTCTCCTCGGGCTGCTGCACTCGGGCTGCAGCGTACTCACGGCAGCACTGCACCGTGGGTCCCCTTAACGGCTCCGCAAAAGTCGGAAGCCTCCTCCCGCCCGCCTGCCTGACTCACCTGGACAGTCCTTGAGGGCGAGCGAGGACTGAGGGGAACCCCAGCGCAGTGCTAGCCCTGCGCCGATGTCGCCCTTGTGGACAGCTTACCGGCACCCGCACCATGGTCTGCCGGTGAGTCCTAGTTGCGTCTTCCTCCCCTCCCGACAACGGAAAAACTCCTCCCGGAGTCCAAGGGGCTGCTTGAATGCCCTGCAGGGAACAAGCAGACGCAAAGGCTGTAAAGTAAAGGTAAGTACTTACCTAAACTTTAGTTTTTCTCGTTTCTGCGGGAGCCCTGTCTCCCGCGCTGCCGCTTGGCCTGCTGAAACGTAATGCCGCAACGCGTCCTGGGACGGGCTTCTTCACGGAATCACTCACGTGACTCCGAAGTAAAATTAACCTACAAACCTGCACATCTTCGAAGTCTCTCAAGAAACCAGAGAACCCATGTGGTCATGGGGAGAATGTGCAGTTAGCACCTGTAGTCAGGATTGAACCAAGGTCTCTGGTACTGTACTGTGCCACCATATATTTACTTTAAATATTCTCATCCAAATCATTGATTTAGATTGTAATCAATTGGGTCTTCAGTTCATCACAGATGATCAACCAGATTCTCGAAATGTCACCTATTTCTTCTCTCCATAGATACTACCTCACCCGCTGAGTTCCTTCAGCATTTTTGTCTACCTTTGATTTTTCCAGCATCTGCAGTTCTTTCTTAAACATAACCCGATTATTCGTTCTCTTTGCGTTTTTTCCCCATTAACCAATCCTTAATCTATTCCAGTATATTGCACCCAATAATTTTGCTTAATAACCTTTTTGTGCAGCACCTTGCCAAAGGTCATCTGAATATCTGAATTTTCTACATTAGCTGGTTTATTCTTTTTTAATCTGCTTGTTAAAACCTCATAAAGTTATGACAGATTTGTTGAACATGATTTTCCTTTCAAATTCTGTGGTGATTCTGTCCAAACCTACAGTTATTTGTTAGGTGTTCCATGAGCACTTACTGAACGATAGATTCCAGCATTTCCACAGCTATTACATCAGGTTAACTGGTATGTGTATCCCTTTTTTCTCTTTCTTTCATCTTTCTAGTAGTGTTGGAGTTGCTATTTTTCTATCAGTCCGAACTATTTTGGAATCTGCAGAATTTTAGGTGATAACCAATGCATCCATTACCTCCATTGATCCCTCTTTCAAAACCTTGAGATGCTAGTTTCAAGGACCCATGATTTATAAAATTAGCCATTTTTTAGCTTTAACTAATTTCTGTAAGTTGTTCATTCACTCAAGACATGAACACTGCTCTATTTTTGGAGATTTTCCGTGTTCTCCTCTGTGAAGATTGACACTTTACTTGCATTTCTCCGCTATTTCCTTATTTCCTAGAACAGTTTTATTTTTGTCTCATTCTGTATGGGACCAATGTTAACTTGAGTTAATGTTTTGCTTTTTACATACCTACAGAATCTTTAGTCTGGTTTTATGTTTCTTGGTTGGCTACTCTATTTTCTGTTCCCCTTTTTTGTCGAATTCTGAAAAGTTTCCAATTCTTCAGCTTAGTGATGTTTTGGCACCTTTACAAGTTCTTAATTGTAAATATAAATATTCCTTGAGTATCAACTTTAAGTAGACTAGAGATATTCAATCTAAATGTTGTTAAACCTGAGAAAATGATCTGCAGAGAGAGTGTTATACTGCCTTCATGCCTTGATCCACCACTGGTTTTCCGCCACCCTTGGCTTCAGAGCCTTTCTGGATTATCCATTTTGCTGGACCAACAGAAGTCATGGCCTCCAGGAGGAGTCAAACAGTCTGTCTAGGCCACCGAGGGACCGAGATGTCATCCTTCGAAGTTGACTACGGGAATGTATCTGCTGATTCCGGCTGAGCCTAAGTTCCAGAGCGCTGGCCACAGGGGGGGAAATTCAACACACCAATCAGCCGTGGAAGTCCGGATGAGGTAGAGATCTCTATCCTCATCTGGTCTAGGTGCCACATTTTCAGGGAGATTTTTGTGGGGGAGGGGTGTGCTCTTGTGACTTTTATCCAGATTGAAGGAGGTGCCGGTCCTTCAATTGCTGGAAAATCAGAGGTAGACCTGTATTAGTAACTGTTTAAAAATCATGATGACTTTTTTAAATTACTATGCTTGAAGCAAAATTATAGTGTTGACATAACATGCAATGGCAGGTGTTAACTTATCTTTGAACATTGGCAAAGTTCGGCTTAATATTTTCTGAACACTCTATGACAACATCACATAGCCACTTCGTGCATGTACTATATACTGTATGTTGTTGTGTTTTTATGTTATGTTTGACGGGAATCAGCCAATCAGCCTATTGTATAACATCCTGTACTGAACCTGAATTCCACCAGCTTGACTGTGTGGTCATTAAATAATCTAATCTCATCTAATCCAATCTAATATATATGAGAGAATTACCAATGTGTAAATGAGTCCAGTGCATATGGAGGATCAAATGCAAGAACTTTTGGCAAACACGGCAATTGAAACAAAGTGAGCTTTATGTGGATATAGTAACTTACTATATACTGTGTAGAATACAGAAACATTTACTACAGCAACATTTCCTAGTGAACTATTTTTAGGATGGAGTTCACGGAAACATGCTGCTTTCTGTGGAGCCCTAATAATTATCAAATTATATTTAGGGAGTGTTCTTTCAAGAATGAATAAGTTGGCAGAAAGAGAATCGGTGAATAAAACATTAAATGGCACGAGTCTCTCACTGATTATTATGAAAAACCCAGTGGTTATAAATAAACGTGAGAATCCTTCAATTCATACATTGAATAGGTAGAAATGTCTATTTTTTAGGGTAAATTACATTATAGAGGAAGAGGGTGTGGATATGAATGAGGGAATGTGTACATGCAAATACGCGACCTTGTTTGGGTTATATATCTATGTAACACTAGCAAACTTGCATGCAATCAACTTGTAATGAAGAGTTAGAAAATCTGCAAAATTATTTGAACCAATTGCTTCTGGAGATTATTTAGAGATTGAGGCTCTAAAGTGCTGGTGAGGAGTACTGCGAGCAAATTTTGAAGGATGTGTTGGTTCTGGAGAGGATCCAGAGGAGCTTTACAAGAATGATCCCAGGAGTGAGTGGGTTAGCGTATGATAAGTATTTGACAGCACTGGGCCTCTACTTGCTGGAGTTTAGAAGGTTGAGGGAGACCTCATTGAAATTTACAGAATAATGAAAGGCAAGGATAGGGTGGATGTGGAAATATGTTTCCGCTGGTGGGAGAGTCTAGGACCAGAGGTCATATCCTCAGAATTAAAGGGCACGCTTTTAGGAAGGAGGTGAGGAGGAAATTATTTAGTCAAAGGGTAGTTAATCTGTGGAACTCATTGCCACAGAGGGCTGTGGAGGCCAAGTCAGTTGATATTTTTAAGGCAGAGATAGACAAATTCTTGATTGGAACGGGTGTCAAGGATTATGGGGAGAAGGCAGGAAAATGGAATTAGGAGGCAGAGATCAGCCATGATTGGATGGCGGCGTAGTCTCAATGGGCCGAATGGCCTAATTCGATTTTTATAACTTTGAACGTGAATTATTAGGAGTTACATGTTTGGAACTTCTAATGAGAGGTCAGGATAGATGATTATACCATTTCCTAAACATTTTCAGTAGCATTGTAGTGATTCTTGGACCGGGTTATTCTTGGCACGGACTAGAAGGGCCGAGATGGCCTGTTTCCGTGCTGTCATTGTTATATGGTTATATGGGTGCTACATAGCCATTTGTTGAGTTTGTCCAGTCTAAATTAATATACACTCGGATTCTAAAGTTCAAATGAGCAATTAGGGACTCATTGGGACTAGATTTCATAAAAGTGTTAGTCAATAATGTATATCAAACAATGGCAGCAGCTCTGATATTGAACTTGTGGCATGAAAAGCAGGGCTGGTATAGTTGTAGGAAGAATCATTCAGCACATAGAAACATAGAAATTAGGTGCAGGAGTAGGCCATTCGGCCCTTCGAGCCTGCACCGCCATTCAATATGATCATGGCTGATCATCCAACTCAGTATCCCGTACCTGCCTTCTCTCCATACCCTCTGATCCCCTTAGCCACAAGGGCCACATCTAACTCCCTCTTAAATATAGCCAATGAACTGGCCTCAACTACCCTCTGTGGCAGAGAGTTCCAGAGATTCACCACTCTCTGTGTGAAAAAAGTTCTCATCTCGGTTTTAAAGGATTTCCCCCTTATCCTTAAGCTGTGACCCCTTGTCCTGGACTTCCCCAACATTGGGAACAATCTTCCTGCATCTAGCCTGTCCAACCCCTTAAGAATTTTGTAAGTTTATAAGCACGTTCAGAGAGTGAAGGTAAATTTAATTATAAAAAGCAAAGGAACATAGTCTTTGTACACAGGACTAAGCAGAGGATAGCAGGCCAAAGCAGTGACAATATTGCCCATGCCCAGTGGAAGGGAAAGAATTGGGGAAGATAAGCATAGTTTACATGACATTAAGCAAGCTGAGAAAAGTGAAATCCAATTTAAACAAAGTTTATGTATCTAGAAATAATGTCGCAAACTGAAAATATTAATATGAATGTAAATACAACCATTGACTGCTCCATCATAAAAAATGAAGTAGGGACATTTCACTAATCATTTTATACAGTGCCATCGGTGTGAAGCACATTATGAGGAAATATTCTAATGGGAAAATTAGGGAAAATACAATGTGTGGTCATCCACACTGGACGAACCACAACACTGCTGATTATACAAATAGGTCATATCTGCTGGGAGGAGGGTGGCTAAAAGAGCTGAGGATGAATTGAAAAACATATTCCATGTGATTACATGTAAAGAAGCTCTGGAATATTATGAAGATACGATGGGCATTAGATTGCTCCAAGCTCACATGCATATGACAAGAGCAGTAATATATGTACTGAATGCTCAGGCAGAAAAGGAGCCAAAGGCACTTTGTGACACTTAGCTTTGTATGCACAATGTGTATAGAGTTGTTGCAGGGATAGTATAATACTTAAAGAAACTGCTCGGACCTCGTTTGAGCTCTTTGTGTCTCACATACATCAAGCTGTACACTCTGCTGTATGCTTACTTAATGGTTAAGAACTCGGAGTAAATTAGGAAGATACTCATGGTACTCACCGTACATCGCTCTGAATTCTATGCATTTCAGAATCTTGGTTTTGCCTTTCAGATCACATCAAACTTTTAAAATATGACTTGAAGTGCAATGCACAGTGCTTTGTAGAGATTTTCTCCTTGTAGTTTTGGTCCCGTACACAGGAAGAAAATACCTTGGGAGACATGCGAGGAAGGTTTACAAAATTGATTCTTGGTTAGTGAGTATTCTTGGTTCTTGGTTTCTTGGTCCTCCAAAATATTCCAAATGGAATTTAAACTGGAGCTGGTGGAGGGTGTATTGTTGTATGACGAAATGTTGAGATGAATAATGTCAATTTTTTCCCCTTGTACTTGGAAGAATGACCGATGACCTGTGATGGTAGAAGGACTTGTCAATGGATGCTGGGAAGTTGTGCCATAGGATGGAGTGTCTCGAACTAAAGAATATAGTCACAGGAAAAATGATTGGATATCTAGGATATTTAGTCGGAGTTTATTCACTCAGATATTTTGAATTTTTTAACTGAGTGGAATGTGTATGTTCAGTTGTTGAATATATTCAAGGCTGAGATTGAAAGATATTTGGAAACTATGGGAATCAAAGAATATGAGAATCAGGCAATGCACTGAAATTGAGATGGAAGATCAGCCTTGAAACTGAGTGATGAAGCAGGCTTGCGCCAATGTGTATATAACCTGTTCCATATTTTCTTAACTTAACTTATCGTATTATAAATCTGCTGCTAAGTAATTTTCGGATTTTTCCCAAAAAGATGTTCAGCTAAAGTAAAAAAAAATCATAAATTTCCAAATATTCATTTATTTTACGTCAAAACACTTTTCTAAACAGGGTTACATGTCATTGCCAAATTTTTATTACCATTGATCTTGTCTTTAAAATATTAGGCAAAAAACATACTGCTGGAGGAACTTAACGAATCAGCCAGATATGTGGGGGGCAATGGATGGACTTCTTGGTTCCTCCAGGAGTTTGTTTTTTCTGAAAATTCCAGCATCTGAAGTCTCTTGTGTCTCCTTTATAAATATGACCTTCTTGGGTTTTGCTTTCTTTGGAAACGATTATTTGATAAAAAGTAATTTACATGAAAAAATATAAAAGGTTGAAGCATTCAAGTGGATCTCATCATCATAGATTTGAAAAGTGGATGAACATTTATTAAGAGGTGGCACCAAAACTTGACAGATACACAAATAATTTAAATTCTACATTATTTTGAAAAAACACCTGTCAAATCAAATTGGACAGAAATGCAATCGGCTCCACTATAGATTACTGTCCTTTGGTCGAACTGTTTAATGCTGCTGTTTACACTGCACACCTTGTGCAAATGCTTCTGCTACATATGATTGTTTTTCGTTCAATGTGAGTCACCCACGAATTAGAAAGTTATTGGAAAAGTTTAGGAATTTCAAGTGCAAATTAAGTTTAGTGCAAATGTTGTTTCTACTATTTTATTAGATGTTTTTGAGGAGGCTCTTAAAATCAAACGTCAGAACGACTTTACTAATCACAAGCACATTTAAAAAAAAAAAAAGAGCATTATGTTGCGATTTGCTGAAGAACATACCACTGTGGAAGGGCTGTAATGACGGTTAAGTTTTAGTTTATTGACAGTGTGATATTCGCGTTGTACATAGAATTTGGATAATTGTTTAGGAATGATATATATGTGTGTATGTATGTGGCTTGTGTATGTATGTATGTGTATATATATCCATATCTATCTATAGAACTAAAAGTCTCATCTTGACCACTTCCTGTCTGTGCTGTATATTGATTTTAGAAAAAAACACTACCATATATCACTTTGATTTTTGGCCATCTTACTCAGTCCTCCTCCGCAGAGGCAGCCCCGAGGATTTTGATGACCAGTAAAAAGGTTATGAGTGCTTAAAGAAAATCTTGAGATCAGCTGATTGGTCCTCTCACCTGTCAATCACCATGATTAAGATAACGCCCCTTCTTGGGTGTGGGGGGGTGGGGGGGGGGCAGGACTATAAAACCCCAGATGCCTGGATATGAGTCGGTCATTCTGGAAGATCGCGAGGGAGAGTCCACAACTGTGATTCTAAGCTGTGAATCAACTGAACTGTGAGTCTGCAATGTACTTGCAATACATGATTTGTTAGCCCTTAATTACAATGCAATGAGTTGTTTGGCAATTTGGTGGCCTGCACGCTGCTTGAAATGCTATGAAATTTAATTTGGTGGCCTGCACTCTGCTTGAAATGCTATGAAATTGAATTTGGTGGCCAGCACTGCTTGAAATGAAATTACAAGGAATAGCCATGACTGAGCTGCCAGCCCACCAGGCCTGAGTGACTGTGCTGCCAGCCCAAGAATCCATTTGGTCCACAGAACGCCCTCTGGAAATTAGTCTCTTCGGCCCACAACACCCATACTAGCACTCCAGAAAGCCCCCACTGGCCACCAATATAGGAATTGGTGGAGAGATGGAATATTGCATTGGGGGACCAGCCCTCCTGTGTGAACATGGGACCCAACGGGTCCCAGTTAGTCTAGTACCTAACTAAAACTCTCATCTTGTCCTCTTTCATTTCGCGTTGTTTTTACATTTGCGCAAAAACAGTACCTGATCGCATTACGATTTCTCATCATTCTCCTGTGCTGCAAGTTTTGTTCCGATTGGTGAAATATTACAAAAGTTATTGGTATTCTCTCTTGTCATTCGCTGGGACGGTGACACACCTTCCGGAATCCGCTGTCAATCACTGGCGGTGAAGAAAATAAAGCTGAACGAGTGGAGTGAGGAGAGTCTAGGCGGGGCTGTGTCCACTGGCCACGCCGACCACCACCACCACGAAGACAAGCCGGGATCTGCTGAGTTAGGCTGGAGCTGGGGCCGGGAGCTGCTGAGTGAGGGCAAAGCTGCAGTGAGGAGCCGCTGAGTGAGGGCTGAGCAGGGCCAGGAGCCGCTGAGTGAGGGCGGAGCAGGGCCAGGAGCCGTTGAGTGCGACCAGAGCCAGGATCTGTTAAGTGCGACTGGAGCCGGGGCCGGGGCCGGGATCCGCTGAGAGAGACTGGAGTAGGGGCCTGGAGCAATTGAGTGCGTGGGTTGTAGCTGGGGCCGGGATCTGCTGAGGCCACCCACCCCGCCACATAGCAGTAGGCCACGCCAGCTGCAGCGGTAGTCCACGGTAAGGGTGGGCCTTGGCAGCAGCAAGGGTAGGCAGTGGCAATGGTAGACCATGGCAGCTGGCAGCGGCAGAGCTCCCCCCCCCCCCCCCCCCCCCCCCCCCCCCCCCCACGACCGGCTCCTGACAGTCCCCACCTGAAGCCGTCCCCCTTCCCCTGGCTACAGGCCGCTCAGCGCCAGCCTCTGCCAGAAACTGTCCCCATCACCCGGCTACAGCACTGAATTTTTTATGTCAATGTTTTACTATTGAGTTCATCACTCTGGAATGAAATGAGTTCAACCAAACATGAGAATTCAAACAAAAATATACAAAGCAAAAAGCATAATTTAGATTTAGCAATAAAGTTAAGAAATACAAATAAAATTGAGGAAGAGATATAAAGGATCAGATAGATACAGCAAAAATGATTGATTTGAAAATGAATTCTTAGACTTTTTTGTCTGAAGCACTAACATTTTGAATTAAATTCTATGTTTTATGCTTAATAAGATTGTTTGGAAGTAACTTTTACCTATCACTCCATTTAGAAATTCACTTTCAAACTGGATGTTGGGCAGCACTCGGGAGGTGAACAGCCAGAACCATTCATTTGCTGTTGGCAGCAAAATTAAGCCCATCAAAATATTGAAAGCCGCAGATACAGTGCAGGCACTGAGTGGCATCATAGGGCACTGAACAGTCTTGCCCTTTTCATACATGTCATACATTTTGAGAGTTAGAGTACAGCAGAAACATTTAGTTCATCATCTGCGGCAACTTCATTATAATTTCAAACGTGGAAGTTAAGAGTTGACATGTCCCATGTGGCTTTATTATTGTTACATAATATGCAACATGCTTAATTATAATTGCTGAAGTTTACATTTTTGGACTTTATATTTTGCCAATTTCAACCATTTCAGTGTCAATTTTTACAATACAGATTTTTAGTGGAGGCAGGATCACAATGGTGCATCAAATCTCAGAATGTTTTTAACCATAGAACCTGGTCAGTTCTCCAAAGAGAATATTCATTTAATATTGGATTATTATCTGCTCTTTCCTAATATAATAGAACTTATCAATGTTAAGACATAATTTCAACAAACTTGCTTCTGCTCCTTATCAAAGCAGCTGCACCTCGCTTGTAAAACTGCACAGAAGATATAAACACCTGATTATATTCTCTGGTCACATTGGTGTAAAATTGTCTGATTTTAATCATTTGTGATTTAAATATGTCTCTAATAGCATGCCAATCAAAACGTGAGTTAATACGTTCGTCATCTATATACCAGTATTGCAATGGCAACATCAGGAAAGAAGTGGTGAGAATTACTGCTGCCTCTTCAAATCCAGGCAATTTCCCGTAGCAAGCTGGCATACTATCTTAAAGGTTAAATGTGACGGAAATGTCACAGCAATATGAAATGCTCTGGTTACACGAGTCACTGCACAATACGTATTTGAAAAGAAAAACTTGGCGATGTGGAACAAAGCTCACAATCATTTTGAGGTTCATCTGTGTTGCTCATACTAAGTTGTTTTGGAAAAAGGCATTTTCTGGAATAGGTATTAGTCAGATGTGGGAAAGTGCATTTGATCTGTTTATTTCCGACTTGTCTAACTGGTCTAGTGAGCTACAAAATGATTCATGTCGCAAAGTATTGCCATTACTTCATATAATTTACTGCTGAATGCATACTCGTATGAGATTCAATTTGGGTTTGTCATGGAACATATTAGCTGTATCAATCACTGATAAAGACTTAATTTAAGCATCTACATGGCACTTGTGTAACAGTTATCGAGTTTCAAATTTAAAAAAAAAAGTGTTTATGTGTAATTTTGGTTGCAAGGGGGGGGGGGGTTTCTCTCCCCCCCCCCCCCCCCCCCCCCCCCCCACCCCCACTCCACTTGATTCGGAGTTGAGAATGGACTGCTCAAATCTAATTACTCTACAAAGTCCACGAGCTGGGTCAAGGTTTGCTGACAAGTGATATACCGTTAATGGAGTAAGTAGCTTTTTAAACTGCTCTAGTTTACTGGCAGTGGTTTATCAGCATGTTACAATATGTTCCACACATAATGCTGTGCAGAACCAATCAATTCACCCCTTCCCAACTGTAGTAATGAACAATTAAAATTGATCAGATTTTTTTGCTCGTACTATTCCCAAGTGATATGTTCATGTGCTAATTCCATGTGCATTACCAAAATAGCACTTACTTTGGCACAAACGGACATTTATTTTGCCAGAAAGTGCATTTTGTTATTATTAACGTGTCCAACAGAAATCCTTCTGTTGGGTTCCTGCATTCCATCGCCTGACATTCTTTATAGTGTTGCACAAACTTCAATACATTTTCAGAAAAATAGCCAAATTCATTTGAAGAATGAGTTTGAAATTTGACAGCAGCTCTGTTAATCTTTTCCTCTTTCATTTCTGATCATTTTACAGCATTGATAAGTTTAGAATTATTAATGGAAAATCACGTGTAGTTAGTCTCCACACGACATACCACCCAGATGGAAAAATACCGATTCCTTTATAGGTGCTAAATCCTGGAATTCTCCACCCAACAGTCTTTTGAACTTCTACAGGTGTATTATGGAGAGCGGACTGACGTTTAGCACAGCCCGGTTCGGTAATATGAATGCCCAAGAACCACGGAGGCTTCAGAAAGTGGTAGACATTGCCCAGTTCATGATAGGCATTGACTTCACCACCATCACCAGGTCTTGAACTGCTATGTACAACCCTAATCACAATCCTACCTCAGCATCAACTTACATGGACTTGGCACTGTTAAGATGGCTCTGTGTACTTTGGCATGTATTATTATGGCCTGGCTTTCCTAGTATAACTGATAATTTATTGTACATTTATCATTGTGTTGTTGTGGTTATTATGGGCCTGCAAAGCTGCAGCAAGTAAGATTTCATCCTTCCTGACTGGGTTCACATGACATAAACAATAATGACTCCTGGACAGCTTTTTGGAAGTATCGTCATCATAGGACTTCAGCGATTCAAGAAAACAATTCACCACCACCTTCTCAATCACATTTAGGAATAGACCAAAAATGGCCACAACATGAATTTAAAAAATATCCTTACTGTTTATAAAGTGTGAATTTAATTCAAATAGGTAAAATAGATTGTGGTGCATGAAAATATATTTAAATCTTAGGGAATCATAGCCTTGTCAATCTTTTTGAAAAATGCGTCATTCTGGAGAGACTCTTTAGAGAGCATAGATAATTTTTCACAACAGTGGTGATATTGAATATTTCACACAAATCATTGATTTTTATTTTTATTTTTTTTATTTATTTTTATTAGAAGCAGTGTACAAAGGTGTAAACCGCAGCATATGACATAATACATTTATTGGACGAATACAGCTTCGATTTTAATTTTAGCAAAGATGAAATAGAAAAAGAGAGGAAGAGCAAGAAAGAAAGAAAATGTACGAGAAAGTGAATGTGTAAGAATAGAACCCCAAGACTACCAAATAAGTGTAGTTGAAGAGTGAGTAAGTAAAAGAAATGAGAAAAACGTAAAGAAATAAAAAGACAAAAACGGAGAGAAAAAAAGAAGTGATGATATATACCTGTTTCATTTCTCTCCCCACCCATCACCCAGTAGAGTCTGTGTAGTGTTTTAAATTGGATTAAAAAGTGTCTAACATTAATCAAACAATTATGAATATATAAAATATTTTTTTCCCATCTTTCTTTGGAAATGTTTAGGCCTAAATCCTTTTCCCATTCTCTTCTAATTGCGTCTGACTATGGAATTTCTATATTTAGAAGGGTATTATGCAAGTATGATGTTAGATTGTATGACTTGAGTTTCTATTCATACCTTTGTCTAATATATCCGGCAGCAGAGTTTGATAATCATGGGTATATGTTTTCAAATAATCTCGAATTTGAAGATAACTAAAATATTGATTACCTTTCAGATTGTATTTCGACTGTAATTTCTGAAATGACAGGAGATTTCCCATCTCGGAGAGATCTCCAAGCTTTTTAATTCCTAGTCTTTCCCAATAAGTAAATGTTTTATCTATAATAGATGGGTTATTAGCTATTGGTGAAAGAAGAGATAAATTTCTTAGTTTAAAAGTTGATTTTACTTGTCTCCAGATTCGTAAAGTACTGTGAATAATTGGATTTTTAGTGAGTTCTTCAACTTTGTTGGGGAGAGAAGAATCGCACCTATATTAAAAGGCGAGCAATCCTTTCTCTCCATTATTAACTAGTCTACCTGTTGGCATGCGTTATCCAGCCAATAAATTACTTTTTTAATATTCGTTGCCCAATAATAGTATCAGAAATTGGGGAGAGCCAATCCACCCGTTTCTTTGGGTTTGCATAGATGTCCTCTATGAATTCTGTGTTTTATAATCCCAGATAAAGTTTGTAATCCGAGAATCAAGATTTAAAAAAAAAATTTAAGGTAGGTATATCGGTATTGATTGAAGTAAATAGAGAATTTGTGGGAGGAAAATCATTTTTATGGCAATTATTCTGCC
Organism: Leucoraja erinaceus; assembly: GCF_028641065.1. Lineage (NCBI taxonomy): Eukaryota > Metazoa > Chordata > Chondrichthyes > Rajiformes > Rajidae > Leucoraja > Leucoraja erinaceus. The sequence goes on along the minus strand of NC_073387.1, from coordinate 29,025,413 downwards.
TATTAGAGACATCAGAAGTGTTTTCCAGAATTGAATAAGAGCGTTTAATTTAGTAACTAAAGGCGGTGAGTTTGCATTGAATAAAGAAGTATATTTTCTTGTTACCTGAACACCCAGATATTTAAATTTTTCTGTAGCAATTCTGAAAGGGAATTTTAAAAGGTGTGTCGGCTCTTGAGGTTTTATTGCCATAATTTCACTTTTGTTCCAGTTTTTTATTATTATTAATAATCTTTTTTATTAGGGGCAGGTACATATCATATTAAAAACATTTAATGTATATCATTCCTAATATCAATTGATATTAACTCTGCTTCTGGTATTTTTTTTATATAGATAGAAAATAAGAAAGAGAAATAAAAAAAGAAAAAAGTATAATAAAGAAGAATGGAATAATTTACTAAAAATACAACTTTGGAGATAAGTTCATAAATTATAAAGTATAACTTTTCATCTGATGCTTAATTCGAGTTTGTCAGGTTCACGTGCCGAGCCAGTCTGCCCCTTCAAGTAGTCAATAAATCGTGACCATATTCTGATAAAAAGTTCTTGGTTGCCCATTAAATGAGTCTGATTCTTTCCAAATGTAAGGTCTCCAACATTTCCACAATCCACAATCCACATTTTAATTGTGGGGGTAATAGGACCTTTCTAAAATCTTAATATTAATTTTTTCCCAGTTATTATACTATAGTCGATAAAGTTTCTTTGGGTTTTGTTCCAGTTTATTCTATATCCTGAGAAGGAACCAAATTCCTCTATAAGATTTAATATATTTGGAATACTAACTTGGGAATTGGTGATATAATAATACATCATCTGCATATAATGATTCATTTATTTTATATATGTGTATATGTATATGTGTGTGTGTGTGTGTGTATATATATATATATGTGTGTGTATATATGTATGTGTATATGTGTGTATATGTGTATGTATATATGTGTATAAAAAAATATGTGTATATATAAAAATATGTGTATATATAAAAATATGTTCGCACGGGACGGCTGGTCCCCCAACGCAATATTCCATCTCTCCACCAATTCCAATATTGGTGGCCAGTGGGAGGGGGGGGGGGGGCTTTCTGGAACGCTGGTATGGGTGTTGTGGGCTGAAGGGACTGGTTTACAGAGGGCTAGTATGGACATTGTGAGCCGGATGGATTCTTGGGCTGGCAGCTCAGTCACTCGAGCCTGATGTGCTGGCAGCTCAGTCACTCGAGCCTGATGTGCTGGCAGCTCACTCACTCGCGGCTGGTGGGCTGGCAGTTGACTCGCGGCTATTCCTTGAAATGCCATTTCAAGCAGGGTGCAAGGCCACCAAATTCAAGTGCTGTTTCATACCATTTCAGGCAGGGTGCAGGGCCACAAAATTCAAATGCATTTTCATGCCATTTCAAGCAGGATGAAACCACCACATAAAACACCACAAAACATCACATAAAAAACACATAAAAACCACACTCGCAGTTCAGTAGACATTCAGTGTGTTTAGTTGCTTCGTAGCTCAGTCATGACCTCTCTACCCCATCTACCAGAGACTGAGCCACGCCCACACATCCGGGTTTTATTGTCCCTCCCCTCCCACTGGCAGGGGCGTGGTCTTCATGGCATGATTGACAGGAGAGAGAACCTCAACATTTTTAAACAATAATAAGTCTTTTGTTTTTCATGGATGGGAAAAATCCTCTTGTCCTACGCAGCGGAGTGGGTCTAACCAACCACTACCACCACATTTACTTGGTTTTTCAACCAACCACCACCACAACCACATTTGCTTAGCTTTTTCAAATCCACCACCACATTTGCTTAGCTTTTTCAAACCAACCACCACCACCACTACATTTACTTAGCTTTTTCAAACCCACCACCACCACATTTGCTTAGCTTTTTCAAATCCACCACCACATTTGCTTAGCTTTTTCAAACCAACCACCACCACCACTACATTTACTTAGCTTTTTCAAACCCACCACCACCACATTTGCTTAGCTTTTTCAAACAAACCACCTCCACATTTGCTTTGCTTTTTCAAACAAACCAAACACCACTTTTGCTTTGTTTTTTCAAATGAACCACCACCACATTTGCTCATTCAAACCACATTAAGGGCACTCGCAGGCCAGTAAAACTGACATTTTTTTCAGTTATTCACAGCTCAGACTGAGAATCGTGACCTCTCGCTCCCCCATCTTGCAAAGACTGAGGCAGTCCACACTTCCAGGTTTTATAGTCCCTCCCCCTCCCACCGGAGGGGGGAGGCCTTCATGGCATGATTGACAGGAGAGAGAATCTCAACATTTTTAAAACATTATTAAGCCTTTTATGTTTCATCGATGGGGAAAATCCTCTTGTCCTGCACAGCGAAGTGAGACTCTTGAGTAAGATGGCCAAAAATCTCAGTAACAAGTGGAAGTGTTTTTTTCTAAAATCAATATGCAGTGGAAACAGGAAATGATCAAGATTTGAGTTTTAATTATATAGATATTTAAAACATGTTTTGGTCCTGCTGTAATTGGGAGAAGCTCAATATGTTCTCCAAATCCTTGATCCATCTGGAATGTAATACAACACTCAGGATGCCCACCAGATTTTCTTGGTATTCTGCACACTCCACAGTAGGACCCTGGCAGGAAAGTCATAAGAGATGCATTGTCATTGTCAGTGCATATCTCAGCTCCAGTGTATGATACAGATTGTAATTATAGAGTCATACAGCTTGGAAACAGGTCCTTCAGATCAACATCCATGCCAACTAAGCCATCTATTTTGGTGTGTCGCCTTTGCCTGTACTTGATCTATATCATTCTAACCCTATTCTATCCATGTACCTGTCCAAATGCCTTTTAAATTTTGTGATTGTATCTGCCTCTACAGCTTCCTCTGGCAGCTTGTTCCATGTATGTCGCCACCCTCTGTATGAAGAAGTTATCGCTCACGTTTCTCTTGAATCTTTCCCCTCTCACTTTGACTTCTAGTTCTTGATTCTATAGCGGCAGATTTTTCAGATCTTTCAGGAAATTAACTCCCTAGCCACTAATTGGGCGAGAGGGGATAAGGGGAATATCTTCGGTACGCATGCAAGCTGCCTCAGAGACTTTCAGAGCTTCTACTTTCATAAAGCTTCAGCACACAGTCTTTTAATGAATATTTTCTTTATTGTAGATATAAAACAGTAAGATACATCCAAGGTTTTCCGACTTGTTCCAGCAATCTTCTTCGAACTCCAGCGCATTGCTTCAGATACTAGAAAACTCCTCGTGTCTTCTTCTTCACATGAGGCTTGACATGCTTGACCTGTGGCTCGACATGGTCGAAGGATAAACCTTCTCCCTCTCCTGTCCAAAACGAATCCCCAACTAAACTAACACGCAAGCAGTTAAGCTGCATAAACACGCCCCAAGACACGTCATAAAATCCCACCCACATTATAACGGGCTGGCTAAAATTTAAAGGAACATGCCATCCACAATGACATGCAAAATAGGCCAAATGGCCACTACATACTATCTCCCGGTTCTATTTCATCACCTTCTTCTTCTTCTGGCTTAGTATCTTCTTTTCTGCTACCTTTACTTTTGCTAACTTGCTCTAACCATCCTTCTACAACTTCTTTGGATTCATCATAATACTCCGTATTTTCACAATCCCACTTTAAATGTCTTTCACGCTCCTCTTGAGAACGCTCTGCCTCCAGCAGTATGTCCTGCTTCTCTTTCAGCTCATGGTTAAGGCTACTTATCAGGCGTAATTTCTCTTCCACCTTGTCCTGGTTCTCTTCTGATTCCATGAGTGTCTTCACACTTTCAAACAGCCTTCTAATCTTCTTCCCCAACTTGTTCCTATCCAATTCAGCCTCATTGAGAACATAACTTCGACCTTTCTCAGTGAGTTTAAGTTGTCTGGCTGGTCTTTCTTCACCATCACGTGGCTCTTCTGGCATAGCTCTGCCCTCATCTTCCTTCATGATTTAAAAGAGGTCTTGGCAGATTGCCAAGTCTTTAAATTAGTCGAAAAAAAGTCTCTGCTTCTGAGTGACTTTGTTATTATCAACAATTTCTTCCAAAACTAAAACATACTGATAATGTAGAGAACCTCTCTCTAATTCCAGGTGCAAAATAAATGATGCTAATTCCAATGGAATGCTCCTTTATCTCTTTGATTCAAAACAATCCAAGGTCGGTCTGCCTTTCCCAGACACGCTGGAGAAAACAACTTGTTGAGCTCTATTACAGGATTCTTTCAATTAAAACCGTAATTTTAATTCAAAAGGTAATAATCAATTCGTACTCACAATCCAGTGATACGTCTTCCGATGCGTTCCGATGCTGTTGATAGACCTCAAGGCTCTTCCTGGCCGAGATCTTCTTCAGTTCCACGATTGGAACCAATCTTCTTTGGCTGCACCTCTCATAGGTCTTAGCCTTCGTCCTGCTCTGGCCGCACCTCTCCTAGGTCTTAGCCTTCGCACTTCGATCTTCTGTCCCTATCTCAGGGACTGGTATTTACCCCCGCTGGAGGTTCGCTTTTACTTATCTTCTTCTGTCCCAATCTCTGGGACTGGCAATTACCCCCTGCCGGAGGTATCCTTCGACTTAATATAGCGGCAGATTTTTCAGATCTTTCAGGAAATTAACTCCCTAGCCACTAATTGGGCGAGAGGGGATAAGGGGAATATCTTCGGTACGCATGCAAGCTGCCTCAGAGACTTTCAGAGCTTCTACTTTCATAAGCTTCAGCACACAGTCTTTTAATGAATATTTTCTTTATTGTAGATATAAAACAGTAAGGTACATCCAAGGTTTTCCGACTTGTTCCAGCAATCTTCTTCGAACTCCAGCGCATTGCTTCAGATACTAGAAAACTCCTCGTGTCTTCTTCTTCACATGAGGCTTGACATGCTTGACCTGTGACATGACATGCTTGACCTGTGACATGGTCGAAGGATAAACCTTCTCCCTCTCCTGTCCAAAACGAATCCCCAACTAAACTAACACGCAAGCAGTTAAGCTGCATAAACACGCCCCAAGACACGTCATAAAATCCCACCCACATTATAACGGGCTGGCTAAAATTTAAAGGAACATGCCATCCACAATGACATGCAAAATAGGCCAAATGGCCACTACAGATTCTCCTTCCCTGGGAAATTACTTTATGCATTCACCCTATTTATTCCCCTCATGATTTTATAAACCTCTATAAGATCACTCATTGGCCTCTTTACATTACAAAGAAAAATGTCTCATTCTTTGCAGCCTTTCTCAAGCAAGTGAAACCAGCTCAGATAGACATTGTAGTCAGCATGGACCAGTTGGGCGGTAGGGCTGGTTTCCGTTCTGTATATAACCTTTGGTTCGTAACATCATTGTGAATTTCTTGCACCTTTTCCATCTTACTCAGTGACAAATAAACAGTGCTCTATTTTTATTTCTGTAGCATCAGCCCGCAACCTTTCTGTGGACATTCAAGCAGCGGATCATAGCATTTCGAGGCCCTTTCCTGTGGAGAAATGTGGTGTGTGAGAGCATGGAAAACAGCAGCTTTTCTCTTTATACAATCTGATGGAATAAAAACCTCTGTGAAGCACTGTGTGGAAATTAGTCCTCAGTTACTAGGGCTGAACTTGCACATATTGAACTCGAAGCAATCCAATTTTGTAAGTGGTGTACAATACACAGTTGCTTTTACATATCCGTAATGACACAAGTAGCCTAAGATGTGTGACTAGTGGTACGAAAGAACTGCAGATGTTGGTTTAAATCGAAGGTAGACACAAAATGCTGGAGTAACTCAGCAGACAGGCAACATCTCTGGAGAGAAGGAGCGGGTGACGTTTCGTGTGGAGACCCTTCATGTCACCCATTTGTTCTCTCCAGAGATGCTGCCTGTCCCGTTGTGTTACTCCAGCATTTCTTCATTTTATTCATGACTAACTTTAAATTGGAAGTAAAATTTTGAATATTGGTTTCAATGTAAAATCAGGACGAGAAATTAAAAATAAAGAAAGGAAAAAAAAAGCAAATGAGTGAGCAAGGATTCAAAATGGATGAAAACAAAACCATGTTTTTTGATGTCTGCCGCAATAATTTAGTTTTGAAAGATTGAGTCTCCACATTTATAAAATTACATTTCTTAGGACCAGGAATTAAAGGTAACTAGACCAAGTGCAGACCCGTTGGGTCTGCTCCCCCAATGGTGTGATCCCCCAACCCAATATTCCACCATGCACCTGTCTCCTCCCACAGAACTGAGCCCGTTCCCAAATGTAAGATTCCAGCACTCCCCTGCCTCCCTCAGAAGTGGATTAAAAAAAAATTCCAATGGCACCTCCCCTGCCTGCTGCAGCAGTTCCAATTGCAATACCAATTGGCTCTCCCCCCTCCTGTTGAAGCACTTGCTGTGATATCCCATTGAGGTGAAAAGTTCAGAGTGTTCCTGTCTTGCAACTTTGTTTTGAAGTGTGTTGGAAGCTGATAGGAAGGAGCAGCCGCAACGAATCAAAAGGCAGAAAGGCAGCCGGACGCCGGGCGGCAGCCACACAGTTTTAATATATAATAGATTATGACTTAACATGCCTTCGAAATTCACTTCATGCATTTTTTCTGTGTTTATTTAGTAACACATAATAAGTATTGCAACTTCATGCTCCACATGTGTATTAATGCTAAAAAAAATCTCAGCAACATCTGCGTTTTTGAGCTTAACTGAATTTGTATAGATTTGCTCTGTAACTATTATCACAGATAATAACAGTATTTGCTTGAGACAGAACGGGTAGACTTTCCCTGGTCCTCTTCCATTCCAACAGTATCCACATTCAACAGATCATTCTTTGTTATTTCCAGTCTCTTTCCCAGTTCTGAGAACAGGTCTTCAACCTGAAATGTTACATCTGCTTTTCTTCCCCCAGATGAGACCTGACCTGCTGAGCATTTTCTGTTTTTTATTTTAGAATGAGGTTGTAAGTTCTGCCAGTTAGCCTAGCAGTGACATTGTGGATTTTGCTTCTGGCCCAGGAAAGACACAGTCCAACTCCTGGCTAAATGAAGGCAATTAACCTTTTGTACCATGTGGATTTTTCATTTTGTTGGAAATATTTTGTACAATGTAACATGGTTATACTTCAAACAGTACTTCACTGCTGTTGAGGCTTGGAAAGACTGATCATCAGATGCTCTTTATAGATTAATGGAAAAATGCAATATGGATACAGGCTCTTTGTCCGACTGAGTCCACACTTAGCATCGATTGCCTATCTACACTTATTGAACATTAATACCATATTTTTAAATTCTCCTTACATTTCATGAACACTTCCCAGATTATACCGCTCATCTGTGCACTCGAGGCAATGTACTGTAGCCAATTAACCAACCAACCAACACATACATCATTGGGATGTAGGAAGGCACTGGAGTACCTGGATTAAACTTATGCAGCTACAGGGAGAACATGGAAACCCCACATAGACTGCGCCCGTGGTTACGATTGAATCCAAGTGTCTGACACTGTGAGGCAGCAGCTCTACTATGCACCACTGCATTGCCCAAACACTTTTCCTCCATGCTTTTAAAATATCTATTCAAAATAAATAGCTTGCTCAGTAATGTGGTAACAGAAGGTAAGGTATTGCATCACCTGGGAAAGAACCAAAGCCAGGAGGCTCTTCTTTGCTCTGAGTGATTGACATATTGAATATGCTTACAAATGAAGGTTGTGCTCTAAAATTGTGAACAAAGTGATGGGTGGACAACTCAATGTGTTTATCTCTTCTATTCTTCTGTGCAACTTTAACTTCCACAACCTTAAACCTTGTTTACAGTTATAAGGTCATAAGAGAAGAATTAGGCCATTCAGCCCACCAAGTTTGCACCGCCATTCAATCGTGGCTGATCTATCTCTCCCTCCTAACCCCATTCTCCTGCCTTTTCCCCATAACCCCTGACACTCCAAGCTGGTTACCAAGCTCATGGAACTGGGTCTTTGCACAACCCTCGACAATTGGATCCTCGACTACCTCATCCACAGACCACTGTCTGTCCGTATTGGTGGAAATGTGTCATCCTCGATAACAATCAGCACGGGAGCACCTTAAGGTTGCATGCTCAGCCCCCGGCTGTACTCGCTCTATACTCATGACTGTGTAGCTGGACATAGTGCAAACTCCATCATCAAGTTCGCCGATGACACCACTGTTGTGGGACGAATCACTGATGGCAATGAGTCAGAGTCTAGAAGTGAGATCGACCGATTGACCAAATGGTGCCAGCACAACAACCTGGCACTCAACACCAACAAAACCAAGGAACTGATTGTGGATTTTGGAAAGGGTAGGATGGGGATCCGCAATCCTGTTTATATCAACAGGACAATGGTGGAAAGGGTCAAGAACTTCAAATTCCTGGGCATGCATATATCTGAAGATGTTTCCTGGTCCCAGATTCAGATTCAGATTCAGATTCAATTTTAATTGTCATTGTCAGTGTACAGTACAGAGACAACGAAATGCATTTGTGTTCCCAGCACACAGATGCAGTTAGAAAGAAGGCACATCAGCGCCTCTACTTCCTGAGAAGATTACAGAGAGTCAAGGAGGACTCTCTTGAACTTCTGCAGGTGCACAGTAGAGAGCATTCTGACTGGCTGCATCGTGGCTTAGTTTGGCAACTCGAATGCCCAGGAGCAGAAAATAATGCAGAAAGGTGTGACCACTGCCCAGTCCATCATCGGCTCTGACCCTCCCACCATCGAAGGGATCTATCGCAGTCGCTGCCTCAAAAAGGCAACCAGCATCATCAAAGACCCACACCATCCTGGGCACACACTCATCTCTCCGTTACCATCAGTAAGAAGGTACAGGAACTTGAAATCTGGAACTTCCAGGTTCAAGAACAGCTTCTTCCCCACAGCCATCAGGCTACTAAATATGACAGCAAACAAGCTCTGAACAATAACAGTCTATTGAACTTTATATGTTCATTTATTGTGTACATATATGGTAAATGGTATATAGACACACTGAACTTTTATCTCCTGTTCTGTATTATGTTTACATATTCTGTTGTGCTGCAGCAAGCAAGAATTTCATTGTCCTATCTGGGACACATGACAATAAAACTCTCTTGACTTGACCCGTTACTCATCAAGAATCTTTCTATCACTGCCTTAAACATATCCATAGACTTGGTCTCTACAGTCTTCTGTGGCAAAGATTCCATAGATTCACAACTCTTGACTAAAGAAATTCCTTCTCATCTCCTTCCTAAATGAATGTCCTTTAATTCTGAGGCTATGACCTCAGACCTCTGTTGCACTCTCCAAATGTCCGAATAAAGATCTCTCAGTTCATCTCAGCCCATATCTCATTGTTTGAGAATTTGGAAAGTATTTTTCCTTTATGGCTTTTGATAAAATATTTTTAATGTAAAATATGTATATATTAATTAATAGTTCAGTTTCTGCTGGAATCAAAAAATGGATGGAAGTTTTGATTTGTTTTATTTTGTCTTTTACAAATTCCACATTTTGAATTTAATTGCAGAATTGTAACCTTAGGCGCAGAGCTCAAGATGACCTGAATTAAATTATGCTCTTAGAATACACCCCCTGGCTTCCATTTCGCAGTCAAATATCCACTGTGTTGCAAATTATAACTTCTGTTTCTTCCTGTTGTGCAGAGTTCCTTTGTTCAGTATTATCGCAGCCCTCGCTCACCCTGACGTTGTTTTCAAAAAACTTTCTTGAGGATTCCATTAATATCTATATTAGTAAGTAAGATCTTGACCGCTTTTGACTCACTACAATGTGATTTCCTAGAGAACGCCGCCACTTACGGCCGTCATTTTTGGCCACCTCGCTCAGAGTCCCCCATCCACCAGACTGGACTGGAGGATTTTTCCCATTGATGAAAAATCAGAGAGATATTAATGTTTTAAAAAATGTCGCCATTCTCTCTCTGGCGGTAGGGGGGTGGGACTATAAAACCCGGTAGAGTCGTGGTTCACTCAGTCTCTGTCAGACGGAGGAAGCAAGAGGGTCACAGCTCTCTGAGCTGCGAATAACACTGAACGCACATCTACTCCACGGTGACTCCCCGGATAGAGGTTTTCAGCAAATGTGGTTTGTTGTTTGCAAAGTGTTTTTGTCCAATTGGCTTGGCTTTTAAAGGGCTTACTTGCAACAGTTTTCGGATGAATAAAGCGTGAATAAACATTTTATTAGATCAGGACTGTGTTTAATTTCAAAATTGGCGCTCATTCTGTGATTTTCGCTTAGTTGCAAGATGGCGCAGATGACGTCATTTCCAGTTAGCAGCATGCTGGTGCTGAGTGCGACATTTCCCATTCGTGGCAAGAAGGGAGAGGGTGACGTCAAGATGGCGCCATTGAATAATTCAAGAGAGCTGACTGCTCTGTCTATGGTGAGTGTGTTTGTTGGGTGTTATTTAAAGCATGTTTTTGCTTCAGCAGCAGCAGCCTCTACAGGAGGCTTTAAACATTTGTTTTACACACTGTATATTCAACACGTTCTGAAGTTACTTGGCATTGTGTGTGTGTGTGTGTGTGTGTGTGTGTGTGTGTGTGTGTGTGTGTGTGTGTGTGTGTGTGTGTGTGTGTGTGTGTGTGTGTGCCACTGGCCAGCAATATTGGAATTGGTGGAAAGGTGGAATATTGCGTTGGGTGACCAGCCCTCCCATGTGATGCTGGGACCCAACGGGTCCCACTTAGTCTAGTATTTAATATATTTAAATATAAATATTTGTTAGCGCAGTCTAATGCTTGTATAGTTTCACTAGGAATTAAAAATAGTAGTTATCTTCCTTGAAATAGGCTAACATGTTCAAGATACTTCTGCATTATGAAGAGGGGAATCATGAATCACGTATCAAGATTGGACAGTTAAAAAGTAACCTTATGCCACAGCCGACAAAATAATCGTTTTTCTATTTTTGTTTTAGTCTCTTCTATAACTCTCTACCCATTTTATGTTATACTCTATTATCTAGTTTGTCCTTCCAATCATTTTTGAGATGTGGGCAATATAGTCAAGTTGCTATGAGAAGGTGGTTGTGAGACTATAGATTGCAGTGGAGGAGTACATTTCTAGTGTTACTGATGGTCCACATCACCTGGTGAAAGCCCTGATTAGATGTCTCAGTTCTATTCTGAATTTATTTCAGTTACTACAGTTGTAGTGTTATAAAATACGATGCAGAAAGTTGTCTGAATGTGAGAGTCACATCTACCATTGCTATTATGTACATGTACAATGCATCTGCACCAGCTGGATTGGTGAGGTCAAGTACTTTTTTGTTTTGGGTGTACTTGCTATGTGGTATTGGCAAGGTCTTTCAGCTATGTCCTTCAGAACTCAGCCAACCCAGCTGGTGATGGCGTTACCAACTGTAATACGAGAATTTTGCCCAAACAGTCCGTTACCCATAGTGCTATGTTTAAAGCCCCACAGGGCTGTGACCGGTAGTGCTATATTTAAAGCTCATAGCGCTGTAGCCAGCAGCGCTTTGTTTAAAGCCCCATGTGCCAAGCCGACAGCGCTGTGTGTATTACCTTTGCACAGCAAACCTGCGTCCGATAGCGCTATGTGTATTGTTTTACGCGCCAAGTCTGCGGCTGATAGCGCTTTGTTTCCAAGGGGGAGGAGGGGGGGGGGGGGGGGGGCACGCTCGGATGCAGGCCCATGCCATTGGTTGTAGTTAGAATTTGGGAGCAGCGCTATTGGCCAGGACTTATCGGCGGCTATTTAAAAGGCTGATTTCTGCCTGTAGAAAGGCAGCGGCCCATAAGCCATAAGGTAGTTAATGTACTAGAGCGGTTAACCAATGGGCTGAGTCATGATCAGCGCCGGAAGCAGAGGGCGAGGGAGGTGTGCTGCTGTAAAACGGACCCCAGGCATACCGAGCCAAGTATTGTTTTTGTTCTCTCTCTTGCCAATAAATCTGATTTGTAACTAAACAGCTAAGCGAGCCTTTTTCTGTTCTAGTCCGATCCTTGAAGCTATTCCCTTGTAACACGAACCCATTCTTGGAACTTAAAATCCTGCACAGTTCCAAGAGCCTTGCACAATCCTGCACAAACCTGCACTCTGTTCTATTGCTATTCATTGATTCTTGTGAGTGTTGTTTCACATCAAGAAGCATTATTTTTCTAGTTAGTAATCAGGAGGAAGTTTTCTTGCCCACCTTTGACCTTCATGAAGTCTGTGATCAACAATGAGAACTCCCAAGGCTATTCTGTCCTGCCTGTGCGGTCACCTCTGTTGGCTTTGACTGCCTAGAGGATGTAACCAAATGTTGCGATGGAGTCTGCCATGTTGTCTGTAAAGTTTGATTATGTTGCTTGGGGCTAGCCTGTGGATCATTTTGTCCAATTCAAAACCATGGATGAGAGGGGATCTTATTGAAACATATAAGATTATTAGGGGTTTGGACACGCTAGAGGCAGGAAATGTTTCCGAATGGCCTACTTCTGCACCTTTTGTCTGAACTTTGTACCCTGTGAGGGGAACTTTGCAAGGTGTTCTGAGTCAGTAACAACAATGTTCCTGAGCTGGAACAAATTTGCAGTTTCCAAATTTGGTGCCTTGATTGATGCTGGATGCTCATGCCAGTGTTATCCTTTCTGTGTTTTAACTTGGCACTCATGATACAACTGAATGACTTGCTGTGGAGAGTCAATCGCATGGCTGCAGATTCAGTGTCAACTTTAGGCTAAGCTAGACAGGATCAGGGAACAACATTCCCATTTCTCAAGGCACTGGTGAACCCAATGGGTTTCTGTCACAGCCCCTAGTTTCATGGGTACTTTATTGAGAATGTTTTTTCTTAAATTCCAGGTTATTAACCACATTTACAATCCATACCTGTCATGTAATTTTTAAACGTTTCTACTCACTGATTAGAAAATATATTGTTCAGTTTTGCTTTACTTAATAATGATGAGTCTGTGAAGTACAAAATTGAGTACAACTCAAGCAATGAGAAGGCTAAATATTTTATCAAACTGACAGCTATTGGGGAGTGAAAAAATACAGGTTGCTATGTTGATTATTTTATACTTTTATACTTAACAAATCCTGCCTGGTGCCAGTTATATATTATATTAAATGAGATGCTTCAATCTAAGATCTCAACTAGAATAGAATAACAAGTCTTCTAAGGATTAAAATGCAATTTGGGAAGTAGCTAACAAAATAAAAATAATATTTTTTGAAAGGAAGACCTCAATGAGCTTCAGAAACTAACATTTTAATGATCTATTCCCCAAAGTATACAACATTTCCCATACAATTATAATCTGCTTCCTGTCACTGCCCATTTCTCTTATTTCACCTTTGGGAATGAGAATGACTTTAATAGCATTCTTCCATTGATGTTGTGTACATTTATAACCACCACATTAAACATTTTCTTTTAATTTTGTTCCATTTTAGGTTATCTCTTAAAAGTTTATTTTTCATGGTCATGTAACATAAGCCATTATACTCTTCAAGAAGAAACATTAAACCTTTGAAACTTCATAATGACATTTTGTTGCCTGATGTTATATTTGGGTAAATGAGATGGACAGTAGATAGTTTTTGCATATCACAAAATGGTTGTTAAAATGACAGCTTTGGTTTTATATTATTCAATGATTCAATCCTTAACTTGAAACAAAGAAATTAATATGATTCACATTCACCCAGTTCAAATGATGAGGAAGTACCTGTAAATCGTTAAACAAGAGCATAAAACGGAATCTTCCACACCTCAAGAATTATGTTCAGCACATGGCATGCAGAAATCTCTTGGGGCTGGGTATTACGATAAATGTATTATACATATTTATACGGACAAAATTCATGTGGGTCCAATTTGTAGGGTTAATATATCTGCTGAATGTTATATCAATTTGGTACTAATTTATTGCATTTAATATGTCAATATATATATTTGGCTATTGAATTCCCCAAGTGAAAACATTGGCCATATAACATTTCTCATTACTTAAAGGTGTATAGCTCATTTAAAATAAGTCGATGCTTGAGTAAAAGACTTGTCCCTTTCTAATTCATGGATATTTCATGTTAGATAGAAGCAGTAGAATACAAATAAATATATAGCTTTGTGATCTAAAAGATCCAGCTAGTAAATAAATATGCAGTAATGTCCTGCTTTGACAGTATATAAGACAGTAATTCAAATTTCTATTTCAAATGTCTGAAAAGTAGAAAGAGAAATGAGAAAATGCCCATTCTTTGAACAAAACAAGAATTTTCAGTTCTCCATGGCCCCAATATAAATTTATCATTCACACATGGTATAATGTGATATACTCACATTGTAAGATATATTAACATAAACGATTAACCATATTATGTTTATTCCTAAAAGTGTTTAGTAGATGCATGCAAAAAAGATCATGCCTCTTCAGGAAAAAAACATCCATGCAGATATGAACTATACTTTCTAATAATTGCATTTTAGTTGGTTGTGCCAATAAATTAAATTCTTCCAATGGGCATCAGTTATTTGCGGTTGATTCCTTAAAAGGACACCATTTTTAGAATCTCTTTTACTAAATGTTTTTCTAGCCATAGTTGTAAATGGCTTTTTATTAATGATAATTACTTCCCTTTGCCTGTGATATTGTTTTGTCTTTGTTTTGGACATTGCAGAGTGATGCAACAAATGCTGCAGCTTCTAAAAACTTGCTCCAAATATTAAATATCATAATTTTCTTTCAGATTTTACTTTAGAATCAAATTCCCACACTTGCTTTAACCCGTCATTCTCCAGTCAGAGATGGCAGTAGAATTGATAATTAATACGTGTGATACCTTTTGATTTTCTACATTTTAGAACTTTGGAAATACGTTACATGGATAAACAATTGAATTTCTAACAGTGCTAAAGCCTGTTTGAAAATGTGAAAAATATCTAGCACTAAAATTGATGGAAAACTCTGCTGAAATGTTTTGATTTTATGTGGCAAAATCAAATTGGTGTCTTTAATATAGTAAAAGTTGCCACGGTGTTCATTATTGAATAACAATTTTCACCCAGAGCGAGCTGTGCCGCAACATGTTAGCTTTCATTGCAAAAGGATTTGAGTATAGGAGCAGAGAGGTTCTACTGCAGTTGTACAAGGTCTTGGTGAGACCACACCTGGAGTATTGCGTACAGTTTTGGTCTCCAAATCTGAGGAAGGACATTATTGCCATAGAGGGAGTGCAGAGACGGTTCACCAGACTGATTCTTGGGATGTCAGGACTGTCTTATGAAGAAAGACTGGATAGACTTGGTTTATACTCTCTAGAATTTAGAAGATTGAGAGGGGATCTTATAGAAACTTACAAAATTCTTAAGGGGTTGGACAGGCTAGATGCAGGTAGATTGTTCCCGATGTTAGGGAAGTCCAGGACAAGGGGTCACAGCTTAAGGATAAAGGGGAAACCCTTTAAAACCGAGATGAGAAGAACATTTTTCACGCAGAGAGTGGTGAATCTCTGGAACTCTCTGCCACAGAGGGTAGTTGAGGCCAGTTCATTGGCTATATTTAAGAGGGAGTTAGATGTGGCCCTTGTGGCTAAGGGGATCAGGGGATATGGAGAGAAGGCAGGTACGGGATACTGAGTTGGATGATCAGCCATGATCATATTGAATGGCGGTGCAGGCTCGAAGGGCCGAATGGCCTACTCCTGCACCTAATTTCTATGTTTCTATCACCAACCAAGACCAAGGAATTAATAGTTGACTTTGGTAAGGGGAAGTGGAGAGATTTAATATGTCAATATATTTGGCTATTGAATTCCCCAAGTTAAATCATTGGCCACATAACATTTCTCATTACTGAATGGCTTATTCAAAATAAATCAGTGCTTGAGATGTTGTAAAACACATCAACTTTCATTGGGGATCATTACCATCCCTGATGATCTGTCCTGTGTCCAGCACATAGATGGTTCGGCACATTGGCACTGAGGTAGAGTTCCAAATCACAGTGTCAGAGACCTGGGTTTGTTCCTGACTACGGGTGCTGCCTGTATTGAGTTTTTACGTTCTCTCTGTGACCACATGGGTTTTCTCCAGTTGCTTCATTTTCTCTCACATTACAAGTACACGCAGACTTGTAAGTTAATCGGCTTCTGTAAATTGTTCCTAATGTGTAGGATAGAACGAGTGCACAGGTGATCTTTGGTCAGCGCTGACTTGGTGGGCCGAAGGGCCTGTTTCCACACTGTAACTCTAAACTAACGAAAACAAAACTGAACATGTAAGCACAAGCAGGTAGGCCAACACTTTTACTTCCTTGGATGTTTAAATAGGTTTGGATGCCACTGAATACTTTAAAAATCTCCTAAACTCTGCAGAAAGTATCCTGATTTGGTAAGCCGACGGCCATCCACACTTTAGAAGTTGTGATCACTGTCGTACATAGTATTGTAAGGAATTATGATAAAGCACACACACCAAAATCCTATACTTCCTGCGGCGGAAGTCCGCCGGACCTGGAGGACAGAGACGTGTGGTGCATCCATCACCGTTCCCATTAGAAACCAGCACCACTGCATCGCTAATGTTTTCAACGATGATGAATGAATGAATGATGAATGAATGAAACACATCATCTTGTTTGATTATGTAAGTTCTGTAAATCCTTAATTGGTGAATGTGTCACTATTTCAATGGGGTGAGGTCCTATCTCCTTCTTCAAAGGATGGGTGTAAATGATCCCAGAGCATTGGCTGAAGTGCACAGGAGTTTTTCTGTTTTCCTGGCCAACAGTCCTCGCTAAAACATTGTGTTTGTTTCTTTCTTTGCCATTTATGGGATCTTGACATGTAAAAAATTGGCTCCATTTGAATATGTATCTTCAAAAGTAATCCATAGATCATAAATAACCATGAAAATGGCAATATATTTCAAGCCCAAGTTATCTACTGTAAAATTATGACTGTTGCATTAAAATGAAAAACTTAATCCCAAGGGGTAATAATAGTGAAAATTGTATTGCATTGATTAAGCTACTGTTAGATATTATTTTTATTTCTTTTGTAGTCTTTAATGCAACATTGTGTGGAAGAGAGCGTTGATTAAAAGCTTTTGTTTTAATAAGTCTCAAGTCAAACAGAGGTTAATTTAAAAAAAGCTAAATGCTGCATTTTGGCAATTTAACTTTTTCATATGTGGTTGTGACAATGAAATAATAAAATACTATTTTCATCATCTAATCAATACAATACAGCAATAATTTTTTATCTCGTAAAATAAGAAGTTGAATATACTTAAATTTGGAAAATAAGAATTCACAATGAAAAGCTGAATTTATCTTGAGCACAAAATGAGCATTGAGTGGGCAGAATGATTGCTTGTTGCCAGATTGAGGCCTCAGAGTTTAATATCAATACCTTGTTGGATAGTAGAGTTGAACTGCACAGTCCTATTCAGCATCCTGTTACAAAATAAGTCCAATCCTGTTTCTTGAGGATGTGCAGAGAAGGAAATAGGTATTCAGTACCATAGGGTAGCAGGCACCCTGAGAGTTGAAGTGGAGTGCAAATGAAGAGTGATGGCTACTGAGATTTTGGCCACAATTGACCCTCCATGCATCTCAGAGCAACAGAGAAAGAAATTCCACAATCATTCTCACCTTATCAAGGTTACTGTCCTGCACCTTCCAACTCGAGCTGTCAAAGGTAACCTTGTGACAAACACCTTTGCCACAGAGGCATCAGTGACTAAGCTCTGTTCCAGAGGACTCAGATGTAGACAACATGAATAGTTCTTGCCTGCAGAGATGCGTGACATGTTGTTTGTCCTGCATGAGTGCTAGTGAGAGATGTCAAGTCCTATTCCAATGCCTTCCAGGTCCTTCTGAAGAATGAGGAGCTTAATCAAAAATTGGAGCTAGTGTCTGGCAATTTTGATACAGTCACATTTCAGCAACTAATGGGACATGGTGTTGTTCCCATTAAAGCATAGGTGGAGGACAGCTAAAGTCTATGTGTCCATGGAGATTCAGGCTGAGTTTGTTTTGTGCCACCCAGGAGCAGACTGCTTGTTGTAGGAGCAGAAATATGCCACCTGGGGGCACACTCTTGCAAGCCGACTATTTATCACCTTTGTTGATACAATCCTGAAGACTGGTGATAGCCACAAAATGCTGAAGTAGCTCAGCGGGACAGTCACCATCTTTAGAGAGAAGGAATGGGTGACATATCGGGTAGAGACCCTTCCCGAGTCTGGTGGTAGCAATGTGGTTGAGGGATAACAATGTGTAGGAAGGAACTGTAGATGCTGGTTTACACTGAAGATAGACACAAAATGCTGAAGTAACTCGGTAGGATAGGTAGCATCTCTGGAGAGGGTCTTGACCCGAAAAGTCATCCATTCCTTCTCTCCAAAGATTCTGCCTGACCCGCTGAGTTACTCCAGCATTTTGTGTCTATCATAGGGATAACAATGGATATCAGGTATGTCGGAAGCCCATTCTCCTGACAGTGCAGGTGCACTGTTGTCCTTCAGAATGTCAGCATCTTTCATCTCACCACTGGGTCTCTGGCCATAGGCCTCCATTTTCCCATAACCAGCTACCCGTGTTGGCCATTTCGATGAGCACTGTGAAACCAGTAGTTGTACCAATACTAGGAGGTGAAATGTTTAAATAAAATTGTAAGCTTCATGACCATTCTATTTATTGTCATGTCAAATGTTGAGGCTGCTCCAAGTCGTCAGAACCACCCTGTAGTCAAAAACATTAATCTTACCACTTTTGTTTAAAAGTATTTAATAAAGCACTTAATCATTCTTCTGGGGACAAGGTGATGTTATGATGCTAAATGCTACTAATAATTTTGTCTCATTGTTTTTCATAAACTCAGATAAATTTGTGATGCTGTTAGCCATGTTTTTTCATTGTCCCTTTGCTGCCTAAGGAATTGACTATCCTTTACTGGAACATGATTAGCTGTCTGCTATCTGATCACAGTTTTTATTGTAAACATTAGTCATAGTTTTGCAGACGCAACTGCAGATGAGGCCATTGGTGGTTGATGTGCATTGACCAAATTACAAATTAGGTTCTTGGCATTGGCCTTGGCTGTTTGTCAAGAGGTGGCATAATGAGCTATCATTAATCTAGTTATTACCTCACTAACTGGGGTGAAAGATTGTAACCTTCATGTAGTCCGCCCTGTTTCGACGAATGCAATCAACCCGACATGCAGAATCAAATATGATCAAATAGAATAAGTTGTTCTACAACTTTAGGTTGTGCATGCCACACGCAAGAAGAAGAAGTCCTCACAAACTGGGTGTATGGCTGGTGGAAAGGGTTTTTCATGAACATGTGTGATGAGATTTGTGGAAAGGAGTTGCCTTTGTTGCTTACATTCTCCTCTTCTACTGTCACTCCTCCTTCACCCCCTTATGTTCCTCTTCCTCCTAAGTGAGGGCTTTAAATTGCCATCATCTGAACTCAGCAGATCAGACAAAGGAACCAACCCTGACTGGAGAGCACTGCAGGCACACCTGGAGCAATGTAGGCTTGGAATCCTATCTTGAGAAGTCTGATAACACTCTCCATAAACCTCCTGCAATTCCTGCTGCAAAGCCAGAGCACATACAAGAGTTAAGAGCCGAGGGAACCAAGCTCATCTATCAGTGCATCACCCTTGCCACACAGATGTAAATGTGTGATTGATGATCTAAGATATACTTCCGTTCCTCAGATAAAGATCATTGGTTTTATAATTTTTTATTGTGGTTGTATAAGCTTATCTTCAGTAAATACTTTCTACTAACTTCTCTTTTCTAATTTGATAATCATTTGTCTGAAGACTTGCAGGTAGACACAAAATGCTGGAGTAACAGCGGGACAGGCAGCATCTCTGGAGAGAAGGAATGGGTGACGTTTCGGGTTGAGACCCATCTTCAGACTGAAGTCTGAAGTCTTGCCTTTGTTTTGCTCAACTGTTATATTCAATGTATTTCAGTTACATAATTAATCATAAAAAAACACCTATTAGTTTTGCCTTTTGCTGACAGATTCCTTGGGATGTACAGTGTTTCTGACTTCATCCATTCATTAGTTCTAAATTATTCATTTTGTGTTTCCATAGTGTTAATGCAATTAACTATGAAAAGTATTATTTACATTATGAAAGGTGACAGTGATTTTAGTTTGTTTTTGCATTCAGCAAAGCGAATGAAAGTGAACATTTATATGTTATTCCTGACTGTAATATTATTTTCCTGGCTACAGTAACCTAAATCTTATTCAGACAAGTGACATATTTCTGCATTTGATTTGGAAAAATTATGTATTTAAACCACAAAAGCCTTCAGCTTGCGTTTTTAGACAAACCAGAAGCATTTCTGATACAGAATGTACAAATGTTATCAAAGATAGACACAAAATGCTGGAATAACTCAGCAGGACAGGCAGAATAGAATGCTTTTTATTGTCATTCAAACAGACAGGTTTTCCAGCATCTCTGGAAAGAAGGAAACGTAACATTTTGGGTCGAGACCCTTCTGCACACTAGTCATGGGAAAGGGAAATGAGAGATATAGACAGTGATGTAGAGAAATATAGAACAAATTAATGAAAGAAATGGAAAAAAAATGATAATAACGGAAACAGGCCACTGTTAGCTGTTTGCTAGGTGAGAATGGGAACCTGGTGCAACTTGGATGGGGGAGGAATGGAGTGAGAGGGAGTGTAGGGATTATGCGAATATATAGAAATCAATATTCATACCACTGGGTTATAAGCTGCCCAAACGAAATATGAGATGCTGTTCCTCCAATTTGCGATTAGCCTCACTTTGACAATGGAGGAACTAGGACAGATAGGTCAGTGTGGGAATGGGAAGGGGAATTAAAGTGTTTGGCAACTGGAAGATCAGGTGGGTCCAGGCAGACTGAGTAATGGTGTTCAGCAAAACGATCTCCCAGTCTATGTTTGGTCTCGCCGATGTATAAGAGTCCACATCTTGAACAATGGATACAGTAGATGAGGTTGGAGGAGGTGCAAGTGAACCTCTGCCTAACCTGAAAGGACTGTCAGAGTCCTTGGACAGAGTTGAGGGAGGGGTAGGGGGAGCAAGGGCCGAGCTGCCGGGTATCAAGGAGACACATGTGAGGGCCTCATTTGTGATGGAAACGGGGAACCCCTGTTCCCTAAAGTATGGGGACATCTTGGATGTCCTGTAATGGAACACCTCAACATCGGCGCAGATGCTGCGTAGATGGAGGAATTAGGAATAGGCGATAGAGTCTTTGCAGGATGCAGGGTGGGAAAAAGTGTAGTTGAGATAGTTGTGAGAGTCAGTGGGTTTATAATAAACATCAGCCGATAGCCTATCTCCTGTGTTGGAGACGGTGAGATCAAGGAGATCAAAAAGGGGAGGGAGGTGTCGGAGGTGGTCCAAGTGAATTTGAGTGTAGGGTGGAGATTTGTGGTGAAGTTAATAAAGTCCATGAGTTCTGCATGGGTGCAGGAGGTAGCTCCAATATAGTTGTTAATGTAATGGAGATAGAGTATGGGGATAGGGCCAGTGTACGGCAGGAACATGTTTTGTTCAACGTACCCTACAAAGAGGCAGGCATAGCTGGGGCCCATGCGAGTTCCCATTGCTACGCCTTTGATTTTTAGGAAGTGGGAGGAGTTGAAGGAGAAGTTGTTAAGGGTGAGGACCAGCTTTTATTGGCGGAGGAGAGTGTTAGTAGAGAGAAATTGGCTGGTTAACAAATGTAATCATTTTGCTGACATGCCTTAAAAAAATTAATTGAAACCATTTCTATCTTTTGCTCTGGGATACATGCAACAACATGGAAGGAGACCACTGGGCTCATTGGCTCCATGCTGACACCCAGGGGAACAATCCCATTAATTCTCCTCTTCCTCTCCCTGGTATCCCTGCAATTTATTCTCTCTCACAGGTCCATTTTCTACCCTTTTATTCTTTCACCATTAACCCATACTAAGGGTCATTTGCATTAGCCATTTAGCCTACCAGCATGCCCGTTTGGGAGGAAACGGGGGAACACCCAACGGCAACCAATGTGGGCATGGAAAGAATGTGCAACGTTTACTAGAAATATGTCAAATGAATATGTCAAGTGAAGATTTTATGCCTTGCCTCAGATTTATTCTTCACCAAACATTGCTCAAGAAAACGGGTAATATTGTCATTGCAATGTTGTTGGCTGTGGGTAGTATGTGTGAGAATATTCAACTCGCACAGTTAAAATACAATGTTACAGTATTCAGATTGCCATAAGCTGGATACTTAATATTGATCTTTTAATTTAGTTATAAGATTATGGACAAGTTTAAGATTGGCACAATGAGCTGGCACTGTACAGTTTGTAGAAGTGTGGACTGTAAGTGGAGATGATTTAATCAAAGTTTATTAGATGACAGAAATGGGCTGAAATCATTTCAACTCAATAGGTTTGGGAAAACCACAGGTCATCATCTCACATTATCTAAAGCCAAAATTAGGTTAGATCTCAGGAAATGATTCATTTCCTAGAGGATAGTAGACTGTTTGAACAGGCTGCTACCTTGTGTGGTGCATTTGATTCACTAAGTTCCTTCCGGTAAAAAATCATGGGTGGTGAATCATTTTTCATTTTTAAGTGAACTTTAAGTTTGTGAAAATGTTGAAAAGTTATATCTCCTGGATGATCTTAGATTACTTGAAGAGATTGGAGAGGAATTATTCAAATATTTACCTCTAACTGCGCTAGGTTTTCATTGGGTTTATAGTTTCTCTCATGAGATGACTTGGTGACCTGCAGAGATGGATTTTATAAATTGTGTTACACAAAGGATTAGCCAAGATGGATTGTGGAGTATTTATCGCTGCATTATGGTCATACATTGTATCATAAATTGTAGCTATTGTGAAGTAACTGTTGGTGCTGAATCTGAGAGAGTACATATAGCTATCACATAAACGTTTTAGCATATCCCCCCAAAAATCTCCAAATGCATGATATTGATAATACCATCTCAAACATCAATACTTTGTGATCTTTATTTTGTCAGTGGGAAATTTGAACAGCAATGAAGCCATATAAATATTCTGCCACTAATTCACTAATCAACCCTCAGAAGTCAGCAAAATATAATCAAATACTAATGTCATTAATTAGTCCACATACATATTCAGTCACATGCATACGTGTACACTCAAGCACACACACATATACAAGCGAACACGATATGCAAACTCAAACATAATGTTTTCTTAATACACATTATAATGTAGCTGTTTTTTATTATGACTGGTGACTGGCTATATAGACTTTCTTAAAATATATTTAGTTTACGATGATTTTCTGGTGAATTCAAATAGAATTACATCCTAATTAAGTTGTAATTATTGATACCTAAAAACCATAGGGACTCCCTATTTTCAGATCCAGACATTAATCTGAATCTCAACAGTTAAATGGTAGTAGCTCCTATACAATTCTCCCTTGGGTACACCAATATCCAATAATTAAATCTGAAAAATAGATGTATCATTTATGCTCCCTGATTGAGTTCAGTAATCAGCACGGTGGTAACAATATTACTGCACCTGGATTCTCTATAAAAGAATAGATTACTTGAGAAACTTAATACATGCTTAGAAATAAACAAGATCCTTCTGCTCTCATAACTGATATCGCACATCTGTTCATATAAAGGAGAAATATAGTTGGATTAGTCCGTGGTTTCACCATGAGCTAGCCTTATTTGAACAATTTTATGCAAAAACATATTATTTTTGTTTTTGTAATTCCAAATATGAGGCCAACATCAGTGTGAGAACCTAATTCAGTTCCAACTCTACTGTCTCCCAAGGATTGGCCATCCTCATTACCATCCTATAATATTGTTATTGCTTCAGAGACTGTGTGGGCAGACCTAGTGAATGAGAGATCGTGAGTGAGTCATTTTAGGAAACAAGAATAGTTGTTTATTGTTGCAGAAGAAAATAGGCATGAAAGATGTACAAAGCAAGAAAACTTGAAGAAAGCAGAGGCACACAAAATTATTTACTTGGCTCAAGTAGAAAACACAAAAGTACCATTAGTCATGCAAATTGTTAACTTTTAAATACTAATACTAATGTGAGCTTGCGATCTATGAATGGGAACTTCAAGTTATTTCACATAAATTGTGAAGTGGCTTAATTTGTGCATCACAATGTTCCATAGAGCATGGAAGGAAGTAAATTAGTTGATCATGTACTGGTGTATATTCCTCAAATAAATACTGCCGGGCAAAGTATTGTGGTAATCGTAATAATTAATTATCAGTACTCAATTGCATGATACAGGTCTCTTGCTTATGGATTCAGGAGGTTTCAATTAATGGAATGAAGATGCTTCATGTACATGATAGATCACAGCCAACAGATTAAATCTCATCTATTCCAGCGTTTGTCCATTTTTAAGAGTGTAAGTCTTCCTTACTGCCATGCAATCTTTTCTGCATTAAAAAGCAAATTTATACATGTCATTTAGTCTAGAAATAAAGCATGGAAACAGCAGTGACATGCAGTGAGGTCAATGGCTGGGGAGGCACTGGCTAGTGTCAGTGGCCCGGCCCTCCCTGTATTGATCACCGCATCTCCCCGTGGAGAGAGGGGTGGAGCTGGGGCTGTGTGCGTGAAGCACAGCGACTGGAGGGGCGGGAGCATTTCCCCGAGACCGTGAGGGAATGACCCACCTCTCCCCTCTCCCCCTTCTCCATTCCCCCTCACACCCCCCTCCCTGTCTACCCCTTGCTTCCCCCTCCACCCCTCTACTCTCTCTCCACCCCTCTCCGCCTTCCCCTCCACCCAGGGTAGATCTACCCGAGCCGAGAGTACATTACTCCAGCGTGGGGCCCCCTTAGGCGCGGGGCCCATTTGGGAGCTCTCAGCGGCCCAGAGCCTCTGCATCGTCCACTACAAATCAACGAATCAACCTACCAGTCAGCACCGCCCGCAGCTGGAAAGTCAGCGCCACCAGCGGTGGAATAGAGTGCTGCGTCGCTGCTGCTGAAGCTAGCTAATGTGGAGGGAGAGTGAGGCAGCATCGATTACGTGGGCTGAGTCTATGTGCCACTACGCCCCCTCAGTGAGGCAGATGTGATCGCTGCCTCCCCTGGTGCTTTTTCATTGCAGTTTTATGACGAGACCAGCGATCCTAAATTTAATATATTTATACGTGAAATAAGTTACCTGGAATATGGAAGGCGAGGACATGTAATGAAGGGGTTTACAAACAATACGTTGGTGACATACAGCGAGATAGTAACAGGCACACGCTTATTGCCCGTGCTCCATTCAGTTTCTGAGGGTTTGCGCAATCAGTGGGGAGACTCAGCTCATCACTGCCTCACCTCTCATCTCTCCCTGTATTAGAAGCGGAGCTGTGCAAATTTGGCGATTTTTACTATAAAAAATGATTAGATTCATATAGAAATGACATTTATAACACAGATCAGTGGAAAGATCTTTATATTTATTTAATTTTATTATTCTTTTTCTTTACTTTTCTTAACAGCTATTTTAATTGGGAGTATGAAAGGTGAGGCTCTGCCTCCCCTGGCCGCACGTCCCTGGAAAACAGGCCCTTCGGTCTGCCGTGTCTATGCAAACATTCGAACAGCCGTCAACATTAGTTCTATGTTATCCACTTTCACATTCTCCACACTAGGGACAGTTTAAAAATAAGCTAATTTTGGTGTATCTCCTGCTGCTGCTGTCCCTTCCTGAGATTTAATGTAACAAAACATAAGCAACACTTCAGACACAAAAGGCTGGAGTAACTCAGCAGGTCAGACAGCATCTCTGGAGAAAAGGAATAGATGATGTTTTAGGCCGAGATCCTTCTTCTCGACCCATAATGTCACCTATTCCTTTCGTCCAGAGATGCTGCCAGACCCGCCGAGTTACTTCAGCCTTTTGTGTCTGTCGTCGGTCTAAACCAGCATCCGCAGTTCCTCCCCACATATAAGCAACACTTCTGCTGATCTGATAATTTAGGACTTCCATCTGCAAATCAAAATTCCAAGCCAATTGTAAATGGAACTGAGTATCTCTGAGTTGTGTCAAGCCAACTCCCAGAGATGTAAAATAGTCTCCAAGCTTTGTAAAATAACCTCTTGGAATGGGAGTTGTGAAAAAACTCTTTGACACAAGTAGTTCAGAGAGCACTGAATCCCCAGCGCTTACTGACATCTTTCCATTTTGTATTTCAGCCTCTATATTGTCTGTTCTCTAACCCTGTTTTCACTGCCAGGAAGCTCAGCAAATTATAGAGTCAAAGTTAAACTCATGATTATTTGGCTTCACTCGAGCAATTGACATTTGGAACATGGCAGCCTGCCTCTCCTTAGGTGGCTGCACAGATGAAGTCAAATAGCACTATATTGGAATGCAGAATTGGTAGGGAGAAACTTGAATTGCCACAGTCAGTATTCTTCAGTCTGGATGGTTAAGTACTAGACAGTTATTTGCTTTGTTCATTGCAGTGACAGTTCTCCTGTAGAGATTGACATACTGAAATGTTTTTTTAGGTCACAAAATATTTCCATTGAAGATCTCTTCTGAGGTCTGCAATCAGATGTGACTGCAATGGATGATTGATGCTTTTCATTCACCCCTGTTTGCAAATCAGATTCAATATATGCTCACAAAGGAATCTTTGTGCTTAGATCAGGGAATCGGTTTGAAAAGAAACAATCAATTTGAAAAAGTTGAAAGAGAGAAAAATCAACCATAATTTAAACAAAAATTGTTCAGATCAATCAAATATTTCAAATGGAAGGATAGTCAATGAAGAGAAACACCCTTCCCTGATACACAAAATTGTAGATTTGTTGTTGAAGCTCTCATCTCCAATGATCCATGGATTCCTTCATAACTTTCCAAACAAAAATCTGGCAGGGTTCCAAAAGAAATGTTATGAATTAAACTGGATCAATATTTACTGCTGCCAGTCTCTTTAATGATTTGGGTTTAATAGTAAGATTAAACGAGAACTTACCAGTTTGAAGTTTGATCTTTATTTTATGAGGAGTTAAGATGAGGAACTACGTGAAGAACCCCGCTCGTGCGCATGAGCGTCAATCTTCAAAGCAGTGGTGTGAAATCACAGATATCAGCAATTAAAATAAACATAGTAAGATCAGAGAAGACTAGAACTAATAACCATATAACCATATAACAATTACAGCACGGAAACAGGCCATCTCGGCCCTACAAGTCCGTGCCGAACAATTTTTTTTCCCCTTTAGTCCCACCTGCCTGCACTCATACCATAACCCTCCATTCCCTTCTCATCCATATGCCTATCCAATTTATTTTTAAATGATACCAATGAACCTGCCTCCACCACTTCCACTGGGAGCTCATTCCACACCGCTACCACTCTCTGCGTAAAGAAGTTCCCCCTCATATTACCCCTAAACATCTGTCCCTTAATTCTGAAGTCATGTCCTCTTGTTTGAATCTTCCCTATTCTCAAAGGGAAAAGCTTGTCCACATCAACTCTGTCTATCCCTCTCATCATTTTAAAGACCTCTATCAAGTCCCCCCTTAACCTTCTGCGCTCCAGAGAATAAAGACCTAACTTATTCAACCTATCTCTGTAACTTAGTTGTTGAAACCCAGGCAACATTCTAGTAAATCTCCTCTGTACTCTCTCTATTTTGTTGACATCCTTCCTATAATTGGGCGACCAAAATTGTACCCCATACTCCAGATTTGGTCTCACCAATGCCTTGTACAATTTCAACATTACATCCCAGCTTCTATACTCAATGCTCTGATTTATAAAGGCTAGCATACCAAAAGCTTTCTTTACCACCCTATCTATATGAGATTCCACCTTCAAGGAACTATGCACAGTTATACCCAGATCCCTCTGTTCAACTGTATTCTTCAATTCCCTACCATTTACCATGTACGTCCTATTTTGATTTGTCCTGCCAAGGTGTAGCACCTCACATTTATCAGCATTAAACTCCATCTGCCATCTTTCAGCCCATTTTTCCAAATGGCCTAAATCACTCTGTAGACTTTGGAAATCCTCTTCATTATCCACAACACCCCCTATCTTGGTATCATCTGCATACTTACTAATCCAATTTACCACACCTTCATCCAGATCATTGATGTACATGACAAACAACAAAGGACCCAACACAGATCCCTGAGGCACCCCACTAGTCACCTGCCTCCAACCCGATAAACAGCCATCCACCATTACCCTCTGGCTTCTCCCATTCAGCCACTGTTGAATCCATCTTGCTATTCCTGCATTTATACCCAACAGTTGAACCTTCTTAACCAACCTTCCATGAGGAACCTTGTCAAAGGCCTTACTAAAGTCCATATAGACAACATCCACTGCTTTACCCTCGTCAATTTCCCTAGTAACCTCTTCAAAGAATTCAAGAAGATTAGTCAAACATGACCTTCCAGGCACAAATCCATGTTGACTGTTCCTAATCAGACCCCGTTTATCTATTATCTCTAAGTATCTTTTCCATTAATTTGCCCACCACTGAAGTCAAACTAACAGGTCTATAATTGCTAGGTTTACTCTTAGAACCCTTTTTAAACAATGGAACAACATGCGCAGTACGCCAATCCTCGGGGACTATTCCCGTTTCTAATGACATTTGAAATATTTCTGTCATAGCCCCGGCTATTTCTACACTAACTTCCCTCAATGTCCTAGGGAATATCCTGTCAGGACCTGGAGACTTATCCACTTTTATATTTTTCAAAAGTGTCAGTACTTCTTTTACTTTGAACCAGATGACCTTTATGAGGGTGGGAGCGGAGGGCACGTAGTCCCTCATAAAGGTCATCTGGTAGTTCTATGTCCCTCAAGACGGCAACATATCAGTGTACGATGTTCCATTGAACCCAAAATCATAAATACTGTGTGGTCCAACACCCATTTTGTGTTGTCATGATCTGTACTTGATGATACACCTGTGGCAAACAAAATTAGGTAAACCATTACAGGATATTTTACTTTATTGCACCCATGTGACCACCATATGCCACCATCATAGTGCATCAACCTGAAATTGAGCATGCAGAATAAGCATATTCGCTCAGTCACTCTTTAACCCATCGAATGCATGTAGGGTCTATAAATAGTTGATACCAATAACTGAAGAATTGATAAATCATGCAAATCTCCTCAACATCCAAACTGGAGATGACCTTCGTAATATCCTACGTTAGGCCATTAGCCTTATATTTGCAATATTACTGTAATATTTTCTGACCAACTGCTGGCTCAATGCTGCATACTGTTTGTACATCATAGTGACTTTGGTCGCTTCAGCTAGTACAATACAATACAATACAATATAATCCAGTTTTATTCCTCACATTGCACATAAGTGCAAGTGAAATGAATTTATCAGCAGCAGCAGTAGTAATAGTGTCAGTATATTAACAAAGACTTACAAGGCACTTTAGAGTTTGCCATTTAGCATGATGTCAATTCTCCCACTTGCACAGCTGAATCGCAGCTATATATTGCCAATTAGTCTTAATGCCTAGCGGCTGATTCTAACCATAGGGCTATTTCTATTAACTGCAATCTGTTGTCCAGGGCTGCGTCATAGGTCAATTAATAGTTAAAGGTAAATCCCAATGACCAACAAGTCTATTTGGTAACAACTGAATTTAACTGTATAGAAGAGCCCAATCTCTTAAAATAGTTTGAGACTCCAAATGATCCCTGTAAATGGGAACACCCAATGAAATCAGTTGTTAATTAGCCATCTTTCATAATGACCAGGCCACTCCTTTCATAATTTTGTGCCTGTCTTAAATGCCAACTCTGGCCCAATTTCCGAGCCTATCTTGCAAGACAGTCCTGGTCATAATACAATTCTGGCCACAATTCTGGACATGCGTTGAAAAACAACTCTGACCTTTATACCAAGCCTGTTTTGAAGGCAATCCTGGCCACAATAATGAGCCTGCCTCAAAACACAATTCTGGCCCAATTCCAACCTGCTTTACATGGTTAGATGCCTCTGAGGAGATGATTATGTCTTAATCATTCGTGTATTGTGTAATCAATTCCAATTCAAATGAAAATAGCAAAAATAATACCAATATACAAAACTGGGAACAAGCATCATTTTACAAACTATAGACCTGTTTCCTTACTCCCACAATTTTCCAAAATACTAGAAAAAATGTTCAATAATAGATTAGATAAATTTGTAGAAAAGAATAAATTAATCACTGAAAGTCAATATGGATTCAGAACAAACAGATCAACATCACTTGCAATATTAGAATCAATTGAAGACATCACAAACGCCATTGATAATAAATTATATGCAGCTGGGATATTTATTGACATAAAGAAAGCATTTGATACAATTAATCACGATATTTTATTAAAAAAATTGGAAAGGTATGGAATCAGAGGAATAGTACTGGACTGGATAAAAAGCTACTTAAGTAACAGGCAACAGTTTGTGAATCTGGGTAGTCATAATTCTACATGCTTGGATATTGTTTGTGGTGTACCACAGGGGTCAGTGCTGGGCCCAAAATTATTTATCATGTACATAAACGATATTTGTAATGTGTCCAATGCCTTGAGGCTGGTTTTGTTTGCAGATGATACAAATATTTTTTGTTCTGGGGAGAATTTAAAACAGCTATTGGATAAAATAATAAAAGAAATGGGTAAATTGAAAATATGGTTTGATAGGAATAAAATTTCATTAAATTTGAGTAAAACTAAAATAATGTTATTTGGTAATTGCAGAATAAATAAACTAGTAAGTATAAAGATAAATGGGGTGGAAGATGAACGAGTGCATGAAAATAAATTTCTTGGGGTTATAATTGACGATAAAATAAGCTGGAAATCACATATTAAACATGTAAAATTAAAATTGTCCAAAAGTATCTCTGTATTATACAAAGCCAAGCAGGCTCTGGATTATAAATCGCTCCGCATTCTTTATTGTTCATTAATCTTACCCTACTTAAATTATTGTGCAGAAGTCTGGGGCAATAACTATAAAAATTCGATAACACTCATTAACCATGATGCAAAAAAGAGCAATTCATATTATACATAATGCCAAGTATCTGGGTCATACGAATCCATTATTTTTAGAGTCAAAATTATTAAAATTAGAAGATTTGGTTACATTCAAAACAGCTCAGATAATGTCTAGGGCCAAAAATAAAAATTTACCTGGAAACATTCAAAAATTATTTAACGAGCGTGTGGGGGGTTACAATTTAAGAGGAATATTTAATTTTAAGAAACAAAGAGTCCGTACGACTAGAAAAACCTTTTGTATTTCGGTTTGTGGAGTGGGAGTGTGGAACAAATTGAACGAGGAATTAAAGCAATGTACAAACATGAATCATTTTAAAATGATATATAAAAAAATAATTTTCAAGGGGTACCGACCGGGATGGAGGGGATGGTTGACAAGTGGGGGTTAATGTTTATCTATTGCTTTACAATTGTTTACTTATGTTTGGTTACTTCATATATGAAGTTTGTATGTGTATAATAGTTGTATGTATATATATGTCTGTAGGTATTATAGGAAATTGCCTGGGGTAGTATTATTATTATTAATTAATTGATTTTTAAATATGGTAGAAGTGTTGGGGAAAAGGGGTGAGATTTAATAAGTTATTCTTCTTCTCACTCCTTTTCGAGCTTGTACAGACACAGAGTTGGACATTGGAAATTTGCTTTTTGTTCTTTTCATTGCTTGTAAATATTGATTGTAATGTCCAATTGTTTGATAATTTCGATGTTGTTACTATTAATGTATTTAATGTCTTTACTTGTTCGGAATAAATAAAATAAATAAATAAATAAATAAATAAATAAATAGATAAATAAATAAACCAAGTGTAAATCTTACTAACTTGTAAGTGATCCTTAGTTGCAGAGTAGAACTGGCAGAGTATATGGAGCCTCTGGCCGCTTTCATGCTGCCACCAGCTTCAGTGAACCGCTTACTGCCAATGCAATGAGGCTTTGGCCATTGTTGGCCTTGACTGGTCCAACAGCTTGTGCTTCGTCCTCCAGGTTTTCCCTGTTGAATGGGTCTTACCTGAATAGCAGATTCAGCGGCTGACTCTAATGCATGAGCAGTGTTCACTGCATTGTGTTGGGATGGCAAACCTTTCTGCCAGGCATGGTACTTCAGACATATGCCCTTTGTCCCTAGGGTATGCTTCATAGCTCAACCCTCAAACTTGGCATCAGATTTGTACTGACCCGGCATGCTCCCTACTCCATAAAAGAGATGCATTACGCAGCCCTGTTAAAAGGCGCTACTGGCGTGGGCTCTCCCATAGATCTGCGCTCCTTCCCCTAGAAGGAAACATTAAGCAGCCCTGTTACAAGGCGCGACTGGTGCTGGCTCTCACATAGGCCAACCCTGTCATTAGCCTAGGCATCAACATGAAATAGCCCTGTCCAAAGGTGCTGCTGGCGCTGGCTCTCCCATAGGCCTGCGCTGCCATAGACTATGCATGCATTTTAAGCAGCCCAGTTCCAAGGCGCTGCTGGTGTAGGCTCCTCCATAGGCCCACGCTGACACAACTCCCTAGTGTGTCTAGATGGAGCATCTTCTCCATTATTATCTTCATCCTAAACAACCTCCAAATTTTTATACCTTACTGGAGGGGAACCCTCCCAGAAATAATGCTGACCGTTGAGGTTAGTTTGATCCCATATCCTGGGGACCACTGCGGTCTGGAAACCGCATTGCTGGTGGATTTCCCTTCCCCAGGAACCCCAGCACCTGTATATTTTACCGGAGGGGAACCCTGCCGGTACTAGTGCTGACTGTTCTTTAAACGCCTCCAGAGGACCCACATTGTTCTCTTAGAATTTAACATTTTAATTTCAACAGTACCCGTTGCTACCCGGGTCTCTGGCACTGCAAGTTAGCAATTCTAACGCTGCTGCAGTGCAACCCAACTGGGATATTCCCCAGCGTTTTAAGCATTAATAAAAATTCGCAAAAGCTGACCTACCAGCTATCTGCTACCGCGGTCGGAACCAAGGTCTTCCCACAGCCCATAGCTGGTTCCCTCGTCAGGAAAAAACCTCTGTAAAAGAGGTTCCTACACGGAATCTAAGAAAGGTAAGAAACAAAAATCTTACCTTCTTAGTTTAAACTTACCTCCAGCAAGCAGCGACATGCTTGCCAGTCCGGTGCTTTCGCAATGCGAACGATGATATGACGCGCATGCGCACGAGCGGGGTTCTTCACGTAGTCACTCATGTGACTCCGAAGTAAAATTACTTTATTCACACCAGTACTTTGCTTCACAAGTGGGGGCAAAATGTTATGGGTGGAAACAGAGAAATCTGCCGCAAATATACAGCATGGGACTCTTTCCCACCACCTTGTTTTTTTTGTTTAATTAGTTTGGCTTTTTAACAGCAAATGAGGACTAATATAATAGACTATTGCTTTTCAAGTTCTGTCAAATATTATCTAAAGACAGCTTAAATAGTTGAATGAAAGAAACCACTGAATAATTGTTTGTTTTCCTAACCATGGTCTGAGACCATAGCTGGAATTGAAAGCAAAGATGTTTATAAACTATATAAGATATAACCAAGGGTGAAGGTAATTTACGTTTCCTTCCAATTTATTACAGGTATGATTACACTGTACACATATTGTTAACCATTTTCGTACCTGTGTGTCATACAAGCCAGCAACAGTTACTTGAATCTTTGGGTAGAATTCCTTTATGGGAACAAACATTCTGCAGCCAAAGTAGTGGAGGATTAGGGGATCTCCCATTCCACATAAACATACTTGCATTCAAAATATAGCAAGAATATTTTCCTCACACATTCCAAAAGCATGTGGGTTGACAGGTTAGTTGGTGATTGGAAGATGCCCTTAGTGTGTAGGTGGGGGCTAGAGGCTGGATGGAGCTGTTTTGAATGTGTGGGAGATAAACATGGGATTTGTGTAGGATTAACATGGGTGGATACCTGATGGTTAGTACAGACCTGTTGGACCAAAGGGCCTCTACAATTCTACAGTTAGCAAATGCAAAAGGGCAAAATTTATGGGTGGAAAAACAGAGAAATCTGCCGCAAATATACAGCGTGGGACTCTTTCCCACCACCTTGTTTTTTTGGTTTAATTAGTTTGGCTTTTTAATAGCAAATAAGGACTAATATAATAGACTATTGCATTTCAAGTTCTGTCAAATATTATCTAAAGACAGATTAAATAGTTGAATGAAAGAAACCACTGAATAATTGTTTGTTTTCATAACCATGGTCTGAGACCATAGCTGGAATTGAAAGCAAAGATGTTTATAAACTATATAAGATATAACCAAGGGTGAAGGTAATTTACGTTTCCTTCCAATTTATTACAGGTATGATTACATTGTAAACATATTGTTAACCATTTTCATACCTGTGTGTCATACAAGCCAGCAACAGTTACTTGAATCTTTGGGTAGAATTCCTTTATGGGAACAAACATTCTGCAGCCAAAGTAGTGGAGGATTAGGGGATCTCCCATTCCACATAAACATACTTGCATTCAAAATATAGCAAGAATATTTTCCTCACACATTCCAAAAGCATGTGGGTTGACAGGTTAGTTGGTGATTGGAAGATGCCCTTAGTGTGTAGGTGGGTGCTAGAGGCTGGATGGAGCTGTTTTGAATGTGTGGGAGATAAACATGGGATTTGTGTAGGATTAACATGGGTGGATACCTGATGGTTAGTACAGACCTGTTGGACCAAAGGGCCTCTACAATTCTACAGTAGTTAGCAAATGCAAGAAGTATGTTTTTGACTGTGAATGGAACTAATGCAACGAGGCGACATTGTAGGATTTTAGTATTTTATTCCTTTAGAGAGCAGGGATCCTTTAAGAAGATGATATGGTTAACTATGGAGCTAAATGAAAGCTACAAGCAGTAACGGTTGATGTATTAAAATGGACACACAAAATATTTTTCCAATTAATGAATTAGTTAATGTTTTATCAGTGCACCAGATGGTGGTATGCCACAGATTGTTGCATTGTTGCAATAACTAGTCTGTTTAATGTTAGAGCAGTATTTTCATTACCAAGATGTGCACCACTTTTTCATCTACTTGTTCCAATTTATTTCCTGTAATTATTTCCATTGTAATCTAGCTTTAATGAAACATAGATTGGAAGGTTGTCACACTCAGAATCATCTCAACAGGGGAATGCTCAATTTGCATTTCCAGTTTCCAGCGATTGCACTGAAATTCTAATTTAGGGGAATGAAGAAAGGAGGACAAATCATTAGTGGGATATGAATCAACTCAGCAGCAATCCTAGGATATTACTCATTTAGATGAGGAAGCTCAAACCCAACACCAGGAATGACCGAGAAGAGCCTGTATGTAGTAGCAGTGTCTGAAGCAGCTGGTGTAAGCTTTGTGCACCAACTCACATCAGAAGGAAACCTAATAAACAGCCTTACGAATTGGCTCCACTTTAAGCACTGCCTTCTCATTCGTTGCAAATACAGTTAACATGTATTGCTCCTCAATAACAGAGAATGATATTGAGTATTTATATTGAGTTTACAAATGAATGCAGATACCTATTGAAAACTGACTTAGAAGAATGGAATTGGAAATAGAGTCTGAAGAATGGAATTGAAATGAGAATAGAATCTGAAGAAGGGTCTCGACCCAAAACATCGCCTATTCCTTCGCTCCATAGACGCTGCCCCACCTGCTGAGTTTCTCCAGCATTTTTGTCTACCTTGGAAGAATGAAAAATACATTTTCATCCCTTCACCCAAACCCCACTCCACTCTCAACTTTCTTTATAACCAATGTCCATTCACCAGTTACAGCATGATCTCCACATGGATTATCTGCAGTTTTTACATTACAGGAAACAACAATACAACACTCAATTTAAAGCATTGTTTCAGCTGGTTATAATGAGAATAAATAAGAACTCTTGTAAATCATAAACCTAACAATAGAACATGGAGCATAAAATGGTACTTGGACAGGGACAGGACCTCTATGCACATACAATGCATGGATCCAAGATTCTCAATATTATTCCACATTTTCTTTTTCCGCTTTGATTGGTCATAGAGTCATAGAGAGTCAAAGAGTGATACAGTGTGGAAACAGGCCCTTCAGCCCAACTTGCCCACACCGGCCTACATGGAAGATGGTGAGGTCGCAGCCTGGTACCTTGGTATTTGCTCCTCTTCCCAGATTTGGATGCATAAATAGAAGTAGAGCTGTCGACTGTGCATCCTTTATCGAAGGCATTAACTTTTGACTAAATATGAGTGTCCAAAACAATAAGATAAAAATATCTAACCAGGTAGTATGCTCAGGTCTTCAAAGTCCTTTAACAATTATATTCAAAAGCAAGCAAGGCTCTTTTCAAACATTGTTCTTCTTGTTACTTTTCAACCATCTTAATCCATTAGACTCAACGCTGTGATATAGGATCCATTTACCAACAGAGAACAAAATAAAGTAAACTAAAAGCTTTTTTCAAAATAATGAAAAGACATTTATGTGAAGCAAAAGAACTTTAAAAGGAATTACTTGGTTTTCAATTGATTCCCCTTCACACCCTGTAACAGGGTGGACCTGGTGGAACATGTCAGATAAAATTTCCTCATCATTATGTTGTACGATTCTATTGTGGAGGCCCTGTCTTAACGGGTTGGACAGGCTAGATGCAGGAAGATTGTTCCCGATGTTGGTGAAGTCCTGATCAAGGGGTCACAGTTTAAGGATAAGGGGGAAATCTTTTAGGACTGAGATGAGGAAAACATTTTTCACACAGAGAGTGGTGAATCTCTGGAATTCTCTGCCACAGAAGGTAGTTGAGGCCAGTTCATTGGCTATATTTAAGAGGGAGTTAGATGTGGCCCTTGTGGCTAAAGGGATCAGGGGGTATGGAGAGAAGGCAGGTACAGGATACTGAGTTAGTTGGATGATCAGCCATGATCATATTGAATAGCTGTGCAGGCTCGAACGGCCGAATGGCCTACTCCTGCACCTATTTTCTATGTTTCTATGTTTCTATGTGGAAGACCACATTGCATCCAGCTGTAGAGGAAACGGACAGATTTAGATTCTGAGCCTGTCAGTGTACCCACAATTGCCAATATTTCTCATCAGCCAGGCCCAGCACAATTCCATTCCTCAAGTAGTTCAGCGTCATTTTTGTTGATAACTTTCCAACAAATTACCTTAAGACTTTGTTGTACTTTGTTGGAAGTTTCTCTTTGCATGGGTTAACAAATATCCAAAAGCAACAAAATAGTTCCATGTGAATGCATCTAATCAACCTTAACAACCTTAGGAATTTTCAGAAATTAATTTACATCACTTAGGGCATCATTCATTGAGATTTCTAATTATATACTGCCTTCTATGCTGAAGA
Source organism: Leucoraja erinaceus (assembly GCF_028641065.1). Lineage (NCBI taxonomy): Eukaryota > Metazoa > Chordata > Chondrichthyes > Rajiformes > Rajidae > Leucoraja > Leucoraja erinaceus. The sequence continues at coordinate 28,987,927 of NC_073387.1, read as the reverse complement.
ACCAGGTTTCAAGCTATACTGGATTAATGATAGAACTGTAGAGAGTCACAAAATAAACAGTGTACAAAATAATTAATTTATATTTTTGAAGGATTTTGAAAAATATGTAACATTCTAAAAGATAATTTATTTCCATAATAGTTATAAAGAAAGGAACTGCACAACAGTAACGATATTTTATGGACCAAATCTGAATTAGTCCTGCATAATTGCCATAACTTTTTTTGATATGTTGGATTAATCACCTTCAAATATTCTATAGATTGCTCATATTGGTGTTCAAAGCTTGTGAAATAACAATAACTCTTGTATGTCAAACAGCTACAAGGAAACTATTAACTTGCCTCAAAATACATCCAATTTATAGAAAAAAATACATCTGGCAGATTGGCTTCTCAAAAATGAGTCGCTTGCAATATGGCAGTAATTATATGTATTGTTGGTACATTCTCTGCAATCTTTTTAAAGTTGCATGCCCAATCATTTTAACAGATTTTTGTAAAGAAACAAATATGGAGGTGTGCCAGCCACAGATATAGAGCCGCAATTTCTATCTCCAACCTCCCACTGGAGATGCTATTTTATCTTTCCATTACAACAGCAAATTCTTGTCAAATTATGGACTGACATTAAGGCAGGGATTGGCCCACTGCACATACTGTTTATATCTGCTCATGTCAATAATCATTCTAGCCAATTACAAAGAGTCACAGTTAGTGGTAAAAAAACCCCAAAGGATATATTAGGGAGGGAGCGGGAGGGGGAGGGTAGTGGACAGGTGGTGTTGTTTTATTCTGCATGGACTGTGGACCAGATTGCGTTATTTTGTTAGGGTAAGTTTATATGGTTACCTGGAACTTCATTCAGCTGCCAGGTGTCAGGCAGGGAATAGTGGATTCTGCTGCTCCGTCCCCATTACCACAAAACAGCATTCATAAAAATGACATAAATGGACACAACTGATCAGTAAAATGATGTTTGTCCTGTTGGCAAATTGGGAGGACTATGCCATTTCTCTTTCACTCATATTTAATTCTCGGAATCTGTGCTGTACTGAAATTTCCACATTGGAGATGAGGACGCAGGAAAGCACCTGATTTTACTTCGGAGTCATGTGAGTGACTACGTGAAGAACCCCACTTACGACGCATGCGTGTCATATCGCATACATGCATTGCACGAGTCAGACATGGGAGAGGACGTCTCCCTAGAGGTAAATGGAAAGAAGCAGGTAAGAGACTGCAAATTTTTTTTTTTACTTACCTTGCAGGTAGGAAACTGCAGGATGAAGAAGCTGCGGGAAAGCTGGAGGGGAGAACCGCGGAGACAGCGGGCAGCCAGCAACACCTGGGTTTAACGGCTGCAGAAGACCGCGAGGGACCAGTGCTGTAAGCACCAGTGTCGGTCCCAGCGGCGAGAGCGAGCAGCCAGGAGCGGCCAGTGTGCTGAGGGCATTGGTGCCGGTTTGACCGGCTGCAGAACAACCACGAGGGACCAGTGCGTGAGCACCGGGGGCAGTTCCAGTGGTTGGAATTAACAGGTTTGTTGCACTGCATTCTGAATTTCTAGGAATGGACAGAGTAACGCGAAAGAAGGCTGCGGAGAAGGTGCAGCAAGTAAGTCAGGAGGCACAGGAGTCTCGGATGGAGAGCTGTGCCTGACTTATTCCTGCATCGGCAAAATCAACTTCTCGGCCGGGCGGGAAGGCAAAGAGAAAACTACATTACTGTGAAAGTAATGTGGATTTGGAGCAGTCACTGGATAAAACCTACCAGTACCGGAGCATGGAGCTGGAAAGCCGGTACGAGTGGCTGCAGGATGATCAGTCGCCAGCAGGTGCCCGTGAGTACTGGGACCGCAAGGAGCCGCATAGTTATATTGGGCGGCCGGGAGCAACCAGTGCCCGTAGGCATGGGGACCGGCTGCGGGAAATACCGCGTGCGACTAGTGCCCGAGAGCACCAAGGTCGGCAGGAGCGGTCCGATATATTAAAGCACCCGCGATCGACTAGTGCCCGAGAGCATGTAAGTCGGCTGGAGCGGTTGCTGGAGGAAATTCTCCAAAGTGGCAGGCTCCGGGATTGGAGGATAGCCACAGTGGGCAAAAAATATAAGTCCCACAGCAGTTTTCCCATAAGGGCTGCATGAAATATCAGACGCCTCTGAGGAGGGTATTGAAGGTCTGACTGGGTCAGAATCTGAGCAGGTGATGGAGCCACCTTCCCCTATTGAAGGGGAGAAAAAACAACCTGCTGGACATGATGGGCCAGTACTTCCAGCAGGAACACACTGAGAATGATCTCGAGGCCAGGATGGCTGCCAGTGTTAATAAAGACATCACTGCGAAAGTGATGTGGAGAAACAGCCTCCGGATAATACTTACCGATACCGGAGTGAGGATGAGCAGCTGCAAGATATAGCGCAGCCAGCAGCGGCCACTTTTGTGGAGCTGGGAAACCGGTACGAGTGGCTGCAGCAGGTTCGGCCGTCAGTGACATGGTGAGGGTTTGGCCGGGACGACCACTGTGGAAGATGCGAAAGCCTCTACTTCAGCATCTACCCCAACCTCAACCTCAAGGCCCTCCACAACCACGAATGAAACCAAGAAAATAACTCAGTTACCACCGATAACCATGGAGGTAGGTGAATCTGGGGCTCCAGAATTAATAGGGAGCACGGAAGTTGGAGGGACATTGCAACTTCATTTGGAAGCATGGTGTAATATAACTATGGACAGATATATTCTTAGCAGTATTAAGGGATATCTGATAGAGTTTCTACACAAACAAAACCCTCCAGTACAATATACACCGGACAGAATATACATGCTTACTAAATGGGAACAAGCTAAAGCCCACATAGAACTACAAATATTATTCACTAAAGGGGTAATTGAACAAACCAAACCTGAACAACAGGAATTTGTCTCAAACATATTTATTAGAAATAAGAAAGATGGGGGTTGCCGTATTATTATTGATTTATCAACGCTTCACAATGTTGTGCAATATGTTCATTTTAAAATGGATACTTTTAGCACTGCTAAAGAGTTAGTTTCAGCAGGCTACTTTTTGGCAAGTATTGATCTTAAAGATGCTTACTATACAATACCCATCAGAGGTAAAATTCTTAAACCAGCTTTGGCATTGCCGCAACAACAAAATCATAGAGTAATGGCAGAGTTGGATGAATACTTATTGTGGGAATAATTTATGAATTGGCATGTCAGGCAGTGGTTGCCACAAAACAATTGTTTGAAGAGCTGGGATTCATTATCCATCCAATTAAGTCAAAATTGACACCATTAACACATTTAATATGTTAATGACTTTACTAATAGGAAAAGGATTAGAGCACTCAAAATTAATAGAGGCCATTTTTGATGGCCAATGGAGCTAACAATTGAAGCCATAATAGAATTACAATGGTGGGAACACAATGTTAAGTATTGCTCCAACCCAATAGTTATTGACAACCCATCTGTGGTATTACAAACAGATGCCAGTGCAATCGGTTGGGGTGCAACTGATACCATCTCGAGCTGTGGGGGAGATGGAATATACAAGAAGCTAACCTACTTAACACTAAGGGTATAAATTACTTAGAAATGTTAAGTGCGTTTTATGGGCTAAAATCTTATTGCTCAGGAATGAAACGCAGCATGTTAGATTGCAGATAGATAATACCTCGGTGGTGGCATATATAAATCATATGGGTGGAAATATATCAACATCTTGTGATGAATTGGCAAACTCAATTTGGCAATGGTGTGTCCAAAGAAATATTTGGTTATCGGCTACGTATCTACCAGGGATACTAATTCAGTGGCATACACCAGGTAAAAAAAAAATTATTGAAAGCACTGAATGGATGTTGGATAGAACGGTATTTGCTGTAATCACAATAAAGTATGGAAGGCCGGATATTGATCTTTGCATCCAGGTAAAATCACCAGTTACCGAGGTATGTATCATGGGAACCAGATCCTGGGGCAGAAGCTACAGATGCATTCTCACTGCACTGGGGGAAATGGGTCATTTGTGCATTTCCTCCTTTTCTGCCTAATCAATCGGGTACTAAGGTAAATTCAACAGGATGCGGCATCTGGGATTCTCATAGTACCTGATTGGCTTACCCAACCATGGTTCTCCGTGATACAGGACATGGTGCTGGAACCATGTATAACTTTAAGACATAGTCCTAAGTTGCTGGTGCATCCAGTAACTCAGGATAGCCACCCATGCCATAGAAAATATTGATTTATTGGGTTATAGACTCTAAAAGACCCGCTACGGGACATGGGGCTATCAAAAAGAACTGTGGACTTGATCACAGCAGCACAAAGAAGGTCTACTCAAAAACAGTATTTAGGTCATATTAGAAAATGGACTAATTACTGCCATAATAACCATCTGGACCACAGAAATAAGGATGTTCCGGCAGTGCTAGAGTTTTTCTCACCAGCCTGCACTATGAAGGACTTAGTTACAGCACTGTGAATCGTGCCAGAAGTACATTGTCAAGTTATTTGTGGCAAGACAGTCTGTGGGATCACATCCTCTGGTAGTTTAACTTTTAAGAGGCATTTTTAACACCAAGCCACCCAAAACTAGATACAACCAAATCTGGGATGTAAGTGTGGTCCTGACCATGCTAAGGAATTGGTCGCCGGCTACACCATTAACTCTGGACAAACTAACTAGGAAATGGTAATGCTGATGGCGCTAGTCACAGCGCATAGGGTCCAGTTATTCCAAATATTAAGACTGAATGGCTTGACTATGGCAGCAGGAAGTTGTTTTTTTTGTGATCCAGGACCTTATTAAACAAAATAGACCAGGATCAGCGGGGCAGGTCATAGAATTTATGGCCTACCTGGAGGACGAACGCCTCTGTATAGTGAAGCACGTTTTGTTATACATTGAAAGGACAAAGGCTATCAGAGGCAAGGAAATGGCTTTTTAATCAGCCATAAGAAACCGTACCGTAGAGTGTCAACTCAGACCATTTCGCGGTGGCTGAAATATGGGTTAAGAAAGGCGGGAGTGGACACTAACATATTTACATCTCACTCCACCAGGGCTGCAGCTACATCCGCAGCAAAACGCCTTGAGGTATCCATGGACCAAATCCTCAGGATTGCAGGATGGTCGTCGGAGAAAACGTTTCAGAAATTTTATAACAAACCAATTAGCAGTATGGGAACGTTTTCGGGAAAATTTTAAGTTCTGTATGATAATTTATCCCTGAAGAATACAAGGGTTATGATTTGAATTAATAAGATATTATTTATCATTTACGTTAAATAATTGGTATGAATGTTTTGAATATCATTACCAATTTCTTCCAAACTACCAAGGCAGTTGTGAAGCATGGACTCGTTCCACGGCATGAGGTCACAGAGCTTTGAAATCTTCACGTAGTCACTCACGTGACTCCGAAGTAAAATAGTAAGATTAAACGAGAACTTACCAGTTTGATCTTTATTTTATGAGGAGGAACGTTGAGGGAATACGTGCCCTCCGCTCCCACCCTCGAATGGTCATATCTTAAACTGGTATCTCTTTAATAATCTTACTATTTTAGGTCATTATAGTGTATCTGTGACCTCACACCGCTGCTTTGAAGGATGACACGCATGCGTCGTAAGCGGGGTTCTTCACGTATTCCCTCAACGTTCCTCCTCATAAAATAAAGATCAAACTTCAAACTGGTAAGTTCTCGTTTAATCTTACTATTCTGTTTCATTCATTTCTTCCTAAAGATCAGGGTATATATTCAAAACAGGGCTGAAGATTGGGTAAATATCAAAAGATAATGCAAACTGAACAATTCAAAGAATATACAGGTTGAACACTGATTTTCCGGCAACTGATGGTCCGCCCACGTCTATAATCTGTACAGAATTACAAGAGCTCAGTTGAAATAGAATATACAAAATAATGAAAGGCATAAATAGAGTGGATGTTTCCACTGGTGGGAGAGTCTAGGACCAGAGGTCATAGCCTTTGAATTATAGGGCACTCTTTTAGAAAGGAGGTGAGGAGGAACTTCTTTAATCTGAGGAAGGGTCCTGTTCTCCAATGACCCTGACCCGCTGAATTACTCCAGCACTTTGTGTCCTTTTGTCTATTAACCATCATCTGCAATAACAGACACCACTCCTTCCGCTATGGTCCGTCATAACAATGGTTTGCAGTAAGCAGACTACAGCAGAGGGAGTTGTGTCCTCTGTTGGACCGGTAAAACAGATAATCCTGAAAGGTTCTGGAATCGAGGGTGCCAGAAAATCGGTGTTCAACATGTAACTGTGCGCTTGTGGTTCAATTTGTAAATCTCATTTGTGCAAAACAATGGCCAAGCTGGTCAATAAAGGTAGATTAACAGATAGAAACACTTTATAAAGTTGAGCGGAAATTAAGATTCAACTGAATGGATTGCTAATGGATGAACTAGAGGAGATATTTCACAGAATGGCAGCTTTGATGATTGAATTAACGGTGGAGGTAACTGATGGAGCTGGGACAGGAGGCTTGAGGGCTCAATCACTTATTTTATTCTTTCAGACAAGCTGCGGTTACACTGTTTTTATCAATGCACAGAATTACTTCTAGGGCATGATCTTTGCATTTGTGGTGAAGTAATGCATATTGGTGCAAATTTAATTTCTTTATCTAAGTTATTCAAATGTTTTTAACTTCCTAAATTTCAGAAACATGTCTTTTCATTTCCACCTTTGGATGTTCTCAATTTTCCAAACTTTTTTCATGATCATATTCACTAATAACAATGAATATTCACTTGTGCCGTATGCCTTCTTTACTAATCTATCTACTTGTGTTGCCACTTTCAGACTTATGGACTTGGACCCCAAGATTCCTCTGTACATCAATGCTCTTATTGATCATAGTATTAATTGTATATTTTCTCTTTATGTTTGACCTCCCAAAGTATAACACCTCACACTCGGATTAAACTCCATCTGCCATTTCTCTGCCCATCTCTGGCGCTGATCTATATCCCAATTGTGACAGCCTTCCTCACTGTCCGCAATCCCAGTAATCTTGGTATCATCTGCAAATTTACTAACCAACCAATCTATGTTTAGTTCCAAGTCATTTACAGTGCATTCAGAAAATATATATACTGTACGGAAAATATATAATTTAACGGATTGGCTCAATGAATATAAAATGTTTCAGAAATAATACCAAGACTCTTAATTCATAACATTACATTTCTATTTGTTAATCTTCAGTGTAAAGAAACCAACACTGCAGACCATGGTTGTAGGAGTGCTAAATGTGTGATGCAAGACATAAAATTAGAGCATCTAGCTAGAGGGGCAATACAAGAAAAGGATTTTTATTCAAAGATTTGACCTCCAAAAAGCTGTGAATAGCAGATGAATTTTAAATCTCAGTTTGAGGATGAATAGATTTGAGAAATGGAAGGTTTCTGAAGGATCTTGAAAAATGATGTGTAAATGGTGAATGTACAGATCAAATATAATAAATGAATGGGGGGTAGACATGTCTACTTTTATATTCCTGTTGGGGGATAGTGAACTAAACCAAATTGCTTAAATGAATTCCTAAAAATAGCGAATTAAGTCCAGAAGCAAAGCAGATTTGCACGAGGTCTTCCGCTTCAACAAAGGAATGGAATGAAAGGGGTGGTCGCAGGTTTTAAATTGAATTAAATACATGTATAAGGAAAAGATATAATGCAACATCTTAGTGGGAGCAATTGATTCATTTCTCATGGCTTACTCCCCCAACTTACTAACCGAATAATGAGCAGGTGGACTTTTTTTTCAACATCACAGAAAACATCTCAATTGATGGTTTCTTCCCAGAGTCATAGAGTTACAGTCATACAACATGGAACCCTTCAGCCCCACCCGTCCATGCTGACTGAGGTGCCCATCTAAGCTAGTCACATTTCCCCAGTTCCCACTAAACATTTCCTGTCCACATACCTGTCCAAATGACATTTAAATGTTGTTATTGTACCTGCCATAACTACTCCCTTATGTCCACACCCTTCTGTGTGAAAATGTTGCCGCTCAAGTTCCTATTAAGACTATTGCCTCTCACCTTAAATCTATGCCCTCCATTTCTTGATTCCTTGGGCAATAGACTCTGTGTATTCCCCTATTGTGATTTTATACACTTCCGTAAGATCACGCCTCAGTCTCCTATGCTCCAATGAATAAAGTCCTGGTCTGCCTAATCTGTCCCTTTAGCTCAGGCCTTGAGTCCTAGCAACATCTTGTCAAGCTTCTTTACACTATTTCCTGCATAATGATATCTTTCCTATAGCTGGATGACAAAACGGAACACAATACTCCAATTATGGCCTCATCGATGTCTTGCGCAACTGTAATATAACATCCCAACTTCTAAACTCAGTTCCCTGATAAACTCCATTTGTCATTCCTTGGTCCTCTTATCCAGCTAATTAAGGTACTACTGTAATTCGTGATTACTATCTTCACTGTCTATGAAACTATCCATTTTAGTGTTATCTGCAAACTTACTAAACATCATTCATTGCTAATTTCTTGGGCATAAGAAGATGCAAAACCATCCCATAGATGGTTGACAGACAGCTCTGGTCATCTTGCAATGCACACCAGACACCTGTTCACTGCCTCTGACCCAGAACAATATTTCTGGTATTCATTGTACCTGTGCATCCAGCACCATCCGCTTTGTACGGAAAAGCAGAAGCCCCACTGATCCGTTCTCTCTGTGAGCTCATGACAATGGAATATGGTCATGTTGTCAATTCTCATGGGGGGGGGGGGGGGGGGGGCGGGGGGGTGTATTCAAGGAGAATGATGTTACCAGCTGATTTCTGATGTCATACTTCTCCTCCGGCAAATAACTGGGCGTTTGACTCTTTTTTCAACCAGTAGAAAGACAGCCAACAAGATTAAATGTAAAACCTGACACTGTTTTTATTCACCAGTGTAGATGTACCCACATTTTTCTTTCCCACTGAAACACAATCCATGTTCTCAAGTTGTCCATATTGGTATAATGAAAATGTCCACATATAATAATGCTTTGGATATAATGTACATAATCCTGGGGCGATCCATTTATATCTGACAATTCTCTCTTCATAAGAGATGGCTTCACCTGATTCTATTTCAGAATCATTCCATAATCCTGTTACTTGAGAAACGGATACAATTATTGTCTTTAAATGTTTCCCATAATATCTGCATCTGAAGAACTGGTGCATCAAAACAGCTGGAGTGGCATAAATGAATTGTTCTATGTTTCTGTGTTGTTGGTCTGTCAATGCAGTCCTTTTCATTGGATACATTATCTGTGAAACATAAAAGAACCAAAGTCTGCAGCAACTGGCACTGTAAATCAAATGAGAATCTTAATTACTATTCTGAACCAGAAAGTGCGGTAACATTTTCAATGTGTGCACGGTAAATTTCCAATATGAACTGCTGGCTGCGTGACATTACCTGAAATGTGAAGAGGGGCTATATATCGTGATTTGCAGAAAAAGCAAATACACAATATGACAAGAGATTAAACTTACTGGATAGTCTTATGCTGAGGGGCTATTGCCAGACTGTATCCAAAGGTTATTAAAAAATGTAGGATTATTGAGCATGGTCTGGGTATATTTGGTATATCAATTAGCAGAACAATGATGCAGTTGCTATATGGCTGCTGCCTCAAAGGGACAGAGACCTGGGTTCAAACCTGACCTCGGCTGCCATCTGTGTAGAATTTGCTTGTTCAACCTGTGGCCAGCTGGATCTCTCCTGGGTCTCCCGTTTTCCACCCACACTGTAAAGAGGCGCAGGTTTGTAGGTTAATTGACCTCTGTAAATTTCCCCTAGTGTGCAGGGAGTGGATGTTAAAGTGGGATAACATCGAAATAGCGTGAACAGTTGCTGTGGACTCTATGGGCCAAAGGGCCCTTTTCTATGCCGCATCTTTCTTTTTTTCTTTCAATCAATCAATCCATCAATTCAATCAATGTATTTTAGATTAAATCTACTGAACTAATCTACTAAACAAAAACAAAATATTGCGCAGACTTGATATAAAACATTTAGTGGGTCCATCTAAAACGAACAAAACAGGTACATTTTCAGAAGTTGTGCCTCGGGTATCTCACCAGATACTTCCATGTGTTTTCAAGATTGTAATGTTTTATTTCTAAGCTTCGAAATGATGGATTAAATGACATACGTTTATAGGTCAATTTTACAACTGACTTGATTGGATTAGCAAAATACCTTCACGATAAATCAATTGTAACTAAATTGAAGCCAACATTTCCCAGATGTGATTATCTCTATCCAGGGTTTTGAGATAGTGGATGTGCCAGTTATCGTTTTTGAAAAATCCATGGATTCTAGAAAGGTAAACACAGATTTGAAAGTAGCAAATATAATTTTGCCATTAAAAAAAAAAAGATAGAGTGAGAAAACAGGGAACAGCATAACAATTAGCTTGTTGTTAGTAGTAGAGAAAATGCTGGGATCTAATATTGAGGAAGTGATAACAGCATATTGAAAATAATGAATGGAATTTGGCAGAATCAACATGGATTAATGAAAGGGAAATAAAGTTTGACATAACTGGCAGGCCTTTGAAAAATTGTCATACAGGTGATGATTTAAATAAAATTAGGGTACCTTGTTTGACAGCAATTTATTAGCATGAATTGAGGATTGCTTAACTGCCTGATAACTGACTGGGAATAAATGGCCCCATTTGGGAGAGTATAAATGGTATTTTGCTGCAGCGATTAGCAGTGGAGTGCAGTGGATCAACTGGGTCCAAGTGGATGAGGGAACTACATGTAATATATCCAGGCTTTCTGATGTCTCAAAACTAGATGGCAGCAAGAGTTATAACGAGGATGCAGAGATTTCCAGTGAATATATAGGTTAGGTGAGAATGTGGCAGATGGAATGTGGAAAAATGTGAGATCACCCACTCTGGGGGCAAAAAAATTGAAAGGATGAATATTTTTTGAATGCTGAGAAACTAAAAAGTCAACTGGAAGTGTTACACTGAAGTTACACTAGGTGCATTGCAGATGGATATGATCAGCTAGGGAAAGGTTTACTTCTCCAGTAAAGGGCTGCCAAAGCCTACAGCAGAAGCAAATATCTCTGCTGCTGTGTGCCTCCACACTGCAGAATGCTCTTCTGACTTGTATGTTGAAAGGAATTCAACCTTCAGAAATTCACCAACATTTTGCTTTCACCCCATCGCCTCGCCCTGCTTTTGCCAATTTATCCCAACAAAATCCTCACTCCCATTCATCACATGAATATCTCCTATCGCAAACAAATCTGTAACTTGCCACATTGCGAGAGAATAGTACACAGAGGTTGAAGAGTTAAGAATGCTTAATTGTCGTATGCACTGGGAAATGAATAATGAAATTCTTACCTGCTGCAGCTTTACAGGCCCATTGACGCAATAAATAAATATACAATAAATAATAAGTATCAATTAATATCACAAATTATCAATAATATTAACAAGACCAAAATATTGCAAACGGAAGTTTGTGGTGCAACCAAAACAAAATCAATACTGTGATTGTTGGGAAGTAGCTGTTCTTGAATCTTGAAGTCATGGTGGGGGGGGAGGGGGGGGGGGGAGGTCAATACCTATGATGGACTGGGCAATATCCAACATTTTCTGCAGCCTCCTTCATTACTTAATGTTCAAGTTACCGAATTGGACGTGATGCAGCCAGCCAGTATGCTCTCTACTGTTCAGCCATCGAATTCAATAGAGTATTCAGCAGCATGCTGAATCTTCTCAGGAGGTAGAGCATAATATAGGGCATGTTCCACTTAGGCGATTTTTCAGTGGACTGCCTGCGACTGTCGAGTTCCCAGCAGTTGCCTGAAAAACCGGGAACTGGAACGGCGACTGTCAGAGTGGAAAACACCCACACACACACCCACCCCCCCACACACACACACACACGCGCGCACACGCACACACACACGCGTGCACACACACACGCGCACACACACGCACCCCACACGCACGCGCACACACACACACACACACACACACACACACACACACACACACACACACACACACACACACACACACACACACACACACACACACACACAGAAAGTGGAGAGCGTTGTCTGAAATTCACATGGTGCAAAGCCAAGGTGATACGGACACACAGCGCGATGAACAGGAAGGTTAAGACGGTTAGCACAGTGTACGGTAAGTCCTTTCAAAGATGGGGAGGGAGAGAAGGGTAGGAGAAGGGGGGGGGGGTTTAAAGGGGGGAGAAGGAGTGGAGACACTTTTAAGAAGCCAGACAACTTTTAATAAGCCAGAGATACACAGCTGTGGGGTTTGGCAGGTATTTAACATTACTGGTCGGTTATCCTTGGTTCTGAAAACTTGTGCTTATGTTGAAAATGACCGGTCAGCAAAGGCGATTAACTAAAACTACCTACAACTACCATAACTACATGGTGACCTCACTACAACTGCACCTACGACTACAGGATTATCGACTACAGAGACTGCTGCAACTAGTTCCCAGAATGCGGGAATTCCTCACGACCATGAAGGAGACTCACCAGAGACCACCGGTGAACATGTGGCGACCATGTGGCGATCATGTGACGAGTGCAGTCTCCTGCACTCGCCTAAAAAGTTGCCCAAGTCTTCTTCCTCGTGTCCGGCCATCTTCTATATCACGTCTTTCCGGTCGGTCATTGACGGTTGACGGTCGGTGGTTGCAGAATTGGCTACTTTAGTCAGTCACTGTGGTACAGTTCCTGTCGTCAGCATTGCCTGGGATGCGCCACGTGGAGGCTTTTGCCTGCATCCCAGTTGCCTAAGTGGGACAGGCTCTTAAAGGTTATCAGGCAATTGAACAGTCCTCTCATAAGGTCCAGACCTCACATCTACTTCATTGGAGAACTTAGAACTATATTTAATTGGAGTTTATCTTACAATAAATGTTGTACCCATTTTCCTTTAACAGTGCACAGTGAACGGTTTGATTGTAATTATGTATCTTTATGTAGCTTTCACTGTACGTCAGTATGTGTAACAATAATAAACTATACAAAACTAAACTAGAGAAGAATCAGACAAAGACAGAGAACTGGAATGGCCCTGTATACATCATACACCACAGATCTGCAGAGGCCCAAGTTTTTGATGGGTTAATGGCCACGTGCTGAAATATTCCATTCCAATTTTTGTTAAAGGAAGTGACGAAGCAAAGATTCAAGGATATGGTCAAAGCGTCCTTGAAAAAACACTCCCCAGGGCCCTGCCATTCACTACGTAGATCCTGTCATGGTTTGAATTCTCAAAATTCAATACCTCACACTTATCTGCATTAAACTCCATTAGCCATTCTTCAGCCCATTTACCACTGGGTGCCTTGCCAACAGTCTGTGTGCCCTTTCCTTCTTTGTATTTTAATTGTATGTGTTAAATGCATGTTTTTAGTGTTACTTAGCTTGTTTTAAGTGGGGGGTGGTTGGGGGGTTAAGAGGAGGGTTGAGGGAAACCTTTTCTAATCTCTTACCTTGACAGAGGTGCAACTTTTTCCCGTATCGTATCGAGGAGATGGCAGACTTTGCTGTAAATCGATTTTGAGAGCTCCATCGCGGTCGCTTGCAGAGTTACCATCACGGAGCTTGCGGTTCCTTTGCCAGGTGTCAACCTCGGAGCTCCAACCGTGGGTGCTTGCAGACTTAACATCATGGAGCCCGCAGTCTCTGGTCAGAGTCCGATCTCTGGAACTCCAAGCCACGGGAGTTGCGACTGCTCTGACGCGGGTGTTTCGAACTTCCTGACACGGGAGTTTCGATCGCCCCAATGTGGGGGCTTCGACAGCCGACTGCGGGAGCGTCAATTGCCCCGACGGATGGTTCAACTGCCCCGACCGCGGGAGAATAAAGAGGAAGAAGATGGGACTATTTGGCCTTCTATCACAGTGAGGAATGTGGGGAATCCGCTGTGGTGGATGTTTATGTTAATTTTTATGTAGTTGTATGTCTTGTTCCTTTTTTTTTCGTACGGCTGTATGGTAATTCTCATATCACTGTACCTTAATGGGTACGTGACAATAACAGAGCTTTGAAACCTTTGAAACCTTTGAACCTGTTGTAATTTTTGATAATCATTTTTACTATCTATGATACCACTTACTTTAGTATCATTTGCAAACTTACTAATCAAGCCTTCTACATCTATAATCTTATCCATTGCAGAGAAATTTTAAAAATCAGTATCAGGCCTTACTATAAACAGTTCTACATGCAGAGGATGGTAGTAACATGAATTCTCTTCTTCAAAAGCAATTGATATTCAGTTAAGTTTTGATTTAATATCTATAATGTACACATTTTTGTGAAGTGAATGTTCTAAAGTGTGGGGGGAAATGCTGGAAATGTGCATTAAAGTCACAGGTCTCAGGCTAGTATTACAGGTTTGAGAGATTAAATTGCCTAATCTTGTTCCTAAATTCCTAATTGTTGCTTCTTTTAGATCATTACACATAGCAAGAGAGATAGTTTCACAATATTTGTTAGGCATGTTGATGAATCCAATAAACAATGCAGCTGAAAATCTTCATCTAAATATAAATTTCGCCAACAACCATATGGACTATTTTTATCTTTATGCTTTCCACATGTGCTACAAATGACCAGAAGGCAAAACCCAGCATTGGATACAAATATGGAGGCTACCATACAAGATACATACCAAGGTACATTTGGTTTGGTTGATTATTGCCATGTGTGTTGAGTCACAGTGAAAAGCCTGTTTGCTTGCTCTCCAGACAAATCATACCATGCATAAGTACAGAATATAATGTTATGGCTGCGGAGAAAGTGCTCATGAAAAGGTGCAAGATCCGCAATAAGATAGATGGGAGATCAAGAGTTCATGCCTAACATATGACAGATCAGTTCGACAGTCTGATAAGAGCAGGGCAGAAGCTACTCTTGAATCTGGTGAAATGTGCTTTCGAGGTTTTTTCCCCTGCTGCCCGACAGGAGAGGGAGGAAGAGAGAATGAGTGTTTCTTAATTATTTTGGCTGTTTTCATAAGGTAGCTTGCAATGTGGACAGACAATGTGGGGGGAACTTTTTGGGTGATGTAGTGGGCTGCGTTCACAACTGCAATTTCTTATGGTCTTTGGGCAAAGCAGTTGCCATTCCAAGCTGCAATGTATCTGAATAGGATGCTTTCTATGGTACACATGTAGAAATTCTCAGTTCAGATTCTGTTTTGCTTTGCTTTGTTTTTTTATTTAATTAATTTGTATTCTTATTTTATTATTATTAATTTTTTTTTCCTTCCTTTAGTTTAGGGGGTTTTGTCTTTTCCTTTTTTCTTTTTCTTTTTGTCCTTTTATCTTTGCGGGTTTTTTTACATTTATAAGTTTC
Source organism: Leucoraja erinaceus (assembly GCF_028641065.1). Taxonomy (NCBI): domain Eukaryota; kingdom Metazoa; phylum Chordata; class Chondrichthyes; order Rajiformes; family Rajidae; genus Leucoraja; species Leucoraja erinaceus. The sequence continues at coordinate 28,972,471 of NC_073387.1, read as the reverse complement.
CTTTTAAAGATTTAACTATATGTACACAGAGATCGGGAGGTCTATATTCATTGTGTATTTTGACACTGGTCTCATATTAGGTTATACCTGTTATTGTAATCCTGACCCCTATGTATCAATACCATTGTTATGTTTATCATTATTTTTTTTGCTCTGTTTTTTATGTTTTATTTTTGTTTTTTATGGTTTCTTTTTTTTTTTTGGAAAGATTTTAAAAGAAAAAGAAAGAAATTAGTAAAAATCATTCGAGATTTCAAAAATCATTGAAGTTCATAGCCTTCTGAGGAAAGAGAGACATTTGTGTGCCTTCTTAGCCGTAGCATCAATGTGGTTGCATTAGAACAAATTGTTGGTGATATTTACAACCAGGACTTGAAGCTCTTGATCGTCTCCAATTCAGCACTACTGACGCAGACAGGAGTATATATTCCATCCTGCTTCCTGAAGTTGATTACCACGTTGCTTTGTTTTGCTGACATTGAGGGAGAGGTGTTGCCTTCACACCATATTATGAAACACTCTATCTACTTTCTTTACTCCACCTCGTCATTGTTTTAGCTTTGGTCCACTACAGTGGAGTACTGACTCCCAGGTCCAGGAGAATGGAGATGAGTTTGGTGGAAATGATGAAGTTGAAGGTGGCTATCCATATCCTCCGGACATGCTACCTGACCCACTGAGTTGCACCAACACTTTGTGTTCATTGCAAGATTTCAGCAACTGCAGTTCTTTGTGTGCCTCTTTTCCTGATAGAATTTTGGTATCACTCTTAAGGTTGGCCCTGTTGAAATCCATAGCACGTATGCACAAGACCTGGGGGGCACTTTGTTTCAAGACTATTAGTAGTGGTGTGTAGTTCATCCAGTGCATACTCAACATTCAACATTGCTTGGGATGTAAACTTGTCGGACCATCAAGCAGTACTGTGAGAGTGTTGCAAGCTCAGAGGTGGCACCCCACGATTATGTTTCAGTTGGACATAAATAATTTCATGGTTGTATTTGAAAAAGAGCAACGTGGTCTCCCAGAATCTAGGATTCTGTGCAAATTGAAAGTAGAGTGTCTTGTCATGATAATGGTGACTACACTATAAGAATGATAAATTTGATTGGGGTATCCAGAGGTCACAAAATGCATTACAGATTTGTAAACTATTATTTTTTTCCCAATAGCTTAGAACTTTAATTTTTGTCACGGTTATATGTAGAAGCAAGAAAGAAATATTAATTAACTAGACTGAGTGTGACCCGTTGGGTCCCAGCATCACACGGGAGGGCTGGACCCCCTCGACACCAATTCCAATATTGGTAGCCAGTGGGGGGAGGGGGGGGGGCTTTCTGGAGCACTAGTATGGGTGTTGTGGGCTGAAGGGACTGGTTTCCAGAGGGCTATTATGGACATTGTGTGCCGAATGGATTCTTGGGTTGGCGGCTCAGTCACTCAAGCCTATTTTGCTGGCAGCCCACTCATTCACGGCTGGTGGGCTGGCAGTTGACTCACGGCTATTCCTTGAAATTCCATTTCAAGCAGGGTGCAAGGCCACCAAATTCAAGTGCAGTTTCTTACCACTTCAAGTAGGGTGCAAGACCACTAAAGACAGTGAGTCGTGACCTCTCCCTCCTCCATCTTACAGAGACTGAGCCACACCTACACTTCTGGGTTTTATAGTCCCTCCCCCTCCCACCAGAAGGGGTGTGGCCTTCATGGCGTGATTGACAGGAGAGAGAATCTCAACATTTTTTAAACACTAATAACTCTTATTTTTCATCGATGGGAAAAATCCTTGGCACCTGAAGCACCTGACGGGGGAGTCTGAGTAAGATGGCCAAAAATCACAGCCGTACGTGGTAGCGTTTTTTTACTAAAATCAACATAAAGCGCAAACAGGAAGTGGTCAAGATTAGACTTTTAATTATATAGAAGGCAAGGCAACTTTAATTAGGCAAGGCAACTTTAATTAGGCAACACAGCTTTAGCATTTCCAAACCAAAGGCAACACAGCTTCATCATTTCCAAACCAAAGGCAACACAGCTTTTCCAAACCAAAGGCAACACAGCTTTAGCATTTCCAAACCAAAGGCAACACAGCTTTAGCATTTCCAAACCAAAGACAACACAGCTTTCGCATTTCCAAACTATATTTTCAAACCACATTAAGGGCACTGACAGGTCAGTAAAACCATTTACAGTTTAGTAGACATGTGTTTAGTGTTATTCACAGCTCAGACTGAGAGACTTGACCCTCTCGCTTCTCCCATCTTGCAGAGACTGACTGAGGCACTCAACCCTTCCGGGTTTTATAGTTCCTCCGGAAGGAGCGTGGCCTTCAGGAGAGAGAATCGCAACATATTTTAAATACAAATAACTCTTTTATTTTTCATCGATGGGAAAAGTCCTCTTTTTTTGCATAGCGGAGGGGGACTCTGAGTAAGATGGCCAAAAATCACAGCCGTAAGTGGCAGCGTTTTTTCTAAAATTAATATACAGAACAGAAAGTGGTCAAGATGAGACTTTTAGTAATAAAGATCGATAACAATTTTGTTTGAGTGAACTAATTTTTACTGCTTTTTTAAGCTTTGAACAGAGTCTCTGATCACATTCAGTCCTTTAGAGAGAAAAACACATTTTTTTAGCAGTGACAAGCCTGAGCCAGAATAGTTTATTTTAATAAAATTTAGAGATATCTGGATGTATCCTATGAAATTATATGAAAGCCGAATGTCACCAAAAATGCAATTAAGACCCATGATATAATTAAAATCTTTGTTATTTTCTATTTTTAAAAGATGGCTACCGAGGATTTCAAATTTCTAATGCGATTTGTGCATCGTTTATTACAAGTGTTCATCATGCTTTCCTCTAAACAAAGCTTGCTGCAAGCTAGAGCTGTGCTTTGATTTGTGCTCCAAATCTGTGAACTAAAATCATTTGTCTAACCAAATCCCTAATTTCACTCTTCAAATCTAGGTCGTTTTTTTGAAAAAGGTTAGGGGATAAAAGAATATAGCAGAAAGTATATTTTCACCGGAGAAATAAAATACAACTGTGCCGCGCTTCACAGATTGTTGCAATCAATTTTGTACAAAATATTTTAAATTAAAAATACATTTGTTTTTGATTTGTTGTACACAACTGAGAACATTTTTAAGATTTGTTCTAGAAAACAAACATATGAAATAAGCTGGTTGCAATAATGTATTTGTCTGTATCGTCAATGGGATTCTAATCTTAAACAAAATCAGACAGGTGAGCAACTAAAATTGAGTTAAGGTTCTAGGATAATGATTTTTCAATGAACATTTCATTATATGCAGTTAAAAATGAAATCCGTTTTTTTCATGCATAAAATAGGTGCTAAATCTAAATAAACAGTCCCATGTAAATCTTTTAAAACATTTGGATTTAATTTGCAGAATTATAAACCAGTTCAAGGCATTTGAAAGAAAAACACAAAATATATGTGGCTTACAAATGTCAAAGTTTTATTGTTTATAGATCTCCCTTTTTATATGACACCATTGTATGAAAACTGCTCAGGGCCCTCTGCAGTAACAAACACTTTTTATAAAGAATATGTTTTGAGAGTATATCAAAGTACAAATGCAGTGGCGTTGCCAAATGGTATTCAAATTTATTCCCAATAACAATGAGTGGATGGAAAAACAGGCTGTGATCCCTTTTAAAATTTATGTGTCACATTTTATTATTCAGAGGAGAAGCACAGTTAAATGCTGAAGTCACAATCAGATCACCAGAACTGTGTGGAAGATATGGTTTCATGCGGTTAGAGGTTGTAAACCGCACACACACACACACACGCACACACGCACACACGCACACACACACGCGCGCGCGCACACACACACACACACACACACACACACACACACACGCACGCACACAGCACACAGCACACAGCACACAGCACACAGCACAGAAAGCACAGAAAGCTGATGTAAGCTTCAATAAAGACATATTCATAGACTGTATAACACTACAGTATATAATAAACCAAAAGGTCTCTAGCATTGAACTGAAAAACATAGAATCATACAGTTCAGCAGCAGATCCTTCAGGCCAGAATCTGTGTCAACCATCCATTTACTCTCCACTTTAGGTTCTATAACTACTATCACTCATTTCATAGTTGGAGTCATTTACTGTCGCCAATATACCTACCAACTTGCTCATCTTTGTGATGTGGGAGGAAAACAAATCACCTAAAGGAAACTCATGCCGTCACAGAGAGAACTTGTAAACTGTACACAAATAGTACCAGAGCCTTGGTCACTGCAACACTGAGGCAGCACTTAGCTGCTTTGCTGCCATTGGTGATAAACTATTTCATTGTTTATATTTTCTTAGTCCATTTGATCTTTTTCAATTGAAACATCGTCCTGATTTATTTATATCAGAACATGTTGCAACAATAGTCGTAGGTGAGTGCTACATCACAGATAAAATATTGTTACCCTTGAGTGGAATCTAGAACCTGTAGAATGAAAATGATTTCTTCAATCCTATTTTTTTTTTAAAGTATAGGCAACTTGAATCCACCAGAATAAATGTCTTCTAAATGCTATTTTAGATGGAGCCATTGAGATGAAATTTAATTTCAAATTAATTGGTTTATGGGATATCAATTGTTAAAATCTGAGTGGCTCAAGATGACATGACTAAAAGGATTCTGACTATTTCCAATATTCCAATTTTAGATGGAGTCATTGATACGTTTTACTGAATATTTCAACTTGGACTTTAAGTGACTGCAAGGTCGATTTTAGAAGATAATCTGGTTTGGGGAAATATTGGCACAGCAGCAGTCATAGGTCCCATTTGAAAAGACAATCAAGGCACAAACGATCATGGAAGGATCATCTCCAAAACAAGAATAGGATTAAAGTCCATATCATTTGTTCTGTGCATTGTTATGAAAAATAAAACATGAGAATGGAAGACAGATGCAGAGATGTGGGAAGGAGTAGGCAAGGAAGAAAAAGTGGGGTCGGAGGGTTATTACCTGAAATTGAAGAATGCATTTTTTCATTCTGCATGAAGGAACTGCAGATGCTGGTTTAAACCAAAGATAGACACAAAAAGTTGGAGTAACTCAGCGGGCAGGCAGCATCTCTGGAGAGAAGGAATAGGTGACGTTTCGGTTCGAGACCCAGTCTGAAGAAGGGTTTCGACCCGAAATGTCACCCATTACTTCTCTCCAGAGATCCTGCCTGTCCCAATGAGATATTCCAGCGTTTTGTGTCTACAGTTTTTCATACTGCTCGGTTGTGGTCTACCTAAGCGGAATATGGAATGCTGTTCTCCCAGGCTGCGTGTGACCTCATTCTGGCAGTGGAGGCCTATTGCCACCAATCTTTACCCAAGATTCCAGTTTCAGCAGTCATTTGTGTGTCCAAATTATATTTGAATTCTTGTTGAAATAAAAGTGTACTCGCATGCTCCACAGTAATAGCTACAGCTCAATTATTTTCCTTTTAACTGAACATGATTTCCATACCTCTGAACCATTCATTGGCTGCATGACTTCCAAGTGAATATCCACAAAATTGATATCTCTAATGATCTGCATATAAATCTTGAGTTGATTCAGAATCGTATGCTCAGACCTTTTCAAAAATAATTGTCAGCTTCTTGTTACCAAGATCTGTTGGCAAAATAACCTCAATAATTCAATGTAACGTTTCTTATTTTTAAACCCAGCCTTGATTTTCTGCTGTGCTCAATATGATTTTTATTATTGGTCAAACACCAACTCCTCCACTTTATCTAACTCACTCTTTACAAAAGTCCCTATGCCTCTCACAACCTTTTTTACTCCTCTCATCTACTGGGTTATTCAAGTTGCATGTATATCCTCACATCTGTGCATTTAAAGGAGATTATAAAGATGCAAAATAATATGAATTCGGTTGTAATATTTTTGTAAAGAAATGTGGTACCATTAAAAAGCAGCCATAATTTAAATGATGCCTCACCGTCATTAATTATCGTGAATTAGTTTTGAAAAATCATACATGTTTTAACCTTACAAAAATTTCTTATTCCTTAATTCATCCTTTCTGACAAGAGCTTACACTACATTCTATGGATGCTTGGATTCAACCCAAGTACCATGGATAGGACCCATGAATAGGAAGGTTTTAGAAGGATACGAGCAAAACACAGGCAAGTGAGACTAGCTTAGATGAGGCATCTTAGTTCGCGTGGACAAGTTGGATTGAAGGCCTTTGAGTGGGGGTGTAGCTCAGCGGTAGACACATGCTTTGCAGGTATGAGGCCCTGGGTTAAATCCGTGGCATCTCCACTCTTTCAAGAATTTTATTATTCCGTTTCCAGTAAATTGTCCAAATAGCAAGTGTGTTTCAGCATTTCTTCTTTTCATTTCATCTTTTTTTTCTCCCTTTCAAAAGAAAGACTCAGTTGTGAATATTGATAACTTAAGGGACCCAAGGTTTGTTTCAGCCTTGGATTCTGTCATGCTGAAATCTTCAATCAGAATTTCATCAATTAAACATCATGACTATTGGGCTGCCAAGAATGATGAAACTGACTAGCTTAATCATTTGTTAAGTAGAGCATGATATTGCTTTTCAAAATAAATCGTCCAGAGCTACAAAGAGAACTGAGCACATACACAGCTGATGGCAATGATCTTAAAGTGTGCATCATTCAAAAAGATGTTACAGTTTATATGTGAAACTGTACAAATTCATTCCACTGGCTATCAATCCAGCTGGTTGCAATCTTGTTGTTGTATAAAACAGAGATGAGCCAAATATCAACTTCATTTACACGACGTCTGTAATATTGCAAGGCTGCAAATAAATGTGAGCTATTGCTGTCCCTAATTGGAATGGTATCAACCTTGAGCTCTTCCTATTGTAGTTGATAGTGATATTAATATGATAAATATAGAAAATATGATTTTAATTAGTGGACTAGAAATGACGTGGTGCCAAAATGTGCTCATAACTGATGATAAGCAATACTCTAATCAATACTCGGTTCTATTGTTCATGAAACATGTGATTATTTGCCTTAAAACATGCCTTGAGCATCTTGTGAACGCATAGACTTCTTCTCAGCTTGCTCCATCATTGGGAAACTAAGATGGACGAGAATCCTGAATCTGGTGGGGCTGGATGGGTATCACAATAAATTCAGGAGCAGGAGAGGATGGGGAAGGAGGAAAAATCAGTTGGGAGTGTGGAATTGGAATTTCATGGTTGGGGATTTGATAATTAGGGAGGGAGGGCGGAGGGAAAGTAAAATCATTTGCAGGGCGATGCAGGTTTTAGACTCACCTAAAGGTTGGAGAGGCTCTGAAAGAGACATGGAGCAAGCAATAAGTTCAGAAAGTAAAGCAAACCATAGGGGATATCTAGTGCTACAATCCACAGCCTTGTATCTGGTCGGATATATTCACTTTAGGTAATGCTGAAGACCTCACATTCATTCTGAAGAACTGCCTCCACATGGCCCATATGAAACACCACATTTATACAACAAAATACTTGAAAGAGGCATCTAAATGCACATTTCATATCAGAAACAACTTCAGTGCATAAGCTTTTAGCATAGTCTTTCTATGACGGTCTTTTTGGAATCTATGAAGTGCACGTCATTCTCCAGTACTTTTAATTTCTAACTATGAATCACAAATAAAATAGTTTTCTGCATTACCAATGACAATTGTACACCCTCTCCATATAACCATATAACCATATAACAATTACAGCACCAAAACTTTCTTTCTCTTCTGCTGCCCCTCCTCTGCCCTGCCCTATCAGATATTACCTCTACTATTTGATTTATTCCACCCTGGGAACAGGTTCTGACTGCAGGGAATGGAGAGATATGGACTATGCGCAGGCAGAGACAATTTGGTCTTGGCATCATGTTTGGCACAGACATTATGTTCCAAAGGGCCTGATGCTGTGCTGTACTATGTTGTATGTTCCATGATTACATTGACTGAAATGTTGGGATGAAGCGATAAGTATATTTGATGGTGGTGTAGTGGTGATTAAAAATGTTAACACCCCATGTGGGGCAGGAGACACGCTTATTGGATTTGGGGAATATGTGCCTGACTTTTGGTTGATTGAAGTCACTGGTGATGATGAACAGGACACCAGGTTTCTGATTCAAGTTAGTTATTGATGAAATATAATTCATCCAATGCTACTTTGACAACGACTTGGTACGGTCGATTAAAAATAATGATATTTTAGGTACAGGTATTCGATGTTAGGGCAGAATTGACCTAAGACTGTCACATATCCACTAGGGGCGCTGCACTGACGGCAGCCTCTGCCTACAGCCTGTTTGTCCTTTAAATCTTTTTTTATTTTTAGTTAGTTTAAAGTCTGTTATTGGGGGAAACCTTAACTTTTCTATGTGGGGGAGGGGGGCAGGGTAAGGGGGAAACTGTTTCCCAGTCGCTTCCTGGCGGGGACGCGACTATTTCTCCGAGTCGTGTCCCCGCCCCCCACCTCGCGGCCTACCACCTGGATTGGAGCGGCCTTTCCTGCCGGGGAATGGGAACCGGACCAGAGCGACAATAGCGGCGGCGCAGCGCTGAATTCACCGCGGACGATACCAACCTGGATCGCCGTTTGGAGCTCCAGAGCGTAGCGTTGGGCCGTTGCTCCAACATCGTGGAGCTCTGGGGCTCCTTGCAGAGGGCCGCCAGCATCAATCTCCGCCCGGCACGGCCTGCGGACATTGGGAGCCATGGACCCCGGTAGGAGGGGGCCGACTCTGTTGTCCAGGCCACTGAGGACGTCCCCCAACCCTGACGGCGGACTTACATCACCCCGGCGTGCGGGCCTGAACATCGGGCTGCCCGTAGCGGCGACTGCGGAGGGCTCGGGGAGGCCCTGACCACGGATGAACATTGGGGAACATTAGAGGAAGAGACTGACTTTGGTGCCTTCTCTCACAGTGGGAAAATTTAATTCTGTGTGGGGATGTTTTTATGTTGAATTCTATTGTGTATTATGTTCTTTAAATGTATTGTATGGCTGTATGGTAATCTCATTTCACTGTGCCATCTGGCACATGTGACAAATAAATGTATCTTGTATCTTGTTGTATCTTGTACATCAATGCACCACAAAGCGTTGCCAAAAGGCCGAACCTGCCATTTTTCTCCTTGCCTGAGGACACCATATGATCCATATGATAAATGGATCAATGGATAAATGAAGAAATGCTCAGGTTGTACGGGAGGATCAGGTCAATCAGAAGCGAGCAATGCTTTAGTGTAACAAATAACACAGCAACATGACCTCCCTTTGAAACAGCAGCTCTGTTTTCTTCTGGTTTGCTCTCGGGTGATTCTACAGTACGTCAGCTAGAAGAATGCTGCAGATTAGGGAGAGGGATCCTTGTTGTTCCAGCTACATGTGTCTTCCCCCCCCCCCCACTGAAAGCCACTCTTCCACTTGTTGTTTGTACTCACAGCTGTGCTGGGAGCATCGGGTGCAGTAAAGATTGGGAGTTCCAAGAGTTTCTTTGAAATAGTGATGATTGACAGAAGACTTCCAGTATTGGAACTAATGCCTTTCTCAGAGCTGGAACGGATGGATAGTGAGGAGGGGCAATCGTAAGAGTCTGTTTTAACTGTTATAAGATAAGCCACTCTCAGGCGCCATACCTTTTTTTTGGTTATCAACTATGTTCAAGAAATAGTATAATATGTCTGAAGATGTCAGTCTTTGATTGCTTATGAATAATATTTCTGTCATTTTCGCACCAAACAAATGAACCAAGATAGGTTGTGCAAATTTCAACTAAGAAATCCACATAAATCAGGGGCATTGAAATGATCTGTGGCATTTGAAGAATTACTCAACAAGCCAAGCATATGACACGTATCTGTATACATGGTTCATCTATCTTAAAGGACAGATTAGTGTGCAAATTTAAAACTGAAATGAATTTTGATTGGGATACAGGAAAAAACACCGTGAAATGTTTTTATACCTCTTAAAGTCTTTATTTTCGATAAGTATTTTTGCAGACGTGAAAATTTATAGCTGGAAGTAGTTATCACAAAGATGATTGATTGTACAATCTTTACAACATATGCTGCAGTGTGTCTACCTTACATTGATGGCAGATTCCAATAGTCTTTGACACTTATTCCATACAAGTATATAGTTTAAATCAAGTGCGTCCAATCTCCATCCCTTTTGGCAACACATACTGTACATACCGTGGAGCTTTATGGCCAAATTTAATTCAATGTTCTAATGTTGCAATCCAGAACTAGCTGTATATCTGGCCAAGCGGTTCCAATACAGTTGCAATACTGTGGAACTGGAGATACTGACAATGTGGAATGCTCAGATATATCCGATCCACATAAAATGACACAAACCTAATCCTCTTAATTGCTGCCCAATCAATCTATTATTATAAATAAAATTCAGAGTGAAGAAAGTTGATGTCAAGAGTGCTCACCACATGCTCACCACATACCAGATCCACATAGCCTTATGCTTCTTCAGAGCTTTTTTGCAAGTGTAAACCAAAGAGATGAGGAATAGCAAATACCTATTATAACAAGGCAGCATTTGACCAATGTGGCATTGTGAGTCCATAAAAAAACTGGTTAATGGCTATTAAAAGAGAAAATATTCTAAAGACTGGAATGAGATCTCGCACGAAATGACAATGGTTGTGGTTGTTGGAGATAAAGCATCCCAGACTCAGAACTTTGTTCCAGGAGTTCCTTAGAGTCATGTTTTAGGCTGGGCCATCTTTCACTATCAATGGCCTTCCTTCCCTTACAAGGTCAGTAACAGGGATATTCAATGATGATTTCACATTCCAACTATTCTCAACTCAGCAAACTATGCAATGCATTCTGCATTCAGAAAGGATGGGACACTCAGGTGTTTGGTCTGGAGGGTGTTCAAGATTAAGGGGACATTCAGAAAAGTGAAACTGAGATAAAAATCATATTAACCACGACTCACTGAATGGCAGTGCAGACATAAGAAGTTGTGTGACCAACTTCATCTCCTACTTCTTGTATTCTAATGTTCAGAGGAAGGGTATTTCAGTCCACAGATTTATGTTATGTATGATCCCCAGGACCTTGTGTGCAATAAAATCTTACAGTGATGGGGTCTCTGAAAAATAGTTATTGATTAATAGGCCCATTTGGGGAACCTTTGGTTCTTTTTACATACCATTATTGCCAACTGTTCTGCCTAAGATTGCAAGAAATTGTGGAGAATTGCGAATAAAGCCCAGTAAAATCTATGTTGTCAACTTATCTCTCATTCATCCCTACTCCGAGATCACATTTCCATTTCATCTGCCTCTTTTCATTCACCCAACTTTACATTTCACTCCTCTTCTTCTTTCCTTGAGTGAATTCCTTTTGCTCCATTTCATCTCTAGCCTTTGTCACAATTCAACCTATCTGACAATCAGCCCTCCTGACCTTCACTTGCTGGGCTTTGCTCCACCACGACCTCTTTTTGCCAGCTTTCTTCCACCTACTCAATCAGTCTGAAGAAAAGTCCCAACATAAAACAATGTCTGTCCATTTCCCTCCGATGATGCTGACTGACCTGCTGAATTCCTCCAACAACCATGTTTTCTACTTTATTCCTTGAGATTGGGATTGTTAAAAAGCTCCTCCCTCCTATTTGAAATTGTCCCAGCTGTTGTCTCAGCGATATATACATTATCTTCCATGTTGGAACTAATGCAAAAATATGATTTAACATATCTACAATTTATTTATTTCCTGTTAACCAGCCTCACTGTCTTAAGGTTCCACATCTGCATTAACAACCTTTTTTTCCATTTGCACAGCTAAAGAAACTCGTACTATTTGTTTTGATATCAGACACAAATTTTCCTACAGAATTTTCTCTCTTCATATGAGCTTTGTAATCTTTCACTGATGGATCCTAAAAACTTCCCAAATCTCTGCCCTACCACTTACCCTTGCCATGTTGAATGTCCTACTTTTCAAGTTTCACATTATTGATGACATATATTAACCAGAGAATGTGTCTTTCTTAATTGAATCTCACGTAATTTGGATAAATTCTTAGTGAGTGTTATGGACCAGCTCTTTGAATATCTGCCACTGCTCATCTATTAACCTGTCTCCTAGCTTATTATACTAATTTACCTCGGATAGCTCCATCCTCCATTTCATAATAATTGTCCTTATTTAAACGGAAGACAATGGATTTCATCCCGTATTGTTCACCTGTAAGTTGCTTCTGGAATTCTAGCATACCGTGGTCACTACCACAAGATTTCAGATTCTTCCTTCCTCATAACTCATTATTTGTTTAGTTTAGAGCTACAGCATGGAAACATGTCTTTCAGCCCACCGAGTCCGCGTGGACTAGCGATCACCCGTGCACAAATTCGAAACTACACACCAGGGACAATTTAGAGAAACCAATTAACCCACGTCCCACCGCATATTGGAGGAGCAGCACCTCATATTTTGCTTGGGTAGTTTACACCCCAGCAGTATGAACATTGACTTCTCCAATTTCAGGCAGTCCTTGCTTTATCTCTCCTTCCCCTCCCCTTCCCTGTTCTCCCACAACCTACTGTCTCTGCCTCTTCCTTTCTTCTTCCCACCCCCACCACCCCCACCCCCCCCACATCAGTCTGAGGAAGGGTCTCGACCCAAAATGTCACCCATTCCTTCGCTTCATAGATGCTGCCTCACCCACTAAGTTTCTCCAACTCTTTGTAAACCCACAAACCTGCATGTCTTTGGAATGTGGGAGGAAACCAGAGCACCCAGAGAAAACCCAGACGATCACAGGAAGAACATACAAACTCTGTACAGACGGCACCCGTAGTCAGAATTGACTCTCTACCACTACGCCACTGTGTTGCCCTAGAATAGCTTGTTACTGGGTAAGTTCTGAAACTGACTGTTTTAAGAAATAATCCTTGACATACATCACACATTCTTCGTCCATGATATCTTTGCCAGTTTGGTTTGCTCCATTAATATATAGATTAAAAACTTCCATGACGATTACAGTTCTTTTCAAACATACCTGAAATATTACCCCAGTTTTGCTCTGCCCCATCTAGAGGTCACATTTTGGCAGCCTGTAGACTCCTCCCACCCATGTCTTCTCTCTCCTATTATTCTTGATCTCAACCCAAACTGATTCCACTTTGCTATCCATTGCCCTTACATCATGACTCGTCACTGCCCACATTCCTTATTTGATTAATAATCCTACCCCACCTCCTGTTCTCTTTGGCTGATTCTTTTGGAACTACATGTAACCTGGAATATTGAGCAGTCCTGGTCACCCAACAACCACACTTCCATTACCGCTAGTAGATTGCACTCATACTGTATGTTGATGTCTGTGCCATCAACTCATCTAACTTAACACATCTCTTGAAATTCCCCTTTAAAATAGCCACAGAAAAATTTAAATATTTAGGAATTGAAATCACTAGAAACTATCACGCTATGTTTAATGCCAATTATAGCCCCTTAAGAAACTAAATAATCTAATCAAATTCTGGAAAACGCTCCTGATGTGTTTAATAGGTCGAATAAATGCTATAAAAATGATCTTTTTCCCACAAATCCTATATTTATTTCAATCAATTCCAATATATCTTCCAAAAAAGTTTTTCAAAAAAGTAGACTCAAACATTACAAATTTTATATGGGATTATAAATCCCACAGAATACAAAGAGCACACCTTAGTAAACAAAAAGAGATGGGTGGTCTAGCGCTCCTTAACTTTATGTACTATAATTGGGCAGTAAATAGTAAAAATATGATTCACCTGCTGGACAACTCTGCCCAGCAGGTGGACTAGATTGTAATGGAGAGAGAGGACTGCTCTCCGTGTAATACAGGAACGACTCTCCTCTCACCAATGAATCTGAATAACAAAAATTATAATAAAAATCCAATGATACATAGCACAATTAGAACTTGGAAACAAATAAAACAGAATCTAAAATTAAGAAATCTATCTCTTTTAATGCCAATAGTCAATAACCCGTCGTTTAAACCTTCAATTATAGATAAATCATTTACACAATGGGAAAGAATGGGAATCAAAATGCTCGGAGACTTGTATGAATTAGGAAAATTATTATCATTTCAACAATTACAACTGAAATATAATTTGAAAAATAATCAATATTTTAAATATCTTCAAATCCGTGACTATCTGAAAAAATACACAAAAGACTATCATAACATGCCCCCAGACTTACTGGATGAAGCCATGAAGACAAAGGCTGAATCAGCAAATCTAATATCATACTTATACAACATTATTTTAAATATAGAAATACCTACAACCGATGGTATTAGAAGAGACTGGGAACAAGAACTAGCTATAAAAATTTCAAAAGAGAGCTGGGATAAACACTTACTATATGTGCATAAATGCTCGATCAACGTACGACATACTCTAATTCAATATAAAACATTACATAGACTATATTATTCAAAAACTAAAATAAATAAACTTTTCCCCAATGTCTTACCCATTTGTGATAAATGTCAGTCACAAGAAGCTACCACAGCGCACTCTTTTGTTTTTTATATACAAATCCAAATATTCTGGAACTAAATATTTGAAATCTTCACAAAATTATTTAAAATAAAACTTGTACCAAAAGCAGATTGGATCATTTTTGGAATATCGGGAGGTAACCCCGAATTAAACGTGTTTCAAAAGAACTTACTTAATGGGAAAAAAGCATATACTCAAATTTTGGAAAAATGCTCCAATACCAACAATAAAAACATGTTCGAAACACTACACTTGGAAGAGATGAGACTCCTCCTAGCAGGCAAAGCAGACCACTTCCAAAAGACATGGTCTGCATTTATGGAACTATTACAAGCATAAGGTGCAATAGTAATATAAAATATAAATGGTACCAGGATCTGGTAACGGGGGGTATAAAATAAATTAAAAAAAAAACACGGTTGGTATATCCTTTTTTGCGGAGTTTTGTGTTACAATAGAGCGATTGTTTTTCCTTTTTTTTTCTTTTCTTTCTAGGGTCTTATTTCCTTTCTTTTCTTCCTTCTCTAACTACTTCCCTAAGGGGCTTTCTTTTCCCAGCACTTTCCTGCACCTTCACGATTCTTGCTCACTTTCCTTACTTCTTTTATTTCTACCTTTTTTAAAGCTCGAAAAATGAAGTGGTACAACAAAATGTAATAAGATATATGTGATGTGTATTACTGTAATTTACTGTACTTATAATTTTTTTTAAAAAATTAAAAAAATCAATGAAAAAAAACAAAAAAATAAACTCATCTATCTTAATGCAAATGCTACATGGCATCAAATAAAACTTTGATTATTTTGTGGAATTTTTACTCACTATGTATTTGCTCTTTGCTGCAAATTTTATTTACATTTCCCAACGCATTCACTATTTAAGCAAAATTTTCCACCACTCTAGGGATGTTGGCAATGAATGAATAGATGAAGCAATGATGGAAGAAGGGTGGGGAAGTGCCTTGGGAATGAGAGGGTGGGTCTGAAGTTAGAAAGATATGGATAGAATGGTGAAGAATGGAGTCACTACAGGGCCATCAACAAGTGCTCATAGTTGGAGGCTGCTACTGTAGGGTCAACCCTGAAGTGAATAATAATGCAGAAGAGCAGTCAATGAGTGCTTTTACCTGCTGTTGTATATAGTAGATAGAATCACCAATGTTTAAGTTTAGATGACTCTTTGACGGCCAGAATAGTTGAAGATATGGCAGAGCTGGAATGGTCCTGAGATTAGTAAATTGTTGCTATGTGTGAGATTGTGAACTGTCAGATACCACAGAGGGTTCAAGGGATGCAAAGTGAGTTCTGATTCCTTAAAGTGCATGGGAATAGGGGAACTGGTATTAGTAAAAGCCCATTGTTTGGGAACTTTGCGTTAATCTGATCTTCAGCTCCTTTTTAGGAGTTTTACAAACAAGTTCTAAGCCCAATTTATCTGTCTTTTCTGCAAGCAACACCATAAATCTTGAATCAAAGGGCAGCTGGTTTGCAGCAGCACTTTAAAAGCACAGTTCATCTGGTTCTACTTCAGAGAAACACACACGAAAGGGTATGGGGAAGTAACAGCAACAAGGAGCGTGGAATGAACCTTGCTGCAGCCAATATTCAACAGTTTGCATACATTCTGGCTGAAACTCACTGAGAAATTGGATTCAATTGTCCACATTTTTACACGCAAATCATACATACCTAAAGCCACTTAAGTCGATACTTACTTCCAGATTTATTAACGAATAAATTGGCCTAGGGATTTCCAGGAACACATCACCGCCGAGGCAGTGTGAGGTATAAATGGAATCAATAGAAGGGAGGTTGGTTTGTGTGATGGCCTGAGCTGCATCCACAATTTGCCGCAATTTCTTGGACTTTGGCAATATGATTAGTGGGCGGGAAATGGCCAAAAGACCCTTAGATGTCCTCAGAGGGATCTTGAGATCTAAGTTCATACCTCCGAGAAAGTGGTAACCTGTAGATAGAGTGGTAAAGAAGACTGATCCTGGATGAAGCTGTTTCCAAACCAAGCTGTAATGCATCCTGATAAAATGCTTTCTATGGTAACATCTGTGGAAGTTGGTGAGAGTTGTAGGGGATATGGAAAAACTTCCTAAGTCTTCTAAGGAAGTAGAGGCGCTGGTGTGCCTTCTTGGTCGCTACATCAATATGGGTGGTCCAGGAGAAGTTGTTGGTGAGATTGACTCTGAGGAATTTGAAGTTTTTATGACCATCACTAATTCGGCACCATTAATGCCAACTGGGGTATGTGTACTCCTGTACTCCGTCTCATCATTATTTGATATCCGGCTCACAATGGTGGTGTGTCTGCAAATTTCAAAATTGAATTAGATTTGTACATGGCTGCGCAGTCATGGGTGGACCAGAAGTAAAGAAGAGGGTTGAGAACCAGGCACATGCCATAAGGGTAGGCAATGTAGGCAGTGCCTACCGTGACTAAAATTATAAAATGGTAATAATTAAATATAAATAGTAAAGGCACGGGAGAATTATGCCTACCTAAGAAATCGATCTCTTAGGCAGGCATAATTCTCTCGTGCCTTTCATCCGCAGTACATGTAACACGCGGAAAGTATGTGCAACTCACATGGCGTTGATGCTGTTTCAAGTCTTCAATGACAGTGGTCTATCGAGGCAGCTGGAATTCTGCCTTGGCACCGTGGACTGCCGTATTTCCCGGCAATGAAGACGCACACCCAATTTAAGTTGCTAAATTTTGAAAAAAGGATGGCGGGACAGGGTCAAGGGTTTGGTTTAGTCCAGGGGTCTGCAACATCGCCTGCGTGCCCCGGGATTGGGCTGCAGTTCCCAGATCCCTCACATCCCGGGACTGGCTTCATTTCACAGATCCCTTGCGTCCCCAGGACTAGCTGCAGTTCGCAGGTCGCTTGCCCCAGGTCTGGCTGTGACACCCAGGTCAGCTACTTGCCCCAGGTCTGGCTGTAGCGCCCAGGTCAGCTCACTTGCCCCAGGTCTGGCTGTGACTCCCATGTTGGCTGCATGACCCGCGAATGGCTGCAGTTCAAGTTCAAGTTCAAGTGAGTTTATTGTCATGTGTCCCTGTATAGGACAATGAAATTCTTGCTTTGCTTAAGCACACAGAAAATAGTAGGCATTTACTACAAAACAGATAAATGTGTCCATATACCATGATATAAATATATACACACATGAATAAATAAACTGATAAAGTGCAAATAGCAGAAAGTGGTTATTAATAATCAGAGTTTTGTCTGAGCCAGGTTTAATAGCCTGATGGCTGTGGGGAAGTAGCTATTCCTGAACCTGGTTGTTGCAGTCTTCAGGCTCCTGTACCTTCTACCTGAGGGTAGCAGGGAGCTGAGTGTGTGGCCAGGATGGTGTGGGTCTTTGATGATACTGCCAGCCTTTTTGAGGCAGCGACTGCGATAAATCCCCTCGATGGAAGGAAGGTCAGAGCCGATGATGGACTGGGCAGTGTTTACTACTTTTTGTAGTCTTTTCCTCTCCAGGGCGCTCAAATTGCCGAACCAAGCCACGATGCAATCGGTCAGCATGCTCTCTACTGTGCACCAGAAGTTAGAGAGTCTTCCTTGACAAACCGACTCTCCGTAATCTTCTCAGGAAGTAGAGGCGCTGATGAGCTTTTTGATAATTGCGTTAGTGTTCTCAGACCAGGAAAGATCTTCAGAGATGTGCACGCCCAGGAATTTGAAGTTCTTGACCCTTTCAACCATCGACCCGTTGATATAAATGGGGCTGTGGGTCCCCCTCCTACTCCTTCCAAAGTCCACAATCAGTTCCCTGGTTTTGCTGGTGTTGAGGGCCAGGTTATTGCGCTGGCACCATATGGACAGTTGCTCGATCTCCCTTCTATATTCGGACTCATCCCCATCAGTGATATGTCCCACAACAGTGGTGTCGTCAGCGAACTTGATGATGGAGTTCGCACTGTGGTTCGCTACGCAGTCATGGGTATAGAGTGAGTACAGCAGGGGGCTGAGCACGCAGCCTTGAGGTGCTCCCGTGCTGATTGTTATCGAGGCTGACACATTTCCACCAATACGAACAGACTGTGGTCTGTGGATGAGGAAATCGAGGATCCAGTTGCAGAGGGATGCGCAGAGACCCAGTTCTGCGAGTTTGGTAACCAGTTTGGAGGGGATGATTGTGTTGAATGCCGAGCTGTAATTGATGAATAACAGCCTGACATATGAGTTTTTGTTATCCAAGTGGTCCAGTGCGGAGTGGAGGGCCAGCGAGATCGCATCCACCGTTGATCTGTTGTGGCGGTAAGTGAACTGCAGGTTGGTTCGCTTGCCCCAGGTCTGGCTGTTGCGCCCAGGTCGCCTGCGTGCCCCTGGACTAGCTGCTGTGCCACGGGACTGGCTGTAGCGCCCAGGTTAGCTCGCTTGCCCCAGGTCTGGCTGTGACACTCAGGTCGGTTGCATGCCCTGCGAATGGCTGCAGTTCCTAGGTCGCCTGCCCTGGGACTAGTAGAGAGAGAGAGAGAGCCCGGGACGGAGCAGCCAGCCTTCCGTCCAGTAGCTACCTGCCAACCACCACCTTCACTGGTTGCGCCTATGCCAAAGGACACCACGGATGGCTGGCGGGCTGGCCGGCAGAAAGCGCTTCCTACAGATGCTTCCCTCCCCAGCCACAATGCGGTGGATCCGCACCTGGAGCACCACGGCAGCTGGCATGATCCTCAACCCCCTCCTTCTCAACGCTCCTGCCTGTGCTGACCCAGGCCAGACTCACCGCATGCGGTGAAAGGAACACCCCCCCACAACCCTAGCGGTGCTGTCCTTTTACAGCCACTTCCCACTTTACAGCCGTTTCCCATCAGCTGCCAGCAACAAGGGATACACTTGGCTATCCCTCAGTTTTGCAACATTGTTCTTGATTTTGCTGTACTGAGGGATAGCTAAGTTTATCTTTCTTGGCTAACAACCTAACCTTCTGCCTCCAAGACACAGGTAAATTTTCGTGCCTTATTTTGGGGTGAAAATAGTGTCTTCATTGCCTGGAAAATACAGTATGTGTCTTTAAATACTTTATTAAGGGATAAGGTTTTTGAAGACAAATTACTTTATAAAAGTCGACTGATTGCCTACCGGAGAGGAGAATAATCTGCGCATATGCGCATTTTAAAAAGATTTTTAAAAGCCGACTGACTGCCTACCCTGAATAATTACTCCGGGCACGTAGTATCCTTGCGGAGCACCAGTGTTGAGGATTATCGCGGAGGATGATTTGTGCCATATCCTCATTGATTGGGTACTGTTGGTCAGTAAGTCGAGGATCCAGTTGCAGAGATGAGTGCTGACACCGTCATTGCGAGTTTGATGATAAGCCTGGATGGTATAATGGTACTACAGGCAGTGCTGACTCTCTTTTCAGCATTGTTAAATGCTGGAGCTGTAAGTTCTGTATAGAGCTTCCATTGAGAGCCTTGCAAGTCCTAAACAGAACTATAGTATATTATTTTTTAACATTTCTGCCTAATTTTCAGAATTATTTTAAAATATTGTCCTGAAAGACAGGGAGCTCAAGTTTCAATGCATCTATTTATATGCTTGTTTTTGTTCAGTTAGCAAATTATATTAATTGATAAGGGTTTACTGGAGCCAAGATGAAGAAATCCAACAGGCCAAACAGAATTAGACTAGCATTAAATGTGAAGATTGAGAAAATAACCAGGCTAGATCACAAATATGGTCTGAAGGGATCACAATATCAGCATTTGAACATAAAATGGCTTTAGATCTGATTTAATCGGTCTGCTATATATTTTAATAATTTAGTTAAAATAGCAATTGGCTGCAATCAATTAACCCAACTGTATTCCTCCACGAACTGGTAGATTATATGCATATTTTTCAAAATATAGTTCTAATTAAATGCCAAGTTTTCCATAGAAGTAACTGGTGTTTTGACTTCTATTCACCATTGTTAATTTAAATTAATTTAATTTACAACATGAACAAAGTAAGTACAGCCATTCTGCCAGTTAATCATCCAAGTCATTGGTTAGCACGTTCTTCCCATTCCAGTGCTGCAAATCTTATTTAAAAATCTGAGAAATCTTTTGCCTGTCTCAATACCTTCTGTGTTTCTGAAGGGTTTTTTTTTGCTTCATTAGTTTTGTTCATTCTATACACATAGGTATATAATAAATCAAGCAAAATAATGAAATAGTATTGACATAAAAAGTACTATGGATCCCGTAAATCATAACAAAGTGTTAGAAATAATTCATCAGTCTGAAGTAGAGTCCTGACCTGAAAGGTCATCTGATCATTTCACAGATGATGCCTGACTTGCTGAGTTCCTTCAGCACTTTGTTTATTGCTTAAGACTCCAGAATCTGCAGTCTCTTATGTCTCCATGTTGGAAATAATCAGCAGGTCAGTAGTATCTGTGGAAAGAAAAATAGGATTAATCATTCTGGCAGAGATGAAAGTAAACTGAACGGAGCTGATACAGTATGTAAAGGAACTGTTGCAGTGAGGCTGACAAAATGTGAAGGAAGGAACTGAAACGTCACCTATTTCTTTTCTCCAGAGATGCTGTCTGACCCGCTGAGATAATCCAGGTTTTTGTGTCTATCTTGAGCTCTTACAGTGTTCTAGTAAAAAAAATAACCAGGGTATTTATTAGAAATAGATAAAATAGATTATGTTCCCCATATACTGTAATAATACAAATTTTGAATTACATTCACCTCTTCTTCTGGGTCAGAATTGGATTGATTTTATCTTAATCTACTATTGATCATACAGAAATATTTATAAATTGTGTAATTCTGTTGCAGAATACTTGCACAGGGTTTTCTAAGTTGCAGCCCACAAAATAAGCACCATAGTTGCAGTGTTGGCACTTACAGTATTCCCAAACTTTCATTGCTGTCGATTGTTCCCGATTTTGGGGAAGTCCAGGACAAGAGGTCACAGCTTAAGGATAGAGGGGAAATCCTTTAGGACCGAGATGAGAAAAACATTTTTCACACAGAGAGTGATGAATCTCTGGAACTCTCTGCCACAGAAGGTAGTTGAGGCCAGTTCATTGGCTATATTTAAGAGGGAGTTAGATGTGGCCCTTGTGGCTAAAGGGGATCAGGGGGTATGGAGAGAAGACAGGTACGGGATACTGAGTTGGATGATCAGCCATGATCATATTGAATGGCGATGCAGGCTCGAAAGGCCAAATGGCCTACTCCTGCACCTATGTTCTATGTCTATGTTTCTATGTCCTTTAGCTGCCAAGAGCTGTGAGGCTTTGGAAATTTACCAGTACAAATATGCAAAAAAAATAATTAGGATTATCAGTCAGATTATAATATTTAAAATGAATAACACATCTGGAACCCGAAAAAGTGACTATTTGTTACCAGCTCGGTCCACATTAAACCTAAAATTGGATCAATTGAGATTTTTAAAGTTTAATTTTACCTGACACTTGTTGTCTGATTTTAATGTTTAACCTCATGGTACAATTCAATGTAACTATGTACATATCTGCCACAAGTACAATGGAGAACATCCTTATGGTAAAAGAGGATTGAGCTAAACATGAATTGCTCAGATGAGAGTTCATTGAGCCAAGACACATAAATACCTGTATCAATTTATGATGACACTGAAGCAATTGTTAAAAAATTCTTATTTCAGCTTTGTAAACCAGCGTTGTCTCAAATAATCCATTTATCTGAAACCACAAGAACACCATAACAATGTTTGTTCAGTGGGAGCCATCTTGTCTGGGATGAGTATCAATAAACTGTCTGGCAACAGTGCACATCTCGGACATAAATTATGATTAATAGCACACAGTCATTCCTGTAAAGTAAACCAAACATTTGTGGAAGTTAAATTAAAAGTTTTTAAATTATGAACTGTGAGAAAATATTTTTTTTGGGAAAGCCTCACATGAGGCTAATTCATATATGACAATAAAAACAATTTTATGATCGTAGTTTGGAAACAATGGTCAATGAATTTCCATACACAACTGAGTATTCAACAGCAATCTGTGAACGTTTAATAATTGCTTTGTTAGTAGTTGCTACTCGCACGGAGTTTCAACTCAAAACAATATGGCAACAATAATGATTATTTATGAATGTTTGAAGCTTTTATATTTCTGGTAGTTTTAACACAATAATGACACGATTAAAAGCTATTGGGTTAACATGATTTAGTACACTCTTGCGTGATGCAGTGGAGACTTGTTAATCTTGATAAACTGGAGTTATGGCGCTGTACAGAATAATTGGCAGTCACAATTGAATTTGCACGAGTCAAACTAGCTTTCACATTCATTAATATTTTGCATATTGAGGATAATACTATTTGCAATCTCAACAGTTCCATCAATTGATAGGATCCCATGACAAATGTACTGTGCCCTTCGTCTTACATTGTATCTTGCATCAGTATATGTTATTGAAATTAATTGCTTCTACCAATCTGAATGATATATTTGAGCTGGAAAGCAGATATAAAATTGAATATCTTTGTCCCAGATATTCATTAATTAGGCAATGGAATAACTCCATGAGACAAAATGATGGAGATGTTTGGCTTTCCCTAAAATTAATGACCTGCTAACATAACCACATTCTCAGAAATTCTGCATTCTTTTCTGAAAATAGAGCATTGCTTCAGTTGACAGGGAGAGACGCTGTTACTTTAGTTAAACATATGAAAATGCCAGTTCTTCGAAATTAATGACATGCTGCTCAGAAACATAATCCTGCACATTCTTTTAAACCCCCTTATCCTTTGATTTTATGAGTGGGCAGCTAAGTGCAAAATATAAAAAATAAACAGAGTGTGTTGTTGAATACTAATTTGAACATGTAAATTTGTTGCTCATTGCAAATAAATATTATTCTCCCATTGAGGGAGAAATCTCAGCTCCATGTGGCATGATATTGCAAAGAATCATGTGGTTATTTGTATTAGCTTTGGTATGTACATTCACGGAGTACTGTGGCAGTTGCTGTGAGAAAGTGATAAAGCAAACAACAATGCCTCTTAAACTTTGAGAATATTTTGCTATTGAGAGGAAAGGTCCTTTGCAGTACGTATATTATAATGAGGGATTGGGAGGAATCAGAATTTAGCCTGCATCAACAACACTGTCGTGGCTGCAATTCTCATCAGTAGTTAATGAACTGCTTTGGCATATTTATCCTATGCATGTTCAGTATACCTATCCTGATATATTGTCAACTATCCATCTGGAACCCCTTCTGGTTGCATCATGGTTAAATTATTGGATTGGTAATCCAGAGACCTGAACTAAAGATCCATTACTGGAACTTCAAATTCCCCCATCATAGCAGCGGGCATAATTAAGTTCAATTAATTAAATAAACCGATGTTTTAAAAAAAAAATTGTTTATGTTTGATATGAAGTTTCCGGATAGCTATAAAAATCCATTTAGCGCACTAATGTTTTTGAAGGAATCACAACTGCCATCTTCATCTGGTGCCGAATAAAATTGCAGATTATTAGAACATGGTTGACTCTTAAATGCTTTCTGAATTGTCACTTAACTTGAAGGACATTTGCTGCTCATAATCAAAGTCCATAACCTGATGAAGAATTTTAAAGCACCATTGGAATTTTGCTCGATCCATTTTCTGCGCTCACCCATCTCATCTTCTCACTCCTTGAAGAAAGTAAAATTGTGCGAGGAGTCAGAAAGGAATACAGGAATATGGAAGAGAACACAGAATCATCCTGCAGAAATAAGGATAATTTGTTTTCATAAGTAGGAGCTTTCACTTATTGCTGATTTCGGTATGACTCAATTGTTCTGGTACTTTTGTTAATTCCCAAATCTGCAGAGTGAATAGGAAAAGAACTGTCAAAAGCAAGTGGTATTCAGTAAGCAGAGTTTCACAAAAACAATTCAACAAGTTCAGTTTGTATTTATTCTTTGGAATTTGTAAGAACAATACATTCAAAATGAGCTGGTTTCCACAATATACCATGTGTAATCGTTGTACCATGTGCAATTAGTAAACTGTGTGCAGTCAATATCCTGTGTGCACTTAATGAACTGTGTGCAATCAATGCCCCATGTGCAATGACAAAATCATGTACAATCAATACACCATTTGTAATTAATACATCATGTGCAATCAAATGATCATATGCACTGAATGTACCACATGCAACCAGTATATCATGTAGGAGAAGATACCATGTGCAATCAATATACATAAACGATAGAACATAGGACAGTACATGAGAGAACAGACCGTTCCAACCACAATGTCAACGTCAAACATATTGCTAAATTCAACTATTTCCTTCTGCCTGCAGATGTTAATTCCCTGTGTACCCACATGGCTATCTAAAACCCTCTTAAATATCTCAATCATATCTACTTCCACCACCAGTCTCTGAGGCACGGAATGCCACAGTTCTTTTGGCCTTTATAACAAGAGGAATGGAATATAGGAGCAAAAAGGTCCTTCTGCAGTTGTACAGAGCCCTAGTGAGACCACACCTGGAGTATTGTGTGCAGTTTTGGTCCCCTAAATTGAGGAAGGACATTCTTGCTATTGAGGGAATGCAGCGTAGGTTTACAAGGTTAATTCCCGGGATGACGGGACTGTAATATGCTGAGAGAATGGAGCAGCTGGGCTTGCACATTCTGGAGTTTAGAAGGATGAGAGGGATATCATTGAAACATGTAAGATTGTTAAGGACTTGGACACGCTAGAGGCAGGAAACATGTTCCCGATGTTGGGGGAGTCCAGAACCAGGAGCCACAGTTTAAGAATAGGAGTAAGCCATTTAGAACAGAGACGAGGAAACACTTTTTCTCACAGAGAGTGGTGAGTCTGTGGAATTCTCTGCCTCAGGTTCTCTGGATGCTTTCTAGAGAGAGCTAGATAGGGCTCTGAAAGATAGTGGAGTCAGGGGATATGGGGAGAAGGCAGGAACGGGGTACTGATTGTGGATGATCAGCCATGATCACATTGAATGGCGGTGCTGGCTCAAAGGGCCGAAAAGCCTACTTCTGCACCTAATGTCCATAACCAGGGTATCTAAAATTTGAAGACACAGTTTAAGAAGAGTTGTAAAAGATATAGAGGGGATTTGAGGAAGCTCCTTTCACTCAGAAGATAGTTGGAATCTGGGTTGCAACAAGCGCAGGCATGTGGATTCAAAGTCAGTAGTAAACTGTGTGACTGCATTTCAATGATTGATTTTTTATCCCAATGCAATTTACAAGATATAGAAAACGTAATATAATTGAATTACTTTCACTATGCTATAGTGGAATATGTCATTAACTCTTGGATCATACAGCATAGAAATGTCCTTCTGCCCATCATGCCCATGCAAACCACAAGATGCTTTGGTGTTCATCTGGATGTTACTTAAATGTTGTAAGAGTATCTGCCTCCTCTATTCATTCAAACTATGCATCCCACATTCCAACCATTTTCTGGGTGAAAGGTTCTTCTTCAAATTCGTTCTAAGGCTTTCACTCCTCATCCTAAACTGCATCCTCAAATAGTAGATAACTGTTATGGGTAAATGTTTCCTATTATCTATGACCTTCATAATTTGTATACCTCCATTGGGATCCCCCCTCAGACACCTCTACTTCAAGGAAAAAACTCCATCCTGTGCAGCCTCCCCTCAGAACTCATATACACATCCCCGTGAATTACCCCTGCACCCTCTCCAGAGCAATGATGTCTCGGCTAAAACTGTATACAATATTCCAGATATGGCTTCGGCAATGGTTTATAAAGCTGTACCACAACTTGCCTAGTCATATATTCTATATCCAGGCTAATAAATGGAAGTATCCTGTTTGCCTTAGTCTCCACCAACTACTTGTCCTGCCACTTTCAAGAATCCTTGAACTTGTACAACTAGATTCCTTAGTTTCTCAATACTCAATCAAGCGCGTGTCTTACGCTTATTAATCCCACCAAAATGCCTAATAAGATTAAACAATTCATTTTACCAACTGCTCAATATCATCCTCCTCACTATCAACACCACCAATCTTGAAGTCATCTTCAAACTTACCAAGATCACCCATTATATTCATATCTAAATTATTAATGCTTATAGGAAACAGTAAGGATTCAGTATAACAAGGCTGCTGATTTCAATAAGTATGGCATAACTTGGAAAGAACTGCATAGTACCTGTATATGCATTCAATATAATATGAGAAGTCTTTCATCATGTGCTCAAATGCTTCAAAGTCATAAACCACTCCTTCTTAAACAGTCTCAATATTCCATCATAAATAACTTAGCTTTTAGTTTGGATTGATAGTGGTGCCAGGGAATTTAATGGATGCATTTCCAGAACACACCTCAAGACGATGACAGCAGGAGGCCTCAGGGATCTGCCAGTGTGGGAGTAAACAGATTACCACTGTGCTGCATTAAAGATAACAACAATGCTTTGGGAAATTAATCTTCTCCCTTAATGAATGGTGTAATGCTTCTGACAGACTGCTTTCACTGCCAGCATTTCTCTGCAATCTGCACAAACAGATTTCAGAAACCAGAACTGAAGGCCCAGATTTCCAACCCTCCAATTCCTGCTCTGTGCAAGTAAATGAGGCCAGATACCTTTCCTTATTCACCGCTGGTGAAAACACTGATCCACATGCTTTCAAGGAGCTCAATGAAAGCATGTAAGATTTCTCAGTCATCTGATAATTGCGGGAAAGAAGCTGTTCCTGAATCTGGTGGTACGTGCTTTCAAGCTTTTGAATCTTTTGCCTGATGGAAAAGGGAAGAAGGGGAAATGGCAGGGGTGCAAATGGTTCTTGATTATGTTGACTCATTTCCTGAGGCAGTATGAATAGTTGATGTGGTTGAGGGTGGTTGGGATGGGGGTGGGGGGGGGGGGGGGGGGGGGGGGGGAGAAGCGAGAGGGAGGGGAGCTGGTGATGGACTGGGCTACATCCACGACTTTCTGCAATTTCTTCTGATTTTGTACAGAGTAAGAGTCATAGAGTCATAGAGTGATACAGTGTGGAAACAAGCCCTTCGGTCCAACTTGCCCACATCGGCTAACATGTCCCTGCCACTCTAGTTCCACCTGCACATGTTTGGTCCATATTCCTCCAAACCTATCCTATCCATGTACATATCTAACTGTTTCTTAAATATAGGGATAGTCCCTGCCTCAACTACCTCCTCTGGCAGCTTGTTCCATACACCCACCACCCTTTGCGTGAAAAGGTTACCCCTCAGATTCCTGTTAAATATTTTCCCCTTCACCTTAAACCTATGTCCCCTGGTCCTCAATTCATCTACTCTGGGCAAGAGCTGTTGTCAAATCAAGCTGTAACACATCTCAATAGGATGCGCTGCATGGTATATATATATATAATATCCCTGTATCTCTCTGTTCTACAAAATTCTCCAGGGCCCTACTATTTAGTGTGTAAGCCCTGCCTTAGTTTAACATCAAAATGCAATGGGAGAAGCAGTTGGTTCAAGGATCAGTGGACTCCGATTTGATGGTAAAAAAAATATGGGGATGGGGGGATGCAAACTGGTTGTACAGAGACACGAGAGACTGCAGATGCTGGAATCTTGAACAAAAAACAAAGTGCTGCAGGTACTCAGTGTGTTAGGCAGTATCTGTGGTGGGAAATGAACAGAGGGTGTTTCTAGTCGAGATCCGAAGTGTCGACTGTAGATTGTGTGTCACAGATGTTTCCTGACCCATTGAGTTCCTCCAGCTTTTTGCTTTTTGCTAACTATACAGACAGTGGATATGATTGGAACTCACTGTCATTCAAGGTGATGGGCTCATTTAGGTCCATAAACAGGGAGCTGACTCGGCATGTCAAGGAAAATAGTTTTCAGGGTTATGCTGAAAGAGGTGAAAAGTGCGACTGACCAGATTAGTCTACAATAAATGCGCATGGAAATGTTGGCTGAGTGACCTTCATATGTGCAATTATAATTCTATCTATTTTCTCACCTTATTATACAACCCTTTCCTTCTCCGGCTGCTTGAACACATTCATTCTCTTAAATGACGTGTTTTTGAAAATAACTTTTGATATGTGATTTTTCAAAACAGAATGAAATGGAAAATCAAATTGCACTGAGGATATATTATTAAGTTTCATGCGGCCCTCTCTGCTTCAGTGCTATATAAGCCATAAAACCTTTGTCACTTACATATGTATCAGAAAAAAATACAATTTATAATATTATAATGGAATTTTCTAAATCATTACTCAGCAAATAATGCAAGTTTAAAGTAATGGGAATGACTATTCAATTAAGCAACATATTGAAGTTGTAAATGAACTATAGTACCATTAGGAAGTAAAATCTAGAGTCAACCAAATTGAATTCCTAAATAGCATCCATAATAGTTATTTGTTTAATGACATTTCATTTTACCTGCTCAGTGTTGTGGAGAAATTTCCCACGCCGTGAAATTTGACTATTGAACTGTATGTTGAAATTGTCTTCTGCCAAGTCAGTCACATGGACCACATCAACACTGTAAGCAAGCTGCATTTCAGCTGTGTTTACTTCCATATGGGTCACTGCATATTTTTACAGGACATAATCACTGAGTGTTTTGTGTTAAAGCCAGGACAACACGGCACCAATCAGGGGCCAACTCATATCAAATAGAATTGATCATCAAGTCAGTTGATCTGTGGCATTGACTCTGCTTAAATGTTAGTTTAAACTGAACGGTTAGTTTTGCACTCATTATTTTTTATGTTTTATGTTCAAATCAACAATCTAGATTGGCAAATCATTCTTGACAAATCTATTCCTTCAGCTGTGTCTTTCTTTGGTCCTATGGCAATTCCAGCTCTTTCCTTTCATTTTGAAGCACTTATTTTATGCACATTATAAATAAATTAATATATGTTTTGTTTATAGGGACAGTGGATATTAATTAACATTTGCATGTAAAATATGCGAGATTGTAGCCAATCAGTAGCTAATTTCCGTCTCTAGTCCCATTTCCGTCACATTAGTGTTAAGTGTATAAAGTAAAGACATTGCTAAAGCAGCAAGAGCTTGTGGAACTACAATCTACTTGTTAAGAAGGAACAAGATATGAAAAGTCAAAAAGAGTGTGAACATATTGATGTTGGGAAATCTAATAAACAAAACTGAAAGGGAAAGTAGTTGCACCGCAGATATATGGTAAAAAAATGTTTATTTGAACAACTCCCAGAGGTGAAAACGTCACGAGTCCTCAACAGACTTGGGACGTGGAGTTGAAAGTTGTGGGATGGTTAAAGTTCCTGCAAAAGCCTTGGTAGGAGCATAGAATCACAGAGTTATAAAGCACAGAAACAAGCCCTTCAGTACAATTAATCAACGTCAACTAAGCTGCCAAGCATGAGTGAGAGGACTCGATAACGCTCATCCTTATTTTTAATTTTGACAAAAACCTTTTATCAGCAAGAGGATGCAAAAATATTTATGTAGAAACGAATGCAAATTATTGTGAAACAAGTTTGAACTATAGTTAGTGATGTGACATAAGTGCAACACAGTTTTCATGCAGGAAGATTTACAAATCTTAATCAGATTTAAAAAACAAACAAAGTCAGTTTTGGATTTATTGGTTGAGATATCTGTTTCCTGGGACAGTGAGAACTATCCTGACGGCATGTGATCATTTATGGGACAGAGCCTTTAACAGTTCAACCACGATAAACTGAATTAAGCAAAAGCTCGCACATCTGGGAGGTGTGCTACTTTATTTGAGGAAAGGTTAAAAAATCATAAATTGAAGCAGATACTGTCTTTCCAGTTTGTTCCTATAGAGGGCTCTCCAGGAGGCTGGAAACCCAAGAATACCCAGCCCAACTAACTTTATTGGTGTCAGGAAGTATTTCGATGAAGGCTAGACAGAGGAATGTCAGAGTAAGCAGGAGTCACTTTGCTGTAGACACAAGAGACTGGAGAAGCCGAAATCATGATTAAAAAAAAGCATTCTGCTGGAGGAATTCCACAGGTTAGGCAGCATCTGTGGAGATAAATGAATGGACACAGTTTCAAGTTGGGTCCCAGCCCAAAATGACCCGCTGAGTTCCTCCAGCAGTTTGTTTGCTTTGCCACTTTACCGTACCCCAGTAATAGCCTCATGTTATGTGAAGTATATAGCATATTGTGAAAACAACGAATATCCATAATGAATTAACTCCTTATTTTAAAACCACCCTACTTTTAATTGTTTGCCAACCAAAATGTAACAAGAAAATTTAGTCATAGAGTGATGCAGTGTGGAAACAGGCCCTTCAGCCCAACTCACCCAAACCAGCCAACAATGTCCAAGCTACACTAGTCCCACTTGCCTGCGCTGGGTCCATATTCCTGGAGAGAAGGAAAGGGTGATGTTTCGGGTCGAGACCCTTCTTCAAACTGGTTAGGGATAAGGGAAACGAGAGATATAGACTGTGATGTGGAGAGATAAGGAACAATGAATGAAAGATATGCAAAAGTGTAGCGAGCGATAAAGCAAACAGTGCCTGGAACACTCGTTTAACTAAATTTTGAATTTTGAAATGTTACTTCCAAGTTTATTTTTAAATGGACCAATTGACAAGGTCCTCATGGAATGTTGGTTAAGAGTTCAATGGGATGGATTAATGGTGGAGTACAGATGAGGGATTCACACAGTGGCTAATGGGAGATGCCAGAGAGTAATTGTTAGCTGTTTGTAGGGTGAAAAATGAGAAGCTAGTGCAAGGAATAGAGCGAGAGGAAATTCCGGAGCTACCTGAAGTGAGAGGAATCAATATTCTAGGCCAAAAATGTCTGTGTAGGAATGGGAAGAAGAATTAAAGTATCCAGCAACTGGGAGATCAGGTAGGTTCAGGCAGGTTGAGCGAAGGTGTTCCATGAAATGATTGCTCAGTCTGCGTTTGGTCTCGCTGATGTAAAAGAGTCCACATTTTGAACAATGGATACAATAGACGAGGTTAGAGGAGGTGCAAGTGAACCTCTGCCTAACCTGAAAGGACGGTCGGGGTGCCTGGACAGAGTTGAGGGAGAAAGAATTGCAACAGATGTTGCATCTTCTGTGGTTGCAGGGGAAGGTACCTGGGGAGGGGGTGGTTTGGGTTGGAAGGGATGAATTAATCAGGGAGTTGCAGAGGGAATGGTCTCTGCGGAAGGTGGAAAGGGGTGGAGATGGAAAAATGTGGCTAATGGTGGGATCCCGTTGGAAGTGGTGTAAAATTTGGAGGATTATATGTTGTATGCGATGACTGATGGGGTGGAAGGTAAGGACTAGGGGGGCTGTCTCTGTTGCGACTAGGGGGAAGGGGAACAAATGCAGAGCTGCGGGGTATGGAAGAGACACGAGTGAGGGCCTCATCTCTGATGGGAGAGGGGAACACCCGTTCCCTAAAGAATGAGGACATCCCGGATTTCCTAGTATGGAACACCTCATCTTTGGCGCAGATGCGGCATAGATGGAGGAATTGGGAGTAGGGAATAGTGTTTGCGGGAAGCAGGTTGGGAAGAAATGTTGTCGAGAAAGTTGTGGGAGTCAGTGGGTTTGTAATAGACGTCAGTCATTAGTCTATTTCCTGTGATGAATACTGTGAGATCAAACATGAATTTTTATTTTTCCACAAATGGTTATCATGATGAGATGGGCTTTGGTATTTTTCCCGTGACTGAGATTTTGTAGATCTGTTGTAGATCTGTCCCCAAACCATCGGCTATGTTAGGAATAACTTTTTATTTGAAAACTCCAGTACCTATATGAGTGTATCCAAATTTTTTAAACTTCCAAGAAGCAAACAAGAGGCGAAATGAGAGAAGGAAACCACGACAATATTGTAAACTTCAAAGGTCATCAACACAAAAATTCGGAAACATTTGTAAAGTTTGGAAATCCGAGATTAAATCTTGGCTTGAAAACTAAAAATAAAGTAGAAATTAGCAGTTTTTAAATGAACCCTGAACGATTTAGGTTTCATTCTTTGACCTTGCTCTCTCAGGAGGGTGTCTAAACATTGGCAGCATGTCTTGCAGGCAATAAACTTTTGACTATGACAGCAGCAATAACAACTTAAGGAATATAACAACTTAAATACTGCAGAACTCAATGTTAAATTTTAATAAGTCTTACATAACATGAGCTTCAGTTGGTTATGAGGAGATCGGTTTTGTAACATTACCACATCTAATCCTGCAGCTCAGAAATTCCTTTATGGTCAAAGAAAAAATGAGGCAGTTCCTTATTCACTACACATTCTGAAAGTGTGTTATTACATGGAAAAAAAAGGAACAAATAAGGACAGAAAGAGAAAATGTCTGAAGAATTAACAAACTATTAATCTAACCATTAGGAATCACATTATGAAGATAAACTTCGCAAGATTTTGAAGAGGTGCCTGCATAATTGTACCCAGGATAAGGCTGCAAAAAATGATATGGGGAATGTGTAGATCAGAAACATCAAGCAGACAGATGCAGATAGTTACACATTGATTTCGTTTTAGAGACCCCTAATTCTATTCTACTCTGGCAGGGGTTTGTTACAGGTTTTTACTGATGGTTTGTAAACTGTCATGTTGCACATTAATGCTCCAATTTCTATCTGTAAGGCAGAAATTAATACTGTATATTCACGACAAAACAGCAAAATGTCCGTTCTACTAAGATGAATTGCACCGGTGAGAGTTCAGCTATATTGTGTTGAGTAGGTTTTCAACAAGAAATATTTGCCATTGTAGAATAGTTTGTATTTGTGATTTATAAAAAATAAGCATAATCGGTGATATTTCTCAGACTGCTTATTCACATTGTGAATAAATGATCATTTGCTATTCATTACATTTTGCTGTTGTCCACCAGCTTTTCAGAAACCTTTGCTATAGTTATACGTCAAACTTAGCATCTGGGTGTCTTCAGTGCGATAGGTCGTAGATTATGGTCATAGGTTATTTAATCAAACAATCTCACCGAAAAATCCGTATCAAGGTAGGAGAAGTACAAAAATACAAGTTGGAATAAATAATTTAATATAAAATCATGAACAGAAATCAAAGCAGAGGGAAAGAAAAATGGGATGGAGGGAGAAAAATAAAAGTTAAAAACATGTTTTTTAAAAAGTCCCCAAAGATATCTTGAAGTGAATAAAACCTTTGTTGCCAGCAAGTAAGATATTTCCTGTCAGATTGTTTGAAAGTTATTTGGGCAGCACATTGTTTGAAATTTACTTACTCTTGAATGGACTAGCTCAAAGCTTCAACAGCTTCCTAAAGGGTATCAAGTAGAAATGGATTTGTGCTTGCCATGTGTCTTAATGCCAAGTTTGCTGCTGAGTCCTCAGTTCATATAGATTATGGAAAAACAAACTGACAGGGCAGCATTTTCCTACATTCCAATGTGCAGGCATTGGAAATTACAATCTAATTTATGCCGTAACAACAGCAAATGTTGGTAGTTTCACTCTTTGTGTCACTGCAAAATTCAGAATCTGAGATGGGAGGGTAAAAGATTACCATCAATCATTGTCCGATATGAGAAAGATAAGTTAGCTTGCTGAAAATTGGCAAAGTAATAGAAATGAAGTGTAATGGTAAATGGAATGGATTTTATATGGAAAAGACCTGATGGAATTTCCCAAAGTTTTGCTTTGCAACTGGACTGATTACACTATTCATAAAAGTATATTTATAGAAGTTCTTGACATCAAGTGAAGTTGCTTTGTGACAAGCAAAGTAGAGATTGATATAATTCAAAGGATTTTAGAACAGTACATGATGGATATATTTTAATGTGCATAAGTGAACAGTATGAAAAATGAAACAAGCAAAATGAAATGTGCGTGCACGATAATTGGATGTCCTTTTGCAGGGGAAGAAAAAATGAAGTAGATTTCAGAGTGATTACTGACCACTTGATAAGAGTATTTTGTCATACAGCTAACAATGTATTACAGTGCATAATGCCTGGACTTAACCATGCGCTAAGGCAATTTTTGTTAACCTAATATGGGCCATTTGTACAGCCACATCTGGTTACTGCATTGAGTCTCAGGCTCAGTACCTTCAAAAGAACATCAGTTATTTTGAGAGAACACTGAACATTCTAGCTTAGTAAAACTATGAAAGAGTGGTTCACATAATTCAATTCTGCTTCATTGGGGGAAATACAATTGAAGAGTTTGAAAGCAGAATTGAAAGATCTTAAACCATTGTAATGCTTGGATAATGTGGAAGTGACCATTCTGTTTAATTTGGATTGTTGCCACTCAGATTAAGTGAGTGAATGCAAAATTGACAATCCTCATTTGACAGTCGAGTGTAAAAAGATACTTTCTCCTTGTATAGAATTTAACCTATAGAGCAGATTCTCAATAGAAATGTGTTAATTACTGAGGCTAAGCTGAATACATATTTGCAGAAAATTGAAATGGAAAGGCTTAAAGCACTGAATAAATAAAGAATCTAAGACATCTAATACACTGTTATAAATATTTATAAATTGGAGCAAGCATAGGTTTAAAGATTGAGCTATATGATTGGCTTACTATTTGAAGTTTAATGATTCCAGGGACAATCCAGTGTTATTTTGTTAGTCACGGCTCAGAAGACTGAATGGATTGGCTTGACTTCAAATAGGTGAAACTGTGTTTGTCAAGAAAAGGGTCATGGATAACCAGAATCTCACAGTCTATTCTGTTCTTTTCCGTGCAACTTTTTTAAATGTAAGTGTTTAAATCTCAGTGGAGATTTATAGGGCTGCTAATTCAACCAAGCAGCTTTCCCTGTGATTTGGGCCAGTCAGACTGCCTTCAACCTGAAGATGGTCTGTTGAAGCTATTACATTTTCACTCACAGTCAGCTTCCCTCAGATTGCTCCCAGTGTAAATAGTGAAGAAATTGGAACTAACCCCTTGCTCTTGGTGACATTGCCAAGAGAAAGCCCAGAGTGAAGAACCCAGCTCTACTGCGCATGCGGCATACTTCGAAGCAGCGGTGTGAAATCACAGGATAGACATAATATTTGAAGTAAGATAGTAAAGATCACGAGACATCAGTTTATTAGTTTGATCTATATAATGAGGGTGGGAGCGGCGGGCACGTAATACCTCACCGTAACTCCTCATAAAATACAGATCAAACTTCATACTGGTAAGTACTCGTTTAATCCTACTATTTTACTTCGGAGTCACGTGAGTGATTCCGTGAAGACTTCAAAGGTCTGTGATTTCAAACCGTGTAACAGTTTTTATTTCACTCACTGCCGAAGTTTATGAGGGAGGAAGTGTTATCGTAATCAACCAGTGGATCTGCTTTCAAAAGAAACAGAAAGGTATTTGTTAACAATAACAACATAAAGAGCTCCTCTGAGCTTAAATTAATATTGCAGTTTGTAATATTCTCCTGCAATTAAATCAGGTTTATCAACGGTTTATAATAAAAAATGTTCAGAACGTCGTTCCCTTGACCATCCTGCTGTATTGAAAATGTGGTCAATCGGGATGTCCATTCGTTCAGCCGCTGATACCAATGCTGCCCTAGTGGAATGGGATTAAATGTATTATTATCTATTCCGGCAGCTTTCAGTACCTGTTTGAGCCACCTTGGAGTGGTTTGGCTCGTACCCCGTCTTGGGTTACTGTGGTTGACCCATAGGCTTTCCTCTCCCTCTAAGATTGTGTGTTGTGTCTATATATAGTAGTAGATGGGTCACCACACTCAACCTGGACTCTGGTGGGTAGGCCCGGAACCCCACCAGTGAATTGGGCGTTCCTGGTCCATATAGCCATATAACGACTACAGCACGGAAAACACAGGCGATCTCGACCCTACTAGTTCGTGCCGAACTCATAATCTCGCCTAGTCCCAAATACCTGCGAGTTAGATTTTACCAGACCTAAATATGAACGTGATGCGTCTGGGGTAATCACCATGTATCTAGTCTAGTTTATGGAGTGACCGGACTCTGTGAGCGTGTACGAGAGCCATAAGCATGAGCGTTTTTTAAAACATAGATTAAGCAAGCTGAGGGATCTGGCTGGTGCCATTCTCTGAGATATGTCAATATCACACCAATATCCCATACATGGGTATATACCTGGGTGTTTGGGGCTTATATTATAGTTGCCCTTCATAAGTTTACCTTCAGTGGATGGGATCCCATGCTCCGCTGTCATGCTGCTTTAGATAAGCAGATAAGGCGCTTCATGTTGTATTTACGGCATTGTAACTCACCTTTTGGTCATGGTGTAGATGTTCCAGGAACTCCAATACGTCAGTGGTTGAATAATTCGGTATGTTGTCCCTGCGTCGTGGCAGTATTTTACCCATGTTAGCTTTTAGTGACTGTTCGCAGGGATGCCGACATGGTGGTCCCTTGGATAATCCCAGTCCCTGGTAAGGTCTATTCAAACCCTGCACCCAGGAGTTTGATGTTTCCCTGGCATGGGTGGCTTGTGCCTGATACTGGGTTGAGTCAGCAACCATGGTCCAATAGGGAAATCCATAGGTGACTCGCCCACCGTGTCGTGATGAACTGGGAACCATGGCTGTGTAGGCCGGTCGGGCACGTTCAATATCTCGGAGACAGATCCCATCTGTATTCCGAAGTGCCCGTCTGATGAGGCAGAAGGGAGGAAGGCAAAGCAGAAATTCCCCCTTCCAGCGTGTAGGCATCTATCGCTGCTGCCTCTAATCTGGTTCCCAAGTCACATACATAGGTTACTGGTGATTCCTTCTTGTGCAACCAAATTGATATCTGGCTTTCAAACTGCTTAATACCTTTAGCAGATATTTTGGGTTTAACATCTATTCAATGTAATCATAAATTTACCCCGTGACCTGGTGTCTCCCACTGTGTTCTAGCTTCCTAGGACATAGGCAGCTGATAGTTAAAATGTCTTTTGACACACCATTGCCAGATTTGTTTGACCAATTTGATGCACAACAATGATTATTATGCTCCCCATATGGTTGATATAAGCCACCACCATAGTATTATCAATCCGTAACCACATATGTACGTGCTGCATTTGAAATGCATATGTTTTTTAGCCCAATAGGCGCTCACCAATCCCAAGTAGTTGATGCCCGGTATGTGTAGTAACGATGTTTGTGAATTGGTCCATCTGTTACCTGTGCTGGATATGGAGTTTAGTTGCTCCCCAGCCTAAAGTATTGGCATCGGTTTTTAATAACCAAATTGGGATTGGTGATGATAATAGGGCTGAAAACTATGCCAAATAGATGTCTACCCACCACCTTAGTTGTGATATAGCTTCAGTGGGTTCATTCATGATTTGATTATAGTGACCCAAGTACCTAGGCAAAGTAACAGTCATATGGACGGAATTATTATTGAAGCCCAGATAATCCTTGGTAGTTAACGCTTCAATACTGGTTTATCTGGGCGTGGGATAAACCTCAGAGCTTAGGGAGCTGTTTCGTAGCTAGAACTGCTGCCACAGCTAATTCCTTTGTTTCCCCTAATATGAGGATATCATCCAATATATGCCATGATTATGCTTGTTTTCTTAATATTTTCATGGCCGTTTGATATTTATAATAGATTTAGGGCAGAAGTTAGGCCATAGGGACTGCTCTTTGCTCCCATGGTTGCCCTAACCGGGATATCCATTATCCAGGTAAAATTTTTAGGTATCTATAATGATCCTAGTGTATGGGTATAAGATAGTTAGCATCTTCCATATCAATGCTCCCCTTAGGTATCCTTGGGAGATCAGATGCCTGGCAGTGACAAAAACCCATCTCCATCTTAAAGTGTATATATACTCAACAGATTTATTTAGTGATATTAGATCAATGATGATGCTACATTCACCATCTTTTGTAGTTTCCAATGGTTCATGTTTACTCCCATGATCCGTTTAGTAATGAGCCTTTCTAGTTCAGCTTGACCTTCTCACTTCTCTTTTCTTAGAGGGAGAAAGTGCCCTTTGGGCGCATTGCTGAACTGGCGGTAATATGCCCAATTTGAATTCGTTTTTATCCTCTAATACTGTTGAGTATATTTTAGTTATTTGTGACAGCATCCCATGCTTTATTAACAAGTGTAAATGCCCCCCCCCCCCCCCCCCCCCCCCCCCCGCAGTTAGTAGAACACCCTTGTTTAGTGTAAACTGGGAGGAACCAGACTACCTACCTCCATGTTTGTTGTTTTTTCATGAAGGCGTAGTTTGCTGGTATACTGGTGCTGTCGGTGGGGCGGCGCATCTTCCCACGGCTCCGCTCTGGGCCCCGTCTAAAAAGAACTTTGGGGGTAATGTGAAGCGGTCGCCAGGCTTTCACCAGTCCTTGTTTGATATCGCTGGTGGATGCCGAGGGGTGCTGCCAGCTGGGTGTTGGATGCGATGTCCTGCTCGTTCCATGGCCTGCCTTCATGAGGCGCACAGGTTTAGCTGCCTCTCTTCCCGCAGCAGCGGTTTGCATAGCCCCATATATTTGGGGTTGCGGGCAGGTCTATATGCACCATTGTTCAGTCGAGTATCCCAAATTTGGGAACATCTTAGGCGTCAGCACCCTGGTAGTGCAATGGGATAGTCTCATCCTGGGAGAGTATAATCCGTGGAAAAAACGAGCAAAGGCGGTAACATCTTGACCCTTCTGTAGAATTCGCTGCTTGTCTGCGAGTCCGCTGACCCAGCTGCCTGCGGATTTGCCTCTGGAAAGGCCTGCTCCTGCAGGGCTTTGTTGGGAAGATGGTCGCGTGGACGAGCCATGTAGTGGCCCACGACACCCAGTAGCTCTTCCTGATCCTGCTCCCCTGGCATACTGCTGTTCTCGTCCGCCTGCCCAGCGTTTAAGCCAGCCCAGCCCTGGCCTCCTTAGCTAGCCTCAAAAGAGGGAGCAAAAGGGTGTGCTATAAATTGGAGGAGGCATAGCTCAAACTCCGCTGTTGCATCAATCCCTCGACAAGGGAGATGGCTAGTGCAATAGCACTGGGGTAGGAGTCAGCTCCCTTGGCATTCAGCCAGTGCCCCTTTATTCCTGGAGGTGAACTCCATGACCTCCTCTGGCTTGGGGAGACAGACATACTTATTTTTGCTGTCTCCAACCTGTTCCAGTTTTGGAGGAAGTTGGCTCCTGTAGAACCTGTTGAATTGGGAAGATTTTTCTCTTACCTGTATGTAGAGGCTGCCTGCCGTTTTCCAGGCGGCATTGTGGCGGTTCCCGGGCGGCGATTCTCTTTGTCAGGAGTCTGCAGGGCTGCCGGTCGGGTTTTTAAAACTTCCCGCCGGTCCGCTGCTGTTGCCAAACAGCTGTTCAGCGGACCGGCATTAGCGCAGCTCCTTGCAGCGGTCCGCAGCGTTTGCGGTCCGGGTAGCGCCTTTTCCCCGTCCACTGTCGGCTCCACGCTGGAGTCGAAACGGGGCCGCTCACCATGCCTCTCTACTTTGCTCCCCCTGGAGCAAAAACCACAAGGCCCGATTAAGGTAAGTACTTACCTCTCGTCCTTGGATGCGGGAGCTGCCCGACTCCCGCTGGCCGCGTTCTGCACAGCTGTGCGTAATGCCGCATGCGCAGTAGAGCTGGGTTCTTCACGGAATCACTCACGTGACTCCGAAGTAAAATTTGGGTTTACTCACAATTTCTGAGTATTCTACTTTAGTACACCAACTATCCATTAGGGACCTTACAATGTTCAAATTCAAAGATGACCTATATTCATAAATCCACTTAACATTGTCGATTGGATCCTCTCAGGGATAATGACACTTGGAAATAGTAAATTAATTTTACCAAAACTTGTGCAACATTAAAGAGATTCCTCTAGTTACTATGGCTAATAATGTAAGATATTAATGAGACATATTGCAGATAATGTTAGCAAGCATTTTTATAATAGGAGGAAAAAAATGTTTACAATGTTTACAATTAAAGCTATTATAAAGAACAATATATAAACAATTATATTAAGTTATTGTCATTAAATTTATTATTGCAATCAGAATTAGGACATGCTTTCTTAATCATCCCGGCGAGAGGGCCTGTGCATTGGGCCGTCCGTAGCGGCGACTGCAGAGGGTTCTAGGCCCCGGCCATGGGTGAACAAAGAGGAAGATGACTGAACTTTATTACCTTCCATCACGGTGGGAAACGTTGATTCTGCTGTGGTGAATGTTTATGTTAAACTCTATTGTGTATTGTGTTATTTTTATTTGTATGGCTGTATGGTAACTAAAATTTCACTGTACCAATGGTGGATGTGACAATAAAAGTGAACTTGAACTTGAACTTGATTGTTCAATTATCACTTTCTTTACAATTGGCTCCAATATTTCCCCCACCAATTTTAGAGGCCCCGTAGCAGAAGCGTCCACGTCGCGGGCTGGAAACTGGAAATATCCCAAGCTAATTCTGCGACCACCGTCATCTGTTGCAACAAGTGATGGCTTCCACAGATTGTCTCCGGAAGCTTACATCCTTTTCAGGATGGACAATGACAGCAATGTCAACATTTGAAACATGGAAGATGGACATGAAAGAAGACCAATTTTAGAGCAACTGGTCTTCTCCATTTCCCTTCTCCTTCTTTTCTTTTAAGTACTAAGGTTACATTTGCCATCCTTCAATGTGTTGGAACCATTCAATAATCAATTGATCTTTGGAAGATGACAACCAGAGGGTCTCTTATTTCCATGGCTCTGTCTTTTGATACACTGGGATGTAATTTATCAGGCCCTGTACAAAGGAGTGTTAATGGAGGATTGTTCCTTTGCTTGACTGACCGAGGGAATGAGTATATATTGTATGCTGGTACTTATGGGGCATGGTTCTCTCTCATCTATGGGAGTGTTTGGGCATCATTGTGTACCTGTCTTTTCGTGTGCACACATCCACATGTGCATTTAGGAAGGTGAGTTTGTTTGTTTTGAAAGAAAACTGGCAGGGAACATAAAAACTGACTGCAAAAGTTTTTATAGATATGTGAAAAGAAAGAGATTAGTTAAAACAAATGTAGGTCCCTTGCAGTCAGAAACAGGGGAGTTGATCATGGGGAACAAGGATATGGCGGACCAATTGAATAACTACTTTGGTTCCGTCTTCACTAAGGAAGACATAAATAATTTGCCGGAAATAGCAGGGGACCGCGGGTCAAAGGAGTTGGAGGAATTGAGTGAAATCCAGGTTAGCCGGGAAGTGGTGTTGGGTAAATTGAATGGATTAAAGGCCGATAAATCCCCAGGGCCAGATAGGCTGCATCCCAGAGTACTTAAGGAAGTAGCTCCAGAAATAGTGGATGCATTAGTAATAATCTTTCAAAACTCTTTAGATTCTGGAGTAGTTCCTGAAGATTGGCGGGTAGCAAACGTAACCCCACTTTTTAAGAAGGGAGGGAGAGAGAAAATGGGGAATTACAGACCAGTTAGTCTAACATCGGTAGTGGGGAAACTGCTAGAGTCAGTTATTAAAGATGGGATAGCAGCACATTTGGAAAGTGGTGAAATCATTGGACAAAGTCAGCATGGATTTACGAAAGGTAAATCATGTCTGACGAATCTTATAGAATTTTTCGAGGATGTAACTAGTTGCGTGGATAGGGGAGAACCAGTGGATGTGGTGTATCTGGACTTCCAGAAGGCTTTCGACAAGGTCCCACATAAGAGATTAGTATACAAACTTAAAGCACAAGGCATTGGGGGTTCAGTATTGATGTGGATAGAGAACTGGCTGGCAAACAGGAAGCAAAGAGTAGGAGTAAACGGGTCCTTTTCACAATGGCAGGCAGTGACTAGTGGGGTAGCCCAAGGCTCAGTACTGGGACCCCAGCTATTTACAATATATATTAATGATCTGGATGAGGGAATTGAAGGCAATATCTCCAAGTTTGCGGATGACACTAAGCTGGGGGGCAGTGTTAGCTGTGAGGAGGATGCTAGGAGACTGCAGGGTGACTTGGATAGGCTGGGTGAGTGGGCAAATGTTTGGCAGATGCAGTATAATGTGGATAAATGTGAGGTTATCCATTTTTGGTGGCAAAAAACAGGAAAGCAGACTATTATCTAAATGGTGGCCGATTGGGAAAGGGGGAGATGCAGCGAGACCTGGGTGTCATGGTACACCAGTCATTGAAGGTAGGCATGCAGGTGCAGCAGGCAGTAAAGAAAGCGAATGGTATGTTAGCTTTCATTGCAAAAGGATTTGAGTATAGGAGCAGAGAGGTTCTACTGCAGTTGTACAGGGTCTTGGTGAGACCACACCTGGAGTATTGCGTACAGTTTTGGTCTCCAAATCTGAGGAAGGACATTATTGCCATAGAGGGAGTGCAGAGACAGTTCACCAGACTGATTCCTGGGATGTCAGGACTGTCTTATGAAGAAAGACTGGATAGACTTGGTTTATACTCTCTAGAATTTAGAAGATTGAGAGGGGATCTTATAGAAACTTACAAAATTCTTAAGGGGTTGGACAGGCTAGATGCAGGCAGATTGTTCCCGATGTTAGGGAAGTCCAGGACAAGGGGTCACAGCTTAAGGATAAGGGGGAAATCCTTTAAAACCGAGATGAGAAGAACTTTTTTCACACAGAGAGTGGTGAATCTCTGGAACTCTCTGCCACAGAGGGTAGTTGAGGCCACTTCATTGGCTATATTTAAGAGGGAGTTAGATGTGGCCCTTGTGGCTAAGGGGATCAGGGGGT
Source organism: Leucoraja erinaceus (assembly GCF_028641065.1). Taxonomy (NCBI): domain Eukaryota; kingdom Metazoa; phylum Chordata; class Chondrichthyes; order Rajiformes; family Rajidae; genus Leucoraja; species Leucoraja erinaceus. The sequence goes on along the minus strand of NC_073387.1, from coordinate 28,929,234 downwards.
ATGGAGAGAAGGCAGGTACGGGATACTGAGTTGGATGATCAGCCATGATCATATTGAATGGCGGTGCAGGCTCGAAGGGCCGAATGGCCTACTCCTGCACCTAATTTCTATGTTTCTATGTTTCTATGTTTCAGCTAAAGGTAGGACACTTGAAAAGTAGTTTGAAGTGATAGGGCTCTTCCTTTCTTTCTGCATCCTCCGCATTTCTCATGATCACACCCCTGGCTGACAGCTTTGTCACCGTCTCCTTCAGCTACATCGTGTTGGGGGCTTTGAGACATCTGGATCTCCACGTATGTTCTGTAAAGCTGGGTCATAATCTCTCACATCTCCTGCCTCCCTGTTGCTCATTCCAGAAGCCAGAACACTTGCAGTAATGGTTTGCCTTTGTGGAGAGATTCCTTTTAAGGGATGGAGTCCTGTTGTGTCAGCTTCATGGCGAAGTGACAGAAGCTGTCTTTATTTCAGTGATAATCAATAGATATTTTATGTTCCTTATTAGGAAGCATTGCCCAGTGAAAATGATCTTGCACGAAAACGGCAAAAACAACTATTCATCTGGAATCAGCACGGGTGAACTACCCAGCGCCAGCTTGCTACTTGTATTAAGGAGAAATGAAATTAATTTCTAAGCCGTAGTATGTTAGGATGACTTGTTTTCATTTTCAAAGCGCACAAATGTGAATGTGACATTTTAATGAGACAATAATCCAAGCCTATATCAACATTGGGGAGTGCAGATAATTTATTTTTTGTAATTCATTTATGACATGTGGACAATGTGACCAAGGAGTGTGTTAATCAAGCATATTTACAGAAGTGCTTTTAGATTAATTGGTACCACGAGTTTCCTCCTCTTTTTAATAAGTTACATAAGTTTCCTCTTAACATTTTTCAACAAATGACTTGATCACAAGGTGGGACAATCATAAATACTCCCAGCCAAGTCAAATAGAAAGGCTTTATTAGTAAAATTCTAGGAACATAGAGAAAGTCTTTGCATTGTGGAGTACCCGATGAATCACAGTGCACTCAAAATATTTTGGGCATGACTTCTGTAATTTTACATACACCACAGCTCTGTGAAATATAGCTATTTTGCACTGTGCAAATTGTAGATCGGAACATAATTAGCTGAATAAATTCCCATTGTCTACATTGTCAGAGTTTCAAATGAGAACCGGTACTGACTAGCTTACCATAGTGAAATTATAATGGAAAAGATAACAGAAAAGATGTAAATCAATGGTTGATTCAAAAGGACAGAGAGGATGGGACATGGAGCAGGACACAAGAGTCAGTGGGGGAAGGATGAGAGGGTTGGAGGGAATGTGAAAATAGAGGGAAGAACAATGAGTGAAATTGGGGAAAAATTTGGAGGAAAAGTTATAGCATTAGTGAGGTGAAACAATATAGTTTTAGGTTAGACATACAGCATGGAAACAGGCCCTTCAGCCCACTGAATCCATGCAGACTAATGATCACCCGTACACTAGTTCTATTTTATCCCACTTTTGTAGTGTTAAAGTAACTGAATTATAGAGTATGGAAACAACCCCTTCAGCTCACCATGAGCTTGCTAACCACCAAGCACCCATCCACACTAATTCCATGTTTCCTCTCACATCTCCATCACACACCTTCACCATGATTTTCTTAGCAGCAACCTACAGTTGGACAGGTACATGAATAGGACAGGTTTGGAGGGTTATGGATCAAGCACAGGCAAGTAGAACTAGGTGAGCTGGGACATTGTTGGCTGTTGTGGGCGAGTTGGGCCGAAGGGCCTGTTTCCACACTGTATCACTCTTTGACTCTATGACTCTACGACATGGAGTAGCCATGAAACTTACAGTAGTCAATTCAGCTATGAACCAGCATCTCCTTGGCATGTAGGAAGAAACTGGAGGACTAGGATAAACCATGCAATCACATGGATAATGTGCAAACTCCACACAGGCAATACGGCACCATCTTCCATCTCTGGCATTTACTTACATAGTAGAGATGGTTTCATGCTATTTTCATCACACAGTCAAATGCACCATTCCATACTGTAAATGGCATCTTATCCAATTTAAGGTCTTTATTCTTTTAATGCAGAAATTTATGCTCATAGAATCATAGCAGTGAAACAGGCCCTTCAGACCACCATGTCCATGGTTCCTATCTGTTATCCATTTATACTAATTATAATGTACAACATCAACAACGGAAGTCTACAAATTTTCCCCGCGTTAGGTGGCTTTTTGTGTTTAAGGTATCTTCTCTTAGATACCTTAATATTACCTTTTTTTTTAAAAATCACCACCACAACTCTTTTTTGTTTTTTTTTAATTAATAGCACAACACATGCTTTCTTTTTTTTTTTAAGGTATAATAGAGGAAGGAGATGCAAAATAATTCTAAAAGTTCGGGACGACCACCCAACACTCGGAGTTCTGAGGTATTTGGTTGCACCATATGAATCAAAAATACCAAACTGAATTATAATGCAAGACGATAGACAAATAAAGAACAGAGGAATTACAGTCTGCAGCTGGAATATTAGGGGTGCCAATGAACCAATTAAGAGGGGCAAGACGTTTGCCCAATTAAAATCATTAAATTCGGACATAACCTTTTTGCAGGAAACACATATGAAACAACAAACACAGATGAGATTGAAGGCAAATTGGATGGGTCAAACTTATTATTCTTCATTTACTTCTAAAGCTAGAGGTACGGCTATTATCATTCGAAAAGGTATACCATTTAAATTAAAGAATACTATATCAGATAAAGAGGGAAGGTACATTATAGTTTCGGGAGAAATTTACTCCATCCCATTGACTATGATAAATATTTACGCTCAGAATTTTGATAACCCCCAATTTTTTAATAAGCTTCTGGATATAATATCAGAGTATAATTACCAAAATGTAATGATTTCAATTGCGTTTTAGACCCATATTTAGATAAATCAGTAAAACAAAGGAGGGGTAACTTAAAATCTAAGACTAGTGAACTTCTAAATACATATATAAAAAATACTAATATAACAGATGTATGGAGAACTGCTAATCCAACTGGAAGGGAATATTTGTTTTACTCATCGGTACATAAAACTTATTCACAAATTGATTACTTCTTAGTGGATACAAAATTAATTCCATATACGATCAATCCTAAATACCACAATAGTATTATTTCTGATCACTCCCCGTTGACTTTTCTATTAAAACTTGAGGGAATGCCGGGTAAAAAATCTTTCTGGAGGTTTAACGCACAAATCTTAAACAACCCACAAGGTTATAAATATCTAAAACAACAAATGAAAATTTGTTTTTGAGACAAATGAGACGCCAGGTATTTCACCTTCTTTATTATGGGAAACTTAAAAGGCATTTATCAGAGGAGTTATAATCTCATACCAAATTTTCCAAAATAAAAAGAATAAGACAGAACAACTAATGTTAGAACAGGAAATTAGACAATTAGAGTTAGATAATGCTAAAGATCCAACTACAGATAAACATAATAAGATAATACTATTGAAATTTAAACTTAATCAAATTTTATCGGCAAGAGTAGTAAGATTATTCCAAATTACAAATCAGGAACATTTTGAATTTGGTGATAAGTCACATAAACTCTTAGCTTGTCAACTGAAAAAACAAGAAAAGGAAAATACTATCACTGAAATTAAATCAGAGAAAGGTGAATTACTAACATTACCTAAGGATATTAATAAAAGATTTGCTCAATTTTATCAAAATCTATATACATCTAAAACTAAAATAGAAGATAGTAAAATTATATATTTTTTAGATAACTGTAATGTTCCAAAACTTGATCTCTCAGAACAAGAGGAATTAGGAGCTCAGGTTACACTTGAAGAAATAGGAGAAACAATAAAATCATTGAAAAATGGTAAGACGCCTGGACCAGATGGTTTTAGCAATGAATTTTACAAAAGATTTCACGAGATAACGGCTCCACGTTTACTTAAATTATATACTCACGCTTTTAAAGAAAATAAACTACCAGAAACATTAGCTGAATCAACTATTACGCTTATACCAAAAAAAGATAAATATTTAGAAGAACCGGGCTCATACAGAGCTATATCACCTTTAAATACAGATCAGAAAATTTTAGCATAGACCTTAGCAAGAAGATTGAGTAAATACATTGGTAAATTGATAAATCCAGATCAAACGGGGTTTATACCTAAAAGCCAATCATTTAATAATTTGAGACCCCTGTTTAATATAATGTACTCACATAAAACGGAAGAAGAAGAAATACCAATTGTTTCTCTGGACGCAGAGATAGCATTTGATTAGGTAGAGTGGCATTATACAAAGTACTGCAAAAATTTAATATGGGAGAAAATGTTATTGTATGGGTAAAATTATTATATGACAAACCAACAGCAAGAATATTAACTAATAATATGTTATCTCCAAAATTTCAATTATCGAGGGGCAATAGGCAGGGGTGTGTATTATCACCCCTGCTATTTGCCCTTATGATAGAGCCCATGGCTGAAAGTATAGGAATTCATTCGAATATTTGGGGATATAATACTAAGGACTCAAATAATAAAATGTCATTATATGCAGACGATATACTTCTATATATTACAAATTCACAAATGAGCATTCCAAACATTAAATTTAATAGAGGAATTCGTTTATTTATCAGGATACTGAATAAATTGGAATAAAAGTGAAATCATGACGTTAAAACCTCAAGAATCGACACACATTAAAATTCCGCTTTAAAATTGCAACAGAAAAATTTAAGTATTTGGGTATCCAAATTACTGGAAAATACAAAACATTATTTAATGCTAATTTTATGCCATTATTAAATAAACTGAACATGTTGATTAAATTCTGGAAAACACTCCCGTTGTCATTAATAGGCAGAATAAACGCTATAAAAATGATTTTTTTTTACCACAAATATTATACCTATTTCAATCTATGCCATTATATATACCAACATTTTTTTTCAAAAAACTAGACTCTAATATTACCAACTTTATTTGGGACTATAGATCACACAGAATTCAAAGAAAACATATGTGTAAACCCAAAGATGCTGGGGGACTTTCACTTCCGAACTTTTTGTATTATTATTGGGCAGTGCATATTAAGAATATAATTTATTGGTTGGACAGTTCTTCCCAACAGACAGAATGGATAAGAATGGAGAAAGAGGATTGTTCTCCTTGTAATATAGGAGCGATGCTCTTCTCCCCGATAAAACTGAACAACACAATATATAAGAATAACCCAATTATCCATAATACAATAAGAATTTGGAAACAAATAAAATTAACTTTAAAATTAAGAAACCCATTTGTGTTAATGCCAATAGTAAATAATCCTTCATTTAAACCATCTCTTATTGATAAAACATATAACCAATGGGAAAGAATGGGAATTAAAAGGATCGGCGATATGTATGAAATGGGAAATCTGTTATCATTCCAACAATTACAATTAAAATTTAAGTTGAAAAATAACCAATATTTTAAATATCTTCAGATCTGCGATTTCATGAAGAAATATATACAAAGACATCAAACTATAATTTTAGACCCACTGGAAGAAGCAATGAATATTAAGGCTGACACAGAAATTAATATCATATTTATATAATAGTATTTTAAATATAGAACTACCATCGACAGAGGAACTTAGAGAAGATTGGGAATGAGAATTAATGATAAAAATCACGAAATAAACATGGGAAAAGTATTTAATATATATACACAAATGTTCGATTAATGTAAGACATAACTTAATTCAATTAAAAATTTTACATAGATTATATTATTCAAAAACTAGACTGAATAAATGTTATCCAAATACTTCTCCCATTTGTGATAAATGTTTACCTCAAAATGCCACTATAACACACTATTTTGTTTCCTGCATAAAACTTCATAAATTCTGGAGCGATATCTTTGAAATATTTACAAAATTATTCAAGATAAAAATGGAACGTAACACTAAAATGATTATACTTGGAGTAACGGGAGATGGGAACAAATTGAACACATTTCAAAATTCTTTTTTTAATTATGGGTTAATAATGGCAAAAAAACGTATACTTAAATTTTGGAAAAATACACCCTTACCAATGCTTAAAATGTGGATTTTAAACATGTTGGACACAGCACATCTTGAAGAAATGCGATTCCCCCTAACAGATAAACCAGACCAATTCTTAACGAGTTGGTCTCCATTTATCGACTTCTTGGAAGCATATGGTGCAACAAAATCGTAAAAAAACAATTGTTTCAGGACTGGGTGAAGGATGGTCAAGAATATAAATACCTATCTCCTATAATCTCCTACTTTCTACTCTTCCTCTTTCTCTCTCCTTTTTTTTTCTTTTTTTCTTTCTCTTTTTTTTCTCACTTTCTCTCTTTCCTCCCTTTTCCTTTTCACACACCCTATATCACACGTTTTTCTATTTTTTATTATCTATTCTCGCTTTCTCTCTTTTATTATTAAAAAAAAGACAATAAAAAACGAAACTGTACATAAAATGTAACATGTGCCACATTGCTGTACTTCGGTGCCACATTACTGTACTTACTTCTAATAAAATTAAACCCCCTCCCCCCCAAAAAAAACGAACCCTTTCATCAGGCACCCATTTGCTAGCCGCTGTGCCTTTGAAATTTAAGTGCTCGGCTTGACATCTATACTTTGTGAATGTACCCGGCTCCATCACTCACACATAGGCTCTACCTTTCATAAGACTTGTACATCAAAGCACCTTTATTCCTAGGGCCCAATGATTCATGTTGTATCCTTATTAGACCTCCTAAACCTTTCACCCCTTACCATCCAATTACATCCTCTACTTTTGACACCTCTGTTGTAAGGTAAGGTTTTCTTCCATTTACCTTTTCTCTGCCTTTCATTATTTTGTAGACCTCTGTCGGGAACCCCCTAAAGCTTTTGCTGCTCCAACTAAAAGAACTCGGCATGTGTAAGTGTTTGTAAGTGTTTGTAAGTTATTTGTAAATGAATAGCTCTATGTTGGAAACCTTTTTGTGTGCTTCCTTTAGGGTATTGCACGAAACGTTATTCCCTTATCATGTATCTATACATTGTAAAAGGATTGGTTGTAATCTTGTATTGTCGTTCTGCTGACTGGTTAGCACACAACAAAAAGTTATTCATTGTACATCGGTACATGTGACAATAAAGTAAACTTACTGTAACTGAACTGAACTGAACCGTTGTGGCCAGAGCTGCATACATTACCACACCAGTGTTACATAGAATTTTGCCAAAACCCCACTGTTTTTATATTCTAATACCTGACCAATGTAGGCTGGTATTCCATATCCCATTATCCATTGTTATCTTTGGGAATCCCTGGTTTTGTACACCAAAGTCCCTCAAAACTTTCGAGGGCCCTAGCTTTCATTGTACATCAAAGTCCCTTTATTCCTTAATCATATCTAGGGCCCTATTATTCATGTTGTATCCTTATTAGTCCTCCCAAAGTGCTGTCCCTTTGGGAGGAGGGGGGCTTTCTGGAGCACTAGTATGGGTATTGTGGGCTGAAGGGACTGGTTTCCAGAGAGCTAGTATGGACATTGTGGGCCAAATGGATTCTTGGGGTGGCAGCTCAGTTACTCAAGCCTGATGTGCTGGCAGCTCACTCACGGCTGGTGGGCTAGCAGTTGACTCACGGCTATTCCTTGAAATTCCATTTCAAGCAGGGTGCAAGGAAACCAAATTCAAATGCAGTTTCCTACCATTTCAAGCACGGTGCAAGGCAATCAAATTCATGTGCAGTTTCATGCCACTTCAAGGAAGGTGCAATGCCAGCAAATTCAAGTGCAGTTTTATGCCATTTCAAGCAGGATGCAAGGCCACCAAATTCAAGTGCGTTTTCATGCCATTTCAAGCAGGGTGCAAGGCCACCAAATTCAAGTGCAGTTTCATGCCACCAAGCAGGGTGCAAGGCCACCAAATTCAAGTGCAGTTTCATGCCAAAGCAGGATGCAACACCAAATGCTAGTGCTGTTTCATGCCATTTCAAGCAGAGTTAAACCACCATGAAACCACTATAAAACCACACAAAACACCACATAAACACAACACTCACAGTTCAGCAGACATTCAGTGCGTTCAGTTGATTCACAGCTCAGACAGGGTCATGACTTCTCCCTCCCCCATCTTGCAGAGACTGAGCCACACCCACACTTCCGGGTTTTAGGGGACAGGGAGAGGCTTCAGAGGGTAACCAGGACAGCGCAGAGGATCATTGGCTGCCCTCTCCCCTCCCTGATGGACATCTACACCTCCCGCTGCCTTAGCAGGTCAAAGAAGATCATCAAAGACAGCTCCCATCCTGCGTTTGGACTGTTCGACCTGCTGCCCTCTGGAAGGCGCTATAGGTGCATCAAATCCAGGACAAACAGACTCAGGAATAGTTGCTTTCCGAGAATTATATCTACCATAAATTCAAATTCACACATGCACTGACTACACCGCCCAACACGGACTTCCATCTGTATATATGTATATATGATATATGTATATATGTCCCCCCCCCCCATCTCCCTTCTGTTTTTTGTTTTTTTTTTTCTGTTTCTTGTTTTTTGTGCTAAATTGTATGTATGCACTGAGTACGAGCAGCTTTCAGTTTCACTGTACATGTATAGTGACAATAAATGGCATATCTTTATATTTCCTCCCCCCTCCAACCGGGTGTGGCCTTCATGGCGTGATTGAGAGGAGAGAGATTCTCAACATTTTAAATACACTAATAACACTTTTATGTTTCATTGATGGGAAGAATCCTCTGCACCTGATTAGCAGCAGGGGACTGAGTAAGATGGCCAAATATCACAGCCATAAGTGGTAGTGTTTTATCTAAAATCAATATACAGTGCAAACAGGAAGTTGTCAAGTTTCCAACAACCACCATTTTTGCAGTGCAGCATTTCAAAGCAGTTACCACCACCAACACCAACCACCATTTTTGTAGTGCAGCATTTCAAAGCAGTTACCACCACCACCACCAACCATTTGCAATGCAGCATTTCAAAGCAGTTACCACCACCAACAATCATTTGCAGTGCAGCATTTCAAAGCAACCACATTTTCATTTTCAAACCACATTAAGGGCACTCACAGTTGAGTAGACATGTGTTCAGCGTTATTCACAGCTCAGAGAGACATGATCCTCTTGCTTCCTCCATCTTGCAGCGACTGCGTGAGGCACAACACTCCCGGGTTTTATAGTCCCTCTCCCCTCCCACCAGCAGGGGCAGCAGAGAGAACGTCAACATTTTTTAAACATTAATAACTCTTTTATTTTTACTCGATGGCAAAAATCCTCTTGTCCTGCGTAGCCTCTGAGTAAGATGTCCAAAAATCACAGCCATAAGTGGCAGCGTTTTTTCAAAAATCATGGAACAGAAAAACAGGAAGTGGTCAAGATCTTACTTTTAGTAATATAGATATATATATATACTGTATACAGCATATACAGATAGATATACACACACACACGCACACAAATGTACACATAAAAAACAAATACTAATAGTGCAATAATAACAATAATAGTCCATGTAGTTCAAAGCATATTTGAGGTTGTAATATTTTATAGTTTGAAGGCAGAGGGAAGAGAGTTTACCTGAACTTGGACATTACAGGTTTCAAGCTCCTGTACCTTCTTCCCAATGGCAGGGGTGGTGTGGGTCTCTGATGATGCTGGCTGCCTTTTTAGATGGAGACTGTTGTAAATCCCTTTGATGGTGGGGAGGTCAGAACAAGGCAGTGTTCACAACTTTTTGCAGCCATTATATAATCATAGAATCATACAGCACAACCATGGGCCTTCCTCGTCTATACACACCGACCCTTTTGCTTGCTTTAGGCTTGTTTCCTTCTGCACTTTACTTTCTCAACACTTGTCCAAGTGTTTGTTAAATGTGTGTTTGTATCTGTCTATGACCTCTACTATGGCAGTTTGTTCCAGATAACCACCATCCTCTGTGAAAAACCTACCCCACGATCTCACAAAACGTCTTTCCCCTTACCTTAAACCTGTGCCCTTTAGTTCTAGACTCCCCTGCCCTAAGAAAATGACATATAGATATACTATTTATGCCCCTCATCAGTTTTAACCTCCATTGGGCCACTCTTCAGTCTCCTAAATTCCATTGTGAATAAACCCAGCCTACCCAAACTCTCTTGTTAACCATGGCTTTCCATTCCAGGGAACATCCCGGTGATTCTCTTCCATACTCTGTCTATTGCTCCCACATTCTCTCTGCAGTGTGGCAACCAGAATTATACACAAACAATCTAAATGCGGTCTAATATATGGATAGGTAGGAAATGGAAGGACATGGATTTCATGCAGGCAGATTAGCAATTGTCTTGATATCATGTTTGGCACAAATATTGTGGGCTGCAACATGATGTCCCATGTTATACCCAATGCCTCAGCCTATGATGGCAATCATATCAAATGTCTTCTTCACTACTCTGTCCACTGTGTAGCTACTTTCAGCGAGTTATAGACATGCACCCCGAGGTCCCTTTTTACACCAATGCTCCGTCTTTGTCATTTACTGTTAATACACTTCCCAAAGTATACTACATTGCCCTTGTCCCTCAGTATCTATCACAAAGCAACTTTTGGATTACATTTTCCAATGAGCCTTGGATCCGAGGGACTCTATGTTTTGAAGCAATGTTCCATGTGGGACTTCACTGCACTCTATGTTGACTACATTAACTGCATTATCCTTATCAATAAATGTTGTTACTTCTACTTAGAAATCTCAATAAAATGTTCTGCAAAGTAATTTGCAACCTTAGTATGGGCAAGACATTTATCACTCCAAACCTTATTTAGAGGTTGAACAATTTATACAATGCTATGTGCTGATATGCTGTCATGCCTATTATTAATTTAGTTGAAAAACACACAGCTGCACACCATCACATTTTAATCAAATGTGAAATTGAAACCATGCTCTCAGTTATTACATGATTATCTTGTGCTTGAAACACCAACCATGTTCCCAGGTCTGGTACAAATGCTGAGCAGAACTAAGCAAATATATGAATGGAAAAATGATGATAGCCTGCCCTTAGTTAAAGTTGATGGATAAGCTATCTGTGCAAGTTTCAGTGTTAGTAGGGAACATGACTCTTCTTGGTGTAATGGAAAATCCCAATGCGTTCGATGTAAATCTAATTAAAACCAGACAATGCTGCAAATGATCAGCGGTTTAGGCAGCATCTGTGGAGAGAGTATGTTTTTCAGGACAATGATCTTTGGAAGGAACAAGACTAGAAAATAGGCACATTTTAGGTTACAGGAAAGAAGGAGGATTGGGAAAAATGAAAAGGAATGCCTATGATAGAGTAGACAAAAAAGCAAAATGGATGACACAGATCAGTGTCAGCTAATCAGAGTGGTAAGGTTTGTAAATGACAGCTAATCTATCTGGAGTGGTGGAAATAGAAAGAGGATAGAGACGAGAGACATAAACAGAAACAAACAATGCTGCGACTTTGGTATACAGAAAGCAGTAGTTGCTGAAAATGTGAAGTTAAGCAGAATGTTGAAAAAGCAAGGCAGATAGCACCTATAGAGGGAAATACTTAAGTATGTCAGAATTGGCCAAATGGCAAAAAGCTGCAGATGCTGGAAATAAGAAACAAAAACAGAAACATTATTGAGTAAGTATTGTGTGAGAAAGAAAAGGGGAAAAAGAGAAAAGGAGAAAGAGAAAGAGAGGGAGAGAGTTTTTTGACAATAGTTGAAAAGACCGGTTTGCTGATTCAAACTTTCAGTACCACCTTTCTGCAGATGCCATTCGATGACATCCATTTTCTCTCCACCTGATCACACATCACATCCGTTGTTTTCCCTGCTCCTCTCATGTTGTTTTCTGAATTTTCCCAGCTTTGATTGATGCTTGGCTTGCCAAATTCTTTCAGCATTATATGTTTTCTGAGTTTCAATGCAAATGTCTTCTCTTAAAGAAGAGATGGCTCTAGGCAAAAAGTGGGTCTGTGTAATCTGAAGAAGTTGACTGACAGGATACCCCAAGCTATAGCATTGCTAAGGTACAGATGAGGGCCAGGAAAGCAATCTTCTTCCATCTGATTCAGCCTCTCACAAAATTAATCTTCCTGCACAGCAAGAGACGGTTGAACAAAAAGGACCAGCACAGCATACCCAGGAACTGATGGCCATGCTGGATAACAAAATACCACATTCAAACCTTCATATATCTCAAACTTTATCAAATACAGCTGGGAAATACCGTAGAGCAGAGGTTGCATCATGCAAGCAGACAAATTGGTGGGTGAACAGTCTCCGAAGGACATTATATTTCACGTACTGACAAGGGCTTCCTGGCCACTAGTGGTATGATGGCTATACACTGATGTACAAAAAAGGAGCACAACTGCCACCAAAGACAAAAAGATTCATAATCCTGTCACAACCTCACACTACACATCTTTTTATTCTCACTTTAGTTCAAAAGACCTGAAAAAAAATCAGACTCATTAAATAAAACTTTAAAAAACAGACAATTGATTTAATGTTAAAAAATTAAAACCCAGAAAATGATGGAAACACCAAATAGATCTGACAATATCTGTGAAATGAGAAACATGCTTAATGTTACAATGCACTGACCTTTCATAAATGGATTTATTTAGATTTAAAACAAACCAGGATGCGGAGAAAGATAGACGGGAGAAAAAAGATAATAAAATAAACGGAATGAGGTGTGGAGAATAGGGATACGTGTATAAAAGAAATGATTCTGGAAGAGCTATGGATAGTGGACAATGTGTTCTATAGCAGTGTCGAGTTCTGCAGTCCTCTTTATGGATTGAAATCAAAGGAACAGAACTCTGCAAATAAAATCAAATACACTTTGGCTACTACATAATATTTTTAACACAGTTAATGAGGGTTAAATTACTGATTCAAGTCCATCAAGTGCGATTTCTACCGGGCATTGAGTGGATTTCAGAGGCTGAAGATTGTGATTCCAATTTGAACCTGAGAAGCTTGAGGGACAATCAAAACGTATCTAAACCATTGTCTTATGATTTATGTTATTGGGATCTTTGAGTCGATTAAATTCCCATGTCAAACCTCACTGGTCATTTATGACAAATTCTAAAAATGCTAGAAGGGCAAGAGAAAAATTGTAAATCTAATATGATATATGACATCTATTATCACATTCTAGCTTATCACTTGAAATAAATATATGAGCTGTTATACTGGTGATGGTCTGCACCTATGTTACATTTATATCAAACACCTCACGTATAATTCAAATGCCAATACTGAGCTCTGTGATTTATTTTTCATAAGTGAAACCGCCAGACTGCACTGTAAACGTACATTCTATTTAAAATTCTTTCATCATCACAAATCATAGAAACAGAAGGACCAAGGGTTGTTTGGGCCAACTTTTGTTAATAGAGTTTGTAACTTTTTTCATACAACATTTCCAGACTGCAATGAGAAAACAGTCTCTATTGTGCCACTCGATCGAGTTGGTTGGAGTAATGAAATGGGCATTTTAACAATGCCAGCCATGTGATCTTAGTTCAGTCAGCCCATTTCCTTACTCGACAGTATTCAAAACTACATTGCACTGAGTAGAGTACAATTAAAACACTATAGGATCATTTTTCTATTGTGTGTTTGTGTGAGTGGGGGAGAAAATTGCTGAATCCTGAGTGTGATATTTTTCACTGGGGGAAAATGACAACATTGGAAAACACTAAAAAAAATAAGATTAGTGTTGAAAAACAGCAAACAATTTTCATCATAACTGCACAGTCTCTGAAAGCCCTTGACAATCAACAAAATACATCTGAACTAATCCTTATTGCAATACGGGGAAACGTGGTAACTAACCTGAAAGTAGCAAGGCACAACAAAATAAAATGAAACAAATAAACTATTCACATTGGCTCAGATATCAGAGGAACTTGTCTATACTTTAATGAGTGACCATGAAGCAGTACGTAGAACAGTACAGCACAGGAACAGGCTTTTTGGCCCACAATGTCTGTGCTGAACATGATGCCCTGTTAAAAAAACATCTGCTTTGCCTGCATGTGATCCATTTCCCTCCATTCGTTGCATACACAGGTGCCTATCCAAAAACGTCTTAAGCACCACTATTGTTTCTACTTCCACCACCACCACTGGCAGCATGTTCCAGGAACCCACCACTCTCTGGGTAAAATAATTGCCCCGCACATATCCTTTTTTCCTCTGACTTTACAGCTATGCTCTCTAGTCTTTGTCATTTCCACTCTGCGTGTACGGTTTTGACTGTCTCCTCTAGTTATATCTCGCATAATTGTATACAATTCTATCAGGTCTCCCTTCAATCTCTGACGTTCCAGAGAAAACAATGGAGTTTGTCCAACCTCTCCTTATAGCTATTACCTTCTAATCCTGGCAATATTTTGGTAAACCCCTTCTGCACCCTCTCCACATTCTTCCTTTAATGAGGCGAACGGCCCTGCACACAATACTCCAAATGCAGCCTAACCAAAATGTTGCACAGCTGCAACATAACATTCCTGACTCTTACATCCAATGAAGGCAAACATATCATATGCCTTCTTTACTACTATAACTACAGGTGTTGCCACTTTCAGGGAGCATGGACTTGGAATCCAAGATCTCTCTGAATATCAATGCTGTTAAGAGTCTTGTCATTAAATGTATACATGCCCCTTACATTCAATTTCTCAAAGTGCAACACCTCACATTTGCTCTAACATCGCCACAGAGAGTCTCCACAGTGGGGAGTTTAACGTCACAAGAAGACAAAACAAAAACTTTACAGGTGAAACAGGAGAAAAGGATGCAAATCATCGCAGCTTAAATGTTATATGGGAACACACAATGATATATGTCAAGTAATTACTGAACAGCAACTATAGAAAGTGTGATTAGATTAGAATGTCAAAAGGATGAGTATTACATTGTACAGGGAAGTATAATGTTTCAGGAGAAGTTCTAGCATGTTAACATGCTAGGACAAATGGGCACATTCTGTGCAGTCTTATTTTTGACATTCTAACTCACAATAGAGTTGATTAGCCTAAAGGAAATAGAACCTAAATGTTGTCATGCAGAGATAGAAGACATTTGGCTCACAAAATCCATGTTGGATCTTTTAGTTTAGTTTAGAGATAGAGCACGGAAACAGGGCCTTCCGCACACTGAGTCTACACTGACCAACGATCCCTGCACATTAACACTATCCTAGGGACAATTTACACATACAACAAGCCAACTAACCTACAAACCGGTATGTCATTGGAGTGTGGGAGGAAACTGAACAACTTGGAGAAAACCCACATGGTCACGGGGAGAACATAAAACTCCGTACAGACAGCACCCATAGTCGGGATCGAACCCGGGTTTCCAGCACTGCACCACCGTGCCGTATTCTTCTAGAGCAATTCTGTCAGTCACATTCTCCTTCCGTCATTGAGATCCTGCACTTAGGTTTCCTCAACTATTCTTTTTTGGTTAGCCCTAATTCAACTATTTTTCAAACACCCTAACAAGAAGTGTAATATTGCCCGATGACCAATCTCCACCCAGATTAATCAAAATTTTGCACAAAAGCGGAGTTCTAGTCATACACAAAAGAAGGATGTGTAGAATGAGAGAGCACAGCAGCGATTATCCAGGATAGTGCCTTGAATGGATGGCTGTAGTTAAAAGGAGAGATGATAAGGTTTTAAGAGTTATAAGGCTGAGTTTGTTTTCACTGAAACATAGGTGACTTATAGGTCTCTTATATTATTGCACACAGAAGGTAATGGTTATCTGAAATGAGTTGCCAGAGGAGGTGGGAGAAGCAGATACAATCAGATATTTAAAAGACATTTAGACCGGTCCTAAGATATGAACAGCAGAGAGGGATATGCGAATGCATTACAATAATCCCAGCAAATCATTCATTGGTACATGATCTCTGAAGAACTTTTTATAAGGGGAAAACAATTATTCTCTGAGCGAAGGCTAATTTATAGAAACAAAGCCAATGCTAACAAAGCTCCCAATATTTAATGTGTGACTATTGTTGATAGAATAGTCTCTCAAAAATAATGGAGCATTTATCATGGAAGCCTCTAGTTTCCAGCACGAGAAGGACAGTTTGAAACCAAGAATAAATTGCTGTTGGTAGTAAGTGAGCAATCCAAGAACACCTTAAATTGATAGATTTTGTTTCTTTATAAGAAGGAGAAACAACTTAATATGTCATAGATTGCATAGGAACGCAGCCGAGTAGATTAACCACAAACTGACTCAACGCTCTTACTGCGGGAATTAAATGCAGCTGGCTGGATCGTAAGAAAAAACACAATTACTTTCTAATCTTGTGAACATTTAACTTCCAAGTGAATGTTTTCAATTAAAGAGCAATTGCAAGTTACAATTGCCAATGGTTTTGTGTGAAGAGTAATAATTTCTCATTCGTATGGGTTCATCAATATGCTTAATTAATTTGTTCAGGTGTGTGAAATGTTTTATTTTGATGCTGAGGATGATAATGAAAGGTATTATTCCATCTCTAATCAAAATGGATGATAAAGTAACTATAGTAGTTATTAGAAAGAAGGAAACAATTTAGAGGAAATAAACTGCAAAAGGAATGACTGTAGATACAGCAGAGTAAAATAACAAAGATATTGCACTTGCAATGATCTGTGATGTTTAATGGACATTTTCATGCTCTATTTTCCTTTCTTCAGAGATTGAAAGTGTTGAAAGAGTATTGAACCTGGGTTTGAATTTTTATCATACCTGTTACCCACCCCTTCCTTATTAGGAAGCAAAATCGTGGAAATGTGAATTTATGCACAATGTAATGAGATGGATGAGGGTGATTTATGCTAGAGTCAAGAGTAAAATGTTTTTTTAAATTATCATATGTCCTGAAACGGAACAATGAAAATCCTACGTGCAGCAGCACAACAGATATGTAAACATAGTACTGTGGTGCGTGGGTCTCAAAAAGGAAGAGAGGAGTCAAGTATTTTGAGAGGCACCTTTAATTATGTTCCTCCCGGTTGTAGAGAGGTCCAAACGAGAGAAAGATGGCACCCAAACCCCTGCCTTTAAACCCTCTGGTTAAGGGCCGCCTCTGGAGTGAACCACTCCCGTGCCGAGGGGTTCGACAGCTATGATGGTGCGACCCTTGGGAGCCGCCACAATACTCTGTAAACATCATAATAAGTTTAGTATATATATATAAAGAAACAAACAAACAATGATAATGCAAAGACAAAAACAATGCCCCCAAGTCTATGTAGTTCAGAGCTTATTTGAAGGTTGGAGTGTTTAATAACCTTTTAGTTGTTGGGAAGATGCTGCTCCTATATCTGGACATTACAGTTTTCAGGCTCCTATACCTTCTTCTTGATGGCAGGAGGGAAATGAGAGTGTGACTCTGATAATGTTGGCTGCCTTTTTGAGGCAGCATCACGTAGATCCCGTCGATGGTGGGGAGGTCAGTACTCATGATGGACTGGGCAGTGTTCAACACTTTTTGTAATCCTCATCAATCTGGGCATTCAGGTTGCCTGACATTTCTGTTTTTATTATCCAAGTGGTCGAGAGCAGAGTGGAGAGCCAGTGAGATTGCATCCTCTGTTGAAATCTTTCCATGTTCTTGTTGAGGTATGAATTAATATGCATCATAACCAACCTCGCAAAGCACTTTATCACCACGGACAATAGTGCCACTGGTCGGTGGTCATTAGCTTTATTAACCTTTATAGCAATACAAGCAATACAAAGAGCTTCAGATGTATATAGTGGGCTAACTCAACACTATCTATGCCCGTAGCCTTCATGTACATTACCGTCTCCTTCGTCAGTGGCTTAATCACACCAAAAATGTATTTTGTATATTTACACTGATTGATTAGGCCAACACTCTGCAACCTATAGGGATGAAAGGGTATTCCATGCACTATAAATTGCCTCAGCTTGTTGGTTCATCTTGTCATTAGCTTTGTGAAAACATGTGTTAATCTCAATTTCTCTTTGATTTTTAAGAAAATTATCCATCTGCACCTTAATTGTTTGTTGAACTTTCTGAAAAAAGTCAAGATTTGTACCATTTAATGACAGGATAATCACAATTGATTGCTAATCAAGCCTAGGACCAAACCAAAGTAGGAAACTGTAACATCACAATACATCAGCTGCTACATTTTTTTGATTGATTGATTAAAAGGTTCAGCATGGAAACATGCCCTTCGGTCCACCAAGTCCACGCCGACCATTGATCACCTGTTCATCCTAGTTCTATGTTATGCCACTTTTCATCCACTCCCTACACATTAGGGCAAATTTACAGAGGCCGATTAAACTACAAACTCGCATGTGTTTGAGAAGTGGGAAGAAACTAGAGCAACGGAAGGAAACCCGCACAGTCACAGGGAGAAAGCCCACACAGGCAGCAGCTAAGGCCAGGAGCAAACCTGGATCCTCAACGTTGGAGCTTTAAATTCAACTGTTTTCCTTGGTTTTCTTCTGATCCCCTCTTTTGCATCTGATTTGACCATAAAAAATAACTCCAGCCCATGTCTCACAGTCAGTGCTCATGGAACCCCATGGTTACCCATAACATTGTGGTTGCGCAGAGTCCAGAACACTGTTGCCTTAACACTTCTGGTTTCTGAGTTATTACCAGCCCACTGGTGGCAAGAACTAAGGCTTTGCCCATGCTGTCTGGATGATTGTAACTTATGGAAAATAGCCCCGCAAAATATGAGCAAAACAAAAATAAACAAAAAGATAAGATTTTAAATGATTGGGCCTTGTAGGGTGGATCATATGTGGTATGTCTGGACTCAGCAATATACAGAATATCACTGGACTTAATGGTGACAGTGAACAAAGTCAGATGCAGATGCATTTGATCTTCAGCGTGTACCCGACTTCAGTGCTGTGGTTCCTGGGTCCGGAAGACTAGAACACACTTCTACACCTAGCCTATGGTTTTCTCTGGATTTTCAGCTAACCTACAGCACATCCCAGCTGAATGACTGTTTAGTTTTTTAGTTTAGTTTAGAGATACAGCACGGAAACCAAGTCCACGCCCACAGGTGATCCCCACACACCATTGGTCTGCAGGAAAGACCGCCAACTCCATGATGTTAAGCCGCAGTGGGGACGGAGATACGGAAAAAAAAATTTGCATCTCCGTCGAGGTAAGAGATTGAAAAAATGTCCCCCCCCCCACATAAAACAAGCCAAGGAACATTCAGTCCTTTTTAACACGCACTAAAAATAATAAAAAGAATAAATGACAGACAGACTACTGGTGCCACAATGTGAGGTGATGAAGGCACCTGGTTTTGCGGTCGCAGTTTATAAATTTACACTATTACCCTTCCATTTCTCGAGTCCCTTTGTGTTGAATTTGCACATTCATTTGTGAGTGGAGATAAAGGAACTGCTTGCAAATAGTGCATGCATGTCTTCCTTTAAACTTCCCAACATACACATTGTTGGAATAGTGGGTGGAAGATTAGACATTAGTTCCAGGTATTCAAAAGCAATGGTAAAAAGGACCTATAAATCCAGGACTTGTACTTACTTTCAGAACATTGTGCCAATTGCAGTTATGCTTGCTTCACAGATCTCATTCAAAATATCATTTAGGATCACAGAAATATCATTTAGGATCACAAGAAGGCAAGATACAAGTTACCATTACATGGTATCTTTCATCAAGGATCCCCACCATCTGAGTAAGGCTCCCTTCTAACTGCTGCCATCTGGCAGAAAGTACAGAAGGCTCCGTACATGAACCAGGTTCAAGAACAACTGCTTTCCTACAACCATCTGTTTCTCGACCCAAGGCGTCGCCAATTCCTTCTCTCCATAGATGCTGCCTCGCCCGCTGAATTGCTCCAGCATTTTGTGTCTACCTTCGATTTACCAGCATCTGCAGTTCTTTCTTAAACATTATAGACCATTTGCTTGTTTTTCTACTTGTGTATTTTTGAACCAATGACTTGTTTTTATTTTAATTCTTTCTCTTTTCAACATCTTGTAGAATTAATGTATAATTTATGTTTTTGTTTGCTGTCTGAATCTATGTGCCTGTGATGCTGCTGTAAGCAAGATTGTCATTGTACTTGTACCTCACCGTGCTAGTGCATATGACAATAAACCTTAATTTGACCCAACATTAATTGATTTGAATTGATCTATCCTACATTCTGAGACTTCTCAACTTGGGGAAACATCTTCTTTGCACTAAGTTGTCAAGAAGTTTGTAGATTTTAATGAACTTTCCTTTCATTCTTCTGAACTAGAGAATACCGTCTTAGTCTACTCAGCCTCTACCCATACACCAAACACACCACTCCCAGTGAATCATCCTCTCTACTGCCCGTCCCACCTTGTCTTGTATTTCCACCACACCTTCAGTATATCTCGTATCATCGATAGGTAGCTTGTCTTTTCCATGAAGACAGCCACAAAGTAATTGTTTAATTACTCTATTATTTCCTTTTATCCATTGTAGGTTTCCTTGTATTTATTGCTAATCTTTTCCTTTTTATAGGCAAGAGAATATGGAGAAGGTATCCCAGTTTGCCGATGACACGAAAATAAGTGGGAGGGCTTGTTGTGATGAAGATATTTGAACCCTGGATTCAAGTAGGAGGAGAGAGTGGGGAAACACTTTGCAATGGAGTTTAGTGTAGGAATGTGTAGAAATGTCATGCACTTTGGTAAGAGGAATGCTAAGACAATTATTATCAAAATGCATGCCAATGTGGAACACAGATCTAGGTATTGTTTTTCATGAAGCAAAGAGGATTAGCAGCAGGTGAAGCAAGTAATTAAGAAGGCAACTGGCACACTAGTCTTTATTTCTATGGATTTGAAGTTTAAACCCAGAAAATATTGTTACAATTGTACAGGGTGCTGTACAAGTTGCAGCTGCAGGCGTACAATTTTGGTCTTCATTTTAAGAAAGATATATTAGCATCAGAGGAAGTGCAGGGGAGAGTCCTTTAGACTAATTCCAAGAATATGATGTTATTCCTCTCACAAATGCCTCTAAAAGTTGAATGGTGAAGCAGGCAAGAGAGGCTTTCTCCTAGTTTTCAAACTCATGTGTTCAACAAACACAAAAAAAAACTGCCTGAAATCTTATTCTCTTTTGCAAATATGTAATGTCTTCACAAAAATACTGAGGCTTAATGTGTTTGTTTAACGAGGTAATGGTGCATTTGTGAAGCAGAATATTTAACATGTTTAATCCTCAAACTCCTACTGTTGAGTATTGCAGTGTTTTAATGGTGCACCACATGTCTTTCCTGCCCAATAATATCATGATGTGTCAATACATACAAAGCTCTCCCTTGTAAGTTTGAAGGCATCATTGGCCCAAACAGCTGAAGGTTTCCTTTATGACGTTGCTTCCATTTTGGTATAAAGTATTAACCTCTAGTTGATGGTCCCAGTGCGGACAAACAATGCAGAAGAATGCAAATGGCAATTCCGTTTGTAATTTGTAACATTTTAAAGATTATTTTTCTTTGGATTTAATGGAAAGTTAATGAGGCATATATAATCATAGGGTCATCAGAGCTTTAATGTAGACAAACTTGAATAACTGCAGAAATCATTGGCAAATAAGCCTGTTGGCAGGGCTGCATATTTTCTCAATCAATGAAACCTCAAAAGGAAAATTTGTTATAAGGATGAAATCTCTTGAACCCATTATCAAATATGGGTAGTCATGGTGGCGCACCGGTAGAGTTGCTGCCTTACAAGCGAATGCAGCGCCGGAGACCGAGGTTCGATCCCGCGTACGGGTGCTATCTGGACAGAGTTTGTACGTGCTCCCCGTGACCTGCGTGGGTTTTCTCCGAGATCTTTGGTTTCCTCCCACACTCCAAAGACGTACAGGTTTGTAGGTTAATTGGCTTCATAAATGTACAAATTGTCCCTAGTGGGTGTAGGATAGTGTTAATGTGCGGGGATCGCTGGTCGGCGTGGACCCGGAGGGCCGAAGGGCCTGTATCCGAACTGTATCTCTAAACTAACCTAAACTAACCTAAATACCTTCAATTAACCAAACCCATAGCATCCTAGTTGTTTGTTTTTAATTGCAAAAATACTTATTTCATCTTTGAATAAAAGTAGCTACAACTGTTTAACAGGTCAGTGAAGTTAAGGAGATTGCTAATCAGAAAATGAGGATGCAAGAAGAATGCTGAGGTATATCAATAGCTTCAATAAAAAAAGTGATTTGAAAAGTAAAAGGAAAAGTTAAAAAATTGCACCTTATGGAGTTGTGGAGTCATAGAACTGTACAGCATGGAACCTCCATCAGTCCACCTTTGTCCAAGATAATCAAGTTATCATATCAAGCACAACCCTCTAAAACCCTCCCTATCTATATATCTATCCAAATGAGATACAGTGAGAGAATGCTGATCATCTGAGATGCAGATCCCAGATGGACTCTAGGAGTCCAACTGTATAATTTAAAAAAAAGTTGGTACGCAAGTAATCAGGAAAGACCTGCAGCAATATATTGTTCATTGTCAGAGAAATTGAATACAAAAGTAGAGAGGTAAAGTTTCAACATGTAGAGGAATGGTGACAGTATATCTAGAGTATCATGCATACTATTGTTCTCTTTATTTCAGGAAAAATGCAAACATGTTGGAAGCAAACACATTAAGGGCGACACGGTGGCACAGCAGTAGAGTTGCTGCCTTACAGCACCAGAGACCCGGGTTCGATCCTGACCATGGGTGCTATCTGCACGTTTGTACGTTCTCCCCGTGAGTTTTCTACGGATGCCCCAGTTCCCTCCCAGATTACAAAGACGTACAAGTTGGCTTTGTTAAAAATTGGCTTTGTTAAAAATTGTAAATTGTCTTTAGTGTGTAGGATAGTGCTAGTGTACGGGGATTGTTGGTCGGCACTGACTCGGTCGGCCGAAGGGCCTGTTTCCGCGCTGTATCTCCATACTAAACTAAACAATGTAGAAAAGATTTATTAGACTGCTACCGAGAATGAATGAATTTTCTTAATACTAAAGACAGAACTGATGAGCTGGTATTCGCAAGAGCTTAGAAGAGAAAGAAATATGAAACCTAAGGTTCTGTGGGGTCTTGAGAGGAGATTCCTTGATTTTGTGAAAGGATCTAGAACCTGGAGTCATTGTTTAGAATCCAGGAGTCACCCACTTAAGACAGAAAGGAGATGACATATTTTAACTCGGGGTGTTCTGGGAACTTCCTCAGACAGAAATAGAATATTTGTAAGGCAGAGATCTTTGATAACCAAGGAGAAGAAAGGTTATGACAGGTAATTGGGAATGCAGAGCTAAGATAGTAATCAAATCAGCCGAGATCTTAATAAATCGAGAAGCACATTGTGGTGCCAAGTTGCCTACTCTTGTCCTAATGTGCAGGATTGTATATACTTAAAGGACTATTTTTGAGGTATAAGACTAAATTAGTCCTTTCAAAACTGATAGAGGAAGGGTTGGCTGAATAGCTTCTTCCTGTCCTTTATAATACACTGATAATGCTTGTCAAAGCATTGAGCAACTGAGCTGCCACCTAAACATCTGTGCCTCTTAATTTAAACCAATTGGACAATTAGCAATGGACAATTAAACTCTTTGCAATTACCTATAACATTGCCATAGGTTTTATGCTTTTTTTTCAATGCTGCAATCATCATTTGAGTTTAGTTCACTGCAGCATCAGTGTGGTTGTTTTTAGCCTTCTAATTTTGCTAAATGATTTCAAATGATTTGATCCAAATTTCCAGTTAGCATTTAAGTGTCTGCAGATGGTGTGTATTTACTTCATAGCAGCTTTGAATGTTTGCCACTTATTTTGGAATCATAAGTGATCATTAGTGATAGGAGCAGAATTAGGCCATTCGGCGCATCGTCTATTCCGCCATTCAATCATGACTGATCTATCTCTCCCTCCTAACACCATTGTTGACATATATGAAAAATATGCTCTCAATTGTAAAGAAGTTAATCTTAATGTTGTATTGTTACTCAGACAATCTTGGTGCAGGTAGTAAATGACTGACAATGATAGCAGCCAATAGTAACTGACAATGATAGCAGCCAATGAGAGGTACTGTAATTGATGTGTGAGCAAGTGTGTAAATAAAGTTTTTTCTTCCAGTTTGAACAAGATGGATGCCCCACTGTGTTTTTTACTGCTCTGAATTATCTTTGGTCTAGCACTGGGTAGGCTGCAAGAATTGCTGCACAATGCACCTCTGCCAACAACCATTCTATTGCCTTCTCGCCATAACCTCTGACCCCCCCTACTAATAAGGAATCTATCTATCTCTGCCTTAAATATATCCACTGGCTTGGCCTCCACAGCGTTCTGTGGCAAAGAATTCCACCGATTCACCACACTCTGACTAAATAAATTCCTCCTCATCTCCTTCCTGAAAGCAAGTCCGTTAATTCTGAGGCTTTGACCTCTAGTCCTAGACTCTCCCACTAATGGAAACATCCTCTCCACATCCACTCTATCCAAGCCTTTCACTAATCTGTACGTTACAATGAGGTCCCCCCTCATTCTTCTAAACTCCAGCGAGTACAGGCCCAGTGTCGTTAAACGCTCAATATACATACTATAATTCCATAACCCCTTATGGTTGGAATGTGGCATCACTTTCTCATTTGTCTCTTGCAATGCCTACTCCAGGATTGGAACACTGGACGTTTAAATTAAAATCGAGGTAATATTAGTTAAGTTGGGAAAACAAGCATGCCAAGTTCAATTCAAATATACAAGTTCATAGATAATTGATAAACTGAGACGCAAATATAAAAGGATAACAAATCTGAGAGGGGGGCTGAATACCGATCAACAAAGTGATGATCTGATGGAAGCAAATTGTTTAAGAAAGAACTGCAGATGCTGGAAAAATCGACAAAAATGCTGGAGAAACTCAGAGTGTGAGGTAGCATCTATGGAGCGAAGGAATAGGTGATGTTTTGGGTCGAAACCCTTCTTCACAATGATGTGGGGGTGGGGGTGGGCGGGAAGAAGAAAGGAAGAAGTGGAGACAGGGGGCTATGGAAGAGTTGGGAAGGGGAGGGGAAAGAGGGATAAAGCAAGGACTACCTGAAATTGGAGAAGTCTATGTTCATACCGCAGGGGTATAAACTACCCAAGCAAAATATGAGGTGCAGCTCCTCCAATTTGCGGTGAGACTCACTCTGGCCATGGAGGAGGCCCAGGACACAAAGGTTGGATTCAGAATGGGAGGGGGAGTTGAAGTGCTGAGCCACCAGGAGATTAGGTTAGTTATTGCGAACTGAGCGGAGGTGTGGGGCGAAGCGATTGACAAGCCTGCGCTTGGTCTCACCGATGTGGAGCAGCTGACACCTAGAGCATTGGATGCAATAGATGAGGTTGGAGGAGGTGCAGGTGAACCTCTGCTGCACCTGGAAAGACTGCTTAGGACTTTGGATGGAGTCAGGGGGGAGGTTAAGCGACAAGTGTGGCATTTCCTGTGATTGTAAGACAACAGATTTTACAACAGATTATCCTCCAACATTTTCGCCACCTCCAACGGGATCCCACCACTAGCCACATCTTCCTTTCTCCTCCCCTTTTGGCTTTCTGCAGAGACTGCTCCCTCCATAACTCCCTGGTCAATTTGTCCCTTCCCACCCAAACCACACCTTCCCCTGGTACTTTCCCTTTCATATTTTGCTTGGGTAGTTTACACCCCAGTGGTATGAACATTGACTTCTCCAATTTCAGGTAGTCCTTGCTTTCTCCTTCTTTCGCCTCCCCTTCCCAGCCGTCCCACTGCCCACTGTCTCTGCCTCTTCCTGTCTTCTTCCAGTCGCCCCCACCCGCACATCAGTCTGAAGAAGGGTCTCAACCCGAAACGTCACCTATTCCTTCGCTCCGTAGATGCTGCCTCACCCGCTAAGTGTCTCCAGCATTTTTGTCTACCTTTAGTGGAAGCAAAAGGTATCATTGAAGTACTAAATGCAGCCAGCATCATCTGAGACCCACAACACCCTGGCCACACACTAATTTCACCCCAGCCATCGGGAAGAAGGTACAGAGCCTGAAAACTGTTATGTCCAGGTTCAGGAACAGCTTCTTCCCTACAGCCATTCGGCTATTAAACACTACAACCTCAAATAAGCTCCGAACTACACCCCAATATACACCCCGAACTACACCTCAATAATATAGACTATTATTGTTACCTTTGCACTATTATTGGTGTTATTTTGTGTGTTCGTGTGTTTTATCTTCGGTTTAAGCCAGCATCTGCAGTTCCTTCTTACACACACACACACACACACACACACACACACACACACACACACACACACACACACACACACACACACACACACACACACACACACACACACACACACACACACACACACACACACACACACACACACACACACACACACACACACACACACACACACACACACACACACACACACACACACACACACACACACACACACACACACACACACACACACACACACACACACACACACACACACACACACACACACACACACACACACACACACACACACACACACACACACACACACACACACACACACACACACACACACACACACACACACACACACACACACACACACACCACATATATATATGCCTTATATATATATATATGTGTATATATATGAGTGTATTTGTGAGTATATACACTCTGAACTCTTTTGTTGTCTCTCGTTTATTATATTGTTTACATTGTACCATGCTTACATATTCTGTTGTGTTGCTGCAAGTAAGAATGTCATTGTTCTATCTGGGATATACAGTATGACAATAAAACACTCTTGACTCGATTCTACTAAATGACAACTTTGCATTTTTTGCACTGGAGAAATGCATTCTGCCAAAGCAGTGTCAAAGGACAAGGCAGGCTGAAGCTTTATAGTGCAACTGTAATACGGGCATCTACCTGGCAATAGGACCATTGTTTAGCTCTGTTATTTTCCTCCAAAATTAGGGCCGATCTAGTTCAGTCACAATTCCAAACCCCAGTAGTTGACACTAATATATATTTATATTTTTATTTGCCGATGATACAAATATTTTTTGTTCCGGTGACTATTTGAAGCAGCTTTTGGAGGTCATCACATCAGAAATGAATAAATTAAAACAGTGGTTTGATGTCAATAAATTGTCTCTAAATTTAAGCAAAACAAAGATTATGCTATTTGGAAAACATAAAACAAACCCTCAAGTACAATTGAAAATAGATGACATAAGTATAGAAAGAGTATATGAAAATAAATTTCTTGCTGTGATCTTAGACCACAAAATCTGCTGGAAACCACATATAAACCACGTCAAAGCTAAACTGGCAAAGTCTATAGCAATATTGGGAAAATCAAGACACATTCTTGACCACAAATCATTACATACTCTGTATAATACACTCATATTGCCACATCTGAGTTACTGTGTGGAGATATGGGGTAACACCTACAAAACCAACCTACAGCCATTATGCACATTACAAAAAAGAGCAATAAGAATTATCAATAACATTGGATATCTTGAACATACCAATTTATTATTCTTAAAGTCACATACACTGAAGTTCACTGATATGGTTAAATTTAAGACTGCGCAAATCATGTACAAAGCAAGAAATAATTTACTTCCAAGAAATATAAAAAAACTGTTTATGGAAAGACAGGGTGGGTATAATTTGAGAGGGGAACATAATTTAAAAAAACTCAATGTCAGGACAACTCTTAAAAGTATGTGCATAGCAATCTGTGCGGTGAATTTGTGGAATGGTCTGGAACAGGAGATAAAACTTAGCACAAACATAATTCAGTTTAAAAAGATGTACAAAAACACTTTTTTTAAAGGATATTGGGATGAGGATAGGTGATTGTGAGTGGGATATTTGTTATACTGATTGTATTGGGAAGGGTGATTATAGGATTATAGGGATGCGTTGTATATACAATACAATACAATACAATACAATACAACGGTTTATTTGTCACATTGCACAAAAAGTGCAAGTGAAATGATATGTCAGCAGCGATACAATGATAAAGAGCACACACAAAAACACAATAAAATTTTAACATAAACATCCACCACAAAGGCACACAATTTGGCCAGTCCTCCTCCATTTTCCCCCGTGGTCGGGACCTCAACCCTCCGCAGCAGTCGCTGCGGGCGTCCAGATGGTAAGAACAAGGTTCAAGTCCAGGTAAGTCCAGGTAAGTCCAGAGTCGGCTCATCCCCACCGGAGACCGCAGCTTTTAGTTGGCATAGGCCAGCGGCCGAAGATTTAAAGTTCCCTTCACGTCGCAGCCATAAGCACCGCAGTCTGCAGGGCCGGCGGTCGAAGCTCCCCTCCAGGGGTGATGTTAAGTCCATACCGCACTCGCGGTAGAAGACGGCCGCGGGCCGGCGGTGGAAGCTTCTTCTTCCCCCCGGGTCCCCCACGAGGGATCCCGGGCTGTAGACGCCGCGCCAGCTGGAGCTGTGCAGACCGCGGCTTCAGGCTGCCGTCTGCTGCGGGCCAACGAAACGGAGCGCTCCCCTCCAGCGAGCCCCAGCTCCGTGCTGACAGTCCACGCTGCACCCGCCGCCGGAGCCCCGAGCCCCGACCGCGTCTCCGGGAAAGGCCGCGCCGATCCTCGCTGTTAGGCCACGGGGGAGGCGACCTGGAAAAAGTCGCCTCTCCTTGGAGGAGGCGACCAAAACGGTTTCCCCCTCACCCCCCTCACACCACCCCCCACACAAAACACACGAAGGAACATTAAAAACATACTTCAAAACATACCAAAAAAATAAAAAAAGTTGAAAAAAACTAACGCGCTGCTGACAGGGCTGCCGCCAGTGCTCCGCCCCATCAAGCTTTAGAGTGTCAACAGGGAGTAAGAGATACTGTATAGTTTATGAGGGTTTTTTCTTTTTCTTTTCTTTTTTTCTCTCTTTTTTTGTATGGCTTTGTAAATATTTGATTAGTGTATAAATGTAAATAATTTGGTGTACATATAGCTGCTGGTGTACATATGGTGTACATATAGCTGCTAAATTTGTATAAGATAATTATAAGCAGTTGAATAAGGGGTGGGAATTAGTAAGCATTGGCTTCTTCCTGCTCCTTTTCGGACACATACTATTTCATTTATTTATAGATATTGTTTATGACACTTTATAAATATTCTTGTTTTGGTTTTTGTATGTTGTTTCACACTTGCTTTTTATTCTTTTATTCTGTTCGAAATAAAGAATAAAATAAATAAATAAATAAAATACAATGATCCAAAACACATGGCCTCTTAATATTCAGGCATAGGTTGATAAATGGGAATCTGCCTCGAGATCAATGTTTCCTAAGGGGGTTCCCTGGGCGACGTCCAGGGGTTTGGTAGCAGCCATGTTAGGCTTGAAATAAACACACTTCGGGTTCTGTACACCAAGTGTAGATTGTGAATTATTTAGCCCTTGAACACAACATCTGGCGACGAGGATGGCTGGTTTAACCCTCGCTGCCCCATCTCCATTTTTGGAAACTCCAGGAGAGCCTCCGATACCATGGATACGCTGGTATGAAAGTTTCAAGACTTAACTGATCGCAAGTGGCCTGGACGGGGCGGCCATTTCAGACATTCGTCGCCGAGCGATTCTTCTGCATTGCCTCGGAACGGAGGGACAGCGAATCTTCGCGCAGCTCGACAGTGCTGCAACTAGTGAGTACAGTACTGCTGTTAATGCACTGAGCAAATATTTTGTCCCAAAGACCAGTGTGCTGATAGAAAGATACCGGTTTCGCCAGCGGTCACAGGGACAGGGCGAACCGGTGAAGCAATTTGTTTCTGCGTTGATAGCACTGGCTGCAAAGTGCAATTTTGGAGCACTGACGGATGAGCTGGTGAGAGACCAGCTGATCGAAAAGACGTTGGTCCCGCGGATTAGAGAGCGCCTTCTCATGGAGGATGATGCTCTCACACTCGAAAAGGCTCAAGCATTAGCTGTGCAAATCGAAAGTGCCATGCATAAACGCCGAGGTGTTCAAACAACAGCAGATGGCAGGCTCCGAGGGAGCATTTAGTCCTGCACCCCATCAGATGAACACAGCACCAGTGCAGGGCATTCAGAGGCAATCAAAACATGGTCGCTCGAACATGCAGTGTCCGAATTGTGACCGGAAACACGCTCCCGGGGAATGTCCAGCGTACGGTAAATGATGCAACGTGTGCTCAAAGTTAAATCATTTCGAGAAAGTATGCCGGTCATCAAAGGAGAAGGCGTCATCGATCCGCCAAGTAGACGATGAATCTCCGGGTGGACAAGATGTATACTCCATTAAGGACAGGGCTGACCAGGATGTTCGGTCAACAGGGACTTTCAAAGACTGCAAGGTCGAGATCGCTGGGACCTCGGTCTGGCTCCTCATAGATGTGGGGGCGAAGGTTTCAATTTTGAGCGTCGACCTCTACAAAAGGTACTTTTCGGATTACCCACTTACTTCCACGAGGGACACTCTTCACGCTTATGATGGTTCAACCATACCCATGAAAGGGCTAGTGACCGTTCCTCTCTGCTACAAAGGAGTTAAGCTCGATAGCTTCACATTCTATGTCGCAGAAGGAAAGAGTCTGATGGGAGTCAATTTGTTTGATCGACTAGGGTTCAAGCTTCAGGACTCAACCGGCATGAACATCAATGTGATCAGTGACGCAGACTATGGACAGGAGTACCCCTCCCTTTTCTCGGGTTTTGGGATAGTTACGGATACTGCCACGCACCTCGTGTAGACACATCAGTCCGGCCGGTTTCACAACGCCTACGGCGTCTACCATTTTCCGTTCGCGCTGGAACTGAAACGACTCGAAAAGGATGGTATCATTGGTATCATTGAGAGCATCGATTCATCTCCTTGGATATAGAATCTGGTAATCGCGCGACGCAAGAACGGTGAACTCAGGCTGTGCATCAATCTAAAAGTGGTCAACAAAGCCATCATTCTGGCCAAATACCCTCTGCCAACAATACAAGAGCTAGCTGCGTCGTTCCATGGTTCAACGGTGTTCACAAAACTGGACATGCGCCGAAGCTACCTTCAGGTACCACTAGCAGAACACAGTCGGCAGTTGTCAGCATTCATTACACATGAAGGAGTATTTCAGTACCGTAGGATGCCGTATGGACTATGCTCAGCGCCCAGCGCATTTCAGAAAATCGTGGCGTCGGTTCTGACAGGCATTCAAGGAGCACTCAATCTCCTCGATTATGTCGTGGTCCATGGAAGGGACAAGGAGGAACACGATCGACGACTGCACGCAGTGTTAGCTCGTCTCACGCAACACAACTTGACGCTCAACGCAGCAAAGTGCACATTTACAGCATCCGAGATTGATTTTCTCGGGTACAGAGTGACAGCGTCTGAAGTTGAGCCTACTCAGGACAATGTCCAAGCCATCAACGCGATCCCCGCCCCAACTAACGTGAAAGAGCTAGCGTCATTTCTGGGCACCACCAACGTCTACCGCAAGTTTGTGCAGCAGTACGCGCAGATCGCAGAACCGCTACAGAAGCTGCTACGGAAAAACACCAAGTGGGAATGGACGGATGAGCAGGACTTCGCATTCAACACACTGAAAGACAAAATAGCATCTCCGCCTGTTCTCGACCCACCCAGGTGCTGAAACGTACGTCACAACAGATGCTTCCGGTATAGCGATCGGAGCAGTGTTCTCGCAGAGTGTTGAGGGAAGCGAACGACCGATCGCATTCGCATCCCATCCCTTGACTGCCACAGAATGCAAACACTCCGCGGGGGAACGCGAAGCATTAACGTGCATCTACGCGTGTGAACACTGGCACGTATACCTATACGGGAGACAATTCACTCTCCGTACAGATCACCAAGCGCTAACTACGTTGCTAGACACGTCAGGCTCAGGACACCGTCCGCTCAGGATCTACAGATGGTCCGATCGCCTTCACCAGTACAACTTCAATGTAGAATACCTCGCAGGTTCACGCAATCGCATCGCAGACATGCTCAGTCGTGTCCCAATGGTGGCACCTGCAAGCACATGCGGTAGCAACGCTTCAAACGACAGCAACGAATACGTTCTCATGGTAATTTTGCACGCGATGGCGAATCTCGTGACGCGGGGAGAGCTGAAAGCGGAGTCGACAGCTGACGGCACACTGCAAATCGTCTGCCAGTGTCTCAGGACAGATTGGCCCAAGGAGATAGCAGACGACTTGGTTCCTACCACAGGGTACGCCACAAACTGGCTGTGGTTGACGATACATGTGTCACTCGCGGAACTCGAGTGGTTATACCCAAATCACTGCAACACTGTGTCTTACAACTGGCACACGAAGGACACCCGGGCATTGTTAAGATGAAACAACGGTGTTGCGAGGCAGTGTGGTGGCCAGCAATAGATCGTTGTGTAGAAGATTTTGTAAAAAATTGTGAAGCATGCACAATTAGTGAGACAGCAACTAGACCATGTCCTGCCCCTCTTCAGCCAATCCCATGGCCGGACAAATCATGGAGGCACTTGCAACTCGATATCTTCGGAGAGGTGCAAGTTGCGCCAAGAAGCCAGCGGTTTTTACTGGTAGTACATGATCTCCACAACAAGTGGCCTGAGATCGCATCTACTTTCTCAGTCACGACAAGCTCGATCATCGCGATTCTCGAAAAGCTGTTCACTGAGTGGGGACTGCCAGAGGTCATAACGACGGACAATGGCCCTCAGTTCATATCTGAACAGTTCTCCACTTCCCTTGCGAGCTACGATATTCAACATCAGCGGACATCGAGATACAACCCCCAATCGAACGGCGGGGTTGAACGATTCAATCGCGTGATTAAGGAAAGCATAAAAGCGAGCATGTCGGAGGGGAAAACGTTCGAACATTCAATCCATATTCTCCTCCGATCCTACAGATCCACGCCACACACGTTGACTGGGAAAACACCAGCAGAGCTGATGATAGGGCGCAACCTGCGAACAAAATTGAATGCTCTTCAACCATCATCGCACCCAAATCCGGACACAAGAGCGAGGGCGGAAATGATAGCGCACAGACAAGCAAAAGGGAAAGCGTACTGTGATGCCAAACGAAGAGTACAAGCGCCGCGGTTCAAGGTCGGCGACTGGGTACGGATCAGCCGCCCTAACAGGCAACATAAGCTTGCAAGCGCACTCTCCAAGCTGATACAGATTAAATGGAGATTCGGCGAGAACGCGTACCTCCTCCAAGATAACACCAAATGGAACGCGAGGCGCCTAATTGCAAGTAGACAGGGACAGGAAGAAGACAAATTGGACACTTTTCCTTTTCCAATATCCAATCAAGACAGTTATTATGGTCAGCATACAGCAGAGCACACAGCGGAGCGGTCTATTCTCGCTCGACGCTCTCAGCGACAGAGGAGGAGACCTCTATATCTGCAGGATTATCAGCTGTGAAGCCTTAAACGTTATGTGCACCGAGCTGTTATGTTGGACTGATTGCATATGGACATATTTGGGTGGATAACGGGACTTATATGTTAACCTTCGTTTATAAGGAGGGAAATGTGTTGTGTCCTAGAGTCACCACTAGAGGGCTCTGCCTCGAGATCAATGTTTCCTAAGGGAGGTTCCCTGGGCGACGTCCAGGGGTTTGGCAGCAGCCATGTTAGGCTTGAAATAAACACACTTCGGGTTCTGTACACCAAGTGTAGATTGTGAATTATTTAGCCCTCGAACACAACAAAGATAAGGCCACATAAGTGTCCGGGCAAGCTTTAAACTGCAAGGAAATAGATAATTTGTTCAGTGGAGGATTGTGCATGGAATTTATGTGATGAAATGGAAGGTAATGCATTTGGGAAAGTGAAACAAGAAAAGGAGCCATGCAATAAATGATAGGCCACTGTAAAATGTGGAAATGTAAATGGGGGAATATGCCCGCATACACTTAAAGATGATTAAAGTAGTTAAATCGCATCAAAATGCTTTACTGGGCAAGGATAGAATATAAAACAGGAAAAAGCTGTATCCTACGTGATGGACTACAGCTTGAGGACTATGTACAATTCTGGTCACTGTTGTACTGAAAATTTGCAATTCCCATCTTCTTAATTTGCAAATATATAATTCTTCCTTGTTTTTAGTTAAAACACTGCAATTCTCTATCATTCGCAGAGTTAGAAACATAGAAACATAGAAATTAGGTGCAGGAGTAGGCCATTCAGCCCTTCGAGCCTGCACCGCCATTCAATATGATCATGGCTGATCATCCAACTCAGTATCCCGTACCTGCCTTCTCTCCATACCCCCTGATCCCCTTAGCCACAAGGGCCACATCTAACTCCCTCTTAAATATAGCCAATGAACTGGCCTCAACTACCCTCTGTGGCAGAGAGTTCCAGAGATTCACCACTCTCTGTGTGAAAAAAGTTCTTCTCATCTCGGTTTTAAAGGATTTCCCCTTTATCCTTAAGCTGTGACCCCTTGTCCTGGACTTCCCTAACATCGGGAACAATCTTCCTGCATCTAGCCGGTCCAACCCCTTAAGAATTTTGTAAGTTTCTATAAGATCCCCTCTCAATCTTCTAAATTCTAGAGAGTATAAACCAAGTCTATCCAGTCTTTCTTCATAAGACAGTCCTGACATCCCAGGAATCAGTCTGGTGAACCGTCTCTGCACTCCCTCTATGGCAATAATGTCCTTCCTCAGCATGTTGATGTAGTTCTTTAGCAAAAGGATTGTAGTTCCTCATGTAGCTTGATACCATCTCTCTAAGACACCCACATCCTTTGAATGAATTTATAAGGAATCACTTTTGATTAAACATCATTCTATGGCCATCTTTCACCTTTTTAAGGAACATTGTCTGTCTAATGATATATTCATTAACTTATTTTAATATGCATTGAAGAAGTCTGTTTAAATCAGCTACCCAATTTTCTCTGTTTAATTAGTTCAAAAAATATATTTTTCAACTCTGACCGTTATTCTTCCAATTAGCAAGGCTAAGTAACTAAGATGTATTTCTTGAAGCAAAAAAACGAACTGTAAAAACTGGAAATCTGAAACAAATGTGATAAGGACAGATAAAAAATTCTCGGGAGATCTCGGGATGTACGAGGCAGAGACAGAAAGCTTCCATCATGTGCGCGGTGGTGACAGCAAAAAGCTCCCGGGATGTACCATGGTGCCAAACAAGGACTGACCCGGCAGCCGCCGAGAATAAAGATGGACCAAAGATGGGCTGCCCATGGCCACATGCATGGGGCAGGCATGTAAGATGCTGTGAAAGAGGACCCAGTGGCTCGCTGCCTATGGGGGGCAGCCCCGAAGCCACCGAGTTTGGTCCCGACGACCACAGAGTCAAGGAAGAGGCAGCCGCTGATGATGTAGGTGATGCAGTCGTTGGTGATGCCCCACACAAGGACTGGCCATTAGGAGAGGGATCGGGGAATTGCCTCCAGTCCCTTCAAATACCCCCATGGACACAGTGGGAGTCGGGCGAGGAGAGGGACGTTGGTTGATGCGCCAAGCTGGTCGAGGACAATGGAAGAGGCCCTGCAGCAGCCTGGGTTGGGGGCATGCCAGTACAGAGGAGGCCCTGCAGCAGCCAGGGTTGGGGGTGCTCCAGTACACCCAGCATGTTGATCAGACTTTGGACTTTTTATTTTTCTTTTGTAAATGGTGATGGGTGCAAGAATTTCACCATGCAGTGCATACGTGACAATAACGAACCATTGAACCATTGATTGAGAGGGAAACAAAGTTCACATATCAGAGACATAGACCTGAAATATTAACTCCTGTTTTCCACAAATGCTGCTTACTTTTTGAGTGTCAAAGAATCATAGAGTATTAAAGCATAGAAACTGGCCATTCTGTCCACGATGTCATTTTTGCCCTTCCACACAAATCCCATTTGCTTCCATTAGATGCATATCCTTTTATGCCTCGCAGTACGGTGACACAGCGGGAGAGTTGCTGCCTTACAGCGCTTGCTGTGCCTGAGCCCCGGTTCGATCCCAATTATGGGTGCTATCTGTCTGGAGTTAGTACGTTCTCCCCATGACTGGATGGGTTTTCTCCGAGATCTTCGGTTTCCTCCCACACTTCAAAGACGTGCAGGTTTGTAGGTTAACTGTCATGGTACAAATGTAAATTGTTCCTAGTGCCTGTAGGATAGTGCTAATGTGCGGGGGTCGCAGGTTGGTATGGACTCAGGGGCCAAGGGCCTGATCCCACACTGTATCTCCAAAATAAACTAAAGTAAACTAAACTAAATTTAAATACCTGCTATTCCTTGCCTGCCAGTGTTTGTTTTCTATAATTAATATTTCTGCCATTGCTGTGAGTTTATTTTGTATATTTCCGTGTAATGGTAACTTTATTGATAGTTATTTTCTTTATGGCTTTAAAATGCTTCACCATTTTAATTTATATTCCTCATTTTTATTTTTGGTGGCTTAATCGTTTAATTTGTGTCCCAATCTCTTCATTTGTTTTCCTGTCCTTTATTGTCAATGCTGTTGCCTTTATATATAATTGCAAAATCCACTCAAGGTAGATGGGCAAAAGGCTGAGATAATAAAAACTGTTGGAGTTTGCAGCCTCTGTTGAGGTTCTCCACTTTTAAATCTTAAATATTAGATCATACAGAATTTTTAAATATATAACTATTTAAGAAACAACAATTCAATATATTAAACACGTAAAATTCTGCTCATAACTTAATTACAAGAAAAAGAGAGAACTATTATCTTGATAAATATAATTGGTCTGAATTAAATCATGACAGTTTGGAACACACAGCCAAAATCAAAATAATTATAAACAAATTACAAATTAAATAAATTAAGCACACAGACATGCACAGACATGAGTGATACAAATTGAATGATTATTTCAGTTTCCAGTCAAATATCACGCATTCAAACTTTAATTTATTTTGGATCAATTGAAAACCCAGACTTTGCAATAAAAACTGAGTTAGTTTGCACCTAATTGTGATTAAACCAGTAATGCTGAAAGATAGCTTAAAAAAATTAGATAATTTTATCGACCATACCACATTTAGCAAGTTATTCATATTTTCAATATATTCCTTTAATGCAAAAAAGGAAAATGGTGTATAATGTATGGCATTTGTGACACTTACTTTGGTTGTTGTTAAGAATGAGTAGATTTTCAGTCAACAGTGGATGCCCATGAATCTTTAATTTTGAAAAGCTGAATTAAGCCAAGGGATTTTGATCCTTTCAGAACAAGACATCAGACAAAACAATTACTTTTAAAGTAACCTTCATTGCCGTGAATCTAGTGGGTTCCTTTCCTGAGGTAACAGCAGGTTCCAAAAATAGTGGTGAAAACTGAACAAAGAGACAATCCGCACTGCCAAGTTACATCATGTCAACATATCTGATTGGAAGGACATTGTTACTAGTATTTTCACATGGGCAATGACATTGAATGTTCTGCAACACACTTATAGGGTGGCACAGTGTCCCTAGTGTGTAGGATACAACTAGTGCACAGGTGATCGTTGGTTGGCATGAACTAGGTGGGTCGAAGGGCCTGTTTCCACACTGTATCTCTGAACTAAAGAAACAAAGCTATCCATCCCTAAATATTCAAATCTGCTGAAATAAACAGTACAGAATATTGGCTATGGAGGTCAAATGATGGCCCTGTCTCCTATTGTATGGGCAACACTTTGTCAACACAAAAATGCTTGGTGTCTGAGGAGAGCTAAAGTTCTAAAGTGCCTACATTGTCCAAAATTAATAAAATTGGAAATTCAGGATAATATGATTTAAATTCTGGTTTTGCTGCTTCAGGCTCAACACATGTTGCATTTTAAAATCTGAAATAATAATAATAATAATAAATTTTATTTATGGGCGCCTTTCAAGAGTTTCAAGGACACCTTACAAAAATTTAGCAAGTAGAGGAAAAACATGTAAGCGGAATGAAATAAATAGTAGAGACATGACTAGTACACAAATTAAAGACAGAATTCAGTGGGAGATGGGAAATGGTGTTTATGAGGGATCACAATGTCCTTCCCCAAAAGCATTAAATAGCCCAGTGAATAGAATCCAAATGAAGTTTAATAAGTCTTTGAGCTTCCAATTTTATCAACCAATCTTCTTTAAAATAGTACCTGCAATAACATGAGGCATAGAAACATAGAAACATAGAAATTAGGTGCAGGAGTAGGCCATTCGGCCCTTCGAGCCTGCACCGCCATTCAATACGATCATGGCTGATCATCCAACTCAGTATCCCGTACCTGCCTTCTCTCCATACCCTCCGATTCCCTTGGCCACAAGGGCCACATCTAACTCCCTCTTAAATATAGCCAATGAACTGGCCTCAACTACCCTCTGTGGCAGAGAGTTCCAGAGATTCACCACTCTCTGTGTGAAAAAAGTTCTCCTCATCTCGGTTTTAAAGGATTTCCTCCTTATCCTTAAGCTGTGACCCCTTGTCCTGGACTTCCCCAACATCGGGAACAATCTTCCTGCATCTAGCCTGTCCAACCCCTTAAGAATTTTGTAAGTTTCTATAAGATCCCCTCTCAATCTCCTAAATTCTAGAGAGTATAAACCAAGTCTATCCAGTCTTTCTTCATAAGACAGTCCTGACATCCCAGGAATCAGTCTGGTGAACCTTCTCTGCACTCCCTCTATGGCAATAATGTCCTTCCTCAGATTTGGAGAACAAAACTGTACGCAATACTCCAGGTGTGGTCTCACCAAGACCCTGTACAACTGCAGTAGATAATGCTGTATCTGCACATTAACATCTGATGAATGGAGTCCTCGCAAACATCTTTCAATCTTACCTTCCTTTCTCAAGGGTCAAGGGTCAATGCATTTGAGCATTCATTCAATATATTCAATCATGAATGAGAACAAAACTGACTCATTGTAGATAACAATGACCAAGAATTAAATGTATTTAAAGTTGGTATATAGTTGTTCAATAAGGTCCATGTGAGGAAGAATATTTTTTATTTAATGTTTGTTCGGCTACATAGCCCACAACACGTATTCTATTTGAGTAGAAACTATTTTATTGCATATCTCAAAACCTCTTCCTGCTGAGAGTACACTTAGAAATAAAATGTAAATTCATTATCATTCATTTAATACAGAATGTAATAAAACATTATTAATATCACTAGTCAAATATTATCGGAAACCAACAAAGTACTTGGCACAATGGTATAAGACAGACAGATGCACTTAACTACTCAATATAGTGTTATGATTGAAATCTGCAAATGGTAATCAGTTTTTGTTATCACAGTTTTAGAACAATGGTTCTACTAATGCAAAACACTAATATGGAGTGTATTACTTGGAGTGTACTCAGCTGGATACAGATCTTGAATCTAGTAATGCCTTAGATACAATCACACTGGAAACTTTCAAACAGGTCTGTTCGGTGATGCAGTGGTTGAGTTGCTGCATTACAGTGCTTACAGCAGCAGCGATCCAGGTACGATCCCGACTACGGACGCTGTCTGTATGGAGTTTGTACTTTCTCCCCGTGACTGTGTGGGTTTTCTCTGAGATCTTCGGTTTCCTCCCACACTCCAAAGACGTACAGGTGTGTAGGTAAATTGGCTTGGGTTTGTATATTTGGTATAGGTGTACAAGAAAAATTGTCCCTAGTGTGTGTAGGCTTGTGTTAATATGCGGGGATTGCTTGGCCGAAGGGCCTGTTTCCATGCTGTATCTCATGACAGCTTGGAAGAAATTCTTCAATTAATTTGGCAGATTATCTATTGATAATATCTTATTTTTAAATTCTCCAATTTTCTCTTTATTATAATATTCAAAGGTTAGGGGATAATAATTCCCCAATGTACCCTTTCCAAATAGCAATTCTTAAATATTCAGGAGTGTCCAGTGAACATGGATATAAGCATACAACCTTAACTATTGTTAGAAGGGGTGGGGGTGAGGGCAGTAGGCAGTGGTTGCGGGTTGGCATTCACATGGACTGTTTAGAAACTTGTGTAGTCCTTTACCCAGCAGGGGAGGGTGACTCCTCAGAGCGGGACAAAGAAGGAAGACCATTGTATCTGCTGTATCTGCACATTAACATCTGATGAATGGAGTCCTCGCAAACATCTTTCAATCTTACCTTCCTTTCTCAAGGGTCAAGGGTCAAGATTGTTTTATTGTCATATGTACTGGAATGGGACAATGACATTCTTACTTGCAGCAGCACAACAGGTTTTAAACGCAATACTCAATAGATAATATAATAAACATACATTAAAAAAAGGTCAATAAATAAATTTTAATAAATCATATCGACCAAAGAACAAAACAAAGCCCGAAGTCGCAAGTGCAACCAAGGCAGTTCATAGTTCAAGTTTAGTTGGAGTTCGTGGAGTTCAGTGGCCTGATAGTTTTCTACCATGATAGGTGAGCCCACATAACATTGCACTAAAGATAGACACAAAAAGCTGGAGTAACTTAGCGGGACAGGTAGCATCTCTGGAGAGAGTGTAATGGGTGATGTTTCGGGTCGAGACCTTTCTTAACATTTCACCAGCCAAGTTATCACCCATTCGTACAGCCTGCCTACACCGCTAGGTCTCTTTGGATCTTCCCCTCAGCTCACTTCCACCCAACTTTATATCACCAGCCAAACTGAATATAATAAACTTGGTCTTATCCAAAACATTGATCCAGATTTTGAACAGCTGGGTCCACAGCACCAATCGCTGAAGCACCACAGTTTACGGCTTCATGACCTAAATAAAACATGTCTATTCCTATCCTCTGTCTTCTGTTCATTAGTTAATGGAGGAGGACTGGGGAAAATGGAGGACTGGCCAATTTTTGTGCCTTCCACCACGGTGATGAATGCTGTGGTGGATGTTTGTGTTAAATTTTTAGTGTGTTTTGTGTGTTATTTTTCATTGTATAGTTGCTGGCAAAATCATTTCACTTGCACTTTATGTGCAATGTGACGAATAAAACTGATTGTATTGTATTGTTATAACCGTAACTGATCTGGTATTAGTCTTAAATTATATATTACTGCCAGGATTATTTGATATGGTTATTTAATTTTGGTCAGAACATTATCCCAGCAAAAAATGAATTGTCCAGATTATTGACAAGTGGATTGCTGCATTCATCCAATAAAACATGGCCCTATCAACATTTCAAGATGGACTCAATTTTCAGTTCACATTATATTTGTCTTGGCCTCTAAACTGTTTTCAGCAGATATCACGATAATTACGATGTCGTGATTTCACTCAAAAAATCAACAGCTAACAAAAACACAGTTGCAAATTTGAGCAATCTGTCTACATTCATCAAAACATGTTGCTCTTTTGAGGAATGTGTACACATACCAGTTTAAGTTTTTTTAAGCAATTCTAAAATCAGAGCTGTCTCTTAACTCTACAAAGTCTAACCCATAATGTTGCTGCACAACAAAAATTGTAATTAACCCCTTCAGTTATAATCATTTTATCTGATTGTATTACATGACAATCCATGAGACATGCTATCTCATGCTTTGATGCTCACTATACCAAA
This sequence comes from Leucoraja erinaceus, assembly GCF_028641065.1. Taxonomy (NCBI): domain Eukaryota; kingdom Metazoa; phylum Chordata; class Chondrichthyes; order Rajiformes; family Rajidae; genus Leucoraja; species Leucoraja erinaceus. The sequence continues at coordinate 28,887,515 of NC_073387.1, read as the reverse complement.
GCTGAAATGTACACACTATTTACCAATCCTAATTCCTCAGGATCCCTCTTCTGCCTCAACCAGCAATCAGAAAAAATGATTCATTTAATATCCCTTCCAACCTTTCATTGAACCTCATTCTTTCATCCACAACATGTTGTATAGCGTCTTCCTCCCTGCCTGTGTCGTAATAATCTTTTAATCTAATGTTCTTAAAGGTAGCGCTTTAAAAAAAGTCGTAACTTACTTGGGAATCAGGTCCTTCATTAGGCAAAGTATGACATATCAGCTCTTAATCATCAACTTTCACCTTTTCCATTACCTCTGCCACCTCTACTGAGATATTGGAAGCATTGTCTTTCTTGGGGAAATTGTGCATTGAGTTTGGAGATATAAATAATCACTGAAGACACAAAATGCTGGAGTAACTCAGCGGGACAGGCAACATCTCTGCAGAGAAGGAATGGGTGACGTTTTGGGTCGAGACCCTTCTTCAGACTGTCACCTACTCCTTCTTCATTGCATCATACATGTGAGGAATATGCAACAATGCAGAATTTTATTTGAAACTAAGAAATTGATCTTTATCCCTTTAAAGTTCAAATGCATGTTGAGCAGACTGTATGTACTGTCTGATTTTAAGTGTTAGCTCCAATCCATCTTAAAAAAAAACAGACAATGCTTGTTTGACTGAAGAGATAATTATTTGTGGGCATTCCCTGATACTAATGGTTAACCGGAATTTGATATGCTCCCTTCATTAAATCATTAAAAGGGGAAAACATTCTGCAACTTTACCATAAACACATAACCCTGATGATATTGATGCCTGACTGCCAGTTCAAGGATTTCTGGTTTAGTTGACACATCCATGTAACATTTTAGGTGGGAGAATCAGAATGTTCTCAAGTACAACAGAAAGAGTAGCACATAGGCAAAATGTGCAGTGCTATTTCTTCATAACATTTCCTGTGAAATAGAACATTAGTGACTTTGCTGGACCTCCTTGTCAACTGATGACAGGCATCAAAGGCACAGCAGTCTACTGTTTTGAAATTAACTGATGTAGACTTAATTCCAAACAGAAAGTCAACAGAGAAAAAAATCCTCCCACTTAAATGCTGAAGCATATAAATGTCATTTCATCAGAAGGGAAATCAATAATAATGATACATGGAACATGTGCCATTTATGAGCAATGATAATTGAATTCACCTGCAATTCAATTTTCCACCTGAGAGCAATCTGTAGCTTTTCAAATTTCATTGATTAGAATATGGATATGAATATGAATCAGAACACATTGTCAATGAGCATGTACTTTCATAGACAAAAGTCAGATTGAAACAATTGACTTCAAAATGCATGTATCCAAGAAATACTGAGAGATAATTTGTAAATATGTAACTGGATTAACTTCCACCATTCTGCAGTTGGTCCCTCAATCACAGATTATTTTGGGTACTTTATCATATTTTACAACCCAACCTGGATATGTGGGAGGTGCTAATTTAACCATCATTGGGGTTAATGTTCAATGGAACCTTGTCCAGCTAACAATTTGTGTTATGTCTCTCTGAATTATGAGTGGAATATTCAAATAATAACAATGATTGGATTATGGGGCTTTGAAGAGCAAAATGAAATTAATACCTAACTAATAATGTTGTTTGCAGGCTGTCCCTGGTTTATGTATGCCCAATTTATGGACGCACATGAGCACACTTATATTATTAAATTCAAGTCTGACAAATGTATATATGTTCATTCCTAAGAATGGCAGAGTAATATTTTCTCTCATTAAGTATTTTTTTCTTTCTTATCAATCATTTACACTTTTATTGTCATTCACTAAAACACTGTGGAGGTATGGTAACCCTTTCGTGTATTTTCGACTCAAAGGCAAAATCACCTTTCAGAGTCTGACTGGAAGCCTATATAAACAGATGACATTCCTTACTTGGGGATGGCCAAAGTTTGTTTTTCTTTTAGGTGAGTTTAATGGCTCTCAGTAGTATTCTACAATAAAATTACATGGTAACTGCTGCTCAGAAACAGTCCATTGAGCCTGACTAGTTTATATTCCACCGGAGCCTCCTCTCCCCACGCTCACCTAATCCTTTCAACATGTTCTTTCTCCCTAATTTACTAGTCCAGCTTTCCCACATCATTTGTGTACCTTCTCCACATGTCAGAATATTTCATGTTTTGTAAATTATTCTCTGGGTAAAGAACCATAGCATGGCAGCATTTATTATAATTTATTACTGAATCAAATCTCCCTTGTCATACTCATGGCAATCCCATCAGTTAACAATGAACTAGCATGGAGTAGCATCCATGAACAACTCCATAACTTGACCTTGTGTGCTATTTGCGGTTATATAGGAGAGAACAGATGGACAGTAAAAATGTCACAGATATGTATAAAGAAAGAGCATGTCCATTTAAAGTAATATTCCTACAATTTATTAACTAAACGTCAACCTTGCACTTGATCTACTTAGATCTATTTGTAAAATGCATCCATGATCGATTCATCCACAATAATAGAAACATAGAAAACATAGAAAATAGGTGCAGGAATAGGCCATTCGACCCTTCAAGCCCGCACTTCCATTCAATATGATCATGGCCGATCATCCAAAATCAATATCCCATTCTGCTTTCTCCCAATAAATATGTAAAAATGTGGAAATTGCTATGTAATTCATAACTGATAATTTCCTGTTGCTAATAAACTGTCATTCAGTATGTATTAATGTAATAAAAATAATGGTGATTAATATGAAACACTAAATTAACATTTAAATTACTTTCATTAATTGTATGTTTTTTTCCATTTTATTCAATAACTGGTTTAGTTTTTATTTACTTTTTTTTTAAAAGGTAAAGGTTATTTAATTCCTGAATCTGGTTAAAATTGTTCAGAACATAAAACAAATAACTTTTCAATCATAACCATATAGCAAAAAGTATGTTGTGAATGATATCTTGTACATTTATTTGGAGTCATGATAATGAAAAATGAAAATAATATTTAGAATAGTGAGGCAATACTATTCAGCTCAGTAACTCGTTGAAAAAATAAACTATAACAAAACTGGCTTGTTTCAAATTACTCAAAATGTTGATGTATTTGCCTTCCATTTCTGGAATCTTAGCTGATTATGTCACTTAGAAGATCATTACAAAGTATGATGGAAAACAAATTATTAATAAAATTTTAATCTCATCTTTAATCTTTCTGGTTCACTGATTGGCTTTAAAAGCAACTTCATTACAGAATTTTCACGAAGGAACTGCAGATGCTGGAAAACAGAAGGTGGACAAAAATGCTGGAGAAACTCAGCGGGTGAGGCAGCATCTATGGAGCGAAGGAAATAGGCAACGTTTCGGGTCGAAACCCTTTTTCAGACTGATAGGGGGTGGGGGGGGGGAGAAGGGATGAAAAAGGGGAGGAGGAGGAGCCCGAGGGGGGGGGGATGGGAGGAGACAGCTCGAGGGTTAAGGAAGGGGAGGAGGCAGCAAGGGCTAGCAAAATTGGGAGAATTCAATGTTCATGCCCGCCGGCCCCAGGCTATCCCGGCGGAATATGAAGTGCTGTTCCTCCAATTTCCAGTGTTGTGGAACCGGAAATTGGAGGAACAGCACCTCATATTCCGCCCCTCAACGCACCCGCTGAGTTTCTCCAGCATTTTTGTGTACCTTCATTACAGAGTTAACTGCTTCTCATTGGGATTAATTCATGTTGATAGTTTAGAGGTATAATCAGATTGAATACTGTAGCTCATTTATTTTTGTCAATTTAAAACTTTCAGCAGGATTAGAAAAACACATACAAACCTTCCATCAAATTTCACAATAAATATTCATGCACTTCTGATCATTTATCTAAGGTGTAATGCAAGCTGAAAGTTAACTAAGAGTGCACTTTATATTATTGCTGTTACTATTGAAAAATGGTAGGTTTCTGTAATTTTATTCTTAACTGATAATGCTTTGAATAAAAAAAATATGCTGTGATGTTATTGTTACAGTTTTGTACAAATTGTTCAACTTTCAATGGTTCAGTGGTACTTTGATGTCACATGTACCCAAGAAACTCCTCTTTTGAATACAGCTCAGTAAAAATCTTACTGTACATAAACACAATCATACTTAAGAACATGAGTGTAACAATAGCAGGTTACACTGAGGCAGTACACAAGATATGTCATATTTCCAGTGTCACCTTTCATTCTTCAAATTTCCAAATTGTTAAAGTATGGAATCTTTATTTGACTTTAAATGTCTCTTGTCCTGGCAGAGGCACTCGGTCAGAGTTGCAGGGGAAGTTTTGTTCATCGTTCCGTGCCGCTGCAGAACATTTGATCCGCACGCTCTGCCTCTTGGAGAGGTGCCCGATCCAATTGAGCTCCAGGCTGCTGCAGGGCCTCCAGTGGTCCACTCCACCAATACATCGATCCGGACACGTTGACTGCAAATGTACCATCCCTCGCCTCATAGTGCAACCCCATGCACTGGGTTGGAGCCAAACGTGAAACATCCAGGGCATCTTTTAGGGCACGGGAGATGAGCTCCCTGCCCACTCACCAACACTGCTTCTCTCCTCTATCCCCCACCACCGCCATTCTGTAGGGGCTGAGCTCTAGCCGCTGCTTATCCCATCAAATCTGACTGGAAGCAAGAACATTTTTGCATATGTTGTTCTGTAAATCTAACTGTAAACTTTTATATCACCTCCTGGGCCAATAACCCATATTACTGATTATATTCCCTAAAATGATTGCCTTGGTTGGTATATTTAAGAGCCATTAATGTACCCAAGAACATAAGATCAGAAGAAAGTAAGACCAGAATGGACTGCAGGGCCCTCAAGCATGCCCACCATTCAATTTCATCAGTGTTGACCTGTCCCATACCCCATCTCCACTTCCATGGTGTTCCCCTCAATTCCTTGTTATTTCAAATAAATATTTCCTATTTAATTACCCTCAATTAACTAGCTTCCCAAAACCTTTGGGATAGATAATTACAGAGATTAGCCATCCCACGCACGAGATTCTTACACATCCCTGTTTTAAATAATTGTCCACTAATCTTGTAATTATGCACCCTTGTTTGAGTTACCCCATTGCTGGAAGTGTTTCAATGTCGTGATCATAACTTCTTTAGGTATTATATGGTTCAATGAATTCATAATTCTCTAAACTCTAAAAAACTATTTCTCAGTGTTTGTGCTGCTTGTGATTGGACAGCTCTCACATTCCAGCAATCACTCAAATGATTTTCTTCTGAATTGCTTCCAAATTTATACATCTTGTGTATACTGTATACACAAAATATATTTCCTTTATACAAAGGAAACAAAAGAATGCTTAGTACTCCAAGGGTAGCTTCACAGTTGTACAATACTTTATTATTTCTCAGGTCCAACCTTCTTGCGATAAAGTGCAAGTGTCATTTGCATCTGCATCTGCTTCCTAACTTTTTGCAATTCATACACAAGAACGCAATACCCTTCTGCAATCATTCTCCAGTCTGCCTTTTGAATCCTCTTACCGAACTGCATGATCTCATATTTTTCTAAATGAAACAGTTTTTTGCCTGTTTTACCCACCCATTCAACCTGACTGTTTTCTCTTGCAGTTCCAATACCCTAATTGCAACATGGCCAACCCACCTATTTTCATACCTTCAGAATACTTGGATACCTATAAGTCTGCCTTCTTTTTAGGTCAATGACATAACTTGTAAATAATTGAAGGACAAGAAATGATCCTTGGCTACTCCACCAGTTACATCCTTCCAGCCTGAAAATACCCAATTAGTCTGACTCTCTGGCTTCTGTGCAATAAAGGCTAGTTTTCACGGGGCGACTTGACGCAAGATGTAGCCAGAGTGGAGTGGTCGTGGTCTAGCACGATATCACACGATATAACGGGGGTAGAGTAAAGAGTTCCCACGGTACTCGGCAATTCTGTCATTTGTGCGAGTGACTTGTCCGTCTCCCGATCTTTCCCGAATCAACATCGTGGACTGTAGTGTAGTTAATCACGTGGCACAAATGATGTTACTTTGTTGTCACACACTCTATTCGTTTTTTTCACCCGAGCTCTTTAATGAGCTGAAGAATAATCTGTGTTTTTTTAGACAAATGTTGTTTGGTGTGATGCACCTTCTCTCAATATGTGCAAGAAGTCGTCTTTTTATTTTGTCAAATATGAATAAAGACTGTGTCTCACATTGACCGTGTTCTTTCTCTCCAGAGATGCTGCCTGTCCCGCTGAGTTGCTCCAAGCAACTGGTGTCTGTCTTCAAAGGACTGACCAGGACTGTGTCTCTCTCTCTCTCTCTCTCTCTCTCTCTCTCTCTCTCTCTCTCTCTCTCTTCTCTCTCTCTCTCTCTCTCTCTCTCTCTCTCTCTCTCTCTCTCTCTCTCTCTCTCTCGGCTGCTTATGTCTCTTCCCCCCCCCCCCCCCCTCACCCCAACTCCCACCCACACACGCGAATGCTGGAGAAACTCAGCGGGTGCAGCGGGGCGAAACATTGTCTATTTCCTTCGTTCCATAGATGCTGCTGCACCCGCTGAGTTTCTGCAGCATTCGCGTGTGTGGGTGGGAGTGGGTGGGAGTTTTGGGGGGGGGGGGGGACATAAGGCAGCCTGAAGAATGGGTCGTCTGTCCATTTCCCTCCGTAAATGCTGTCTGGCCCGCGGAGTTCCTCCATTCATGCCTGTGTGAGAGTGAGGGAGGGAGGGAGAGAGAGAGAGAGAGAGAGAGAGGCCACATCTCTGGAGAGAAGGAACGGGTGGCGTTTCGGGTCGAGAGCCTTCTTCACACAGCATTTACGTTCCTTCTCTCCAGAGATGCTGCCCGTAAGCTTTTCTAAATAATGACTATTTCTTCATTGATTATGCACTCCAGCACCTTGCGAACACTTGTTATCTATAGTTATCTATAGTCTATAGTTATCCACTTTTAGCCCTCATCCCCCTTCTCGAACAATGTATCAATGTTCCAAAATTTTGAGATTTTAAAAATCAAGTCTGCAATTTATCCCATCACATAAAGCATAAAAAGAAGTTTAATTTGACACCTAATTCACTTTCATATCTTCAGTATTAAAAATGTTATGGCCATTTTCATACTTAGAAAATAGCATCTTGTTCCCTATTGCTTTTCCATTGACTTAATACAAAAGCTGTGATCAAGGACAGTCAAAAGCCCATAACTTTCTTAAAAATCAAGAGAACTGAATGAAATTTTCAGTTACTATAGATTGAAGCATTCTGAAACAAATATCAAACTTAGATGAATCTTACTTAGATGACCTGAAATTAAAGCATATAATTAGTTAATGACCTAATTGTAATTACAAAATTGACCGTTGTGACAGAAATAGTAATAAACACCCAGACTGCCTAGAAAATTCAAAAATGTGATATTCTCAAGATCAGAACTTTAATATTATTGTTTTATATGCTGTAAATCCGTAACAGATAGGTAAATAAGTTACAATTTCTAGCAATAGACCAAGTCTTTATGGAGAAGATCAGTTGCTAGCTGGTACATTGACATATCATAATCGGTAGCATCATCATACTCCTCAGATTGTAACCAATAAGCAACTCTGTGCACCTTGTTTTTCCTCAATGTCATGTAGATTCCATTTCTAAAGATAAGGATTTTTTTTTTAAATAGCCTAAGTATCCAAATAACAAACTAATCCCATTCATACAAGAATTCACAATATAACATGATTTTTAAATCTCACTGTCATGAATTTATATCCCAGATGGAAGGAATTTAATGCTTAATTCCCATAAATTAATCTAGAACCATCCACGCAAAATATAATTGATTGATTAAAGTCATCCCAAGAAGCAAGTTTATATGTAAAATAAACGACTACACCGTGTTTTGTTCCATCACGTTGTAGGCGTTGAAAGTCGCGTTTTATTTTTATATAATTATGAGATTGTCTCGCAATTTAAAAAAAAATCAGGAATGGAAGTCAGATAGATAGATAGATAGATAGATAGATAGATAGATAGATAGATAGATAGATAGATAGATAGATAGATAGATAGATAGATAGATAGATAGATAGATAGATAGATAGATCCTTTATTGTCATTGAGACCTTTCGGTCGGAACGAAATTATGTTGCCTGCAGTCATACACAGAATCAATAATAACAAAACATACAATAAACACAAATTAAACAACCACCACAGTGAGTTCACCAAGCACATCCTCACTGTGATGGAGGCAAAGTCTTAGTCTCCATCTCTTCCCTCCTTGTTCTCCCTCTGCGCTGAGGCGATCGATCCAGGCCGAAGATGCCGGTCTCCAGTCCAGCGGACCTCCGTGGTGATGTTGCTGCCGCTGAAAGCCGGAACGCCGTCGCCGCTCCGAGATGGCCCGCCACAGCACCAGCTCCGGGCCGCCGCCCCAGCTCCGGGCCACCGCCCCCACTCCAGGCCGCCGCCTCAGCTCCAGGTCCCGCAGTCTCCGCTCCAGGCCGCCGCCCCAGCTCCGGGTCCCGCAGTCTCCGCTCCGGGCCGCCGCCCCAGCTCCGGGCCCGCAGTGCCGCCCCAGCTCCGGGCCGCCGCCCCAGCTCCGGGTCCCGCAGTCTCCGCTCCAGGTCCCGCAGTCTCCGCTCCGGGCCGCTGCCCCAGCTCCAGGCCGCTGCCCCAGCTCTGGGTCCTGCAGTCTCAGCTCCGAGCCCCACTGCATCAGCTCCAGGCCGCCGCTGAAAGCCAGAACGCCGCACCAGCAAGTCGGGCCACCGCTGCCTTAGCCCCGAAGACGGCCAGCCTCTCGTTGGTAAGTCCTGGCTGGCTCTGCCTCCGGAGTTTCGGGGTCGGTCGCAGGTTGGAGGCCGCCAGCTCCGCCATTAGGCCTCAGCACAGACTGAGGCAGAGAAGGGGGATGCGACACGAAAAAGTCGCATTCCCCTGAAGGAAGAGACAGAGCACATGTTTCACCCCCTCTAACACAACCCAACAAACTAAAACTTAACCAAAACAAGACAAAAAAAACAACAGAAAAAAGTAAAGACAGACGGACTGCAGGCGAGCCGCAGCTGTTAACAGCGCCGCCACATCTATCGGTGACATGGGTGTTTGTTCTTCTGAAATACATAATGAAATGGCAATTTCTGGATTATGTACATGTGCAATCAAGCAATGAAGTATCTGAAGAAGGGTCTCGACACAAAACGTCAACTATTCCTTTTCTCCAGAGATGCTGTTTAAGCCGCTGAGTTACGCCAGATTTCTATGTCCATCTTCGGTTTAACCCATCATCTGTAGAAACCTGTTTGTTTAGGGCCCAATTATCCCACATTCCCATAGCCTGCATTGTCTATATTAATAAAAGTCTGATCTTGACCACTTCCTGTTGTTCTGTATAGTGATTTTAGAAAAAAACGCTGCCACTTACGGCTGTGATTTTTGGCCACCTTACTCAGAGTCCCCCCTCCGCTGCACAGGACAAGAGGATTTTTCCCATTGATGAAAAAATAAAGTTATTAGTGTTTAAAAAATGTTGAGATTCTCTCTCCTGAAGGCCACTATAAAACCCGGAAGTGTTGAGTGCCTCAGTCAGTCTCTGCAAGATGGGGGAGTGAGAGGGTCACGTCTCTCAGTCTGAGCTGTGAATAACACTGAGCACATGTCTACTAAACTGTGAGTGGTTTTACTGACCTGTTAGTGCCCTTAATGTGGTTTGAAAATATAGTTTGGGGAATGCTAAAGCTGTGTTGCCTTTAGTTTGGAAATGTGAAAGCTGTGTTGCCTTTAGTTTGGAAATGTGAAAGCTGTGTTGCCTTTGGTTTGGAAACGCTAAAGCTGTGTTGCCTTTGGTTTGGAAATGCTAAAGCTGTGTTTTGCCTAATTAAAGTTGCCTTGCCTAATTCAAGTTGCCTTGCCTAATTAAAGTTGCCTTGACTTCTATATAATTAAAAGTCTAATCTTGATCACTTCCTGTTTGCACCTTATATTGATTTTAGAAAAAATGCTACCACATACGGCTGTGATTTGTGGCCACCTTACTCAGAGTCCCCCTCCGCTCATCAGGTGCCAAGGATTTTTCCCATCGATGAAAAGTAAAAGAGTTATTAGTGTTTAAAAACTGGTGAGATTCTCTCTCCTGTCAATCATACCATGAAGGCCATGACCCTTCTGGTGGGAGAGAGGGAGGGATGATAAAACACAGAAGTGTGGGCATGGCTCAGTCTCTGCAAGATGGAGGAGGGAGAGGTCATGACTCGCTGTCTTTAGTGGTCTTGCATCCTGCTTGAAATTGTATGAAACTGCACTTGAATTTGGTGGCCTTGCACCCTGCTTGAAGTGGTAAGAAACTGCACTTGAATTTGGTGGCCTTGCACCCTGCATGAAATGGAATTTCAAGGAATAGCCGTGAGTCAATTGCCAGCCCACCAGCCGTGAGTGAGTGAGCTGCCAGCACAACAGGCTTGAGTGACTGAGCCACCACCCCAAGAATCCATTCAGCCCACAGTCCATACTAGCCCTCTGGAAACCAGTCCCTTCAGCCCACAACACCCATACTAGCACTCCAGAATGCCCCCCATTGCTGTACTTGGCTTTTCATTACTTGATAAACATGAGTCAGTAAGTAGAGGGTATGACCAGTTATAATGATTGCCAAGAAGCTACTCTGAAAAATGTAATTTTATAAGCATAGATTAATACACAAAAGCAGAATCCTATCCTTCACTTCAATAGAATATTTGTGTGCTGTAACTTAATCAGATCAGATCAGATCAAATAGAATTTATTGTCATTTAAACATATTTTGGTGTTGGATTGACAAGTATTGTCAATAAAAATGTTGGATTGACAAGTATTGTAAATAAAAATATGCACTTCAAATAATAATTCCATTAAAATTATTAAAATAATCTAAAGTAATTCATTGAATAAACTCAATCCTGCAGTTGTAAAGCATGGAGCAGAAATTAATAATGCAGGAATGGGAACTGGCCATTCAGCCTTAAGCACTAATGATCATTTGATGTAATCACAGTTGATTGGGACATAGTATCAGTCTTTAATAGCAAAATAGCATTTAATTTCCTTGGCTAGCAAAAATCTATAAATCTCAGACAAAGTCACTAATTGAGTTAGCTGCTTTTAACTGGAGAGAATTGTATATTTCAACCATCCCTAGTGTAAAAGTAACCTCTGAATGACCTGGTTACGTTTCCATCCTAGACTTTACTGCCAGTTGAAAACAATTGATATTGCCTGTCAGTTCTTTTTAATGTTCTAAAACTTCACTCTAATTATCCCTTAACCTTTTCATATTTGAGAGAAAGCTCGGCAAGCCTTTGCGCTCTTTTCTCATGTTAACCCTGGGAATTTCCTGGTGAATCCTGGCTATGTTTCCTTTGAGGCAAATATATCGTTTTCAGTGTGCACTGCTTAGAACTGTATACTGTACTCCAGATGTGACCTGAACAGGGCTTTGAATAGCAACAGCAAAACATTTCTCTATATATATTCTGGTCCTATTATTACAAATGCTTACATTCCATATCCTGCTTCCGAAAGTAATGGGGTCATTTGTAATCATTTAAATCAGCATCCATTATGATAAATGAATAACCCAAATTTACTTCCAAGTTACAGTGTTACTCTTTTTCAAAATGTTTATCCTAGATGACAATCCACTTGGCAGTGTGAGGTTCGGAATTTTGACTTACTTTAAATTGTTTAACATCTGGTTTTGAAGCAATTAATGATTATTTAAAACTTGGCAAAACTGAATAGTCTTGCTTAATGTGAAAAGAGTGCTGATGAACCAAAATGATATTTAAACAGGTTTTGATTTCAGTTTGAAATCAGTTAATGGAAATAAATATCACTGAAAGATACCACATGACCTGACCGATTTGATGACACGAGAAACTCCAGAAATCTGAGCAAAAACAAACTGCTGGAGGAACTCAATGGAACAAAGCCTGGCAAGTGATAAGTGGAAGATAGACACAAAATGCTGGAGTAACTCAATGGGACAGGCAGCACCCCTGGAGAGAAGGAATGGATGACGTTTCTGGTCGAGATTCTTCTTCAGACTGAGAGTCAGGGGAAAGGGAAACAATAGATATAGATGGTGATGTAGAGAGTTATAGAAGAAATGAATAAAATATATGATAAAAAGTAATGATAATAAAGGAAACTGGCCATTGTTAGCTGTTTGCTATAATAAAGGAAACTGGTTTGTGGGAGCTATGCATTAGCACAGGGCTGGAAGTGGGGGTGGGGCAATGGACAGAGAAAGGAGTTGGGAGGAATGACTTGAAAATGCAGAATTAAATGTTTATACCATTGGATTGTACAGTAATCAAACGGAATATAAGGTGCTGTTCTTCCAGTTTTCGCGTGGCTTCAGTCTGGTAATGGAGGATGCCATGATCGATATGGGAATGAGAAGAGTTATGATGGTTGGCAACTGGTAACTCCAAAGGCCTTAGTGACAGAGGGCAAATGTTTGGCAAAATGGTTGCCTAGTCTTTGTTCGGTCCCATCGATGTAAAGTAGGCCACATTGGGAGGACTGAATGCAATGAATGAGATTGGAAGAGGTGCATGTGATCCTCTATCTCACCTGGAAGGGCTGGTGGGATTCCTGGATGAAAGTGAGAAAGAGTTATAGGGTCAGATTTTGCATCTTCTGTGGTGGTTGTAGGGGAAATAACATGGGGAGGGATGATTTGGGTGAGACGGGATGAATGAGCCAGGAAGTTGTGGAGAGAGTGGTCTCTGCAGAAAGTGGAAAAGGTAGAGATGGGAAGATGAACTGGAGGTAAGATCACATTTAACATGGCAGAAATGTTGGAGAATTTAAATGCCGGATGCAGAGGCTAGTGGAACGATAGGTAAGGATCAGAGAAACTCTATTCTTGTTCCATCTGGGTAATAGTACAAAGAGAAACTAACAACATTTTGGTCAAAGTACTCTTTTTCTTTTGTAGATTGAACTTAGCATTGAATTTAAATTCAGATAATCCATTTTCTTTCCTCTGGGAATTGCTGGTTTTGTACAGTAATTACTGTGCAGTGGCGCAGCAGAAGAGTTGCTGCCTTACAGCGTTTTCAGCGCCAGAGACCCAGGTTCAATCCCGACTATGGGTGTTGTCTGTACGGTGTTTGTGATATTCTCCCCGTGACCGCGTGGGTTTTCTCCAAGATCTTCGGTTTCCTCCCACACTCCAAAGACGTGCAGGTTTGTATGTTAATTGGCTTGGGATCAATGTAAAAATTGTCCCGTGTGTGTAGGGTAGTGTTAATGTGCGGAGATCGCTGGTCGGCATGGACTTGGTGGGCCGAAGGACCTGTTTCCGTGCTGTATCTCTAAACTAAACTAAACTAAACTATAGCCTGCACAGTATCACAGAGATTCCCTTGGTTCTCTCAAACATGCTGTCTTTTCACTCTTCCAATTTTGATGAAGAGTTCTTGACCCAAATCATTGACTCCTTTACTTCTTGCTTGGCTTGCTAAGTACTTCAAGCATTTTCAGATGTTAATGTGAATTACTGAATTTCATGTTCCAAATTGAATTGTGCATCGGAAGATTTAAAAAAGATGATTTACCACGTGACTAATAATTATCAGTCAATTCTTAACCTGTCAATAAATCAGGCAAATATGTTACATTTCAAAAATAATATTACATTCTAATCAACATGTTGATTTCTCAGCCAAAATTCTCCTTCTAAAAATGATAATAGATTATTTTATATTTAAGAACTGACCATCCACGCTATTTTATTTGTAAGAGCAATGTACTGGACAAATCTCATTAGAGATTAGTATCAAGTAACTTTTTTTGTCAAGAAGCAGTTTGCTGTTTCTTTGTTTCCAAGCAGAGGAACAATCCAGGACTGTTTGGAGTCTGTAGACTGGGCAATGTTCAGGGACGTGGCAACGGACCTGAATGAATACGCCACAGTCGCTACAGACTTCATAAAGAAATGTGTGGAGGACTGCATCGCAACAAAAACCTTCCGAGTGTTTCCTAACCAGAAGCCTTGGATGAACCATGAGAGCCGAATTCTTCTGAAGACTAGATCCCGGGCATTCAGGTCTGGAGATACAGAGGTCTACAAGAATTCCAGATACGGCCTTGGTAAGGCCACCAAAAAGGCCAAAGGGGACTTCTGCTCCAAGCAGGAATGAATGAGACAGATGTTCGGCAACTGTGGCGGGGCTTGAATGCAATCACCTCCTACAAAGCAAAATCAGGAGGCAGCTCAAATGTCAGCGAAGCATCACTCCCTGACGAGCTCAATGCATTTTACGCACGCTTTGATAGGGAGAACACTGGTGTGCCTTCCCAAGCCCCCATTTGCCGTGATGGTACTTTGGTCACAGTCACCGAGGACGACGTCAGAAGATCCTTCAGAGGGGTAAACCCTCTGAAAGAGCCTGGACCTGATGGTATACCCGAGCGTCTTTTAAAAACCTATGCGGACCAACTGGCTGGAGTTTTGTCGGACATTTTCAACCTCTCACTTCTGAGGTCTGAGGTTCCCACCTGTGGCACTAACATCGACCAGTGGCACTAACATCTGTTGTTATGAAGTACTTTGAGAGGCTGATCATGGTGCAGATCATCTCATACCTTGACAAAAACCTGGACCCACTGCAGTTCACTTACAGCCACAACAGATCAATGGTGGATGCGATCACACTGGGTCTCCACTCCGATCTGGACCACTTGGACAATAAAAACTCATATGTCAGGCTGTTATTCATTGACTACAGCTCGGCATTTAATACCATCATCACCTCCAAGCTGGTTACCAAGCTCTCAGATCTGGATCTCTGTGCATCCCTCTGCAATTGGATCCTCAACTTCCTCATTCACAGACCACAGCCTGTCCATATTGGTGGAAATGTGTCATCCTCGATAACAATCAGCACGGGAGCACCTCAAGGCTGCATGCTCACCCCCCTGCTGTACTCACTCTATACTCATGACTGAGTAGCCAGACATGGTGCGATCATCAAGTTCGCCGATGACACCACTGTTACGTTCCATACGTGTTGTGGGACGTATCACTGATGGGGACGAGTCAGAGTATAGAAGTGAGATTGACCGATTGACCAAATAGTGCCAGCACAATAACCTGGCTCTCAACACCAGCAAAACCAAGGATCTGATTGTGGACTTCGGAAGGGGGAGGATGGGGACCCACAGTCCCGTTTATTTCAACGGGTCGATGGTGGAAAGGGCCAAGAACTTCAAATTCCTGGGCGTGCATATTTCCGAAGATCTCTCCTGGTCCCAGAACACTGATGCAATCATAAAGAAAGCACATCAGTGCCTCTACTTCCTGAGAAGATTACGGAGAGTCGTTTTGTCAAGGAGGACTCTCTCGAACTTTTACAGGTGCACAGTAGAGAGCATGCTGATCGGTTTCAATGTGGTTTGGCACGGCAACCAGAGCGTCCAGGAGCGGAAAGGGCTGCAAAAAGTTGAAAACACTGCCCAGTCCATCATCGTCTCTGACCTCCCTACCATTGATCTATCGCAGTCGCGGCCTCAAAACATCTCCCAGCTTCATCAAGGACCCACACCATCCTGGCCAGTCACTCATCTCTGCCATCAGGTAGAAGGTCGCTGCCATCGCTGCCATCAGGTAGAAGGTACAGGAGCTTGAAATCTGCAACATCCAGGTTCAGAAACAGCTTCTTTCCCACAGCCATCAGACTATTAAACACAACTTCAAACAAACTGAACTATAACAGCCTATTGCAATTTATCTGTTTATTTATGTGTGTCTATATATATATTCTGTCATATATGGACACACTGATCTGATCTGTATTTATGCCTACAATATTCTGTTGTGCTGCAGCAAGCAAGAATTTCATTGTCCTATCTGGGACACATGACAATAAACTCTCTTGACTTGACGAGTTGTTGTGCTCTTATAGAAGCTATGAATTACAGATGCTGGTTTACAAAAAAGACAAAAAAAGAGCTGGGGTAACTCAGCAGGTTAAGACAGCCTGTTAAAAATATGGACAGGCGACATTTTGCGTCCTGACCCTTCTTATGAATGATTGTGGTGGGAGGGGAAGAAAGCTGGAATAGAGGAGGGGTCTAGGCAGATGGTTGGACAAAGGCCAGAGATGAAAAGACAGATGTGAGACAAAAGGATAGAAGAGCTATGAATTGTATAGACCTTTTTTTGGCCACAACAACAGTGTCATCATAGTTTTACCTACTGTTGTTGACATTTGTTCAATGTTTTCATCCCTGTATTGTACATTTTATTTGAAATGCCCTGCTTTCCAAAAGCTCTTCATCATAATCTAACAGCTACCAGAATGCAGGCAACAATAAAACAAACCAGTGACAATCCACTCAATGGGTCAAGCAGCATCTCTGGAGAATGTGGACAGATGATGTTTCGGATCAGGAGCCTTCATAAATTATAAAATAAATGTAACTAATGACAACATGTTTCTAATAATAGCTCTAAATCCAGCAACATTAAATTGTATTTTGATGAGACCTCTTTGCAAATATCCCATGGCAAATATATCCAAATACTATGATAAATGTTGCCAACACAGGGATTTAAGCGGGCCACGATATTGGCTGTTAATAATTGAAATCTCTGGCAGTGTCTAACAAGGTTAACAAGACTGAGATATTCAATCATCCAGGAGATCCTTCACCCTACACGCTGCATAATCAATGATGATTAGAATACAGGCAAAGGGGCAAATATTAACCTTAAAATATGTGAGTTTTGGATTGGTGGTAAGTTAAAACGTTACAATTCTGAAACAGGCACCCACTCGTCACTTCCATCTATAGCAAGCTGGGAAATGGATTGCTCCTGTAACCCAATACGATGAAATGAGTTGGATGTTGAAGCCTTTTAAGAGCAATGTGTACTGGGTCTCTGCAACCCATTGGGTTAAAGAACCACAAGGGGCCAATCCATCAGCATAATGATGATGAATCAGAAGGAGTGAAAGCATTTTATCCAGGCACAACAAACTAACCTGTTTAACACTTTGCAACCCCAGTAACATTCTGACCTCAGCCCACAATGCTCAGAAATTATTTCCAAGAAGTATCTGGTGTATAATCTTAACTAGTCTTCTCGTGGAGACCTATATTTTTATTTTGCTTTGACAGCACTGTGAGAAGTTAATTGCAAGTAAAGGATATTAAAATAGTTCCCATTTGTCAAAAAGGTCAGTATCATTGGCTTCTCGGAAGACAAGTATTTTCTAGTTTATGCTTCAAGTCAAAGATCCTTCAGCAGAACAGGAATGGTGAGTAAATAAGTTAGTCTTAAGTAGCAGGGAGGGTGAGGGAAGGATAGATAGGTTAAAGAATATATCTCTGACAGGCTGAACCCAAGCTCCCTGAGGTCATCCCAATGTTTACTGAGCAATTTGATGAAAAGATTACAACTCTCTGCAAATTCTTGCAGCCTTGTGCAGGACAATTCCCAAATCCAGCATTAACCCTCTCATAGGTTAATTGTGTGCTACTAACTGTGCTTTCTCTGCAACTGTAACACTATAATGCCATAGTACTTTATTCAGATTTTTATTTTTTGCACGACCTATTGTACTTGTGTATGACTATCAATGACTATCGACCAGTGGCACTAACGTGGTGATAAAGTGCTTTGAGAGGTTGATTATGGTGCACATCAACTCCTACCTCGACAAGAACCTCGACCCACTACAGTTCGCATACCGCCACAACAGGTCAACGGAGGATGCAATTTCACTGGCTCTCCACTCCGCATTGGACCACTTGGACAATAAAAGCACTTAGTCAGGCTGTTGTTTGTAGACTACCGCTCGGCGTTTAATACCATCATCCCTTCCAAGCTGGTTACCAAGGGGGGACTCAAACGTGTGGAGTACTTGCGGTTGAGCAAACCCCCATTCAGCCGGATGTATTCATCAGCCCCAGGCATCGTAATCCTTCCCGGGAGCCGGTCCCACACAACTTGAGTCGCCTTTCCTCGACACCTTCACCTCCCTCTGAGATGCAGGGAGGAGAGTCCTGTACGGGCTCCTCCTCCACACCCTGCACTTACTCGCCCTGGTCCACCGTCCGGACACCAAGTGGCGGTCGGTGTTGCCTTCCGGTCGCGAGGGGGTCCCCTGGTGGGAGTCCTTCTATGCAGGGATTCTCCCCCTCTACATTGGGGACCTGGGGTGGAGGGTATTGCACCGAGGAGTTCCCTGCAACCTGTTTCTCTCGCGGTTCACAGACTCGCCAGCCGCCTGCCACTTTTGCGGGCTGGAAGAGTCTGTGTACCACGTGTACATGGAGTGTGTGAGGCTGCAGCCACTGTTTCAACACCTTTGTGTTGAAACAGTGGCTCCTTGCCTTCTGGCTGCATTTTTCACCCACCATCCTCATCTTTGGACACCCTGTGCGTAGGGGAGAGGGTAGGGCTGGTTGGGTTGCTCCTGGGCCTGGCCAAGCTGGCCATCCGCGAGTCAAGGCGCCAAGCGGTGGAGGGCTTTATCCGAGCCGGCTGCCTGCCCCTTTTCCGGGGTTACGTCCGGAATACGCCCTGTCCACAGGCAACCTGAGGGGGTTCCGGGTCCACTGGAAGCCGCAGGGTGTTGAATGCATCCTCAATAAGGATTGTAACATAGTTGTATAATAGTTTATTAAGGATATGTATTTGTATTATATTTTGGTGGTGGGTTCTGGTTTGTTTTATTGTAGTGTAAATATTATTTTTTAATAATTGAATACATTTTTTGATTAAAAAAAAAACAAAGCTGGTTACCAAGCTCACGGAACTGGGTCTCTGCGCATCCCTCTGCAATTGGATCCTCGACTTCCTCATCCACAGACCAGTCTGTTCGAATTGGCGGAAACACTTTGTCCTCAGTAACAATTAGTACGGGAGTACCTCAAGGCTGCATGCTCAGCCCCCTGGTTTACTCACTCTATACCCATGACTGCGTAGTCAGACATAGTGCAAACTCCATCATCAAGTTCGCCGACGACACCACTGTTGTTGGACGAATATGTTATACTCTGTTGAATGAGTCAGAGTATAGAATTCAGATCGACCGACTGACCAAATGGCGCCTGCACAACAGCCTAGCTCTCTACATCAGTAAGACCAAGGAACTGATTGTGGACTCTGGTAGGGGAAGGATGAGGACCCACAATCCTGTTCACATCAATGGGACGATGGTGGAGAGAGTCAATAACTTCAAATTCCTGGTAGTGCATATTTCCGAAGATCTTTCCTGGACCCAGCACACCGATGCAATTATAAAGAAGGCACATCAGCGACTCTGCTTCCTGAGAAGATTACAGAGATTTGGTGCGTCGAAGAGGATTCTCCTGTACTTCTACAGGTGCACAGTCGAGAGTGTTCTGACTGGTTGCATCATGGCCTGGTTCAGCAGCTTGAACGTCCAGGAGCGAAAAAGACTACAAAAAGTTGTGACCACTGCCCAGTCCATCACACGCTTTGACCTCCCCACCGTCGAAGAGATCTATCATAGTCGCTGCCTCAAAAAGGCAGCAAAAATCATCAAAGATCCACACTATCCTGGCCACCCACTCATTTCACCATTGACATCAGGAAGGTACAGGAGCCTGAAAACTGTAACGTCCAGGCTATTAAACACAACACGTAATAAGCTCTGAGTTCTGAACTGCAAAAGTCTATATTTTTATTGCACTATATTTGTTATTTATTGAACCTTTTGTTTTTTTTCTCTTCTCCCATTATGTACTATGCTTTCATATTCACATATTCTGTTGTGCTGCAGGAAGTAAGAATTTCATTGTCCCATCCGGGACATATGAAAATTAAACATTCATGATGGTATGCATGACTGGATAGCAGCAAAGGTTTTCACTTTTTCTTTTGCAGAAAATGTATGTTGGGAACAAGGTGAAGTTTGAGCATTTAATTATTATTATGAATTATTCAGTTCCTCCATAATATATGAGACTACTCATTTTTAAAGTTATTGGACAGACATTGCTCAACAGGTCTGGCAGTACCAAGAAGAGAGAAACAGAACTAATCTTACAGGTTAGCTTCAACTGCTTCTTTTTTCTTTCTTCTCAGATGCAGCTTAACTTGTTTTGTCTTTTTTTTCTTTTTCTGGTGATTTATAAATATATTTCCCCTGAATACTACTTAGCATACAGTTATAAAACAAGAAAGCAGTGAAACTACAACATGACAATGACCAGACTCCTGGCAATAACTTTGCTGCAGACTGCATTTACATTGTACATCAATATTTCTCAGAAATGCTCGAGTTCTGCGTATAATTCTTATAATATATCTCTTTGAATTAGAAGCCACCAGGTGGAAGCAGAGGTATCCTACACCATGTTGGAACACAACTTTTACCTTTACTCACCTTTCATCCGTCACGCTGAGTTTATTCAATACACCAAGCGCATTAAGGTGGACCTCTGTCTTTAAAATTGTAGTGGTAATAAACCAACCAACAATTAAACTTATGTTGGTGCTTCTTTCAGTAAAGAAATCTGGCAATACAATAAAAATGTAACTTCCATGACAAGTGGAATTTGATCTAAATATACAAATATATTTTGAAGGTCACTATATTTTGCTATTTATTTTTGGAAGCATATGTTAAAATGAGTCTGGAGTTTAATTTTATATTAATTTTAGTTCTAGGTTTCTTCATATCAGACCCTACTGAAATTATATAATAGTACAACTTTTATTTATGGTTTGTATTAGCTAAACGTGTATGATTTTTAGAAGGAGTGTTCTTTAAGCACTGTAGTTCCCATTAAACTTTAGCACAGGCCTTATCATTGACTCAGCCTTATTTCAATTTAAGCTTTGAATTTGTGAACTCAATTATAATGAATTATGCAAGGAAGGGCCTCTTTAATATTATTGTTACTGATTATCTTGTGAGACAGTCTACTAAATATTAATTCATTTTAGAATAATTTAGAGTCATTATACAAACTTCAAAATTTCCCATTTTTCATAAAGGTAATTTGAGAATTCTCTGTGAAATTGTCCATATTTGGCTTTTAGTGTTTTGTAGCAGCTTGGTGATTTCAGAATTGGTCAGACTGGAATGTTTGTTTAATCCATAACTAATTTTGTCATTTGGCCTGCACTATGAATTGATAACTTACTTTGCAATGAGCAATAAAATTATCAATTCATAGTGCAGGCCAAATGAATTGATAACTTACTTTGCAATGAGCAATAAAATTTCAATTTTTATTGAATGACAGTGCTGAAAAATAAAGCGAGTTCCAATTTTGCCCTTTCACCGTTTTCCATGTCAGAAAGAGGTATACCCAGCTAAATGTGACATGGGCAGTTTATTTAGGTTTGGATTAGCCCAGCCATCATCAGTATACCCCAGTCAAGTCAAGTCTAGTTTATTCGTCACATACACATACGAGATGTGCAGTGAAATGAAAAGTGGCAATGCTCGCGGACTTTGTGCAAAAAGACAAACAAACAAACAACCGAACAAACTACAAACAGAATGGAACAGAATCACATATTCTTTTACATATTAAATATTGTGGGCGGGAGGAAAAAGGGAAAAAAACAGCAATTTAAAAAAAAGCAGTGGAGTGGTACAGTAAAGTTAGTCCCTGGTGAGATAGGAGTTTACAGTCCTAATGGCCTCTGGGAAGAAACTCCTTCTCAACCTCTCCGCTCTCACAGCATGGCCACGGAGGCGGAGGCGTTTGCCTGAACGTAGCAGCTGGAACAGTCCTTTGCAGGGGGGGAAGGGGTCTCCCATGATCTTATTGGCTCTGGAGTAGCACCTCCTGAAGTTCCCATAGTGCGTTCGGCCAAACACATTACTCTCTGCAGAATCTTCTTGTCCTGGGCAGAGCAATTCCCAAACCAGATTGTAATATTTCCGGACAAGATGCTTTCCACAGCCGCTGAGTAGAAGCACTGGAGGATCCTCGGAAGTTCAATTCAATTCAACTTTAATGTAATCGCACAAATACAAGTATGAGTACAACGAAATGCAGTTTTCGTCAGTCCGTAGTAGTTGTGCATAAAGAAATTAAAAAAATAAAATAAAAAAAATAAAAAATAGAAAGAGAGAAGATACAGAATAATCAAAAAATACAGAATAATTAAACAATGGGGACGGAGGGACCGGACAAATCTATCGGCGGGACTCCAAGTTCAGCAATGTGATTGTATTATTGTAGAAGCTGTTCCTCATCCTACTAGTACGTGACCCGAGGCTCCTGTACCGCCTCCCTGATGGGAGGAGGGCAAACAGTCCATGCTTGGGATGTGAGGGGTCTTTGATGATCTTCCCAGCCCGTCTCAGACACCGTTTTCGGTGGAGGGCATCCATGGCAGGGAGCGGGGCACCGATGATGTGCTGCGCGGTTTTCACCACCCGTTGTGAACTATAGCAGTCTGAAGCTAACATAATTTATTTGTGAAAGAGAGCATGCACTCAGATGAGGGCCCCTGGCAAGGTTGCTATTAGTGGGTGATTTTCATCCACACATCTCAAACATGGACTAAAGTCAATGGCAAGTCATGATGTTTCTCACACAAATGCAAATTACATCTTAGCATCAGCTGAAAGTAACTTGCTACTAATTCAGCTCATGACAGTGCTTTGTTAAAGAAAGTGACTGCTGAATTTTACTTGTGCTCAAAGACATTTTGCAGCTCGGAAAGCTCTGACAAAACTGATGGCAGCGCAGACACAGGAGTGCTTGAACATTTTAGAAAGCATTAGTCTGGAAATCTGAAGCAAAAGATGCTGAAACACAACTGCTGAGGCAGCATCAGCGAGTGTGGAAAGAGAAACAAAGTTAAATTTGAAGACATTCAACTATTTCCAATTTATTATTGCAGGGTATGTCTATGAAATGGGACATTAACCTTGGCATTGCATGTATTGCATCCTTGGGGTAATTGTGGAAGCAACTGAACTATAGCAGTGTGTGGAGGTGCAATGCCAAAGGTTTAATGAGATCTCGATCCCAACAGCAAATCTCATCTATCAACAGTTGCATTTCAACAATCCCACACTTACTCCAGCACACAATCTGAATCTTTACACTTCAAACTATTCAGCCATGGCAGGGCTCTCAAACACACATAAATGATGCTAATGCTACACTTTTTATCACGTAGAAGAATACCTGCATCCACTGACTGAAGTGGACCTCCATAAGGCTTCACATTGGTTCACAGGCTGAGTTGTGTTGCTGGAGATCATTGTCTGGCTGTCTAACTGAGAACTAAAGTGACAGGATTGTCGCACCTTGAGCACACAATAGTAGTTTAGATGTGGGACCTGTATTGGCAGGTTACCCAGTATGAATGGACTACAATCTGACAAGATAGAAAGGGTGATTCTCCCAAGGACAAGTTTTCACACTGGCTCTGCTCAGAAGACTCAGATGAGAGTTATGGGGCAACTTACAAAGATGAACAAACATGCACATGGTCCCGACTGTTTGAAACAGAAGGAGATTTGGGGGAGTCTAGCTGCAACACAAGTATATATATATGGTTACACAAAAAAAGCTGGAGAAACTCAGCGGGTGCAGCAGCATCTATGGAGCGAAGGAAATAGGCAACGTTTCGGGCCGAAACCCTTCTTCAGACCTATATATATATATGGTGACCATTTCCATGTTTGAGTTTACAGCTGTCAACATATTGGAGTATCTAATAGCAGTTTCTGCCTTTGCTACATTTGAATGCTGCAGCCGAAACTGCTTCTTGCTTTTCATGTCATCAGAGGTTTTGGAGTCTATATACGGCAGTAGCTTTCAGGCAGTGGGTGCATTTGAACAGTAGTGGCAAGGGAAGTGCTTTCTACGCAACAACATTCAGCGGTCATCTCTGGATGACACCATTCATGAGCCCTTCTTTGCGTACAAGGGGACATAATCAAACTTTGCATTATATTTTATCTTATTTTGAAATTGATTCTCTTCTTCAGGTCAGTCCTGTAATTCTTAAGTCATTCACTGGGAGTAATTTTCGTAGGTCATGATCACTCTAAAAAATAGATTCAAAAGATGCTTTACAAATCATTACACTTAATACACTTGAATGGTACTAAGTTGTTGTACCGTTATATCAAATCAGGACTGTAGACAGATGTTTTGGGCTTGTAATAATGCAAGTTGTTATTTACTGAGGGCTACCAATATTCACATTGAATGGCGGTGCTGGCTCGAGGGGCCAAATGGCCTACTCCTGCACCTATTGTCTATTGTCTAAAAGGGGAAAGGGTTGGCAATTTCTGTTACATGAGCAGCACTCACTCACGGCTAGCAATAGAATAATATGGACAGTGATGTAGGAGCAAAGCTTAACCTGTTTTTGATAACTTTGTAAGATTTTCCACAAGCCTTAATGCAGCATGATCTCTGGAAACCTTTTTGGGAGTGAAACATCTTCAGTATTTAGTGTAACAAATATGATTGTTTCCAAGATGGCGCCCAACCCAGGTGACTATTTGCGTGCTAGCCACAGAAGCAGATCTACAAGCTCATATTACAATCGCTCCACATTCTTAAATCTCAATTCCTATAGTAACATTTCTGCATTAAACGCTATTCCCTTATCATGTATCTATACACTGTAAATGGCTCGATTGTAATCATGTATTGTATATCTGCTGCACGCAACAAACGTTTTTCACTGTACCTCGGTACACGTGCCAATAAACTAAACTAAACTAAACTATTTGATTTAGAACAACTAGTCTTGCGATTGTCATAATTATTAATTGATTTTTGTTTGGCATCAGATTGCATTATTGTAGCAAGTAATGTTATTGTGGGAAAGACTAAGGATAAATCTGCAGTGGGACAGTCATGTGACACCATGTGTGCTGTGCTGATTACCTTTCATTTTGCCGTGTCCCTCAAACTCAAATTGAAATGTCTCCTTGCTCTAATTCGATCTTTTAAAACAGTCACAGAAACAAAAGGCATCAAGAAATTAATTTACTTGCAATGATTCAAAACAGTCAGCTACATAGCTGAAAACCTAACAAGTCGTATATTTCTCAGTTATTATTCTTTTATATTCAGTGAATATTAATATTGTTCTGATACTTTCACTGTATCATTGAATGGCGCATCACTTGGAAACAGGACTAACAAAAGTACATGAAGATAGACACAAAATGCTGGAGTAACTCAGCAATAGGACAGGCAGCATCTCTGGAGAGAAGAAATAGGTGATGTTTCAGGTTACATAGAAAATAGGTGAGGAGGCCATTCGGCCCTTCGAGTCAACACCGCCATTCATTGTGATCACGGCTGATCGTCCCCAATCAATCATCTGTGCCTGCCTTCTCCCCATACCCCTTGATTCCACTAGCCCCCTAGAGTGCTATCTAACTCTCTCTTAAATCCATCCATTGGCTTGGCCTCCACTGCCATCTGTGGCAGGGAATTCCACAGATTGAGACCCTTCTTCAGACAAGGCTGGTTTGAATAGTTAGGAACAATTACACACAAGTCATAGAACACTTAATTTCATGCAAGAGAAATTATAAACCAATAAACCTTGGTTTAATATATGTTTGAGCAATCGTTAGTACACTGTTAATCATCTGGTCTACAAAATCACTGACCGAGCCACAAACACAGAATTGCCAGATTTCTTCTAAATTCCAGTCTCAAGTCTGGACCCTTCTTCAGACTTAATTAAATGAAATGGCAATGTGTTACTCTGTAAAATGTGCCAATTCCAATGTTATCACAAGCTTTGTCTGGACTTTGTCGTTCCACATTTTAAACACATAGCTCATATTTCAATTGAACTTGTGTTTAGATGTTTTAGACTTTAGACTTTAGAGAAACAGCGAGGAAACGGGGCCTTTGGTCCAACAGATCTGCGCCGACCAGCGATCACCCCGTAGACTTGCACTATCCTACACACTAATGACAATTTACAATTTTACCGAAGCCAATTAAGCATCAAACCTGTACGTCTTTGGAGTGTGGGAGGAAACTGGAGCATCCGGAGAAAACCGAAGGGAGAATGTATAAAATCCATACAGACAGCACCCATAATCATGATTGAACCCGGGTCAATCTTCCATATCATTTAATATCTGGAAAGCATTTAAAAACCATGGAAGCCATTCATTCCATGCAGTGTCATTCTTATCATACCTGCCAAAACCCTTTTTTCACTTGGGCAGCTTACAACCCAGCGGGATGATTATTGATTTCTCTAACTTCAAGTAACCCATGCTTTTCCTCACTCTTTGCCCCTCCCCCACCCTAGTGCTGAGAATAGTTTCACTGTCCTCCTGATTATTTTTTCTGAGTGTATACCTCGTTGTCACCTTCCCCTCAGCGAACAATGAACCATTCTACATTTCCTTGAGCATCGTCTACTTTGATCTGTCGTTTTCACACCTTACCTTTCCATAATTCTATTCTCCCTCTCCCCTGGCTCTCAGTCTGAAGAAGGGTCTTGACCCAAAATGTCACCCATTCCATCTCTCCAGAGATGCTGCCTGAGTTACTTCAGCATTTTCGGTGTAAACCAGCATCTGCAGTTCCTTCCTGCACAACCTTCTTTTCAAGTTACCTTTAAAAGGTATCAATTTTGCACAACTTGACACCTGCTGTCACCCATTGAGTCGATGAATGGCACCTTGATACAGGATGGATGATGCAATCATAAAGTAGACAACACAAAGTAGGTTGAAATTGTACTGGAAGGATGCGAGTTAATCCTGTTCACAATCCCTGTGCTTATTATCAAAGGCTACCAAGTTGAACCCTCTCTCTGACTTTACAGTTAATGTCTCATCCGTTAGCAAAATCTAGACACTTTGAGTTAATGTCTAGTGACATTTCAAATTAAAGATTAAATTTAGTATAATTATTGCAATCTTATTGAAAATTAATTGCTGGAAAATAACTCAATATCTATTTTCACATATGAGGTTCATAAATCTATAACTCAAAGTTAATTACCAAGCACAGGACACTAATAAACCTCAAAGAGAATATTTCTTTATAACTCTCATGTGAAATAATATTTTGCATTCAGCTCTAATTCATGAGATCCTAGCATTATAACGCAGAGTTTGCAGATCTTAAACATAATATAGTTTGCAGAAAATAGAAGTATCTGTGGCACACTTGAGATGTATCTGTGGCAGCCAAATTGAGTGATAACAAAAATGTATTCCAAACTGGTTGGCCCACAGGTAGAGTTTAGGACAACAGAGATTAAGTTCAGAAATTGAGTTTGAATCTAATCTCCGGAGATGAAATTGATATTGCTTGAGGAAGCAGTGACCAGTCACATAATCACATTGTGATGTCAACAGTCTTCAAGAAGGACACCACATACTGTGCATATAATTCATTCCTTTCAAGTCATCTATTGCAGCATCTTAAAATGTCAGTGAGGAAGGATAGAATTTCTGTATATCTGAAGGTCTGGGTTGTCAAGTGGAGATCATGATTACATTAAAATTTATTTTCAGGATGCGGTCATTGCTGGCAAACCAACATTTATTGCCCATAGCCAATTAGTCTTTTGAAAGTGTTGGTGAGCTGTCTTCTTGAACTGCTGCAGTCTTTGTGATGAAAGTACTCCCATAATATTAATGGAAAGGAAATTCCAGGACTTAGACCCAGTGGCGACTAAGGTGATATATTTCCATGTCAGGATATTGTGTTCCCATGTGTTTAAAGTCCTTCATTGTAGTAGAAGTTGTTGTTTGCGATTTGTCTTTAGGGCATACTGGTGAATGGGCCTGTCCCACTTAGGTGATATTTTCGCAGATGGCTGGCGACGGTCATAGTCATAGCAAGTCGCCGAACAACCGGCGACTGGACCCCCTACGACAATGTCTACGTCAATGTCTACGACAATGTCTACAGCAGCCTACCACCTAGTCGAAGTCATGCTACGGCAAGCTACCAACAGCTGGTGACCCATTAGGACATCCACCTATGACCACATCTACGACAACCTACTTCCACCCACGACAAAATAATGACAAGGTAAGACAATTCAGTCGCCGGTACCTGTCGCCGGTTGACATAGCTTGACGTAGGTAGTCGCCAATGGAATTTACCAAAGTCAGCACCGGCGACAACCTAGGCCATCCTGGCGACAACCTACATAGAAACATAGAAAATAGGTGCAGGAGGTCTTTCGAGCCTGCACAGCCATTCAATATGATCATGGCTGATCATCCAACTCAGTATCCTGCACCTGCCTTCTCTCCATACCCCCTGATCCCTTTATCCACAAGGGCCACATCTAGCTCCCTCTTAAATATAGCCAATGAACTGGCCTCAACTACCTTCTGTGGCAGAGAATTCCATGGACTTCTCCATCATCCTGGCGACAACCCATGACAGCATCTACTTCAGGAGATTTTCTGAAAATATTTGAACGTTTCAAAATACAGCGACGATTAGAAAAGCGCTACAATTCTTTGGACGGCTGAGGAGACTACTCACCATACAGGTGACACCCCGGCAACCATTGGCCACAGCCTATCCCAGGCGACAACCCGCCTAAGTGGGACAGGGGCTCTACTTTTTGTAGGAGAAGACAGGTTCTTTGATGGTGGAGCAAAGAATCAGGTTGGTGGACTGTCGCCGAAAAGCTTTCTGAAAATTTTTGGAAAATACATGGGGAGAGTTACCAAGAAAAAGTCACTATGTTTACTTTGGACAACCTGATGGGACAATACTCACCATACTTGGTGACAGCCCAACAGAATATGTGGTGTAAACATTGTAGTCACCAGTAAAAAAAGAAAACCTCAAGAAATTGCCATAGTGCAAATAGGGGCTTAACTACAGGATGCGCTGTAGACATGGTTCTTTGATGGTGGAGCCAAAGAATGGTTAGGTTGGTGGATGTGCTACTTTGTCCTTGTATTGACCTTGTATTCTCCTTCTCGGGGCCTGCTCAACGGAGGAGGACTGTGAGTAAGATGGAAAAATATCATAGCGATATATGGCAGCGTTTTTTTCTAAAATCAATATACAACACAGCCAGGAAGTGGTCAAGATGAGACTTTTAATTATATAGATGTTTCTTGAACCAGCACAATTGATTAATGTAATGGAACATAACAGTTTTTTTTTCTTTACATCAGCAGATGAGCAGTGAGGTGCATCCCACAAGGGAAAATGCAACTAGACAGGATAAAAAGAGGAAGGGCATATCAATGTGTCTGTTGCAATATTATTAACCTAAGTGAAGTTGAGTTAATTACGAATATAATCATTTTTGATGTTGTCATTTGTCTAATCTTGTTTTAAGTTGCTTCAAAAATGTAAATTACAACTATATATCTATTTTTTAAGTTTGCTATTAATATATATATATATTTAAACTTACCCACATTGCTTAGAGAGAAAGCTTAGATTTAAAAAACACATTTTGGATAATGGGCTCAATTGGTAGAAATATGTCTTTTTTGGACCTGAAGCAGCAGGTAAATTCATTGCCAGGGCAACTTTTGGGCATAATGTTTTGGAATAAATGATTACACATTTTACAAGATCTCCCTTAACATTCCATGTGATGTTTTGGTCAATTTCATCAAGATTATGCTGTTAAAACCACATCAAATAGCACAAATGCTTGGGCAATATGTTATATTTTTTTCAGCTAGCCAACAGGAACTCAGAATAGATACTATAAAAGATGGTTCTAACCTTAATTCTTAAGTGGAAATTCAAAACTTTTGGGTGAAAAAAGTCAAGTAACATGTAATCATGGCATATGGTGCATGGCCTACAGATAGGAATGACTAATTACTTTGCCATTAAAATGAATAATGGACTACTGTCAATGGACTACGGGTAACAGGTTAGCTGCTTGTTAATAAGCTATATCACATGAAAGAACACAAGAAAAGAGGAACAAGAGTGGATCAGTTGTCTCTACAAGCCCGTATCACCATTCAATATAATCATGACTGATCCACCCCAAACCTCAATTCCTCCATTGTTCGACAACATCTTTAATTTCGATACAGAAGATTAACTAAGGTAGCTGGAATACAACCCTCATAACATAAATCTGTATGTAAGATCTTTGCTAGACTTGAAAGAAAATTTCTAAGAAATTTCCACATGGAATGTTTCGAGTTGATTATGTTTTCAGCCATTTCATAATTAATTTTACAATTTGTATTTTCTTTTCTTCTGGACTTTTTATATTCTTGTTTGAAAACAACATTTGCAGAGACTTTGGATCCAGTCAAGTTATCTTCCTAGACATATGAAGATCGTAGGTTAACACAAAGCGCTCTCAACAAATGATAATAGTGAATTGTCTTGTTTGTCTGAATGTCTTGTTTTTGCAAGGTTTTTTTTACTTGTATAATTTATGTGAACTTTATGTATAATTTATGTTTGTGTGTGTTGACTGGGTCTATCTGCCTGTGATGCTGCTTCAAGTAAGGTTTTCATTATACCTGTACCTCACCAAACTTGTGCACATGGCAACAAACTCGAATTATCTAAACACATATCCTATGAGTAGCAATGTTACAAAATTTTGAGATTTAAAAAATCAAGTCTGTAATTTATCCCATCAGATAAAGCATAAAAAGAAGTTTAATTTGACACCTAATTCACTTTCATATCTCAAGTATTTAAAAAGTTATGGCCATTTTCATATTCGGAAATTAGCATCTTGTTCCCTATTGATTTTCTATGGACATAACAAAAAAGCTGTGATCGTGTGCTGTCAAAAGGCCATAACCTTCTTAAAAATTAAGAGAACTGAATGAAATTTTCAGTTATCGTAGATTGAACCATTCTGAAACAAACATAAAATAATCTAACTTGGATGACCTGAAATTAAAGCATATAATTAGTTAGTTACCCAAGTGTAGCTAATTTCAAACTTCAATTACTAGATCCAAACATCTATCCATTTCTTAATAAATGATTAACGTTTTTAAATAGCCCAAGTGTCCAAATAATATTCATAAATAATTCACAATAAAACATGATTTTAAAATCTCATTTACATTAATTTATAGGCCAAATGGAAGGAATTTAGTGTTCAATTGCTGTAAATTAAAGTCCATTTTAAATCAGCTTTCTAGTGGGATCCCGTGAACGCGCTGGTTTAGAACGTTCACATTGCGCTGGATTTGTGCCTCAAATGCCCAGAAAAGTACTGCGGGATATAAAGAGCCCAAAATGAACTATTCGCTATAGAAAACTTTATATACAGGGTTCTTAAGAAGCCCCTTTTAATGTAAAAATAAGGTACATACCTTTAATTGTTTGCTTTATAAAACCCTGGGGTTGCGAGAGGTCGCGGGTTTAGAGAGTGATTTTTAAACTATTATAACTATTATACAAGGCCATAAAAACTAATAATACCTTTTTCGACGGGGTCTTTCAGCGATTTTTCGTTAATGATTTACTAGGCTGAACATTTTCGATTGCAACAGCCTAGTAAAAATCGCATTTTAAACCTGCCCCCTCTAAACAGCGCCAAAATTGCGCACACGGCCTGGGGCAGATTCTCAACGACGATTCAGGTAGGTTTTGCAACATACCTACTATAAGCCAAAAAATAACATTAATAAAACTATTAATGATACTATATTTTTAATGAGATTTGTTTACAAATATTGGATGTTCAAGTGCCATTTTCATGCTGAAGATTACCAGATTTTAGCATTATCATTTCTAATTTCAACTTATTTTCAATTTATTTTCCATCCATTGGACAAATGGCAGGTGTCAAATATACTTTAGGTGTAAAGTTAGAGGAGAATTTATCTAGAAGCATTCTTGAGGGCAGCTGGATCCATACTGCAACAGTTGGAAATCTGACAAGAAACACATTATGTTGAAAATACGCAGCAAGTCAAACAGAATCCACAGGGAGAAACAACAATTCTAATATAGATTTGCCTGCTCGCGGTAAACCAGTCGTGGTCTCTGCTGTTCCACAGGAGAGAGAATATCAGAGAAAAGCAGTTCTCAGGAGATCAAATTCCCAAGTTGGACATACAGAGAAAGGGTTTGTCAGATCACCTGTGCCTTAATAGGCTCAAGTCTAAAAGACACTTGCTGGCATGATTCATGCTGTCAGGAGGATATGGTGGCAACATTTTGTAATAATGGTGGCAGTCACCACCACCCTCAATTTCTTTACCTTTTGAACCTTCCAGAGTTCAGCCTAGAACATTTTCAAGTTCTGATTTTGATTACCCTATCTGTCCCAGGCACCATATGGCTTGTTTGTCACAGTAGACAATTACCTTGAATTCTCCTGTACAGGAATTCGGGGTGGCTGCCATAACATTTTCCTCCTATGACTCCTCCCCTTAAATCATACTTACTGATAAGCCACTTGGAGACAAGGCATACCTTCATAAAGTGTAGCCAATAACATTTATGTGGAACCCAATGAATGAGGTGAAGGGATGTGTAAGAAGGAACTCAAAAACCTGGAGTATAGACTCAAAAACACAGAGGGACAGGCAGCATCTCTGGTGAGAAGGAATGGGTGACTTTTCGAGTCAAGACCCTTCTTCAGTAAAGTAAAGCTTTGCAACATTATTTACAATTATTTACAAAGTGTATGTCTGGTTTGCATTTGTTCAATCCAATCTATGCATTTTGCACCTAATTGTCAGGGTCTGCAGATGTTCCCATTCTCTTCCTGTAACTTGGACCTAGGCTCTAGGCAAACTGGCACCACTCTGCTACTTGTCCCAGTTCTACAGAGAGCACTTTCAAATTAACCGAATGGCCCAAATCCCTAATATACTACCTTAGGATCAACACTATTCAGCCCTCTCCATATTCACACAATGTTATAATATGTATATCTGATGATGGGTTCTCATATAAATTCCAGCTGGTTTCAGTCCAGATTTCCCTACAGGCGTGACTCTAATTTAAAGCAAACCATGATAAATGTTCCAATTTAACCAAATTTAGTCTCAGCCTTCAATTTACAATTTAAATTTCAGGATTCCATCTCACCCTTCTCATTCCACAGCCTTGTGGCCGATGACACAATTCCATTCCAATTCCTGTGGAATTCCTTGCTGTTCAAATTTAAACAATCAATTTCCATATGCTGACAATTTCATCATAAATCCAATTAAGAATGCTGAATCCAGGGACAATTTCATTCCACCTTGATAATAGAAGCCACTTTACCATCTAGGGTTAAACAATTTAGATCCATTGGTTAAATATGCATCCGTTCTGCCATTCCTACACCCATTCGAGTTTTCTCCCTCTTATTCACTAGGTCTTTCCTCCAGTACCTCTTTCTTACTATGTTGGCTCCTTACTATGTTGGCTCCGCTCTCAGTCTAGAGATTCTCCCTTATATTAGTTCTTAACTATTGGGTAATTTCTAGTCTGATCTCTTAAAGGGAAGTCCTGCTGCTCACAGTCCCTTTTTGACCACTTCCAATCCCAACTCCAATCCCAACTCCAATCCCAACTCCAATCCCAACTCCAATCCCAACTTTAATCCCAACTTTAATCCCAACTTTAATCCCAACTTTAATTCCAACTTTAATTCCAACTTTAATTCCAACTTTAATTCCAACTTTAATTCCAACTTTAATTCCAACTTTAATTCCAACTTTAATTCCAACTCTCATATTTCCTGAATAATTTAGATCCATGTTACCAGATCTTCCCAAGTTCCATTCTTCCTGATGTTCTCTGAATAATCCTTCCCATCTTTGGCTGCCTGTCTGGGGATGAGACAATAACAATATAAAAATTAATAATCAAACTCAAAATATTCCTAAGGCAAATTCCACGTCTGTTCCAAATTGACTCAACATTTAGAGTCCCTCCAACTTTAATTCCAACTTTAATTCCAACTTTAATTCCAACTTTAATTCCAACTCTCATATTTCCTGAATAATTTCCATGTTACCAGATCTTCCCAAGTTCCATTCTTCCTGATGTTCTCTGAATAATCCTTCCCATCTTTGGCTGCCTGTCTGGGGATGAGACAATAACAATATAAATTAATAATCAAACTCCAAATATTCCTAAGCCAAATTCCACGTCTGTTCCAAATCTCAACATTTAGAGTCCCTCCAATTCATTACCATACAATTTCGAGACCAAATCCAAAATGTTATCAATTTATCTCTAATAATCATAATTTAGACATAAATTAGGTATTTTACCCCAAACCACAGAGGAATATTTTTTCAAATTCAGTTATTTAAAGAGCTTGTCCCAATAGCTGTTATAGGTTGTCGGTGTTGTTTCTTTAGGGACGATTACAATACAATACAATACAATACGGTTTATTTGTCACATTGCACAAAAAGTGCAAGTGAAATGGATATGTCAGCAGCGATAAAATGATGAAGAGCACACACAAAAACACAATAAAAATTTAACATAAACATCCACCACAGCATTCATGACTGTGGTGGAAGGCACACAATTTGGCCAGTCCTCCTCCATTTTCCCCCGTGGTCGGGACCTCAACCCTCCGCAGCCGCCGCTGCGGGCGTCTGGATGGTAAGGACAAGGTACGAGTCCAGGTAAGTCCAGAGTCGGCTCTTCCCCCACCGCAGACCGCGGCTTTAAGTTGGTGTAGGCCGCAGGCCGGCAGCCGAAGATTTAAAGTTCCCTCCACACCGCAGCCAGAAGCACCGCAGACCACAGGGCCGGCAGTCGAAGCTCCCCTCCAGGGTGATGTTAAGTCCATACCGCGCCCGCGGTAGAAGACGGCCACGGGCTGGCGGTGGAAGCTTCTTCTTACCCCGGGTCCCCCCCCCCGAGGGATCCCGGGCTGTAGACGCCGTGCCAGCTGGAGCTGTGCAGACCGCGGCTTCAGGCTGCCGGCTGCTGTGGGCCAGCAAAATGGAGCGCTCCCCTCCAGCGAGCCCCAGCGAGGGCTTGCCCGCTCCGCATTGACAGTACATGCTGCACCCACCGCCGGAGCCCTGAGCCCCGGGCGCGTCTCTGGGAAAGGCCGTGCCGATCCTCGCTGTTAGGCCTCGGGGGAGGCGACCTGGAAAAAGTTGCCTCTCCTTGGAGGAGGCGACCAAAACGGTTTCCCCCTCACCCCCCACACTACCTCCAACACAAAACACACAAAGAAACATTAAAAACATACTTTAAAACATACTAAAAAAAAAAAAAAAGTTGAAATTAACTAACGCGCTGCTGACAGGGCTGCCACCATTGCAGCGCCCCCACCAATTAGATAGTGTCCTTACTTTCCTTCCTTTTCTAGCTTCAAAAGCTAGATGAAGTTAAAGTTGGGCACTAAGGTAGGTCTTCTTCTTCGTTTCTGATGTCAGTTTAAAGGGAGTAGGGATACTGAGGAGCAGCTTTCTCTGTCTGTTGGCCTTCTCAAATTTGTCTTAAAGAGGCAGGACAGTATAATTTCCTCCTGCTAGTTGATTCCTGTTTCTGGGGAGCTACATTACCTTTGCTGTCTTCTGCCCGTTCTCAAGGGGTCTGTATATTCTTTACCTCACTCCCCAGGATAGTATGTTGTCGATATACTGTCCTGCAGGCATAACCTCAGTAACACATTAGCATAATAACTTCTTTCCCCACTCCCGTACCTCCTGCACAATAAGTTTGTTTCTTCTCCCTAGTGCCATTTCCATTCCTTAGTTACCATTCCTTCTCACGCCAGCTACTATGTTTCCCTTTCTTACTTCTTCCTTTCAGTGAGGGTTTCTCGAGAATTAGATTCTTGTGTCTCCTCCTAGAATTTGGAAGGGGTGATGTCCTTTCTGGTTTATAATACTGTTTCTCAGGCCATGTGAGGACGCCTTCAAATTTAATAGGGGGTATTAACCGGCAGGTTAGGGCTACCAAAATGGGTTTGATTGCCAAAATGTCCCTGCCCCCTGATCTCCTTGCCAGAAGAGGGCCACGGGGTCCCAAGAGTCCCGGTAACCTCTCAGAATCCACTGGTTTCTGAAAGCCCATGGCCCTCTTCTTTGCCCCCTTCCTTCTCAATAGTACTCCCTCACAGGACACGACCGACTACAATGTCCCCATCCCCCACAGTTGTAGCACTGATCGGGCCGGACCGCTCTATAACCTCTCCAGCCAAACCGAGGAAAAGTCGGTTCTCGGAATGGGAGATCTATCCAAGCTTTGAGATCTTCCTCCTCCTTGTATTCCTCCATCCTTTTTTCCCTTTTTTGAATCTTTAATATAGATCTCTGAGCTGCCGCTGGATCAGACTGCATTAAAGTCTGAACCTCTGTGGTCAGGGGGACATTTAATACCAAAGGTGGAGTAGGTATCTCCCTACAAACAAACGGTCTACGGGGAATCCGTTCTAAGCCCCCATCGTCAGGGAATTGCTCCGACATAATAATATTATCAGTGTCCGGATCAATCCCTCTATATCCTCCTCCTATCTCACCCTCAGAAAAGCTATTTGTTCTATCTCTGTACCTCAGGAAGGATTCCTTCATTTTCCCACTAGTAGATTTTCTAATTAATTTAGGCACCCATGTTGATGGAACCTTTCTTCTAGCTCCTTGATCTCCCTTACTGTCCTCCACTGGTGGAGCAATCATAGGAGCTAGAGGATCCTTCCCCAGTTTATACACTTCAGATTTGAATTTAGTGGGAGGAGCTGAAGATAACGCTGACTCCTCCCATGTGCCCTGCTCGCAAGCTGCACATGGTGTCTCTGAACTGGGAACATGAGAGTGCTGTGAGGAATGCTGTGGCTCTACTCCAAAAAATTCTGCCCACCCTGGTATATAGTGAGCCTCTCTCCCTTCGAGGCCTACAGATACTGCTGCACTCTTACCAAATTTAATGAATTTAATTTTTGTTGGCACCTCCCCTTTAAGAGCCTTTTCAGTAGTTTCCCTTTTAGAAGATGGTATAATCTCCTGCTCCTGCTCCTGCTGTTGGCTTACTAGTTCTTCCTGTCCCTGTTCTGGAATGTCGCGAGAAGGATCAGTTCTCTCGTGTTCCCCTCTAATCCCTAATTTATATGCTGCCATTCTAAAGGTGGACAGCAAAACAATCTCTTTATTTATTTTCCTTCTAGTAAAGAACATTCTCCATATTCCAATTAGCTCATTTCCTTCTTCACTATTTCCATATTTTTTGACAATCATTTCTATGTAATTTATTCCTATTACAGATTTTAGTCCACCCAATGGCCAATGTTCGCTCTTCAAAACTGCATTTAATTATCCAGATAATCCTCTTAGTTTGTCTGCTTCATGTGGAAGCTTCTCACAAATTATCCTTATCGGGCTTCCTGACCTATTTGATCGGTCCTTCTCTGAGACATTCCCCATTTTTCCTGCACAATAGATAAAATACAAAATAAAATTCCAGACACTAACACCTATTCAAACTCACTCCTTCCTTCCAGACTCCAAGGTCAATGGAGTCTCTCCCACACAATGGCTAATCGTCTCTCAGATTTACACCCACTCGCACAAGCAGCAATACACAGCGATCCACGGACTCTAAATCTTAACTTTATAAATCTTAATACACTCGAAATGTATTTATATACACAGAATATTTCAACAGTTACTCAATCACTCACTCAATTGTTCCTATTCAATTATTCAAACGACTCACTCTTATTCAGTCGCTTTCCCAACTCTCTTATCAGTTAGATCACAATCACTTCATTCAACTAAATTTTCAAACAAAGGATCTCTGGTTTCTTAATCCAAGTCTAACTCTCAATCACAGTCTCTTCCATGCATCAATCTCTCTCTCACTCAATCCACTTTAAATTCGCACAGACAGACAAATCCAAACCACGCTAATAGAACTATAATCAGAAATGAAAATATCCCCCCGATTACAAATAACCTAAGACACACCCCAATATAAACTCCAAGCATCCAATAAATCACATTCTAATAAATCTTCCTCATGGCGCAATCGGTCAGTGGAATGACTCC
Source organism: Leucoraja erinaceus (assembly GCF_028641065.1). Taxonomy (NCBI): domain Eukaryota; kingdom Metazoa; phylum Chordata; class Chondrichthyes; order Rajiformes; family Rajidae; genus Leucoraja; species Leucoraja erinaceus. Next base: position 28,849,566 of record NC_073387.1, on the reverse strand, counting down.
TCCCCAACATAGCGATCGAAAGAGTACAACCCCTGATCGAACCACCATGACTCAGATTCTAACAATACTACGATCTTAACAATTACAAATATTTAATTCAAACAACTTTTGCTTCAATTATCAAAATCGGTAAACACTTGCACAAGCAGCAATACACAGCGGTCACGGACTCTAAATCTTAACTTTATAAATCTTAATACACTCGAAATGTATTTATATACACAGAATATTTACACAATTCGGATCCGATAACAATACAAAAAGCTAGATTTTTACAATTTACAAAAATGATTTAAAGCACTAGCGCACAGTTTACAAACACTCAATCTCGTCGCCGCGTCACGTTGTTATCAATCAGTGAACCTCTCTCTTTGATACCGAAGATTTCCCCTTCCTAGGTTACACTTTGCTGAGGGGTACTACTCCTTAAATGAATACTTTTCCTCTTGAATGTTACTATACTTCTCCTAAGACAGGACTTCTATAGGGGGACCTCTATCCCTCCTCTCTAAGTTCTACAGAATTAGGGGTACCCTTCGTATTTGGATTACTTTTCAAGAAGTAAACGGGTTCCCGTCTCTCAGGTACTCTTCGCTATCAGGTACTAATCAACAATCAATCAGAGGATTACAATTCACTGTTGATCGGCCGGTATTCGGAATCATTACTATATGTCTTCTTAATTGAACAAACATGTTTTGTTTCTCCTTTTTCATGCGTGAAATGCATTTTTCAACTTGAGTTTTACAAAGCAACTCGTAATTCTTCAAATTCTGAAATTTAGATTAACAAAGGGTGTGGATTTAGCAACTTTGGCTGGCAAAAAGACTTGGAAAGAAGTTAAAAGAAAAATATTTGAAAACTTATTTGAACTGCAAATCCTCAGGCTTGTTTCTAGTTTTGAGAGTTTTGATAATTGTGGAGTCCTGTTTCATTTGTGATTTGGTTTCAATTAATCTTCCTGGCTGAGAGAAAACTAAAGATAAAGCCGTTGGCATGAATTGCAGATTTAATTTCCTTCCATGAGAATTGTTTCTTCATTTATTTTCATTATCACTGATGTTCCTCTGATATTAAAACTTGACGTGGCTTTTTGTTGACTTGGAGTGCACCCAAACTTGGCAATGATCAGGTACTTGTGTGATAGATACTAAAGGCAAAATGGAATAGGAGGTGATAGCCCCAGTGTTAAAGGATAAGATAAAGTAACATGCTTGAAAGTCAGGATGTTGAATCAGTATAAATGGAGCCACAGAATTACAAAGGATGCACAACCTCAGGGGATTTGTAGAAAGCTCCCAACTGTAATCATTTTATAGATTAGTATTCAAGGTACAGAGAACAAAACTAATGATATAATCCTGGAGGTCTTTAATCTTCATAAATACTCAGTAAATCAAATTGGCAAAGGTGGCTTTGGGGAGCCAGTTCTTAGAATCAATTATGTAAGTTTTCTGGAACATTGTGTTGAAGAACTAATCAAGAAACAGATCCAATGAAATGAAGCAGAGTTAATCAGTACAAAACCCAATTACTGTGGGTGATACAAATCTGAAATGAAAGTAGAAAATGCTAGAAATATTCACCAGACAGCTTCTGCAGAGAATGAAATTGATGAGTGTGACATCTGGGCACATAATAGAGTAATACAGTCATACAGAGTGGGAACAAGCCCTTCAGCCCAACTTGCCCACACCGCCCAACATGTCCCATCTACACTAGTCCCACCAGCTTGTATTTGGTCCATATCCCTCTAAACCTTTCCTATCCATGTACCTGTCTAATTGTTTCTTAAACGTTGCATTAGTGCCTGCCTCAACTACCTGCTCTGGCTGCTCATTCCGTACACCCACCATTCTTTGTGTGAAAAAAATGAAGGAGGTGCTGGCGGTCTCAGGTTTCCTCCGAGCCTGTGAAAAAAGGTACAGTCAGTAGGGATTTCACTTTCTCTTCCGTACTTCCTCTCCTGCTTTATCTTTTTCCTCCCCCCCCCACCCTGACCCCCCCCCCCCCTCCCCCCTCTCCCCCCATATCTCCCCCCCATATTTATCCACATGAGATCCACAGTCAATGGAGATGACTCTCATCCCCAATTGTCTGTAGCTGTGAGTCTGCCTGCCTATGGAACTGGGATTATTTGAGATTGTGTTGGATGAGTCTATGTTGCCGGGAAGCTATAACTCCATAGTGTGATAATATCACACCATTGCTTGATTAGTATGAGGAGCAGTTTTCTCAATTCAAGTGCAACGTCGAAGATATTTGTCAAGAAGATTTTTCAGGGACGAATAATTCAGATATTGCATTTGTTATTGAAGACTCCAATGGAAAGGAGAAGACTTGATAATTAGTCTGCTTTTAATTTTATTCTGCAGATTTGATTTTACTGAAAAAAATAGCTAATTTAGGGATAATTTAAGAATTAACCACATATCTGGAGTCAGAACAAGCAAGAAAAACCTAATTGCTTTGAAAAGGACGTTAAGAAACACGCAAGTTTTATGGCAGAGAGTGGAGTTATAGCTCCCATTATCGATACCTGCTTTTCATTCTTATTGTGTTTTAATTTGTTGGATACAAGGGTTAGATTTGAATTATTGGTGCAAATGGAATCAGCTGATGTAAATTATATAGGAAGTGAATAATTTGTCAAACAATCAGTGAAGCTAGCAAAAAAAATAATCCCATAATCTCTTAATTAAATCCGGTATTTATTTCATTCCTGCACTGAAATGCACACTCATGGTATCATTCAAACACTAGTAAATAGAAAATTATTTCTAATATCTGTAGGGACTTTGTTCAAACATCAATTAACGTTGATCAGCATCTTTTGAGCTTAAAATGTTTTTTAGTTACAAATTTGTTTTGGGCTGACATTAACATGATGGGTTAAATGGCCATGTTATGTGTCATAAACCCTTGCTTCTGGGAACAGGCTTTATTTTGTTTCAAGGGAAAAAGATAATTTATTTTTCTAATAATTTATTAATTTATCCCTTTCTGAAGGGTGGTGTTACAGAGAGAAAGAATTGAGTTCAGTTTAAACTCACATGGTTACAATCACATTATTCATTAAATAGAATTTAAATACTGATTTTGCTCTGTTGCAATATGGGCTGAATGTATGCACATACCATAGTAGGCTTTCATGACTGTGGTATGACAGGTATATTTATGATAATAAAACATGTTGAAGTTATTGATGCTGTTTAGCAACACGCCTGTTCAGGTCAATAAAATCATGCTAATCATACCACAGAGCCAATTTTCTGCACTGATCCCATTACCCTCGATTCCCTACATATTTTTCAAATCTGTTGATCTATTGACCTTGATTTACACAGTAACAGAGTATCCATCAGTCTGACTGTCCCCCCGATTAAATTTTATCTCTGTATGTTTCATTGTCACTTTCACTAGCTAATAATGGTCCATTCTACATTTTCCGTGAGCATGCATCTCCTTTGATGTCTCGTTTTCACACCTTACTTTTCCTTATATCTGTGTCTCCCTCTCCCCTGCCTCTCAGTGTGAAGAAGTATCTCGACTCGAAACTTCACCGAATCCTTCTATCCAGAGATGCTGCGTGTCCCGTTGAGTTACTAAAAGCTATTTTTCGGAAACCTGGATTTTTCTTTTTTGCACATAATCTCCAGGGATCATTCATAAGCAATTTGAACTCTGATTAACATTAAAACAGTGGGACTTTCTAACCTTAAGTAATCCAACCAAGTAGCAAAATAGTGTTATATTTCATCAGTGTAAATATTTTGTTAGTTCGTAGCTTGTTAGTTGAGTAACATTTTGTGTCTATCATCGGTGTAAACCAGTATCTGCAGTTCCTTCCTACACATATTTTTAAGATCTATGGCCCAAGATTTTAAATAAAAAGTAAATGAGATAATGGGTTCATTGTGATTATTAAATAGGTTTGAACTCACCATATTGCATAATTACATATTTCCACAGCATGATTTATTTCTATTAAGAAAATTCAAATGACCAAAATCTTCATTCGCACTTTTAATCAACTGTTGTCTATCAATTTTCCTAGCATATACCAAGCTGTTCGAAAGCTTGAAGTGATTGGTGGGAAAATGTGCTTGACATTTAATACAACAATATCAGTTCAATTCTACCTGACACACCTCATCACACCAGGGAAATGTCCTAATTCTTCAGGGAATGGGGGTTCCCCTCCCCCACTATAGATGAGGCTCTCACCAGGGTCTCTTCCATACCCCGCAACACTGCCCTCTCTGCCCATCCCCGCACTCACAACAAGGGCAGAGTCCCGCTAATCCTCACCTTTCACCCCACTAGCCGTCACATACCACAAATAGTCCTCTGTCATTTTCGCCACCTCCAACGTGACCCCACCACTAGCCACATCTTCCCATCTCCCCCATGTCTGCTTTCTGCAAAGACCGCTCCCTCCATAACTCCATGGTCAATTCTTCCCTTCCCTCCCGCACCACCCCCTCCCCGGGTACTTTCCCTTGCAAACGCAAGAGATGCTACACTTGTCGCTTTACCTCCCCCCTCTACTCCATTCAAGGACAAAAGCAGTCATTCCAGGTACGGCAGAGGTTCACCTGCATCTCCTCCAACCTCATCTATTGCATCTGCTGCTCTAGATGTCAGCTGATCTACATCGGTGAGACCAAGCATAGGCTTGGCGATCATTTCGCCGAACACCTCCGCTCGGTCCGCATTAACCAACCTGATCTCCCGGTGGCTCAGCACTTCAACTCCTCCATCCATTCTGAATCCGACCTCTCTGTCCTGGGCCTCCTCCATGGCCAGGGTGAGCACCACCGGAAATTGGAAGAGCCGCACCTCATATTCCGCTTGGGCAGTCTGCGCCCTAGCAGCATAAACATTGAATTCTCCAATTTACGGTAGCCCTTGCTGTCTCCTCCCCCTCTCAGCTCTCCCTCAGCCCTCAGGCTCCTCCTCTTCCTTGTTTCTTTCTTCTCCCCACCCTACACCAGTCTGAAGAAGGGTTTCGGCACGAAACGTTGCCTATTTCCTTCACTCGATAGATGCTTCTGCACCCGCTGAGTTTCTCCAGCACTTTTGTCTACCTTCGATTTTCCAGCATCTGCAATTCCTTCTTAAACACCTCATCGCACGATAGATAGTGAATGTATAATGAAGGAAGTAAACAACTGGAATTAAAGCTTTGTCTTTATAACCATCAAATTACAAGATTGTGGTAAAGTTCCATTTAGTTCACTGATGTCCATCGTTAAGGGACTTTATTCTTAGGAATTGCAGTATGGTCATTTACAAGCACCTGACTGTATTTTATTATAAACATTGCAATTCGTTAAATTAGAAGTGTGATATTATTTATTTATTCCTCTTACTTGAAGAAATTGCTAGATTTAACTGCCCTTGGCCTTTGATAAGGAGCTTAGTTTATAGCAGTTAGCGGAACTCGATGTCTTGAGCATTGCATGAGGCCACTGTTTGGTCAAACTCCTGTCAAATGTGATTCAATGAAAGGCTCAAGCTACTGTTTTTCCATGAGCATAGCTGATTTAAGGGCCTGTCCCATTTTCATGACCTAATTCACGACCTCTGCCGAGTTTCCCCTTGACTCATACTTGCAGCATGGTCGTCACGAGGTCGTAGGAGGTCGCAGGCAGGTCGTAGCAGGCCGTGATGCTAGTCGTGGGTACTCGTAACATCAAGTAGGTCGGGGCGTTTTTACTAGCATGATGAAAAATGTTCACGAGTAAAAAAAGGTCGTGAATTAGGTCGTGAAAGTGGGACAGGCCCTTAACAAAATCATTTTCAGCATTGTACAAATGACCATTTCTAGGGCATTCATGACAGAATAAAGTTTAATTATTATGAATAGTAAGCAAAGATGATCATTGTAGCCAGGTTATATCTGTGTCAGCTGTGGCTTATCAAGGAAATCTAAATTAAGAAATTACGTTTATGTTCAGGTAAGGAGACCACAGCTTATTTGTATTTCATGTTTAATAGTGAGATTAAACGAGTACTTACCAGTACGAAGTTTGATCTGTATTTTATGAGGAGTTACGATGAGGGATTACGTGAAGAACCCACCCAGTGCGCAGGCGCGGCATACTTCCAAGCAGCGGTGTGGAATCACAGGTAGACACAATATTGAAGTAAAGATAGTAAAGATTAAAGAGACATCAGCTCGAGTTTGATCTATACAACGAGGGTGGGAGCGGAGGGCACGTAATCCCTCATCGTAACTCCTCATAAAATACAGATCAAACTTCGTACTGGTAAGTACTCGTTTAATCTCACTATTTTACTTCGGAGTCACGTGAGTGACTACGTGAAGACTTCAAAGGTCTGTGATTTCAAACCGTGTAACAGCTATATCACTCACTGCTGAAGTTCATCGAGGGAGGAAGTGGTATCTAAAGACCAACGAGTTTGTTAGTTTTTTGAAACAAAAATGTTTATTTAACAATAACAAAAAATAGCTCCCCTGGGCTTTAAATTATAAGTTTGCAGATTCTAAAATTTTGTCCGCAAACAAGTCCTTCTCCATCAGCGGTTTGTGGTAAAATTTTCGGAACGTTGATTCCCTTGACCATCCCGCTGTACTAAGGATGTGGTCTATGGGAACCTGCATCCGTTCCGCCGCTGACGTGGACGCTGCCCTGATAGAATGGGATTTAAAAACATCCGTGTTAATCCCCGCGGCTTTTAAGACCTGTTTCAACCACCTAGATATTGTCTGGCTGGTAACCCGTCCAAAAGGCTTTTTGTGGCTGACCCATAAGGCTTTTTCACTCCCTCTAAGCGTTTGGGTTGTGTCTACGTAGTTGTATAGATGGGTCACTACACACAGCCTAGGTTCTGGAGGGTAGGCCCGGAAGATTAGCGGAGAGTTGGGCATACCTGGCCTGCTTTGTTTTACCAACCCCGGCATTGTAAATGTAATGGAGTCTGGGGTGGTTACCATGTTGTCCAGTCTTAGTTGATGCAGTGACTGAACCCTTTGCGCAGAGACGAGCGCCATAAGCATGAGGGTCTTGAGAGTGGACTGCTCCAGACTCAAGGATCCCACCGGAGGCCAACCTCTAAGGTGTGACAAAACTACACTTATGTCCCATACATGGGTGTATCTGGGTGTAGGGGGTTTAGTATTATAAATCCCTTTGAGGAGTTTTATAACCAGAGGGTGGGATCCAATGCTGTGATGTCCTGTAGGCATAAGGTAAGCGGACAGGGCGCTCCGTGCTGCATTGATGGCACTGTAGCTCATCTTTTGGTCATGGTGCAAGTGGGCCAGGAATTCCAGCACGTCCGTGATCGAGGCTGTCTTGTATGATGTCCCTGCATCCAAGCAGTACTGCTCCCATTTCCTGATGTAGGTCAAGTACTGCTTCTTGGTAGAGACTCGCAGGGACGCCGACATGGTGGTGATTGTTCGTTCTGATAACCCCAATCCCTGGTAAGGCCTGTTCAGAACCTACAAACCAGGAGTTTCAATTTTTGATGGCATGGATGGCTTATGCCGGATACCGGGTGAGTCAATAGTTGTGGGTGGCTGTGAAAAACCATAGGTGACTCTACCACCATGTCGTGGAAGACTGGGAACCATGGTTGGGTAGGCCAGTCGGGTACGACCAGAATACCTGAAGCTGAGTCTGCTTGTATTTTCTGGAGTACCCGGCTGATGAGGCTGAAGGGAGGGAAAGCATAGAAGAAGAAATTTCCCCAATCCAGCATGAAGGCATCTACCGCTGCTGCCTCTGGGTCTGGTTCCCAAGCCACATACATGGGTAGCTGGTGATTTAATCTAGACGCAAACAAATCTATATCTGGCGTACCGTATTGCTTAACAATTCTAGCAAATATTTTTGGGTCTAACATCCATTCGATGTTGTCATTGAATTTTCGTGACCTGGTGTCCGCCACTGTGTTTAGCTTGCCTGGTAAATAGGCAGCTGATAGCCAAATATGTCTCTCGACACACCATTGCCAGATTATAGTAGTCAATTTGTCGCATGATACTGATTTTATGCCACCCATGTGCTGGATGTAAGACACCGCCGTCGTGTTATCAATCATTAACCTGACATGCACGTGCCGCATATCGGATACATATGCTTTTAGCCCATAAAGGGCGGCCAGCATCTCCAAATAATTTATGCCAAGTGATTGTAGTAGCGATGCCTCTGAATTAGTCCATCTGCCACCTGTGCTGGATATAGAGTTAGTAGCTCCCCAGCCTAAAGCACTGGCATCCGTTGTAATGGCTATGTTAGGATTGGTGACGGCGATAGGACTGTAACTGTGCCAAATGTTATCCACCCACCACTGAAGTTCTGATTTGGCTTCAGCGGGTAAATCCATAGGTCGGTCATAATGCCCCCTACTTAGACGTAGTGCATGTGTCCTTGCTCTTTGTAAATTCTGATAATGCAAGGGGCCATATTGTGCAGCTGGAAATGCTGCTACTATACTACCAATGACTCTGGCTACATGCCGGATCCTTGGTTGTGTTTTTGCGATTAAGTTGTTACAGGCTTCTGTTAATGTAGCCTTTTTGTCTCTTGGCAGAGTGACAGTCATACGGATAGTGTCAATAGTGAAGCCTAGATAGTCCATGTTAGTTGTTGGCTTCAATATTGATTTATCTGGGTGTAGAACAAATCCCAATGTTTCAAGGAGCTGTTTAGTAGCTAAAACTCCTGCGACAGCTAGTTCCCTTGTTCGCCCCAATATGAGAACATCGTCCAGATAGGCCATGACTAAATGTTTTTGTTCTCTTAATTTTTTCATGGCCACTTTGAGAATTTTAGTAAATAATCTGGGAGCTGTCGTTAAACCATTGGGTAATGCTCTATACTGCCATAGTTGCCCCATCCAGATAAATTTCAGATATCTGAAATGATCCTTATGAATGGGTACTAAATAGTAAGCATCCTTAATATCTATGCTTGCCATGAAGTATCCCTTGGAGATCAGTTGTCTGGCAGTAACAAATGTCTCCATTTTGAAATGTTGATACTCAACAGACTGATTTAGTGATGTCAAATCAATGATAATGCGACATCCACCATCTTTTTTAGTTTTGATAAATATATTCGATACAAATTCCAATGGCTCGTGTCTGGCCCTCTCTATGATGCCCTTGGACACGAGCCTATCTAGTTCAGCTTGTCCTTCTACCTTTTCTGATTCTGTGGGAAGGAATACCCTTTGGGGTATGTGCTGAACCGGCGGTTCTATGCCTGGTTTAAATTCAATTTTGTATCCACTGATACTGTTGAGTATAAACTTGTTGCTAGTAAAGGAGCACCAAACATGTTTGAAGAACCTTAAACGCCTTCCTGTTAATACAACACCCTTTGTCTGCGTATGTCGACAGGAACCAGACCCACCTACCTCCATGTTCATTTCTGGGAGCGTTTGCGATGGGTTTGGCCCGAGGGTGTCCTTGTTGGTGCTGTGGTGGGGCGGCGTATCTTCCCACGGCTCCGCTCTGGGCCCCGCTCTAAAAAAGAGCTCTGGGGGTAGTGGGAAGCGGTCACCAGGCTTTCATCAGCTCGGTACCTGCTGGTGGATGCCGAGGCGTGCTGCCAACTGGGTGTCTTCACCCTGCTCGGTCCTGGCCCTGCCCTCATGAGGCCTACAGGTTTGGCCGCCTCTTCCAGTTCCTTGAGCCTTTTTGCCAAGTCGGCCCCGAATAGTAGCGCCTCCTTTTCTGGCGCCGGAGCTTTGCAGAGGCCCGCGTATTTGGGGTTGAGGGCAGGCCTGATGTTTTCACACCTTAGGTTGTTGAGCTCATACTGTGTGTTGCACATTAGGGCCAGCACATCCTGCTGAGGTGTAGAGAGCTCTGCGTTCCCCGTGGACCGAGCAAAGGCGGTAATGGCTGCGGTGTGGAGCTTCAGGATACGCTGCATCTTCAGCTCTTGTGTCCTGATATGCTGCCCCAGCTGGCTCCATATCTGGCCGTTTACGGTCTTTACTCGCAGTGCTTCGCAGTTTTCCGGCGCTGTGTAAGTGTCGAGGGCCTCTTGAATGACTTTCTCCTGCAATGGCTTATTGGAGAGCCTGTTGATACTGGCCGCCATTCTTGGCGCTAGCATCATTCCGGTCCTCGGGGGCGCCGCATACCTGCTGACTACACCCAGTAGCTCTTCTTCCTCCAGCTCGCCTGGCATGCTTGCACTGTCGTCCGCCTGCCCTTGTGATAGGCCAGCCCAGTCCTGGCCTCCCTTACTGACCTCAAACAAGGAGGGAACAGAAGGGTGTGGTGATGGTTTGGAGGAGGCCATAGCCCGTCCTCCTTGGAGATGCCTTGCCTGCATCTCCTCGTCGAGCATCTGCTCGAGCAGCTGCCTCATGCAGCTTAAGTGGCCGTCTCCCCGTTTCGCCGGTGGAGAGTGTTCCCGTTCCTCCGACGAGTCGGAGGCCACCGGCCGGTTTGTTTTCCGGGTTGATTTTCTCCCTGTGCGGGGCGTCGCAATCGGCGGCACAGGGAGCGGCTCGGCGTCGGGTGTGCGGGAGCGTTCAAACAGCTCCTCCGCCGCTGGTGGCTGCCGCCCAGATATTGACCCCTCCTCGGGTGGAGTTGGACAGGCAGTCCTCTTTGTTGGTCGCTTTCGGGTAGCCATAGCTTTTTCGTCCGTTAGCGACTCTCTGTAACACAAAAGACTCACTTACCTGAGGTCTTGTCTTTATCCTGCCGCTGGAGAGCCTGGCTCCAGCTGCTGCCGCTGTTGCGCTGCTGACGTAATGCCGCGCCTGCGCACTGGGTGGGTTCTTCACGTAGTCACTCACGTGACTCCGAAGTAAAATTATGCTCCATATGTTGATGAAAAAGGTACAAAAACAGATATAGCTGACAAATAAGCCATAACAAGCAAGAAAACCATAATTTTTTACTCCTTTGAATATGTTGACAAAATGGAGCAAGATAAATTGTAAGATTTTCAGTTTTTATTTATATTTTTCAGAAGCTTGTATTTTTCTTTGTTGAACATATTCTCCGGGGATCATTCATAAGCAATTTGAACTCTGATTAACATAAAAAAACAACGAGACTTTCTAACCTTATGTGATCCAACCAAGTAGCAAAATAGTGTTATATTTCATCGGTGTAAATTTTTTGTTAGTTTGTTACCAACAGAGATCTCAGTTTACCTTTTTTGACCATGAAAATGATATATTGCTTACCCCGATGGATCTGAACCCAAAGTACTGCTTTCAGTAGCATGACATCTTGATTGTGACCTTTGATCAATGTTCATGAGTAATTGCCATCAGTGTAATCGCTCTAAAAACATAAATACAATGTTGAAACAACTATAGATAGACACAAAAAGCTGTAGTAACTCAGCGGGACAGGCAGCATCTCTGGAGAGAAGGAATGGGTGACATTTCGGGTCGAGACCCTTCTTCAGACGTTGAAACAACCATACTGGTTTGCCTTTGGGTTCTATCTGAGATTGATATTGACTTAGACAACTCTCTCAACTTTCATTTCCATAATGTCAATAATTAATGAAATCCAGTAAGATATATAACGGACAACTGAATCAATATAACTAAAGTTACACGAAGCATTAAAGTTCTCTCCTGTTTTCAATCAGCAGTAACTTCAGTTTCATGACTTGTGTTCTGAACAAATTTCACGCCACTGCTTTCTTTGAAAAGACTCCTCTACATAAATTGTAAAGAAGCTGATGCTTTTTTTAGTCTCTTCAAATAAAGCCATGTGGCAAGAGCCTTGGAGTGAATGATGGTGTCAACGATGTACTTTGTTATGTTGGTTGAGTGATCACTCATCCAATGCTATGCTGACATTCAATTCCAATCACTATTAGTTGAACATTATCTAGATTTAGTAAGGTGATGTGTCCTGATTCCTGCATTGTGTATTGGTTGTTGGCATTAAGTGGTTACAATACAAAGCTGACCATCCATATCCATTCTCCAAGAAATCTTTTCTCAGTTCTTTCAGTGCATTTTGCAATACGTTTTATAGATGCAGACACCTATTTTGATCTACTATAGATGTTGATTTTTTTTTTAATGTATTGCTTAGATTTGACAGCACAGGATAAAATGATTCGCAATCAATTTGTCATTTATTATATATAATCTTTTTGTGGAGTTGGTTACAGGTCAACAAGCAATCTTATTTTTTGTTTAAGAGGGAACTGCAGATGCTGGAGAATCGAAGGTTACACAAAAAAGCTGGAGAAACTCAGCGGGTGCAGCAGCATCTATAGAGCGAAGGAAATAGGCAACGTTTCGGGCCGAAACCCTTCTTCAGTCTGAAGAAGGGTTTCGGCCCGAAACGTTGCCTATTTCCTTCGCTCCATAGATGCTGCTGCACCCGCTGAGTTTCTCCAGCTTTTTTGTGTAACCAAGCAATCTTATTTATTTGGGAATTAACACATGATAAATAGAACATTTGTAAGAAGATTTTAAGATGAATAAAAATGTAACTGGTGCATGGATTAAGGAAAACATACATTAATACTATGCAGCTCCAGAATAAATTATGTTACTGTAGTACAGTAGGAAATTATTAGATAATGCAACAGGGTTTGACATATACCTGGGGGAAGTTGAGGGGAAGTATTTGCTCAGTGACAACCTAGGCTCAAAGCTTCAGTCTGGAAGCCAGTACACTGTCCATGAACATTAAATTAAATATTTCTTACAAGTTGCTTTGGAATTTGCAAGCTTACAAGGTAACATCTTGGGAAGTGATTGTGACTGAAAATGATCAAACCTAGGCAGTGGTAACTTTCAGTAACCGAAAGGGTTTGATGCTGGGGCCTCAAGTATCTCAGAATATTTTTTAATTTACCTTGAAAGAGAATGATGGGCAAGAACTCTCTTTTGATAAAGCAGATATGTGAGGAGAATAAACCAGTGTGTGGAAACGTCAACTACAATTAATCAATTGCTTAGAAATCAGATCATATCATGATTACCTACACTAAACTGGCATTTTTTGCACCTATTTCCATGCACTCACATAAGACCTGTGTGGTTCCTGCTGGGATCCTTATTCCATTATTTCCAAAACGAAGTGAATCAATGTTGAAGGATCTTTCTCATTGCCAGTTCAGTAGCGGCTGCCATGGAGATGAACAAGCGGAGGTGAGATTATGGTAATCTTCCATGTGCCGGGTCCTCCTGATGCAATGGACTGGCAGAATTGTTAGGGCCCCACCGCAGGGCGTGGACTTAACATCGGAGTCAATCCCTTGTCTGGGATCACTCCAAACTTGGCCTGCGGACTTACCATCAAGAGCTCGCGGTCAGGAGAGGCTAGTCAGATACAGATTCAGATTCAAACTTTATTGTCATTGTGCAGTGTACAGTACAGAGACAACAAAATGCAGTTAGCATCTTCCCAGAAGAGCGAACATAGAATATGAGCAATAAATATATATACGTACATACATAGTAGTGCAATTTTCCTGGGCAAAGGAGTGTCCGGGGGGGGGCTGGCAATCACCGAGGTACAGAGTTAAGTAATGTAACAGCCGCAGGGAAGAAGCTGTTCCTGGACCTGCTGGTCCGGCAACGGAGCGACCTGTAGCGCCTCCCGGATGGTAGGAGGGTAAACAGACTGTGGCTGGGGTGAGAGCAGTCCTTGACGATGCTGCGCGCCCTTCGCAGACATCGCTTGCTTTGGACAGACTCAATGGAGGGGAGTGAGGAACCGGTGATGCGTTGGGCAATTTTCACCACCCTCTGCGGTGCTTTCCAGTCGGAGACAGAGCAGTTGCCATACCATACTGTGATACAGTTGGTAAGGATGCTCTCGATGGTGCAGCGGTAGAAGTTCACCTGAATCTGAGGAGACAGATGGCTCCAACGGCGCAGAGGCTCGAACAGCGCCGACGAGGGGTCCGATCACCCGGTGCGGGGGAGCTAACATCCCCCAGATGCAGAAGCTGATCATCCCAATGCGGAGGGCCCAAAATGCCTCCGGCTATGGGAGTCAACGGAGGGCTCGAGGCCCCCGACCATGGTAGTGCAAAGGGAAGAGATTTAACTTTTGTTTGCCTTCCAGCACAGTGAGGAATGTGGAGGAGTATCTGTGGTGGATGTTTATGTTAAAATGTGTTTTGTGTGTTCTGATGCTTTTTATTCGTATGACTGAGTTGGCAAATGAAATTCCTGGTATGTTGCAAAACATACTTGGCTAATAAAGTATTATTGTGATTGTGATTTGTTGTGAGCAGCCACACATTCCTGAAAGGCATAAGTTGAGAGAAGAGCAAGAAGCCAATGAGAGCACCATGCAATGGAACTTTGATCAGAAAACAAAATGCCAAAATAAACCATGCACTGCAACGTCATCTCTCCACTTCCCTCCACAGATGCTGCTTGACCCATTGAGTTTCTCCAGCAGGTTTCATTTTACTTAGGATCCCCACATGTGCAATCTCTTGTGTCTCCATGATTTGAAATTAATATAACCATAAGACTATAAGGCATAGAAGCAGAATTGGGCCATTCAGCCCCTCGAGTCTGCTCCACTATTTGATCATAGTTGATCTCATTTTCCCTCTCACCCTCTTTCTCCTGCCTTCTCCCTGTACTTTTTAATACCCTTACTAATCAAGAACCTATTAATCTTCACTTTAAAAATAACCAATGACTTGGCCTCCACTCTAAAGGTCCATCCTTTTATTCTGAGGCAATTCCCTCTAGTCTTAAACTCTTCCACTACTGCAAACATTCTCTCCATATCCACTCTATCTAGGTCTTTCATTATTGGGTATGTTTCAATGAGATCCCCTCATCATCTAAGCTCAAGTGCGTAAAATCTCAGAGCCATCAAATGCTCCTTATATGTTAACCCAATCAACCCCAGGGTAATTCTCCTAAACCTCTCCTGGACCTCATGTGTCCTCAGCACATCCTTCCTCGGATATGGAGCCAAAAACTGCTCACAATTTTCCAAATGCGGTCTGAAATGTGCCTTATAAAGCCTCAGCATTACATCTTACTTTTATATTTTAGTCCTCTCGAAATAAATGCTAAGATTGCATTTGCCTTCCTTACTACCGACTGGACCTACAAATTAACCTTTTGGGAATCCTGCACCACAATATCTACCTTCCAACTCCCTTTGCACCTCTTTTTCAAACCTCTCCCCATTTAGAAAGTAAACTATGTTTTTATTCCTTCTACCAAAGAGCATTACTGTACACTTTGCTATGCTGTATTACATTTGCCACTTCTTTGCCCACTCTCCCAACTTGCTTAATAATCTTATTTTCTCTCTAAACATGCGTCTCCAGTCTCTGCTTGGATGCAGCACACATAGAATCTTTGTTATTACAAAGTTTTATTATTTGAGAGAAGGTGATAAGTCACAAATAAAATGACAGGAAGTGCCTGGGTTACTACAAGGATTCAGTCTAGAGAACTGTTTGTAACCGGAATTGTTTTAAATTCAGAAATGAACAGAAGCAGCTGTGAGGGGAGAGCGATCATATACGTGAAGGGCAGCCGTTAGCCGACCTTACTGACCTCAGTCAGTAAGCGAGAGAGGCTGCTCAGCGCCCCCACACCCTGATTGCTGTGACTTGAGGAGTGGTGGAGAGAGAGGACATGCACCTTTCCTGGTGGGTGGAAGATGCCTGCAGACCTACAGCAGCTGAGAAATCCATCCCCATCCATCCCGCTGGTCTCCCAAATGCTCGCTCATATATACTGGCTGTATGTAAGTCGGGTGTTTATGGTGAGGACCTGCAATGCAATCAAGTGATGTCTCTTGTTGGCAAGTAGTCAGGTTGACAGATTAAAGAAAAACAGGAAAAGTTCCATCTTACAGCATCTACTATAATTAAGGTGTATATAGAGCTTTGGGAAAATGGTTGAATGTCATTTTACAAATCTTTGGCATTGTTCAGATAAATTGTTAAATCTTTTCTGTGGCACGTTAGCACCATTTTGTCATCACCATGTAGCTCTGCTCATGTTACGAGGCGCAATCAACTTCTGGAATGAACAAAATATGAGGCTGATAATGGTGCACACAATGGTGCAGCAGTAGAGCTGCTGCCTCACAGCACCAGAGACACGGGTTTGATCCTGATTAAGGGTGCTATCTGTGCATTCTTCTTGTGACTGCATGGGGTTTCTCTGGGTGCTCCAGTTTTCTCCCACTTTCCAAAGATATGCAGGTTTGTAGGTATGGGTGATTGATGGTTGGCATGGAATCGGTGGGCCGAAGGGCCTGTTTCTATGTTGTATCTCTAAACTAAACGAAAGCTGGCAATCTAAATGTGATTTGCGAAGACTCTTTGCAAAGCAGATGGAATCTGAGATGCAACATTTATTCCTAGCTCTAGCTAATGAACAAATATCCAGAAGAGATAAGAAAAGACCATGCTACTTGAAAGTTTTACCTTAGGAAGCATTATTTTATTAAATATAATTGGCATTGATGTATTTGAGTGTGATAACATTTGACTGTTTTAGAGATTCAATCAAATTATGCAAAGCTCTAAATAGCAGCAAAAGTGCTGCCAATTGTTCGTGCAGAGTGCTGTTATTTCTTTTATGCATTTTTCTCTCATTTATAACATTTTAACATGAGGTTCTATAAACAGACTTGTCAGTATCTGTTAATGTGATTAAAAACAGTATGGTGTCTTGTCTAGTGTCATGCTGCAAGGCTGAAATCAAACATTCACTGGAAGAAAAATATATCTTTGGGAATACCATTTAGTGGCCTCTGTCACTCTGGATGAGCAAACATTGCAAAAATGCAAAGGCCAATTACTCATAAGTTCATAAGTTCATAAGACGTTAGAGTAGAATTAGGCCACTCGGACAATCGAGTCTGCACCACCATTTGATCATGGCTGATCTATTTCTCCCTCTCAACCCCATTTTCCTGCCTTCTCCCCGTAACCTTTGACGCCCTTCGTATTCAAGAACCTATCCATCTCTACTTTAAAAATGGTAAATGCCATGACCTGCACCAATCTGTGGCAATGAATTCCACAGATTCCCCTGCCGTTGGCTAAAGACATTCCTTCTCATCTCCATTCTATAAGTACGTCTTTTTATTCTGGGCCTGTGCCCTCCAGTCCTAGACTCTCCAATGACTGGAAACATATTTTCCACATCCATTCTCTCTGGGGCTTTCATTATTCAGTAGGTTTCAATGAGATGCACCTGTATCCTGTCAAGCTTCAGTTGGTACAGGCCCAGAGTACAGGCTTCAGTTGGTACAGGCCCAGAGTACAGGCTTCAGTTGGTACAGGCCCAGAGTCATCAAATGGTCCTCCTACATCATCCTCAAGATCATTCTCGTAAACCTCTTTAAACTTATAAACTAGTGATACAGCGCGGAAACACCGAGTCTGTACCAACCAGCAATCACCCCGTACACTTGTACTATCCTACACAATAGGGACAATTTACAATTTTACCGAAGCCAATTAACCTACAAACCTGTACGTCTTTAGAGTGTAGGAGGAAAGCGGAGCACCACCTAAAACCCATGCAGTCACAGGCAGAATGTACAAACTCTGTACAGACAGCACCCATAGCCAGGATCAAACCAGGGTCTTTGACAGCTCTTCTCGACCCACTTCATTGCTAGCACAACCTTCCTTAGTCTGTGCCTTTAATCCATCTTCCAAAGTGCATGTCTGTACACTTTGATACCCAGTATTCAATTTCTCTTTTTTTTGCCCACTCTCTCACTCTGTCCAAATACTTCTGCAGATTGCCTCAAGTTCTCCTCAACACTACCTGCTTCCCCACTTACCTTCATATTGTCCACAAACCTGCCCACAAAACCATAAATTCCATTGCTACAGTAAAATTTTGATTTAACACTAGGTGTAATTGTTTTGATTTAATCAATGCATAGTGAATATAAATTAGAGAATCAAAAATGAGTTATGATAAATTTTCAATAATATTACATTTTTGGGCGGTTCAATCCATAGCTAAATCTTATTGTCAATACTGTATTTCTGTTCCTTTTCAGTTCAGGATCAGGGATACCAAATATTAGGGATACCAAAATATGTTAATATTAAAGTATATACCACATACCGCATATAACAATTGTCATAACAACTCAACACTGTTCCAGTAAACATAATTCAATTCGATTTTACGACATTATGTTCATGTTTTCTTTAGTGCTCTTTCTGCGCTCTTGAATTAAATTTATTCTCGTTAGCCTATTCTAACCATCTGCCATCCTGAATTCATCTTTCCATTATTCATTTCATTTAGGTTCAGAAAGGTATTGTCAGTTAAAATTAGCTACAAACAATGAAAAAATTGAGATCAAGTGTATTTTAAGCAGATCAAGAAAAACAAAAACGTACATATATTTTCTTGATGTTCCGAAGTATTTTACAGACAATTTAGTACTTTAATAAGCTCGGAAGTATGACAGCTAAATTTCACGCGTCACAATTTCTCAAATAACAATCAGAATAAAAAAGGATAACTTGATTTACCAAAGATGGTTGCTGTTTGCAAACTGGCTTCTGCAGTGATGACAACAGGCAACTAATAGCCCTGTCCCACGGTACGAGTTCATTCCAAGAGCTCTCCCGAGTTTTAAAAAAATCAAACTCGTGGTAAGCATGGAGAATGAACTTTGCGGGTACGTCGAAGCTCAGGGACGCCTCTTAGCGCTAACGGCAGGTACTCGGGAAGACTCGCTAACGGCAGGTAAGCACGGGAAGAATCGTGAAGATTTTTCAACATGATGAAAAATGTCCACGAGAGCCAAGTGTCGACAAGTGGCCATTACCGTAAATTTGAGTTAGTATTTCAAACATGCGTTGCTTTCTGGTTTTGTGCTGATTCAAGCCACACTTTGTCAATGTATATTAATTGTGCAAATGTAACAGCGGTTTTGTAACAGCGGTAGGGAACTGGTAAGAATGTCAATGCAGTGGTAACCAAATTCTAGTTAAATCTCCAGCCTGAAAAAATATGTTCCTGCAGACATAAATTAAGACTTTTGAAGGGCTGAAATGAAGCTTAATATTCAAATAAAATAATAATTAATGTCATTTAATGAGGCTATGAAACATCATTTTGAATCTTCCTTGAAATTTCCAGAGCAACTTTAGATTAATTGGGATCAAGATGATTGCTATTTGCTGATTTTCATACAGATCAATTCAGTGTTCTTACTGTTTATTATAGCTTGTACAGATGGTCCGAATATCATATCTCAATACAATATTTTCATTTCTGGCTAACTTACTTTTAAATGAGCAAATTATTTGTAGCTGATCTAATAAACCCCACTCCGAATTTATTTTGCAGAGACACAAATGGTCAGATATATATAGAATACTAGACTAAGTTGGGTCCCATGCTCACACGGGAGGGCTGGTCCCCTGACGCAATATTCCACCTCTCCACCAATTCCAATATTGGTGGCCAGTTCAGTCCCTCAAACCTGATCTGCTGGCAGCTCACTCACGGCTGGTGGGCTGGCAATTGACTCATGGCTATTACTTGAAATTCCATTTCAAGCAGGGTGCAAGGCCACCAAATTTAAATCAATTTCTCGACCATTTCACGCAGGGTGCAAGGCCACCAAATTCAAGTGCAGTTTCTTACCACTTTGAGCAGGGTGCAAGGCCACCGAATTCAAGTGCAGTTTCCAACCCCTTCAAGCAGGATACAAAGCCACCAAATTCAAGGGCAGTTTCATGCCACTTTCAACAGGGTGCAAGGCCACCAAATTCAAGTGTAGTTTCATTCCACTTCAAGAAGGGTGCAAGACCACCAAATTCAAATGCAGCTTCATACCATGTCATGCAGGATGAAACCACAATAAAACCACACAAAACACCAAACTCACAGTTCAGTATATATTCAGTGTGTTCAGTTGATTCACAGCTGAGACAGAGTCGTGACCTCTCCCTCCTCCATAATGCAGAGACTGAGCCACACCCACACTTCTGGGTTTTATAACCCCTCCCCCTCCCACCGGAAAAGGTGTGGCCTTCATGGCGTGATTGACAGGAGAGAGATTCTCAACATTTTTTAAACACTAATAACACATTTATTTTTCATTGATGGGAAGAATCCTCTGCACCTGCCGAGCAGAGGGGGACTGAGTAAGATGGCCAAAAATCACAGCCGTAAGTAGTAGCATTTTATCTAAAATCAATATACAGTGCAAACAGGGAGAAAGTGCATTTGCAGTAGTGCCTTTTAACTTCTAGCCAAAGCACCCAAGCTGCCATTTGCAGTAAGAAGTGCCTTTCAACTTCAAGCCAAGGCACCCAAGCCACCATTTGCAGTAAGTAGTGCCTTTCAATTTCAAGCCAAAGCACCCAAGCCACCATTTGCAGTAAGTAGTGCCTTTTAAGTTCAAGCCATAGCACCCAAGCCACCATTTGCAGTAAGTAATGCCTTTTAACTTCGAGCCAAAGCTCCCAAGTCACCATTTGCAGTAAGTAGTGTGTTTTAACTTCAAGCCAAAGCCCCCAAGCCACCATTTGCAGTAATTAGTGCCTTTTAACATCAAGGCAAAGCACCCAAGCCACCATTTGCAGTAAGTAGTGCCTTTCAACTTCAAGCCAAAGCACCCACGCCACCATTTGCAGTAAGTAGTGCCTTTCAACTTCAAGCCAAAGCACTCAAGCCACCATTTGCAGTAAGTAGTGCCTTTCAACTTCAAGCCAAAGCACCCAAGCCACCATTTGCAGTAATAATAATAATAATAATAATAATAATAATAATAATAATAATAATAATAATAATACATTTTATTTTGGGGCGCCTTTCTGAAATCTCAAGGACACCTTACAGACATTAACAGGAATAAAAAACATATAATCAGAATAAAATAAATAATAAAGACATCACAGAAACACAAATTAAAAACAGAATTCAGTCCAAAAACAAAAAATCAAAAACACAATGTGAAAAGAGAGCAGCGGTAGCTAAAGCGCGCCGGCGTCCACTCTCCCTTCCAACAGCCATCTTGGACAAAGACTAATAGGATTACTTACAGACAAAAAAAATCATTCCCCCACAATGGATACCACTGTGGAGGAAGGCACAATGTCCAGCCTCCAACCCCAAGTTCACCCAAAGTCAGGCCTATTGAGGCCACCGCAATTGCCTCTATGGAGGCCCGATGTTCCTGGCTGTTCTCACCGGGTGATCTTGCCCCGGCGTCGGGAGAGTCCTCTCTGCGGCTGGGCCACCTGGAACGGCCGCTTCCTAGCTGGAGACCGCGGCTTCCGAAGCCGACAAGGCCGCGCCAGCCTGGAGCTCCCAGGCTCCCGATGTTGAAATCGGCGCCGCCCGCTCCGCTCCGCAGACCCGCAGCCCGTAGGTGTCGAACACGGCGGACACAGCTCACCGGAGCTCCAGCGCGTCGATCCAGCGCGTCGATCCAGCGTGGCGACCCAGGCAAGGCATCGCCCACTCCGCTCTGCGACAGCGCCCCAGCGCTACCGTGCCACCGAGGCCAAGGCGCTGCGCTGTCCCCGCCAGGAAATGGTGCTCGCTGGTAGGCCACGAGGACGGGTCGACGGGCAGCCCAGAGAAAAAGCTGCCTCACCGACCAGGTAGGGACCTAGAAGTAAAATTGCCCCCTACCCTCCACATTAAAAAGACCATTTCTCCAAAGGACGAAACACAGGACTTACTAAAAACTTTAAAAAAAGCGAAGTAAACGGACGGCTGCTGGTTAGCAGCCGCTCCCCAAGATGGCTCCTCCTCCATGAGTAAATAGTAGTAGTGCCTTTCAACTTCAAGCCAAAGCACCCAAGCTACCATTTGCAGTAAGTAGTGCATTTTAACTTCGCCAAAGCACCCAAACAACGATTTGCAGGCTGTGCCTTTTTCAAACAAACCATATTTTCATTTTCAAACCACATTAAGGGGACTCACAGTTGAGTAGACATATGTTCAGTGTTATTCTGAGCTCAGAGAGACGTGACCCTTTGGCTTCATCCATCTTGCAGAGACTGAGTGAGGCACACCACTTCCTGGTTTTATAGTCCCTCCCCCTCCCTCCAGCAGGGGCAGCAGATAGAATGGTGATTTCTTTTAAAACATTAATATCTCTCTGATTTGTCATCGATGGGAAAAATGCTCTGGTCCAGGAAGGCGGAGGGGGGCTCTGAGCGAGTTGGCCAAAAATGACAGCCGTAGGTGATGGCGTTCTCTCGGAAATCGCAGCACAGTGGGCCAAAAGCGGTCAAGATCAGACTTTTAGTAATATAGATATATATATTTAAAGTCATCTGTATGAAACCTTAAGTTTCATCAACTTCAAATACTATATTTTCAATTTGCAGTTAAACTACACTAACAACACTTAAGCTACTGCTGAAAAGCTACTCTTGGAATCCCTGTGTGTGTTCAAGCAAATAATATTTTGTTTTAAACATGGACCAGTCAATATAACCTGTGAGTGTGTACCAGACGCAGTTCTAACGCAATTTTTAAATTTGTCGATGACACCACTGTTGTTGGGCAAATTAGAGGTAATAATGAGTTGGGGGATAGGAAGGGGATTGATAATCTGATTGAATGGTGCCAGAAAAACAACTATGATCTTAATGTCAGCAAGTCCAAGGAGCTGATTGTTGACTTCATAAGGAGGAAAGACAGGGACCCACAAAGCTGTCTTCATCAACGAGTTGGCGATGGAGAGAATCAACAACTTTAAGTTCCTGGGAATGCATATCTCTCAATATTTGTCCTGGGCCCAGCACATTGTTGCAATCATAAAGAAAGCCCATCAATGCTTCCACTTCCTGAAAAGAGTGAGGAGAATTGGCATATTGATGAATACTCTCTTGAACGTCTACAGGTGTATGGTAGAGAGAATTTTGAATGGCTGCATCTTGGCCTGATTCAGTAAATGGAACACGCAGGAATGAAGAAGATTACAAAAAGTGGTGGACACTGCTCAGCTCATTATGGATAGTGGCCTCCCCACCATGAAGAGATCTATAGGAGGTGTTGCCTCATAAAGGCAGCCAGCATCTTCAAAGACCCCCACAATCAGGGCGCTCTCATTTTATTCCTATCATCGGGAAGAAGGTATAGTAATGTGCAAAACCGTGAACACCAGCTTCAAGATGATCTTTTTCCCAACAACCATCAGGCTCTTCAATACTAAACTATGAACTAGGGACTCTCTTTGGTTAAGTTACAGTTCAACACAGCTGTTAGCGACAATACAAGATTACGCAAATTATGTAAATAGCGGAGCAATTCTTTTTGGAAAAGATCAGCATCAGTGAGTGAATCCTTGGTTTTAGAGGAACCTAACAGGTGGCCTTTGAAGAAAGGATACGTATTTTGGTCTGCAATTCCTCGCAGGGCTCAAGTAAAACAGGAATTATCTCACTGGATTCATGGCAGGATTGTCCCTGCTTACCCACCACTTCATCATTACAGTTATCCTTTCTGTCTCCCAGGCCTATGTGTTTGGTGCCTCGGTAGATTGAATTTTAGAAGGTCTCGAATAGTGAGCCACATTGAGAGACAACATTTGCCAATTTTCAAATTAACATGAGCTTGAGCTCCCCAAGGTTAAGCACAAATTTTCAACTCTCTGCCAGTTTCCCACAAAGAAAAACAACTATTTCTAACTTTGTTTCTAAAGATGTGAGGATCATTTGACTGATCACAAAATTGCGCGGTATTTTTAGCCACACTATTGTCTATATTTAAATTATGACATTTATTCCTATGAGCAGCAAATTTAATACTTTTTGTAACTTATTACTGAATCAATTTGTTGTTTTTATATTTAGTAGTGGGAGTAAACCATTCCCTGGAACATTTTGTTCTTGCATAGAATCATAGGGCTAAGAATCTGGCTCTTGGCTCACTGCCCTCCTACACATTATCATTGACCTGAAGGAGAAGAGGACAAAGAACCGGAAGTGTATAAAATGAGGAATTTGCAATTACTGCAAATGTTATGAGAAGCTCAAACTTGTACTTAAGCTTCATGTTAGACAGATCATGGTTTTAAATTTATTTGTCAGACAGATAATAGTTTGGGAATTTTTGCAGTGAAAATATATATTGCTTGATAGATGTAATATTCCAGCATGGATTTCACCCGGATGAAAGAACAAGCCAAGTGATAACAAATAAACACAAGGTAATGTGAATTTTCATGCCTACCAAAATGGAGATGGAACATTTAGGTTGCCATTGATTTAATGCCTCTTCTAGAAGAAGGCATATCCAACAGTGCAGCACTCTCTCAATAGTTCACTATGGTGTCAGCCTTGATTTTGCAGCAATATCTGGGTAATATTTATCCTTCAATGAACATGACTAAGGAGATTATCTGGTCATTGTCACAGCCACTGAGGGAACATAAGTGTACTTTCAAGCTGTTTCATTTCCTGCACTGTCTGCATTGCTAAAGTACAAAATTGACTTAAAACAATTCAGACATTCTGAGATCAAATTATATGCAGGTAGCAGGTATTCTGCCGTACATTTTGACTTGATTGTGCATACAGTTCCAGTCATAAAATGTATGTATGAGTTTTGTTTGAGAATGTTTACTTGAATCAGCATCTTTATAAACCAGTTCATGAGGAGTCCCAGAAGGAATCCACTAACACATTAAAAATTGACATTCATCTGCAAATTATTAGGTTTTAAATTTTGGAGCACAAACCTGATTATTATATCAGAAGCAAAACTTTTCAGTCTGTGCTCCAGAGGGTCAAGGTAGGTCATGCATTAACATTTGCACTCTATAACCCACTTAACATTGGTATAAATATTCAATTCTAACATCCTTCAAGCTTTCTGATTTTATTGTTTGGAATTAATACTTTGGACTATTTAGAGATACCTGTACATAGTTTGCATTCCAGTGTCTCATTGTATATAGAGTATTGATTTGTAATGCCTCTGGGTTTTGGGTGGCTGCTGTGAAGTGAGTGCAGAACAGAGTTAAGATTTGCTCACAGATGAAGGGAAGTTTTCTCTCTTGGTCAGAATGCTGGGGTTCATCTTTTAAATCAAGTTTGCAGACTGCAGGATGAATGGAAAGCAAACTCTAAGCTTCTTTTGATGCTCATTGAAAATCCTGAAAGAAGAAATGGGAACTGGTCCTGCAGTAGGAATGTGATCAGAGAGGATCGGTTTAATATATATTTCTGAGAAGAATGGACCTCTAATGATGCAGTATTACTTCACATCCACATATGTATATCACCTTAAATCTTTGTATTCATGTATCTGGAATGGGATTTGAACTCATAATCTTCTGCACTGGGATTTGAACTCATAAGCAACAAACACACCGCAGCTGAGCAACAAGTGATGGTTTGAATGAATAATAACCTCCATATAAATTAGTTTTTCATGGAGAAAGATTGGTGAGCAGTACTTCAGTCTTCATGTAAAGTAAAAAATTGGTTGCAACAGGGCTTTGCTAACATTGGGATTATATTAACGAGAGCTTAACCATTACAAGCAAATGGAGAAGGGATTCATATATGTGAAAATCAAAGAGAAAACTACAAATATAAACTAAAACAAAAACAGTAAATGCTGGAAATCCTCAACAGGTCAGCCCGCATCTGTGGGAAGAGAAATAGAACTAATGTTTCCGGTCAGAGACCCTATGTCAGAACTGAAAAGGAGACAAAATAAACGTATTTTTCCAGTTCTGTAAGAATTCCTATAAAATGAGTGCAGTGCCCAAAAATAATGAAGAAATTGGGCTCCATAGATAACAATAAATTAAACCATTTATGGACTTCTTGCTGTACAAAAGAAAAATTTGCAAGGATTCAGCCAAATCCCTGAAGATAGTCATTGGCTGAAAATAGCTAACAGATATTTCAAATTTTACAAATTGCCCGTATTTCTATAATATATCACTGTTAGAGATACCCAGTGCTTGGAATTGAGTGTTGTAACATGCACAAAATGCTGATGAATAGTAAGACCTATTTGGTCTGGCACCTGGAGCATTCAAATATGATATATAATTGCAGCTGCCAAGGGACTTTAGATTGTTCAGAAACATGAGATCACATCTGTGCCTCAGACAGTGCTGGCACTAGTTTCTCCACACTGTTCAGGTGAAAACATATTGCATCCTAGGAAATGAGAGGGAACAACCTTATTGCCATATCACAGGATAATATATATGTTTTCTAACCTTAAAAGCATTGATGAGGAAGCACAACAGACTATAAACTTAATGCAAACATTATAAAGCTTCAATATTTAATATTCAACAAATTTAAAAATACACAGTTGGTTGCGGGATCCTTTGAGTACAATTTGGATTCTGTGCAAGAGAGCATTCATTTCTAACTTGTCCAATGTTTTGTGAAGATTTGGAACTGATATTTACAATGCTCTTTTAGATATGGTTGTCTAGGTAAGATCCTTTGAGAAGACACTCGTCTGTCAGGATCTCATGTTTGAAAATGCTCTCCTCCATGATTTTCTAGCTAGCCAGGCAAGAATGTTGTAAGATCTCATACACAGTAGGAAAGAGTGCCTAAACAATTCAACAATAAAGAGACATTTTTCTTACAATAACATGCTTAATCTTTGCGATTACATTAGCTGGATTTTTATGGCAGCATCTTGCTTTGACACACAATTATCCAGTTCAACCACTTTCTGCAAACCTTTTCACTGCAGCCCTCTGAGCTCTGACAAAATGAGTACAGTGCAGTACAAATGGTTAAAGGATGTTGAATTTGTTGCATTAGTAATTTTGTGTAATTTCTTGTAATGCTGAGTTTGTTACCAAATAACCAAAAAGGTGGACTGTCATATGCTGAGAGAATGGAGCAGCTAGGCTTGTACACTCTGGAGTTTAGAAGGATGAGAGGAAATCTCATTGAAACATATAGGATTGTTAAGGGCTTGGACACACTAGAGGCAGGAAGCATGTTCCCGATGTTGGGGGAGCCCAGAACCAGGGGCCACAGTTTAAGAATAAGGAGTAAGCCATTTAGAACGGAGATGAGGAAACACTTTTTCTCACAGTGAGTGGTGAGTCTGTGTAATTCTCTGCCTCAGAGAGCGGTGGAGGCAGGTTCTCTGGATGCTTTCAAGAGAGAGCTAGATAGGGCTCTTAAAAATAGCGGGGTCAGGGGATATAGGGAGAAGGCAGGAACGAGGTACTGATTGTGAATGATCAGCCATGATTACATTGAATGGCGGTGCTGGCTCGAAGGGCCGAATGGCCGACTCCTGCACCTATTGTCTATTGTCTATTGTCTAAAATAAACAAATGCCCAACTTTTCACAAATATGTAAATGATGGAAGATGAAGTGAGAAGGGTAATTATGTAACGTTGTGAGCACATTACATTAAATCCATATTAAGTTAGTTCCTCTCGTCTTCAAGTTCAATGGAAGATATTCTCCAGCCATTTATGGCCAAATAAAGAACATGTTACTTCTTGGTGCTCATTCAATAAATCTTCTCTATGATGAGTAATCATTTCAGCTACCTCTTTAATTTTCCTATTCAACTATCTAATGTGATGCAAGATTTTCCACTGGCCTTATTAATATATCTATCATTATATCAATGTCAGATTGACATTAATATACTGTATAAACGATGTTATTCCCGTATTCTGAGCTGACGAGGCTTATTTATAGCGTGTTTTTTCTAATATTTCAAAAAGGAAATTCCTGTTATCCCTGGGTTCCATTTAAATGTGATGAGATATTTTCAATGGGTTTGCAAAATTATATGCTGTTAGGCATCTGTACCTAATGACAATAACCTCTCCCTCAATGTCAGCAAGGCAAAGAGGCTAATTATCAACTTCAGGAAGTATGGTGGAGTAGATGCCCCAATCAGCAACCATGGTGCCAAAGTGAAAATAGTTGAGAGCTTCAAGTTCCTTGCAATTAATATGATCAATTATTTCACGTGGACCAACCACATTGATGCGACAGCTGAGAAGGGACACCAATTCCTCAACTACTTGAGAAGACTGAAGAAATTTGGCAT
Organism: Leucoraja erinaceus; assembly: GCF_028641065.1. Classification (NCBI taxonomy): domain Eukaryota; kingdom Metazoa; phylum Chordata; class Chondrichthyes; order Rajiformes; family Rajidae; genus Leucoraja; species Leucoraja erinaceus. Next base: position 28,821,569 of record NC_073387.1, on the reverse strand, counting down.
GTCTCCAATGAATCTTACAAACTCCTAAAGATGCACCATAGAAAGCATGTGGTCAGGTTGCATCACAGCTTGGTTTGGAAACAACTCTGCCCAAGACTGCGGTAAATTGCATGAATTGTTTTAAATGTAGTCCAGTCCATCACGCACACCAGATTTGCCACCATTGACACCATCTACACTTCACGCTGCCTCGGAGAAGCAGCCAACATAATCAAAAACGTGTTCCGCCCCCCGTAATTTCTTCCTCTCCCTGTTCTCATCCAGCAGAAGCTGTAGAAGCTATGGAAGCTGAAAGTGTGCACCACCAGATTCAGGAACAGCTTATTTCCCTCTGTTATTATGCTTCTGAATAAGTTAGAGTACTTTCTGATTCATCTCTACCCCATTACGAACATTGGACTTTGCCTATGGGACTGATGCATTATAATTCCGAGAACTAACATTCTGCACTCTGTATCTTCTCCTTTGCTCTATCTATTGAGTTTGACTTGATTGTATTTATGTACAGTATATCTGATCCATTTGCATAGCATACAAAACTTTTCCCTGTACTTCGCTATACATGACAATAATAAACTGAAACCTAAAATATGAATCCTGCCAGTTCAGCCCAGAAATACGCCTCTAGAATCCTGGATGACCAAGACCTAACTGTATTGTATTTCACATTTGTGTATTGTATTTCACATTTGCCAATTTCTCTAGTTTGAGATTGCCCACATAGATTGAAACTTTCAGAGGGCAATCAAAACACTCTTCGCATTGGTCTTTTGAGCTACATGCAAAATGGTGTTAAAATTCGAAAAGAGAATATTTAGCCCAAAACTAAATTAGAGTATTACTCCAATGAAGGACAAACTTGGGCAAGAGCTGATCAGGGACAGTCAGCATGGTTTTGTACGTGGGAGGTCGTGTCTCACAAATCTGATTGATTTTTTTGAAGAAGTGAACAAAATGGTTGATGAGGGCAGAGCTATAGATGCTGTATACATGGACCATTTGAAAAGGTGCCGCATGTTAGGCTGCTCTGGAAGGTTAGACCACATGGGATCCAAGGAGAAATATCTGAATAGATAGCAAATTGGCTCCATGGAAGGAATCAGAGGGTGATGGTGGAAGGTTGCTTCACAGAATGGAGGCCTGTGACTAGTGGTGTGCTACAGGGTTTGGCGTTGGACTCATTACTGTTTGTCATCTACATCAATGATTTGGATGAGAACATACAGGGCAAGATTAGCAGGTTTGCTGATGATCCAAAAGTTAGTGGTTTTGCAGATAGTGAAGAAGGTTGTGAACGATTGCAGGAGGATCTGGATCGATTGTTCAGGTTGGCGGAGGAATGGTTGATGGAATTTAATACAGAGAAGTGTGTGGTGTTGCATTTTGGGACATCGGACAAAGACAGCACCTGCACAGTAAATGGTAGGCCTCTGGGCAGTGTTGTAGAGCAGAGGGACCTAAGAGTACAAGTGCATGTTTCCTTAAAGGTCGAGTCGCAGGTAGATAAGGTGGTCAAAAACGCTTTTGGTACTGGCCTTCATCAGTCAGAGTATTGAGTATAGAAGTTGGGAGGTCATGTTACAGTTGTATAAGATGTTGGTGAGACCGCATTTAGAATATTGTATTCAGTTCTGGGCACCATGTTATAGGAAATATATTATCAAGCTTGAAAGGGTTCAGAAAAGATTTATGAGGATGTTGCCAGGACTAGAGGGTGTGAGATATAGGGAGAGGTTAAGTAGGCTGCACCACCATTCCATGGAGCGTAGGAGGATGAGGGGAGATCTTAATGATGTATACAAAATCATGAGAGGAATAGATTGGGTTGATGCACAGAGTCTTTTACCCAGAGTAGCAAGGACCAGATGACACAGGTTCAAGGTGAAGGGGAAAAGATTCAATAGGAATCTGAGGGGGAACCTTTTCACACAGAGGGTGGTGGCGGTATGAAACAAGCTGCCAGAGGAGGTAGTTGAGGCTGGGACTATCCCATTGTTTAAGAAACAGTTGGACAGGTACATGAATAGGTGTTAAAGTCGGCAGTCCCAGCACTCCGGAGCTCCAACATGGAGATCCCGTTCCGCTGCTGAAGCTGAAGCTCTGGCCAGTCTCCGGCAGGAAAGGCCGCGCCAATTCAGATTGTAGGCCGTGAGGAGGGGCAGAAGATGCGGCTCGGAGGAAAGACGCATCCTCGACCAGGTAGTGACTGAGAAAAACGGTTTCCCCGTTCCCCCCCACACACACACACACACATAAACAGGACTAAAAGACCTCCAAAATCAAACTTTTAGACTAAAAATAACAATAACATGGAAAGGACAAACAGCTGCTGGTGAGGCTGCCACACTCGATGGTGCCACCGAGCGCAGGGAAGTGGGACTAGGGTAGCTGGGACATTGTTGGCCGGTGTGGGCCAATTGGGCTGAAGGGCCTGTTTACACACTGTATCACTCTATGACTAAACTTCAACTAGTGTTAGAAATCTATGGGTATCTATGTAGATATAGAGTTATCATCGCAGTTTACCAGACTCAAATTAAAGATAAGGTGACACAGACAAGGAGAATTCTTCAAGAAGACGAGAAGCCTTTAATTTGCACAAATCTGGGCCTGGAACATTCAGAGATAGTACAGCTCGGCCACTCTCCAAATGTTCTCTGATCCATAATTTCAAGCAGCATTTTATTATAATTTCAGTTCTTATCTTTGGCTGCTTAGCATGCATATTTTTACTAACTTTAACCTCTCGCTGTCCTTGCCCTTTATCTCCAATCTCTGAGTTACCATGATGTTCTAACTGAAGCAAAATAAACTTAAGCAATAACATGTTTTTGGGCCTTGACTTCTGATCACATAAAAATAGCTGACATCTGCGAGCTTTACTAAATGTTTTTAAACATATTGGTGAAATTAAGAAGTAACGTGTTTCTTCTATGTACATTCTACATAACTTCTATAGTATCTAATGTGTTATATCTGGACTTTCAGAAGGCTTTCAACAACGTCCCACATAAGAGATTAGTATACAAACTTAAAGCACACAGTTTTGGGGTTCAGTATTGATGTGGATAGAGGACTGGCTGGCAGACAGGAAGCAAAGAGTAGGAGTAAACAGGTCCTTTTCACAATGGCAGGCAGTGACTAGTGGGGTACCGCAAGGCTCAGTGCTGGGACCCCAGCTATTTACGATATATAATAATGATTTGGTCGAGGGAATTGAATGCAACATCTCCAAGTTTGCGGATGACACGAAGCTGGGGGGCATTGTTAGCTGTGTGGAGGATGCTAGGAGGCTGCAAGGTGACTTGGATAGGCTGGGTGAGTGGGCAGATGCAGTATAATGTGGATAAATGTGAGGCGAATGGTATGTTAGCATTCATAGCAAAAGGATTTGTGTATAGGAGCAGGAAGGTCCTACTGCAGTTCTACAGGGTCTTGGTGAGACCACACCTGGAGTATTGCATACAGTTTTGGTCTCCTAATCTGAGGAAATACATTCTTGTCATAGAGGGTGTACAGAGAAGGTTCACCAGACTGATTCCTGGGATGTCAGGACTTTCATATGAACAAAGACTGGATAGACTCGGTTTGTACTCGCTAGAATTTAGAAGATTGAGGGGGGATCTCATAGAAACGTACAAAATTATTAAGGGGTTGGACAGGCTAGATGCAGGAAGATTGTTCCCGATGTTGGGGAAGTCCAGAACAAGGGGTCACAGTTTAAGGATAAGGGGGAAATCTTTTAGGACCGAGATGAGGAAAACATTTTTTACACAGAGAGTGGTGAATCTGTGGAATTCTCTGCCACAGAAGGTAGTTGAGGCCAGTTCATTGGCTATATTTAAGAGGGAGTTTGATGTGGCCCTTGTGGCTAAAGGGATCAGGGGGTATGGAGAGAAGGCAGGTACAGGATACTGAATTGGATGATCAGCCATGATCATATTGAATGGCGGTGCAGGCTCGAAGGTCCGAATGGCCTACTCCTGCACCTATTTTCTATGTTTCTATGTTTCTATGTAATGCCTCTGTCCCACTTAGGAAACCTGTACGGAAACCTTTGGAGACTTTGTGCCCCACCCAAGGTTTCCGTGCGGTTCCCGGAGGTTCCCGGAGGTTCCCGGAGGTTTTTGTCAGTCTCCCTACCTGCTTCCACTACTGCAACCTCCGGCAACCACCTGCAACATCCGGGAACCACACGGAAACCTTGGGTGGGGCACAAAGTCTCAAGAGGTTTCCGCTCAGGTTTCCTATGTGGGACAGGGGCATACGTTTTCATCAATATTGGAATTGGTTTTACTCAAGCACAGTCCTGGGAAAGGGAGGTTAGTATGTCAAATGGAAAGGTCTGTGATCCAGTTGAAGGCTGAAATAACTAATTGGCAAAAGTAATATGATGAGTGAGAAGACAGCTGATGGGTAGAGTAGCGGTAGTAGAATCACTGGGAACAACTGCTAAAAATGGGAGCAGTTAATATGATCTAGAATAATGTTAAGGCTGCAATGTGTGTAATCAAAGGATGAGTTGTTTTCTCCAAACATCTATTGAGATTTGTTGGTTCAGTGTAAGAGACCAATGTCAGTGGAGGCAGGGAATTTAAATGGCAAATTATTCCAAATTCTGGTTTATGCCTGTAGCTAGGCAGGTGTACACTGATTAAGTGACCAATTAAATACCATAGATGCTGCCTCACTCGCTGAGTTTTTCCAGCATTTTTGTCTACCTTCGATTTTTCCAGCATCTGCAGTTCTCTCTTAAAAATTAAGTATTTATAGCATTTTCTGTTTATGCATCATGACATGTTTTGGTGGTCCTACTCCAATCCAATAATCAGGGGATCTATACAAATCTGTACAAACCACTGTCTGCTTTTCAATTATTTTTTTAAAACAGCAAGCATGAGAAATTGTTAGAATTCAATGTCCGTAATTGTGGGAAATAACCATTTCCTCTTTCCCTCAAATCAGCTTTACATTTCTATTTATTGTGGATTTCTAATAATAAATTCTGTTGCAGGAAATCCATAAAATTTATGTTGTGAGCTTTCTTAGAAAAAAATCCCAAAATGATACCATCTTTTTGATAATTTTGCCAATATGCCAAATGTTCAGCCAAATCAGGCTATGATATATGATTGCCTAAAGTCTTGGCTTCCTTATAAGGGTAATAAATCCATTCAAAAGGTTGTTAACCATGTTCAAAACTGAGGTTGTTTTAACACTAACTGTTCCAAAATCTGATCCATATTGCATATCTCTGTAGTTCCATTCAGTGTGCTATATAGAAATTATACAGTCTGAACAATGTAACACTCTACTAACCTTCCACCGCAGCGGCACAACAGTGGCTCTGCTGCAGTGTGGGGGTTTGTGCGCGATACTTGGCAGGGGGCAAAGTCCATTTAACAGTCTTATAGCCTGTGGGAAGAAATTAACCTCCACTCCATCACTGTTTCACTTAACAAAGTAGTTTATTATAATACTTGTATGATTCAGTGTTACTTTTATAAAGAGACATGTTGTACTTTGTGAAACTTATAAACAGGATGTTTTGCTTGACAGCCTGCCCATAATCTGCTAGAATGTTACAAGACACTTGTACATAAAATATATAGCTTGACTGGGCAAAGCATTTGCAGATAGCACGACTGCAAGAGAAAAGGGCTATTGAACTAATACTGCACTCCACATCCGAAAAACCTCTGTGACAACCATACAACAATAAAAGTCCACCTCCAGTAAACATTCCAAACCATATTTCTAACTCACACCTTTGCATAGAACACCAGTGAGTGTCGAGGTGACTGTGGCTGTGAACTTTCATTATTCTAGCTCCATCCTAGAGATATTAACGGCCACAGCCTGCAGTGCATGGAGCTTCTCTATCGAAAAAGGAAACTTCAGTTCATTGCTCCTAGTAAGGCAATAGCAGGAAGAGCAAGCATTGCTGGTATACAGTGATTGCCCAAAGGAGTGCTATCCATCCCCCCCCCCCCCCCCCCCCCCCCCCCCCCCCCCCCCCCTGACTAGCTAATCTGCCGAACCATTTCCCAAGCCCGCGAATAATCGATCTGCTCTGACTAGCGAAGTGCCGAAAATCAATCAGTGGCGCCGATTTCTGCACTCGCGATCAAGACAGCTCAACACTCTTAATTGCAAACTTGTGTTTGGGGTCCGTTGAGATCCCGGACGAGCCCCCAATGTAAATAACTTGTTCTAAGCTTCCCCAAAGTCTAGTTTCAGTCAATAAAACACTTGGGCATCTAAACTTACTTTGGAAAAACACAATAACATAGAAACATAGAAACATAGAAATTAGGTGCAGGAGTAGGCCATTCGGCCCTTCGAGCCTGCACCGCCATTCAATATGATCATGGCTGATCATCCAACTCAGTATCCCGTACCTGCCTTCTCTCCATACCCCCTGATCCCCTTAGCCACAAGGGCCACATCTAACTCCCTCTTAAATATAGCCAATGAACTGGCCTCAACTACCCTCTGTGGCAGAGAGTTCCAGAGATTCACCACTCTTTGTATGAATAACAGTTCCCCACTAATATACCTAGCCACTGTGGGTTCGATCCTTGTATCTGCCTGGGCAAGATACAACCCTCCTAGCCTCGTGCAAACAGAGACACTCCAGAAGGTCACTCAGTCCTATGCGTTCTCCCAGAAGATCGACACAGGACCTCGTGGGAGTGGCCTTTTATAGGTTCCCGAACCTTTTTTTTTTTGTTTATTTTATTAATTTATTAGAAGCACAAAACAGTACAGTGGAACCTCATTTTAGGTGCCAACTATGTAATACCATAATCCATTCTATGTACAACCTCTAGTTTTATGTTATGAGAAGGAAGTAAGCAAGATAAGAAAAAGAAAACAATAGAAAGAGGAAAAAGTGGAAAAATAGATGGTAGAGAGTAGAAAAACGTGAAGTGTGTATATAAAAAATAAAAAAAGAAGAGAGAAAGTGGAAAGTAGAAATAGAAGAAAAGGCCCGCTAAAAGATAATTTTTCAAATCTGTATTCGGAGATGTAGATCTATCCGCGTCATGAACTGAAATCAGCAATCTTTACGGTACCGCTGCATCACATGATTCCAAAAAGTCGATGAAAGGAGACCAACTCCTTAAGAATTTGTCGTATTTATCTATTAGTCGGAGTCTCATTTCTTCGAGGCGTGCTATGTCCATCATATTCCTAATCCATATTTTAACAGTTGGTATGGTTGTATTTTTCCAAAATTAAGTATCAATTTCTTTCCAATTATTAACCCATAATTAAAAAAAACATTTTGATCTTTATTTAAATTGGTATCTTCTCCTATTATTCCAAATATAATCCATTACGTTTTGGGTTCTATTCTTGACTTGAAAAGCTTTGTAAATATATCAAATATATCACACCAAAATTTATTCAACATTGTACATCCTACAAATGAATGTGTTATATTAGCGTTTTGAAACAAACATTTATCGCATCTGGGAGAGACGTTTGGATAAAATTTATTCAACCTCGTTTTTGAATAATATAGTCTATGTAATAATTTGAATTGAATTAAATTATGTCTTGCATTAATAGAACAGTTATGTGTATTCATCAAATACTTTTCCCATCTATCCTTCGAGATCTTTATCATTAGCTCATGTTCCCAATCTTCCCTTAATGCTTCTGTTGAGGGTGATTCTCTATTTAATATATTATTATAAAAGTATGATATTAATTTTTGTGAATCAGCCTTAATATTCATTGCTTCTTCTAAAGGATCTAAAAATATACTTTGAAATCTATGTGTATATTTCTTCATAAAGTCACATACCTGTATATATTTAAAATATTGATTATCCTTCAATTTAAATTTCAATTTTAATTGTTGAAATGATAACAGTCTGCCCACTTCATACATATCCCCTACTTTCCTAATCCCCAGTCTATCCCATTGTTGATATGTGTTGTCGATGAGAGAAGGTTTGAATGCGGGGTTGTTCAATAGTGGGGTTAGTACTGATAAATTATTTAATTTCAAGGATACTTTTATTTGTTTACAAATTTTTATTATAGTGTGAATAATTGGGTTCTTCTTATATATTATACTATTCAATTTTATCGGTGAGAGCAGGATCGTTCCTATATCGTGCGGATAGCACTCCTCTTTCTCTATTTTTATCCACTCCAACTGCTGAGTGGAACTATCCAGCCAGTACATTATGTTCTTAATATGCACTGCCCAGTAGTAATACATAAAGTTAGGTAATGATAAACCCCCAACTTCTTTAGATTTGCACAAATGCTTTCGTTGAATTCTATGTGTTCTGTAGTCCCATATAAAATTAGTGATAGTGGAATCTAGTTTTTTGAAAAAATATTTTGGGATATATATTGGGATCGCTTGAAACAAATATATTAATTGTGGTAAGAAAGTCATTTTTATAGCGTTAATTCTACCTATCAATGAGAGCGGAAGCGTTTTCCAAAATGTAATCGTATCATTCAGTTTATTTAATAGTGGTATAAAATTGGCACTAAATAATGATTTGTGTCTTCTCGTAATTTGAATACCCAGGTACTTGAATTTTTCTGTTGCAATTTTGAAGGGGAATTTTAGTAAGTGTCTCGAATCCTGTGGTTTTAAAGACATAATTTCGCTTTTATTCCAATTTATTCTATATCCTGAAAAAGAGCCGAATTCCTCAATTAGTGTTAATAAGGTGGGTATACTCATTTGTGTATTAGTAATATATAAAAGGATATCATCAGCATATAATGAAATTTTATTCTTTGAGTCCTTGGTGTTATATCCGTGAATATTCGGGTGATTTCTAATCCTTTCGGCCAGCGGTTCTATCATAAGGGCAAATAGCAATGGTGATAAGGCACACCCTTGCCTATTACCCCTTGATAAGTAAAATTTTGGAGATTGCGTATTGTTAGTTAGTATTCTTGCCGTAGGTCTATCGTAAAGTAGTTTAATCCATCTAATAAAATTCTCTCCCGTATTAAATTTTTGGAGTACCTTGTATAAATATTGCCATTCTACTTGATCAAATGCCTTCTCTGCATCCAGCGTGACAACTGAAATATCTTCATTGTCCTCATTATGAGAGTACATTATATTAAAAAGCCTTCTCAAATTATTAAATGATTGTCTTTTGGGTATAAATCCCGTTTGATCCGTATTTATTAAATTGTTAATATAATTATTTAGCCTTCTAGCTAGAATCTTTGCTAAAATTTTCTGATCCGTATTTAGAAGTGAAATAGCTCTATAAGAACCCGGTTCATCTAAATCTTTATCTTTTTTTGGTATAAGCGTTATTGTTGCTTCTGCTAGGGTTTCTGGTAGTTTATTTTCAGTATAAGCCTGCATGTATAAATTATGATAAAATTGGGCAAACCTCTTATTAATATCCTTAGGCAATGTTAGAAACTCACCCTTATCCGATTTAATTTTAGTAATAGTTTTTTCCTTTTCTCGTTGCTTCAGTTGCATCACAAGTATTTTATGTGGCTTATCCCCAAATTCGAAGTGTGCTTGTTTTGTAATTTGGAATAATCTTATTACTCTAGCCGATAGTATTCTATTGACTTTATATTTCAATAAAGTTATCTTATTATGTTTATTTATTTATGGTTGGGTCAGTTGCATTGTCCAGTTCAAGTAATTTTATTTTCTGTTCTATCCGCTGAAGTTCTCTTTTATTTTCCTTATTTTGAAAACTTTGGTAAGAGATTATGACACCGCGAATATATGCCTTGAAGGTTTCCCATAATAGCGGTGCAGAAATACCCGGCGTGTCATTTATTTCGAAAAAAAGTTTTGTTTGTTCTTTTATATAACCCGAACCTTGAGGGGCCGAACCACATGGGGGTGGTCTCTATACAGTCCAATAAAAGATATCAATTAACACAGTACATGATAGACATTTCAATAACCCAATAATACAGTGACTAATACAATGTATCTGACAAAGTTTCTAGATGCAACTTTTATTTGTTTCCAAATTTTTATTATATTGTGAATAATTGGGTTCTTCTTCTAGATGCAAGTTAACAGAGATTAATTATACAACATGTGCCTGGATATTAGAGAAACCCACACAAGGCTCAACACTTAATCCAATCAACATCTAGCAAAATAAAGCTTTGCAACAATATTTACAATGTTTATGTCTGGCTTGCATTCACTCAATCCATTTCATGCAATTTACACCTAATTGTAAGGATCTACAAATGTTCCATTCTCTTCCTGCAACTCTTATCTATGTTCTAGACAAGCTGGCACCATCCTGCAGCTTGTCTCATTTCTGCAGGCACATTTAAATTGACCCAATGGCCTAGCAGCCCAGAAGCCTTTACTCAATCTTAGTGTCCTGGCATCTCCAATTTGGCCAGAATTAACAATCATACCATTGTGATGCAAACTACCCAAGCGGAATATGAGGTGCTGTTCCTCCAATGTGCGCTGGGCCTCACTCTGACACTGGAGGAGGTCCAGGACAGGAAGGTCAGATTGGGAATGGGAGGGGGAGTTGAAGTTCTGGGACACCGGTAGATCAGCTTGGTTAAGACGGATTGAGCGGAGGTGCTCAGTGAAACGATCCTGCTCTTGGTCTCACCGATGTAGAGAAATTAATACCGCTGTTCCAACTCCCCCTCCCATTCCTAATCTGACCGTTCTGTCCTAGGCCTCCTCCATTGTCAGAGTGAGGCCCAGTGCAAATTTGAAGAACAGCACCTCATATTTCGCTTGGGTATTTTGCACCCCAACAGTCCCTGGCAGTGCATTTTAAAAGCACTGTAAGTAAAAAAACATGACTCGCACAGTGCTTCCCAGCTTATCCAGGTGAGCATAGAAATGATGGAGGTTCATACATTGGAATGATGAAACAATACAGATTGAATACTAAGGGAATTATTACTGAGGATTTATGTAAGCTAATTACCCATTTATGTCTAATGCAGATGCCACTTATAATTCATGGCCATGCTTGGCAAAATGACCAAGGCTGAATGTCTACGGCATGAAATCAGCAAAATGTCCTTCAGCTCCTGCCACAAGATTCACTGCAGACTTTTGCAACTGGGAACAATTAGGGAAAATATGAAACATTTGTAGAATCAAGCAACAATGAACTTGTAAGATGCTGATGACCAATTTAAATAGCATTTTAAGAGGAATCTTTCTAGCTGCTGAATGTTGCGTTGTTCAGAAAATCCATTGGATGAAGCACCATGGTTCAAAAGGCAGAGCTGACATCTAATCAACATTATATGATGCTTGACTTTCTGACCTGTCTGTTCTGCATAATTCCAGCAAACATTAATGTATGGAAGGGAAGGGTGCAGGATAGTGGGAGAAGTGCGTATGCGGATGTCACTACCGAAAATCGGGGTGGATGCACTCAAAAGAGAGGGGGGAAAGGTGGGCATGATTATCTAAAATTTGTGAATTCAATGTTCATACTGTTGGGTTGTAAGCTATCCAAATGGAACATGAGGTGCTGTTCCTCCAGTTTGCGTGTGGCCTAACTCTGGCAATGGAAGAGGCTCAGGACAGAAAGATTGGTATGGGAATGGGAAGGGAAGTTGAAACTGCAACTGAGAGATCTAGCAGGCCTTGGCAGGCCAAATGCAAGTGTTCGACAAAATGGCTGCCTAGTCAATGCTTGGTCTCACTGGTGTAAAGGAGGCCACATTGGGAACACTGAATGTAGTAGATGAGGTTGGTGGTGGTGTGCGTGAGCTTCTACCTCACCTGAAAGTGCTGCTGGGATGCCTGGATGGAAATGAGTGAGGAGATGTAGGGACAGGTGATATATCTCCTGCAGTTGCTGGGGAAAGTACCTGGCTTGGGTGGGAATGGATGAGTAAACTAAAGAGTTGCATTGGGAGTTGTCTCTAAGAAAAGTGGGAAAGGGTAGCGATGGGATCACATTGAAGGTGGCAGAAATGTTGATGTGAAGTTTGGTGGGGTGAGGACCAAGGGAACTCTATCCTTGTTCTATTTGGCAAGAGGAGGAGTGAGAGCAGAACTGTAAGACACAGTGGAGATGTGAATGAGGGGTTCATCCACAGCAGTAGAAGGAAAATTACCTTTATTAAAGAAAAGATTTTTACATGATTTACTAAAATAAAGATAACTGCGGGAGTCAGTGGTTTGTTGTGGATGTTAATTGATAGCCTGTCCCCTGTGATAGAGACAGAGTGATTGAGAAAGTGGAGAGTGATTGAGAAAGTCCAAGTGAATTTGAGGGCAGGGTGGAGGTCCATAGTAAAATTGATGAAATTAACGAGTTCTGCACAGGAGACAGCCCCGATGCAGTCATCGAATCAACAGAGAATGAGTTGGGGGATGGCGCCAGTGTTCATTTGGAACAAGGACTGGTCAATATAACCAAGCAAAAGGTAGGGCTAGCTGGGGCCCATTAAGTGCTCATGACTATATCTTTGATTTGAAGTAAGTAAAATTAGTCAAAGGAGAAGTTGTTCAGGGTAAAGACAAGTCTGTCAGGCAGAGGAAAGTGTTAGTAGAGGGAAACTGTTTTGGTCTCTGCTCAACAAAGAGCTGGTTGGAGTTGTGGAATGGAGGGATAAAAGGAATGAACATCCATGGTAAAGATGAGTTGACGAGGGTCTTGGAATTCTCAGATGATATGAAGTAAAAAAATAAACAACTTATTTAATTTTGTCACTAGCCAGTTGAGGATCATGACGGAAACCTCCTTGTGGCGATCCCCGGACACGATGACACGATGCACTCTGTGACAAGTCGGGCAACCACATCTGTCAACATGTTTGTCGATGAAGGAAGCCAACAGCGAGCTACGAATTGTCTGACACATGAGCGAACTAGCCAGTTTAGATGTAGATTACAAAACCATGAATTTAAGTTTAAGAAAGGATCTATGATCCTACTTTAATGACAAAAACCTAATCGCACATGTGAAATGTTGTTATCTTAGAGCTGGCAGGTTGTTTTCGATTGATTGTAAGGTACAATATGGAACTCTTGCAGGATGGCATGGTGGCACAGCAGTGGAGTTGCTTGCCTTACAGCACCAGCGATCCTGACTAAGGGGGCTGTCTGTATAGAGTTTCTACCTTCTCCCCGTGACCACGTGGGTTTTTACTCCTGGAGTTCTGGTTTCCTCCCACTTTCCAAAGATGTGCAGGTTTGTAGGTTAATTGGCTTTGGTAAAAATTGTAAATTGTCCCCAGTGCGTTGGATATTTTTGGTGCACGGGGATCGCTGATCTCCGCCGTGGACACGGTGGGCTGAAGGACCTCTTTCAATGCTGTATCTCTAAACATGACTAAATATGTGCAGCCTGTCCTCTCAATTACTTGATTAAGCAGAACTCTGTGAGGTCATAATTAAGGGAATAAAATTAATCTCTTGGTGGTGTTAAACAATGGTAAAGAAAAACATACTTCTAGAGAATAAATGGAATAAATAAAGAATAATTAGAGTTAGTATTTAAATATTGTTTAACCTTATCTGATAGCACTGCCTCTGCTTCTCTCATTATATTTCTGCCAAATCTGATGAGTAGTTTTAGCATTTTCTGTTTTATTTCTCATGTTGTAGTGCAATCTCAATTCCGGGCTTATCACATATTAAGCTTCAATTGTGCAGTACAGTCTAAAAATGTTATTGGTCTTGTTATCAGCCAATGATCTGTTAATAATGTAAAATTAATTTAAGACTGGTTAATTCTCAGAGGATATAAAGTGAAAAAATAAACAACCTATTAAAATTTCTCACTAACCAATTTAAATGTAGATTAAGAAGTCATGAACTACACAAATTCAGCAAATGAAAAGAACTGTGTTCCTACTTGGCCAATCACCCACAAAAACCTACTAGCAGATGAAATATTGACACTTTAGAGATGGCTATTTTTTTTAATTAATACAGCATGGAAACAGGCCCTTTGACCACCTAATCCATTCACAATAATCTCACGTTTGCATCCATGCCCTACACACAAGGGGCAATTTACAGAGGGCATTTAACGTACAAACCTGCACATCTTTGGGATGTGGGAGGAAACTGGAACACTCGGAGGAAACCCACACAGCCTGGTGAGCATGCAAACTCCACACAGATACCACCCAAGGTCAGGATGTTCTTTTAAAATATATTTATAGCACATACACATTTTCACAGCACCCTGATAAAATGATAAAACAAATCTAAACATTCCTTCATAATATTTGCAATATGACTGGGGACTGACTTTGTAATATAAGACAGGCACTCCTATTGGAAAGCTGATCCTAATACAGCCCATGCTGAATGTTCTCGACTGATCAGGCAGCATCTATAGGGAGAGAAAAACATGATCAACACTTCCAGTTGAAGTCCATTCAACAGACCTCATCTGTTAACACGGCCTCTGCTTCCCTTATTATAGTTCTGCCAAATCTGATGAGTATTTCTAACATTTTCTGTTTTATTTCTCTTGTAAGCTTTTTCTGACAGCAGCTGGAGCTCAGAAGATATTAATATAAATACCACACAATGACATTTTCCATCTGGTCACATATTTAAAAATACAATTAATCATGGGAATGCATAATGGTTCTTCCATATTAATTAAGCTTCCACATATGAAATAGCATTTTTCTTGATTGAAAAATAATCGCTTCAAATTCCAAACATATGCCTCCATGGATTTAATTAGATAGTTAAAATCCATTAAAGTCTTTAGCATAAATATTTTGCTGACTTGCTATTAAACCTATCATCCATTTTAATCAGTGGGAAATATTAACAATTTGCTCAACTAATTATTACATCCCTGGTTTACTATTGTGTTCCTGCAACTGCATCCAAAGAGTCCTGCAAAGCCTCTCAAGGAACCCATGCTCTGGCAGTGATGAGTGCTGTGAACATGAATGTATAAAGTGGAGACCATGGGAATATATTGCAGCAATTACAAAAATAACTATTCAATTATTTAGTAATTAATACGTGATTATTTATGGAAAATAAAAACAAAAAGAGCTGGAAGAGCTTGGCAGTGTCTGTGGGGAGGGAAACAGATTTATCATTTCAACTCAATGATCTTTCATTAACAGATTTCAGATTTCAAACATCTGTAGTTTTTTGGTCTTAATGGGAACTAGGAGTGCGCTTATATTTCCTTCATCACTTTTGCGACCCGACTTCAAAATAGGTAAAGTGGTTTGAAACACCCTGAAAAGCATGTGAAAGACAATGTGTATATGCAAATCTTTCTATTATTTTACAAAGGTCAGACAAAACTGCTTGGAAACCAAACTAGTAAACAAGAGCTACTACAATTGTTGTTACAATGTTGGTGTCTATTCAAAGCAACTCCTTCATCCAGCAAGTACTTGTCAATATCTAAGGTGGAACAAACCTAGTTTTATATTATTTTTCCTTTGTCGGTGACTGTTAGATGTTTAAACATTGATTGTATTCTAGATTATAATAAATGTATGAAATAAACCAGATACTAAGAGATTGTAAATTGTTTGTGGCAGATTTATTAGAATGTAGTTTGATATTACATAACCGCGACTCAACACTTAAACAAGATACCAGAAATGTGAAACATTCCTGCCCACCCACCCTGCCTGTGACCAACATCTACAGTCTGAATCAAGGCCATTCATGTGTGTAATTTTGTTTACTGAACGGGTGCATTACTGTGGGAGCAAAACGTGAATCTCAACTAATAGGGAAACCAACACAAATAGCAAAATGAGATCTCTCAAATGATCTACTTTGTACATTCCACTCTTATCTAGATATTGACAGTTTTGGAAATTAAAAAAAAACAACAAAATAACTTGGTGCTAATTCCAGCTGGAAAAATGAAGCTGACCATGACATAATTTGGAATAAATTGCTCAATTAATGTCACTGTCAATTTTCCAATGGGAATATTCGTTACACATTTCATAAAGAAATGTGTGGAGGACTGCATCCCAACAAAAACCTTCCAATTGTTTCCTAACCAGAAGCCTTGTATGAACCATGAGATCCGCATTCTTCTGAAGACCAGATCCCGGGCATTCAGGTCTGGAGATACAGAGGTCTACAAGAATTCCAGATACGACCTTGGTAAGGCCATGAAAAAGGCCAAAAGGGACTTCTGCTCCAATCTGGAGGATGAGACGAATGTTCGGCAACTGTGGCCGGGCTTGAATGCAATCACCTCCTACAAAGCGAAATCAAGAGGCACCTCAAATGTCAGCAAAGCATCACTCCCTGACGAGCTCAATGCGTTTTCTGCACGCTTTGATAGGGAGAACACTGGTGTGCCTTCCCAAGCCCCCATTCGCCATGATGGTAATTCGGTCACAGTCACAGAGGCCGACGTCAGAAGATCCTTCAGAGGGGTGAACCCTCAGAAAGCGTCTGGACCTGATGGTATACCCGGGCGTGTTTTAAATAACCTGTGCGGACCAACTGGCTGAAGTTTTTACGGACATTTTCGACCTCTCACTTCTAAGGTTCACACCTGCTTTAAAAGGGCATCAATAATACCGGTGCCCAAGAAGAGCAAGGTGACGTGCCTCAATGACAATCGACCAGTGGCACTAATGTCTGTGGTGATTAAATGCTATGAGAAGCTGATCATGGCGCAAATCAACTCATACCTCGACAAAACCTGCACCCACTGCAGTTCGCTTACTGCCACAACAGATCAACAGTGGATGCGATCTCACTGCCTCTCCACTCCGCTCTGGACCACTTGGACAACAAAAACGCATATGTCAGGCTGTTATTCATTGACTAAAGCTCAGCATTTAATACCATCATCCCCTCCAAGCTGGTTACCAAGCTCTCAGATCTGGGTCTCTGCACATCCCTCTGCAATTGGATCCTCGACTTCCTCATTCACAAACCACAGTCTGTCCGCATTGGTGGAAATGTGTCATCCTTGATAACAATCAGCATGGTCACTTGCTACTAAAACCACCCGCTTTAAAAACAGTTTCTTCCCCTCAGCAATAAGAACTCTTAATTCCGTCCAATAATCAGACAATAGAAACATAGAAACATAGAAATTAGGTGCTGGAGTAGGCCATTCGGCCCTTCGAGCCTGCACCGCCATTCAATATGATCATGGCTGATCATCCAACTCAGTATCCCGTACCTGCCTTCTCTCCATACCCCCTGATCCCCTTAGCCACAAGAGCCACATCTAACTCCCTCTTAAATATAGCCAATGAATAATATGACTTTTGATGTATACAGTGTCTTGTCTATGGTCTTTGTTTGTTCTTTTGCACTATGTATTGTTGGTGAGATTTGTGATGTGGTATAGATGCACTTTATTACGGTGATCTGTGTTATTAGTGGTATGTGACTAAAGCAGTGTACCATCATGTACCGAACCCAAATATCACCAACCCTGGTTGCGTGGCAAATAAAGATTCTATTCTATTCTATGGGAGCAACTCAGGTCTGCGTGCTCAGCCCCCTGCTGTACTCACTCTATATACATGACTGCGTAGCTGAACATAGTGTCAACTCCATCATCAAATTCGCCAACGACACCACTGTTGTGGGACGTATCACTGATGGGAATTAGTCCGAGTATAGAAGTGAGATCGACCGATTGAACAAGTGGTGCCAGCACAATAGCCTGGCTCTCAACACCAGCAAAACCAAGGAACTGATTGTGGACTTCGGAAGGGGTAGGATGGGGACCCACAGTCCCGTTTATATCAACGGGTCGATGGTGGAAAGGGTCAATAACTTCAAATTCCTGGGTGTGCATATTTCCGAAGATCACTCCTGGTCCCAGAACACTGATGCAATCACAATGAAAGCACATCAGCGCCTCTACTTCCTGAGAGGATTACGTAAAGTCGGTATGTCAAGGAGGACTCTCTCGAACATCTACAAGTGCACAGTAGAGAGCATGCTGACCAGTTGCATCGTGGCTTGGTACGGTAACCTGAGTTTCCAGGAGCGGAAAAGGCTGCAAAAAGTTGTAAACATTGCCAAGTCCATCAACAGCTCTGACCTCCCTACCATCGAGGGGATCTATCGCAGGCGCTGCCTCAAAAAGGCTGCCAGCTTCATCAAGGACCCACACTATCCTGGCCACACACTCATCTCTCTGCTGTTATCAGGTAGAAGGTACAGGAGCCTGAAATCTGCAACATCCAGGTTTAGGAACAGCTTCTTTCCCACAGCCATCAGACTATTAAACGTCAAACAAACTATGAACTATAACAGCCTATTGCAATTTATCTGTTTATTTATGTGTGTATATATATATAGATTTCGTGGTATATGGTCACACTGATCTGATCTGATCTGTATTTATGCCTACAATATTCTGTTGTGCTGCAGCAAGCAAGAATTTCATTGTCCAATCTGGGACATATGACAATAAACTCTCTTGACTTGACAAATAATGCAAGCCTTGGTTCTGGAATAGCCTGATTTGGATGGTGAAATTAAAATGGCCTGCCTTAGTTAAAAAAATATTGCTACTTAGGTACCTAGTGAGGGCTAATAACGAGTAAATAGAGATATGAATTGTGCAAATGTGGTGACAGACAAAGCCTAAAAGCAGAGACATGGAATGGAGCTGTGATGACACCCAATTTTCAGGAACATCATTGATTATGTTATACCATGCACCCATCATTGTAACAGAACACCAGCCAACTAAATTAGACTTGAGGATATCCATTTTATTCTGTAATAACCATTTTAGTCTCATTACTCGGTCATTTTATTACCTAATAAAAATACCTAGTTTGTTTCCTACCTCAAAGCAGGAAAAGGGTTAATATGACATACAAATGCTGCAAGAGGAGAATTTGTCAGTTACAAAACATGTTAAAAAAACTATTTTCCAAGGGCAAGAACACAATGCATTTTCAGAGCAGAAATTTGTGGCCAACCCATCAGTATCTTTTGCCAGTGGAATTTTCCCAAGTAACTCCATTGGGGCTTGTATTAAACTAAAGACCTTGAATTTAGTTTATTTAGAGTAAATATAAGAACAACCTCCCAAAAAAATAAAAATTCTGGCTGTATTTGTTTTCTACATCTATTTTGAATAGAAGCCCAGGTTTGGAATTGATTTAAAATATCTGTCAAATGTTCCATTTACAGCAATTATAAAAAGTCAAATACAGAACTTTTTGCCAATTGTCTTTTGGAATAAACTTTATTTTGTTGCACTCTTCACCTTGCATTATTTGTCATATGATCTCACCAGTCACAAGTAACAAATCTTGGAATGAGAAAATCCCATTTTTGCTTATATCTGGTTGATCCCACGATCACTATGTGGCCACTTGATCTCCATGATGGCATGAATATAACAGTCTGCTTCTGACATGTCAGAGGTTTAGCAGATATCCTGTTTTACCCAACACAGTTGTGAAGATTGTGCAGGAGAAACTCTGAAAAGATGTACTCATATGCATTTGTTTTTGTATACTCATCGTTTTCAAGATCTCTATGCTCTCCTCCTGGCCTCTAGATGACCTTGTTATGTTTCTGGAATTATCAGTTTCATTTTCTTTATGATGTATCGATCCCTTTAAAATAACAATTGATTCAGAATTAACGATTTTCTTAGTTTTGGCTCCACATATCACTACCTCGTAGGGATCCTAAATACGGATCTTACTTGAAACTTGTGACTCCTGTAATTAGTTTTGAACTCACCAGCCAAACTAAATAGCTTTCAAAGAAGCTGAGAGTCACAATACCAGGTAAAGCACTGCAACTCTTAATACATGATCAAAATGCACAGAGCTAACTTTTCACAGGATCGGCTGACATTTTTCGAGGCTGAAATAAAAACATGCCCAGAAACGAGAGTTCTTCTGTTCATTAAGGGAAAGCATAAGGAATAGGGGAATAAAAAATTCAATCACATCAAAAAGGTCATCCTTCCATCACGATAGCTCCTCTGGGGGCATTCAATAAATTAAAGGATTTGAAAACAATCCTATTTTTTAGCAGGTTGTTGCACCATTGGAATAATATCCACATATTTTCTCAGTCAGTATGGAATAAGATGTGTAGAATTAACTTTCAACATCCCCACAGAGTGACAGCCTAAATACCAGACTCTACGTGGTTCCTAAATGTGAACCAGCTGAGACTGTAACTCTCCAGACATTTCATTATTAATGAAGTGCTATTGCATGATGCTGGTAATCCATGAAAGTTGTTGCAAAACTGAAAACATTTTTGCACTTCCTTTTTAAAAAAATATTTCATAATACTTTTAATTCCCACCTGAATTAATACACTCTTCGGTGAAAATACATTTAAATGGTGCAGAGAATCACTATAGCTTGAAAGAATGAAAAACATTTCAGTCTACATAAATTAAGTTGTTTATAAAGAGTTAGGTTCAACAGCATATTTTGCTTTCTACTATCCACAAGAAATAAGTGCAAAAATGATCAAATCTCGGGTTGTAACATTGAACTTGAATTAATTAATACCTAGCTCATAATTTCATAGTGAAATACCATTTTGCTGCAAATATAAACCAGTTATGCCGAGGGATTACTGCTGCTGCAAACTGTATGCCATTTTGTATATTTATAATAATGGGCATTCATTTCATCCTGTTAATCAAGACGCCCAGAGGAGCAATCCTTTATCCCATTTCCACTCTCACTTCCCTGCAGCCCTGCAATTTATTCTCTATCACATCACCACCCTTTGATTCTTTGATTGTGAACATACACTCTTCCAGTATAACTGATTCTGCACTTGAAGCAAAAGCATAAAACTACATTCAGAATCCTGTGGCACCACCTGGTGGTGAGGCCACTTACTGGGCGAACCCTCGGCACCAGGACTGGCAGGGTCACGGGACAGTGTTTGGCGGGAATATATTTAGGGGTGTGCCTGATATATGTATAGAGCTCTGGGTGAACCCTCTGCAGTTGCATGTGAGCAGTTCTCTGTATAACACAATAAAGATCACTTTGTTTTACAACAAGTGTCTCGCTATGTTGGTGACCCCGACGATCCAAAATGGTTACTTTGGATTTGAATAATGGATGCAGCCAATGATCAACCCCAACAACCCAAAGTTGCATCAATCCAACCCAGCAGAATGCTGTCGTTCTTAAGCTGCCCGTGTTCTGGACATCGCAAGTGTCGTTTCAGCAGGCCGAGGCCCAGTTCCATGTTTGACGCATCACTGTTGATGACACAAGGTACTATTATGTGGTTCGCCTGCTCCTTGTGGGTGAGAATTTTGAAGATCCCCTGCAACTAGCAGAGCATGCGGACGAGCTGTGGCAGTCCAAGCAGGTGGGTTGATCGATTGGGTGTCGGCAGTGCCTTGGAAGGCCCAGCGACCGGACCCTGTATCCACCGGGAGTTCGGCTGCGCAGCTGGTCCCGGGCGAAGCCGGTAAAGGGAAGTGGTGTTACTATCATCAGCGCTAGGGTTCCACAGCCCATCAGTGCCGCCCGGCCTGCTCGTATCCGGGAAACGCCGGGGTTGGCCACAAGTAATCGCTGCGACGGTCGGCCAGATACACTGCCTCTAAGCCTCAACCGACATTCGAGATGACGGTTCCTCGTTGACACGGGGGCGGAGGTTAGGGTTTTGTACCCATTGGGGGTTGACACTCGTTCCGGAAAACAGGGGCCCTCTCTACCCGCAGTAAATAGCAGCTCCATATGTACGTATGGGGTTCGCACGGTCCCACTCATCTTTGGCTCAGGTCATGTTACCTGGACTTTTACGGTTGCCGACGTCTCCCAGCCGAGCTCAATCCCTGTTGGTGGATGTGAGGGAGCAGTGCCTCGTTCGTCTGCTATTTCATTTTCGTGCCTCTGGTTCTGGGGGGGTTGGGGGTCATGTGGTTTCACCTGGTGGTTCGTCCACTTACTGGGCGAACCTTCTGCACTAGGACTGGCAGGCAGTGTGTTTGGCAGGAGGAAGTCATCACATGGTTTAGGGGTGTATACATATATATATATATAGAACTTTGGGTGAACCCTCCCCAGTCGTGTGTGAGCTGTTCTCTGTATAACACAATAAAGATAACTTTGTTTCACAACACGTGTCTCGCTATAATGCCACTATTTGCCAGTCCTCGAAGAACCCAGAGGTACCAGGTATAGGAATTGAAGAACATTGATAAAGCTGGAGTTTGGGCATGAAGCATTTTGATGAGACAGCTTGCAAAAGTTTACTTTTGCACTTAACCACTGCTATAATGAACATTGGAGTATTTTTTGCTGAAACTGGAATGTAAAGAAAAGAAAAGGATTCCATATCTCAGCAATGCTATGCCTCAACTTGAGCACAACATTAATTAAAAGATGTTTCAATTAAAAACAGAAGATTGCCATATTTTGTAAAGACGATGGATCAAAGCTATTGAACATAGATCATAGCACAGACCAGAACAATAATAGGCCATTTGGAGCACAATATCCATGCTGAATATGATGCCAAATTAAACAAATCATTTCTGCCTGCATGTGGCCCATATCCATTTCTTCCATATTCATGTGCCTATCTAAAAGCCTATTAGATACCACTATCACATCAGCCTCCACTACAACCCCTGCCAGCGCATTGCAGGCACACATCGCTTTCTGTCTAAAAACTTGCACCGCACACTCCTTTAAACTTTGCCCCTCTCACCTTAGTGATATGGCCTCCAGTCTTTGACATTTAAATTGCAACTGCCCATCCTATCTATGCCTCTCATAATGTTATATACTTATATTAGATCTCCCCTCAGCCTCCAACACTCCAGAGAAAATAATCCATGTTTGTCCAACCTCTCCTTATAGTTAATACCTTGCTATCCAGGCAACATTTTGGTGAGCCTCTTCTGTTTCCTTTCCAAAGCCTCCACATCTTTTCTGTAATGGGGTATCCAGAACTGCACACAATACTCCAAATGCAGCCTAACTAAACTTCTATAAAGCTGCAACATGAATTCGTGATTCTTACAAGTTCACAAGTTATAGGAGTAGAATTAAGTAATTCGGTCCATCAGTCTACTCTGCCATTCAATTAATATGGCTGATCTCTGCATTTTCCTGCAATCCCATTTTCCTGCCTTCTCCCTTCTGCCCTTAACACCCATTCTAATCAAGAAGTTGTCTATCTCTGCCTTGAAAATATCCACTGACTTGGCTTCCACAGCCCTCTGTGGCAATGAGTTCTGCAGATTGACTATCGTCTGACTGAAGAAGTTCCCCCTCATCTCCTTTCTCTCCCACCAGTGGAAACATCCTTTCCACATCCTCTCTATCTATGCCTTTCATTATTCTGTAAGTTTCAATGAGGTCCCTCACCCAAACCCTGGAAAACATGTCAATTCCTACCTTCCACGGATTACTTGTACCTCTATATACCTATATATAGATGAAGCCATCTCACACATTGAATATATGTATTGAACAATCAGCAGATCTTAGTATTGGGTATCTGATAATCTAACCAATGAATTTAGTTGAATCCAGTAGGAATAAAGTAATTTTCACAAGTTCAGCTTTAAATTAGTTTGAGTACTGCAATTTATCAAAATCCAACAAGTTAATGAAGAGAGTAAAGTGAATTTTATTTCTCCTGAAACATATATACTGAACAACAAATTGGATTTAATTAATGAAGACAAATGTACAAGTTTAGGTTTGTAATTAGGTTACATGATATATATCAGACTGATAAGCACAGCTGACAAGACCATATTTGTCACACATATTGCATCTGGCTGTGAACTAAGCTGTATTTGCCAGTAGAGAGTTCATCATTCGTGAACATGCAGACATGCTCAATGATGGCTTCCAGCTGCAGTAATGTGGCAATGTTAGAATCGTTCCAGGACCTGGTATTTCAAATTATTAAACAAAAAACTTTACAGCACATTTATAAATGGCGTGTTGGCATAGCGATAGAGCTGCTGCCTTACAGCGCCAGAGACCCAGTTTCGATCCTGATTACGGGTGCTGTCTATACACAGTTTGCACGTTCTACCTGTGACCATGTGGATTTTCTCTGGGTGCTCCGGGTTTCCTCCCACAGTCCAAACACGTTAGATTGTAGGTTGTTGGCTTGGGTACAATTGGAAATTGTCCCGAGTCTGTGGAATGTTGTTGATTGATTCTTTATTGATTGGTTGATTGATTGATACTTTATTGTCACATGTACTTGGTTCAGTGAAACTCTTTATTTTGCGCTCAATTCAAACACTACATATGCAAAGAGTCGCTATGTAAAGTGTGCTGACAAAGTTACAAAAGTATTCAAGTTCCAATGGTTCCTCTTCCTTCTCACCCTCCCAATATCCCCCTGCCGGGTCCCTCTTTGTTCTTGGCACCCCCCATGCCCGGTCCCTCTTTGTTCTCAGCTGTTGTTTAGAGACTACAGTGCGTTGTGACAGCATATGTTAGAAAGGCCTATGACAATGTCAAAAATATTATACACCAGGACAATACGAAGCTTTTCAAAAAGTGGTTGGCATGGCAGGATTACAAAAATGTTATGTGAAATAAGTGCACACAGCGCATATCATAAGCGCAAAGCTCAAAGACCCTTGCGGCCGGGGTCCAGAGCCTGCTTAAGGGTCCTGGAAACTCTGGGGTTTTAGATGCTCTCTGGTGCATTCTGAGCCTTATTTTGGAGCATTTTTTGCACCACATTTATGACCAATATTTCAGAAATAATTTTGGTTGAGTAATGAGTCATTGGAATGAGATGATTGGGGTCATTGTTGTATACTTTTTTTTAAATCAAGAATTGAAGCAGTCCTTGTTTTAATAATCAAGTTGTACTGTAAAATGTTATGTAAATTGTTATAAAGGAGGTATGCAAACACTGCAAATAAAATACTGTAAGTTTTTGCAGTAAATAAAACCTTTTTATAGAAAATGTTTTGTGTGTTGATTTGATTGCCTGTTACTGTTCAACTGTGTTAGTGTGTGCACATTAAAAATATGATGCAAAATGATAGTCGCAAACGATAGAATACATATTTTTCAGTTTTGTTATCAAGGAAAAGAAAGCAGTTCCAATTGTTTGTTTTATTTATATGGAGGAGAAAATATAATTGCGCTAAAGCCTACCTTAATTTTGCAATCTCACTAAAGATAATCCCCGCTTCAATCTCCCCCCTCCTCCTTCCCCCTCCCTCTCCCTCCACCTCTCTCTCCCACCCCATCTCTCTCTCCCCCTCTCCCTTCCCCTTTTTTTCCTTTCAAAAACTTTATTCGACACAATCATATGATACATCACATCAAAACATAATCAGAATTACAATATAACAAATAATCATTAGAGTACAACAGTGCATTCACTCGCTCTCTCTCTCCCCTCTCTCTTTCTCTCTCCCTCCACTCTCTCTTTATCTCTCCATCCCCCTCACTGTCCCACTGTCTCTCCCCATCTCTCTCCTCCTTCTCCATCTCCCTCTCTGTCTCCCTTTTTTTTCGTTTTTTTTTTCAAAGACTTTATTCAACACATCAAATAATACAACAGATCAAGTCATACACAAAATGAACTTACATTATATCGTGTCATTATAGTACAACATTACAATCATTATTCACAATACTCTCAACCTCACGCGGTGACCAGCGCCCACGGAATACCTCCAAAGTCCCCGTGAACACTGCATGTTCCCTCTCCAGGGACACAATCTCTCTGTCTCCCTCTCTCACCACCACCACCTCTCTCTCTCTCTCTCTCTCTCTCTCTCTCTCTCTCTCTCTCTCTCTCTCTCTCTCTCTCTCTCTCTCTCTCTCTCTCTCTCTCTCTCTCTCTCTCTCTCTCTCTCTCTCTCTCTCTCTCTCTCTCTCTCTCTCTCTCTCTCTCTCTCTCTCTCTCTCTCTCTCTCTCTCTCTCTCTCTCTTCTCTTCTCTCCCCCCCCCTCCCCACCCTCCCCTCTCTGTATGTCCCCTCTCTCTCTCCCCCCTCGCTCGCTCTCTCTCTCCCCCCTCCCTTCCCTCTCTCTCCCCCCTCTGTCTCAACCCCCCCTCTCCCTCTCTTACATCCCCCCCGTCACTCTCCCTCCCACACAACGAGGCTCCAACTCCGCGCCGCAGACAACGCAGCCCACTCCCCCCCCACCCGCGGCCCGGAGAAACGGACACTCGCAATGCAATATTCAGATTCAGATTCAGATTCAATTTTAATTGTCATTGTCAGTGTACAGTACAGAGACAACGAAATGCATTACTGCATTACAATATTCCACTACTTACCTGGATTAGACACCTAGGATCTTTGGTAGACATAAGGCATCGAGGTGATTGGGTGGAATGCAAATGGAGTTCTGAACCCGCCCGGGCCCACTGCGCACGCACGGAGAGACAGCGTCATTTTGCGTCGCTACTGTGTCACCGGCTTCCCCCAACTGCGCAGGCGCGGATGGTCGCAATTTTTTTCCACAAAACATCTAGCGGGCTGGAACCAGAATTTCGGGTAATTTCCATCAAAGTGGAAATGCTGATAGCGCTCCTTTTTGTTTTCTCAGAATTTTTGTTACTGTGGGAAAAAAACACCTTGGCCGGAGGCACCTAGATTTTGAGGCCCTGGGCTTCAGCCTATGAAGCCTATAGGGAAATCCGGCCCTGGCTATCCCTTTACCTTTATGGATGCTGCCTGACTCTCTGAGTTGCTCCAGCAGCTTGATTTTTTTGCTTCTGCTGCAATAATGTTCATGTAAATGATTGTGCAGAAAGCATCATAAAGTTTTGAGCTAGAGGTAAAGGGGGAATCATCAATATATGACTTTTTTTTTTAAAGTTCAAAAATGTGCAGCTTTAAAATGTTCTTTTAAAAAAATGTGATTCTTCACATAAATTTTGTTTCCCAGGACTAAATAGGTTATTCAAGTGTCATTATGAATTAGCAAACTGTGAAAAAGAAATTCAGTTGTTTCTTTTGGAACAACAGTTATCTTTTTATATGCTCTTATTAGGAGAATAGCATGTTAATAGATAAGATAAGATCTATAAATAGTTGGTTTCGAGAATTCCAATAATGAAATTGTCAGCAGTGCATCCTTTAGAAGACTAGGAAAACCAAGCTTTACTGCACATATATGGATGTTGGATGTCATAGTTAGTTCTCTCCAGTTATAACAGTTACAAACAATGATAACCCTGTCATTTTATGTTGTTGCATATACCAATACAATTTGGAAGAAGACCTTTAAAGTATTAATGGAAGAGAAGATAGGGCTTAACATTGCTTGAATAGATAAGTGTTGCAGTGAATGTTATCACTACATTGTGACAAGAGTGAAGGGAAACTTGGAAGATCTTTCTTCATGTGGAGAATTGTCAGAACATGATGCATTTAATAATAATAATAATAATAATAATAATAATAATAATAATAATAATAATTTTTATTTTACCTTGACTGGCAGATAATGGAACATAAATTATTTTAAGTATTTTTGGTGGACCAACATGTTGAACAGAGGGTAAGGGAATTGGATTATTAGTAAATAATTGGACAAGGATTGAAGTTATAATTATGATGAATCAAAGAGCCTGCAACTCTAACTCTCTGTTTAAATTGCCCCCTTTCATATTAAGCTTGGTTTATTGCAGCTTAGCCTTTGTAACAAATATATAATTAGAAAATATATGCAACAATTACTCGTGTAATCTCATGGGCATTGTAAGTATGCTAGGGTTATTCTAACAAATCCAGAACAGAATCTTTACCAAAAAGACTGAGCTGTCATGTTGGAATTGGCCAGGAATGATGTGCAGTGTTAGGATTTCATAATAAAACTGTATTTCAAATTGTTGCATTTCAAGCTGCATTTATCTGCCAAGAAATGGAATCCATTTGTGCCTGCTTATCATGCATGTAAAAATCGCAATATAGTTTATGGTGATTGTACTCATTTCCATTGGAAGTCCTGCTCATTGGAGAATTGAACACAACCATGGGCATTACTTATCCACCGGGCGACACGTTTGCCTGTCATGTTTCATATGCATTATCAATTGGGAGGTCAATTTTAATCACTCACCAACAGAAGCTAAATAGTAGTCTGAAGAAGGGTCTCGACCTGAAACATCACCCATTCCTTCTCTCCAGAGATGCTGTCTGTCCCGATGAGTTACTCCAGCATTTTGTGTCTACCTTCGAAGCTAAATAGTATTTAGTTCATAATAATGTGATTCTGAGTGCTACTGAAAGGAGTGAATACATGATTTGATGCCCTTTGGAAATAGAAACATAGAAACATAGAAAGTAGGTGCAGGAGTAGGCCATTCAGCCCTTCGAGCCAGCATCACCATTCAATATGATCATGGCTGATCATCCAGAATCAGTGCCCTGTTCCTGCTTTTTCCCCATATCCCTTGATTCCGTTAGCCCTAAGAGCTATATCTAACTCTCTCATTTTTGCAATTCAAACAATCATCGGACAAAACACTTGTTTGAAAAAAACAAGTGCCAGCAGGGTCTACAAGCATCAAGGCTTCTGTGAAGTACCAAACATGTTCCTAGCTCCCTTGATCTGTGAAGTCAATGGCTGCCACTGACAGCTGGACTTGGGATCACAGCAATTGTTGGGTGCCATCAGTCCAGCTCCCTACTTGGTACAGTCTGTCGGCACGCAGGCGCATTGCGGTCATACGCAGCGTCTTGACGTCGTACGCAGCGTCTTGACGGCGTATCCAGCATCTTGATGGCATATGCCTAGCTCGTGGCGTTGCGCGATGATGTCATAGCCCGGCACGGCGTTGCGTGATGAGGTCACCGGCCGACGCTGTGCGACGCCAAAATTCAGTCGGCCCGCCTCCTGCCCAGCTGATTGGTAAGCATCATGCAAATGACGCCACGCACGAACTTAGCGCGAACATAGCACGTACTTAGCGCGTACTTAGCGCAAACTTCGTGTGAACGCCGCTTCCGTTTGGTTGCGCCAAACGCACGCAACCGCATGCAAGTGGGACAGGCCCTTAATATATCATTCTCTTGATGCATGTTGTCAGTCCAAGAATCTTATTATCCAATCACTTCTGCATGCCTCTCGCTTCACTGTCACTTCCCATCTCTTTCTTCCCATTGATTTTGTTGTCAAGATTTATAAACCAGTCAACGATTCACATTTTGTTAACTAAATCTCGTATTGTATTAATGTAAAATACAGCTGGATCTCATGAAAGGAATAGTTATGTGAACATTTGGAAAAATAACTTTATGACCTTCTGATAATCACTAAATTTTCCCTTCCACTCTATTCATTACACACTACTTTTGGCATTAAGAATATTGGAGACCTTATAACCCTCTGCAAACACTACGTTTTTTACAATCTGGGGATGAATGAGAACAGTCTGCTTGCAACTTACAACCTAGGGATGAATGAAAATAATCTGGTGTGCAATCTGGAAAAAGCTTTATTTCTTTAGTTGTTCCCTTGTCCATTTTTAACAGTAAAGTTAGTGCTCCACTCTACTAACGCGACATTCTCATCCATCATCACGTATGTCTTTGTACAGTTGTGCACAATTTATGTTTCTCAAATCATAAACATATGTAAAAGGTAACAAGGAAGATGATGATGAAAAAAGAAAATGCTTCTCAAAGACCCCTGCAGAGATAGTTTTAGATGTGGATAAATTTATATTCACCTTGAGTGAAATCAAAATTAGCACCAGCCAAATATGGACAAACCTCTATGTTAGTTTCCCCTTATAACGATTCATTGTGATTAATTAATACATGCTTGCAAGATATCTGGATAAAATGTGTTTTAATTTTACTGCGTATTTGGTCCTGGCTCCCAGTTTAGTACTTTTTTTTATAAATGGTACGTATAATTTTTAGTTATAACATACTTTTTAAATTATATTAAACTTCACTTTCTACTGCAAGCAAAATTGCAGCCACACAAACCAACAGAATATTTATTAAAATTCAAAGCTTACAATTTTAATGGAATTTTAATTTTACATTTTCTGATTTTAGATAAAACGTCTGGCATTGATCACAGCAGTGCAGACCAAACAGTGTTAAGTGAAAATGGGCTAATAATGACAAGGTGATGGAACCTTGGATGTCCAAGGAGATTGCAAATGTGGTCACAAAGGGAAAGGAAGCATATGTAAGGTTTAAAATGATAAAATGAGACAGGGCATTTGAAGAAAATAAACAAAGGAAATAACTCAAAGGGGCAAAGGCCTAAAAGGAGGCATGAAATGGGTTTGGCATGTTGGATTAAAGAAAATTCCAAGGGGTTTTGTACATATATTAACAACAGGAAGGGTAAAACAAAACAAGACAAAAACAAAAAGGGAGAAAAATAGGACTTCTCAAGAAGGGGATTTGTGCATGGAATCAGACAATGTAGTCAAGGTACTAAATTAATATTTTGCATCTTTATTCACCAAGAAGAAGGACATGCAGGGCATTGAAATCAGTGGGGAAAAAACTAAAATTCAAACCAGTTGGAATTGAAGAAGGAGGTGGTATTGGGACTCTTAAAGAGCATTAAGGTGGATAAATCCCCAGGGACTGGTGGGATCTATTGAATTGAATTGAATTGAATTTCCTTTATTGTCATTCAGACCTTATGGTCTGAACGAAATTTCGTGCCTGCAGTCATACATACAATGATACAATAATAAACAACAATAAACACAAATTAACATCCACCACAGTGAGTCCTCCAAACACCTCCTCACTGTGGTGGAGGCAAAAATCTTAGGGCTGCAGTCTCTTCCCTCTTCTCCCTCTGCGCTGATGCAATTCTACACCGGGCGATGGTACAAACAGTCCCGCAGCTCACCGAACCCCGCGAACGGGCCGGTTCAAACACTGTGGCTCGGGGTGGTCGAAGCCGCCGCACCTCCAGTCCAGCACACGCAGCCGCCGGCCCGCGGCTGAACCCAGGACTCTGGACACCGCCGCCAGAACGTCGTCCCAGCCACCGGAACACCGTCCCAGCCCCCGGACCGGATCGCCCTCACGTGAGTACCATTCCACCCTCAGGCTGGGCCACTCCAGTGGGAGTGCCGTTCCTCCCTCGGGCTGGGCCACTCCGACGGGAGTGCCATTCCTCCCTCGGGCTGGGCCACTCCAGCGGGAGTGCCATTCCTCCCTCGGGCTGGGCCACTCCAGCGGGAGTGCCATTCCTTCCTCGGGCTGGGCCACTCCAGCGGGAGTGCCATTCCTCCCTCGGGCTGGGCCACTCCAGCCCCTCACCATGCCGCTCTCACGGGAGCACCGTTCCATCCCGGGCTGGGCCGGGAGCGAGCCCAGGACGAGTCCTGTCAGCTGCTTCCAGAGTCCCGAGGTCGCCGGCTCCGCTAGGCCTCAGCGTAGACGGAGGCAAAGAAGGGGGATATGACAAAAAGGTCGTATTCCCCCGAAGGGAGTGACAACAGCCCCCGTTTCACCCCCCAAAAGCCCCCCTAAAACACAGCCTAAAAAACAAAAACATAACTAGACAAAACGAAAAAAAAAACAACACAAAAACGTAAAAGACAAACGGACTGCAGGCGAGCCGCAGCCGTTCCCAGCGCCGCCACTTCCGGATCTATCCCAGGTTATCAAGAAAGGAAAGAGAGAAGATGCAGGAGCATTAATGAAGATCTTTGCATCTTCTTAAGCCAAAGGGAAGGTCCTGGAAGACTGGAGAATAACAAATGTTGTTTCTTTATTTAAGAAGGGAAGTCGAGAAAATCTAAGGAACTATAGGCCAGTGAGTTTCAAATTGTTTTTTACGGAAGCTAATGGAGAGGATTTTTCAGGGTAAGTTTTACTCCCATTTGGAAGAGAATGTGTGAATTAGTGACAGTCAGCAAGGCTTTGTAGGTGGCAGGTCATGTCTTAGTAACTTGATCAAGTTTTTTGGGAAGTCGGGAAGGTGATCGACAAAAATGAGGTGGTGAATTTTGTTGATATGGATTTTAGCAAGGCTTTTGATAAAGTCCCCCATGAGAGGCAGAAAGGCAGAAAGATCCTAAGGGGAGAATGAGGTGACATTGGCTGACAATGGAAGTCAAAGATAGCATGAAAGTAAAAGAGAAGGCATATAATATTGCAAAGATTGGTGGGAAGATGGAGAATTGGGAAGCTTTTACAAACCTACAGGCAACTAGAAAGGCAATAATGGGAGAAAAGATGAAATATGAAGGTAAACTAGCCAATAATAAAAATTCGGATATATAGAGAATGTAAAGAAAACAAGAGTGGACATGCTTGAAAATAATGCTGAAGAAGTAGTAATGGGGAATAAAGAAATAGCAGATTCATTAAATATGTTTTTTGCATCAGTCTTCACAGCGGAAGGCCACAGTTTTGTGCCAGAAATTCAAAAGAGTCAGAGGGCAGAAATTAGTGGACCAGATGGATTACATCCCAATGTTCTGAAAGAGGTAGCCTTAGAGATTGTGAAGGCATTAGTAGAGCGGGGTTAGTTAATACATTTGCAGATGATACTCCAAATTGCTGAAGTTGCAGACTATGAAGAAGACTGTCAATATATACAGCAGGATATAGATCAGCTTAGAAATGGGTGGAGAAATGGCAGATGGAATTTAATCCAAACAAGTGTGATGTGTTGCACTTTGTGAGGTCAAATGCAAGAGGAAAGTATACAATTAATGACAAGACCTTTAACAGCACTGATGTATTGATATACTGATCTTGGGGTCCATGTCCACAGCTCCCTGAATGTGGCACAAATAGATGGAGTGGTAAACAAGTCATGATGCATGTTTAAGGACATTTGGAGTATTGTGTGCATTTCAGATTACCCCATTATTGGAAGCTTGCAGAGGGGTTGGAGAGGGTATAGAAGAGGTTTATGAGAATGATTAGAGGGTATTAGCTACAAGGAGAGATTGGACAGACATGGTGTGTAGGAAGGAACTGCAGATGCTGGTTTAAACTGAAGATAGACTCAAAAAGCTGGAGTAACTCAGCGGGCCAAGCAGCAGCTCTCAAGAGAAGGAACGGGTGACGTTTCGAATGGAGATCTTTCTTCAGTGTGTCCAGTCTGAAGAAGGGTCACGACCCCAAACGTCACCCATTCCTTCTCTCCAGAAATGTTGCTTGTCCTGCTGATTTACTCCAGATGTTTGTGTCTATCTTTGGATAGACAAAGATTGGTTTTTCTGCAGTGTTGGAGGTTGAGGGCAGCACAGTGCTGACGCGGTACAGTTGTTGCCTTACAGTGTCAGAGACCCGGGTTTGATCCTGACAATGGGTGTTGTCTGTATGGAATTTGCACGTTCTCCCTGTGACAGTGTAAGTTTTCTCTGGGTGCTCCAGTTTTCTCCCACATTCCAAAGACACGCAGGTTTGTAAGTTAATTGGCTTCTGTAAATTGTCCCTAGATTGTAGGATAGAACTAGTGTACAGGGTGATTGTTGGTTGGTGTGGACCCGGTGGGCCAAAGGGCCTGTTTCCACACTGTATCTCTAAATTAATCTCTAAAACCTGATAGAAGCATCTAAAATTATGAGATACATAGATATGGTAGATAGGCGGAACCTTTTCCCCAGGGTTGAAATATCAATGACTTGAGGGCACAACGTTAAGGTGAGGGGTGCAAAGTTTAAAAGAGATGTGCAGGACAACTTTTTTTACACAGAGGCCGTTGGGTGCTTGGACTGGGTTGCCAGGGGTGGTGGTGGAGGCAGATAGAAACATAGAAACATAGAAATTAGGTGCAGGAGTAGGCCATTCGGCCCTTCGAGCCTGCACCGCCATTCAATATGATCATGGCTGATCATCCAACTCAATATCCCGTACCTGCCTTCTCTCCATACCCTCTGATCCCCTTAGCCACAAGGGCCACATCTAACTCCCTCTTAAATATAGCCAATGAACTGGCCTCAACTACCCTCTGTGGCAGAGAGTTCCAGAGATTCACCACTCTCTGTGTGATACAATAGTTGCATGTATGAAGCTTTTAGATATGGAGGGATATAGATAATGTGCAGGCAAATGTGATTTGTTTACCTTGGCATTATATTCAGCACAGACATTGTAGGCTGAAGGGCTGTTACTGTGCTTTACATATATATGTTCTATGTTCTATAAAATGGTCTGGATCTTAGATGTCAACCTGAGTTTTATTTCTCCCAGATTCTTGGGCTGGTGGAGGCTCATGTGTCAGATTAACTTTATTTACTTTTCACCACACAATTCAGTAGCTGTCTTATGGTTTGCCTGATTCAGACTGGATGCAAAAACGTTTGCCAACTCATAATTGCCTGTTAACGCCAATTCGAATGCCAAAACAAAGCCTGGATATCTGAAATAAAAGCAAACTAAGAGCTGCAAGGTTTTATGAAAAGTCAGTAACCAGAATTCATATTTTGATTGTCACTCCACAGATCTGAAAACGTCGACTATCCCTTTGCCTCTACAGCTGCTGCCTGTCCCACTGAGTTCCTCTTGCAGCTTGTTTTTTGTACCATATTCCAGCATGCAGCCTCCACAGATCCTGCCTGATCTGCTGGGAATTCCCTTTGCTGCCTTATTGTTGTAAGTGATCGAAGAGAAAGGAAACATCAGGGTGTCAAATAATTGTACCACAAGATTATGTTGGACGTTTTGAAGATATTCCACCTTTAGCTACTCCATCACGAAAACATGAAGTGCAAAAATGGATTATGTGCTCTATGTGTCGATTAAATTATCCTCCAGTTTCCCTTAATTTAAGAAATAGTTTAATTCAATGGATTTCACCAATGCTTGAAGTCAGAAGGCTATTTACTCCCAGCTCATAACATTAGTCATCCTGCATGGACTTGTCAGTTACAGTGTTAATACTTTCATCCATACAGAAACAACTGACCAAAGTAAAAATGTTGTGTAAGTTTCACTCAGCTATAAAACTAGTCATTTTATTTCGAAGTCTCGTGACGAGACAACGTGAAGAACCCGCCAGCCCGCTTGCGCATCAATACGTCCTCGCATGGCGCGAAATATGGATGCATGTGGAAATGCTCCATTGGATTAACGGTGAGGTAAGGTTTTTATACACAGGTGCATCGGACTCGGAGCTGCTGACAGGCGCGACCTGTACAGCAACCATCGTTAAAGCTCTGGAAGGGAGCTGATGGCCTGGCCCGTTCTCAGAGACGCTGGCAGGCGCGATCTGCACAGTGACATTCTTTTAAGCTCCGAAAGGGAGCAGCTTGTCAAGCCGGGCTCGAAGATGAGAACAGGCGCGACCTGCACCAGTAACTATGCTGAAGTTCCGATAAGGGGCAGCTGGTCGAGCGGGCTCGGAGACGATGGCAGGTAAGGTCTGCATACAAACCTCCACGAAAGCTCCGAAATGGAGCAGCTTGGTGACCCGGGCTCGGAGACACTGGCAGCATAGCCTGTACAGTAACCTCCACTAGCTCTCAAAAAGAGCAGCTTGGTGACCTGGACTCAGAGACGCTGGCAGGGTGGCCTGCACAAAAACCTCTGTGAAAGCTCCGAAAAGGAGCAGCTTGTCTACCCGGTTCAGGAAAGACCAACTCGGAACTGGCTGTCCAAAAGGACCATATTGGCCAGGGAAGCACTGCCTCAACAGCTAAGATTGAGGTTATCAGGCTACTCACAAGAGTCCGGATAACTGTGTAAGAGGCTGGTGATGGGAAGTGCACAGCTCTGATGCAGGCAGTCAAATTCAGATATTTGAGGATATCTCCTGCTCAGAGGCAGGGAGTTTGAGGATTCCCTCAACACATGCATAATACTTTCAGCTCACGACTAAAAAAGAGCTGCCAGCACTCTGGAACATAATTTGCCATCTTCTCAGGGATAGGTAAACCAGTAGAGGCCGATCTGGCAAGTAGCATTATATACCTGACTTCACACCAGCTGAAAGAGAAGAACTTGCAGGAGAACAATGCTGCAAGTATGTTAATCCTAATAAC
Source organism: Leucoraja erinaceus (assembly GCF_028641065.1). Classification (NCBI taxonomy): domain Eukaryota; kingdom Metazoa; phylum Chordata; class Chondrichthyes; order Rajiformes; family Rajidae; genus Leucoraja; species Leucoraja erinaceus. Next base: position 28,785,704 of record NC_073387.1, on the reverse strand, counting down.
TGGCAGGCTCGTGATGTAAAAAAAAAAAGCAAAAGCTCTGGAAGGGAGCAGTTTGGCGACCCCGAGTTCAGGGAAGGCTAAGGCCAAAATGGCAAAAAATGTCCAAAAGGGCAATATTTGGCAGGAAGGTACTGCCTCAACATCCATTGAGGATATCATCTGTTGGTTCTAAACTGGAAATCATGATTGAGAGACTGGTCGAAGGGAATGTGCTCCGCACACTGGCAACCGAAACAGATGTCTGCGGCAGCAATACCTGGTTCAGGGCTGCATTATGATATCTCCCGCACAGAGGAGGGATACTTTGAGGATTAATATGTGGTAGTCTGACTGTGGGAAAGTCGACAGTGAACTCGAATTCCCTCAACAATTGGAAGATATCCTTCAACTCAAGTCTAATATGGAGCTGCCGGCACTTGTGACTAAATTTGCCATCCCCTCGGGGATAGGAGAACCATTAGAGGAAGAACTGGCAAGGTCGGTGGAGGGAACTCAGCTGTCTGATTTGCAGTAGACGCCTTAGCACTTCTGTGTAATGCACAGTTTGAGCTCAATTGTGTTTGCAAGGATGGTTTAAGGCCTGAGAGCAACCCAATATATACTCATTTGTGCAAGGCAAGTAATGTGCAGTCTGCAAAGCATCTCTTTGGAGAAGATTTGGGCAAGCAAGTAATAAACTTGCAAAAGGAATTCAAGGCTGCTATGGGTGTGGTAAAGACACCCTTTGTGGGTATGACTCCCGTCTGCCGGCATGCATATCATCCCTACCAAGCTAGTGGTAGAAACCGCTACACTGAGGGTGGTTGGAGCAGCAGGCCTACACAATTAAAACCAAGCCAGAGGCCTTTTTAAGCGCAGGTTCACAGCACTCACCATGGAAGCAGCGCACTCCACATACTCAGTATTGTTCCCCAGCATGCCACGATGCCAGAGCCAAAGGGACAGAGCAGAATTTAGGGTCAGTTGACTCTATTGATCAACCGTCTAGGCTGTTGAGGTATGTGAATATTATTCCATCAGTCGCATGAGATGTACTGATGATATTCAAGTCAGAGGTAGATTGACACTGTTCATAAACAGGTGGGGACAGATAACCTCTGATCCTTTCATTTTACAAATCATAAATGGTTATAAGATTGAGTTTCTGGCTGATCAATTTCTACTGCGGCAAGAGAAACCAAGACTCCCGTACATATGGTCTAAGGAGGAATCTATGACTATCCAAGTTGAACACGAGGGGTATGTTTCTAATTATCTTCATAAGGTTGAAGAAAAGTGGAGGATACCGAATCATTCTAGGATTTGGCTAGTCTGAGCACGTGCTTGGAACATAACCATTTTAAGGTGGATATTTTTCATTCAGCAAAATAGCTAATTACAGAGGATTGCTTTATGGCCTCAATCGATCTCGAAGATGCATACTATTCACTGCCAATACACGGGAGTCACAGGATATATCTGAAGTTTATCTGGCAAGGCAATTTGTGGCAATTTCAGGCTCTACCTAATGGGTAGAATATTTACAAGATTCTAAAGCCAATGTTGCCCTACTCAGATCTAAAGGGCATATTGTCATGGGGTTTATAGATGACATGCTCATTGTAGGGAAGAGATCATGTGTCACAGAGTTAGCTGTTTCAGCAACCAAGGCACTCCTAGAATATCTAGGGATTGTTATCATCCAGGAAAGTCCATACTGGAGCCGACAAAATCTATTAGATTTCTAGGTTTTGTCATAAACTCTGCAGATATGTCTGTGACTACCCACAGATAAGAAACATAATATTGTAGAGGCATGCACAGGGTATAAATATCGGAAGATGCCTCCAAAAGATAATTCAAGACGAGGCAACATGAATTAAATAGTGCCAAATTGGCCTACTTAACCATGGTTTCCATTGTAAATAGTTCTGCTGAAAGAAGCTCCTGTATATGCTCACGGACATGAACAGTGGTTAGTTCAACCTATCACTCATGCACCGCATCCACTGCATGATCATATTAATTTATTAATTTGCAGGATTTAAAGAGACCCTCCGAGCTTATAAGATTTTCCACAAGGACAATTGACGTGATCTCTGCAACTTGGCGAGATGGCACAAGAAAGCAGTATGCAACCTACGTAAAACAGGAGAGAGGTTTTGTGAAGAGACACGTGTGAGCTACTTTTAAACAGAAGTAGCAGAGGTTTGGGGGTTTCTTTTAGTTTGGTTTATGAGAAGCAACTAAGTTATAGCTCAATTAACATTGCTCATAGTGCTTGTCATCGTGTCTAGTACTAGAAGTGGGACAATAAACAATTGGCTCTCACCCACTGGTGACAAAGGGTGTCTTTAATATGAACCCTCTAAAGCCTAGATACAAAGTAGTATGGAATGTGTAATCAGCATCAAAACATTTTACGCAAATTGACATCAACTGCATCCCTAACATTGGAGCAGTTACTCTTAAGTTAGTCATGCTTATGACACTTATTTCAGCACGAAGAGATCAGTCTTTACGCAATCTCCATCTGGATAACTAGGGATAACTAATAATATCTGACAAGAGGGTAGCATTTTATGTGAATGAACTCATAAAGCAGAGCAGGCACGGTTTGGTACAAATTGGAGTTGACAGCATACCCACCAGATCATAGATTGTGGGTGTTTATTGTGTGAAAAGGTACATTGATGTTACTAAGAACTTATGGGATGAAGAAAAAGTTTCTTCATAATTTTAAAATAGTCTCACAAGAGAGTGTTGGTGCAGACTATTTCAAGATGGATATAGTGTAAGTAGCGGAAAGTGGGAGTGAATACAGATAATTTAAAGTCACACTCTACCAGGGCTGCTGGCACGTCAGCAGCCAATAGAATGGTTGTTCCACTTGATCACGTTCTTGCAACAGCAGGAGGCTCAGATGAACGCACTTTTGGAAGTTATAAAATATCATTGAACATGTCTAGACGATTGCAGATAGACTTCTGGACAGTGCTACATGAGCTGTTGACTAACTCAAAGACAAATGGGACTTTGAGGGCGATGTACATGTATGTAAAGTTCGCATCATGTTGTTAATGGCCCATGTCTTTTCTACCATTTATGGTTTATCTGTGTTGTGTGTTCACATACAGATTGGTTTACTGTATGAAACCACAGAGCTTCAAAGGCTTCACGTAGTCTCGTCACGAGACTTCAAAATAAAATAAAAACGAGCTTACCGTTTGAAGTTTGATCTTGATTTGATGAGAAGTTGGAGTGAGAGACTACGTGCCCTCCACTCCCAACCCTGAATCTCATAAATTTAATTTGGTAAGTCAAGGGTTATTAACCTTTCTATAGCTTGCTTCTGGTTTAAGTGGACTGTGGTTTCATACAGTGGCTCTTAAAATTGATGCACACGTGGGCTGGCGGGTTCTTCATGTAGTCTCTCACTCCAACTTCTCATAAAATCAAGATCAAACTTCAAACGGTAAGTTCTTATTTAATCTTTCTATTTTAGTGCATAGTGCATATGCATGCATAATGTTGAATCAACCTTCTTTCCCCCTTTTATACCTTCTTTCCTCCTTTTCTCCCGCAGTCAGGCCAATCAAAACTTCCGCAGCTGGGGTAATCAACATTAATAATGTTGAATCAATATTATTAAATAGATTGCTAGATAAATATATTATTTTCATTACATTTCAATCAATCAAATCTATTTTTTTACATTTGGTTATTTATGATGACCAATTTAAAGTTAAAAAAATAATTTCAAATAACAATTAAACACAAAATATATTAAAATGTTGTCAGACATGTTATGGTAGAGAAAAGGATGATATGCTGTTGCCGATCAGATTCGGACCATTGAAGGCAAATTGGTCTGGATTTCATAAATCACATTGAATGAATTATATTAATCATAAAACGAAAATTCAAATTACTTGACAAATGCTCAAGTTAATATCTCATATTCAATAGCTTGTATCAAATATTGTTATTACCTATAATATGTAAAATCTGTGCTGTATTTACTTAGAAAGCAGGGATGTGTAGAGCAGAGGAACACAAATGATGTAGTGGGGCTGATACTGTGGGAATTCAATGGTTCAATGGTTCGATGGTCCTTTATCGTCACATGTACCGAGGTACAGTGAAATTTGATTTAGCATATAGTCATACAAAAAAAAGCAACAAGATACATAACTACATAAAGATTAAACATAGACTTAAACAGCCACCACAGCGGTGTGTGAGAATCCCCAAGGCACACAGCATAAGTGGAGACCCACAGCCAACAGTTCAATGTCCGGGCCACACACATGCTCCTTCAACATGATGTGACCAGAGTTGTACATACCGCTGCCACTCTCTCTGGAGTCCCTGTCCGCTCGAACAGTCAGAAAGACATCCAAACTTGCACTTGACTCTGGGATGTCCTCATGGAGCGATGTCGCCGCAAACACAGAGACCACTGCACTCACGGCACTCCCTCTGAGTTCTCACCAGTGCAGGCAGCACGTCCTTCTTGTTTTTTCGGCGACCTCACATTCTCTGCATTATTGACCTTAATTCAGACCTTGACTCAATATTTAACATCCTGGCACATTGCCATACTGGAAGGATGATGTTGAATGTGATTGTATTCTACTTGTGTAGCATCAAACAACTCAGTTCACTGCAACATTCAAATATTTTAAGGCTTCACTTGCTCTGCTGCCACAACTTCACTTGTGAAGATAATATAATTAAATTATGATAAAATTAGTGTTTTGTACAACAAAGCATTGTAACCTCTCTGCCAATGGATGTGGGAACTGAACATGAAATGTCTCTGTCCAGCATCCTCAACTTCTTCCAATCACTGTAAATATAGAATTTCAAAGAGTAAACCCAGGGGTAGAAAAATGATAACACTACTATCAAGACATAAAAGCCAAGGGACAAAACTGAAAGCAAAACATGTTTGTGCAGCAGTAAAGTTGCTGCCTGACCACACCAGTGGACCCTGGTTCGATCCTAATTATGGGTGCTATCTGGATGGAGGTTGTACGTTCTCCCCGTGACCACATGGGTTTCCTCTGAGATCTTCGTTTCCTCACACACTCCAAAGACGTACAGGTTTGTAGGTTAATTGACTTGGTATAAGTGTAAACTGTCCCTAGTGTGTGTACGATATTGTTAATGTGCTGGTTTGCTGGTCACTGCAGACTCAGTGGGCTGAAGGGCTTGTTTCCTCGCTGTATCTCAAACCAAAACGGAAAAAAAAACAAAAATGGGAAAAGAAGTGGATGAAACATGATGAATTTTCCATAACTTTTTCCCATAGCTTAGCATCAATTTTTCATGAGCACAATTTCAAAATATCCAAACTATCTTAGTATTGGAACTTGGAGTAGGATTGGCATATTCTCAAATGTATACATTTATTTGTTTGAGGTGGTTGTTTCCAATATTAGTATTTCTGAAAACTCTGTTAATAAATTCATCAATCTCACCTGATTTATAAAATCCTTCCGTGTCCCTAGGTCAGCATTCTTAAGGTAACTTAAGCTAGACATCTCAGCTGTATTTCATGAAAGACGCAGAAACAAATGTAACCCCTGAAATCACAATATCAATAAGAAAAGGGAGAGTTTTAAAAGAAGTCAACAGCACAGTCCTGTGGGAACTTACAGTTTAAGTCAATGGGACCGGTTTTGTTTGTTTTTGTTTGAAAGACTCTTGTTTCCTATGGGTCATCTGTCGACAGGAATGAATAATTAAAGTGCACTCTGTGTTGTTTCTGGGGGACTCCTATGATGAATAAATAACTAGAGAGAATAAAGACCTACCCCCATTGTTTCAAAATCCCTGGAGATCTTTAAATTGTATTTTATTGCTTTGTTTATATGCATTTATTATTAAGGGGAATGGAAATGTCTTTTGTTTCATAAATAATGTAATTCTGTCGTAAAAATTACTTTTGTCAAATTATTTCGCAACTAATTGAATTCTACAGTTTGCAGCAAAGCTTTTAAAAAGGAGAATAAAGATAATCCAGGAAATTATAGACCAGTAAGTCTCACATTGATGTGAGGGAACTGATTGTGGAGGATTGAAGACCCTTAACTGCATTGTTGTACAAAAGGATCATGGGATCCAAGTCCATAACTGCCTGAAGGCAACACAAGTAGGTAGAGCAGTAAAGAGAGTGGCAGACTGGGCCTATTCCATCATGGGGTCAGCCTTTCCCTCCGTGTAAAGGATCTACACGAGGCACTGCCTCAAGAAGGTGGCATCGATCATCAAGGATCCTTACCATGTCGACCATGGCCTCTTCTCACTATAACAGTCGCCGAAGGAAGTCGCAGGAAGTACCGTCGCCGACGACTCACACCACAGGATCAGGAACAGCTAGTCTCCTACAACTATCAAGTACTTGAACCAAAACACACACCCCTAATCCTACCTTAATAAGGAGCATAATAGTCCAGCACTTGCACTACCATGGACTTTTGTTTGACTTCTTGGTGTTTTTGCACTAAGGATTTTTTTAATTTTAAAACTTCTGCATGTATTTTCTGTATAATTTCTGTATTATTTGTTTTTAAATGACTGTCTAAATCTATGTGCCTATGATGCTGCTGTCAGTAATAATTTTCATTGTCCCTGTTACTCACTGTACTTGTGCATGTGACAATAAATATGCCTTCTTGCTTCACCAATAGTGTTCAATATTTTTAACACTTGCACATTTGGAAGTCTGAATATTGACAAAAATTATCTCATTCAGCTTGAGTAGTGTCAGAGTATCCTGCATCAAGTTGGATTGATTTCAAAATGTGTTATAATAGTAAGATTAAACGAGAACTTACCAGTTTGAAGTTTGATCTGTATTTTATGAGGAGTTACGATGAGGGATTACGTGAAGAACCCGCCTCAGGACGCATGTGCGGCATACTTCAAAGCAGCGGTGTGGAATCACAGATAGACACAAGTATTTGAAGTAACATAGTAAAGAAAATAGAGACATCAATTTATCAGTTTGATCCATATAATGAGGGTGGGAGCGGAGGGCACGTAATCCCTCATCGTAACTCCTCATAAAATACAGATCAAACTTCAAACTGGTAAGTTCTCGTTTAATCTTACTATTTTACTTCGGAGTCACGTGAGTGACTACGTGAAGATTTCAAAGCTCTGTGATTTCAAACCGTGTAACAGCTATTACTACACCACTGCCGAAGTCTTTGAGGGAGGAAGTGTGTTATCGTAATCAACCAATGAATCTGTTTATAGAAAAACACAATGGTATTTTTACAATAACAATGAAGAAATTTAAATGCTCCCCTGGGCTAATTTAAATATTTGCAGATTGGAATCTTTCCTGCAAATAAAAACAGGTTTTGTCAACAGTTTATAATAAATTCTTTCTCTGAACGTTTTACCCCCACCATTCTGCTGTAGCCAGGATGTGGTTTATAGGCACGTCCATTCTTTTGCCGTTGACGTGGAAGCTTGTCCTGTGGAATGAAAACTTTGTACATGTTAGTTTTATCCCAGGAGCTTTAGTACCTGCTTGAGCCATCCCAAAAAAGGCTCGTTACCCGACCACAAGGTTATTTGTGACCAACCCACAAGGCTTTTCATCTCCCTCGAATATTTAGGTTGTGTCTATGTAAGGTAATAGGGTCATGGCACATTACCGTGTTTTCTGGCGGGTAAGCCCGGATTTTATGACTGGATAAGGTGTTCCTGGTCTGGTTTGACCATTCCCTGGACAATGATAGAGATCTGGTCTGAAGCTATGAGCATGGTGTCCAGTTGCAATAGGAGTAGTGACTGGACCCTCTGTGCTGCTCCGAGTGCCCTCAACATATGTGTTTAGAGCATAGATGGTTCAGGTTGAGGGATCTGGCTGGTGGGTATCCCCTGAGGTATGGTTTTACCACTGTGACATCCCATATATGGGTGTACCTGGTCTAGGGGTTTAGAGTTGTAATACCCTTCAAAGATTTATCACCAGCCAGTGACCCCATGGCCTGTTGTCCTGTAGCTGTTTTGAAACAACAGGCAGGGCAATTCTAGCTGTGTTGATGGTACTGTAGCCGAATCCTTCATCATGGTGAAGGTTCACCAGGAATTCCAGTTCGTAGTAACTGTATCGGTTGAGTAGGTTATCCCTGTATCCTTGCAGTACTTCTCTTGATGCTGGACAAGTGCTGTAGTCCAGTGGATGTTCAGAGGGATGCTGACATGGTGTCGACGGTTTGGTATAACAATCCCAGTCCCAGATGTGGCTTGTGCAGAATCTGCAACCCAGGAGCTTGAATTTCCCATGGCACAGATGACTTGTGCCCGGCTCCGAGTGTTAATAATTCTGGGTCACTGGGGAATACCATCGAAGTTTCAACAACCATGTCATGGAGTATTGGGAACCATGGCTGCGTAAGTCCGTCAGGTACTATCAAAATACCTGAAGCAGAGTCCTTTTGTACTGTGCGTAGTCCTCGACTGATGAGGCAGAAGGGAAGAAATACATAGAAATAATTTCACCAATCCAGCGCGAACGCATTTGCTGCCCCAGGGTCTGGTTCCCAAGCGACATACATAGGACATCCCCAAACACCTGGTGATTTAGCGTTGATGCAGATAATCGATATCTGGCGTGTCATATAGCTTGATAGTTTTATTAAAACTTTTTTATAAAAAAACATCTAATCGATGTTGTCATTAAATTTATGTGACCTGGTGTCTGTCACTGTATTTAGCTTACCTGGCAGGTAAGTTGCTGATAGTCAAATACATCTTTGGACACACCATTGCCAAATTGTTTTGACCAACTTGTCGCATGATCCCGACTTTATGCCGCCCATATGGTTAATGTAGGCCACCGCCGTAGTGTAGTCTATTTACGGTTGTACATGCAAGTGCTTTAAATCCATAAAATTCACCCAAACATTTTTAGATAATTAATGCCCAGTATAAGTGGTAACCCCACCACTGTCTTTCTGATATTACTTCAGTGGGTAACTTCATGAGACGCTCAATGACAACCTATATGTCGTTTTTGATACTAAGGTCCGAATCATGTAGACAGAAATGCTACCATTTTCCCAATTACTCTGTTACTTGTCGAGTAGTTGGTAGTTTGTTGACCATTAATTTGTGGCATGTTTGTGCCAATTCAACTATGTTGTCTCTTGGCAACATTATAGTCACGTAGACTGAATTAATATGAAACCCAAGATAGTCCAGGAAAGAGCTCTATATGCTGGTAGGAACCAGACCCACCTACCTCCATGGTTATTGGCGGTTTTGTCTTTTCTGTTTTCTGAGTGCTTTGTTCTGACGACGTGCTGGCGACGTTGGGGGGAGACGCATTTTCCAGGGGGTCCGCGGCGGGCCCTGATCTAAAAGATCTTTGGGGATAATGCGGCCCCAAGCGTTCACCAGTCCCATATTCTAGACGTCGACTGGTGGATGCCGTGGGGTGCTGCCGCTTGGGTATCGGAGGTCGTGGTTTGCTCGTCCCGGGGCCTGCCCTCATGATGCCGAAGGTTTTTGATGCCTCTTCCATCTCCTTCAGCTTTTTGTTCAGATCTCTCCCAAATAGCAGTGAGTCTGCCTCCGCAGCTGGGGCTTTACACAAGCCCGCAAATTTTGGGATTGAGGGCAGGTCTTATATTTCCCTCCGGAGATTGTTTAGTTCGAATTGTGTGGTACACCTTAATACCAGCACATCCTGCTGGTATGTATTCATCTTCGTTGTCTCCACAGAACGAGCATAGGCTGTGATATCTGACGTCAGGAGCCTTAGGATCCGCTGTAGCTTGAGTTTTTGTGCCCGCATAAGGGCCCCCACATTTTTCCAGATTTTGTTGTTGAGGCTTTTTTCCCTTAAGGGCCTCACAGTTCTCTGGTGCTGTATGTTCTTGCAGCACCTCGGCGAGCACCTTCTTCAGTAGAGGTTTGTTGGATAGGTGATTAATACTGGCTGCCATTTTTTGGCTCCAGCCATGCTCCAGCCCGTGGGGTTGCTACGAAGCGGTCCACCACACCCAACAGCTATTCCTGATCCTGCACCCCATGCATACTCCCGATTTCGTCCGCCTGCCCCATTTCCCGACCAGCCCTGCTCTGGTCACCAATGCTAGCCTCCTGCTCCAGCCCGTGGTATGAGGTAGCAAAGGGCAGTGCCTGACACGACACTATGGAGGAGGTACCTGTCCTGTCTCGCCGGGAGCGCTGCTGTTCCCGGTGGACCATCTCCTCCAGGAGCTGCTAAATGCAGCTCAGGCGGCTGTCTCTCTTCTGCTTTGGTGGAGACATGTCCCCCTCCGACGAATCGGAGACGACCGGCCGTTTGGCTTCCTGGCCGCTTTCCCAGTCCGCCGTGCAGGCTCTGGCGAGACTGGGCTTGGCTCGGTCTCAGGGATAGCGAAACCACTCTGAGAGCGACGCTGCCGCCGGTTGCTGCCCCGCTGGTAGAGTTGGAGCGGGGCAGTTTTTCTTTGAGAGTTTTCTGCGTTGTGTTCCTGAAAAGCCTGCAAAAAACACAACTGCAACTCACCTCTCCAATGCCCAAGAGCCGCTCCTGCAGCTCAGGCGGCTGTCTCTCCCCCTCCTGGGTGGAGAGACGTCCCCGTCCGATGTTGGAAACCACCGGCCGGTTTTGCATACATCCAGCCCGCTGCTCAGGCGCTAGCGGGCTGGGTTCGGTCGCGGTGTCGGGGTAGCGGACCGCCCGCTAAGCGGTCCTACCGCCTGTTGCTGTCCCCGCAATGAGACGCTCCTCCGTCGAGCGGGCAGGTGCAGCATTTTCCCCAGCCCGCTGCTGAAGTGCGACGGGCTTGGTGCAGTGTCAGGAGCGGGGCGCTGGTTAGCGGTCCTGCCGCGGTGCGCTCTCTCTCTCTCCTGCACTTGGGCTGCTGTTAGAGTGCAGCGCACTCCACGCCAACACTGCGTAGTGGGTCCCCCTTCATCGGCTCCGATGGTCGGAAGCCTCCGCCCGCCCGCCTGCCTGCCTTCACCTGGCCAGCTACTCGAGGGGCGAGCGAGGACTGAGGGGAACCTCCAACGAGTGCAAGCGCCGTCTTCTTCGTTGTCGCCCCTGTGGAGTGGTACCGGCACCGGCACAGCTCCCAGTCCATGGTCCGCCGTGTGTGCGGTCCTGGTGGCGTCTTTCCCCCCCCTCCCGCGAACGGAACACTCCTTCCCCGGAGTCCAAGGGGGCCGCTTGCATGCCCTACGGGGAACAAGCAGACGCGAGGGGCTGTTAAAATAAAGGTAAGTACTTACCTAAAGCTTAGTTTTTCAGATTGTAGCGGGAGCCCTGTCTCCCGCCTGCCGCTGTTGCCTGCTGAAACGTAATGCCGCACATGCGTCCTGAGGCGGGTTCTTCACGTAGTCACTCACGTGACTCCGAAGTAAAATGATGGGTCATTGTTGCTTCACTCTGCTCCGGTGTCATCAAAACCTCACCAGCATTGGTTTTCAATTCAGCCATGCTACCTGTCTGTGTCACCTGACTGACAGATACCAGTGTAAGCAATTTGGTAACATTATCAGACAATATTCAGCAGTATTGTTTCGTAAGCAAACACACTGACTATTCACGGCATCTTTACCCCCAAAGAAAGCCTACATACTGCAGTTATATCTTTTGGCATTGATTATGTACTATCTCAATTCCTCTTTGCCTGAATGAACTGCCAAAGTCCAGTTTTCTTTTATCTTTTTCAGTTGCCAGTGAAATTGCTTTAGTTTCTCATCTTAGCCTTGGATCCTCTGACCTTCGAAATTTTGAGCTGATTTTCTACAACTGAAGCATTTGTCAATTTGGAACAGCCGAAGACTAAAGTGAATAATGTCCTTTGCAATGATAGTAAGTGACCATACTAATGTCACCAATATGATTCCGGCTCATTTTCCTCATCTTGGACTTTATCCCTGCTCTGACTGTGGATTGCTTTCACACAATTTCCAAAGCATTTTAATGAAACAATCATCTCACACAGCTTCTGGCTCTTTGACCCCTAGCTTTTAGAAATTCCTAAAGGCTTTGGAAAAAAAATCTTCCAGTTGCACAAACTTCTTTAAGCAAAACACATTTCACCTCACTGAAAAAAAAATCTGCTTCCATACTAATCTCCATCAAGAATATTACTTTATTAAAGTCACATGTTGCATAGTTTTGTGTTTTTATGATACTATCTTCACCTTCAAACTTTCAGATATTGTTTGCTTGGGCATACATGCCAAGATTGTTAATATAAGTAGCCGGGTTGCCATGTCGTATCATTTCTATTCAGCAGTGGCGCAGCTAAATACTTGTGTGTGACAGATTAGTGATGTCAACAGCACTGGCTCTTACCACCTTGGCTTACTGTGGCATACGGTTTTGTCACTTGGAGACCTTTGACAAACAAGATTCCACCCAGGAAATCAGTTCTGATTCTCCGAACATAAATCATATTGCAGGGCAACATATTTGAACATGTGAAAACTTGAATACATGTGAAATTGTTTCATTTTTTTTTTAAATTAGGCACAGCATATGATTCTGCTATCTAATACTGTCACATAAAAAACACATATAGAGGCACAAAAGATAGTATGATCCGTGCTTAAAGATATATCTCTTCTACCGCTGCACCATCGAGAGCATCCTTACCAACTGCATCACAGTATGGTATGGCAATTTTTTTTTAAAATTAGGCACAGCATATGATTCTGCTATCTAATACTGTCACATAAAAAACACATATAGAGGCACAAAAGATAGTATGATCCGTGCTTAAAGATATATCCCTTCTACCCGCTGCTGCACCATCGAGAGCATCCTTACCACCTGCATCACAGTATGGTATGGCAACTGCTCTGTCTCCGACCGGAAGGCATTGCAGAGGGTGGTGAAAATTGCCCAACGCATCACCGGTTCCACGCTCCCCTCCATTGAGTCTGTCCAAAGCAAGCGCTGTCTGCGGAGGGCGCTCAGCATCGCCAAGGACTGCTCTCACCCCAACCATGGACTGTTTACCCTCCTACCAACCGGGAGGCGCTACAGGTCTCTCCGTTGCTGAACCAGCAGGTCGAGGAACAGCTTCTTTCCGGCGGCTGTCACTCTACTCAACAACGTACCTCGGTGACTGCCAATCACCACCCACCCCCTCGCCCCCCGGACACTTATTATTTTTCTTTTATTCAAATCGTTTGCTATTCGCTCTTCAAGGGAGATGCTAAATGCATTTCGTTGTCTCTGTACTGTACACTGACAATGACAATTAAATTGAATCTGAATCTGAATCTGAATCTGATATATCACAAAAGGCACCAGATTATAATGAGCAACTACACAACAGTCTTTAATAAATGAATACATTTTTTTTCTTCAGACTAGTCATGTGGCATTAAGATTCTATTTTTTTTAGTCCCTGTTCATCATTGGAAAAATATCACATGTGAGGCAGGACGACAATGAAAGGCAAGCAGTTTTATTTAGGCTGCTCTTACAACTTTGTAATAAAATATGCTGGGAGTATGGTATGGTGTTAATGCATTTTTCATTGAAAAATGCCCCTTTTACTTGGAGCCACCCTACAGAGAATAAGATATACTTTCCCATAACAATGGTGATAGGTTTGTTGCCCAAAATTCCAGATGACTGCCTCAGTCCCTTTTGTTCTCCCACTTCCTCGTTCTCACACACAGAACTCATCTAAGGATGTAATCCATGTTTACCCAGGTCATCACATCATTTTTTTTTACAATACTGAAATACATCCAGTTCCTCAATTAGACATTTCAGTATTTAGGCATCAATTCAAGTACACAAATGAACAAGCCACAACCCACAAATCACAATCTAAAGGCCAATAAAGAATATGTTGACTTCCTTTAATTCTTTGTTTAAAAATGTGTTTTAAGGAAAGAGATATGTTGCTGTGAATCATTCTGATAAAATGAAAATATTTAAATGCATGTGGTCACTTTCAACATACCAATGGTGTAGAGGTTAGAGTTCACATCTGTAAAGATGCACACATTGGCCGTGAACTGGGGAGAGAACACAATGCTGATGTTCCAAATTGAAAGAAATCAGTTGACAGAAGCAAACAAAATAGATGACAATAACAGGCCGTAATAACCTTTCCCATAACCTTTTTGGCATTCTATAAGGTTTTTTTGTGTTAGGTCAGAAACTTCATATTTGGGAAAGTTAAAACTGTTGGGGAATCATACAGTTTTATTTAAAATTTGGTGCCCCCTCAAATAAATTCATAATTTAATTAATTTAATAATATATTATTTGTAATATTGGGAAAATACATTTTTAATAATCCATGTTTTAAAAGATGTATAATGTACTTTGGAATTATTTAGATTTCTGGAAATGGAGTCAAGATTTGGTCAAATTTCAATCATGAACATCTAGTGTAATTATTCTTATATTTGCAATCTGATGTTTTTTTTCTTTTCACAGGGTAAACAAGCATCCTACTGTGGGTTTGGTATACTTTACCTGTACAGCATTGCCATTAGTTGAAACATTTCCTACCATGTACAACACTCAATAAATTGAAGTTCTGATTAGATATGAAAATCTCTCTCACAAAATGTCTGTTGCTACAGAAGGAAGGAAATTACAGGACTAGACGTGCAAGTGATAACTAATAGCCAGTTGTGAATTTCAGGCAGCAATTTAATCCTCGGTTCAGACAAAAACAGATTGTAATCAAGTTTCCCTCTTGCAATATATGCCATCATCCATGGGTTTTTGATTGGATTATTGCCTTGGAGTTCAATTACCAGTTCCCTTGATTCACAATGATCAAATTAAACACGTCAGCTTCATCAAAGCTGGTTTATATTTCAAGATGAATAACTATATCTTGTGAAATGTTATTGATGCGTCTTATTATCATCTTTCATGTTTTTCCATTTTTGTTTTCAGAGCTCTCTACTTTAATGTGATTCTGCAAATTTGAAGGCTTTTGTGATCACTCAAAATTTCAGGCAGAATGGAATCTCTCAATGGTTTCTCAAAGCAGATAAATCAAACCAGACCACAAAGAAAACTTCTACTAGAGATAGATTTACTCTAGGTCTCAGTGTTTGTTACATGTTCTAAGCAAAAGGTACCAAGACTTCTTGAAATAATGACGCAAGTTAAATCAATAGTTATTTTAAGAGTGTATTTGATTACATGAGCAGAGAGCTGCTGAAATGAAAGTATATCTGCTTTGATGTAAAATTTAAGACAAAAAGTTATTTTTGATCATCCAATTTAGTGAAGGAAAAAAATTATGCTTAGTATATAATGCCCGGGAACCAAGAAAAATCGTTTATGTCAATGGCAACAGCTCAGTTTTAATACCTAAATTGTCTTGTTTACAAGTATTTTAAATTTAAACAGGATTTTACAGACTCTAATGCCTGTCTCTGATATAAGTTTATCCCATTGACGTAGCTAAATGCACTATTAATCACGACTGTGCGTGCTACTTTGTCACTAAGCTATTGTTAATGCACTATATTACAGCAACATCTTTTTGTACTCTGCCTGAGAATTTATATCAGTTCTGCATTTTGTAGGTACAGTACAGCATATACTGCATACAACTACCAATGGTGGATGAATTTCAAGGTACATATACATTAGTTTATGGTTTATTCTACCTTGTGTCGAATAAATAATCTCTCATCAGATGTCCACATAAGAAAAAAATATCTGAAAAGATGAACTTGTACAGATATTTGGTGATTTTTGTCTAAATTTGATTTTGACCATGTACCTTCATGCAGATCTCTTCAGTTATTTGACTGGTATATTAAATATCTTACTTGCATCATGAATAAATTGTCTCAACAATATTATCAACATATTATTTAAACCAAAATCTTCCTCTTCTTTCCTTATTGGAACCATTACAAGTGAGCCACACAGACTGGTCAAATTTAACCATTTATGCTTTGATTACCGGCATGGCTCGATGCATATTCAATTCTAACTATTAATCTGTTTCATGTGTACAGATGTTTGGCCTATGGAAAATAAACACCAAGCAGCTAATAGTTGAAAAATTAAAATTATTTTGTTTATCCAGGACTTATTTTGACTCCATTCTAAGTCTGCACTAAGTTACACCATTGCTTGTGTTACCAATGAGTAGCCGTGCTAGAATTGGAGAGGCATCTGCCTATTATATAACGATCGGAGTGGAAAACATCATAGGTGGAGATAGCTGGGGATAAGAATTCATTCCCACAATCAGTCCAAGTTCAGACTTTTTTGTTACCTGCACAATGCCGCACATTGTTGTCAACTGAACACAAAAGTAGAAGTAGACCATCAGACCCCTCAAGCCTGCCCCACCATTCTGTATGATCATGGCTGATCTATGCTGGTTTCAATTTCTCTTCTGCACGTTCCCTATAATCCTCCATTTTTCAATCTTTTAAATATTTATATGCCAGCTCATTGATGTTAGGCCACAGTGCTGACGGAGATACGATACGGAATAAAAATCTCATCTCAGTTGAGGTCAGAGATTTAAAAAAAGTTTCCTCCTCCACCCCCTACATAAAACAATCTAAAGAACATTAAAACATCCATTTAACACATACTATAAAAACAACAAAGAAGGAATGGATGAGACAGACTGTTGGGAAGGCAGCCATTGCTGGCACCACCCGATAGTTCACATCCTGTACTGCAGGTTTACCTGCACAGAATAGAACATGTGAATTAACGTCTCCCTGGTCCAACTACTTTAATGGCTTGCTATAATATATGTTTGAACTGTATCATTTGATTCCTGTGAGAGAATGGAGGGATATGGGAAATGTCAGGCCAGAAGGGACTATTTTAAGTAGGTAGGATGCTGGTAGAGACATTGTGGGCTGAAGGGCCTGTTCCTGTGCTGTACTCGTGTATGAGCCATGAGCTATGAGCTCTATGTCTCAATAAACAGTTATGCACAGATCATCAATGTCATTTTTAATGGGGTTATGAGATTTCTATAAACGTTACTCCATTGTGCAAGGATTCTCACTCCAGGGGGAGACTGCTGCAGCCACCTCCTGTCAGGGTCTTCTCTAGCTTGGCCTTGTAGAGCTCCACACTCTCCTTGGTACACAGAAGATTCCACCTGACTTATGTATGACTGACCATGATTTGCATGTAATGTGATGGAATGTAGAAACTGTCTTCTTCTCTTCTGCATTTGCCCTTTTTTAAGTTTGTGCAGCTGTTGTGTGGCTGTCATAGGAAGTGCTCCTTTAAGGACTGCCAACCTTCTCTGAAGGCTGCATAGTCATGGATTATTAACCACCATCTTAAACCACAGTAAATGGTCATGGATTAAATCTGTGTTAGTCTTAAATGTTATACTTTGGAACTATTGGTCAAAATTGCATGAATTTAAAGATAAAATCTTGCTGATTGGGCCAGAAATGGGAGGCTGTGAGCAGTGTTGCCAATGGGGGCACTGGGAGGTTATTCATTGCTATTTAAAGCTGTTCCTCCATTGCTATTTACAGAGCATTGACCCAATCAGCATTGCAAACAGAAAGCTCAAAAGGATTGAGACTAATTAATGTGGTTGTGTGATTCTCACACTGACCAGTGACAAAGGCATCCCTTTGGAAATAATGTGAGACATTGAAATATGATCCTGAATTCTAAGTGAACATTATCAATCCCAATTCTATTAAATATTATTTGCTCTCAATGAAATCACATTGACTCATTCTTCATTTAAATATGTCTCGCACATTTGTACAATTATTGGTAAAATTATAACTACATAAAATTCCAATCTTAACAAGAATGTGATTGTTAATATATCTACGTGAAATAAGCTATTGTCATTTTTTTCTTTTCATTAAATCTTCAAGATGGATCAGAGTAATGAATGGGGTGGGAGATTGCAACCTTCACGTGGTCCGCCCTGTTTTGACAAATGCAATCAACCCGGCGTGCACATTTAAATAAGATCAAATAGAACAAGTTGTCCGACAATTTTAGGCTGTGCACGCCATACGCAAGAAGAAGAAGAAGAAGAGTAATTAATCAAAAATTGCCCAGTGTCTGCTGTGGTGGTAAACAATTTTCAGTGGGATAAGATTTTCTCTTTATCCCTGACCTGAGCTGAATCCTTGGGAACTTGGTAATTATAATATAGGCTTGGTCACCAAGATTGTCCACCTCCGCCCCAGGTCACCTACATCAGTTGTGGCAAATTGTCATAATGATTAAGAGGCTTTGACAAAGATTGTAAAAAAAAATGGCAAAATAAAGGCTGTACAAATGACTCAGCAGTTTGCAGTGAGGTAACTAATCTCAAGTGGGGCAGCAGGAAGAGAAAACTAACAACGTGTTGAGGTTTTTCACTTCCATTAATGCTGATCAGCCCAATATTTATTACATGTCTGTACATGGTTTGTTGCCCACGTAATAAAGAATACCATGAACCAAAGAGTGTTCATGATAAGGTGATGAAAAGAGGAAAAAGATTGCAATGTATTAACTCTTCAGAAGTTGCTGATTTGTTTGGTTTCCAGGGGCCTTTGATTTTTGAGATGTTGGTTTGCGTGATGGAATGATTTCCGTTTTTCCCTTTAAACTCTGGCTACATTGTGACATATTGATGATGGGAAGTCCATACCCACTGTAGCACTCAACACCAATGCCACCAGCTTCAAGCTAACTCAATCACACACACCTACTATTATCTGGACTGTCTTGGTGACCTATTGATTTGGTAATCTCTTTCCCCACAACGCCTATTTTTTCCTACCTTGACTTTTTTCTTTCCCCCCCATAGTGGCCATGACACTCCTGGTATCATCTCCTACTTTGGTAGTTCCCAACTGTTCTAAACTAGGTCACCTTTGCCATGAACATCCAGTCCTGCTACACCTTAATCCCACCACACAATGCTTCTTCCTTTCTTCCTTTAATTACAAGCTCTATGTGTTATTCTCCATCATTACCCTCCTTTACCAGGTTACCTTTATTCTCGAATGGCACAACTTCTTTAACTCCACTCACTTTTTCCAAGTCTAAGGTGGGGCAAAGCCTGGCAACTGATAGTATCAAAGGCTAGAGGTGAAAAGGGGATCAAAGGGTGCCAGATAAGGAAAGAGGAGGAGAAATGAAATAAATGTAAAGCTAGAGGAAGGGATATAGATAGAAGTGGACAGGGGAAATTTGCAAGAGCTGAGGTTAAAGGAAAAAACAGGACTTAGGCATTGGAGATGAGCATATGGAGGAGGGGAAAGGAGCAGGGTGACTCAGGTGATTCAAGATGGTGGGAGAAATGTATGCACACCAAGGTGGTGCAGGGGAAAGAGGTGGAGTAGGAGGGTATTAATTGAAATCAATGTTCAATGTTGGAATGTAAACTTCCCAGGCAGAATATGAGGTGCCATTCACCTAGTTCGCATGTGGCCTCAATCAGGCAATGGAGGATTCCAAAGGCAGTAAGATTCATATGGGAATGGGAAGAGGAGTTAAAATGGTTCACAACGGGGAGCTCCAGGAGTCTTTGATAGACAGTGTGCAAGTGTTTGGCAAAACATTTGGATAAGCTAGGAGTAAAGTGCATGGTTTCATCAAGGTCGAGTCGCAGATAGATAAGGTGGTCAAACATACTTTTGGCACTTTGACCTTCATCGGTCAGGGTATCGAGTATATAAGTTGGGAGGTCTTGTTGCAGTTGTATAAGACGTTGGTGACGCCACATTTAGAATATTGTGTTCAGTTCTGAGTACCATGTTATAGAAAATATATTATCAACCTTGAAAGGGTTCAGAAAAGATTTGCGAGGATGTTGCCAGGACTAGAGGTAGTGAACTTATAGGGAGAGGTTAAGTAGGCTGGGTCTCTATTCCACGGAGTATAGGAGGATGAGGGGAGATCTTATAGAGGTATACAAAATCATGAGAGGAATAGATCGGGTAGACGCACAGCCTTTTACCCAGAGTAGGGGATTCGAGGACCAGAGGACATAGGTTCAAGGTGAAGGGGAAAAGATTTAATATGAATCCGAGGGGTAACTTTTTCACACAGAGGGTGGTGCATTTATGGAACAAGCTACCAGAGGAGGTAGTTGAGGCTGGGACTATCCCATTGTTTAAGAAACAGTTGGACAGGTACATGAATAGGACAGGTTTGGAGGGTAATGGACCAAGCACAGGAAAGTGGGGCTAGGGTAGTTGGGACAATGTTGGCCAGTGTGGGCTAGTTGGGCCAAAGGGCCTGGTTCCACAATGTATTACTCTATGACTAAGCTAAAATTGATTTTGCCATGTTGGGAGCACCAAATGCAATAGACGAGGTTGGAAAAGGAAAAGGGTAGGGTACAGGAAGATGAGACTGGTGGTGGGATCATGTTAAAGGTAGTGGAAATATCCATGTCTCTTGTTACAGAGACAGCGCAAAGAGAAGTTGCATGTTCAAGAAATGTATAACTATGAAGCTGAATCTGCTGAATATTACAAATAATGACTTGGAATGTGTCGCATGCTCCAAATAGATCACTAGTGAAAAAATAGGTTTCCTCTGAGCCACTCATCCTTGAAGCCTCTAACTATCAAATTATTTAACTAATCTGGCACCATGTTTAATATTTGGTACCACAAATCTAATATAATAGCAGCCACCTATTAAATCTTTCAAAATAATTATACAGACCTCAACTAGATCTGAATTGGCTAGGTTCGCAAAGTGACTTGACATGTAAAATGGCTCCTCCTACTGGTATTATCTATCCTATTTCACAGCTGAAATTAATTGGCTGAAAATTGCAGCATCTTACATTTGTGTGATTGGAATTTTTTAATCACATAATAAATAACAATTCCCCATTTTCAATTAATATGTGCAAGGATTATTCTTGGTTATTTCCAATGTTTTCTCAATTCAGTGAGAATTATCTTTATTATTGACCTCTACATATTAAACAGGACGTGTGAATTAA
Organism: Leucoraja erinaceus; assembly: GCF_028641065.1. Lineage (NCBI taxonomy): Eukaryota > Metazoa > Chordata > Chondrichthyes > Rajiformes > Rajidae > Leucoraja > Leucoraja erinaceus. Next base: position 28,764,768 of record NC_073387.1, on the reverse strand, counting down.
AATTTGATTTACAAAAATGGATCTTTAAGCTCCTTCATGTTAGCCAAATGTTAAAAGTGAAGTTTTTATTTTGAAAAGTACTGTCAATACTGAGCTGTTCTACATTTAAGCTGGTTATCAGACTACGACCTTAGGTTGAGTTTGGAGAAATTAGGTTTATGAAATGTGACAGGATTCTTTAATAATTCTGAAAGATCACTTATAAATACAATGAAATTACATGTTCAATTTACCGTGCCTCAGCCTCTTGGCCTTTGCTACTTATATATTTTTCCCATAAATAGAGAGTTTGACTGTGCAAGTAGATCGCAAAAAATGTTCCGAATAGTACTGTATTTCCTTTGTATTGGTTAGCTGCATAAAGTAATCATGGAAATGGATTTTTAAAATATAATTTCCATGAATATTGTGGACCAAGAATTACCAGACATAAAAAAAACTCTATACATTTTAGAAAAATTGAATTATCCATAGATTCATAGCAATACGTTTTACAGATAGAGGTGTGGGTTTGAATTATTCAAATATTGATATTACTGAGAAGGTGGGTAGAATATTGATTTGAAGAAATAAGTCAGTGTTTGGAAATTCAGGCAAACCAGAAGTGTGCAAAATTGAAAATGGCAATAATGAAGCATAATTAAAAATAAAAAAACCCAACAAAACTAAGACAAAAAAACACTGCCTCATAGGAAGATTGGTCCAAGTTTAATTCTGACTCAGGGTGCTATCTGTATCGAGTTTGCACTTTCTCCTTGCGACCATGTAGATTTATGTTGCATGCTCTAATTTCCTCCTACTTCATAAAAATGTGCACATTGTGTAGATTAATTGGTATTGTGAATTGCCCTAATGGGCAAAGCCTCGGTTTGATGTCAAAATGGGGAGAATAAAATGAGTTTATTACAGGATTAATATAATATAATATAATATAATATAATATAATATAATATAATATAATATAATATAATATAATATTGTGGCGGCTCCCAAGGGTCGGGCCATTCCCACTATCAAACCCCCCGGCACGGGAATGGATGAGTCCGGAGGCGGCCCTTGGCTAGAGGGATGGAGTGTGCTGCCAGGCTCATTCATATGGAGGGCCTAGGCGACCGGCGGCCATTTAGCTTCCTAAACGAGATGGTCGCGCTCCTGGATGGGCACATGCCTAATGTTCGAGTACACCTACCTCCATCTGCTGCCGGCCTACATCCGCCTACAACTCAACAACGCCTCCTTCGCCGACATCAGGGCCCTTGGATGGCGCGCCCAGATGACGTCAATGCACTTGCCGTCGGCAGGTGCGCTGATGTGCTGAGGACAGCACGCCAGGATGACGTCACTCCGGCAGCGCCCGATTTCTTCCGGTGGGGCGGGGGAGCTGTGGAAGGAGTGACAGCTGCATCCCAGAGGCCTGTACGATCACCCCCCCGCGGCCATGGCAGGTACTGCACCTGCAGTCCAGCACCAACAGGCTCCAAGCGCCACCAGCAGGAGGTGCTGGTGCTATTACCACTAGCGCTGGGGTGCTGCAGCATGGCAATGCCGTCAGCCATGCACGTTCCCAGGAAATGCCAGGGCCGGCTGCCAATAGTCCCCGCGGCGGCCAGCTATTTCACCGCCTCTTCGCCTGGGATCGACGCTCCGGGAGCTGCTTCCTCATGGATACCGGGGCAGAGCTGAGCGTCCTGCCTTCTTCGCTGGCAGACATTCGTTCCAGTAAGCGGGGGGCCTGTCACAACCCATTCGCACATATGGGCTTCGCAGGGTCCTGATCGTGTTCGGCTCCTGAAATATCTCGTGGAGTTTTACTATCGCTGATGTCTCCCAGCCGTTGCTCGGTACCAACTTCCTCCGGGCTCATTTCCTTCTGGTGGACATCAGGCGTCAGCGCTTGGTCCACGCCGCCACAATGGAGCCGATCACACTGTGATTGGATGAGCCGGTTGGACGCCCCCTGTCGTCCGTGGATTCCTGCTTTGCTCGGGCCTTTGCCACGTTCCCTGACATCCTGACCCCACAGTTTCGGTCATCGACCCCCAGGCACAGGGTGGTTCATTTCATACCGACTACCGGCCCACCTCTCCATGCACGAGCACGCCGACTGCCGCCGTATGAGCTACGTCTGGCATGGCAGGAGTTCCGAACGATGGAGTCCTTGTGGATCATCCACCCTTCAAACCGCCCATGGGTGACCCCACTCCACATGGTCCCTAAGGCAAGCAGGGGCTGGCAACCTTGCGGTGATTATCAGCGACTGAATGCCGCAACCACCGCAGACCGATACCCCGTACCCCACATCCAGGACTTCAATGCCCATTTGGCCGGGGCTACTATTTTCTCCAAAGTGGATCTGGTACGGGGATATAACCAGATCCCGGTCCACCCGAAGGATGTACCCAAGACGACAATCATCACGCCGTTCGGGCTGTACGAGTTTGTGCGGATGCTGTTCGGCCATAAGAACGCTGCGCAGGCACAGTTGGTGGACGAGGTGATGCGGCCTCGAGTTTGTTTTTGTCTCGGGGCAGGAGCACTGTGCCCACCTCTGGCAGCTCTGTCATCGGCTCAGTGAGCATGGCTTGGCTGTCAACCTCGCTAGTACCGTTTTGGGATGACCACCATCGACTTCCTCCGCCACCGCGTGACTTCGCAAAGCGCGGTTCCCCTGCCGGACATGGTCGACGCCATCTGTAGATTTCCCCGTCCATACACTGTGCGCGGCCTGCAGGAGTTTGTCGGGATGGTGGCGTTTTATCACCGTAAGCCAGAGGGTTTTCAACATTATCCACAGGCTGGCTCACCCATCCATCCAGGCGACGACGGCACTAGTGGCCGCTCATTTCATGTGGCACGGTCTACGCAAGCAGGATGGCCACTGGGCCCGCATCCGCATTCCGTGCCAAACGGCAAAATTCCAGCGCCATGTCCGGGCGCCCCTCCAGGAGTTCAGTCTACCTCGCCGGCGTTTCGACCATCTCCATGTGGACATTGTGGGGCCTCTCCCGCCGTCCCGGGGCATCGCCCACCTCCTCAGGTTGGTGGACCGCATCATGCGGTGGCCGGAGGCCAGACTGCTGGCCGAAACATCAACGGCTACGTGCGCTCGTGCATTGTCCGCGCGCTGGATTGCTCATTTTGGGGTGCCGGTGGACATCTCCTCGGACCGGGGGCCACATTTCACCTCCGAGCTGTAGTTGCGCATGGCTCACTTGTTGGGTGTGCGGCTGCACCACACCACAGCCTATCATCTGCAAACAAACAGCCTGGTGGAGAGGTTCGACCGGCAGCTCGACACGGCGCTGAAGGCACGACTCTCTGGCCGGACTAGATGCACGAACTGCTGTGGGTCTTGCTGGGCACCCAAACTGCTCCTAAGGAGGATTTGGCTTCATCCTCAGCGGAGCTCGTTTACGGATCACCACTCACGGTGCTCTGGTAGTGTGTGCCGTCGGCGTCGGGGCAGCAGGGACTGCCCGCATCCACTCTACAGCTCCTTCATGAGCGAGTTGGCAGGCATGCGCCAATGCCGACGTCCCGCCATGGGACATTTCGCCCGCACGTGCCATCGGCCCTCCGGGATACCCCTACATTTTCCTGTGCCCTAATGCCCACCGGACACCACCCCAGAGGCCGTATGAGGGCCCGTTCCACATGCTGGAGCACGGACAGATGACCTTTGAGTCGGACATGGGGGGCCGGCCGGAGGCCGTGTCGATTGACTGGTTAAAACCGGCACATTTGGACATTGACCAGCCGGTGCTGTTTGCCCAGACTCGGTAGCAAACTCGCCCCCCTTCGCGGCTCCCTCCGCATGTCACTCCACCTGTCCTTCTGCCTGTCCCTCCACCTGTGTCTCCACCAGCCCCTCGGTTGGCCGACTTCTGTACGCGGTTTGGTCGGGTTGTACGCCCGCCGGTGCATTTCGTGCCTCTGGTTCTGGGTGGGGGGGATCCTGTCGCGGCTCCCAAGGGTGGGCCATTCCCACTATCAAACCCCTCGGCACGGGAATGGATGAGTTCGGAGGCGGCCCTTAGCTAGAGGGATAAAGGGCAGGGGTTTAGGTGCCATCTTCCTTTAGCAGGCTCTTCTGGTAAGGAGAAGGACCCCTAGTGAAAATACCTCCCGAAGCACCTGGCTCCTCGCCTTCATTTCGGAATTGTCGCACTGCAATATAATATAATATAATATAATATAATATAATATAATATAATATAATATAATATAATATAATATAATATAATATAATATGATTATATATTAATATAATATTGGGCACCATATCTGAGGAAGGATGTGCTGGCTCTGGAGATGGTCCAGAGGAGGTTTACAAGATTGATCCCAGGAATTAGTAGGTTAACCTATAATGAGCATTTGTCAGCACTGGGCTTGTACTCACTGGAGTTTAGAAAATTAAGGGGGGGGGGGGGGGGGGAACCTCACAGAAACATACAGAATAGTGAAAGGTTTGGATAGTGTGGATGTGGAGGGGATGTTTCCATCAGTGGGGGTGTCTAGAACTAGAGGTCATAACCTCAGAATTAAAGGACATTCTTTTAGGAAGGAGATGAGGAGAAATTAATTTGGTCAGAGAATGGGGATTCTGTGGAATTCTTCGCCACAGGCTGTAGAGGTCGTCAGTGAATATTTTTAAGGCAGATAGAGATAGATTCTTGATTAGTACAGGTGTCAGGTGGGGAGAAGGCAGGATAATGGGGTTAGGACGGAGAGATAGATCAGCCATGTTTGAATGGCGGAGTAGACTTGATGGGCCGAATGGTCCAATTCAATTCCTATTCCTTATGACCTTATAACCTTATGACCTTATGAATAGGGTGCATGATTGGCAACGTGGGTATGTGACTCCATGCTATGTGACTCTATGACCCCTTAACTAGAATTGCAATATCATTTACTAATGTTAACTGATCATTCGGCAATACTCCATCTTTATTAACAGTTGAATATTTTACACCTTATCTATAAGCATTTGAAACAATTGTTTTGAAATTGGGCCATGGATATATTAAATATCCTTGCATTTAGTGAAATAACATGACACTACATTAATCACATACGGATGTTGTGTGCTGAATCTTTCTGCTGTTGATATTATATTAATTCTTCCTCTTTGTGCAACTTGAAACGATTTAAGGATTCATTCAGTGATGTGCTGTAATCAGTGCAGCTGATCCAGCAAAGCAAACGTGATGGGAACTTACATATCAACCAGGCTCTTGCAATAGATTATTAACATTCCATGTGGTAGTACTGATTGGAGTTTAAAGAGGCATACTTATTTTGTTTGCAAAGATTATTTAGCAGACTACCTGGATAAGCATCTCTATTTCACAAAACCCTTTCTGCCTCCTATGCTCAGCAGAATGAATGAATAAGCTTATTGGCCAAGTATACTCACACACTAGGAATTTGCCCGCAGGTAACAGCATGACACGCAGTGACAGTTAGGAATGACACATGAAACATTAAACATCAATAATAAAACATTATCGATTAAACATAGGAATTCCATGAAATACCAGAGCAAAAGGAGGCTACAGATTTTTGGTTATTGAGTAGAGCTACTACTCGTGGAAAAAAAGCTGTTTTTATGAATGGCTGTGGCAGCTTTGACAGTCCGGAGTCACCTTCCAGGGGGAAGTGATTCAAAGAGTTTGTGGCCAGGGTGAGAGGGGTCAGAGATGATCTTACCCTCTCAATTCCTGGCCCTTGCAGTGTACAGTTTGTCAATAGAGGGAAGGTTGCAGCCAATAACCTTCTCAGCTGATCGGACGATTCGCTGCAGCCTTCGGATGTCGTGCTTGGTGGCTGAGCCAAACCACACCATGATGGAGTATGTGAGGACAGACTCTACGATGGCCGTATAGAATTGGACCATCATTGCCTGTGGCAGATTGCGCTTCCTCAGCTGCCACAGGAAGCACATCCTCTGTTATGCCTTTATGACACTGGAGTCAATGGTGGCCCCCCATTTATGGTCCTTGGAGATGATGGTTCCTGGGACCTTAAAAGATTCCACAGATGTGACTGTGGTGTTGTTGATGGTGAGTGGGGTGAGGGGAGTATGAGATGTTTTAAGAGCATTGAGCTTCAGGTTGTTGCGATAGCACCAGGATGCCAGCTGTGTCACTTCCAGTCTGTAGGCAGATTTCTCCCCATCCTGGATCAGTCCAATCAGGGTTACGTTGTCCGCAAACTTGAGAAGCTTGACAGAGGAATCAGTGGAGGTGCAGTAATTGGTGCAGAGAGAGTAGAGGGAAGGGAGAGTGCTCCTATGCTGAGGGTCTGCGGATCTGAGATATGCTTTCCCAGCCTCATATGCTGCTTCCTGCCTGTCAGGAAGCTGGTGATCAATGGACAGTGGGGTTCAGGCACAGTCAACTCGGAGAGTTTGTAGTATAGTAGCTCTGGCACAATGGTGTTGAATGCAGAGCTAAAATCAACAAACAAAATCCTCGCATAGGTCCCCTGGCGGTCTAGGTGCTGGAAGATGAATTGCAGGCCCAGGTTGACTGTGTCATACACAGATTTGTGATATTTTTCAGCTTGGCCAACACCAAGCCCAGCACAAGGGTCTTCATGACTACAGAGGTCAGTGTGACAGGCCTGTAGCAATTATGACCAGTAATCATTGCCTATTTTGGTAAATTAGGATGATGATACCAAACAATCATAATTGTCAGTGGCCTTAATCATCTGGGAGAGCTGAGGAAACTCATTCAAGAAGATGCTGAACATGACTGGGGCAAGGGCACTTTCCTGAGAAACTCCGGCAGTAATGTTCTGGGGCTGGAAAGATTAACCATTGACACCCAGAACCATCTTCCCTTGTGTCAGGCAAGACTCCAACCACTGGTGTGCTATCTTGCACTCCAGCATATGTTAAGTACCTCTCTGGAGCCTCACTGCTGGAGTTTAACCTTCCAATGCATTCAAGCTTTCAATTACTGTTTGCACCTGCAAAATGAAGATTCTCTGAGCAAAGCACCCTTTATCAACCTTTATTGTCCCAGGGAATACCGTGAGAAGACAGGGAATACCAGAGCATCGCACATGAAACTTAAAACATTTCACACATAATAACAGTAAAAACAATCCAGTCCCTGATGGAACAGTATAAATATTTAAAAGCGGGTAAAACAGCAACATTAAAATACAGTAAAAACAATCATTAAAATGTCCAGGGCAGCTGACTTTAGTGGCCAGTGCCAGACTTATTAAAATGTCAGTGTAAAGCCGCAGAATCAGGTGACTGAGTACAGAGTGACTGTTTAGCAGCCTCACAGCCTGTGGCAGGAAGCTGTTTAGCAAAGATCTTATAGCGGATAAGGTCTTTGCTGTTTAGCAGTCTGGTCGTCCGGGCTTTGATGTTACGGTATCTCTTGCCTGATGGCAGGAGATCCAGGTGTGTGTGGAGGGGGTGCAGTTTGATCTGTGCAAAGGTTAGATTTTTTTAAGGGAGGTAATTTTCTAGAGCTTAGTATTTTAATGTATGTGGGAGAGAGCTGACTTTTACACAGTGCATTGATTTGCTGTGAGCCTTATGCCAGGAATATATCAAGCATTCCAGTGTAGATTGTAATAGGAAGTTATCTGTCCAGTTTCACATTTGACATAATTTCACGAGAAATAAAGACACAAAGACTGTAGATGCTGGAATCTTGAACAAGAAATAAACTGCTGGAGGAACGCAGCAGGTCAGGCATCATCTATGAAGGGAAAGGGCAGATAACGGGAAACAAATACTGTACAATTTTCTCCACAGATGCTGGCTGACAGTTGAATTCATCAAGCACATCGTTTTCTTGCTAGTTTCACCAGAAATGTTCACTCATGCAATTTATTAAAAGCAAAAGCAACTTTAAATTACTTAGCAACAAAAAGCACTACACAATCAATTTCTGTATTAAACTATGTTCATTGGATCTATTTTCATGGAATTGTTGCATTATTCAGACATTTGATACAGAACACGTTCACTGTGTGATGAGGATAGAGCAGCATAATTACTTGATTAATCGCCAAGCATTGAATAAGAACATTATGTATTGCATGAGTTGGCAGAACTTTAATGAACTGCAATAAATATTCATCAAAAACACACGACAGCAAGATCCTTGCATGTCCAGAAAAAGTGCACTAAACAAGTGCAAACTAAGTATGAATGCTCAGTCCATTTTCTTGAAAATACATGCCAAATTAAGCAAAAATATATGAAAAGTAATTCTGTGGCATTTTACACACCAACGCATGCATTGAAGAGTGGTTTCCTTTGGGACCTTAATGAAGAGTTCACTGCTGACCCAGTCAAAGACTTCCACTGAGGAGAGGGAGGAGGTAAGGCAATTTCCAGCCCATCTGGATCTCCCTTATATGACTAACTGGACCAATCCAAACTCCTTTAAAAGGCCCAAGCCAAACTGGGCTGAAGGTCACTGATCACATCATGCAGCTCAGCAACGTTTCCTGAAAACAAAAGGCTGTCCTTGTGAATGAAACCTCCAGTGAATATCTGACATAAAGCTGTTGATTGCAAAGCATGGCCTACGGGGTGGGTGGGACGGTATGCTGCACATCAAAGTGACCCTAAATAGCTGTATTGTCCCCAATGACAGTTGGCATTTTTTACAAGGCACATCAATAGGTTGGCTGCAATTTCTGCTGGCTGTGGAGGAAATGTACATTTATGAGTTCTCACAGCTAGCTGACAATTAATGTTGAGTGAATGTCGGCCACAATAAAGGGAATAGTAGCGCCCTAGCCAATTTCCCAAAGGATGTTAAATACACAAATATGAGAGCTGGTGCAAAGTTACTTCAACATAAGATGCACATTAAAAGCATTCGCAAACAGGTCTGATTCCGAAGCAACAATGTTCTGCCTCTGCAGGACCTAGCACTGTTATTCCATTTCCAGCACATTTTTCTGTCCTTTACTCTTGAAAGATTGAACTTGCAATTTTATTATTGTGTCATCAACAGTGTGGATTCATAACCACAGTCATGGAGTAATACAGCATTGAAACAGGCCCTTCTGTGCACAGCTCATTCATGCCAACCATGATGCCTCATCTAAGCGAGTGCCATTTGCCCAAGTTTGGTCCATGTCCCACTAAACCTTTCCTATCATGTATCTGACCAAATGTTTTTAAAATGTTGTTATTGTACCTGCTTCAACCACTTTCTCTGTCAGCTTGTTCCATATATGAACCATCTTCTGTGTGAAGAAGTTACCCCTCAGGACCCTTTTAATTATTTCCCTTCACACTTTATCAAACAATACAGAATGTTTAAAAGCAGCTCCTCTCAAAGAGTGACATTCTACAAGTGCATAAAACTCAATGGCCTGCAATTTGAGGCTATTGTAGAATCATGATATGATGCGAGTGACATGAGAAACAGTATTTTTTGCCCACCAAGTAAGTCTGCACTAACCATCAAGCACCTATCTCGTACTCTACCCATCCCCTTTTCTTCTTCCCACATTCCCATCAACTGCCTACTGCATCCCTTCCTCCCACCCACCCACCCCTCATCCCCTTTGCCTCTGCCTACTGCAGATTCCAACACTCACCTACATATTCTGGGTGATTTACAGTAGTCAGTTAACCTGCCAACTTACACATCTTTGGGATATCAGAGTAAAGTGGAGCACCTGGAGGAAACTTCTGTAGAAATAAGTGCGCATGCAAACTCCACAGGGACAGTATCCCCAGAGATCAGGATCGCACCCATGTTGGTGAGGCAGCAGCTCCACCTGCTGCACCATTGTGTTGGCTCCGAACAATAGGCGCACGGTCAGTGTTTACCATTATCGCTCTTTGAAACTGATGACGACTTTTGAGAAAAAACTGCCTTGGTGCAGTTAAACACAGAAATACTGAAACTGTTGTAATTGTTAGCCCTCCTTTGAATGGTGGGCTGTTGATTCTTTTTGAGACCTCTAAACTAAATAAATATTAGCATGTTTATATAACCAATCCTCATAATGAAAACCTTTGCATTAAAAGCATTATAGTCTTCACAATAATTGCCATGATTTCATTGTTATAATTGTTCTTTAAAATGAGTATCAAAGAAAAGTAAAGACATTTGATGTTTATGGCAGAGCTCAAGTGTTTGAGGTGCAGCTTTACATGAAGGCAGTGAAACACCCAGGCTCACTTCCCAGGAGATCATTCTCCCATCTCCTCACTACCATTGCAACATTCATTCATTCTCCTAGAGTCATGCTAGAGTCGGCTGCCTACCCCTCTTCCGGGCCTACGTCCGTGCGCGCGTGTCCCTGGAGAGGGAACACGCAGTGTTCACGGGGACTCTGGAGGCCTTCTGTGGGCGCTGGTCACCGCGTGGGGTTGAGAGTATCGTAAATAATGAATCATTGTATTGTAATGATTATTTGATACATTGTAACTTCTGATTGTGTTTTTGATGTGATGTATCATGGGTTTGTGCTGAATAAAGTTTTTGAAAAGGAAAAAAAGAGACCGAGAGAGAGAGGGACCCCACCCCTATGGCCCACAATGTCTGTGCCAAACATGATGCCAAGCTAATTAATCTCATCTGCCTGCACATGGTACATACCCCCTCATTCACTGCACCACTACATGCCCATTTAGTATTTTAAACAACACCATCCTATATGCCTCCACCATCACCCCGAGCAGTGCATTCCATGTAGCCACCATCCTCTGTGTAAAAAAACCTTATATTTTATCTATTACATATAACAGTTTATGCAAAATCTTACATTGAAGATTAATCAGCAAATGTTTGAAGGGATTCAACTTTAGTTTGAGTTTTCGGTTTTGTTTGTTTAACTGACATTTTTTAGCTAATTTTATGAGGAAGTTGTCACAGATTATTCTGCAGAAAGCCCTGCAAATAAAGAATCAGCTTGTCCATGGGTGAAGCGTGCAGAACTCTGGTAGGAATGCGGAAGCTGAGCTGACCAAGGGAATTTTACGATGCAGCAAATACTGAAAAATCATTAATGTAATCTTTTTGAGTACTGCTGAATCATCTTTTTGCTTTCTTCGATGAAATCAATTAAATACTAGTTCTATTGAAGTGCTAAATAATTCCATTACAAGGATATGTTCAAAGAATGTCATCCCTTAGTGATAGTACTTGATGGAATCCAAGTTCATGGAGATCAAGCACTTATTAATACTCTAGGGGATACTTTGGAAGCTAGGATACTTCCTGTAATTCCAACAATGTACAAATGTAATGCCCATATAGAGTGAAACCAGCTGGCATTGAGAAGTGCTTGACTTTATTCTTGCACCAGTCTTTAAATAACTTGCTTGGGGAGATGGATCCAATATTTTAAAAGATTAAACAAATAGAAGTAATCACAACAGGCATGGATTTAAAACATGCAAAATCTATTCATTACTGTCTTCCAGCCAATCTTATTGACTCATTATTTTATAGAGTGTCATCAAAGATGATATTATGAATATTTCAGTGAATGATTAATAATGTATTTTAGAGATACAATGTGGAAACAGGCCCTTTGGCCCAAGTCTGTACAGACTCCAGTACGATCACCGGTACACTAGTTCTATGCTACCCTAGATTTGCATCCTACACATTAGGGGCAATTTACAGACACAAATTAACCTACAAACCTGCACTTATTTGGAATGTGGGAGGAAACCAGTGCACCCTGAGAATATCCACATGGTCACACGGGGAGAACATACAAACTCCATACAGATAGCACACATAGTCAGGATTCAATCCAGGTCTCTGACACTGTAAGAGGCTGTGCTGCCATAATTGAAATAATCAGTTGAATGATAATAATTGAGATTATCGGTAGTTTTTGTCAAATGTCTCAGTTTTTGCTTATTCGCTCTGTCCTTGAAATCACGGGAAATGTTATTTATGAAGAATTATGGATTTGGACCTGTTATTGTTTTCTGTATCCGGGAAATTATTAAATATGTGCAATCCAAACTTGGATACGTTCAGAACACCATTCAAATGAAGGCCATTGTTCTAATGTAATAGCGAAGCCCTAAACAGCAATACTTTGAACGTGCACAAAGGAAATGTGCTATTTTCTTACATTGTTTGGAAAGTAAGGTCAAGTGTTAAACAGTAACCACAAATTGTAATCCCTTATTTGTAGAAGTTCTGTTATAAAATCAACTGATAATAATAAAATTATGTTCTATACCTCTATGTTGCTACCACACTAGCTGTGCATGAAGACTCTATGTACAATATACTCTATCATTATTTGTTAAATTATTTCAATTTTAAATTGCACATTGGTACATTCTTGAATGGTTTCATGTTCCTCAAGTCAAGTCAAGAGAGTTTATTGTCATGTGTCCCAGATAGGACAATGACATTCTTCAGCATCGCTGCAGCACAACAGAATATAGTAAGCATAAATACAGAACAGTTTAGTGTGCCTATATAGCATAGACTTTAACTGTGTGATGATAATTCAGTGTGCAAATTCTTGAAATTCCTTGAAAAGTGTGCATCAAAAGATCAAAGTAACAATGTAAAATATAAATAGCAATTTGTTTTTGTTTTGATCACATTCACAAAAGCTGGCCAGCGTTGATAGTTCTAGCTTTCCTCAAACTTTTCAACTCTCGATTCTTTTCAACACTTGATCTAATGGCAACAGGTTTTACGCAAACTGTAAAAAGGGGAGGGAGAGAATTGGATAGGTACAATTCTGCCGCATTTAATCCCCATTCTTGATTCTCCAGCACATTTCATTTCCATGAACATTGCTCTATCAGCTTAACAATACAGTGCCACTGATGCACTGTCCAATATTTTGAATACACTGTCACTGCTGCGTAGTATTTATGAAGCTTACCTCCTACTTTGTCAAAGAAAGACACAAAATGCTGGAGTAACTCAGTGGGACAAGCAGCATCTCTGGAGAGAAGGAATGGGTGATGTTCCGACCCGGAACGTCACCCATTCCTTCTCTCCAGAGGTGCTGCCTGTCCGGCTGAGTTACTCCATTATTTTGTGTCTATCTTCGATTTAAACCAGCATCTGCAGTTGTTACTTTCTTTGTCAATATATATATATATAAAATACCACATATGATTTCTTAATTATGTTTGTATTTTTGCAAGTTTTAGTTATTCTAAAAACCCCCTGAAGCCTTAATTACCCTTCTCAGCGCCATGTCTCTCAATTTATTTAGTGAAAGGAAACTCCCTGGAGGACCATGCAAAGGTCATGATCTGCAATACAGTCACATTACCATAGTGTCAATTCCTTTAAACTAAACAGAGGTTTGATATGATGCAGAACAAATGGCCAGAGAAATGACACATATTAAATGCTGAAGGGATTTGAGAATCATTTTAGATGTGCAGATTCCTAAACATCAGAGGGTGTGAATACTTTGATCCCTACTACAGCTTTCAAAACGTGTCGTTATTTCTCTATTATTACGATGATAAAGGGTAACAGCAGATGGATTGAGAAGCCACACAAACAAATAATTATTTGGTGTTCGCTCCTGACAATTAGATTAATGATACTATAAGACAGAACAGAGGGAATGCTGTTGTAGTAAGTGGACTGATCAATAACTTATATTTACTGGAGGCATTATCAAAATTACCAATGTCGTTTATCTCTGACATTCAACTTGCATATCTTAATTTTAAATCAAATGTCTCAAACATTTCACTGCATAGTGCCATTCGATTGAAAGAGGGGGGGTGGGGGGGGTGGGGTCATGGTCAACTAAAATTGGAGAATTCAATGTTAAATCACTGGAGAATTCAACCCCACCTGGAAAAGAACAATTAATTCTCCAATGTTGGGCAGATGGTTTGTGAGAGCTGGTTGACTGGATAAAGAATTAGATTGATGGAAGAAAGCAGAGGGTGGTGGTGGAAGGTTGTATTTTGAACTTGAGGCCTATGACTAGTTGTGTGCCTCAGGGATCAGTGCTCAGCCCATTGCTTATATCGACAATTTGGATGTGAATGTATAAAGTAGCAATGTTACAAAATTTTGAGATTTAAAAAATCAAGTCTGCAATTTATCCCATCAGATAAAGCATAACAATAAGTTTAATTTGACACCTAATTCACTTTCATATCTCAAGTAATAAAAAAAGTTATGGCCATTTTCATACTTGGAAATTAGCATCTTGTTCCCTATTGATTTTCTATGGACATAACAAAAAAGCTGTGATCATGGACAGTCAAAAGCCCATAACCTTCTTAAAAATTAAGAGAACTGAATGAAATTTTCAGTTATCATAGATTGAAGCATCCTGAAACAAATATAAAATAATCTTACTTGGATGACCTGAAATTAAAGCATATAATTAGTTAGTTACCCAATTGTAGCTAATTTCAAACTTCAATTACTAGGTCTAAACATTTCTTAATAAATGATTAACATTTTTAAATACCCTAAGTGTCCAAATAATATTCACAAATAATTCACTATAAAACATGATTTTTAAATCTCATTTACATTAATTTATAGGCCAAATGGAAGGAATTTAGTGATCAATTGCTGTAAATTAAAGTCTATTTTAAATCGGCTTTCTAGTGGGTTCCTGCGAACGCGCTGTTTTAGAACGTTCATATTGTGCTGGATTTGTGCCCTCAAATGCCCAGAAAAACACTGCGGGATATAAAGAGCCCAAAATGAGCTACTCGCTATAGAAAACTTTATTAACAGGGTTCTTAAGAAGCCCCTTTTAATGTAAAAATAAGGTACATACCTTTAATTGTTTGCTTTATAAAACCCTGGAGCTGCGAGAGGTCTCGGGTTTAGAGAGTGATTTTTAAACTATTATAACTATTATACAAGGCCATAAAAACTAATAATACCTTTTGCGACGGGGTCTTTCAGCAATTTTCCGTTAATGATTTACTAGGCTGAACATTTCGTGGAGCTGCCACGACGCTGACTGGACAGGACCGTGCCACCTTTTTTTTTACAAGACTGTTTCACTCCCTCCTTTAGGAAAATCTGACCACGCTGATTATTAACTTATTTCGGTATAAACAGAGGATAGTTCGGGAAGCGTGTCAGCCCCGTGAGGAGGGCGCTGACACGTGTGAAGATGAGGAAAGCTGCAGGCCCAGATGGCATCTCTGGGCAAGTACTTAAGTCTTGTGCTATGCAGCTAGCTCCGGTGCTCACTACAATATTCAATCTCTCCCTGGCCAAGTCCGTGGTCCCTGCCTGCTTCAAAAGATCACCATTGTATCGGTACCTAAAACGTACAATTTTTTTCCCTTTAGTCCCACCTGCCTGCATTCATACCATAACCCTCCATTCCCTTCTCATCCATATGCCTATCCAATTTATTTTTAAATGATACCAATGAACCCGCCTCCACCACCTCCACTGGGAGCTCATTCCACACCGCTACCACTCTCTGCGTAAAGAAGTTCCCCCTCATATTACCCCTAAACATCTGTCCCTTAATTGACGATAGTCCCCACCAGAGTGGCCGAGAAGCTGCTGGAATTGGGGCTCAACACCCACCTGTGTGCCTAGGTCCTGGACTTTCTCTCCACCAGGCCCCAGGTAGTCAAGATGGGGGGGAATACATCACCCTCACCCTGAGCACAGGATCCCCCAGGATTGCGTCCTCAGCCCCCTATTGTACTCCCTGTACACACATGACTGTTTGGCTAGATTCAGCTCCAAATCGATAATCAAATTTGCTGATGACACTGTGGTGGTGGGCCTGATCTCAGACAATGATGAGAAGGCCTACCGGGAGGAGGTGGCTGATCTGGCACTCTGGTGTCAGGACAACAGCCTCCTCTTGAATATCAAATAAACTAAGGAGGTGATCGTGGTCTTTAGGAGGGCACATCATCCGAGGCCGTACACACCATTGAGGATAAATGGAGATACTGTGGATAGGGTGAACTGTTTTAAATATCTAGGAGTCCACATCTCTGAGGGTATGATATGGACATCACACGCCGCAGCACTCGTAAGTAAGGCAAGGCAGCACCTTTACCACCTCAGGCATTTGAGGAAAATAATCTTAGCTTTTAACCAAGGGACTACAAATACAACTAATTCATAGTTTGAAAGCAATATATTCTTACCTAGATGAATCAAAGCTGGAAAAAGACTGAAGAAATGAACGTCCCTTTGTAGATAGCTCCACTGCTTTCCAACAAAGTTTATGCATAGACCTTTGACCTGGGCATGCGCAGTCAGAATACCAAACTCGCTTATTCTAGAGAGTGGGCATAGCAGTGGCAGATTCAATGCAGCATAGCAAATTGTGGAGTGATGCATTTTGGTAGTAGGAATGAAGGCATAGACTATTTTCTAAATGAGGAGACTATTCAGAAATTAAAGGTGCAAAGGGACTTGGGATTGCTGGTGCAGGATTCCAAAAAGGTTAACTTGCGAGTTGAATCAGTAGTAAAGGAAGGCACATGCAATGTTAGCATTTTTTTTTGAAGGGACCAAAATATTAAAATATGGATGTAATGCTGAGGCTTTATAAGTATTGTGAAGTTTTGGGCCCCATATCTGAGCAGGGATGTGTTGGTGTTGGAGAGGGTGCAGAGGAAGTTTACAAGAATGATCCCATGGATGATTAGGTTAATGTATGGTGTCAAAGTATATGGGGAGAAGGCAGGAGAATAGGGTTGAGAGGGAAAGATAGATCAGCCATGATTTAATGGCGGAGTAGAATCGATTGGCCTAATGACCTAATTCAGCTCCTATGACTTATGGACGTATGAACGTCTTTGTATCTTCTCGAAAGCTTTCACATCTTTCAAAAAATGTGATGCCCAGAACTGGGCATAGCATTCCAATAATGACCAAACCATGTATTATAAAGTTTCATCATCATTTCATAGCTCTAATACTCTCTGCCTCTATTTATAAACCAGTGTGCTAAAATATTTTTTAATTATTTCAATATTTTATTCAAATATATTACAAGATTTGTTCTGTTTATGTATTCTTTTAAAATATTGCAGTCTAGTTTATGTTTCTCCTCATTCATTCAAGAAAAATCGTATTTCATAATTCTCATAATTCTCAGCCCATTCCATAGAACCAATGCTACACTGCTCTTCCATTCTGTCGAAAAGGAACCTTTTCTCTGCAACTCGGTTTTCTGTTACTCAGCTAACTTTCTTTGTTGATCTTTAGCTTCTAGAGAATGTTATCAAGTGAAATCTATTGCGTCCTTCTTACCTCATCAATTCATTCCATTTAGTAGAGGACGTGCCTTGATCCCACCATATTAATAGGAAACTTAAAGAGGGTAGTATTAGGAATAAGGCATGAAAATCAGAGCCCCAATTCTCTGACAAATCTGACTGTCATAGACTCATAGTCCTAGAGTGATAGTGTGGAAACAGGCCCTTTGGCTCAACTTGTCCACAACGGTAAACATGTCCCAGCTACACTTGTCCTACATGCCTGCGCGTTTGGTCCATATCCCTCCGAACCTGTCCTATCAATTTAAGGTAGGTAAAAGTGCTGGAGAAACTCAGCGGGTGCAGCAACATCTATGGAGCGAAGGAAATAGGCAACATTTCGGGCCGAAACCCTTCTTTACCTGTCTAACTGTTTTTTAAATGTTGAGATAGTCCCTGCCTCAACTACCTCCTCGGGCAGCTTGTTCCATACACCCACCACCCTTTGTGTGAAAAGGATACCCCTCAGATTCCTATTAAATCTTTTCCCCTTCATCTTAAACCTCTGGTCCTTGATTCACCTACTCTGGGCAAGAGACTGTGCAGTAGAATATAACTGGAGAAACTGTCATATTAATTCTGTATCATTAGATGTATCCTCTGGTTAGTATGGAGTGCTTTATCTGCTGTGCTTATTTTGGATTTATCTGACCTTCCTTCATTAGAATATTAATAAACTGCAATGAATTCCTCTCATCTTTTTTTCCCTTGTTCTAATTTTTGAGATATATATACAATTACCTGGCTAATTTCACTCCCTTTCATCATTAAAAAAAACAAAACAATTTTCTTGGTGAAATTGATTGAATTGCTCTTTCAAAGAGTTAGCTTGTGAGATGATTTAAATTGCCTCCTCTGCTGCAACATCCTTTGGCTCCATGATTGTAAGGAATAAAGGAATGAAAATACACGGCAGGGCAGAGATGGGCTCCAAAGAATCAGCCATTTGTTGCACACTTTAGCTGAGTTTTGACATCAGTGGAAAGGAATATCAGACAATATGTATAAAGAGCAGTGTCTTCACCAAGAACCACTTTGCATTGTGCCCAACATTGAATTTTACATTCAGTAATTCTATTAGATTTGTAGTTTCTAATCGTGGAATATTACTGGAGAAACTTCCTTCTGTGTTAGTTCAATGTTTTCCCACTACTGTGAAGATTGGGAAGTTAAATTTACATAATTTTACACTAGTGGGTGTTTGCGATCATCAGTTTGTTGCTAATAATCCTTAAGATTATGCACTAAAATGGTAAAAGAACTAATGGAAAAGAACTAATTGTTTTCTGGCACAGACTTAAAAGCCATTTCTATTAATACCAATTAGTCCTGTCCCTGTTGCTAGGGAAGCATGATAGCAGCACAAGTGCTCCTGTGTGGCTTCAGAAGTATATCATACGGGAGCACTTGATAGGCAGACACTTTGTTCATTTAATGAAGAAAGCAAAACAGTTTAACTGAATACTTAAGTACCAAACAGTACACAAACAGCATCAAATTCATGAAATATACAACATCTCTAAATATTGTTCGATGTTATGGAAAATTAAATTGAGAGTTTGAGGAACTAACCAAAGCAAGCTAGGTCAAGAGTAGGGATTAAATTCAGTAAAGTGTGAGACAAAAGGTGGAAAAGGGAAGGTACTGCTAAACTGGACCAGATGGTGCACGTACTGGGGTTAGCAACATTGGGGCTGAGAAAGAGAAGTCTTACGTATGGAGAGTTTATGTGTAATGTGGTTTGGGAAATCGTTTCCATGAACAGTGCTTAATGAAAATAACATTGAAAGACAATTGAGTGGACAAACAGAGCGGAGCAGGGACAGAGACAGGATCTAAAGTCAGAATATCAGTTGAAAATAATGTAGATGGTATTAAAATAGGCTATTTGTGTGGATGGAACTCCCAATATATGCCTGGAAACCAAAAATTAGTGCGTGCAATTAGTGACATTTCAAGCTGAGAAAGGATTTGCCTGTTGTTTGTCCAGATGTTAGAAATCTATCTGGATCTCTGAAGTAGTGCCATTACTCTATGACAATCTGAGTATATGTTTCAACTGCGCTGAATGCAAAGAATAGCTTCTGGCATATAGAGCTTGAGGGACAAAGCTTACATCTAAATGTTTCAATTTATTAGATACATGTGGAGAAGTATTTGTAATCAACACAGCATAAGAGGAACTTTGACTGGTTGTGTAAGAAGGAATTGCAGATGCTGGTATAAACCGAAGATAGACACAAATAGCTGGAGTGACTCAGTGGGACAGGCATCATCTCTGGAGAGAAGGAATGGGTGACGTTTTGGGTTGAGACCCTTCTTCAGTCTTAACTTTAGCTGGTTGTTGCACTTGAAGCAAGAGCCATAAATGGTGGACATATTGATTTTGGAGAAAGGGAACAGTGAGAAGAAGAATGGGCACTATTTTAGATAGACCATAATGGTGGCTTGTTTGATAAAAGCAGTTGTGGAGAAATGCTAACCTGTTATTTTATGCACTCTTGCTTTTGACTTCATTGCCAGGGGAAATAATTCTTTCCACTCTATTCAGACCTCTTTTAGTTTTTTTTTAGTTTCTCTTTAGTTACTGTGATAAAATATCAGCTTCTGTCTGCAGCGTGTTAAATTTCACAGCATCTTCCCCCTTGTTATAAGGCTTCTGAACAATCCCTCCACTAGCTTAGGCCACTGTCTGATTCACCTCTACCCCATTGTGGACATTGGACTTTGTCTTTGGAACTGATGCAATACAATGCTGAGAAGGACATTCTATATTCTGTTCCCCTTTGTTCTATCGTTTGTACTTGAGTTTGACTTGGTTGTATTAAAAAAAATAGTTAATGAAGGCAAGTATCTGTCTTGCTTTTCATTTACCCGCACTTGTCCATTTCCTCCCATGCATCAAGTGTTCACTAAGTCTCAGCAAATGTAATGCACACACCTCCCTATTTGAATTCCATTTGCCATTTTACTACCCATCTAATCAATTAATTAAAAACTTCCTGCCATCTCAGACTTTTTTCTGCCATTGTGTACGACAATCCCTGCGACCTCTACAAAGAAACCTTGACGTACACAAAAGACGCAGTGCTCAGTTTCCTGTGATGCTTCCTGTGTTACAGCTGAGATGCTGTTCTCTGCATTTTTCTGCTGTGCTTTGCTTTCAATTTGTTTTCAGAAAAGGGAAGGAAAGGAACTTAAAACACATTAGGTATTTACGCAGAGAAACCAATTTAATTTATGCTTGCGTGTTTGGACAGTGCTGATTTAATTAGTAATGCGATGATTGAGTTACTTACCCAAATTAGAGGGGGCAGCCTGTTGTTGTGCTGCCTCCTGCCTTGGTAGACAAATTTAATTTGTACTTGAATACTGTATTATTTATCTTGATTGAACAGTACTGTGACAGATCATGCTACCAACCCTTTCTCCTTCTGATTTGATGGTGTCTTGCTGTTCTTTTGAGCCAAGCACACTCAACCTTCAACTAACCATATGATCCAGCATCACTAAGCAAAATAAAACCCCTGCCTAATAAAAATATCGTATAATAATAATAATTGTAATAATTGAAAGCAGCTCCAATAGAGTTAACCATGTTTAATTTTTTCTCCTTTTCATTTTAATCTTTTCACTTCCTTACAAAGATATTCAGGAATCTAATTGTGATGCAAAATAGGTTTAAAAACAAGCCTAGTTAATTTAAGACCGATAGTTGCAAGCAGAGTTTTACAACTATATTCCTATGCTCAGAAAAATACTAATCAGCAAGTATGACTCATTCTACCCACTTATTTGAGATAATATGTGTTGTTTTATTACCTCTTTCTCAGAGATGATTGCTGTCACAATCCAATCATCTAACAAGGTAACTTTATTAAAAAATGCATCATACAATACTTTGGCAGGCTGCACGATATTAAAGTTGACATTTTCCATGGAAATGACTTTTGGATGATAAAGGCAACTTTGATGAATCAACAAGTGCTTCCATGTGTATAAATTTCAAAATAAACATTATTTTGCTGTTGAACAGTGGACCCAATATCACAACTGCTCATGTTGAACAAGGTCAAGACTGAGTGGACATGTTATGATAAGGATAATAGAATCTAGGAATTTGGTTATCTGGAGACACAGAAAGCTAAAGTTCTTCTTCTTACTATGGAGGAGGTTTAAGGGAAGTTATAATGGAAGTACTCAACATAATGCTTATAAAAAACAAAAACAAAAAATACTTTCCAGATTCTAAGAAAGGCAGTCATCAGAGAGCACTGATTTAAGATTGCTCAGTGGCACACAGATAGTGTTGCTGCCTCATAATTCCAGTGAGGGAGATACTGTGGAGTAGTACATTATAAATGTAAATGTACATTGAAAGACTGGGTGTAATTTTGAACCAGACATTGCCATTAGAATGTAATAAACTTACAAGCAGCAACACTTAGAAAACTTAAAGACACCAAAATGTTATCAAATTTAGAATGTTGCAGTCTGAGAAGATGGCAGGACAATGATTTACCACTGGGAAATAGAGAACTAGGTTAGAGTCATGGAGTGATACAGTGTGGAAGCAGGCCCTTCGGCCCAACTTGCCCACACCGGCCAACATGTCCCAGCTACACTAGTCCCACCTGCCCGCGCTTGGTCCATATCCCTCCAAACCTGTTCAATCCATGTTATTGTCTAACTGTTTCATAAATGTTGGGATAGTCCCAGCTTTAACTACCTCATCTGGCAGTTTGTTTCATACACCCATCACCCTTTGTGTGAACAAGTTACCCCTCAGATTCTATTCAATATTTTCCCCTTCACCATGAACCTATGTCCTCCGGTCCTCGATTCCCCTACTCTGGGCAAGAGACTGTGCATCGACCTGATCTATTCCTTTCATGATTTTATACACCTCTATAAGATCACCCCTCAAGGAATAGAGACCTCTCCCTATAGCTCACATCCTCTAGTCCTGGCAACATCCTCATAAATCTTCTCTGAACCCTTTCAAGCTTGACAATATCTTTCCTATAATATGGTGCCCAGAACTGAACACAATGTTCTAAATACGGTCTCACCAATGTCTTATACAACAGCAACATGACCTCCCAACTTCTATACTCAATATTCTGACTGATGAATCCTAACGTGCCAAAAACCTTTTAGACCACCTTATCTACCTGTGACTCAACCTTCAAAGAACCATGCACCTGCACTGCTAGATCCCTCTGTTCTGCAACACTCCCCAGAGGCATACCATTCACTGTGTAGGTCTTGCCCTTGTTAGACATCCCAAAATGCAACACCTCACACTTTTCTGTGTTAAATTCCATCAACCATTCCTCAGCCCACCTGGCCAATCGATCCAGATTCTGCTGCAATCTTCCACAACCATCTTCACTATCTGCACAACCCCCCACTTTTCATCAGCAAACTTGCTAATCTTGCCCTGTATGTTCTCATCCAAATCATTGATGTAGATGACAAACAGTAATGGGACCAGCACCGAACCCTAAGGCACACCACTAGTCACAGGCTTCCAGTCAGAGAAGCAACCTTCCACCATCACCCTCTGCTTCCTTCCATGGGGCCAATTTGCTATATTTTCAGCTGTCTCGCCTTGGATCCCATGCAATCTAACCTTCCAGAGCAGTCTACCATGCGGAATCTTGTCAAATGCTTTACTGAAATCCATAATCTGCAGCTCAGTCCTCATCAAACCTTTTGGTCACGTCTTCAAAAAAATCAATCATATTTGTGACACACGACCTCCCACGTACAAAATCATGCTGACTAACCATAATCAGCCCTTGCCCGTCCAAATGCCTGTATAACCTATCCCTCAGAATATTCTCTAGTAACTTTCCAACTACAGATGTTAAGCTCATCGGCCTATGGTTCCCAGCATTTTCCCTGCAGCCCTTCTTGGAAAGAGGCACACCATTTGCCACCCTCCAGTCTTCCGGCATCTCTCCTGTATTTAAGGACTACTCATAAATTTCAACCAGGGCTCCAACAATTTCCTCTCTGGTTTCCCTCAATGTCCTCAGATATATTTGATCAGCCCCTGGAGATTTGTTTACCTTCATACATAATAGTACCTTCAGTACTTCCATTGACTGCCCCAAGTTTCTCCATCCTACAGTCTTTCTCCTCAGTAAATACAGAAGAGAAATACTAATTGAGGACCTTGCCCATCTCCTGTGGCTCCACACAGAGGCGACTGCTTTGATTCCTGAGAGGTCCCACTTTCTCTCTTGTTACCCTTTCCCGCCTTATGTATTTATAATATATTTTTGGACTGTCCTTAAAGGTACCCACCAGAGCTATCTCCTGGCCCCTTTTTGCCCTTCTGATCTCCTTTTTCAGTTTAGTCTTTAAGGGCCTGTCCCACTGTACGAGGTAATTCAAGAGCTCTCCTGAATTAAAAAAAAAATCAAACTCGTGGTAAGCAAGTAGAATGTACGTAGCGGGTACGTCGGGGCTCGGGACGTCTCTTAGCGGCTCGTAACGCTAACGGCAGGTACTCGGGAAACGCGGTAAACTCGTGAAGACTCATGAAGATTTTTCAACATGTTGAAAAATGTCCACGAGAGCCCGAGTACCTACGAGCGGCTATTACCGTAATTCTCCGAGTTTGAATCGGGGGAAACTCGGGAGAACTCTTGAATTTGCTCGTACAGTGGGACAGGTCCTTTAGTTCCCAAAACTCCTTCCCAGGAACTTGATCCTAGCTGCCTATACCTGTCCCATGCATCCTTCTTGTTTTTGACCAATGCCTCAATTTCCCTCGTCAGCCAAGCTTCCTTGTGTTTGCCTGCTTTGCCTTCACTCTAATGGGGACATACATATCCTGAGCTTCTCTAAATAGAACACAATGATTGCAGTTCAAGAAACAATAGTGGAGCCAGCCATTAGTTCTATATGACGAATGATCCACCAGATAACCATCATACATCGCTCACCCTGTTCTGCAATATATACACCAAAATAATTGGTGAGGATTGAACCTGAGCTGCTAGAGTTGTGAGACTAGCTACACCATTGTTCTTGATAATACTGTTGATGATACCTTGCACCACTTTGCTGATGATTCCGGTTGGTTTTATGGCGCTTCTTATGATCAAGAGAGTGTTAAATTGTCAGATCCAATCTGAAACTTCACCAATCCATGTCCAACAGATATGCTGCCTGACCCTCTGAATTACTCTAGCATATTGTCTTTTTTTACAGCTGGACTCTACCTCAAAATCCACAAAAGGAAGTTGAAGATTCAGCTTGTAAATCTTCCAGAATATTGATTGTGTTTTAGCGATTCCCAAATTGTCTGAATGCCCATCTGTATGCATCCAATGAGGAAGGAATGAGTTTTCACAGTGGAAAACTAGTGATGTTATCAATAACCATGGAACCATTCTGCATTGTTAAGGATTAAATTTAAGTAAAGAATCTCAATGCATGCCTCAACCAGAAAGCACAAATTACCCCCAGACCCACAATAAATGCAGACATAATGTAAAAATGACAACCTTTTTGAACCATAATCTAACATTAAAGTTGTTTAATTAGGTAAATCAGGTGGGAGAACATTTTATTTTTTTAATTTAATTTTTGTTGCATTAGTAGGAATCTCCAGTAAACCACACCATCTCTGCTGCAACACATCACCCCCATGGTCTAATTAATGTGATTTTCACCAAGTAACCCTTGTGGAAAACACTATCTACTGGGGAATGGCAATTCTATCCAAGAAAGTGAACAAATACAAAGAAATGCAAAAGAAACCTGATGACCTGTAATACATCATGGCCTCCCAGATGTGCTTGGAGTAAACGCATTTTAAAGCAATCAATGACACCAGTCTCAAAGTCAACATGTAATGGGTATTTTAAAACTAACAGCAGAAGCCTTTAATGTGCCTTTGAGAATCCTGTAGATATCAGTTTAAGTAACCTTGTATTATTGTTTAGGAAAGGCTTGGGCATCGTGACGGTAATGCCATGAATATTTATTTAGGTAATTTAGAGGAGGCCACCTATTATCTTTGATTTTCAAACCCACCCATGCTCTGTCTAAGAATAGCTGGCTTGCATCGTATTTTTAAAGCAAAATTCTAAACAAATTTAAAATTGTGAATATCATTGCAAAAACATATTCATTTATGCCTTTGTAAATGTTCCATTTATTAATGTTCAAATGATTAAACCATTTAAAATTAAATTAGCAACGATTTGACGCATTAATTGTATTTTAGTGTGAATATTCTAAAGAATTACATTACCAATAAGAGCCTGCTGGTGGTATTGTTGATCTACTTGAAGTCAATGTTCTCAATGTTACCACCAACAGTAAGTGAGTAGTATTGCAGTCTTGATGTGATAAAAATATTTTCCTCTCTCTGGTAGCACAGAATGTGGTAATTTAATAATAACTGCTTTAGTTCAGAAAAAAATATCTATCATGGAAAATAATAAAATATAAACATGAGTCAATGAGATTTATGGGATCACTGCTTTGTAAATTAGATTATGTTCAGCACATAAAACTGAACACAGCCTGTGTTTAAATCAAAATATACTTAGAATATATGAGTCATACAGCGGGGAAACAGGCCCTTTGGCCCAACTTGTCTAAATCGACCAATATGCCCCATCCAAACTAGCCCCACCTGCCTGCGTTTGGCCCATTTCCCTCTAAATCTATCCTATCCATATACCTGTCCATTTGTTTTTTAACCATTGTGATAGTACCTGCCTCAACCACCTCCTCTGGCAACCCATTCCATATACCTCAACTCTTTATGTAAAAAAGTTGCCCCTTAGGTTCTTATTGAATCTTTCCCCCCTCACCCTAAATCAACATCCTCTGGTTCTCGATTTTCCTACTCTGGCTAAAAGACTCTATGTGTTTACGCCATCTATTCCACTCATGATCTTATACCCTTATATATGAACTCTTATAGTTTTGGTTTCCAAGGGTCTTTGTATTATTGGTTTTCATAATGTAATCATAGCATCTTCTTCTTCTTCTTCTATACGTAACTAAAACTCTCATCTTGTCCTCTTCTGGTTTGCGTTGTATTTACATTTGCGCAAAAACGGTACACGATAGCACTACGATTTTTCGCCACCTTACTCACTGTTACTCAGCGTCCTGCAATTGGGGACGGGATGGGACGGCTTTAGGCGGGGATCGGTGGGGGAGGGAGCATCCTGCAGTTGGGGAGGGGGAGGCTTCAGGAGGGGGCTGTCGAGGGCCGGGGGGAGCATCCTACAGTGGTAGGCACCAACAGTGCAGCCCCCCTCCCCATCAGCCCCCAACAGCCCCGCCTGAAGCCGTCCCCCTCACCCAGATGAAGAATGCTCCCCCTTCCCCCACCAGCCCCCGTCTGCAGCCGCCCCCCTCCCCGGCTGCAACAATAGTCACAACACATGCACACCTTCCCTCCTACCCCACATACCTCTGCCACCCCCCCCCCCCCCTACACCCCTCTGTCCCCCCCACATCACGCTCTCCTCCCCTCCTACACCCCCCCCCCACCCCCCCCCCCCTCCCACTCCACATTCCCCTTCCCCCCCCCTCCCCTCCCCTCCCACACATAAAGAGGAGGGGGAGGGAGTGCTGGGGGATGAGGTGGAAAGAGCCGTGCCTGCACAGTTAGGGGCTATGGGTGAGTGGTGGAATATTGCAGCGTGGGAATGGGTTGCATTGGAGGGACGAGTGAATGGTGGAATATTGCATTGGGGAATGGGTTGCGTTGGGGGACCAAGCCTCCCATGTGACTGGGACCCAACAGGTCCCACTTAGTCTAGGTTTAAAATAAACAGGTCTATTGTTTAACAGTTAGGAAAATATATCTGCCTTTGGCATCTGCCTTATGTGCCCATAGAGTCATGTGCTTGGTTTCCCTATCTTGCACTCCACCTTGCACATTTCCTTTCGTCCTGTCTTTTCTCTCCCCCACCCATTGCCCCCCTTCACCCCATCACTTTTTCTGCATCTTAAAAGTTAACTTATCTTTAATTAATCCAGTTGTGTTGAAAGGTCATCAATCTGAAACTGTAACTATGTTCCACTGCACGGATGTGACTGACCTGTGCTTTCAGAACTTTTTTTGTCTGTTTCTGATTTCTAGCAACTCAAGTCTTTTGCTTACATCACAGGGATGTACAGCACACAGAAACATACCATTGGGCCCACAGAGTCTGAGCCAACAATTAACCATCCACTGATCCTATATTAACACCTTCACGTCCAGATTTCCCTATTCACCTACACACTCATGCCAATTTACAACAGTGAATTACCTTACCAACCCACATGTCTACGGGATATGGGAGTAAACTGGAGCACCAACCTGCTCCCACCTGACGCTTCAGTCACTTGGTCTCCTTTGATTCTTAGAAGAGGTCTAGTTTTGAGTCCTCTCCAATAGGTCTCTCTATATATTCATTAAATAAGCCTCCCTGCTCACATTTAACACATTTTGAGCTGTCCAAGCTCTTTATGCCAGTTCTGCCATTTTCTCGGAATATAACCAACTCCTGCAATGTAAGGATTGCCTGTACGCCATTCTAAAGGCTGCAATAGTAAGTAATATTCTGGTTTAGAAAGGAAATTATTTAAAGATATACTCAAAGTATCCTTGGTAAATTGCAATGGCCTCGCTGACTCCTGGGAATACTGGCCATTGACGCTCAAAGTGGAGAAGAAGCATTCAGGATGACATTGAGACCTTTGGTTCCATTGGGGGAACACAGAAGTCCAGGATTAATGGTGAAAGGAGCATACACCTCATAACTATCCACATACCTGCCCCATCAAGCACCTCTTGCTCCATCTGTTTTAGTTTCTGAATCCTACAATGGCCACAGCAGAGGCGGGAGGATATCTGATGGGGCACATGTGTATAGTTTATGAGTTGGTATTCCGACAGGACTGGAAGCAAGTCATTCTCGCCCCCAAACGATTGCTAAGAAGGAGGGAGAAATGCAAGAATCAGTGCTTGAAATATATTTGGATTTTCAAAAAGCATTTGATTAGGTAACACAGCAAACATTTGTATAACCAAAGGACTCATGGACCTGGCCATGTATAAACATGGAGAGTTGTGAAAAGATAGGAACAGGAATAAACAGAATGTATTATTACTTCTAATAAGGTGCCACAAACATCAAAATCCCAGCGTCAGCTATTCACATTTGATATAAACCACAAGTGAAAAGACAGATTGTAACGTATTCAAATTTACTTATGGTATTAAGCTAATGAGGACAGAAATAGTCTACAAAGAGACCCAGAGAGATTAAACCAGTGAACAAGAAGATAAATTAAATATAACGTTGGATAATCTGGGGATTTTCACTTTAGTAGGCCAAATGGAAAAAACAGAATACATTTTAAATAGTGAGAAACTAGTAAATATTAGTTTGGAATAAATCTTTATGTACTAATAACTAAATGATGAGATGTGAGAGGCAAACATGCAGATTGAGTGAACAATTAGAGAGGCAAAAAGTATGAGAACTTCATTGCAAAGAGCTTGAAATATACAGTAATAGTAAGAAAGATAAGAATGTTGATGCCGAGGGAAGATGCTGAAACACTGATCCCTCCAACAAGAGGATATTTGCCCATTTTAGGCAATGAGCCATTTAGAAATAAGGTAAGGAAAATGTCTTTCTGCAGGGCTTACTCCTTCATTTCTTATGTTGTTATGAACCATTTTTGGAAACCTAAATAATCTTGGACAATTATTAAAAATATTTGGAATGTCAGCTTTCTAGCCACAAACAACATATAGGGTGCTCTGTCTGTTCATTCTAGGATAGACAGCAAGAGAGAAATGAGACTACTACTACTGAATGACTGTCAGAAAAGAGCCTACTTTTTTACTTTCCACGTTTGTTTTTTATCAGTCAGGGAAATTACTAAGTGCCATATCTTGTAAGTAACCTATGTTCATTCATGTTTAATTCCACTCTGGGACAAAGACTTTCCTCATTGTCTGATACAATTGCATCCAGATGAATAAGTCTCATAGTCCTTAGAATTCCATAATAAAAGTAAAATATTACTTTCAATAGACAAAAGACAATAGGTGCAGGAGTAGGCCATTCGGCCCTTCGAGCCAGCATTGCCATTCAATGTGATCAATTAAATACCAATTGGTTTAGGAAAGAACTGCAGATGCTGGTTTAAATTGAAGGTAGACACAAAATGCTGAAATACCAATTGGAGTGATTCTGTCAAGAATTAATTTTATATTGAGGGGAGCAACAGGTTCTCTTTGTTCTCCTGTGTGAAAATGTACAATGGGGAGTTATTGTTTGAAAATAAGGGTTCACTCACTTAAGGCAGTGGGTCGTGGCTCAATTCCTCAAATGATTTGAATGCAGCCTTCGAATATTTTTAAGGCTTGGGTAGAAAAATTCTTGATAAGCAGGTGGGGTGAAAGGCTACCAGGTGAAGTTAGGTAGATAGGTAGGTAGATTTCTGGAACTGAGCTTAACAATCAGATCAGTCATAATCTCACTCCAGATTTATATATATGTACATGGAATAAACATCATTATAGCCCAAGAGAATGGATTGACTTCCAAATGTACTGGCATTTCACTAAGTCAATCATGCAAAGAAAATTGCAATAGCAATAGTGGCTGGAAAATCTGTATTGTCTTTGCTGGTGAATGGGCTGTAAATAGTAAGATTAAATGAGAACTTACCAGTTTGAAGTTTGATCGTTATTTTATGAGGAGTAACGTTGAGGGATTACGTGAAGAACCCCGCCAGGATGCATGCGTGTCATTCTTCAAAGCAGCGGTGTGAAATCACAGATAACTGTAATGACTAAACATAGTAAGATTAGAGAAGAGATACCAGTTGAGTATATGATCAAGGGTGGGAGCGGAGGGCACATAATCCCTCAACGTTACTCCTCATAAAATAACGATCAAACTTCAAACTGGTAAGTTCTCGTTTAATCTTACTATTTTACGTCGGAGCCACGTGAGTGACTACGTGAAGATTTTAAAGCTCTGTGATTTCATGCCGTGGAAACGAGTCCATGCATCACATCTGCCTTGATTATGGGGAGAATAGTGTTAACATCATTAGACATCAATTCAATATTGAAAATCCAACGATAAATATATTAACACCAAATTATAGCCCCTATTTATGGGGTAAATTATATTACAGAACTTAAAATTGTTTCTGCAAATGTTCCAGGTTCAATGACTGGTTTGTTATAAAATCGTTAGAAAGTTTTCTCCGTTGACCATCCTGCTGTTTTGAGGATTTGGTTCATAGGAACATCCAACTTCATAGCTGCCGATGTAGCTGCAGCCCTGGTGGAGTGAGATTTTAAAATGCTAGTGTCTACTCCAGCATTTATTAGGACCTGTTTTAGCCATCTAGAGATGGTCTGGACTGTCACTGTTTTGAGTGGCTGTTTGTAGCTGATTAAAAGTGACAATTCTTTCCCTCTGATGATCTTAGTATACTCCATATATAATAGTAAGTGTGTTGCAATACAGAGACGATCATCTGTCGGATAGGCCCTGAATTCTGTTTTTAGGCCTGCTGACCCCTGTCTGTTTTGTTTGACTAATTCATTGATGTGAAAAGTTAAATTTCCAGATGAAATAGTCATGTTGTCCAGCCTTAGTTTCTGTAGTGACTGGACCCTTTGTGCCGTGACCAAGGCCATCAGCATGACTGTTTTCATAGTCAGTTTCTGTAGGGACAGAGCTGTAGCTGGAGACCAGTTTCTTAACATGGTCAGTACAATGCTCACATCCCATATTTGGGAGTACCTGGTTCTTGGGGGATTAACATTAAAAATGCCCCTCATGAGTTTGGTTACCAGGGTGTGTCCCAACAGAATGCCGCTCTGTTCCTTGCCACAGGTATGTTGACAGAGCACTTCTGGCACAGTTGATGGCACTATGACTGAGCCTCTCATCATAATGGAGGCTTGCCAGGAATTCCAGAACAGACGGGATGTTCTTAGATCTGTGGGTAATGTTTATTGTTGTGACAGTACTTCCCATCCCTTATTGCGGGATGAACCAGTAAATTAGGTCTATGATGGATGGTGATGCATGGTTCTAATACCATGTCGAGTATCACCGGGACCCATGATTGAGTAGGCCAATCGGGTACTATCAAAATACCAGACGCGGAGTCTTGCTGTATATTCCTAAATACCCGACTGATGAGGCAGAAAGGAGGGAATGCATAAATGCGAAATGCATAAATAAACAATCCCCCAATGCAGCGAAAAAGCATCTGTTGCCACTGTCCCAGGTTCTGGTTCCCATGAACATAATTCGATAGCTGGTGTGAGCCTGGATGCGACTAGATCGATATCTGGTGTTCCATACCATGCTGTAATTTCAGCAAATACATTTTTATCCAACATCCATTCAGTGTTTTCATTGAATTTGCGTGACCTGTTGTCTGCCACTAAATTTAGTTTACCTGGTAAGTAGGTAGCTGATATCCAAATATCTCTCTCTGGCTACACTATTGCCAAATTGTGTTGGTCAGATTGTCACATAATGTCGATTTGTTTCCACCCATATGGGTGATATATGCTACCACGGTGGTGTTGTCAATTTGTAGTCTAACATGCTGGTGATATAACCCAGAACAATATGACTTAAGGCCATGGAATGCACTTAACATTCCCAGGTAGTTTATGAATATGCCAGTGTTTGTAATAATGATGCTTCCTGTGCATTCCATCTCCCCCACAGCTGGAGATGGAATTGGTAGCACCCCATCCAAGTGCACTGGCATCAGTTTGTAGTTCCATAAACGGGTAGCTGATAATGTTTGGATTGGAACAATGCCTAATGTTATCTTTCCATCATTTTAGCTCCATTATGGCCTTTGTTGGTAGCTTCATTGGTCTGTCAAAATGACCACCATAATTTTTTGAGTGCTCGTATTTTAGCCCTCTGTAATTTTTGATAATGTAAAGGTCCGATTTGTGTGGCTGGAAACGCAGCCACTATAATGCCAATTATTCTTGCTACCAGTCTGATGGATGGTTTTGTGATGTCAATGATTTTGCTGCAAGTCTCCATGAAGGCTGTAACCTTTTCTTTCGGCAAAGTCACTGAGAACTGAGTTAAGGGTGAACCCCAGATGATCCATTGTGTTAAATAACATCTGTGGTCACATCTAATGGGTACTGTATAGTAAGCATCTTTTAAAACGATGCTTGCCATGTAGTAACCTAGGAAATCAATTGCTTAGCAGTAACAAAGGTTTCCATCTAGTAATGAATATACAGTACGAAAGTATTAAAATTAGTCAAATCTATGATAATGCGGCAACCACCATCTTGTTTATGATAAAGATTTTGGACTCAAATTCCTGTGATTCGTGTTGGGTTTCCTCCGTTACTCCCTTTTTATATGGCCACTGTAGTTCAGCATGCACTTTTGATTTTTCTTTGCCTGTAAGCATGAACATTCAGGTTGGTACATGCTGATCTGGAGGATTATGTTTTTGTATAAATTCTATGGTATAACCCTATACTTCTGAAAATATAAGTATTGGTAGTTAATTTATTCCATGCATCCAGATAGAATTGTAATCTCCCACCAACCTCGTAAGGAACTAGACCCACCTACCTCCATGGTTACTATTGGTAGGTTTGTTACTTTCTCGGCATCCTCCGTGGACATTGAGGCGCCGGTGTCTGGATCTGTAGTTGGATCAGTGTTGAGGGTTAGCGCATTCCCCAGGAAGCCTGGGCCATGGCTTAAAAAGACCGATGTTGAGTGTTCCTGGCCTTTGAGCTTTCACCAGTTTGTTTTGGCCGACTGGGGTGCTTTTTCCTGGCCGAAGTAGTTTTTAGACGTTGCTTTAATGAGCCCCAGGGTTTTACCCTCTTCGTCAAGTTCTTTTACCTGTTTTGATAAGTTGCCTCCAAATAGTAATATTGGTGGTTTGGAGGTTCCAGGTTTGCATAGGCATGCAAATTAGGGTCTAAAGCCGGTTGGATGGCACTTCTTCCTAATGCTGTTTACTCGTATTGGTAGTTGCAAAATAAAGCCAGTGCATCCTGGTGATCTTGCGTCATGTCTTTTCTGTTTATTGTGCGGGCGAAAACCATAATTCCCGCTGTTAGGACTTTCAGAACTTTCGGTAGTTTCAAGTCCCTGATTGAGGCTCCGACATGTTTTCAAATACACTGGTTGACACTGGGAACATTCAGTGTTTTGCAGTTCCCTGGTGGTAAGTGTCTTGCTGTGGTGTCCAATAATGCCTGTCCTTATAGTTGGTTGAATGACAAGTAGTCGATACTTGCAGCTATTTTAGGTTCCAATTTTGGCCAGTTTGGTCAGGTTGATTAAACTGGGGCACCATATCCAATAGGTTTTCTTGCACCCCATGTGCACTAGGGGTATGTTCTGCACCCCTCTTCAGGGTCGGCCCAGAATTGACCCCCTGTACTCCCCTCTGATGAGGGAGAAACACTGTGCAGCCCTACAAGAGGTACTGCTGTTGGATTTACTAGCTGCCCACTGTGACTAGTCTTCATCTCCCGGAGCCTGTCACTTTGGAGTACTTGCTCCAACAGCCGCTCCAACTGGCTCCAATGCTCTCGGGCACTGGCCACTCGTGGCTGCTCCAGTTCCTGCACCTGCTCCAACCGGCTCCAATGCTCACGGGCACTGGCCGTCGCGGCTGCTCCTGAAGTCGCTCCTGCTTCAGTTCCTGCAGCCGCTCCAACCGGCTCCAATGCTCATGGGCACTGGCCATCGCGGCTGCTCCTGAAGTTGCTCCTGCAGCCGCTCCAACCGGCTCCAATGCTCACGGGCACTGGCCGTCGCGGCTGCTCTTGTTCCCCGCTCCCAGCCGCTCCAACCGGCTCCAATGCTCACGGGCACTGGCCGCTCGTGGCTATTCAGAGTCGGACTCATCGGAGTCAACGACTCTGTTCGTTTTTTGCTTTGCTCTACCGACCGGCCGTGGCCGGTGCGGGAGCGAAGTCGGGCATAGCTGTTCCCATTTCGGGAGATTGGCGTGCCGTTGGCTGCTGCTGCTGGCTGCCCGCAACTCCGCGGTTCTCCCCCGCCAGCTTTTTCGCAGCCTTCACGGATCTGGTCCATGTCTCCACCTGTAAGGTAAGTGGAAGGAACGCAGGGTCTCCTTACCTGCTGTTCCCGGCTTTCAAATTCTGCCGCTAAGGTCTTTCCCCCTGCTGTGACTCGTTGCAATGCGTGTAGTGATATGACACGCATGCATCCTGGCGGGGTTCTTCACGTAGTCACTCACGTGACTCCGAAGTAAAATCTTTGCTTCATCTCAGCCGACATTGCAGCAATATCTAAAATCCACCAACCCTATTCTTGTTCCTCCCCCCACCCCCCAACAACCAAACTAATTTCTTTGCCATAAAAATATTTAGTGATAGGCACATATAAATGTCATAATGCCATCCCATTTTTGATGTTCAACAGCACAAGGAAATTCAGTGTATCGATAGCTAAGAATATAAGATGCATCCCTTTTCAAAGGCAGGTTATTTTTGAAATGTTCATATCCAACTGTCATCAACCTGATATTTTAACTTTGTTTTGTTCTCTACTGGTGCTGCCTAACTTGCTGAGTATTTCCAGCACTTTTGATCCAAGTTAAAGATTATCCATTTTCCAACCACCCCTATCACTCCCGACAAGTACCAAGCCAACCCATTCCAATCTGAGCCCAATGTTTGAGTTGTGACTTTAGTCCACCAGGTCTATCTAACTGTCCTTTGTCTTTGCACTCGGAATATCATTGCAAAGAGAATGCAATGGGCAGATGAATATTGTGCCCTTGTTCCCACTCTGACTCTATGGAAACTCCATCTCATCCTTCCACGCTTTTCCACAGTCAGCCGGGTATAAACACATTAATTTTACTTGCCAACTTCAAAGAGCTAATTCAACCAAAGTGATAATTGAAAGGACAAAATTAAAGATTCTTGTGAGTTAGCTGATCCCAGATATAATTGCAGTACAATTAACATTCGCTACATCCCCTAACTATTTTGAAAAGATTAAGCAGTTAGTATTCTTCAGGAAAAAAAATACAATCATGTTTGTCTTCTTTGATTGATTGCTTCTTCTTCTCCTCCTCCTCCTTCTCCTCCTCCTCCTCCTCCTCCTCCTCCTCCTCCCCCTCCTCCTCCCCCTCCTCCTCCCCCCCTCCTCCCTCCTCCCTCCTCCCCCCCCCTCCCCTCCTCCCCCCCTCCTCCCCTCCCCCTCCTCCCCACCCCCCCCCTTCCTCCTCCTCCCTCCCCCCTCCTCCTCCTCCTCCTCCTCTTCTCTCCTTCTTCTCCTTCTTCTCCTAATGTTGTAGAACAACTTGTTCTATTTGATCTTACTTGATTGTGCATGCCAGGTTGATTGCATTCGTCAAAACAGGGCGGACCATGTGAAAATTGCAATCTCCCACCCCTTTGATTGCTATTTATGAAATTGTAATTGATTTCAATATTTAATCCTGGGTAGATCTCTCTTTCTCGATTACTCAAGATTTTTCGTGAATTTCTTGATTGTAATCATGTATTGTCTTTCCACTGACTGGTTAGCACGCTACAGCTTTTCACTGTACCTCGGTACAGGTGACAATAAACTGAACTAAACTAAAGTTTAAAAGACTAAAGCGACTGAAAGACAATAATGAGCCATTAGTCCCTGAATGTGATAATCCAGGTAGATAGGTCAGTGAAGAGTCTATATGGCATCCTTATCTTCATAGCCCAGGGCATCAAATGTAAGAGCTGGGACATTATTTTGCAACATTACAAAACACAGGTTAGACAGCACATGGAGTATGATAATTGAAAGGACAAAATTAAAGATTCTTATGGTGTGCAGTTCTGGTTTACATGTTAGAGGAAGGATGTGGTTGTACTGGAGAAAGTGCAGAGAAGATTCGACAGTATATTGCCTAGATCAGAGGACTTTTAATATTGGGAGAGATTAGATAGGATGGAGTTTTTCCCTGGAGTGCAGAGGTTGAGGGGTGATCTAATGAGGTTTATAATATTACAAAAGTCATTGATAGCGCAGCAAGTGAGAATATTTTTGCCACTAGTAGGGATATCAAAAAAAAGATGATATTGGTTTAAAATGAGAGAATGGAGTTTTAAAGGCATTTTGAGGTCAAAGTTTATTTTTACACTGAGAATGATTGATGCCTGGAACTTGCTGCTAGAGGAGGTGGTGGAGGTAGATACAATCACTATGTTTAGGGGACAATTAGACAGGAATAAAAGGATACAGCCCCAAGGCAGGCGTGGGATTAGTGTAGGCAGGCAAAAAGGATGTGATAGGCTGAAAAGCCATTACTGTGCTGTGCAATTCTATGACTCCATGGACAGATTTTCTTTGAATTGAATCTTCATTCCCTTAAATATTGTGTGAGTTCTCTCAAGATTGTTTTATTCTTCGGCTTGAGTCATTCATTGCCACTTACTGTGTTTCAATAAACCTATTCAGTTAAGATTCTCTATTGATAGTCTCTTACTGATCATTAACAGTCATGAGTAATAAACTGCTGGTTACTGATGCATAGTGTAACCATCTGGTTGTCTTCTCTACATACTGTGAGTTATTGGTACCTCTATTAGATAAATGGGATTGTCGTTTAAATTCTCTCATCATTAATAACAATAGGTACAGGCAATAGATTGAACATTGATTTGTTCTTTCTGTACAGGATGTTCTCATACTATTGCCTGTTGACACCCTGTATTTCATTATTGTCGCATTAGCATCTACTTTTATATAGCTCCACTATACCTTGTGTTAGAAAAATCTCTCCTGCCTTTCACACTATTAACTGTGCCAGACCTTTCCTTTTGTTTATTCCTTCCCTCCCAAATCCTTCATTGTGTGAAGAAGGATCCTGACCCAATAACATCATCAGTCCTTTTCCTTCACGGATACTGCCTGATCTACAGATGTTCTCTAGCACTTTGTGCTTTGCCTTTGTGGTATTAGTTTGAAACCTGTTCCATCAGTAACCTTTTCGAGTTCATTAGAGGCATAAGTGATAGGAGTAGAATTAGGCCATTTGGCTCAACAAGTCTAATTCACCATTTATCATGGCTGATCTATCTCTCCCTCCTAACCCCATTCACTTGCCTTGTTCCCAAAACCTCTGACACCTGTACTAATCAAGAATCTCTCTATCTCTGCCTTAAAAATATCCACTGATGGCCTCCACAGCCTTCTGTGGCAAAGAATTCTTCAGATTCACCACCATCCGACTAAAGAAATTTCTCCTCATCTCCTTCCTAAAAGAACGTCCTGGGGCTATGACCTAGACTCTCTCCCACTAGTGGAAGCATCCTCTCCACATCAACTCTATCCAAGTCTTTCACTATTCTGTATGTTTCAATGTTCCGAAACAACATGAAAGATTAACTGACCTCTACCATATTGATGTCAAATGTGAGCTCTTAGATGCCTCCTCATACCTTCCCCTTGACCATGACCCGACTGACAAACAAAGGGCGACATCCCACAAACCTTTACTGATCTCATCACCTCTGGCAATCTCTCACAACCTCCATCCTTTAGGCGGAACCTATCCTCACCCTCAACAACTTCTCCTTTTACTCCATTAATTTTCTATGTTAAATGTGTATCCACATCGGCACCCGCATGGGGCAGAGCTATGGCTGCCTTTTTGTTGGTTATGTCAAGCAGTCCTTATTGCAAATGTAGAAAGGCACCATCCCCCAATTCTTTCTCTCCTGCATCGATGACTGCATTGGGATTGCCTCCTGCACCCAAGCAGAACTCATTGATTTCATCAACTTTACCGCCAACTTACCCTCTGCCCTCAAATCATTTGGAACATTTCTGATATCCCTCTCCCCTTTCTCGAACTGTCTTCATCACAGGAGATTGCCTATTGACTGATTTCTACTATAAAACCACTGACCTCCACAGTTATCAAGACTCCACTTCTTCCCTCCTTGCCTCTTGCAAGGAAGCCAGTCCATACTCTCAATGTCCACCATATTTTCTCCTAACACAAGTCTATCCATTCCAAGACATCGACTTGTCTTCTTTCGTCAGTAAGGTGGTGGCTTACTGCATGCTTCTGAGGATGGAGTCATCATTTGTGTTTCCTGTGTGGTCCACATTTCTCCGCTCGCACCCTCACCCTGCAGTCAGAACAAGAATAGAGAATGCCTGGTCTTCAGCTTTCATCGCACCAGCCTTCACATACAACATTCTCTGACATTTCCACCACTTTCATCGTGATCTGATCACCAATCATATCATCCTGTCTCCACTCCATTTTGCTTTCCACAGAAATCTGTTTATCTGCAAATCCATGGTTCATTCATTCCTTCCCACCCAACCTGCCTCCTCCATGGTACTTCCCCCTGCAACCGCAGGAGATTTAACATCTGTCCCTACACCTCCTCTCTCACTTCCATCCGTGGACAACAGAAGCCTTATTTGATTAGCATTGCTTTAAACTCAAATACACCTGCTCAGGGAAAAGTCTTAAACTTCCATGTTAGAAAAGACATGTCCAGTTTTCCCTCAGTATTTTTCACAAAGAGGGTAAGAAAAACTGATCTGATTCATCTTACTTCCCACTATTAAAAATAATAGTCATTTAACATCAATGGAATGGTGTAAGCAGTTTCAACCACCATCTTATTATTTGAATCATGCAATGTTTCAGGTTCCCAGATATAGTTAATTTTGAGCTACATTGTTGTGGATGAAATATTCTGTACTTCTTCAAAGTTTAAGGCGCTATAGGTGCATCAAATCCAGGACAAACAGACTCAGGAATAGCTGCTTCCCGAGAATTATATCTACCATAAATTCAAATCCACACATGCACTGACTACACCGCCCAACACGGACTTCCATCTGTATATATGTATATATGTATGTAGCGCCGTAGAATTTGTGCACCTATTCCCCCCCCCCCATCTCCCTTCTCTTTTGTTTTTCTTTTTCTTGTTTTTTGTTTTAAAATTGTATGTATGCACTGAGTACGAGCAGCTTTCAGTTTCACTGTACATGTATAGTGACAATAAATGGCATATCTATATCTATCTAAGGAAGAGTCCTGACCCAAAATGTCATCTATCGATGTCCTCCAGAGATGCTGCTTGATCCCTGCTGAGTTAGTCAAACATTTTGTGTTTAAAAAATAATAATATTTGTTCATCTTGTACAGGTGCACAACCTTTTATCCGAAAGCCTTGGGACCAGACACTTTTCGTAATTCGGAATTTTTCGGCTTTCGGAATGGAAGATTTTTAGCGTAGATTTTAACGGCTGGCTCAGTGGTAGAGTGCTCGGCTCATATCCGCAAGGTTGCGAGTTTGCGCCTCGATCCCGGCAGTTACTCGATCGCGAGTTTGAGTCTTCAATGTAGTTTTTTCTTGCAGAATAGGAGAGAATAGGGAGGGTTAGGCTGGGATCATTCTCTGCGAGATGATCTTAGTGCGGGAGACAAGTGTAGGAGAGGTGTACTGACTGTGTGGGCAGAACTTTGGAAGTGATTGCCCTCCATTCTCAAAAGCCACTGTGTCTCCCTGTCCCTCCAACTCCAGAGGAATCCGCTCCCCGATGGGCCGCTACGGCGACAAGTGGCAGTTCGCCCACAGCCCGAGCTGCGCCACCCCAAGAACAAGACTTACCTTGCACACCATCAGCTTCTGCCCCTACGGGGAGCGTGTTCCTCTGGAGTTGGAGCGGGGCTGGGTTGGAGTCGCTGATCTGGGATCTCCGTGCTTGCAGTGGGCCTGGGGGTCGGTGTCCCAATGAGGGGGCGCAGCTCGGGCTGTGGGCGAACTGCCACTTGTCGCCGTAGCGGCCCATCGGGGAGCGGCTTCTGGTGGTCCTGAGGTCCCTCAGCTCCTGTCCAGGGGGGTGGCCAGAGACGTCAGGACCAACAGGAACCCGCTCCCCAATGGGCCGCTACAGCGACGTGGCAGTTTGCCCACAGCCCGAGCTGCGCCCCCTCATCCGCCACCTGGGTTCCTCTGGAGTTGCAGCGGGGCTGGGCTAGAGTTGCTGCTGGCTGTGAGTCTCTGGGATCTCCGTGCTTGCAGTCGGTGTCCCATTGGTCCTGACGTCTCTGGCCACCCCCCTGGACAGGAGCTGAGACTGGGAACTGTACCGCCCTTGCCCCCTCCCTCTGCAACTGCAAACAACCCCACTCTCCTGCAAGGGCGGTACAGTTCCCAGTCTCAGCTCCTGTACAGGGGGGTGGCCGGAGACGTCACAGCCCGAGCTGCACCCCCTCATCCGCAACCCCAAGAACAAGACGAACCTTGCACACCATCAGCTTCTGTCCCTACGGGGAGCGTGTTCCTCTGGAGTTGGAACGGGGCTGGGCTGCTGCTGGCTGTGGGTCTCTGGGATCTCCGTGCTTGCAGTGGGCCTGGGGGTCGGTGTCCCGTTGGTCCTGACGTCTCCGGTGACTGGCACTGACCTGCTGGCATCGCCGACGTGAAGACAGTGCAAAGCCTCCGCGCCGGTGCAATGGGCGGGGAGATGGGGAGGAGAGGGGTGTAGGTGGGGTGAAACTGAAGGGAGCGACAATCTGCTGCTGCCTGCCCGCTGAGTTAAAAAGTTCCCACGGCAAGACTCACGATGTGTATCGTGAGTCTACCGTGGGAACCTATTAACTCAGCGGGCAGGCAGCAGCAGATTGTCAATTATTAACCCTCCCGTGCAATATACCCTCACCTTCTCTTTTATGAATGGGGATTTAGTTCCCCTTTCTTCGTGGACCGACCGGAGGTTCCGCTGTCACCTCTGCAAGGACCTTACTTCAAGGACCGAAAAAATGTCCGCTATTCGGAGCTTTTCGTTATTTGGAATTTCGGGTCAAAGGTTGTGCACCTGTATTAGATAGATGGTCATGCATTTATTGTACTTATATTGGGTGATGGAATTTAATCCTGATAAATACAAGTTAATACTTTTTGGATAAGAATGTAGGGGTATGGCTTGATTGTCCTCATGTATAATATGTTTTGACTGTTTAGCCTGCAGACAAAGTTTTTCACTCTATCTTGGTTCACGTGACAATAATAAACCAATACCAATACCAATTAATCAATTTCAGTGAATGTTGGTTTTGATACCCCTGGCAATAGAGCGGATAATTAGATTATTCATCTTTGCTTGCTCTTCATTGATTTCTAGCAGTGCACAAATATGCAAATATGAGGCCACATTTATAGTATTGTGTTCAGTTCTGGGTACCATGTTATAGGAAAGATGTTGTCAAACTGTAAAGGGAGCAGAGAATATTTGCGAGATTGTTGCCAGGACTCGTGGGACTGAGCAATAGGGAGAGGTTGAGCAGGCTAGGACTCTATTCCTTGGAGTGCAGGAGGATGAGAGGTGATCGTATAGAGGTGGTACAAAATCATGAGAGGAATAGATCGAGAAGATGCAGAGTCTCTTGCCCAGTGGAGGGGAATCAAGAACCAGAGGACATAGGTTTAAGGTGTGGTGTGAAAGATTTAATGGGTACAGGGTCTGTCCCACTTGGACATCATTTGCACGTCATTTGCGCAACATCATTTACACGTCACGACGCATGACGCGTGCGTATGGTGTGCATTATTACACACGCGTGGTGTCCATTAAGCGTGCATGGTGCGTGGTGATGTAAGCAGTAATGCGCGGTCGCGCCTCAGGATTTTGGGATTCACAAAATCTTTGCGCGTCACCTGCATGACGTGCAAATGACGCCCAAGTGGGACAGGCCCTTACCTGAGGGGTAAATTTTGACTGAAAGAGTGGTGGGTATATGAAATGAGCTGCTCAGGGAGATAGTTGAGGCAGGTATTATTGCTACATTTAGAAAGGTACATCGATAGGGCAAGTTTAGAGGGATAAGGGGCAAATGTAGGCAGATAGGACTAGTATAGATGGGACATGTTTGCGGGTGTGGGCAGTTTGGGCCGAAAGGCCTGTTTTTATGCTGTAAGACTATAAATCTATGACTCCATGACATTAATTAAAAACTAAATGCT
Source organism: Leucoraja erinaceus (assembly GCF_028641065.1). NCBI lineage: Eukaryota > Metazoa > Chordata > Chondrichthyes > Rajiformes > Rajidae > Leucoraja > Leucoraja erinaceus. The sequence continues at coordinate 28,722,493 of NC_073387.1, read as the reverse complement.
GAGGTATAGAAGCAGACATCTTGTCACACAGTTCAAGTAAAATAATTCACCAGAAAGAAAGGCTGGTAATTAATCACATGATTGTTCAATATTTTGTAATAGTGATGATATATAAACAAGAATGAAGCATCCATTACAATAGTTCTGTAATGACAAAAAATACACTACATTCATTAAATTGAACCTGAAATGCATAATTTAGATAGAGTATGATTTACAGAGTGATGACTACCTTCACAATAGACAATAGACAATAGACAATAGACAATAGACAATAGCAATAGGTGCAGGAGTAGGCCATTCGGCCCTTCGAGCCAGTATCACCATTCAATGTGATCATGGCTGATCATCCCCAATCAGTACCCCGGTCCTGCCTTCTCCCCATATCCCCTGACTCCGCTCCGCACAAGTTGGTTTTATAGAGAGACTCGGAGTCTAATTTTGAGGAGTGGTGGCAGTTCTTATGGGATAATTATTCTGCTCCTTGTCAGAGAGATTTTGTTTCTCTGTGCCATTGTGGTCAAATATTACCATCTCCTGTAGCTTAAATGTTTAGCAGGATATATGTGAATTGCCAGACAAGTGCCATAAACTCCCTTTAATGGGACATTTTAAAACTTTCTCTTGATTTTATTACTTCATTTTCTTGCTCATTTACTATCTCAGTCTCAGTGGGTCAGGGAGAGGAGAAGGAAGATTTGCTTTGAAATTCACTGTGTGGATTGTACCATCTGCTGGAGCTGAGTAAAAAAGTGCAGTAAAAGAGTGCAGTTTCTGTTTTATGGGAACTTATCTTGCAGTCGGCTTGGCAACAGCAGCAGCTGTTCTGTTGCCATGGGAGCACCCATAAATTGAGTTAATGCCTCCGCAATGGTGGCCTGATTGTATGTAATTTCATAAGTTAAAATGTTACCCCTTTGTTGGGTAGCATTACAATAGGGAAAACGTGACTGTCATTACTAACACACAAAGAAAGGAAAGATCTAAAACACAAATAAAAGAACAAAGTAAGACACGCACAAAAAAAAAGCTGAGATAAAGGTGGGTTATAAATAGAGTTGTTGAGATAGACCTGAGATATGAAGTGCCACACTATACTGTAAGTGACAGATGTATTGATACAAACCCAGAGGAGAGATATTTGTGCTCTGTAGGAGGGAGAAACTTATTTTTGGTCGATGGAACAAAATGCAGACTCATCTCGTGACATTTGGACCATTGACTCGCCGGTGCATAAGGTAAACCTATCCACCAGCTGATATTTGTGCATTGATAGTGTTGGTGATTAGAGATACATTTATTTCCTTTCTTTTTTCCCTTTGTTTAAAGCCCCGGTGTTGAGAAGCATCTGCTATATTAGATCATTTGACATGAAGGGTAAAACCAGATATACCATAGGTACCCAACAAAGGCAAAGAAAGATAATCAACTTGTTCAATAAACATAATGTGACACTGAATCCTGTGGATCAGAAAATCTCATATTAAATGCCAATTGATATGAAGCAGAACACTAACAGAAAGGTTGTATACTTGGTTTTAGAATCTTAGGCTGTGGAAGAATAACTCGTTGAGAGTTTCTTCCTTTAACAGCCTCCCATGAATTCCTGTTGTCATTTATTCTGGTAGGAAATAATGGATACCGTATGGTGTCCTCAGGATTACAAAGTAAAAAAAATAAACAAATGGTCTTGATTTCCACTGATGATCAGGATTCATTGTTCCCGGGGTCAAATAGCTGGAGAGGGAAGAACTATAGTGCTTCCTTAGACTGAACTGTGAATTGCTGCTGGCTTTAATGGTCACTTGAGCAAGAGTGTAAAATATTTTGACAGCTTTAAGAACTATTAGTTCCGTGTGGTAGGTCTTTTGATACATTGTTTTCCTTCAGCAACTGCTGTTAGTTATTCATCTTTACAAAAGACATTTGGTCAGACGTTCTATTTTGGTTACTTGCTTTACTGAACATTTAATGTGGAAGAAGCTACAGATATCATAAAGGACTGAGAACTATATTCAATATTGTCGGTAGAGGCTGCTGGTGAATAATCTGTGAGTTGGTGTGATACCAGCATTGGGAGTTCCATGATAGTACAAGGAGCAAAAAAAAGTGATGTCTATTTGAGGAAACTTACTCTCATGAATTCATAGAGACACAAAAGACTGCAGTTACTGGGGAATCTTGAGCAAAACACAAACAACTCAGCTGGTCAAGCTGCATTTGTGGAGGGAAATGGACTGATGATGTTTCAGGTCGGGACCATTCTCAAGACTGACCAGCGTTTCTGGTCGGACCCTTCTTGGGCTAATTGATGTTTTATTTGGGGGGCCCATTTCATACTGGAGAAAGATGCCAATCCAAAAGGTTGTCCTCCATTTCCCTCCACAGATGCTGCCTGATCCACTGAGTTTCTTCATGTCTTGGCTTTTTGTTGGTCAGTGAATTCATTGCCCCCGATTCAATGTTTTAAAAATATTTAATTTGCAGAGCAAATAAAATGTGAGTATTAGGTGTTGATTTGGTAGACAAAATAACATCTTTAATCATGTTGACAGAGAAGCAGCTAGGATATCCATGGCTTGTTTTTTTTTATATTCATTTACTGGACTTGTCGTCACTGACCAGAATTTAGGCGGGCACAACATTTCATTGTGCATTATGTGACAGGCATCACTGCCACCACTTTACTGCTTTAATGTTGGTAGCAAAGTTGCACCAGCCACACATACTGAACAACGCAGCCTCCTGAGAACCCAAGGTAAATTGCTCAGAGACAAATGGGTAATGTATAATATCAAGTAAAACACAAAGTACTGAAGTAACTCAACAGGTCAGGCAACATCTGTGGAAGGAGTAATAGGTGATGTTTCAGGTCAGGACTCTTCATCAGTCTGACTCCAATGTATAGTGTTGTTACCTTAACCACATATATTCCTGGATATGTAAAGCAATGGTCTACACTTTGGAGAATGCAAGTGTATGCAACTTCCTGTATCTAACTGCTGTAACAAGGCCAGAATCAGTGAAGTGTGTTAAAGAATTCCAATCCGTGGAAAGGTGGCTTTACATGTAAAGGGATGTAATAAAGCAGGATTCAAATACAAGATCAGGAACTGAAATACTGCATAGAAGACAGCAGTGATAGATACAGGGTTAAATGATGCAAAGGGAATTAGAGCGGCAAAGCCAGAAGTGAACAAGATAAATGGGCCTGAAAAAAGCCTGGCTGTGAACTGGTGCTATGCCAGTTTATTACTGAATTGATATTCTGAAGGACTTTCACATTGTGGATATGGCATAATTTCAGAAAAGAAAACTCATAGATGAAATTGTTTTAATCTTTGAAGGGATTTCTAATTAGTTTTCATATTTTTCCAATACACCTCTATAAATATTTAACAATCAATTGTAAGGATAACTGATAGACTAAAAATCTATTCAGTTTTCCAACTTTGTGGTTGCAGTTTTATAATGAATAATTCTCTGGGTTCAGAACTGCAATAATGAATCTCCCTGCACTTCTACTACGGTTATAGCATTAGAAATAATGTTGAATTAATTTTCAGTTGTTAATATGGATGTTGTGGCATGCATTAAATGATGACCTTATCATTCAATAACATAGGCAGTGATTTTTAAATTTGCCATTGCTTCCATGAAATGGAAACTGGTAGTGCAGTTGACAGCACTCCCTAAATAAAGACCAAGTTTCAAGAATTAGGTCATTCTTAAAATATATATGATGCAAATATGCCAGCAATGCATTACACAAGGTTTACTAAATTATGCTAGATTTTGCATAAAGTTTGTCAAATACCATTGCCTAGAAATTAGAATTTACCTTTCTGTCAAACATCATGCATTTGCTTCCTGAACTGTAACCCATAAAATGATTGTGAAATTGCAAAGACATTAGCATGTTTATGACTCAAAAATATGACCTGCATTATGGGACCAGGCTGATTTTTCTGTGCAGTGACCGGAGAAGGGTATTAGCCCTTAAAGGAACTCTTCCCATGACACCAGCAAAAATAGTCATCATGCATGTGTAAGAGAAAGTGTCAAGAGATCCCAGGTGATCTCAGAAGTTTCGGTACGTGGCAGGACAGTGGTCCTTTATGGCAGAGGGAATGGGAGGCCCATCGGACAAACCACTTGTCATACAAAAAAAAAAATCCCAGACAATGAAGAAATTCTGCATGGAATATTATAACCCCAGTGTAAGTATTGCCCTTTCATAATGATCAAAATCATACACAATTCCTAAATGAGCCAAAGGATACTACAATACTCTCCAGCCTGAAGTGGAGTAGAGGCAAGTGTACCTCATAAAGTTCCATGACCCCTGTCCCATCTTCTTTCACACTCCTCTCTTGGTTGTGCAAAGAACTGAATCCAAGGAGAAGAACAAAGATGCGTGATTCACAACATATCAACTATCCCACGATTTGGAGGTGAAATGATGGTCTATTCCTGGGTTGATCCGAGCACTATCATTTAGCCAGTCCCCAGACATATCACTTGGTGTCACACATGCAACTATAGATGCTGAAATCTTGAGCAAAAATAAAGTGCTAAAAAGAAACTTGGCAGGTCAGGTAGCATCCGTGAGGGAAATGAGCAGATGACATTTTGGATTGGAACCCTTCGTCAGACCTCAGGAGTAGGGAGCAAAAAGCTGGAAAAGAGAAGTGGGGCAAAGACCAGGAAGTGACAGTTGGATGCGGGTGAATTTAAAACGTGAATGGCAGATGGGTGGAGTAAGTGACAAATGTAAAGCTGGAGAGAGAAATGTGGGACAGGGAGGATGGGAAAGAGCAGGGAGTCAGATTACAGAGCAAAGGTCACAACATATTCATGTCCAATGGGAATAGACTGCACCCTCTAACTTCTTCTTCTTATCGAGTCCACACACAAGATTAGAAGTTGTTCAGCCAGAGCTGAACACATTTCTCGGCAACTGCATACAATGGTGTCTGTCTTGCGCTTCTTGCGCTTCTTGTGCTTCTTGTGCGTGGTGGTGGAAAGATTGGTGAAAACTGGGCCGCGACATGAAAGCTCGTTCCTTGATCCCACCCTCCAACTGAAAAGGCTGTTTCAATTCAACTTTTAGCAGGTTGTTAGTTTTCTCCATTAATGTCCTTGTAGGACTACAGCTGCCACAATGGTGCACACAGCTGGAGTATAGGATTGTGCACTGTTGTCCAGAAAGGTGGGTACCTTTGTCCCTCAAGGCCAATCTCATAAAACAGAGCTATCCACTAAAGAATGTCAGGCAATGAAGACTCCATAAGAACAAATAAGTCATTTGATTACCCAGGCCACCTGACATTTAGCATGATAAAATTCTTGCTGTTGTGATCAGTGACCACCTGGATATTGAGGGAGTAAAATTAGATTTTGTAGGTTGCTGTTGATATTCAGCATGGGCTCTGTGGTCTGTTCAGAAAAAAAGGCTTTTTCCCACACTAGAAATGTAAATTTATGTTAGGTGAGATCACATTAGTTGTATATTAGTTGTATCATAGCTGCTACATTAAAACAGCAGAAGATAAATCTGTCCAGCTTCAACTTAAGCATCAAACATGATAAAGTCGCTCTCAGCCTAGTTTAGCCTTAAATAGTTCACCTCACAAAGTTCAGGAGAGCTTGTCCCATTGAATAGAGCTGGGAATTCACAGAACCACACCTTACAGATAATATGCCAGACTGCTCCATCACAATACCCGATTGCGAACTATGGCACCTGTAGGACAGACCCATTGGAGGTGGAAGCATGATGGAATACAGATCAAAGCAAATAGCTAAGGGAAAGAAAACATCCATATTTTCACCTACCATCCTCCATCTGTGGTTGAATCTGTCTTCTCTATGTTGAATAAACCTTGAAAGACTCACTGAAAGTAATAAGAATCCACCCTGTGTGGAGGCTTCACTGTCCATCACCACGAGTGCCTTATGTAGCAATGTTACAACGTTTTGAGATTTAAAAAATCAAGTCTTTAATTTATCCCATCAGATAAAGCATAAAAAGAAGTTTAATTTGACACCTAATTCACTTTCATATCTTCAGTATTAAAAAAGTTATGGCCATTTTCATACTCGGAAATTGACATCTTGTTCCCTATTGCTTTTTCATTGACTTAACACAAAAGCTGTGATCGAGAACATTTAAAAGGCCATAACTTTCTTAAAATTTAAGAGAACTGGAATAGATTTTCAGTTATTATAGATTGAGGCATTCTGAAACAAATATGAAACAATCTTACTTACATTACTTGAAATTAAAGCATACAATCAGTTAGTTACCTAAGTGTAGCTAATTACAAAATTCAATTACTAGATCTAAACATCTATCCATTTCTTAAGAATAGATTAACATTTTTAAATAGCTTAAGTGTCCAAATAACATTCACACAAGAATTCAGAATACAGGTATAACATAATTTTTAAATCTCATTGTCATGGGTTTATAGGCCAAATGGAAGGAATTTAATGTTTAATACCTGTAAATTAATGGCCATTTAAATCAACTTGCCTGTCGAATTTTCTGGAATGCGACCATTTGGAATGTTGAGGTTGCGATGATTTTAGTCCCTATATCGGCAGCAAATACGCTGCCGGTTCTTCGGGGGGAAAAAATTCACCGTTTCACAAATTAAAATGTGAATTAAAATCATCTTAAGAAACACTTTTACACGTAAAAATAAACCACTTTCTTTTACTTGTCCCCTACATAAAATCCGGCCCCGTTGTCGGCATTGACGGCTTCAGAAGCTGATTTTAAAATCACTCCAGCGATTAACTTGTCGGGCAAAAACACACAGAACGGCCGTTGGATCGATTCTTTAGCAACATCTTGCACTCCAACAAATATAATCCAGGACCAGGTCGGAAAAAAATGCGTTTTAACCCCGCCCCCCCTCAAACGCGCCAAAATTGTGCGCACAGCCAGTGGCAGAATTGCAACACCGCTGAAGGTAAGTATTGTAACATACCTACCTTATGCCCCTGGCTCAATTAGGAAATCTGAGCGGAAACCTCTGGAGACTTTGCGCCCCACCCAAGGTTTCCGTGTGGTTCCCAGAGGTTGCAGGTGGTTGCCGGAGGTTGCAGGTAGTGGAAGCAGGTAGGGAGACAGAAAAAAACCTCCGGGAACCACATGGAAACCTTGGGTGGGACGCAAAGTCTCCAGAGGTTTCCGTTCAGGTTTCCTCAGTGGGACAGGGGCATTAGGAACACTAATGTTGGTTAAGTTGGCTAGGAACTGAAGGACTGGCCCTAAGGAATCCAACATAAAGGATAAACTCATTGTTACCAGTCAATCTGATAGCATTGGTCATTACGGAGATGAAGTCACATTTTACATTGGGGACACCATCCATCACATTGTATGGCATTCTCATACTGCTACATGAAATAGACTTGGTACAGATCTCAACGCTCAGCATTTATGAGACATTGTGGAAATGCATTAGCAGCAGAAATGTACTTTTCCACAATCTAAAACCCACTGATCCAACATATTCCTTACTGTACCATTAAAATCAAGCCAGGAGATCAACTTTGGATCCATCAGAGTTGCAGAAGGAGATAACCTGGATGAAGCTGCAACACCATGAGATGATTGCACAGGAGTGTTCATCAGCAAGAGCAGCGTGCAACGGACAGGGCAAAACATGAATTAGCTCAAAGATCTGCTGCCACAGATCTCACAGCATCAGCTACCTCATTGATGGTGGAGCCTAAGATATGAATATTAAAGGAAAGGCTAGAGCATTTGAAATCAGGCTCAGATGCAAATCATTACAGAAGCCAGTTTTCAGCCGATTTAATCCATTACACATGATTTTCAGAAATGTTTGAAAGCACTAAACCCAATTTCACCAAAATTGATTTTTCTTATGGTAGTGAGTGACTGTCTGCTGTGTAACATTTCAGTGCTATTATAAAAGAATCCTGATGAAGGGTTTTCAACTCTGAAATGATCAAATCTCTTGCACTTTACAAACGTTTCCTAACCTGTTGAGCGTTTCCTGCACTTTCTACTTTGATTTCAGTTTTTCAGCATTCATTTTTTTTTTTTGATTTTCATTTAATGTTATAATTGACAACATTCCCTGTTTACACAGCTGTAATTTGTAATGTCAGTACTCACTGCTTGCAAATATCAATACATTCATTAGAAGTAATTTAAAGACTGGTTCTTACTCAAATTGAAGGTTAAACCTACAATTAGATGTATAGTTAGCTAGCAGGTGAACCGTTGTTCTTTTTTGAGATACAGCATGGAAACAGACCCTTCAGCCCACCACTCCATGCTTACCATCGATCACCAGTTCACACTAAAGATAGACACAAAATGCTGGAGGAACTCAATAGGTCAGGCAGCATCTCTGGAGAAAAGGATTAGGTAACATTTTGGGTTGAGATCCTTCTTCAGATTGAGTCAGGGGAGAGAAAAACTAGACGTACCTCTAGTTTCCCTCTCCCCTGACTTTCAGTCTGAAGAAGGGTCTCCGTCCAAAACGTCACCTATTCCTTTTCTCCAGAGATGCTGTCTGACCTGCTGAGTTACTTCAGCATTTTGTGTTAATCTTCAGTGTAAACCAACATCTGCAGTTCCTTCTGACAACCGTTTGAGTTAGTACTATGTTATCCCACTTTCGCATCCACTCTCTACACAATCGGGGGGGTTTTCACAGAGGCCGATTAATCTACAAACCCGCACGTCTTTGGGATGTGGGAAGAAACTGGAGGACCCGGAGGCCGGAGGAAACCCACGCGGTCACAGGGAAACTCCACACAAGAAATATACCATTCTCAATTCCATTCAGAACCCATGAAAGTGAAGCAGTCCTTACTTGTATGCAGCAAAACCTATAAAACCTTTAGGCATGGTCTAATAGTAACATTATTATTATTATTATTATTATTATTATTATTATTATTATTATTATTATTATTATTATTATTATTATTATTATTATTCTTGTTATTATTATAGAGACCATATCATCAACATTCTAGTGGTTATCATTGACCAAACAGAAAATGTGGTTGGTCACAGAAATACTTTGGCTACAAGACCAAGTAAGAAGTTGGATATGTTGCTGTGGGTCTTTTATCATGTGGTTCCTGGAAGTCATTTCATTATCCACAGGACATAAGTTAAAACTACACCGGAATAAATCTACCCTTGCCTGGATGTGTGCTGCTCCAACAATGCTAAAGAAAACCAGTCTGAAGAAGGGTTTCGGCCCGAAACGTTGCCTTTTTCTTTCGCTCCATAGATGCTGCTGCACCCGCTGAGTTTCTCCAGCTTTTTTGTGTACCTAAAGAAACCCACATCAGCCAGCCAGTCAACAAATAGGACACATCCTTCAACATAATACTGATACCCTTCACCACAGGCACACCAATTGTACTGCACTTACTCATCTTTGCACCTTCATCAGTACTTCCAAAATGTTCAATCTTTGCCACCAAGAAGAGCAGGAACACGAGAAGAGCATCATCGGCAACTAGCCCACCAAGTCAAACGTAATTGCAATTTGGATGCATATTCCTGTTCTTTCATCATCACTGGAAGTTCCATACGGCCAGAGTGTGTATCCTAGCTGGAATAAAAACCGTGATTGTAATCATTTGATTTGGAATTTCTGTCATCATCAGTGTTCCAGCAGATGTTATACTATGAAGAATGTAAGCAGTAATTCAATCTATTGCAAAGTGTGTGGATAAAATTGGAAGTAATCTTCAGACTCCTGCTGGTGACCATTTAGATTGATACCCCATAATTACTGACAAGGTTAGTGAGGCCATACGTCTTAAGCAACCCATCCTTTCTACCAAAGCCAAGAATAATTATTGCAGTTTACTTTTTGCTCTTCTGACTGTTCTGTGCCCTTCAAATAGTAACCTTTATAATATTGAATGGACTTGAGCAAAATGAAAGAGATAATTGCCCAGGAATATATACCGAATTTGCATCTTATTCCCTAATTGTTGCTTAACTGTTCTTCTCTCACAGCATTGTTTCTAGTTAGATTTACCTGCAGTCAAATTACTTGACTATTTTCTGCATTTCATCGTAAAATGTTCCTGTTATTAAAAAATAGTAATGTCTATCCTGTCATGAGTAATGTGTGAGCCTGACATATATGCGTATTTTGTTTTAATTAAAATCAAACTTTGGTAACACAGGCAATTGGTTCTGTATGACATTTCATATCTGAAGTGTAAAATAATTCTGTTTTGGATATATCTGAATTTGATAAATACCAAAGTGCCCTTTACAAAAATGTTATTGTGAGATTACAATTATTTTTGCATTAATGAAAAAATGTAAGCGATCTACAACCTTTTTTGTCTTGACACAAATTCTGCACTTTCTGAAAGAATTGTGGGAAGTAGGGTGACTTGGAGTTCATTCATGTATTATCAACCTATCTCAATTCAACCTATCTCAAATGACAATAATAGCTGGAGAGGAAAAAACTGTTGTGAAACTTATCTGCTGTTTCACTCTTAGTTGGTTTGCTCATTTTAATTCCCTACAAAATGTGAACCATCCACATCTAAGATAACCTTTCCTTTTGCTGTGACTTTTCCCACTCATGTCATTCATATATCAACATTGTTTTTTAACAAGGGACTTAGAAACATAGAAACATGGCTGATCATCAAAATCAGTACCCCGTTCCTGCTTTTTCCGCATTTCCCTTGATTCCTTTAGCCCTAAGAGCTAAATCTAACTCTCTCTGGAAAAATCGGGTGATAACAAAGAGCAAACGCTGCTGAACCGCCACTGGACCGCCCCCGGTTCCTCTCCACCCCCCACTCGAGAGTCCCATCCCCACCCAGGGGGGTGGCCGGAGATGTCAGGACTGACAGGACACCAACCCCCAGGCCCACCAGGCCCACCAGGCCCACCAGGCCCACTGCAAGCACGGAGAACCCAGAAACCCACAGCCAGCACCAACTCCAGCCCAATCCCGCTCCAATTCCAGAGGAACCCGCTTCCCGATGGGCCGCTATGGCGACAAGTGGCAGTTCGCCCACAGCCCGAGCTGTGCCCCCTCATCCGCCACCCCAAATACAAGACGTACCTTGCACACCATCGGCATCTGACCCTACGGTACCCGATGCCACTTCACCCACCGGCAGCTGCCCATCTTCAGCAGGATCTCGGTGTCGGACTGAGGGGAGAGGGGTGGAGGTGAAGGGCTGCCGGCCAACCCGGCAGGACAGGCAGAGCCGAGCTGGATCAATGGCTGCAGGTCCGGGGTCGTCCCGCCAGCCCAGGGCCACCCCGGACACCTCCGGACAGGGCCGGGAATCCGGCAAGGGGACGGGGACGGCCCAACAGCAGCTCAAGAGCACCTGCAGCTACGGAGAGCCGGGGGCGGGCTCGACCCCGTCCCGAACCCCGACCCCGTCCCGAACCCCGACCATGCACAGTCAGAATACTGGGCTCACAATCAATAGGAATATGAAGAGAATAACACAGGACAAATATACAAATAACTGATTAGTGTAACTGCATGTTTGATATGCTTGGCATAGACTTAGTGGTCCAAAGAGGTTGCTTCTGTGATGACTCCATGAATAAATGTCAGCCTTACCAGTGATATCTTCACTTACCCTCAGTATTTTGATTATTCTTAAACAATCTACTTGTTAGAAATCAATCTTCCATCTTCAACAGTCATCCATAAATTTTTAATTCAAAAATATTTAATTTTTAATGTCAACACTCTCACCAAGGGGAATGCAATGAAGAGAAAAAATGAATTTTAGTGATAGTGCAATAAATATTAATCTAGTGATAACTCCTTTAGATTAATATCAGTACCATCCACAAAACTACAGAGTCAGATTGTGTTCAATCCACCCAACTTCCGGAACTGTTACTTTATCACTCAACTTCCTGTACCTACTTATAGTGACCTGCGAATTCAACCCTCTTGTAGTTCATATTGCATTAACATGTGGTAAGGTGGAGTGGACTGCCAGCAGCAGTTAGGTCTCATATCATTTTGGAAATACTGATGGCATTTGTAGTTGGCTTCTGAATCTGAAGGAACTATAATGATTGGAATATTTGAAAAAAGAAAAAAACAGTTATTGAAAAATATAAAACAAATTTACTTAAAAACAACTTTAAGAGCTAAAAATTATATTAAACCATTAATGTTTGGTCAAATTGATAAATAATTTACTTGCAATTACCTTTACCATGAAGGCCATGTTGGTGTAATACTGCAAGATTAGATCAAAGTGCATCGTCCAATGCTAAGTCTAATGGTGGAGCAGAAGGTTAGATGCACTGGCATCCAGTCTGATTTCCATGCTCCAGTGCTGAGGAATGGAAGTGAGAAAAGATCAGACCTGCTATAAGGATATTGTTATAGGTTTGCTACTGTACATAACCACTGGCAACAGTACATTTTAAGGACTATGTTTTCAACTAACTATATAAACCTTCACCTTCTTTAACATGTCTTGCCTCTGCATTCTTATATCCCCTTTCTTGAGCTCTGTATACAATTTCCTCACCTTGTCGTTGTTTAACAAACTCTTTATAAGAGGAGTGTAATTTGAATAAAGGTCAATGCTCACACATTTCATTGGTCATAAGCACTAAACATGACTATATTGTCTTCCAATTGTACTCATCTTTGCACATTAAGCTATACTGACTAATGCATTTGGCTACAAGTAGCTACCAGAGCTGTAGGCCAAAGGAAAATTCACACCCTTTTGATGTTGAGTTTTATTAATCTGTCTAGTTTGCACTACGTTTTTAAAAACATGTTATAAGAGCAATGACACGTAATGTTTAAGATGTGTAGTTTGGCAAGTAAAATGGTTTTTTGTCTTCTTAAAATGTTTCTAGCGCTTCTCTCAACACTTTCACCCACTCTATCATTTTCATGTCTTCAAAGGCCAATAGGTTGCCAAATCATCGCCTTGACAAATGGGAATTTTTTTGAGAATATATATTTCACAGTCACTGCTGAATTTTTACCAAGATGTCAGTTTCTTTTGATGAAGCACATTTTTCTGAAGGATCAGTGCCACATGTTATGGCTTTGAAATTGCTTCACATTGTACCCTATTCCTGATGAACTGGACTAAAGAGTTGACATGTAGAAGTCACTCTGAAAATTTTATCTCTGTAATTTGGCTGTAGACCATTCTGCTGTGTTTTTTTTTAAATTGTAAATTAATTAAATTGTTTTCTTATCTGTTTCAGTGGTATTTTGTCTTAATAGCACTTTAAATGTCTACCTTCAGCCCAGCAATTATTCTGGCAAAGTCAATAGAGTTTTGAGATACATGTCATTTTCACTTCTATGTAATCTGCAATTAATTTATTATTACTTCAATCAAACTACCTGCTAATGGAAATCTCTCTCTCCCTCTCTCACTCACTCACTCACTCACTCACTCACTCACTCACTCACTCACTCACTCACTCACTCTCTCTCTCTCCAACCCCTCTCTTTCTTCTTCTCTCTCTGACTCCCCCATCTTTCTCTGGCACATACATTGTTATTTTGAAATCTTTTTATTTGAATTTCACATCAATTTGCATACATACAATGATAACAGACAGTGACACTCAAGGCATAATTGTGCAACAGTATGTAAGCGGCCCTCAAAGCCCTTACCCTTACCCACCTTCAACCCACCCGAATCAGGTCGGAACCAAACAGGGTCAAACAAAACTCACATACGTACACATCCACACAAATACATAGAGATAAACAAAACAAAATGTACTGGGAAAAAAAAGAAAAAAAAGTAACTAATAACAGTAAATAAGTAGGTAATTAAATAAATAAGTGTGTGGGGGGGGCTAATGGGGGAAGCAGCTGCAGTAAAGCAGGACAGTGATGGAAAGCACTCAGTCCTCTTCCGAATTCGGGGACAAGTTAAGAGAGTTAACAAGTTCCAGGAAAGGGTTCCATGTGTCTAGGAATGTCTTGGTAGAGCCTTTGAGAGAAAACCTAAGTTTTTCAAGCTTTAAATTGTAGAGCACCTCCTTGATCCTTGCTATGTCAAATTTTCCTTTATATCCACACAGCCTTCAGGTGTTGAAAGCTCAGGTGCAGCCTACTGAAGACGCATAACAGAGTTGTCTCTGTACTGTACACTGACAATGACAATTAAAGTTGAATCTGAATCTGAATCTGAATAAACTGGGTCACAGTTAGGAAGGGCAATGGGCAGAGGCAGGGACTGGTGAGTACCCCGGTGGCTGTACACCTTGAAAATAAGTACTCATGTTTGAGTAAGGGTGGGGGAGACAGCCTACCTGGGGGCAGCGACAGCAGCTGGGCCTCTGGCACAAAGACCAGTCCTGTTGCTCAGAAGGGTAAGGAAAAGAAGGGGAGGGCAATTGTAATAGGGGACTCTATAGTCAGGGGGTCGGATAGGCGATTCTGTGGACGCAGACAGGAGACTCGGATGGTAGTTTGCCTCCCTGGTGCCAGGGGCAGGGATGTGTCTGAACGTGTCCAAGAAATCCTGAAATGGGAGGGAGAGGAGCCTGAGTTTGTGGTACATATAGGTACCAACGACATAGGTAAAAAAAGAGAAGAGGTCCTGAAAGAAGAATTTAGGGAGTTAGGTAGAGAGTTAAGGAGAAGGACTGCAAAGGTAAGAATCTCAGGATTACTACCTGTGCCACGCGACAGTGAGAGTAGGAATGGAGCGAGGTGGAGGATAAATGAGTGGATGAGGGACTGGTGCAGTGGGTATGGATTCAAGTTTCTGGATCATTGGGACCTCTTTTGGGGAAGGTGCGACCTGTACAGAAAGGACGGGTTGCACTTGAACTCGAGGGGGACCAATATCCTGGCGGGGAGATTTGCAAAGGCTACTGGGGAGACTTTAAACTAGTATGGTTGGGGGGAGGGACTCAAATTGGGAAAGCTAGCAGTCAGTGTGTGAGGCAGGAGGCAGAGAATGGTAACACTCTGACCCAAAATGTAGGGGAGAGAGAAGAAAAAGTAAATAAACAGAGAATAAGAGAGGGTGGGTTTCTTAAATGTGTATATTTTAATGCTAGGAGCATTGTAAGAAAGGTGGATGAACTTAGAGCCTGGATTGACACCTGGAAGTATGATGTTGTGGCGATCAGTGAAACATGGTTGCAGGAGGGCTGTGATTGGAAACTAAATATTCCAGGATTTCGTTTCTTCAGGTGTGATAGAATTGGAGGGGCAAGAGGTGGAGGTGTTGCATTGCTTATCAGGGAAGATATTAAAGCAGTGCTTTGGCAGGATAGATTAGAGGGCTCGTCTAGGGAGGCTATTTGGGTGGAACTGAGAAATGGGAAAGGGGTAGCAACACTTATAGGGGTGTATTATAGACCGCCAAATGGGGAGAGAGAATTGGAAGAGCAAATATGTAAGGAGATTGCAGATATTAGTAGTAAGCACAAGGTAGTGATTGTGGGAGATTTCAATTTTCCACACATAGACTGGGAAACACATTCTGTAAATGGGCTGGATGGGTTGGAGTTTGTAAAATGTGTGCAGGATAGTTTTTTGCAGCAATACATAGAAGTACCTACTAGAGAAGGGGCGGTGCTGGACCTCCTGTTAGGAAATGAGACGGGTCAGGTGGCAGAGGTATGCGTTGGGGAACAGTTCGGAACCAGTGATCACAATACCATTAGTTTCAATATAATTATGGAGAGGGTCAGAACTGGACCTAGGGTTGAGATTTTTGATTGGAAAAAGGCTAACTTTGAGGAGATGCGAAAGGATTTAAAAGGAGTAAATTGGGACAGTTTGTTTTATGGGAAAGATGTGGAAGAGAAATGGAGGACATTTAAAGGTGAAATTTTAAGAGTAAAGAATCTTTATGTCCCTGTTCGGTTGAAAGGAAATAATAAAAATTGGAAAGAGCCATGGTTTTCAAGGGAAATTGGACACTTGGTTTGGAAAAAGAGAGAGATCTACAATAATTATAGACAGCATCGAGTAAATGAGGTGCTTGAGGAGTATAAAGAATGTAAAAAGAATCTTAAGAATAAATTAGAAAAGCTAAAAGAAGATATGAGGTTGCTTTGGCAAGTAAGGTGAAAGTAAATCCAAAGGGTTTCTACAGCTATATTGATAGCAAAAGGATAACGAGGGATAAAATTGGTCCATTAGAGAGTCAGAGTGGACAGCTATCTGCTGAGACAAAAGAGATGGGGGAGATATTGAACAATTTCTTTTCTTCGGTATTCGCCAAGGAGAAGGATATTGAATTATGTGAGGTAAGGGAAATATAAAAGTGGATAAGTCTCCAGGTCCGGACAGGATATTCCCTAGTACATTGAAGGAAGTTAGTGTAGAAATAGCAGGGGCTATGACAGAAATATTTCAAATGTCATTAGAAACGGGAATAATACCGGAGGATTGGCGTACTGAGCATGTTGTTCCATTGTTTAAAAAGGGGTCTAAGAGTAAACCTAGCAATTATAGACCTGTTAGTTTGACGTCAGTGGTGGGCAAATTAATGGAAAGGATACTTAGAGATAATATATATAAGCATCTGGATAAACAGGGTCTGATTAGGAACAGTCAACATGGATTTGTGCCTGGAAGGTCATGTTTGACGAATCTTCTTGAATTTTTTGAAGAGGTTACTCGGGAAATTGATGAGGGTAAAGCAGTGGATGTTGTATATATGGACTTCAGTAAGGCGTTTGACAAGGTTCCTCACGGAAGGTTGGTTAAGAAGGTTCAATGGTTGGGTATTAATGGTGGAGTAGCAAGATGGATTCAACAGTGGCTGAATGGGAGATGCCAGAGAGTAATAGTGGATGGTTGTTTGTCAGGTTGGAGGTCAGTGACTAGTGGGGTGCCACAGGGATCTGTGTTGGGTCCACTGTTGTTTGTCATGTACATCAATGATCTGGATGATGGTGTGGTAAATTGGATTAGTAAGTATGCAGATGATACTAAGATAGGTGGGGTTGTGGATAATGAAGTAGATTTTCAAAGTCTACAGAGAGATTTATGCCAGTTGGAAGAGTGGGCTGAAAGATGGCAGATGGAGTTTAATGCTGATAAGTGTGAGGTGCTACATCTTGGCAGGACAAATCAAAATAGGACGTACATGGTAAATGGTAGGGAATTGAAGAATGCAGGTGAACAGAGAGATCTGGGAATAACTGTGCACAGTTCCCTGAAAGTGGAATCTCATGTAGATAGGGTGGTAAAGACAGCTTTTGGTGTGCTGGCCTTTATAAATTAGAGCATTGAGTATAGAAGTTGGGATGTAATGTTAAAATTGTACAAGGCATTGGTGAGGCCAATTCTGGAGTATGGTGTACAATTTTGGTCGCCTAATTATAGGAAGGACGTCAACAAAATAGAGAGAGTACAGAGGAGATTTACTAGAATGTTGCCTGGGTTTCAGCAACTAAGTTACAGAGAAAGGTTGAACAAGTTAGGGCTTTATTCTTTGGAGCGCAGAAGGTTAAGGGGGGACTTGATAGAGGTCTTTAAAATGATGAGAGGGATAGACAGAGTTGACGTGGATAAGATTTTCCCACTGAGAGTAGGGAAGATTCAAACAAGGGGACATGACTTGAGAATTAAGGGACAGAAGTTTAGGGGTAACATGAGAGGGAACTTCTTTACTCAGAGAGTGGTGGCTGTGTGGAATGAGCTTCCAGTGAAGGGGGTGGAGGCAGGTTTGTTTTTATCATTTAAAAATAAATTGGATAGTTATATGGACGGGAAAGGAATGGAGGGTTATGGTCTGAGCGCAGGTATATGGGACTAGGGGAGAACACGTGTTCGGCACGGACTAGAAGGGTCGAGATGGCCTGTTTCCGTGCTGTAATTGTTATATGGTTATATGGTTATACAGGAAGGATGTGCAGGCTTTGGAAAGGGTGCAGAGGAGGTTTACCAGAGTGATGTTTGGTTTATGGGTTTTAGCGACAGGAAGTGGTTGGACAGACTTAGACTGTTTTTTCTGGAATGTCAAAAGTTGTGAGGAGACCCGATAGAAGTATATAAAATGCTGAGAAGCGTAGATAGGGTAGACAGTCAGAATCCTTTTCCCAGGATGGAAATACTGTATCAAATGCTCGAGGGCACCGCTTTAAGGTGAGAGGGGAAAAGTTTAAAGAAGATGTGTAGAGGAAGCTGTTTTACACAGAGGGTGAAGAGAGCCTGGAATATCCTGCTGAGGACGGTGGTGGAGGCAGATACATTAATGGCTTTTAAGAGAGTTTTGGATAGGCACATGGATATGCATGGAATGGACGGATATGGATAATGTGCAGGCAGAAAAGGATTTGTCTTGACATCATGAGTAGGAAGGAATTGCAGATGCTGGTTTACACAAAATGAAGATAGACACAAAATGCTGGAGTAACTCGGAGGGACGGGCAGCATCTCTGCAGAAAAGGAATGAGTGACGTTTCGGGTCAAGACCCTTCTTCAGATGGGGAAAGGGAGACTACAGATATGGATGGTAAGGTGTGAAAATGACCGATCAAAGCAGCCAATGTTCAAGGAAATGTAGAATGGTTCATTGTGAGCTGGGGGAAGGTGGCAATGAGGCATACAATCAGTGAAATTAACCAGGAGGACAGTGAAACTAGTTCAAAGTTCAAAGTTCAAAGTAAACTTTATTGTCAATTCAAATAAATTGGATTGAAATTGCGTTTCCCCATACTCCAAATGTGCAAGTAATATTTATAACACGGATAGACAATATACCAATAAGATAGACAATATACATTATTTAAAATATTCACAGTGTGCCAGACTGTAGTAAAATTTTGAGGTATGTTATTAAAGTGCAATAATAAAGGTGCAATATAGAAAAGTGCAAATAGCATACTGCAGACATTGAGTTAAAGTTAAATGTTCATGGAACAGAGAACTAGGGGAGTTGTTCAGCGAAACGATCACCAAGCCTACACTTGGTCTTGCAGATATATAGGAGCCCACACCTGGAACAGCGGATGCAGTAGATGAGGTTGGCGGAGGTGCAAGTGAATCATGTAATTGTCAGTGATCATTGGTAATTGTTTCCATAAATGATCATATATGAGAATCAGCAGGAGGCTTTTCAACCATGGAACTGATCCTCTATTCTATTCTGATATACTCAATCATATAACCACACGTTAAAGAGGATTGTGGAATGACAATCAGGCATTATTATATTCCATTCTGACCCTCAAACAATAATAATAATAATAATAATAAATTTTATTTATGGGCGCCTTTCAAGAGTCTCAAGGACACCTTACAAAAATTTAGCAGGTAGAGGAAAAACATGTAAGGGGAATGAAATAAATAGTAGAGACATGACTAGTACACAAAGTAAATACAGAATTCAATACAAAACACAGTATGAGGCAATTAATGCACAGATGAAAAGGGACGGTACGTGGGGCTAAGGATAGGCAGAGGTGAAGAGATGGGTCTTGAGGCGGGACTGGAAGATGGTGAAGGACACGGAATTGCAGATCAGTTGGGGGAGGGAGTTCCAGAGTCTGTGAGCTGCCCTGGAGAAGGCTCTGTCCCCAAAACTGCGGAGGTTGGACTTGTGGATGGAGAGGAGACTGGCTGATGTGGATCTGAGGGACCGTGAGGGTTGGTAGGGGGAGAGGAGGTCAGTGAGATATGGGGGGTGCTGATGGTGGAGGGATTTGTAGGTGAGGATCAGGATTTTGTAGTTGATCCGGTGGGAGATGGGAAGCCAGTGAAGTTGTTTGAGGACTGGAGTGATGTGATGCCAGGATTTGGTATGGGTGATGCGTCGGGCGGCTGCGTTCTGGACCAGTTGGAGTCGGTTGATGTAGGTGGAGCTGATGCCAAGGAGAAGTGAGTTGCAATAGTCCAGTCGGGAGGAGATGAAGGCATGGATGAGTCTTTCAGCAGCGGGCGGTGTGAGAGAGGGTCTGAGTTTAGCGATGTTGCGGAGATGAAAGAAGGAGGTTTTAATGACATGGCGGATGTGAGGCTCAAGGGAGAGGGTGGAATCAAAGATCACACCAAGGTTGCAGGCCTGGGGAGATGGGGAGACAGTGGTGCCGTCGATGGTGAGAGTGGGGTTATTGATTTTGTTGAGTGTGGCACAATGGGCACAGATCAACATCATCACCGTTTCTCCAAGTGGCCTGAGACCTTCTAATATTTATGGAGACACAAGAGACTCCGGATGTTGAAATTATGAGCAAAGAACTGCCGGTAGATCCTCTTCAAACTCAGTGGGTCAAGCAGCACCTGTGAAGGGAAATGGACAGATGAGGTTTCTGAAGAAGAGGTTCCTGACCGAAAATGTCATCTGTCCATTTTCCTCCACAAAGGATACCTAGCTCACTGAGTTCTTCCTGCAGTTTGTCCTTTGCTTCTGATCTTTATACTTTTCTTTATAAAGTGCAATTGATGCTTTTTACCCTGTATCGACTGGGATTATAGTTACTGGAATTTAGAAGGATGAGAAGGAATTTTATAGAAACATTAACAATTCTTAAGGGATTGGACAGGCTAGATGAAGGAAAAATGTTCCCCATGGTGAGGGAGTCCAGAACCAGGGGGCCACAGTTTAAGAATAAGTTTAAGAAAAATGTTTTCACCCAGAGAGTTGTGAATCTGTGGAATTCTCTGCCACAGAAAGCAGTGGAGGCCAATTCACTGGATGTATTCAAGAGAGATTTAGATATAGCTCTCAGGGCTAATGGAATGAAGGGATATGGGGAGAAAGCAGGAACGGGATACTGATTTTGGTTGTTCAGCCATGATCATATTTAATCATATTGGCTAAAAAAGCCAAATAGCCAACTACTGCACTTATTTTCTATGTTTCTATGTTTACCCACTCATTTATCAAAAATATTCCATACATTAAATATTCCACAGGAAAGAAAGGCAAAGCCAACATTCCGAAAAATTCAAATTCAGTTCAATGCAGAAAAGCAAGTCTTTAAGAGCAAGACAAAATAAACAAAAAGGCACCAAAAATATGAAAATAAAAGTTAATTTAATGTTGCCCACAAGATAAATGTACAATTTGAAGTGTTTACAGGTTTAAAATAGATGGGGATTTGAAGAGGAATTTATGTCACCAGCATGACAAATTATAGTAATATAATACCAATGAACATTTCATTTTCATTTCTCATTAAAATTGCAAAAACATCCATTACATTTGAAAGTCTGGAAAAAAAACATTGGGCAGTTGAAATCCTTTTAAAATTAAACATTGATATTACCAGGTAGAAATCTAATAAGAAAAAGATCCTACATTATTATAGCATTACACATTTTGACTCACTTTCTCGATTGAGAAAGACAACACCAACATTTTATCTTATGTAATTCCATCCATGATATTTCAATGGCAAAGATCTGCTTTTTCAATAATATGCACTGTTTTATCAAAATATATATATCAGGAGCTATGGGTTTCTATAAAATGCAATGTGTACAAAAACAAAGGTTTGCATAAAATCTGTAATTTATTTCCCATTATTTTAGTCAGGGACTATTTTTAACAGGGACTCGAAAGAGGGAGCACATATCGCCAATTCTGGCCTCTCTCCACTGGCTCCCGGTGCACTTTCGAGTTCATTTTAAGATACTGTTATTTGTTTTTAAATCTCTGAATGGGCTCGCCCTGCCTTACCTCTCTGAGCTGCTCCACCCATACGCTCCTGCCCGGTCCCTCAGGTCAGCTGGTCAGCTGCTCCTGGAGGTACCGAGGTCTAGTCGGAGGCTCAGAGGGGATAGAGCCTTCTCTGTTGCTGCTCCGGCACTCTGGAACACCCTGCCATTGCACATTTGACAGGCCCCCTCACTGTCCATCTTAAAATCCAGTGTTAAAACACATTTGTACTCCCTGGCTTTTGACCATGCCTGAGGCTTTGCTTCTGTTTTTGGTGTTTTTGATGTTTCTTTATTTTACATGTCTTTTCCTACTATTTCTTTTGATTGGTATTTTTGGTGTGTATTAACTTTTTTGTCAATGATTAGTGATGTACAGCACTTTGTTGCAACTATGTTTGTTTTTAAAGTGCTCTATAAATAAAATTATTATTATTATTATTATTATTATTATTATTATTATTATTATTATTATTATTATAAGCAAACTGCAGCTTTTAAAGGCATTTCAGTCTTAAATGAGGTTGACATTGAAAATGAAATTTTGTTGACTTCATAAAAGTAGAGAAACACATATTTTGTCGTTGTAAGACTTCAAAAACATCTATTCATGTATTGAAGAATCCTATGCAAGTTCATTTTATGATTTGCAAATAAAAATTGATTTAAGATCTTTGAGAATATGTTATGGAACATAACCATAGCCAAAGCTCCAGAGCATAAGTAATGTAGACTCAAGGAGCTATACAGCATGGAAACAGGCCCTTTGGGCCAGCTCATCCATACCAACCAAGTTGCTAGCATCTGACCCATATCTCTTCAACCCTTTCCTTTCGATGTTCCTGTCCAAATGTCCTTTAAACGTTGGAATTGTATCCACCTCTAAACTTCCTCTGGCATCATATTCTCCCCCTGATGCAGGAGTTGATCTCCCCGATGAGGAGGCCCGCCGCCGGCTATGGGTGTAACATCACTGGGAGACCTAAGGCCCCTGACTGCGGGAGGACAAAGAAGGGAAGAGATTGAACTTTTTTTTTTCGCGTTCCATCACAGTGAGGAATGTGGAGGAGTCACTGTGATGGATGTTTATGTTTAAATGTATTTTGTGTGTTCTGTTGCTTTTTATTTGTCTGATTGACTTGGCAAATGAAATACCTCGTATGCTGTAAAACATACTTGGCTAATAAAGTATAGTATTGTAAGGACGCCTTGCGAAATAAATAGATGGAGGCAATGAAAGAAGGGTTCAACACCATGGCAGGCTCGGAACTCATTGTGTGAGCAGCGGTACAAAAATGAAGCTTCACTTATGACCAGCCATCCCTTCTCAGTTCCTATCTTCCCTCTATTCCAGTCTTGGAGAAGGGTGCTGACACAAAATGTCATCAATGCATTTCCCTCCACGAATGTCACCTAACATGCTAAATTCCTCCAGCAAATTGCTTTTTCACAAGATTACAGCATGTGCAGTCTACCATATCTCTAAAGATATATATCCCTTGGATACTGAAAATGAATGCCTCTCCTTTAGAAACTGAATTTTTGAAAGCAACCCGCTTTCATTTGCACATATGGTAATAATAAACAATCTGGCAGGAATGGCAAGAAGCATGTTTTAGCTGGATGCACATTACTCACATTGAACTATGCAATTGGAAATTGCAATATGTGCTGTGCTTGCTCTTAGGCACTGATCAAACTCTACAATCAATTTTATGCTACAAGTCAGCTCTGTAGTGCTTTAAACATATGCTGCAAAGTTGAATTTCTAAGCCAGCACGTTATTATTCCCTCAAATCCCTGAATGTATGAAGGTCATTTCAATATGATCCAATAAATTCTTGTGAAATTCTAAACAAACCAAAATTCCCAAGGGTGTCTGTGGAAGAGAGCCTTTTAGCGCACGAAAAAACAAAATTGGGGATGTCATGTGTTACATGATTCACACTAATCAACAATGCGAGAAATATGTTTCATGTTGGTATTTATTTTTGTGGCTATCAATTGATATTGTAGTGAGTGATTATGGATTGAGTAAAATTATGAAATTACATGTAAGGTTCAAAATGTACAAGGTTCAAAAAGTATTTAGATTCAATTTTATGAGAAATAAACTCACAAGTAAGTGATAAAAATAACCCTCACTGGTCAAATATGCTCAGAATTTTAGACTTAACTATTCAATTCCCATTTTGTATAAACGCTTAGTTAAATTGAAATTAACTTTTTTGAGTTTGGCATAGTAATAAGAACATGATGCTTTATAATTCAATCCCAGTTTAAAGTTAATTTATATCAACTGAGTTGGCAATAGAAATTCCACAACTGATTCTGCCCTCAAGCTAGGGAGGGTAGAATCAATTACAGAATTTCTATTGCCACTTCTTATTGTACCTGACCCTCCCTTTTCCTTTGGAGGTGTACTAGGTTAATTATCCAAATTAACCCATTTGTAATGTCCAAAGATTTGAGAGCCTTGCATGACATTTTTGTTAATGAACTACCAGTGATAATGACCATAATCTGCCCAACATTAATCATTACCTGTGCTTATTTTGTACAATCACGTTTCATTAAGCTTTACTTCTGTAACCCTTCACATTCTTATACTTAATGCCAAATTGGAGGGTACGTGGTTCTAACTCCTATCTATGAAGAGATTTTTAGTTTGAAACCAGAGGAGATGAGATTAAAAAATGGGATGGGGATGTAAGAAAAAGTGATTGTTAATGGAGCATTTGACAATGACAATTGACACTTAAAATTGAATCTGAATCTGAATCTGAAAAATGTTGGATAGAACAATGGTACAGTGGGTAGAGCATCTACACATATTCCATCCTGACCTCTGGTGCTATCATGTGAATTCTCATAGTCGCCTTGTGACACTTGGTTGGTCCACTTCTCATCATCTAGGATCTGCTGGTTGGTCAATTATCTTTGACAAGAGAAACTGAGGCTCTGGCTAAGGAATAAAATGTCTCATCACTGTATTAAATTTAAACAGTAAATACTATTTTTGGATTCTCCCATAAGAGGATACACCTTTATCATTCACCCTGTCAGGACATCTCAGATCCTTACTTGTTCAAACCGAATCACTTCTCATTCTTCGAATCTACAGCAGATATGGTCCCAAGCAGCCCAATCTTTACTCGTAAGGCCATCTGCCCAATCCAGACATTATTCTGCGAATAATGAACTTTGAATGCATCCGATCAGTGGCAAAAAACCCCGGGGGGGGGGGGGGGGGGTGGCAGAGGGGACACGTCCCCCCCCATGTTTTGAGAGGTGGGGGACATCCCCCCCAAGTTTTTGTCATCCAGATTTTAATATCTCCGTTTTCTGCGAGACAGTGGAGGTGGGACTGCTGATCGAGGGCGCTAATTGGACAAGAGAGAAATTGGTCAGCCAGGCAATGGGGGCAGGACATGATGATTCAGCGCGATGATTGGAGGAGGGAGGAGTGGGGGGGGGGGGGGGGGGGTGGGACTGAGGATAGAGTGCGGTGATTGGAGAAGGGAGACGTGGCACAGACCTGCGCCTCATCCGCAGCCAGGATCGATCCCGGCCGCCTCTCCGGCGCTGTCCCGTCCCCACCCAAGTGCCCCCCCCCACGGGTGGCCAGAGAGGTCGGGAATCAGACGGGCGCAGCGCCCCCAGGCCCACAGCCAGCGCAGAGAAGCAGCACTGAACCCAGCTCACTCTGCCTGTCCCGCCAGGTGAACCTGCCTGGGATTGCGGGAAATATGGCCAGTGCAGAGAAGCAGCGCTAGTGTCCTGTCAGTCCAGGCAGGGCTGTAGGTTAACCCACCATCTACAGCCTTGAACCTTATCATTCCCCAGCCCCGCATTTACCTTCTCCCAAAAATCCACAAGCAGAACAATCCTGGCAGACTCATTGTTTCTACCTGATCCTCCTCCATTTAAATAATTTCCACATACCTTCATTCCATCCTATGGCTAAGGCTTGTCCAATTCCTTCCCACTTATGTCCAAAACACTTCACACACCAGCCAAATTCCCACCATGAACAAGCCTCCGCCTATTTAACAGTCACTCCTTCACCTTTACCAAGCTTCTCGTCCTTCACAAATATCAGGTTCCCTTTAATATCCAATATCATTTAGTGATTCGGAATGACAATGGATGAACAAGTAACTGGTGCTAACTCTAATCTAAATATCACAAGATTTCTGGTACAACTTTTTCTGCAAAATCCTACACTTCAATGAATGTTATACTTTATTGTGTTTTACTCTGTTTTTTGTAATTAGTTTTCTTTCATTATGGAATATATTGTATAAGATATTTTGAGCAGCAACATGAAGTGTCTTCTTGCAAAAACTGGATACATGATTCCTCATCTGTTTTTGGAAGGTGGACTTCACTGAGATAAGAACAAATGCAAATTAATAGCCTGCATTTTCCAGAAGTAATGATGGTGAGTCATTGATGCTAGTTGGCAATATGTCAAGCATAGTTTAATTCAAATATCTGTAAGTTCCTTTTAGTGATTCATTGTTCCTCCACAAATTAATATATCTTGCTAATTTGTAGTCACAACTGCCTTTACTAATTCTACACTCCAGCCAATTCAGAGTCATGGCTTCAGATGGCAGAACATTAAAGATGTCTTCACTGGCATCATTTAAAAGGATCATGAAGTTCTACAGGCAAGTGATTTTTTTTTTGTTCAGTACTCATGTAATTATTTGCATCATAAGGTCATAAGCTCATAAGGAATAGGAGTAGAATTAGGCCATCCGGCCCATGAAGTCTACTCCACTATTCAATCATGACTGATCTATCTGTTCCTCCTAATCCCATTCTCCTGCCACCTCCCCATAACCTCTGACATCTGTATTAATCAAGAATCTATCTATCTCTTCCTTAAAAATGTCAACTAACATGGCCTTCACAGCCTTCTGTGGCAAATAATTCCACAGATTCACCACCCTCTAAAGAAATGTCTCATCACATCCTTCCTAAAAGATCTTCCCTTAATTCTGAGGCAATGACCTTTAGTCCTAGACTCTCCCACTAGTGGAAACGTTCTCTTCACATCCACTCTATCCAAACATTTCACTATTCTGTGTTTCAATGAGGTCCCCCCTCATTCTTCCAAACTCCACGAGTACAGGCCCAATGCCAACAAATGCTCATCCTAGGTTAACCTACTCATTCCTGGGATCATTCTTGTAAACCTTCTCTGGACTCTCTCCAGTGCCAGCACATCCTTTCTCAGACATGGGGGTGCACAAAATTGCCCACAATTGCATCTTTGGAAGTTTTCTATTCTTAGCTAAAGTTTGAGTACTCCATTGTGAGCAGCTTGCTAGTCTTGTACTTCAGCTATTGTATGAAGTATTTTGCTTAAAGATTATATTGGTGTGCTGATGAAACCTCCTCTGGGAAAGCAATAGAATTTGATAAAGTAAAGAAAAAAGCAGCCAGTGCAGCACAATCTGCTTGAAATAGACAGCACTATCTTCTTTCATTGACAGATCTCTATGTGATCAGATTTCAGTTAAATTCAATTAATCGAGCAAGCTCAATGATTTCGTAGTGCAGGATTGGAGGATTTTGTGGAGTATTTGATTATAATATATATAATATTGTAAATAATATTAATTTAATTTAATTAATATTATTATTTAGAGTATCTAATGTTAGTATTAGGTGGAGTATTAGTATTAGAGTATTAGGTGGATTTTATATAGTATGATTAGAGTATTAGTATTATATGTATTAGTATTATGATGCACAGATGCATCATTAATTTTCCAATGAAACCAATACGTTGAAAGGGAGCAAAGTAAATAATGTTCCAGTTAGATTAAAGACAGCAAGGTAGCAGCATATCTGAACAAAGTGTCAAAACATTAGATATGTTACAGTGGTCATAGGGGATTTCAATATGCAGGTACACTGGGAAAATTAGGTTGGTACTGATAATGAGAAGAGAAGGAATTTGAAGAATGCCTCCGAGATGGCTTCTTAGAGCAGCCTGTTGTTGAGCCTACTAGGGAAAAGGCAATTAGGAATTTTTTGTTGTGTAACAAACTGGATTTGATTAGGGAGTTTAGGATAAGGGAACCTCTTATAGGCAGTGACCATCTTTATACTTATAAAGCTCTGATCTTGGATGTGTGTGTATTTGTGTGCGTGTGTGTGTGTGTGATGTTCATGTGCATTTCACATCTCCTCGAAAACACGATGCACTAACGGTGAAATTTTTACATATTCCAATAGGGATTTACGCTATGATGTAAAAAATCGCCTTATCTGTAAATTTCATGCATTATTTCTCGAGTTATTTATGAAAATCTTCACATCTCAAATAACTTAGAAAATAAACTAGATGGTCTCGCTGATGACGTCACAATGGATCTGACTGTCTGCCTCTGCTCGCACTGCGAGTGACGTCACCCCTGTTCTGTCTTCCGTACATCTTGGCTTCTTAACTTTTACTTCTTTAAATTCGTCACCTAGCGTTTTTAAACCGTTGCTCAAGTCGGGCTGCACGCTCCGCTGGGCTCCTTGAGGTTCTAGAACATGGCAGCGGTGGTCGTTATTGCCATGTGGGTGAGGGTGTGGAGCAGCGCAATGGGAAGGTGGCCATGGCGGCCATTACTCCCTCTGGGAGAGGCCATCTATGGTCACCTGTGATTCCTCCATCGATCGCAGGGACTCGAGGATCGTCATGTCTTTTCCTCGCTGGTGATCCCGATCCCGCCGGGTGATCTCTGGCTGCCATGGGGGATGATATCCTCTCCGTCTCCCCCGCCCGATCATCTGTTATGTGGGTGGGTGGGCTTTCCCTCGCGGAAGCCACGATCGGCCGGCCCTCTGCTGCTTTTGACCATCCTCAGATCGTGCCCGCCTGCGGCCTCGCTCGAGTCGCCCGCTCGCCGTGGGCCCCGCAGCCTGCTTGCCCATCTGGCTCCCCTCCTCCTCTCCCCCTTCTTCCTCTCTCCCTCCTCCTTCCTTCCTCTCTCTCCCTCCTCCTCCTCTCCCCCCCTCCTCTCTCCCTTCTCTCCCATCCCCTCCTCATCTCCCCTCTCCCCCACTCCCCCCCTCTCCCCCCCCTCCCCATCCCCTCTCCCCCCCTCCCCTCTCCCTCTCCCCCTCCTCGCCCCCTCTCTCCCCCACCCTCCCCTCTCCCCTAACTCCTCTACTGCCCCTCTACTCCCCCTCTCTACCCTCCCCCCCCCTCTCCTCTCCCCTAACCCTCTCTCCCCCCTCCCCTCCCCCCTCTACTCTCTATCCCTCTCTCTCTCCCCTCTCTCTCTCCCCCCTGTCTCCTCTTCTCTCCCCTTGCCCCCCCCCTCTCCCCCCCTCTCTCCTCACCCTCCCCTACGAACAATGCCCCCTTTCCCCTCTGCCCCCCCCCCCCCCCCCCCCCTCCCCCTCTCCCCTCCCCTCACCCTCTCCCCCCCCACCCCTCTATCTCCCTCCCTTTACCCCCGTCTCCCCCCCACTCCCTCCCCTCTCCCCCCACTCACTCCCCCTCCCCCCCGTGTGTGTGTGGGGTGGTTAGTGTGTGTGTGTGATGTCACATGCCGCCCCCCCACCCACAGCCGCGCGTTGAGGGGACGTGACCCAATGGGTGCCACTTGGTCTAGTAATATGATAAAATTCAATCTGCAGTTTGGTACAGAGGTATGAGCGAGGAGTGAACTAAAATTGATTGGAAAGGGATCCTAGCAGGTATGATGGTGGAGCAGCAATGGCAGTAGATTCTGGGAATAATTTGGAAGATGCATGACCTTTTCATTCCAAAGAGGAAGAAGGATTCTAAGGATAGAAAGAGGTGACCGTGACTGTCAAGGGAAGTTAAAGACAGCATAAAATTAAAAGAGAAAGTATATAATATTACAAAGATTAGTGGGAAGCTAGAGGATTGGAAATCTTTTAAAAAACAACAGAAGGTAACCAAAGATAGAGACAAAAAGCTGGATTAACTCAGCGGACAGGCAGCATCTCTGGAGAGAAGGAATCGGTGACTTTTCTGTTTGAGACCCTTCTTCAGACCAAAAAGGCAAAACGGAGAGAAAATGTGAAATATGACGGTAAGCTAGCCAATAATATAAAAGAGGATAGAAAAAACATTTGGATATATAGGGAGTAAAAGAGAGGCAAGATTGGACATTGGACTGCTGGAAAATGATGCTGGAGAAGTAGTAATGGGGAATAAAGAAATGGCAGATGAATAGTTTAGTTTAGTTTAGTTTATTGTCACATGTACCGGGACGTACCAAAAAAAGCTTTTATGGTGCCTGCCATTCAGTCAGTGGAAAGACTATCCATGATTACAATCAAGCCATCCACGATGTTTCGGTATAGGATAACGGGAATAATACTTAGTGCAAGATAAAGTCCAGTAAAGTCCGATTAGAGATAGTCAATGGGTCTCCAATGAGGTAGATGGTTGCTCAGGACTGCTCTCTAATTGGTGATAGGATAGTTCAGTTGCCAGATCACAGCTGGGAAGATACTGTCCTTGAATCTGCAAGTATACGTTTTCACACTTCTGTACCTCGTGCCTGATGGGATAGGGGTGAAGAAGGAATGTCCGCAGTAAAACTCGTCCTTGATTATGCTGGTGGACTTGCCGGGGCAACTTGAAGTGTAGATGGAGTCAAAGGAAGGGAGGCTGGTTTACATGATGTTTAAGAAGGAACTGTAGATGTTGGAAAATCGACGGTAGACACGAATGCTGGGGAAACTCAGCAGGTGAGGCAGCATCTATGGAGCGAAGGAAATCTTCCTTCGCTCCATAAATGCTGCCTCACCCGCTGAGTTTCTCCAGC
The DNA here is from genome assembly GCF_028641065.1 of Leucoraja erinaceus. Taxonomy (NCBI): domain Eukaryota; kingdom Metazoa; phylum Chordata; class Chondrichthyes; order Rajiformes; family Rajidae; genus Leucoraja; species Leucoraja erinaceus. Next base: position 28,692,033 of record NC_073387.1, on the reverse strand, counting down.
ATTTTTGTCTACCTTCTGGTTTACATGATGGTGTGGGCTGCGTCCACGAATCTCTGCAATTTTTTCTACATAAAAAAACGGAAAATGCTAGCATGAATGGAAGATAAGCTGAACGGCAGAAGGCAAAGAGTGGAAATAAAGGCAGTTTTTTTATGGTTGGCTGCCAGTGACTAGTGGTGTTCAACAGGAGTTGGTATTGAGGTCGCTACTCCTCACATTGTATATCGATAATTAGGATGATGCAATTAAAGGCTTTGTGGATGTTTAATTCAGTTTAGTTTAATGCATTGATTGTGGATCCACTTCTGTGATCAGCACAGTAAGAGCCGCCTGACTTGGGCGTCATCTTAGATCAGTTGTGGATGATACGAAGATTGGTGGGGAGGCAAGTAGTCTCGCAGAAGCAGGGACTCTGCAGAAATCTTGGAAAAGTTGGGAGAGTGGACAAAGAAATGCCAGATAGAATACAGCATATCAAAGTGTGCCGTCATGCACTTTAGTAGTAGTTCAAGTTCAAGTTTGCATTTATTTTCACTTAACCCACTAAGTTACAGTGAAATTTGAGTTACCATACAGCCATACTAAGTGAAAAGAACACAATACACAAATTTAACATATTACCATACAGCCATACTAAAGGGCCTGTCCCATTTGGGCGTCATTTGCGCATCACGCAGGTGGCGCGCAAAGATTTTGTACATCACAAAATCCTGGGGCGCCGCATTCGACCGCGCGTCACCGCCTATGTCACCACGCACCATGCGCGCGTAATGCGCACCAAGCACGCATCACGTGCACGTCGTGACACGCGCGTCATCGTTGTGATGCGTAAATGATGTTGCGTAAATGAAGCGAACATTATTGCCAAGTGGGACAGGCCCTTAAGTGAAAAGAACACAATACACACAGTGGAATCAACATTCCTCACTGTAATGGATGGCAATAAAATTCAGTCGTCTTCCTCCTTTGTTCACCTGTGGTGGTCGGGGCCTTGAATCCTCCGTAGTTTGCCGCTGCCAACGGTCCGATGTGCAAGCCCTCTCGTCAGGATGATCGAAACTCCGGCATCGGGACAAAATAGAACACTCCGCGGCATGGAGTTCCCGAGTCGGCCACTTCTTACCGGAGACCGTGGGTTTCACGGTGTTAAAGTCCACAGGCCCCGTGGTCGGAGCTCTTCTTCTGGCGATCCTCGGTAAAGGACCTCCGGACTCCGCGATGGTAAGTCCGCGCCGCACCCGTAGCCTGAAGCTCCGGGCCGGTCTCCAGGAAAGGTCGCACCACACAAGGTTGTTAGGCCGCAAAGGGGGGTTGCGGAGATGCGACTCGGAGAAAATCACATCTCCGTCGAGGTAAGTGACTGAAAAAAAGTTTCCCCCTAATACCCCCCCACCCGCCACATAAACTAACCAAGAAACATTGAAATTAACTTTTAGAACATACTTAAAATAATAAAAACAGTAGAAAAGACACAAAGACTGTTGGTGAGTCTGCCACGACGGAGGCAGCCTCGCCTTAATACAGGCAGGGAGAATTTTCTAAATGGGGAGAGGATTCAGAAATCAGAAGTGCAAAGGGACTTTGAAGTGCTCGTGCAGCATTACCAAAAGGTTAACTTGGAAGTTGAACCAGTAGTAAGGAAGGCAAATGGAATGTTAACATTTATTTCGAGAAGACTAGAATAGAAAAACAAAAATAAGGCACTTGTCAGACCGCATTTGGAGTATTATGTGCAGTTTTGGGGCTCATATCTGAGGAGTGATATGCTGGCATTGAAGAGGGTCCAGAGGAGGTTTGCGAGAATGATCCCTGGGATGATTGGGTTAATGAATGATGAGCATTTGATGGCACTGGGCCTGGACTCAATGGAGTTTAGAAGGATATGGGGAGACCTCATTGAAACTTAACGAATAGTGAAAGGCATGGTTAGAGTGGATGTGGATAGGATGTTTCCGCTTGTGGGAGAGATTTCGACCAAAGGGCACAGCCTCAGAATAATAGGATGTGCCTTTAGAAAGGAGGTGTGGAGGTATTTCTTTATTCAGGGTGGTTAATCTGTGGGATTAATTGCTTCAGACGGCTGTGGAGTATTCATTGGGTATTTTGAAAGCAGATGCTGAAGATCCATTTAAGTTTCCTCCGGCTGTGCCCATCATCACAATAGTTATTCTTTAGCTAATTCAACTCACTGCATGTGATATCAAGAGATGCATTAAAATTCGAGGATCCCGCAAAGACCTCAAGCTTACATAACATTCTATCTGTGGTCTGAAAGTATGTGCTCTAGTATTAGCGGCTCCTCTATCTAAGCTGTTGTAGTGAAATAACACAATTGCCATTGAATCAGCATTTCAAAAATTACCCAGGTCTGTCATAAAAAGCTGGAAGATAGCAATCTAATTAAATACTAAATTGATGGGAAGTGTTATAAGTTCATAAATTTGACCCATCGATTCTACTCAGCCATTTAATCATGGCTGATGTATGGTTCCCTCTTCTCTGTAACCTTTGACACACTTAATAATCAAATAATCAACAGTACTATCATGCAGCACCTATCCACCAATAACCTAAATTCTCAATTTGAGTTACCTCTATGCTAATTGGCTTCTGATTTCAGAATAACCTTTGATCAAACATGAATAATAGAGCTGAATTGCACAGATGAGGTCAAGGCAAAAATGTCACCAAGTAGGGCATCAAGGGGCCCGGGTAAATCTGAAATTAATTTGGAAACAAGGGGAAACTTGCTGCCTGCTGGAATCAAATTTTGTACACAGAATTAGAATTGTAATTGTTGGAGGTTATTTAGTTCACCTGTTGCAGGAATTCCTCAGAGCAGTGTCCTTGGCCCAGCCAGTTATAGTTGCTTTATTCACAATGTTTTTTTAATCTCACGATGAGAAATGAAGATGTTGGTTGATGATTGCACAAAGTTCAGTTTCATTAGCAACTCCCTCACAAATAAAACTACCTACACAGCAATGCATAGACAATTTTCAGACATGGTTTGATAGGTGGCAAGAAAAACTTGATACAAATGAATAACATGCAGTGATTATTTCCAATAAGCATTACCAACGCCAAACCTACCATCATCAACACCTGGGAAGTTTCCATTCATTATAATTTTAATTGGTCAGCCACACAGATACTATAACACACAGAATAGGTCCAGGAGTGGATAATTTGAAACAAGTGACACAACTACTTCAGGGCCTGTCCCACTTGCCAATTTTTTTGGTGACTGTCGACATAATTGACTGACGAATCAGGTCACTGAAAAAGTTGCGGCGTGATGACGTATTGACACATGGTGTTTCCTCAAGTGTCGCAACATTTTTTTTGTTGCCGCTGGATTTTGAAATGTTCAAAACCTTTCGGTGACCCTGATACGTCAGTCAATGACGCCGGTAGTCGCCTGAAAAAATCACCAAGTGGGACAGGCCCTTTACTTAACGATGATTTTCCATAATCTGCAAGCTATGAACAAGGAGTGTGATGAGATACTTTCCATGACGGCTGTTCCAATATCATGCAAAAAGCTTGATAACATCCAGAATATAATCAAGCTACAGGTTGGCACATTTTGTTAATTATCTCAAACATTCACTTTATCCACAATCAATATGTCGTGTGTCAGCATGTGTCATCTAAAATCCCACAACCAGTGTCTTTTCTCTGACCATCCCACTCTCCTCATTCTGAAAACAAAAGAATAAAACACTCAAGATGGAGGAAAGTTGAGTATGAAACCATTGATCTGAAGGAGGAGTTCTCGCCATTAATTGCTATTTTATTATTTATGATAGTCATGTGAATGTCATTGGCAAGACCAGTAACTTTTATCTATTCCCCAATTGTTTTTGAGGAGATAGTGATGAGCTGCCTTTCTGAATTTCTTCAGTCTGCTACTCCCATTGTGCTGGTGGGGACTGCAAGACCTAAACCAAACACGGACCAGAACATTGTGATATATTTCCAAGACAAGACATTGTGTAACTTGGACGGGATCAGACAGTTAATGATAATGTTGGTGACGATCATGTCCTTGCTCTTAGTAATAGCGAGTTTGCAAATTATTTTTTTTAAGTGGTCAAGTGAATATTATTCCACGAGGGCCATAGATGATGTACAAATTGAAAGTTTTAGTAGTAAGTTATGGAATTAGTTTTGGTGAACTTTTGATGGTAGTGTTCTGAATTGAAGAGCAAATGAGGCTAGTGACACAATTATAAAATATACTATTTCAAGATGGAACATACTTATACTGGCACCCCATTCAACCTTTGTCCGCACTGCATGCACGTTTTTTAGTTATAGTCCTGGCAATGACCATTGATATTTCCTCCTATTACCTCCTGAAAACATGTATCACGTGTCTCCTGCCCATGAAGACAAGGGCGGAAAACCCAGGGGGGCCAGAGGGGACACGTCCCCCTCATGTTTTCAGAAGTGGGGGACATCCCCCCCAAGCTTTTGTGATACGGATTTTACAATCTTCGCTTTCCGCGAGACAGTGGGGGTGGGACTGATGATCGAGGGCGCGATGATTGGAGGAGGGAGGAGTGGGGGTGGGGGGGGCACTGAGGATAGAGCACGGCAATTGGAGGAGGGAGACGTGGCACAGACCTGCGCCTCATCCGCAGGCAGGATCGATCCCGTCTGGGTCTCCGGAGCTGTCCCGAGTGCCCCCCCCCCCAGGGTGACCAGAGAGGTCGGCAGTCAGACGCGAGCTGTGCCCCCAGGCCCACGGCCAGCGCAGAGAAACAGCACTAAACCCAGCTCAACTGTGCCTGTCCCGCCGAGTGAACCTACAGCCCTTTCTGGACGTGGGAAATATGGCCAGCGTGGATAAGCAGCGCTGGTGGCCCGTCAGTCCAGGCAGGGCTGTTGGTTTACCCGGTGAGACAGGCAGATTTGAGCTGCATTTAGCACTGGATTGTGCCTCCGAAGCCTCGCACGCGCATGTGTGTGTGTGTCAGTGTGCGCATGCATGCATGGCCATAAAAAAATTGTGTCCCCCGTCCCCTCCATGTTTTAATAGCGAGTTCCGCTCTTGCAGGAAGATACAGGACTTACTGTGGAAAACCTCCAGTACATTGTCAGAAAACTTTGGGAGACACTAATTCACAGTTTGAGCCATCTTGACAAAAACATTTTTAAGATTTTAAGTTACCTCTTGAACCAGTTCTTGAAGCCGCAATTTACATCTATTTTAAGAGGTGAAAGATACCTTTGGAATCGAGCTAGTAACAATGCATATCCAGTCAGCGGCTGAACCGTAATTCCAAAGAAAGTCTGAAGAAGGGTCTTGACCCGAAACGTCATCCAATCCTTCTAGCCAGGGTTGCTGCGTCCCGCAGAGTTACTCCAGCATTTTGTGCCTATTTAGTGAATCATCATGTTGGCTTCTGTAGTAGTCACTGGAAATCAGCAGTCATAAACACAATCATTATTTTTTCTCTGACCAACCCATTCTCTCATATTGCCTAAAATACCTAATGTAATCACCCTTATTTTTATCAGTAGAAACTTATCTTCTTTTTTTAATCTCCTGCACCTAAACTCTCTCAATTAAAATTAGTTAACATTTCTCTACAAATGTATAAACTTTTATTCGATACAGATTACTTTGTTCCCATTAGGAACAGGGTGACATACGATTTATGTGATTCATTAGGATTTGAAGCTAACAAAAAATGAAAATCTGGAGAGATTTTGCTCTTTTTGCCTTTAGTTTATTGTCTGCAATGAAATGTTCACAGCGGGAGATTGGGTCTATCTCCAAATTACAGGCATACCATACTCCTGCTGCCATAATGTGCAACATATGCTATACTGCTGCCACTATTGTACAGCTGTCAAGTTTCAGGTATCAGTTTTGAACTATTTCACTTAGTCTTTTGTTATGTTATTGCAGAACCCTGCCCTTGAAACATTGTCAAGATAAGCCAGCCAGAGCAGATCTGAAAATATCAGAATGACTCTGATCTATTGATTGACCCAATATGAGATAACAGGAGCAGACAGTACTGCATATTGTAACAAATACCATTGCATATCCAAATTCATGAGTAATCATTTTATATGCAATGAATCATATATGCAATCTTTTTTTTAAATAAAAAGATACTACCAAAGCATTATTACCATAACTACAAAATGTGATGAATATTCAGAGATAATTGTTCTGAATACAGGTCTAATAACAACAGTGTGTATTTATATAGCACATTTAATGGATGAAACAAAACCTTTAAGCACTTGATGATATCAAGCCATGAGAGACGTGAAGTTCAGCGACCTCGGTACTGAGCCCTGCAGAACTCCGGTAGTCACTGGCAGCCAACCAGAAAAAGCCCCCTTTATTGCCACTCTTTGCTTTCTGCCATCCAGCCAAACTGATATCCATGCTAGTATCTGCTCTTTGATACCATGGGCTCTCATTTTCCTTAGCAGCTTCCCGTGTGGCACCTTATCAAAGGCTTTGTGAAAATCTCGGTAAACAACATCTACTACCTCTCCTTAGTCTGTCCGGCTATTTACTTCTTCAAAGAGCTCCAGTAAATTTGTCAGTCATGGACTCTAAAATCTTACCAACCACCAAAGTCAGACCAACTTACCTTTAGTTCCCACTATTTTGTTTTGCTCCCTTCTTGTGCAGCGGGGTAATATCGGCAATTTCCCGATCATCTGGAACCATGCCTGACTCTAGTGATTCTTGAAATATCACTATCAACGCCTCCACAATCATTAAAGCTACCTCTTTCAGACCTCTAGTATGCTGTCCATCTGATCCAAATCTCTATCCACCTTCAGCCCTCTCAGATTCCCAAGCACTTTCTCCCTGGTAATAGCAACTCCACTAACTTCCACCCCCTGACTCCCTTGAACTTCGGGCACATTGCTGGTGTCTTCCACTGTGAAGGCTGAAGCAAAAATGTTATTCAACTCCTCTGCCATTTCTTTATTCCCCATTATCACATCTCCTGCCTTATTTTTCAGCGGCCCAATGTCCACTCTTGCCTCTCTCTTACTCTATATATAACTGAAGAAACTCTTGTTATCCTCTTTTATATTATTATTATTATTATTATTATTATTATTATTATTATATTATTCGCTAGCTTACCTTTGTATTTCATCTTTTCTCCCCGTATTGCCTTTTTAGTTACCTTCCGTTGTTCTTTAAAAGCTTCCCAATCATCTGGCTTCCCACTAATCTTTGCAATGATATATGCCTTCTCTTTTAGTTTTATACTGTCCTTGACTTTTCTTGTCAGCCACAGTCACCTCTTTCTACCCCTAGAATCTTTCTTCCTCTTTGGAATGAAAAGATCCTGCATCTTCCGAATTATTCCCTGAAATTCCTGCCATTGCTGTTCCACTGTCATCATTACTACGGTCCATTTCCAGTCAACCTTGGCCAGCTCCTCCCTCATGCCCTTTGCTCAGCTGCAATATCTACATATCTGATCTCATCTACTCTCTCTCAAATTGCAGACTGAAAGTATCAAATTGTGGTCGCCATGTCTTAGTGGTTCCTTTACCTTGAGTTCCCTTTATCAAATCCGGTTCAGAGCACCAGCTTTGGTAATGTGTTTACACCAAAAATAATTACTTTTATTCAGGGCGTCATGTATGTAAAATCACCGGATATAAGATTACGACTATGACAATGAGAAAGTTAATATTGTATCATTTACTGTCATACGAAAGATCCAGAGAATACCTAGAGATTTGTCAGGATTTTGAATACTTCAGGCAGTAGAAGCTGACTTTGTAAATACTTTTAAAAGGGATTTAGACAAGCATTGAAGGGTAAGTAAATTATAAAGTTAAAGGCAAAAGGCATGTCTGGAACCAAGCACAAATGTTATTTCAAAAGAGCAGACACTGGTATGACAGACAATTTGTCTCTTTTGATCCTGTAATGCTCCTGGATTCATTTATGGTTTGCTGTTCATTGATGGATTTCTTAATAATTTAAATAGTTGTCATCAAAGAACTATCTAATTGTGAAGGCACAGGAAGAGGGCATTCCGCATGTTAAATCTATGCTAACTTGAATTGAAGTAATCTGTCAATCACAATTTTCTCCGCAATCCTGCAAACTATTCTCACATGGATGTCTTTCCAATTCCCGTTTGAAGGTACCGATGGATTGCTTCCATTTTCTCCCTCTTAAAAGTGGTAAACTTTAGATTCTTACAATTCTCTGAATAAGAGTTTTAGGAATGTGCATATTAATGCCTTTCTGCATATGAAAAAGGGGCATTCTGAAGAGATCACAAACCAGTACATTTCAGATTAGGGACTTGCCAACTTATGTGAGCATGGCCAGTTTTGGGTGATTTGAATCAGATGACAGTAAATTAAAAAAATATTGCCAAAAATATTAACAAATGTGGTCTGCATGCAAATCATCAAAGTTTTGAATTTCTCATAATTTTGCATTGCTTTTACAGATCCTAGTTTTCTATCAAACGTGGACAGTAAAATAATGGCTACATGAAGAAAATTAACCTCAAGTAAATGCAAATTTACCAATCAGTAGAAGAGGGGATTCACAACTTATTTTTTTTCTGCACAAAACTGTAAGTTATAACATTCATCATTGATCAGGAGAGGGGAAAAATTCTCACTCGGATTTAAGCATGGAATTTTCAGTTATTAGTAATCTTTTTGCTGCTGACCAGGATAGAAGATCTCCAGAATAATGAGTAGACACAAGAGACTGTAAATGCTGGAACCTTGAGCAAAAAACAATCTGCTGGAGGAACTTAGCAGGTGCAGCAGCATCTGTGAAGGAAGTCTATGAAAGAGTCAAATGCGTTTATTTGTCATTTGCATCGGATATGAAATGAAATTCTTACTTGCTATAGTTTCATAAGCACATTAGATGCTACATCAACTAAATAAATATACAATCAATTGTTGGTTATTCTAAGTAAAGTGGATCATAAAATGAACAGTTGACGTTTTGGGTTGAGACCATTCCTCTGGACTCGGAGGAATGATGATCTCTCTGAAGTAGTTTTCCTCTACTTTTTCGATGGAAGTTCATCTCTCACTGCAGGCCTCTATGTTTTCTCTTGCTGAGTAAAGCAAGCACCTTGACCCGAAACATTAAACGTCCATTTCCCTCTACAGATGATGACTGATCCACTGAGTCCTTCCAACAGATTGTTTCTTGCCCAGAATAGCAATCTCTGCGGTAAATCAGCTGCTGTTGGTTTGCTTGAAGATTTAAGATCTAAGAATCCCTGCTTTCTAGCAGCCATGTTGTCCTGAGATTGGCAGTGCAGCTAATCATGAGTAAGAAAAATTTCTTACAGTCTATACACACACGCACATGAAGTTAAGCTCAAAGTAGAAATATAAGTGAAATAATTACGTTTTTCCACTTTAAAATACTTGAAATATTAATGATCAAACTAAAGAAATTGCAATATACTGTAAATGCAGAGTATTAAGTTTTTAGTTTACCAGATAGTTTAGTAGGTGGCAATTGCGGTTTAGAATGCCATTCAAAATGCACTTAGACCACAGAATATCTGTGTAAAATTTTAAAAATAGTTAATTTTATGAATAATTTACCAGAAGCATTATTCATGTCAGTTCTAGTGATTTCAGCTTGATTGCACTGTAGAAGTCCAAAAACAGTACAACCTTTGAAGGTATGCAAGATCATTAATATTGAGATTTTCACAGAAAACAATATATGTACGTACATAATTTTTTTACTGTTGTTACACATAGTCATGGTGAATAGTACAGTTCTGCCATCATTATTACTGCAAAATCCAACAGTGATTATGAGCTGGTATAGTTTGGCAAATTGTCTTATTTGCTAATATATATTTAACAGGGAATAGATTATTCTTCCCAAAAATACACAAAGGCAACACATTGCTGCCTCGCAATGGATCACAGAGTAACATATTTTTCTATGATAGATACACAATCTAGTTTGACAGAAAATGAAAGGTTTAAGAAATTCCAAGACTTCATTGCAAGAAACTGCAAGTTTTCTTTCAGTCCTCTGTGTCTTACCCATTAATTTACAGAGGATGACTGTGGCATTGAATAACATGCGGCTTAAGCCTGGATGTCTTTTCCATAGTTTTCAATTGGACTGTGTGGCCTGTATTGACCAAAAGCCACTAATGCAGAAGGCCTTCACAGAGCCTCTGAGTCATACATCTGTGTGAGTTAAAGGGGCTTGCCTAAATAGATCCCAGTGCGGCATTAACTTGAACTCAATCCGTCTACTTATCCTCACTTTTCTCACCAACACCCTTAGTCCTGTATGTCCACTGACACACTAGGCATTGACTAACATGTAACCCTCGTTTAGTGGGCTATGATTCCATAGGTTTTGTGTACCTCTGGATATTAGTGAGACCATGAAGATTTTTTAATTTAGTGACCACGAATTGTCTGCATAAAGTAACAACAATATCCAGATAGACACAAAGTGCAAGAGTAACTCAGCAGGACAGGCAACATCTCTGGAGAGAAGGAATGGGTGACGTTTCGGGTCGAAACGAAACATCACCCATTACTTCTCTCTAAAGAGTCTCAACCCGAAACGTCACCTATTACTTCTCTCCAGAGATGTTGCCAGTCCCGCTGAGTTACTCCAGTACTTTGTGTCTATCTTTGATCAAACCAGCGTCTGCAGTTCCTTCCTACAACGATATCCAGATGTTTGATGTAAATGAAGGAATTGCAGATGCTGGTTTAAACCAAAGGTAAACCTCTGGGTGACGTTTCGGGCTCAAGACCCTTTTTCAGACTGACATGAGGGGGGAGGGCAATAGATAGATAAGAAAGTGTGAAGGTGTGAAACAGGGCAAAGGGAATGGAGATCAAGGAAATTGTAGAATAGATCATTGTTAGCTAGGGGAAGGTAACAATAACGTAAACAGAAATAAAATGAAGTTGGAGACAGTATGACTGGTCAGAGAACTGGGAAGGGGGAGGGATGGAGAGAGAGGGAAAGCAAGGGTTGCTTGAAGTTAGATAAATCAATGTTCGTACCACTGGGCTGTAAGCTGCCCATGCAAAATATGAGGTGCTGTTCCTCCAATTTGTGATGGTCCTCACCCTGACAATGGATGAGGCCCAGAACAGAAAGGTCAGTGTGAGAATGGGAGGGGGAGTTAAAATGTCCGTCAACCGGGAGATCAGGTAGGTTTAGGCGGACTGAGCGGAGGTGTTCAGCGAAACGATCGCCGAGCCTGCGCTTGGTCTCGCCGATATACACGAGTCTACACCTGGAACAGCGGATACAGTAGATGAGGTTGGAGGTGGTGCAAGTGAACCTCTGCCTCACCTGAAAAGACTGTTGGGGTCCTTGGACGGTGTCGAGGGGGAAGGTATGGAGACAGGTGGTGCAGGGGAAAGTACTGTGGTTGCAGGGGAAAGTACCTGAGGAGGGGGTGGTTTGGGTGGGAAGAGACGAGTTGACGTGGGAGTTGTGGAGGGAATGGTCTCTGCGGAAAGCGGAAAGGGGTGAAGATGGGAAGATGTGGCTAGTGGTGGGATCCCGTTGGAGGTGGCGAAAATGTCAGAGTATTATGTGCTGTACGCAATGGCTGATGAGGAGGAATGTGAGGACTTGAGGGACTCTGTCCCTGTTACAACTGGGTTGAGGGTGAGCAACTGCGGAGTTGCGGGATATCGTGGAGACCCTAGTGAGGGCCTCGTCCATAATGGATGAGGGAAACCGCCTTTCCCTTAAGAATTATGACATCTCCGATTTCCGATGTCCTGGTATGGAACACTTAATCTTGGGCGCAGTTGTGGGGTAGAATTGGGAGTAGGGGATTGAGTCTTTACAGGAGGCAGGGTGGGAAGAAATGTAGTCTAGATAGCTGTGTGAGTCAGTGGGTTTATAATCAATGTCAGTTGATAGTCTGTCTCCTGTGATGGAGGCGGTGAGATCAAGAAAAGGTAGGGGGATGTCAGAGATGGTACAAGTTTTCAAGAGAGAGTTTGATTTAGCTCTTAGGGATAAGGGAATCAAGGGAATTTCTATGTTTCTAAGTGAATTTGAGTGCAGGGTTGAAATTAGTAGTAAAGTTAATGAACTCAATGAATTCTGCATGGGTGCATGAGGTAGCAACGATGGACTTGTCAGTGTAGTGGAGGTAGAGTTCAGGGATAGGGCCAGTGTACATCTGGAACAGTGATTTTTCAACGAACCCTATGAAGAGGCAGGCGTAGCTGGGGCCCATGCGAGTGTCCATACCTACACCTTGGATTTGAGGAAGTGGGAAGAGTCGAAGGAGAAGTTGCTAAGGGTAAGGACGTGCTCAGCAAGGAGGAGGAGAGTGTTGATAGAGAGAAATGTGTTAGTTCTGAGGTCGCGGAAGAAATGGAGGACTTTAAAACCTTCCTGGTGGAGGATGGAGGTGTAGAGTGACTGAACATCCATAGTAAAAATGAGGGAGAAGGGGCCTGGAAAATGGAAGTCATTGAAGAGTTGAAGGGCATGTGAGGTGTCTTGGAAATAGGTAGGGAGGGATTGGACCAGGGGGGATAGAATGGAGTTGAGGTATGTGCAAATTAATTCAGTGGGACAGGAACAAGCAGAAACAATGGGTCTGCCAGGACAGTTCCGTTTGTGGATTTTGGGGGAAAGATAAAATTGTGTCGTGCGGGGCTGGGGATTAATAAGGTTGGAGGCTTTGGAAGGCAGACAGCCGGAAGTGATGAAATCTGAAATGGTCTGTAAGATTATGGCCTGGTGCTCATCTGTGGGATCATGGTCCAAGGATAAGTAGGAGAAGGTATCCGAGAGTTGTCGTCTGGCCTCAGCCGTCAGCGCGCCAGACTACCAGGGCAACTCCCTTGCCGGCGGGTTTGATTATAATGTCGGGGCTGCTGCAGTGAGCGGAGGGCTGTACATTCAGAGGGAGAGAGGTTAGAGAAGGTAAGGGGAGTGGAAATGTTGAGACAGTTGATGTCATGTCAGTCAGCAGTTAGAAATAAAAAGGTCTAAAGAGGGTAGAGAGCCGTCCGGGGGAGTCCAAGAGGAGAGAGATTGGTGGAGATGGAAGAAGGGATCATCACTGGACGGTGAGAACTCCTACCCATAGAAAAAGGCACAGAGGTGGAGGCGACAGATGAAAAACTCTATGTCGTGGCGGACCCAGAAGTTGTTGAGGTGGGAGTGGAGGGGGATAAAAGTGAGGCCTCTGCTGAGGACAGACCGTTCCATATTGGAAAGGGGGAGGTCGGGGGGATGATGAAGACACGACAAGGGTGGGGGTTTGGGTCGGAGGAGGGCAGGTGAGTAGACGGAGGCTGAGGTGAGGTCTGGTTGGGGGATGGTGGGGGTTCAGAAAGGAGGGGGGAATGAGGACAAGTGCATTGGAGGGGAGTAACTGGGGCCACCTGGTTAAAAGAGGGGGAAGGGGGAGACCCAGTGGAACCCCACTGACATTTCCTGTAGGAGAGGGGGAGCAGTCGGCCGCAGCAGAGTGAGACCACGTGCTGTTGGAGTCTGCATCGTGGAGGCTCTGGACCAGATGTTTGAATTCTATTTGAGAAATGGGCAGGAATAAAATGGCAAGCTACCAAAGTTCTGAAATATGTTAGGGCTAATTCAGCTATCTCTTCCTTCAAGATTGGCTATATCAATCTACTTTTGTATATTTTGCCATCTTAAGATCTGAACCTCTCATCACTCTGCCAGGAGTATCTCCAAATCAGCTATGGTGCTCTTACTCTCTAAATTGTGCAAGACATGATTAAATAGCATTTCTGACATATAATGCCCAATACCACTCCCTCACCTCCAAATGAGCAAACTACCAATAAACAATAGAAGTAATAAGAGCTATTTAAGCAGTATTAAACAAATGTGTTGCTTAAGCACCAATAAGGATTATTTAGTTACTGTGATTTATCATGTTAAAAATGCATTATTATGCTGGAAGAATATGGAAGGTAAGATATGTCATTCAGGTTTTCCTCGGATTTGGAATTGGAAAACAATGTACTGCTGTGTAACACATTGGGTCTGCCAGGACAGTTCCGTTTGTGGATTTTGGGGGAAAGATAAAATTGTGTCGTGCGGGGCAAGTTCTGGGTCCGCCACGACATTAATAAGGTTGGAGGCTTTGGAAGGCAGACAGCCGGAAGTGATGAAATCTGAAATGGTCGGTAAGATTATGGCCTGGTGCTCATCTGTGGGATCATGGTCTAAGGATAAGTAACACAGCAGACTAAATTTAGCACCTGTGCAAAGTCAACAGAAATCATTTCCTGCTTTTAACAAAGCTCGACAGCTCAATTTTTGGAAACTATTTTTCATTTATTTTTCTTAAATTATTTATTTATGGATCACACATTACTCTCCAGATTTTTAAAATATTCTCTCGTCTATCAATCGGAAGAATTTCGCTATGGCATGCAACAGCATCTCGGTAAGATGAGCGCTCCTTTTGAAATTCTGTTTCATCTGAGGGAGCTGGAGAATTTCTCGGGAATTGTCAATTGAAATACTGCCTATGCCTCAGGTGGATAACCTATCATTATCCAATTAGACAGTTCACAGACCCTGCAGGAACATCTGTTAGTATTTCACTGAGGATATGTCTTCAGCATGTGTTGCTAGGGGATGCCTTAATATACACCATGAAATTGCCTCCTTTGAAACAAATGTGATTGTAGTACACAGAGTGGTCATGCATAAACCAAAATAGATGTCAGTATATAACTACACATCGTTTGAGAATAGGTCTCTCTAAAATTTGAAAATTATTATTCTTTGTTATGATGGAATTGCAAAGCTCAATTTTACTTCTGAATTGTAATTGTAAAGTGTGGCCTCATCAGGAATTGGCACAGTGAAATGCAAAAGACAACCCATATGCCTTATAAGACTTTGTGACACCTTGTTATCAATAAATATTAATTTTAGCTTGCATTCACAAATCAACAAACAATTATTTTCCGCTAATGATTAGAATTCATTAAAGTATATACTTCAGCCACAAGAAAAGGTGTGAATTTTTTTTGCCCGTTTCATTCTTTTCTTAAGGGTGCAGTTTTACTTCTAAATAATACAATGAATTATGCATTTATTCTTACTAACTTTGGACATGTGGTTCCGTCAATATAATGGATCAATTTATCATTGATAAATTGTCTGGGTCTACACCAAATTTAAATCTTGCAAAATGAATATAAATACCAACATCTATTGTTTTCCTCATTATTGATGTCAGCGTAACTGGCCAATAGTTAACACTCAGTGTCTTTTCTTGAACAGTTGGTTAATTGTTCTATATTCCAAGTCACCATTGTGGCTGTCTGAAAGATCACAACATCGTTCAGAAATTTTTGTTTGTAACTTCAGGGCACATCCAGCAGATCTAGAGAACCTGTCAGTTACTGTATGAGTCCTCTTATTATTCAACTCATGTCTCTTTATTAATAATATTTATATGAACCTTATTTCATCACTATATTTGGTATACACATTTGCCCTTCAGTGTCCAATGAAGAGAAACATAAAATACTTGTTGGAGACACAAGGAACTGCAGATGATGGAATCTAGTGTAGAACTCAAAATGCTGGAGTAACTCAGAGGGTCAAGCAGCATCTCTGGAGGACAAGGATCTGCAACGTTTCAAGTCAAGACCCTTCTTCAGACTTGTTTGTTTCTACAGAAATGTTTTGTTTATAATTTCTGCCATTTTCTTATTCCCCATTATAATTTCACCTGTCTCCACCAGTATTCACATTTACTTTTGTTAAGCTCTTCCTTTTTTACATACTTGTAGGTATTCTTACAAATTGCTTTCATATTTCTTGCAAATTATTCTCAAATTCTATTTTAACTTTATTAATTTTGCATTTTGTGCTGTTTTTAAAACATCTATTTCCATCCTTCACGCTTACTGAGACTGTATGGTAAGTTTTCTCTTTTACTCTATTTCAATCTTTAATTGTTTTCATTTATCTTTGCCTGTTACCTTTCCAGTGAAGTCATTATTCATTACAGAAAAGTATCGTAGTTGACAATTATGAATGATTTGTTTCAATGTTTTCTATGACTTTTCTATCCTCATACAATTTAATTTCAAAATCTCTCTGCCACTTCACCTCTCATATGTCCATAGTTTAGTTTATTTGAATTTAAAGACCCTAGTTTCAGATTTAAACACACCACTCTCAAACTTAATATGAAATTCTGCCATATTATAATCACACCTTCCAGGAGGCACCATTTGATAACTTAATAATGAACCGGAGGGGGCGCTGCACTGCAGTCTGTTATTTCAATTTTTTTAAATTTTTAGTTAGTCTAAAGTTTTGTGTTGGGGAAAACTTTAACTTTTCTATGTGGGGGAGGGGGGCAGGGTAAGGGGGAAACCGTTTCCCAGTCTCTTCCTGGCGGGGACGTGACTATTTCTCAGAGTCACGTCCTCGCCCCCCCCCCACCTCGCGGCCTACCAGCTGGATCGGAGCGGTCTTTCCTGCCGGGGACCGGGAACCGGATCAGGGCTGCTACAGCGGCGGCGCAGCACTGGAGTCACCGCGGAGTGGGCAATGCCTACCTGGGTCGCCGTTTAGAGCTCCGGAGCGTTGGGCCGCTGCTCCAACATCGTGGAGCTCTGGTGCGGAGAACTTCTAACGCGGGCAGCGCTGAACAACATCGTGGAGTCCTAGGGCGCCTTGCAGAGGGTCTACAGCAGTAGTCTCCACCCGGCGCGGCCTGCAGATTTTAGAAGCCGCAGACTCCGGTAGGAGGGGGCTGACTCTGGTGTCCACGCCGCTAAGGACGTCCCGCAGCCCCGGCGTCGGACTTGTATCACCCCGGCGAGCGGTCCTGGACATCGGGCCGCCCATAGCTGCAACTGCGGAGGGCTTGGGGAGGCCCTGACCACGAGGAACAGTGGAGGAAGAGACTGACTTTGGTGCCTTCCCACACAGTGGGAAACTTTGATTCTGCTGTGTGGGGATGTTTTATGTCAAATTCTATAGTGTGTGTTCTTTATACCCTTTCTGACTTAATCCCTCCCTTCACCACCTCCGGTTTAAATTCCAGTTGGAATATTTTTGAGGACCCAAGAACCAAGAACCAAAAAGCAAGAACTAATTTTCATTATATAACACTGGATTTAAAACTTTTCCCTTCTTGGTTCAAATCATGTTTTTCTTCCAGATAGGACTACTGAAAGCAAGCTCTGTACATATCTTTGAAGTGACCTTTGCCATTGTGTTGTGCCCAGATTTTATGAAATTCCAAATGTATAATTACTCTAACATTATACTTGCACATGCAGATATGCAAGTCCTAATCTATGTTATGTCAAACAGTATGATCACTATTAGATGGCTTATAACCAATAGTCACTGATGTTTTCTGCATTTTCAAATGCTTTTGTCAAGTGTTAACCTAGCGGTATGAATATTGATTTCTCTAAATTTAAGTAAACCTAGTTCACTCTCTGTTCGTCCCTCCCCCATCCTAGTTCTCCTACTAGTTTCACTGGCTCCTGATTAATTTTACTGTTTGTATGCCTCAACATTCACCTTCCCTCATCCAACAATGAACCACTGTACATGTCCTTGATCGGCTTTGAACTGTCCGTCTCACACCTTACATGTTCTGTGTACCCCTTCCATATCTCTCATTTCCCTCTCCTCTGACTCTCTGTCTGAAGAAGGGTCTAGACCTGAAACAAGAAGAATTCCTTCTCTCCAGTGCTGCATGTCCCAGTGAGTAATGTAATCATTTTGTGTATCTTCGGTGTAAACCAGCATCTGCAGCTCTTTCCTACCATTTCCCTTTACTGTTCTGAAATTTAAGTCAATCTTTTCACCGGTTGTTTAAACATTTAGTTTCTTTGTTGTGTGGGAACAGGAGCATCTGTACATAAATAAAAATAACAGTAAGAAATAATATGTAGATAGTGGATTTAAATGATAGATAGAAAATATATTTAAATATATGGAGAGATACTTTTTTTTCCAGGTGTATTGAATCATCTGCCAAAAGCAGAACTGTGATAATGGAAAACGCAGCAGTTACTTTTGCAGATGGCAAGATTTTGTAAATATAAATGAGTCAAATGATTGGTGACATCAGCGTGTGTGTGTGTGTGTGTGTGTGTGTGTGTGTGTGTGTGTGTGTGTGTGTGTGTGTGTGTGTGTGTGTGTGTGTGTGTGTGTGTGTGTGTGTGTGTGTGTGTGTGTGTGTGTGTGTGTGTGTGTGTGTGTGTGTGTTGGGGGGGGGGGGGGGGGATATTTAAATAGGAAGGTGTCCAAAAATAAAGTGAAAATGGATGCCTCAGTGGAATTACTAGGATTTAACACAAATATTATCTTTACTGTTGCAGTATTTAAAATATCAATACATAGCTCACCGATACCAATTCTGCAGATTAAGACCAGAATTTTAAATTGAGGCAAGACTAGGCAAGTTATTTTTAGTAATGTTTTCATTTAAGGGAAGCAGGGCCAGTCCCAATACTTCCTACTTAAATTTTATGCAGCTGCCAGATTTTGCAACACAGCAAGCTGTCATTCTAACACTGTCTTGTGGTCGGATGGCTTTCGAAGATCATAGTCAGGAGATTTGGCAGGATGTGGAGGCAGTGTTCTCCATCAGGAGTGAAACACCTTGCAATATAAAGCAATATCACCTGACTTCACTAGATGCAAGGTAAGAGTTCCAACACTTAAATCACCTCCTCATATATCGTAATAATCAGATATTAATTCACAACTTCATTCACACACAGATAATAATTCACATAGAACAGTACAGCACAAGATCACGCCCTTCAACCCACAATGTCTGTGCAGAACATAATGCCAAAACCATCACTTATCTACTTGCACATAACCCTCATCTTTCCATTCCCTGCATATCGATATGTCTATCCAAAAGTTTTTTCAATGCTACTAACATATCAGATACAACCACGACAATCCTCCACCACCCCACCTTCCCCCGCCCCACAGCACATTCGAGGCACTCACCACCCTCTATGCAAAAATAGACCCTGCACATCACCTTTAAACTTTGATTCTCTCATCCTAAAGCCACTTAGTATTTGATTTTTCCCTCCAGTGAAAAATATTCTAACTACACTATCCATGCCACTCATAATTTTATGTATTTCTATCAAGTCTCTCAGCAACCTCCGGCATTCTTGAGAAAACAATCCATGCCTGTCGAACATCCCCTGTAGCCAATATCCCCTAATCCAGGCATCATTCTTGTAAACCTCCTCTGCACCCTTTCCAAAGTAGCCACATCCTTCCTGTAATGGGGCGACCAGAACTGAACACAATACTCCAAATGTGGTCTAACCAAGCTGTGTCATAACTTCCTGACTGTTATACTCAATGCCCTGACCTATGAAAGCAGGCATACCATACGTTTTCTTTACAACTCTATCTGCTTCTGTTGCAACATTCAGTGAGTAATGGAGTTGGACCTCAAGATCCATCTGTACATTAATGCTGTTAACGGTCATGCCATTATGTACTAGCTTGGGGCATTCTGGTTGGTATGGGTGAGTTGGGTGAAGGCCCTGTTTCCAGGCTGTATGACTATGACTCTAACTGGTTTTTCATCAGATATCCAGAGTGGGACTCCTGTGTCCAGCACATCCCATGATCATCATCAATCAAGTTGCTGTAGAGATGGTTGACAGCTTCAAGTTCCTAAACATCCACATCACCAGCAACCTGAACTGGTTCCTTCAGTCTTGTGGTGATCAAAATAACATCAGTGTATTTACTTTATTAGGTGTCTGAGAATATGTATCAAGTCCACAAGGATCCCCTCAAACTTTTACAGATGCACAGCAGAAAGTATTCAGACAGGGTGCATCTCAGCCTGGTATGGCATCTACTCTACTCTTGACCACCTGAATCTGCAGAATGTGGTGATATAGTTGAGTCAATCACAGGCTTGTAACTTCCTTCTATCCAGTCCATCTTCATGGTGCATTGTATCAGGAAGGCTTGAAGTATCATCAAGTGTCACCACTACCTCTCCTCTTGCCTACCCTCAGAGAGAACATACAGGGGCTTGAAAGCTTGGGTGTCCAGATTGTATATTCCCCACTGCCATCACATTCCTTCTTTACACCCTTTTTCTGGACCTGCTGCCAGGTCACTTACATTTAACCACTTCATTCGGTTATTCTGTTATTGCACTTTAAATGTTGGACTATTTCGATTTGACTACAATGTTGCACCATCCTGTTGCTTTGCACTCTTATTGTTTACTGTATTACACTGTTTACTCTGTGAGTGAATCAGTGGCACATATTTTGTTTGACATTTTGATCATCGTCCTCTTTCTCCTTAGCTCCTCCTATTCATTCTCCTCAGGGAAGGACTGTAATCGCTTATTACCTATGTAATGCAAATGATGATGAAGAGTAATTGGATGTGTAGTATACTCCATTCCCCAGGCATGTGCAGAGAAAGGAATCTCCGAGAAAGCCCTGTCCCACGGTACAAGTTCATTCCAAGAGCTCTCCCGAGTTTGCCGTGATTCGAACTCGGAGATTTACGGTATTGGCCACTCGTCGGTACTCGGGGCTCTCGTGGACAGTTTTCAACATGTTGAAAAATCTTCATGAGTCTTCTCGTGCTTACCTGCCATTAGCGAGCCTTCCCGAGTACCTGCCGTTAGCGTTACGAGCCGCTAAGAGATGTCCCCGAGCTCCGACGTACCCGCTACGTTCATTCTCCGTGCTTACCACGCGTTTGATTTTTTTTTAAACTTGGGAGAGCTCTTGGAATGAATTCGTACCATGGGACAGGGCTTTAATTTTTAGTAGGCCAATGGCATGCTCCACTCAGGCTTTGATTGTGTTGTGTTATTCAACGTAATGGTGCCCAGTTGAAGTTGATGTAATATATAGGGTTAGGTCAGGAAAAGCAGAGCTAGAATGTAAAATCAAGATCAAAATATAATTTGCAAAGTTGTTTCCATAATAATGGAGCCAGATGAGCCTTCTGGCTACTTGTTAATGACCATGGTAGAACTCTTCTTATGACTTGAGTTTTGAGTGAATTATAACCCTTCTCACTAATGAAGAGGTTTTGTTCTGAGGTAGGGGGCCTAGGTTCTGCTATCACTGCCACAATCATTAGGACAATAGTAATGTTGGTAAATCTATTTGCTGGACAGGACTCATATTCTGCAATAGAGAAAAAGTAGAGGAAGTTTATTTCGTTGGTGGAGAGTGCAGCGATAATCTCCCTGAAGTTATGACTTTAAGTGTAACTTTGATATTTGACTTTTACTGGTGAAACAGTCCAGGCATGGGCATGTAGCAGGGGTCTGCGTACAGAATGTCACACATTGTTGCAATGATGGTCATGATGAGCCTTAGCTAAGAGAGATAATTTGATCATTTGACTTAGCATGAAAAGGTTAGAAACAGAACTCTATTGGTATAGAAACTTTAAATTCTAGCACATTGTGCCTTTTCCTATGGATTGCTGATCTTACCTGCAGCATCTGCTATGTTTGGTCTTAAAAAGAAGAGTGAATGGCACCATCATGGAACCATTGTGGTAGGTCATTTCTAAATTAAAATCGCCATGGAGCTCAGTAAAATTGTCCATGGTCAATGGGAGCAGTTTGCCCAATGAGTGGATGACTTTTAATGTCAGTGTGATTAGCACTTTAACACAAGCAGAACAAACACAACTATAAAAATCTGGATTACTAGTGACAACCGAGGGGGAACAGTAGTTTGAATCAATATGATGTGACCTTAACCACTAAGGCTATGAAACTGAATTGCACAAGGATCAACTTTCAATCAATGGACTTCCAATATACAAAATAATACTACTGGGGCAAGAACTGGAAGTTCCAGCCTCTTGCATGTCCAAGATCTGACAGTGCACGATCAAATTCTTGGAAAGAGAATATGATCCATAAATGATTGCAATTGTGTTCTACTTACATAATTATTCACTGAATTAAAGAGTGGTATGTATTCTGATTCACAGGCACCTAAATAGCTACATATAAATATTACCGTGTTTCATTTATAACTAATTACTTCCGAACTATAACTATTTATATTTCATAAGTGTACACTGAAATGACTGACCTTTTCATCTGTTTCAAGATAATGAAGATAGGATGGTCAGGAAAAAACATTGGTCCATTTGCTTAACTTTTTTTGGAAATGAGGTTGAAACAATAATTTGTAATTAATAAGCTTTGCTTCTTTGTTAACTTAAAATATTGATGGTTTCATTGCTTACCTTAGCAATTTGAAAACTTCTCATGGTTATTGAATTGAATGTATTTGAGGTTTTCATTGCCATGATGAAGATACAAGAGTTATAATAAATATTCCAGACAATTCTTCAATTATGCATTTTAGTGTCATCCAAAAAGACCATGTTATATTCTAACTCTCAAATGGCTGACTTAATAGCCAATAAGAATATTTTTCACTGTTTAATTTTCAAAACGATGTAATGTTCATCCTCTATAGTTATTTGAGTATTGGCTTAGGTTTATTATTGTCACATGTACCGAGGCACAGCGGAAAGCATTGTTTTGCATGCTATCCAATCAGGTCAGATAATACAAATTATAAATACAGGCATGCCCCGACTTCGGTAAAAGGTGACTTGCATACACTCGCACATACAGTATGTAAGCAATTCTTTAAGTTCACTGCTTTATTTCCCAGCTGTGCATCTCAGTAGTCTCGGTGCTGTGTACCAGTGCTGTCGTATGCATCCATTCCTACAAGCTAGTCAGCTGTTCTCGTGGATGCTCCCACGTGCTCTCCCACTGGTATTTCACAGTACAAATAGTAAATGTACACATACGTAGTAGCAGTTCTGTTGCCAACCTTTGTAACATCTGACAAGCTTGTTTCAGTGGACATAACCCTTATGTAAGTTGGGGAGCATCTGTACAGAATACAGTTCTCAACATTGTATTGCATTAGATCCATTGACAAAGTTCGACGTACGCAAGGATTAAAGATAAATCGGACAGTACCCTGCTTATGGAAGGACCGTTTAGAAGCCAGAGTGCAGGGAAGAAGCTGTTCCGAAGTCCGGTGGTGCATGGCTTCAAGCTTCTGCACCATCTGCCCAGCAGGAGCAGGGAGAAGAAGAAATCTTCCAAATGATGATATTAAATGATGATATTAAATCAGCATCAATGGTGCTAAGGTGGAAATGGTTGAGAGACTCAAGCTCCATGGTGTTAATATCACAAACAAACTATCGTGTACTAACAAACTAAGTTAAACACAACAATCTGTGGGATAGACAGCATCACTGGAGAGAAAGAATGGGTGATGTTTCAGGTCGAGACCCTTCCTCAGACTGGTTAAGGATAAGGAAAACGAGAGATATAGAGGTGGATGTGGAGAGATAAAGAACAATGAATGAATGATATGCAAAAAAGTAACGATGATAAAGGAAACAGGTCATTGTAAGCTGTTTGTAGGATGAAAATGAGAAGCTAGTGCAACTTGGGAATCCCGGGGCTTCCTGAAGTGCGAGAAGTCGTCAGGTTTATTCGTCACATACACATACGGGATGTGCAGTGAAATGAAAAGTGGTAATGCTCGCGGACTTTGTGCAAAAAAAACAAACAAACAAACAACCAAACAAACTACAAACAGAATGAAACAGAATCATATATTCTTTTACATATTAAATATTATGGGCGGAAGGAAAAAGGGGAAAAAAACAGCAATTTACAAGAAAGCAGTATAGTGGTACAGTAAAGTTAGTCCCTGGTGAGATAGTTTACAGTCCTAATGGCCTCTGGGAAGAAACTCCTTCTCAACCTCTCCGTTCTCACAGCATGGCAACGGAGGCATTTGTCTGACCGTAGCAGCTAGAACAGTCCGTTGCAGGGGTGGAAGGGGTCTCCCATGATCTTATTGGCTCTGGAGCAGCACCTCCTGATGTATAGTTCCTCCAGGGGGGTGAGTGAAGTTCCCATAGTGCGTTCGGCTGAACGCTCTACTCTCTGCAGAGCCTTCTTGTCCTGGGTAGAGCAATTCCCAAACCAGATTGTAATATTTCCGGAGAAGATGCTTTCCACAGCTGCTGAGTAGAAGCACTGGAGGATCTTCGGAGGCACTCTGAATTTGCTCAATTGCCTAAGGTGGTAAATGCGTGGCCTTGCCTTACTCATGTGCTGCAGCGTGTGATGTCCATGTCATATCCTCAGAGATGTGGACTCCCAGGTATTTAAAACAGCTCACCCTATCCACAGTATCCCCATTTATCCTCAATGGTGTGTACATCCTCGGATGACTAAGAGGACTAAGAAATGAATACTCATACCACTGGGCTGTAAGCTGCGCATGCGAAATATGAGATGCTGTTCCTCCAATTTGCATTTAGCCTCGCTCTGACAATGTAGGAGACCGAGGACAGAAAGGTCTGTGTTGGATTGGGAAGGAGAATTAAAGTGTCATTACGTTTTTGCACATCTTTCATTCATTGTTCTTTATCTCTCTACATCACCGTCAAATCTTTCATTTCCCATATCCCTAACCAGTCTGAAGAAGGGTCTCAACCTGAAACATCACCCATTCCTTCTCTCCAGAGATGTAGCCTGTCCCACTGAGTTACTCCAGCTTTTTGTGCTGGTTTAAATCTTCGGTTTAAACCAGCATCTACAGCTCTTTCTTACACACTTTATCCATATTGAAGTGATAGCCAATGCAGCGCAACAATGCCTCTACTTCCTCAGGCATGACTTCATTGACTCATAAACTTCGACAGATGCACCATAAAAAGCATAATGTTGGGTTACATCACAGCTTCGTTTGGGAGCAACTTTGTCCATGATCGTGAGAAATTGCAGATAATTGTACAGGTGCACAACCTTTTATCCGAAAGCCTTGGGACCAGACACTTTTCGTAATTCAGAATTTGTCGGTCTTCGGAATGGAAATTTTTTAGCGTAGATTTTAAGGGCTGGCTCAGTGGTAGAGTGTTCGGCTCATATCCGCAAGGTCGCGAGTTTGCGCCTTGATCCCGGCAGTTACTCGGTCGCGAGTTTGAGTCTTCAATGTCGTTTTTTCTTGCAGAATAAATGTTTGTATGAAATGCAGTGTAGGAGAGGTGTACTGACTGTGTGGGCAGAACTTTGGAAGTGATTGCCCACCAGTCTAAAAAGCCGCTGTGTCTCCCTGTCCCTGGGATAGCAGGGGGCGATCAAACAGCACAATACTCCCCTCCCCCTCCAACTCCAGAGGAATCTGCTCCCCGATGGGCCGCTACGGCGACAAGTGGCAGTTTGCCTACAGCCCGAGCTGCGCCACCCCAAGAACACCTTGCACACCATCAGCTTCTGCCCCTACGTGTTCCTCTGGAGTTGGAGCGGGGCTGGGCTGGAACTGCTGCTGGCTGTGGGTCTCTGGGATCTCCGTGCTTGCAGTGGGCCTGGGGGTCGCTGTCCCATTGGTCCTGACGTCTCCGGTCACCCCCCTGGACTGGAGCTGAGACTGGGAACTGTACGCCCTTGCCCCCTCCCGCTGCAACTGCAAACAACCCCACTCTCCTGCAAGGGCGGTACAGTTCCCGGAGGATAGCAGGTGGCCGGAGACGTCAGGACCAACAGGAACCCGCTCCCTGATGGGCCCCTACGACGCCCCGAGCTGCGCCCCGTCATCCGCAACCCAGGTTCCTCTGTAGTTGGAGCGGGGCTGGGCTGGGCTGCTGTTGGCTGTGGGTCTCTGGGTTCTCCGTGCTTGCAGTGGGCCTGGTGGTCGATGTCCAATTGGTCCTGACGTCTCCGGTGACTGCACTGGCCTGCTGCCATCGCGACGTGAAGTCAGTACAAAGCCCCCGAGCCGGTGCAATGAGCGGGGAGCTGGAGAGGGGAGGGAAGGGGTCACACACATGGCCGGGAAGCAGAGGGGTGTAGGTGGGGTGAAACTGAAGGGAGCGACAATCTACTGCTGCCTGCACGCTGAGTTAAAAAGTTCCCATGCAAGACTCACGATACACTGTGTATCGTGAGTCTACCGTGGGAACTTTTTAACTCAGCTGGCAGGTAGCAACATATTGTCAATTATTAACCCTCCCGCGCAATATACCCTCACCTTCTTTTTTATGAATGGGGATTTAGTTCCCCTTTCTTCGAGGACCGACCGGAGGTTCCGCTGTCACCTCTGCGGGCCGCCCTCGGTGAACGTTTTCAAGGACCTTTCTTCAAGGACCGAAAAAATGTCGCTATTCGGAGGTTTTCGTTATTTGGATCTTCGGATAAAAGGTTGTGCACCTGTAGATGTAGCACAGTTCCTCACATAAACAAAACTCCCCACCATTGACTCCATTTACACTTCCCACTGCCAATATAATCAAAGACGTCCTACCCTGCTCCCATTGGGAAGAAGTTGCAGAAGCTTGAAAATGTGCATCATCATACTCAGAAACAGGTTCTTCCCCTCTGTTATCAGGATTCTTAATGGTCCTTGCAAAAGCTATGGTACTATCCTATTCACCTCTACCCTGTAACAGACATTGGATGTTGTCTGTGGAACTGATATTCTACAATGCTGTGATCTATATTCTGCTCTGTATCTTCCCCTTTGATCCAACTATTGTACTTGAGCTTAGCTTGATTGCATTAATGTGTAGTCATTATCTGATCTGATTAGATAGAATGCAAAACAAAACTTTTCACTGTACCTCAGTACACACGACAATAATAAACCTAAACAGGGCACTCATTCACCATAAATCCAAGAGGATTTTTGAGCCGCATCTGAATATGCTTTACATTCCAGCTTGTTTATTTTTTTCACATTGAGTACTTTACCATATTGAGTAGATATATTTGTTCTTATATCAAAATTGATCAAATAATGTTAGCAGTGATTTGTCAATAAGAAATACTTTTGGTGATATTTTATGGACCTCTTACTTCCTAATTGGCACGTGTGGATGCACTGTTATCTTTATATTGAAAGTCAGTGATCCATGTTAGTATTATTCACAATGGATCTTGTGCCTTACTTCAGTTTCCAAATTTAAAAACTTAAGAAATTAAAATAATTAAATATGAAATCATTAGTTTGTTATAGACTCACATTTAACAGTTCATAAATGTTGAACTGTAATTATCATTTATACATTTGTACAGGATCAATTGTGTAAAATCATTGACAGAGATTGTAATTTAATTAACCAGTTATACCACTCAGAGTACAAATAGAATGTGCTGACATTTAACTTAGTCAGCTTGTAAACCAGGGGTGCCCAACCTTTTTTCATCCCGTTTATCCCTGGCAACTTTAATAGCACATAACAATGTAATTTCACTTATTTATGGACAATTAATGATGAACAGATACTGGTATACCGGAACCAAACACAGTCAGTCAATGAGAAAAAATATGTACAAATCCAGAAACAACAAATTTACCCTCTGGTCGGCCAAATTTGCCCCAGGTTGGGAACCCTTGTTGTAAACATTGGATTTATATACCTTTGTATTAAGAGATTTTTACTTTTTTTTCCAGGTATAGGCAAACTGGAGGCAAACGCATTATGGAGCTGCTGCTGCATTTGGAAATACAAGTGACTACATGTGCTTATCTGTTTCTAACCTTCAGTTGAAGTGGGCATATACTTTTAACACATTCCACCACTTATTTGCCCACTCTCCCAACCTGTCCATGTCCTTCTGCAACAGTACCTGCAACAGTACCTGCCCCTCTTCCTATCTTCATATCATCTGTAAATTTGGCCCACAAAGCCCTCAATTCCATCATCCAGATCATTGACCCATATAACGTGAAATGTAGTCACTGCTGTGACCAGTAGTCTCAGGCTCCAACCAGAGAAAGGCTCCTTTATTCCCATGCTTTGCCTTCTGCTAATCTTTTATCCATGCTAGTATCTTGCCTCTAATACCATGGGCCCTTATCTTGTTTTGCAGTCTCATGTGCAGCTCCTTATCAAATGCAATCTGAAAATCCCAAGTAAAAGCAACATCCACTGACTGTCTATCCTGAATTGGCAGGCAACATCTCTCCTTAACAAAAGCATGCTGACCGAACTATGTTATCATGCGCTTCCAAGCACCTTAAAACTTCATCCTTGGTAATGGACTCTAAATTCTTCTCTGATAGCCACGGAAGTCAGGCTAACCAACCTATAATTTCCTTTCTTTTGTCTTGCTCCCTTCTTCAACGGTGGAGTTACATTTATGATTTTCCAGTCATCTGGAACCATTCCTGATTATAGTGATTCTTCAAAGATCACTACTAATGCCTTCATTATCTGCACAGCTACTTCTTTCAGAACTCTAGGGTGTTTTCTTTTTTTTTCAAATTAGTCTTTATTCAGGTAATAAATATATACAATACATGAACCGTGCAAAAATTATATCAGACATTTTCCGAGGCTATACATAATATTCAATACAGTCTACATACATTGTCAAATTTCACAAATTTATCCCCCACACTTGCCACTCATGTGTCACACTGGCATTGAAACCCTTCCCTTATTTTGAGGGGCATCTCCACCACACCCTTCCCCCCATGTCCAGCAGCGGAAGGAACCTAGACTGTGGTCCTCCCCCACCGAGCCTTGCATTGGCTCCAATGGGCTTCAGTGCATCCCTCAGCACATACTCCTGCAGTCTGCAGCGGGCCAGTCGGCAACATCCCCCACCACACATTTCACTCCGCTCCGCTCGGGCAGACCAAAGAGCGTCTTTCACCAAGTTGATGGCCTTCCAGCAGCACTCAATGTCAGTCTCTGAATGCGTCCCTGGGAACAGTCCGTACATCACAGAGTCCTCTGTGATGGAGCTGTTTGGAATAAACCATGACAAGGACCTTTGCAAACCTCTCCAGACACTCTTTGCGAATCCACACTCTGCAAAGAGGTGGGCAACCGTCTCCTCTCCATAGCAGCTATCCAGAGGGCAGCGTGCTCTGGTAGTGAGGTTCCGATGGTGCAGGAAGGACCTGACTGGGAGGGCTCCCCTCACTGCCAGCCAAGCCAGGTCTTGGTGCTTGTTGGTGAGTTCTGGCAATGAGTCATTTTGCCAGACAAGCTGGGCAGTCTGCTCTTGGAACCATGCCATAGGATCCATGGAGTCATTTCCCTGCAGTGCCTGAAGGACGTTCCGTGCTGACCACTGCCCGATGGACTTGTGGTCAAAGTTGTTGATCCGGAAGAACCTTTCCACGGACGACAGATGGTGCGGCAATGTCCAGCTGGCATCTGCGCCAGGCCCATCCTTCGCAACACCGGGGACAGGTAGAACCTCAGCAGGTAGTGACACTTGGTGCCCAAGCGCCTTGGCACTTTGCTCTGCCTGATGCAGCCACACACGAAGGTGGCCATCAGGGTGAGGGCGACGTTGGGCACGCTTTTACCCCCTTTTGTCTGCCGACTTGTGCATTGTGGCACGTCGCACCTGGTCCATCATCAACCCCCAGATGAACTCTAGGGTGTTTTCCATCTTTTTTTAAATTTCAAAATAGACTTTATTCAATTGATAAATATATACAATTCATGAACCATTCGAACAAAAAAATTCATCCGACATTTTCGGAGACTATACAAATTTTTTTCAGTACAATATTTTTACATTTGTCAAATTCCACCAAAACTGTCCCCCACCCGTGCCACTCTGTGGCCCCTGTCCAAATAATAAATATATACAATGTGTGCACAGTTCGAAAATTCCATCCAATATTTTTGTAGGCTATAGAGATTGTTCAATACAGTTTATGTCTTTTAAATTCCACAAAAATGTCCCCCACCCGTGCCACTCATGTGGCCCCCTGGTGTGGGATACCTTCCCTTAATTTAATTTGAGGGGCGTCTCCACCATACCGTGCCCCCCATGTCCAGCAGCGGAAGGACCCTAGACTGTGGCCCTCCCCCACCGAGCCTTGGCGTTGGCTGCACCAAGCTTCAGCGAGTCCCTTAGCACGTACTCCTGCAGTCTGCAGTGGGCCAGTCGGCAACATTCCCTGACGGACATCTCGCTCTGCTGGGTGGTGAGCAACGCTCGGGCAGACCATAGAGCGTCTTTCACCGAGTTGATGACCCTCCAGCAGCACTCGATGTCAGCCTCTGAATGTGACCCTGGGAACAGTCCGTAAATCACAGAGTCCTCTGTGACGGAGCTGTTCGGGATAAATCGTTCCAGGGACCCTTTCATACTTCTCCAGACTCTTTTTGCAAATCCACACTCTGCAAAGAGGTGGGCAACCGTCTCCCCTCCATAGCAGCCGTCCTGAGGGCAGCGTGCACTGGTGTTTTCCATCTGCTCCAGGTGACATAACCACCCTCCAATCTCTGCTTCCCAAGCAAATTCTCCTTAGTAATAGCGACTGCACTCACTTTTGGTCCCTGGTAGGTTGTTGGTATCTTCTACAGGTTGTCCGCCGATATTTTGTTCCCCATTACTACTTCTCCAGTGTAATTTTCCAGTGGCCCAATGTCCACTCTTGCCTCTCTTAATATATCTGAAAAAACGTTTGGTATCTTCTTTTTTATTATTGGCTAGCTTACCTTCATATTTCATCTTTTTTCTCCTTATTGTTCGTTTAGTTGTCTTCTGTTGGTTTTTAAACAGCTTCCCAATCCTTTAGGTTGCCACTATTCACTGCAATATTTTATGCCTTCTCTTTTGCTTTTATGCTGTCTTTGATTTCCTTTGTCATCTACGGGTGCCTTATTCTCCGCTTCGTATGGTTTTTCCTCTTATTGATGAAAAGATCCTGTGTCTTCCGAATTGCCCCCAAAAACTCCTGCCATTGCTGTTCCAATGTCATTGCTGCTAGGGTATCTTTCCAATCAATCTTAGCCAGCTTCTCCCTCATGCCACTGTAGTTACCTTCGGTTGGGATCCGTCCATCTGTAAGAGATGATGGTGCGACTTTGATGTTGACCTCCTTTGAGAGGGGAATGTTTTTTCTGTGGTTGCATTTCCTACTGTGGCTGACTAGGTCTATCCTTGACAGGCAGACTCTTCCATAGAAGTTGTCTCTGGTCATTGGATTGGGAAGTGTGATGCAGTTCCATTGAGCATTTTATGGTGTTAGCGCCTGGTCTTCAGGGTCTTGAACCACATGCTCTTGTGGTGCTTCAAATCTGGCTAAAGGTTATTTCTACCTCCTCAGTCCTCAGCAGCCACTCCCCAGTTGTCAGTGCCAATGTTACAATTTGTTGTATCTCTTTTAATCCTATCCTACTAGCAAAGCTTTGGTCTTCCTCTTGGCCCCTGTGCATTGGCAACCTCCCATATAGCACATATTTGGGGATGCAGCTATTTTCCATCCTGTGTACAGTCCAAGCCAGTGGAGACGTTTCTG
This sequence comes from Leucoraja erinaceus, assembly GCF_028641065.1. NCBI lineage: Eukaryota > Metazoa > Chordata > Chondrichthyes > Rajiformes > Rajidae > Leucoraja > Leucoraja erinaceus. Next base: position 28,660,677 of record NC_073387.1, on the reverse strand, counting down.
CTTGAGGATGCTAGGCATGCTAATCAGGGAGAGGACAGATTCATTGGTGATTTTATCCTGCCTAGAAGCTCCAGAATGTTACAAAGACAGTGGAAATGAGAAATATTTGATTTCCGCTCTTAATGTAAATGCAGTAAGTCATTCAAGCTTCACTGCTGTACAATAACGTGCTCAAGATGCACACTTTGTAGACAATTAACTTGGTCTGATTTCTGATTTCATCATTTCTGGCTGTCTGCCTTCCACAGCCTCCAACCCTATCGTATCCCAGCCACACACAGCCCGGTTTTACCTTCTCCCCAAAATCCCTAAACACAACTGCCCTGGCAGAGCCATTGTTTCTGCCTGCTCCTGTCCCACTGAAATGATTTCCACATACTTCACTCCATCCTGGTCCAATCTCTCCTGACCTATGTCTAAGATACCTCACATGCGTTTCGCCTCTTTAATGACGTCTGCTTTCCGAGCCGCCAATCCCTCATCTTTACTATGGACGTGCAGTCACTCTACACTTCCATCCATTTCTTCCTCAACTGCAGAACCATCCAATTTCCCTCTACTAACACTCTACTCCGCCTAACGGGGCTGATCTTCACCCGTAACAACTTCTCCATTGATTCCTCCCACATCCTCCAAATCCAAATCTATGGATACCCACATGGGCCTCAGCTATGCCTGCCTCATTGTAGTGTTCGTTGAACAATCCCTGTTCCAGGTGTACACTGGGACTATCCCTGATCTCTATCTCCGTTACATTGATGACTGCATTGGTGCTACCTACTGTACCCATGCAGAACTCATGCACGTCATCAACTTCACCACCAATTTCCATCCTGCACTCAAATTTACCTAGAGATATGAGCTAAATGCAGGCAAGTTGGGACTAGTATAGACGGGGCATTTTAGTTAGCATCAGTAAGTTGTGCCAAAGCTGCTTCCATGCTGTATGACTATGACATATCAAACAGGGATGACACCTGGTCAGCAGTGACCACACCGACACTTGCAGTAGGGTGAACTCGTGTTATATATATTTATCTACAATCATAAGAAAGTCCAGAAGCAAATGGGGATGCTGTTCCTCACAAGTTCTTGTACGTGCAATGACACTCGTAATCTTGAGCTAAACTTGCTGACCGTGTATCAAATATTTTAACGGTTAGTAATATAGGACCCTCTATATAAAAAATTCTGCTGGACAGCAGAATTGACCTAAATAACCTACCAAGCAAAAGCATACTTGGGCTTCAATCTAGTGTTTTCAATTGTTGCCAGTTTTGTCCAAACATGCCCAGTAAGATTTCCTTACCCCTCGGGAAACTCCAAAAGTGGGAGAAGCTAAACTATATTTGCAGTTGAATATCTTCCTTAATTGTTACATTTTAGACAACCTCTAATGCCTAAAGAAACAATATAATTCACATGACAAGGTCAGGATGACTGAAAAATGAGTGGCTTATGGTGACCATTAGTTTGTTTGTAATTTTCCCGCAGTGCTATGTAAATTGGATTATATCTTAACACTTTGAATTATATTATGTCATTCACGTGTTAAAATATCTCAGACACCCAGCTCATAATGCAATTTTAGGCAAATATTATGAATTGGAGAGGTCAGAAAGTGGTCTTCTTTCCTGGATTATTTTACTACCGAAAAGAGTACTATACATTTTTAATTTGGACATATAATTTGTGCTTCAACACCTAAACAATAATAGCAATATATTTCTCTGAAGTCACGTAAATGGGAGAGATTGATGCTTGCCTTGATGTTCTGATTATTTCTGCAATTTATGAATAGGTTATATTCATATGCACTAAACATAAATGTACCAGTTCATGTGTATTTCATCTTACTGCTGAAATCCCATTGGCTTCAATGGAGCAACATTTTCTATCTGGATGATCACATGGTGTGTATTTAGCATTTGTAATCCAGGACAAATTTGTACCTCTATATGCTTTTTGAATATTTTTGTAATACATCTGTATATAAGGATCACAGGCACATGTAGTTGGGTAGTGGGACAATTTAATAGCTACATAACAGAAATGATTCTGACATCTATTAATATGGAGGGTGTGGAAGGAAAAGTTTAAATGGCTGTTACCATCACTTAGAAAATATTCTTGTTATTCGATTCCCACTTATTCTGCTGTAAGAATATTTTATCAAGGTAATAATTCCTGTGTTTATCCTTGCAAATGCACCATTTGTCAATTGCTATATGGAAAGTGAAGAAGGGGTATGTATTGCGGAACAAAGAAAAATATAAGCCAAAATATAATCACAACTGGTCTTAGAAAGTGCTCCGATCGCGGGGCCTGTGGACTTTATTAAATGTGAAGCCATGGTCTCTGGTAAGAAGAGGCCGACTCGGGAGCTCCATCGGGAGTGTTCCGATCTGCCCCGACTCCGGAGTTTTGATCTTCCCGATGAGAGGGCAAGCGGACCACAACCATGGGTGAACAAAGGAGGAAGATGACTGAACTTGATTGCCACAGTTTTAAGAAATTACTTTTGAATACACTATTAAGAACTTTCTTAAGGATGCAATCAAAGGGTAAGTAAAGAATAAATGTATTATATTTGGAATTGCTAAACACTTTTCATTAAGTGCTTCTGGTTCAGGGTGCATAGGATTAAGGGTTATGTATTGCCCCAGAACCAGGGGCCACAGTTTAAGAATAAGGAGTAAGTCATTTAGAACGGAGACAAGGAAACACTTTTTCTCACAGAGAGCGGCGAGTCTGTGGAATTCTCTGCCTCAGAGGGCGGCGGAGGCGGGTTCTCTGGATGCTTTCAAGAGAGAGCTAAATAGGGCTCTTAAAAATAGCGGAGTCAGGGGATATGGGGAGAAAGCAGGAACGGGGTACTGATTGGGGATGATCAGCCATGATCACATTGAATGGCAGTGCTGGCTCGAAGGGCCTAAGGGCCGAATGGCCTACTCCTGCACCTGTTGTCTATTGTCATGGATTTAGAGTTGATTATGAATAGAAAACAGAAATAAACAGGTTGTTATCAGGTCAGCAATTTAAATGGTGGGGTGATCTATAAATCCTGCATAAGCCTCGCCGATTGGCAATTTATAGCAATCACAAATGAGGTGCAGTGTATCCATGTATGTTGAAAGTGCAAAGCTAACTGAGAGAGTAAGTGCAGGAAAATGCAGGAACGGTACAAAGAGACAGATTTAATGGACAGGAAAGAAATGAACAGATTGAGCATACCATTGGGAAATGAGAGCGATCTACTTTAGAAGGAATAATAGAAAGTATGCTTTATTTTAAAAAGCATGTGCCTTGGATGTGGGGTTCATTTTAGATAAATTACAATATTTTATTATGCACATAGAGCAAGCAATTAAGAGGAGAGTGGTATATTAGCATTTTATTGCAGAAGATTGGTATGTAGGAGCAATGACATGGGTATTTGGTCATACCACAACTGAAGTAATGAATATTTGACATGGTACCCTTAATTAAAGGAGCATATAATTGATTTAGAGGGTGCAGAGAATATCCAACATATTGATTTTTAAAATGAGAGAAATTCTCCAGAGAGGTGAGCAAATAGATGCAGCAAATATTGAATTTAGAAGAACCAGAAGCTATTTCATTGAAATGTATATATTTTGTAAATGCTTGACAGTTTTTTAAATTTTATTTACAATATATGGGTGTTCCTGTCAAGTCCATTGCTAGATGATCCAGTAAAGCTTTTGTAAAGGTGGTGGTGAGCAGTTGCAGTTTATGTTGAAATACCCTACAGTTTTTTTTTAGGTATGGAATTCCAGAATTTTGACCCAGTGATGACAAAGTAAAAGTGCTATATTTCCATTCAATATGATACATTACTTGAAGAGGAACTCGCAGCTGATACTGCTCCCACGTGCCCACATTCTTATTCTTCTCAGAGATAGAGGTCATGAGTCAGGAAAATGCTGTTGACAAAGTCTTGATAAATTGTAGTCATCTATTTTGCAATGGTGTACGTGTGTCAAAGGATTAAAGTAATGGATTGGGAGTAAATCAAACAAGCTTCTCTGTTACAGATAGTGTTCAGCTGCTCAACAGCTGTTCAGGCTCATCCAGGCTATTAGAATGTCCAGAAATTCCTTGTAAATGACCAAAATATTCTGTAGATTCACTTGGTGAGATGGCACAAAATGCCCTGGTTTTAGCTTGCTCTTGTTATTGCAACAGAGTCAATCCTATAAAATTGCTGATTAATTGCACACATTAAGATGTTGATGTTCATGTTGTTGCACTCAACAACAATAGATAATACTGTTGAATATCTAGGGGAAGTAGTCAGACTATTTCTTGTTGGAAATTATCATTGCTCAGCAATTCTGTGACAATCAATGTTCTTTATTCGTTATCCTCAAACTTTATGTAGTCTCAAGCTTACTAGGAGAGGGCATGGATAAGAGGATTTGGCAAAGGAACTTAACTTAACACAGCAATCATTAGTAACGCTCCCATTTTGACCTTAAGATGGGGTGAAGGTTATCAGATGAAAATAAATAGTTCTAGGAGGTTGCCTTAAAGAATTCTGGAGGCAATATTCTGGGCCAGAGAGATTAACCACAACCTTAGTTTCTCTTTCTTGGTGGACCAAGTATGAAGCAGACACTGATTGTTTTTCTAATTCCTATTGTTTACAGTTTTACTTGGGTTCCTATAAATAACACAATTAACATTTTGGTGACAACAACTTTAATGTCCCTACCTCTCAAACCTAGCTCCTTATCATGTAGTGAAGCCAGGAGCAGTGTTCCACATAAAACCCATCCCAGAATCAGTGAGATTTTTTTCAATGGATTAGATTTGTTCTTATGTTTTGTGGACAGTGTTTTTTTCTAGGTACGTTTTACTTTGTCAGTTCGATACCAGTGCTATAATTAGGGGCGCAGCTAATTTTGGAGTATAAACCTTCACCCAGATCTACTCTGGGTGTTAGTGAGGACTATTTTGTTGTTTGTATTTTCAATGTTAAAATGTCCCTTGAGATATCATGCAATAAATCAAACCTATTGAAGATAGAATTTTTAAGGGTCAGGATTTTGCCAATAAGTAGCTTCCTCACTTCTAATTGAAGATGGTTGCAAACATTTCCACTGTGTCTTTAAGCTAAGCTCTCCGATTATTGAGAATGGAGATGTATTTTTACATTCACATTTTCTATCCTTATTTTAGACTAGGTATAGAGATTTTACTGAGTTTCAATCTGATTATTATTAGTGCCATTGCTTCTCTACATAGAATATGCTTATTACTTCCATATAGCATGTTCACAGTCCTATATTGTCACCTGGTTTGCAATTCATTCTTAAACATATTTAGTGATGTTCTTGGCATGTTCTACATTTCTATTGAACTAATGTTGGTCCCATTGCTTAATAATGAACTGTAATGGGATAAGTACATTACAAATGGTGGTAGAATACAATTATCCTTCTCCTGCTGGTTCCCAGTACATCATAGATGTATAGTTGGTATTGGTATATTATTGCCACATTTACCAAGATGCAGTGCTATCTAGGTAAACTATGCCTGCAAATATAATGTTACAGCTACAGGAAAAAATGCAAATAACAAAGAGTGCAAGGGCTGCCACAAGGTAAATTGGGGATCAGGAATATATCCTTAGTCTATAAGAGGTTCATATGTTTGAGTTGATGGCTGCATCCTGGTCATCCTGCAGCCATCTTTAAATTATAGGTAGGTAAAAACGCTGGAGAAACTCAGCGGGTGAGACAGCACCCACTGAGTTTCTCCAGCATTTTTATCTACCTTCGATTTTTCCAGCAACTGCAGTTCCTTCTTAAACATCTTTAGATTATGCTTGTTTTGGGGGCTAATCCCCTTCAGTTTTCTCTTCAGCATATAAAAGGCATGCTCAATTAGGTTCAGATCAGGAGATTGACTTGGCCACTCAAGAATTGACCATTTTTTAGCTTTGAAAAACTCCTTTGTTGCTTTAGCAGTGTTTGGGATTATTGGCTTACTGTAGAATGAACTGCCGGCCAATGAGTTTTGAGGCATTTGTTTGAACTTGAGCAGATAGGATGTGTCTATACAGTTCAGAATTCATTATGCTTCTACCATCAGCAGTTGTATCATCAATGAAGATAAGTGAGTCAGTTCTTTCAGCAGCGATACATGCTCAGGCCATAACACCCCCACCACCATGTTTCACAGATGAGGTGGTATGCTTTGGATTGGCCGTTACTTCTCTCCTCCATACTTTGCTCTTGCATCACTCTGATAAAAGTAAATCTTCGTCTCATCCATCCACAAGATTTTTTTTCAGAACTGTGGTTGCTCTTTTAAGTACTTCTTGGCAAACTGTAATCCGGACATCCCATTTTTGCGGCTTACCGGTGGTTGCATCTTGCAGTGTAGCCTCTGTATTTCTGTTCATGAAGTCTTCTGTGGACAGTGGTCATTGACAAATCCACAACTAACTCCTGAAGAGTGTTTCTGATTTGTCGGACAGGTGTTTGGGGATTTTTCTTTATTTTCGAGAGAATTCTTCTGTCATCAGCTGTGGAGGTCTTCCTTTGCCTGCCAGTCCCTTTGCGATTAGTAAGCTCACCAGTGCTCTCTTTCTTCTTATTGATGTTCCAAACAGTTGATTTTTGTAAGCCTAAAGGTTTGGCTGATGTCTCTAACAGTTTTATTCTTGTTTCTCAGTCTCAAATTGGCTTTAATTTGACACAACTTTGGTCCTCAGGTTGATAAACAGCTTCAAAGTTTCCAAAGGAGATGGAAAGACTGGAGGAAAGACTAGGTGCTGAGAGCTCTCTTATACCTGGATTTAAGAGGCAATTTAAAACACCTGAGCAATTACAAACATCCGTGAAGCCCAAACATTATGGTACCCTGAAATGGGGTGACTATGTGTAAACACAGCTGTAATTTCTAAATGTTGAAACCAAAATGTATAAAAATGGCCTTTATTAAAATCTGACAATGTGCATTTTAACCACATGTGATTTTTTTCTATTACAAATCTCAAATTGTGGAGTACAGAGGCAAATAAATAAAGGATGGGTCTTTGACCCAAACATTATGGAGGGCACTGTAGTTACTTGAAGACTGAGTAGAATCAAATGGTCATTTGACTATTTCCCACTGGTGTTCTAATATACCAGTAGAAGTATCTATCATTAGTTTACAGTGCCCTCCATAATGTTTGGGACAAAGACCTCATCATTTATTTATTTGCCTCTGTACTCCACAGTTTAAGATTTGTAATAGAAAATAATCACATGTGGTTAAAGTGCAGCACTGCCATTTAATATGATCATGGCTGATCATCTAAAATCAGTACCCCGTTCGTGCTTTTTCCCCATGTCCCTTGATTCCTTTATTCCTAAGAGCCAAATCTAACTCTCTCTTGAAAATGTCCAGTGAATTGGCCTCCACTGCTTTCTGTGGCAGAGAATTCCACAGATTCCCAACTCTCTGGGTGAAAAAGTTTTCCATCATCACAGTCCTAAATGGCCTACTCCTTACCCTGGTTCTGGACTCCCCCTTCTGTTATAATTAATATAAAGTATTAGTTATGCCAATGTTCCATATATTCAATCTGAATTCTGGACCGTGGCAGCGTTGCCTAAAGGGGCTGTCACACTTGGCAACCTAATTAGCGAGTTTAAAAAAATGACATGTTGAAGACCTCCTTCGACTATGTAGAAGACCTCCTTCGACTATGTTGAAGACCAGCTTTGACTAGCTACGACTAGCTACGACTAATTTCAGGAAGATTGGACACCGAATAGTGGAGAGAGGAGATGACCTCCTCCGATCTCCTTCGACCTCCCTTCCACTATGATGAAAACTATTTACGACTACCTTAGACTACCCTCGATTAACTGCGACTAACATGCCAACATAAAACCTACTACGACTAAAGTATCGTTTTTTTCCAACGCACTTTTTAACATATTGAAAAAAATACCGCGACCTAGCTGAGGCCTCGAGTATGCGGAGATCACTCTCGAGCATAAAGGAGAGTTACGAAGACCTCCTATGACCTCATGTCGACCATGCTGCGAGTATGAGTCGAGGGCAAACTCGCCAGAACTTGCGGATTAGATCGCCCAAGTGGGACAAGCCCTTAACTGTCAAGCATATTTTATCTATGTTGTGTACTGTGCTTGGTAACTTGCAGGGAGTGATCCTTTTGTCAAAACAACTTGCAGTAGAGAATTTGGCAAGACTAACTGGAGCGGAATCAAAGAATGCAGAGAACGCTTCTATTAATATAGCTAATCTTATCTTGCAGAATCCGAAGAGTGCTTCGAAAATGGTCGTTAAAGTAATTCACTGGGTGCATTTAAAAGAGAGTTAGACAGAGCTCTAGGGGCTAGCAGAATCAAGGGATATGGGGAGAAGGCAGACACGGGTTACTGATGGTGGATGATCAGCCATGATCACAATGCTGGCTCGAAGGGACAAATGGTCTCCTCCTGCACCTATTTTTTGTTTTTATAATAGTTGATTTTATTTTCATAACTTTTATATTAATTTCACATTATCAGAAAATTATTCCTTGCATGGAGAATGAGGTATATTGGCAAGTAAGTTCAAAAGTTTAATCAACGAGTATGTGCATGGAATAGCATATACAAATGAAATCATGGAAATTAGCAAAACGATGGGAAGGATATTTCAAGATTACTTTTCATCCATAAGCGATGGGCGTCTTGAATTATTGCCTGAAAGAAAAAAGCAGGCGGAAAGCCTCATTGATATCAAAAAATGTTTTTTATTATATGCCATGGGACTCTAGATTGAGAACTGGGGTTAGTCAAAACAGCTTTTTTATTCAGCTTGCGTACACATGTGCCTTCCTCCCGAATCACATATTTCTGATTGTACAAATGAAAATGTATTACGCTGTGTAAAGTTAATAAATTACTTCATATAAATGTAGGAATTGATTGTTTCTTCATTAATAGCATAATTCAGAAGCTTCTAGGAGAACTGCTAATGTTTGTCTGCACTTTGTAAATGTTAAATGTAGAACAGAAGTGCACAGTTCAATGATAATTGCACGCAACACATAATGAAGCTCAGATTTCCATGGAGTTGAGCCAAATCAGGCCAGCAATGTCAGCAGTGACATGCCATTCATTCCTGGCTTCCACTGAAATCTGTCACTTCAGAGTTTTTGTATATTCAACCGAACAACTTCTTTCACTCTTAACTAATGAAATCCTGTAGGATATTCAATAACTGATCTATCAAAGTGTTTTTAAGATGTGTTCATGCCATACTAATGCTATAATCTTCAGAAGTATATCTTTTGCAGAACTAGTGGAAGACCCGTGTAAATTTAGTAGATAAACAGAAGCTGGCAGATGAGAAATCCCGTTTGGATGAATTTCCTACATCTGATATTTAGAAAATCCAGGAAGCTCACTTTGGACATGTTTGAACTGGAAACACTTGGAACAAATTGCATGTAATGTCAATCCAGTTCTAAAATGCAGTTAAAAAATAGGTTGACCAGTTTTTAAACTTTCAGATGTCATAATAGCCTTTGGTATTACTTGGGCTCTGTAAAGATAGCTTAATAAATTACATTCTGGGGAAATGAGCACAGAGATCATTTTATTCCAGTTAAGGGAGGAAATTTTGATTTTCTGGGGGATTCTGTTGCTGAAACAGTGGCTAACAACAAGCTGTAACCATCAAAGACGGTGTCCTCACCAAATCTTTTACATCCCATATCCCTTCTAACTCACACTGCTACTTACTAGTATCAGATAATGTGAGCAAATACCTCTTTCTTCCTTCCTATACACTTTGGATATATTGGATGTATAACCTGGCTCGGAAGTGGAAAAGTAGCAAGAACACATTTGTATAATTTCACATTCCCAGTCACCACCTCAAACTGTCACTGCACACAAGATTCAGTGGGTAACATAAAGGCAGTATTTGCATATGAAATACCAGGTATGCATAACCTGTAGCAACATGTAGGACTGTGGATACTGCAGATGAGATGCATATGTGTTTATTATCAAGGTAAGGATGTCGTGAAAGAGTGATAAAGTGGAAAAAAAGATCAAGTAGCATAGCTTGATCTACTGAACATGTCTCACAACCACATCTTTAACAGCAGATAACACATACAAAGAACCATAATCTGTCTCTAACCGCTACAATAATTCCAGTAGACACAAAGAACTGCAGATGGTGGTTTACAGAAACAGACAAAGTGCTGGAGTAACTCAGCAAGTCAGGGAGTGTCTCTGGACGTTTTGGGCTGGACCATTCTTTAGACTAATTATAGTGGGGTGGGTGGGGGGGGGGGGGGGGGGGGGGGGGGGGGGGGGGGAGGGAAAGCTCCCGCTCACCCTAACAAAAATTATTTTGACTGCAATTTCTTCAAGTTGAAGGTGTAGCCATGGCTCCAGCTATGCCTGCCTTTTTGTTAGTTCCGTCGAACGGCACCACCCCCCAACTACATTGATGAATGCATTGGAGTTGCCTTGCAGAACTCATTGATTTCATCAACCTCACCACTAACTTCCACTCTGACCTCAAACTCACTGGGACTATCTTAGACACCTCGCTCCCTTTTCTCGATCTCTGTCTTCATCACAGGGGCAGATTGATGTCTACTATAAGTCCACTCACTTGCAGTTATCTGGATTATACCTCCTCCCACCCTGCTTCTTGCAAAGATACCATCCCCTACTCTCAATTTCTCCATCACTGCCGCATCTGCTCCCAAGATGAGGCTTTCCACTCCAGAACATCCCAAAGGTAATTTTTCTCTAGTAAATGTGGCTTTCCCTGTTGTTGCAAATGGATCCTTCACCCATGTTTCCTATGTGTCCTGTAGCTCTGCTCTCAACCCTCCCTCCTCCCACCCCTAATGGAACAAGGAAAACATTCCCCTGGTCTTTATATTTCACTCTACCAGCAGCCTCTGCATCCAACACATCATTCTCTGTCATTTCTGCCACCTTCAAAGTGATCTCACCACCAGTCACATCTTCGCATCCTCAACCTTTTCTGTTTTCAGTAGAAATCACTCCCTCTGCAATTCTTTGGTTCACTCATCTCTTCCCATCCAAACCACCCCCAGCCTTCCCCAGGTATTTTCCCTGCAACCACAGAAGATATGAGACATGTCCCCACAACGCCCTCCCTCACATCCTTCTAGGGATCCTAGCAACTCTTCCAGATGAGACAGAGGATTTAATGCTCCTGATGTTGCCTCATTTACATCTGTGAGACCACGTGTGAACTAGGTGACTGTTTTGCTGAACAGTTGTGCTTAGTCCACCTAGGCCTGCTTGATCACTTCGTTGCTAACCATTTTAACTGCCCTTCCCATTCCCCAATGCATCTTTCTATACTGGGCCACTTCCACTGACACACCTGTATCCACCTATTCCTTTGTCAGCCCTTATCTTCCCCCCACCACAATTAGTCTGCAGATGGGTCCTAATGGGAAAACATTGCTTATCTGTGTCTTCCAAAGATGCTGACTGTCCCGCTGAGTTACTTTGGGTCTTTTTACCTTGACTCTAGTGGCTGAAGAGCAATGCTAAAGTAACTCATGTTAAGTGATCTATGGTTTACAGGAATCTGTACAATGGCATTATCACCGCCAAATTACTGTCTTTCAAATTTTGCTACCCATTGTGGGGTTCTGGGGAAAAAAATAATACAAAAAATGATAAAATGTTCCTGAAATGAAACATTCGTTCATCTTTATTTTTCGACAGAAGCTGCCTGACCTGTTTCCAACATTTTAATTTTTTTCAGACTTCCAGGTTGTGTAGTTTTTATTTTATTTTTCACAAAAAGTATGGGATAATTTTGTAGGATCCAAAACATTGTCATTGTCAAGCGTACAAATTAGCCAGAAAAAGCAGCCTACCAGAGGACTGGGAGAAATTCAGAATCCTGCAGAGGAGGACAAAAGGCTTAATTAGGAAAGGGAAAATAGATTATGAAAGAAAACTGGCAGGGAACATAAAAACTGACTGCAAATGTTTTTATAGATAGGTGAAGAGGAAAAGATTAGTTAAAACAAATGTAGGTCCCTTGCAGTCAGAAGCAGGCGAATTGATCATGGGGAACAAAGACATGGCAGACCAATTGAATAACTACTTTGGTTCTGTCTTCACTAAGGAAGACATAAATAATCTGCAAGGGACCGGGGGTTAAATGAGATGGAGGAATTGAGTGAAATCCAGGTTAGCCGGGAAGTGGTGTTAGGTAAATTGAATGGATTAAAGGCTGATAAATCCCCAGGGCCAGATAAGTTGCATCCCAGAGTACTTAAGGAAGTAGCCGCAGAAATAGTGGATGCATTAGTGATAATTTTTCAAAACTATTTAGATTCTGGAATAGTTCTTGAGGACTGGAAGGTAGCTAATGTAACCCCGCAAAAAAGTGAGGGAGAGAGAAAATGGGGAATTACAGACCAGCTAGTCTAACATTGGTGGTGGGGAAAATTCTGGAGTCAGTTATTAAAGATGGGATAGCAGCACATTTGGAAAGTGGTTAATTCATCGGCCAAAGTCAGCATAGATTTATGAAAGGTAAATCATGTCTCACAAATCTTATAGAATTTTTCGAGGATGTAACTAGTAGAGTGGATAAGGGAGAACCAGTGGATGTGTTATATGTGGACTGATTGATAAATTCTTGATTACTATGGGTGTTAGGTGTTTTGGGGAGAAGGCAGGAGAATGGGGTCAAGAGGGAAAGATAGATCAGCCATGATTGAATTGCGGAGTAGACTTGATGGGCCGATTAGCCTAATTGTTCTCCTATCACTTATGAGCATAACTAGTAGACAAAGGATTCAACTAATAACTTTTGGGGAAGTTATCTGATTCCCACCCATTGATTTGACTGCACTACAGATAGAGCAATCCAATTCCTGATTCCTTCCCAAAGCCCATTTTAGAGAGCACGACCCTTATGTACATGTGCAATATCCTGTCGAAGGCCTTCTCCTGGTCCAAGCTGACCAGGCAGACATCCACCGTCTGTCCTGCATGTAGGCAATGGTATCTCTCAGCAGTGCCAGGCTGCCTGAGATTTTCCTGCCAGGTACAGCACAGGCTTGATCCAGGTGGATCACCTGTCCTAGAGCAGACTTGACTCAGTTAGTGATGGCCTTAGACAGGATCTTGTAATCTACATTCAACAATGTGATGGGTCTCCAATTCCTTATATCTTTCATCTCCCCCTTCTGCTTGTAGATTAGGGTGATGTTGCCCTTCCTCATAGAGTCTGACAAGTTACTGGCTAGAAGCATGTCTCTAAGTTCCTCCCTCACATCCACCCCTCTCGACTGCAGAAGGAGCTGTTGCTGCAAATCTGTCTGGAGTTGACACAATTCCCTCTGACTGTCGCTCTCTGAATCAGTTTAACATAGAAACATAGAAAATAGGTGCAGGAGTAGGCCATTCGGCCCTTCGAGCCTGCACCACCATTCAATATGATCATGGCTGATCATCCAACTTAGTATCCTGTACCTGCCTTCTCTCCATAACCCCTGATCCCTTTAGCCACAAGGGCCAAATCTAACTCTCTCTTAAATATAGCCAATGAACTGGCCTCAACTACATTCTGTGGCAGATAATTCCAGAGATTCACCACTCTCTGTGTGAAAAATGTTTCTCTCATCTCATCTTAAACATGAATAACCTCTTGATGTTCTCCTTTGTTGCTTCCCACCAGTGTGTCGGGGAGTCAAAGAGGGGCTTCACAGTTCTCCAACATGCATAGTCCCTCTTTAGCCCCTCAATGTTGTCTGGGGTCAAGAGCGGAACTTGCTAGCAAAACATGGAGGGGACGAGGAACACAATTTTTTGGCGGCCACGCGCGCATGCGCTCACTCACTCACACACACACACACACACACACACACACACACACACACACACACGCGTGCGAGGCTTCGGAGGCTCAATCCAGCGCTAAATGCAGCTCAACTCTGCCTGTCTCACTGGGTACTGCAAGATGTTTACACATCGTGCAGTGTTTTTCACACTGCGCACGTTTAGCGATGCCAGTGTTAGCTCCATTGTCCTAAAAAAGTCACTGACCGTCATCTTGTCCTCTCATGCCCACCGTTTTAGTGAATTGCAGCACCGTTTCGGGGCTCAGGTACTGGGTGTAGCATCCTCAAGAAAGGGGGGGTCTCCTCTGGCGTAACTGGAGTTGTTGTTGGAGGGCTCCTCCTTGTTCCACCCTCTTCTGTGCACCGCCCTCTCTGTCTCCTGTAGATTAAGTACGGTGGCTGATTAATTACTCCCAGTCTCTCGGAGCTGGGGCCCATTGGCCGCTGCACTGCTCCTGGTCTCCCGGAGTTGGGGGACAACAGGCGTGTCTTTTCCCTTTCTGATCTACTCGCCTGTTTTCTTCCTCTGCCTCCATCATCAGGTCCTCGATGTCACCTCATCCCTCCGATGAGGAGAGGTTGCTAGCGTCGGTCTGGAAGAAGACTCTTTTATTAGACTTGCTCGGCCTTGGCTCTTTGGGCAGAGCCCTCTGATGTTTCTTACTTTTTACCACCTGCCATGTCTCCTCCTGTACCCCTCTTCCATCGACTCTCCCTCCTGGACAGGGGGCTACCGGTCTCTGTCCGGCGGTTGGGGGTTCAAAGTGGTCGGGCTGTCCTCATCCTTGTTCTCTTTTTCTGCAGGGGTTTTGGCAGTGGTGGGTCTTGACCACCCTGGGGGTGTTGGCCACTGCCCCTCTTATCGCCTGTGCGTAGGTGCTGGCTCTTTTAGGGCAGGCCCTGTAGAGGTAGCCTGCCACCCCGCACAGGTTGCAGTGCTTGCTCATTTGGCAGACCTTTGTCACGTGGCCTTCCAGCTTGCAATTTTTGCACGCAACTGCACTGTATTGGACTGCCACATGCCCAGATTTGCTGCATTTCCTGCACAGTCTGGGTTGCCCCGCGTGTAACCTCGATTGCCTTTGATAGCAACACCGAGGGAGGGTGGATGATGGGCTCCCTTCCCGTCCGCCCTCAGCTTCACCTTGACTTGCCGCTTGCACGTCCAGATCCAGAACAAGTTCCTCACATCCACACAGTTCCCTGCTCCCTCGACAAAACAAGCAAGGAAGGTGAGGACATCCACGATGGGCACATGCGGGTTAAACACGTGCACCGTGATCATCTGTTCCTTCTGGGTGGGGATCGTGAAGAGCGGCTGCACCTTCAGCAGCGACAACGGAGCTTTGTTCCCCTTCTCCCAGAAGTCTTGCAGTAGCATCTGCCAACCCATGGGATACTTGAAAGTGACATCAAAGTATCAGTTTTTCCGGGAAGTCCTGGAGACAGTAAATGTCCTTGGCCTCAAAATTGCAGGCCTCCAGCAAGACCTTCCTGATGAACAAGTCCCGTGAGAAGGGTGTCCCCTGACTGAAGTCCTTCATGCTCACTCGCAGGGTATTGCGGATACCCTGTCCTCATGCTCAATTTGCTGCCGCCATTCTGACTGGATGAGGTGTTAGGTTGGTCTACCTCTAAGCCACCAACTGACAGACTCCGACTGATAAGGACAGATACTACACTTGATCTTAGTGAAAAGTGTGGATACTGTGAAGAGATTGCTTACCGAACACACTTAATTGTAAATATACAACAGAATAATATATTCAATGATGTGACAGCGAGGTAGTGGTGGGAGTAGAGAAGGGCAGACAACTTGAATACTATAAATCAGTTGGCAGTGAATTATTTTGAATGAACAGGTATCTTATTGTCAATTTAGGTGCAGTTTATTTATAGACACCACGATTTTGCCATATAATAACCTAAATAAAGCACTCATGAACAGCTGGAGTTATACTCCAGCATGAGCCAGAAGTGGGGGAGGAGAGGTTGTAAAACAAGAAAAAAAGAAAAGGCTCTTCCAACCAATATTGATTATAAGCACATTAAAGTGGAAGTCATTATTGATTTGTGGATGTGGTATTAATCTTGGGTTAATGAATTATCTATATGCAGCCATTTTCCAGAAATCACCAAAGAAAGCCCTGATAGTCATTCAACCATATTCAAATATTATAATTTTGACGAAGATCAACCACTTTAATGTTGAAGAAAACTATGTGTATGCTTTCAGGGTTTTTTTGTGTATTCGCTAAGTAAAAACGCTACATGAAGGCAAATTGTTGTAAATTAAAAACAAAAGAATCTTATTTCAATGATTCATGCTCAAGAGGTGGTATTTAACCACTCAGCCTTGGAACTTCACACTGCAACTTATGATTTGTGAATCTAAACTACTACTCAGTAGTGTAACCTGTTATTGCCATGTTTCAAAGTGCATGGAAAAAGCAAAGGTGCAGTAATTTCTGACACTAAATTTAAACTGAAGTAAAGTCATGTTAAAACTACACCTAGAAGATCATTCGAGTTCAATTTTCAGTTATCTTAACATTATGAATCCTTCAAATTCATATGCCTCTGTCATAAGTAATATTGGTTGGTATCACTAAGAAATGCTTCATGTAACCAATAGTCTGTACTTTAGCAAGATAGTTGACCTTGCTGAAAGTCAGTCTGCCTCGAGATTAAGTTGCATTAAGAAAACCCTATCTTGACAAGCTAATGCTTGCCCTTTATTTTTTTAAAGTACATTTATTCAAGCTGATTCATGCTATTTTTCCTGCAATTCCTCAAATAGTATTTCTGACCATTAAATTTAAATGTCTTGTCTGATCCAGAAAAGCAGTATCAAATGACAGGTTACCTCCACAATGAGGTAACACGTGAATTTGCTTTAAGAGACTTGATCTCTGTGATTCAAGTAAGAGAGAACACTATGAAATACAATAAGCTGAGCCACTGCATTTCCAGGAAAGTAATTTGTTGAAAGAATAAGATATTGGATGGAAAGGTTCATATTGTAAATTGAGCAGGCAATGGCAGATGGACTGGATAAGCTAAAATTATCTCATTAGTCACAAGGGGAAAATTTGTATAATTTAAACTCTTTGGAGAATGCATTAGTTGCATTAAAACACATTACAACTTGCCAAGATACAGATGATTTTTTCAGGTTGTTTACACTCAAACATGAGTTGGGAGGGTCCTTTGATACTATCATAACCCACGAGATTGTTTGTAAAAGATTGGAGGTATGAAGGATTTATTCATTATAGATAGTATTTGCGAATCCAGCCAGAAGGGGAAACTACCTTGTGAGACACTTAACTTTATAATAGTACTCTGTCATACAAAGCTGCAAAGCTCAAGAGTCAAGAGTGTTTTATTGTCATCTGTCCTGGATGGGACAATGAAATTCTAACGCTGCAGCACAACAGAATATGTGAATATGTAAACATAGTACATGATGGGGGAAGAGAAAAAAGTTCAATAAATAACAAATATAGTGAGGTAATATAGTCTTTTGCAGTTCAGAGCTCAGAGCTTATTTGTTGTTGTGTTGTATAGCCTGATGGCTGTAGGGAAGAAGCTGTTCCTGAACCTGGACGTTACCGCTTTTTAGGCTCCTCTACCTTCTTCCCGATGGCAATGATGAAATGAGTGTGTGGCCAGGATGGTGTGGGTCTTTGATGATTTTGGCTGCCTTTTTGAGGCAGCGACTACGATAGACCCCTTCGACGGTGGGGAGGTCAAAGCCGGTGATGGACTGGGCAGTGGTCATAACTTTTTGTAGTCTTTTCCGCTCCTGGACATTCAAGTTGCTGAACCAGGCCACAATGTAACCAGCCAGAATGCTCTCTACCGTGTACCTGTAGAAGTTTAGGAGAATCCTCTTCGACATAACGAATCTCTGTAAACTTGCTGGGTCCAGGAAAGATCTTCGGAAATATGCACGCCCAGGAATTTGAAGTTTTTGACTATCTGGACTGGCTATTCAAGTTCTAGCATGGCTATTCAA